>NW_027203693.1:0-1200000 GCF_024711535.1 Dipodomys merriami | reverse complement strand
GTTAGGGTGAGGGTAAGTGTTAGGTGAGTTTCTGGGTTATGGTGACGGTTATGGTTCGGGTGAGGCTTAGGGTTAGGGTTAGGGTTATTGTTAGGTTTAGGTTTAGGTTTTCGGTTACAGTGAGGGTGAAGGTGAGGGTTAAGGTTAGGGTTAGGTTGAGGTTTAGGGTTTGGCTTAGGGGTAGAGTTAGGGTTAGGGTGAGGGTGAGTTTTAGGGTTAGAGTTAGGGTTAGGGTGACGGTTAGAGTTAGGGTTAGGGTGAGCGTTAAGGGGTTAGGGTTAGGGATAGGATTAGTTTTGGCATTAGGGTGAGGGTGAGTGTGTTTGTTAGTGTTAGGTCTAGGCTTAGGCTTAGATTTAGGCTGAGGGTGAGGGTGATGGTTAGGGTTAGGGTTAGGGTTAGGGGGAGGGTTAGGATGAGGGTTAGGGTTAGGATTAGTGTTAGGGCAAGCGCTAGGGTGAGGGTGAGGTATAGGGTTAATGTTAGGGTGAGGTTTATGGATAGGTTTAGGATTAGGGTGAGGGTGAAATTTAGGGTTAGAGTTAGGTTTAGGGTGAGGCTGAGGGTGAGGGTTAGGGTTAGGTTTAGTGTTAGGTTTAGGGTTAGGGTTAGGGTGAGGGTTAGGGTGAGGGTTAGAGTTATGGTTAGGGTGAGGGTGAGGGTGAGGTTTAGGGTGAGGATGAGGGTTAGGTTTAGGGTGAGGGCTAGGGTTGGGTGAGGTTTAGGTATAGGGTTAGCGTGACATTTAGGGTTAGGGTGATGGTTAGGGTTAGTGTGAGGTTTAGTGTTAGGGTTAGGGTTATTGTTAGGGTTAGGCTAAGTGTTAGGGTGAGGGTTAGGGTTAGGGTGAGGGTTATGGTTAGGGTGAGTCTTAGGGTTATGGTTAAGGTTATTGTTAGTGTTAGGGTTAGTGTTCCGGTTTCGGTAAGGGTGGGGGTTACATTTAGGGTTAGGATGAGGTTTAGGTTTAGGGTTAAGGATATAATTAGGGTTAGGGTGACAGTGAGATTTAGGGTTAGAGTTAGGGTTTGTGATAGGGTTAAGTTTAGGGTGAGGGTTAGGGTTAGGTTTAGGCTTAGGCTTAGGCCGAGCATGAGGGTGAAGGTTAGAGTTAGGGTGATGGTTCTGGTTAGGATTAGTGTTATTGTTAGGTTTAGTTTTAGAGTTACGGTGAGGGTGAGGGTGCAGGTAAGGGTTAGGATTAGGGTTAGGGTGGGGTTTACAGTTAGGGATAGGGTTAGTGTTAGGTTGAGGGTGAGGTTTAGTGTTACATTTAGGGTTAGTGTTAGGGTGAGGGTTAGTGTTAGTGTTATGGTTAGTTTTAGGGTGAGAGTAAGGGTTATGGTGAGGGTTTGGGGTAGGGTGAGGGTTATGGTTAAGGTGAGGGTTAGGATTAGGTTTAGAGTTATTGTTAGGCTTCGGTTTAAGATTAGGGTTACAGTGAGGGTGAGGATGAGGGTGAGGTTGAGGGTGAGGGTTAGGGTTAGGGTGAGGTTTAGGGTTAGGGTTAGGGGGAGGGTTAGGATGAGGTTTAAGGTTAGGATTAGGGTTAGGGTGAGGGCTAGGGTGAGGGTAAGGTTTAGGTTTAGGTTTGGTTTCAGGGTTAGGGTTTTGTTTAGGGTGAGCGTTAGGGTTCTGGTTAAGTTTAGGTTTAGGGTGAGCGTTAGGGTGAGGGTTACAGTGAGGGTGAGGTTTAGGGTTAGGGTGAGGGTTAGGGTTAGGATTAGGGTGAGGGTCAAGATGAGGGTTAGGGTTACGATTAGGGTTAGGGTGAGGGCTAGGGTGAGGTTGAGGGTTAGGGTAAGTGTAAGGCTTAGTCTTAGTGTTAGGCTGAGTGTGAGGTTGAGGGTTAGGGTTAGGTTTAGGGTGATACTTAGGTTTACGGTTAGTGTTAGAGTTAGAATGAGGTTCAGGGTTAGGGGAAGGTTTAGGGTGAGGATGATGGTAAGAGTAATGTCGAGGTTTAGGCTGAGGGTGAGGGTTAAGATAAGGGTGAGCGTTAGGGTTAGATTTAGGGTTCGAGTAAGTGCTAGGGTTAGGGTTAGGGTGAGGGTTAGATTGAGGATTAGGGTTAGGGTTAGTGTGAGGTTAAGAGTGAGGATGAGGGTTAGGGTGAGGGTTAGGGTTACCGTGAGGTTTATGGTTAGGTTGAGGGGTTAGGGTTAGGTTTAGGATTATTGTTAGGGTTAAGTTTAGGGTTACAGTTACGGGGAGGGTTAGGGTTAGGGTGAGGTTGAGGTTTAGGGTGGAGTTAGAGTTAGGTTGAGGGTTAAGATGAGTGTTAGGGTAAGGGTAAGTATTAGGGTGGGAGTGATGGTAAGGGTATACGTGAGGGTTAGGCTGAAGGTGAGGGTTACGGTGCGGTGATTGTTAGGGTTAGGGTGAGGGTTAGGGTTAGGGAAAGGGTGTGGGTGAGGGTTAGATTGAGGCTTGGTGTAAGGGTTAATGTGAGGTTTAGGGATAGGTTGAGGGTTAGGGTTATAGTGAGTGCTAGGGTAAGGGTGAAGGTTAGGTTTAGCTTTAGGGTGAGGTTTAGGGTTAGGGTGATGGTTAGGGTTAGTGTGAGGGTTAGTGGTAGGGTCAGGGTTAGTGTGAGGGTGAGGGTAAATGTTCGGGAGAGGTTATGTGTTAGGGTGACGGTTATGGTTAGGTTAAGGGTTGCGTTAGGGTTTGGGTTATTGTTAGGTTTAGGTTTAGAGTTACGGTTACGGTGAGGGTGAGGGTGAGGTTTAGGGCTAGAGTTAGGGTTAGGTTGACGGTTAGGGTTAGGGTGAGGGTGAGAGTTAGGGGGAGGGTAAGGGTTAGTGTTAGGGTTAGGGATATGATTAGGGTTAGGGTTAGGGTGAGGGTCAGTGTGTTTTTTAGGCTTAGGTCTAGGGTTAGGCTTAGGTGTAGGCTGAGGGTGAGGGTGATGGTTATGGTTAAGGTTAGGGTGAGGTTTAGTCTGAGGGTGAGTTTTAGGGTTAGATTTAGGGTTAGGGTGAGGGTTAGGTTGAGGGTTTGGGTTAGGGTTAGTGTTAACGTTTGGGTTAGGGTGAGAGTTAGGGTGAGGGTTAGGGTTAGGGTTAAGGTTACGATGAGGGTTAGGATAAGGGTGAGTGTGTGTGTTAGGCTTAGGTTTAGGGTTAGGCTTAGGGTTAGGCTGAAGGTGAGGTTGAGGGTGAGGGTTAGGGTTAGGGTGAGGGCTAGGGTTAGGGTTAGGGTGAGGGTTAGGATGAGAGTTAAGGTTAGGATTAGGGTTAGGTTGAGGTCTAGGTTGAGGGTGAGTTTTAGGGTTAGTGTTAGGGTGAGGGTTAGGGTTAGGTTTAGGTTGAGAGTTAGGGTTCAGGTTAAGTTTAGGTTTAGGATGAACATTAGGGTAAGGATTACAGTGAGGGTGAGGTTTAGGGTTAGGTTGATGGTTAGGGTTAGTATTAGGGTTAGTGTGAGGGTGTGGGTGAGGGTTAGGGTTAGGGTTAGGATGACGGTTAGGGTTGGGGTTAGGGTGAGGGTGAGTGCTAGGGTGAGGGTGAAGTTTAGGGTAAGTGTAAGGCTTAGTCTTAGGGTTAGGCTGAGTGTGAGGTTGAGGGAGAGGGTTAGGGTTAGGGTGATGGTTAGGTTTACGTTTACGGTTAGAGTTAGAATGAGGTTTAGGCTTGGGGGAGGTTTAGGGTGAGAATGATGGTAAGGGTAATGGTGAGATTTAGGGTGAGGATGAGGGTTAAGTTAAGGGTGAGCGTTAGGGTTAGGTTTAGGGTTAGGGTAAGGGTTAGGGTTAGGGTTTGGGTGAGGGTTAGATTGAGGATTAGGGTTAGGGTTAGTGTGATGATGATGAGGTTTAGACTGATGATGAGGGTTAGGGTGACGGTTAGTGTTAGGGTGAGGTTTAGTGTTAGAGTTAGGGTTAGAGTTTTTGTTAGGGTGAGGGAGAGGTTTATGGTGGAGTTAGGATTAGGGTGAGGGTTAGGATGAGGGTTAGTGTTAGATTTGGGGTTACAGTGAGGTTTAGGGTTAGGATTAGTGTTAGGGTTAGGTTGAGAGTTAGGGGGAAGGTTAGGGTTAGGTTTAGGTTTAGGGTTTTGGTTACGGTGAGGGTGAGGGTTAGGATTAGGGTTAGGGTAAAGATGAGGTTTAGGGTTAGAATTAGGGTTAGGGTGAGGCTGAGGGTGAGGGTGAGGGTTCGAGTTAGGGTTAGGATTAGGATTAGGGTTAGGGTTAGGGTGAGCGTGAGGGTTAAGCTTAGCGTTATTGTTAGCCTTAGGTTTAGGTTGAGGGTTTGGGTGAGGGTGAGGGTTAGGGTTAGTTTGAGGGTTAGGGTTAGGTTTAGGTTGAGGTTTAGTGTTAGGGTTCGTGTTAGAGTTATGGTTAGGGTGAGGGTGAGGTTTAGGTGTAGGGTTAGTTTTAAGGTGAGGGTTAGGGTGAGTGTTTGTTTTAGGGTGAGAGTAAGGGTAGGGGTGACGTTAAGGGTAAACGTGAGGGTTTGGCTGAGGGTGATGGTTACGTTAAGGTTGAAGGTTAGGGTTAGGGTGAGGGTTAATGTTAGGGTTAGGGTGAGAGTTAGGGTTCGGGTTAAGTTTAGGGTTAGGGTGAGGGTTAGAATAAGGGTTATGGTGAGGGTGACGGTTAGGTTTAAGTTGAGGGATAGGGTTAGGATTATGGTTAGGGTGAGGGTGAGGTTTAGGGTTAGTGTTAGGGTGAGGGCTAGGAAGAGGTTTAGGGTTAGGATTAGGTTTAGGGTGAGGGCTAGGGTGAGGGTGAGGTTTAGGGTTAGGATTAGGGTGAGGTTTAGGGTTTGGGTTAGGGTGAGGGTGAGGTTTAGGGTTAGATTTAGGGTTAGGTTTAGGCTGAGGTTGAAGGTTAGGGTTAGGTTTAGTGTTATACTTATGGTTAGGGTGAGGGTTAGGATGAGGTTTAGGGTTAGGATTAGGGTAAGGATGAGGACTAGGGTGAGTGTTAGGGAAAGGGCTAGGGTTATGGGTAGGGTTAGTTTTAGGATTAGGGTGAGGTTGAGGGTGAGTGTGAGGGTTAGGGTTAGGCTTAGAGTTAAGGTGTGGGTTAGGGTTAGGGTTTGGGTTATGGTGAGGCTGAGGCTGAGGATTAGGGTTAGGTTTAGGGTTAGGGTTAGGGTGAGGGTTAGGGTGAGTGTTAGCGTTAGTGTGAGGGTTAATGTTAGGTTTAGGATTTGGGTTAGGGTTAGGCTGAGGGTGAGGGTGAGGATGAGGGTTAGGATTAGGATGAGGTTTAGGGTTTGGGTGAGGGCTAGGGTGAGGGTGAGTGTGAGGGATAGGGTTAGCTTGAGGATTGGGGTTAGGGTGATGGTTAGGGTTAGTGTGAGGGTTAGTGTTAGGGTTAGGGTAAGTGTTAGGGTGAGGGTTAGAGTTAGGGTAAGTGTTAGAGTTAGGGTGAGATTTAGGGTTAGGGTGAGGATGAGGTTTAGATATAGGGTTCGGGGGAGGTTTAGGGTGTGGGTTAGGTTTAGGGTTAGTGTTAGGGTTAGGTTGAGGTTGAGGGTTATGTTGAGGTATAGGGTTAGGGTTAGGTTTAGTGTGAGTGTTAGTGCTAGTGTTAGGGTTAGTGTTAGCGTGAGAGTAAGTGTTAGGGTGCGGGTATTGGTTAGGGTGAGAATTATGTTTAGTGTGAGGGTTAGGGTTAGGAATAGGGTTATTGGTAGGTTTAGGTTTAAGATTACAATTACGGTGAGGGTTAGTTTGAGGGTTAGGCTTAGGGTTAGGTTGAGGTTTAGGGTTTGGGTTAGTGTTAGAGTTAGGGTTAGGCTGAGTGTGATGTTTAGGGTTAAAGTTAGGGTTAGGGTGTGGGATAGGGTTAGTGTTATGGTTATGGTTAGATTTAGGTCTAGGGTTAGGCTTAGGGTTAGGCAGAGGGTGAAGTTAAGGGTGAGGGTTAGGGTTAGGGTGAGGATTAGGGTTAGGATGAGGGATAGGGGAAGGGTTAGGATGAGGGTTAGGTTTAGAATTAGGGTTAGCGTAAGGGCTAGTTTGAGGGTGAGGTTTAGGGTTAGATTTAGGGTTAGGGTGAGGCTGAGGTTGAGGGTTATTGTTAGGGTTATTGTTAGGTTTAGGGTTATGGATAGGGTGAGGGTTAGGTTTAGGGTTAGTGTTAGGTTTAGTGTTAGGGTTATGGTGAGGCTTAAGGTTAGGGTGAGGGTTAGGCTTAGGATTAGGATTAGTGTTAGGGTTAGGCTGAGGGTGAGGGTGAGGGTGAGGGTTAGGTTGAGGACGAAGGTTAGGGTTAGGGTGAAGGCTAGGGTGAGGGTGAGGGTTAGGGATAGTCTTAACGTGAGTTTTGGGGTTAGTGTAATGGTTAGGGTTAGTGTGAGGTTTAGTGTTAGGGTTAGGTTTAGTGTTAGGGATAGGGTAAGTGTTAGGTTGAGGTTAGGGTTAGGGTGAGTGTTATGGCTGGGGTGAGGGTTAGGGTTAGGGTTATTGTTAGGGTTAGGGTTAGGGTTAAGGTTTCAGTGAGGGTGAGGGTGAAGGTTAGGATTAGGGTTAAGATGAGGTTTAGGTTTAGAGTTATGGTTAGAATTAGGATTAGGGTGATAGTGATGTTTAGGGTTAGAGTTAGTGTTTGTGATAGGGTTAGGTTTATGGTTGGGTTTACGGTTAGGGTTAGGGGTAGGGTTAGGTTGAGGGAGAGGTTTAGGGTTAGATTTAGGGTTAGTGTTAGGGTGATGGTTAGTGTTAGGGTTAGTGTTAGTGTTAGGGTGTGGGTAAGTGTTAGGGTGAGGGTTATGGTTAGGGTGAGGGTTAGGATTAGGGTTAGGGTTATTGTTAGGGTTCAGTTTAAGGTTATGGTTACTGTGAGGGTGAAGGTGAGGGCTAGGGTTAGGGTGAGGTTTAGGGTGAGGGTGATGTTTAGAGTTAGTGTTAGGTTTAGGGTGAGGGTTAGGTTGAGGGTTTGGGTTAGGTTTAGTGTTAGGGTTAGGGTTAGGGGGAGAGTTAGGGGGAGGGTTAGGGTTAAGGTTAGGGTTAGGGTGAGGTTTAGGGTGAGGGTGAGTTTGTGTGTTAGGGTTAGGTTTAGGGTTAGGCTTTGTGTTAGGCTGAGGGTGAGGTTGAGGGTGAGGGTTAGTGTTAGGGTAAGGGTCAGGTTTAGGGTTAGGTTTAGGGTTAGGATGAGGGTTAAGTTTAGGATTAGGGTTAGGCTGAGGATTAGGGTGAGGGTGAGGATAAGGGTTAGGGTTAGGGTGAGGTTTAGGGTTAGATTTAGTGTGAGCATTAGGGTTCGGGTTAAGTTTAGGTTTATGGTGAGGGTTAGGGTACGGGTTATGGTGAGGGTGAGGTTTAGGGTTAGTTTGAGGGTTACGGTTAGTATTAGGGTTAGGGTGAGGGTGAGGGTGAGGGTTAGGGTTAGGGTTAGGGTGAGGTTTAGGATGAGGGTTAGGGTTAGGATTAGGGTCAGGGTGAGGGCTAGGGTGAGGGTGAGGGTTAGAGTAAGGGTTAGGCTTAGTCTTAGGGTTAGGCTGAGTGTGAGGTTTACGGTTTGGGTTAGGATGAGGATTAGGTTTAGGGGGAGGTTTAGGGTGAGGATGATTGTAAGGGTTATGGTGAGGTTTAGGCTTAGGTTGAGGGTTAAGATAAGGGTGAGACATAGCTTTAGGTTTAGCTTTAGGGTAAGGGTTAGGGTTATGGTTAGGGTGAGTGTTAGATTGAGGATTAGGGTTAGAGTTAGTGTGAGGTTTAGAGTGATGATGAGGGTTAGGGTTAGGGTTAGGGTTAGGATGAGGGTTATGGTTAGGGTGAGGGTTAGGGTTAGTGTTAGGTTTATTGTTAGGGTTAGGGTTAGGGTTACTGTTATGGTGAGGGTGAGTGGGAGGTTTAGGGTTAGGGTTAGGGTGAGGTTTAGTGTTAGGGTTAGGGTTAGAGTTAGGGTTAGTTTGAGGGTGAGGTTTAGGTGTAGAATTAGGGTTAGTGTGAGGGTTAGGATGAGGGTTAGTGTTAGGGAAAGTTTTAGGGTGGGGGTGATGATAAGGGTAAACATGAGGGTTAGGCTGAAGGTGAGGGTTATGGTGGGTTGAGGGTTAGGGTTAGGGTGAGTTTAAGGTTAGGGGAAGGGTGTGGGTGAGGGTTAGATTGAGGATTAGTTTTATGGTTAGTGTGAGGTTTAGCGTGAGAATGAGTGTTAGGGCTAGGGTGAGGGTGAGGGTTAGGTTTATATTTAGGGTGAGTTTAAGGGTTAGGGTGATGTTTAGGGTTAGTGTGAGGGTTAGTGTTAGGGTTAGGGTTAGTGTTAGGGTGAGGGTAAATGTTAGGGTGAGGGTTAAAGTTAGGGTGAGGGTTATGGTTAGGTTGAGGGTTAGGTTTAGGGTTAGGATGAGGTTTAAGTTTAGGGTTAGGGTTAGAGTTTTGGTCAGGTTGAGAGTGAGGTTTATGGTTAGAGTTAGGGTTAGTGTTAGGGTTAGGGTGAGAGTGAGGGTTAGGGTTAGGCTTAGACTTAGGCTTAGGCCGAGCATGAGAGTGAGGGTTAGGTTTAGGGTTAGGGTGAGGTTTAGGTTTAGCCTTAGGGTGAGTGTTAGGATGAGTTTTAGTGTTAGAATTAGGGTTAGGTTGAGGACTAGGATGAGGGTTAGGGTGAGGGTTAGGTTTAGGGAAAGGGTTAGGTTTAGGATTAGGGTTATTGTGAGTGTGAGAGTAAGGGTTAGAGTTGGGGTTAGGCTTAGGGTTAGGGTGAGGGTTAGGGTTAGGGTTAGATTTAGGTTTAGGGTTAGGGTTAGGTTTACAGTGAGGGTTAGGGTTACGTTTAGGGTTAGAGTTAGGGTTAGGCTGAGGTTAAGGGTGTGGTTGAGGATTCCGGTTAGGTTTAGGGTTAGGGTTAGGGTTAAGTTTGCGGTGAGGTTATGCCTGAGGGTGAGGGTTATGGTTAGGGTTAAGATTAGGGTTAGTGATATGGTTAGTGTTATTGTTATTGTTAGGGTTAGAGTTACAGTGAGGTTGAGGGTAAGGGTGAGGTTTAGGGTTAGGGTGAGGTTTACTGTGAGGTTTAGGGTTAGGGTTAGGGTTAGGGTGAGGGTGAGGTTTAGAGTCAGAGTTAGGATTAGGGGGAGGGTTAGGGTTAGGTTTCAGTTTAGGGTTAGTATTAGGGTTAGGGTGAGGGTGAAGGTTAGGTTGAGGTTTAGGGATAGGGTTAGGTTTAAGATTAGGGTTAGGGTGAGGGTGAGTATGAGGGTTAGGGTGAGGGTTAGGCTTAGGCTTAGGGTTAGGCTGAGGGTGAGGGTGGGTGTGAGGATTAGGGTTAGGGTGATGGTTCGTTTTAGGATGTTTTATTTTTAGGGTTAGGGTTAGAGTTATGGTGAGGGTGAGGGTGCGGGTGAAGTTTAGGTTTAGGGTTAGGGTTAGGGTTAGTGTGAGGGTTAGTGTTAGTGTTAGGCTTAGTGTTAGGGTGAGGGTAAGTGTTAAGGTGAGGGTATGGGTTCGGGTGAGCGTTATGTGTAGGGTGAAGTTTAGGGTTAGTGTTAGAGTTATTGTTAGGTTTAGGTTTAAGGTTACGGTTAGGGTGAGTTTGAGGGTGAGGGTTAGGGTTAGGGTTAGGTTGAGTTTTAGGTTTGGGGTTAGGGTTAGAGTTAGGTTTAGGGTGAGGGGAGGTTTAGGGTTAGAGTAAGGGTTAGGGTGAGGGTTTGGGATAGGATTTGGGTTAGGGTGAGTGTGAGTGTGTGTGTTAGCGTTAGGTCTAGTGTTAGGCTTAGGGTTAGGCTGAGGGTGACCTTGAGGGTGAGGGTTAGGGTTAGGGTGAGGGTTAGGGTAAGGGTTGGGGGAGGGTTAGGATGAGGGTTAGGGTTAGGATTAGGGTTAGGGCAAGGGCTAGGTTGAGGGTGAGGTTTACTGTTAGGGTTAGAGTGAGGTTTATGGTTAGGGTTAGGGATAGTGTTACGGTGAGCATGAGGTTTAGGGTTAGATTTAGGTTTAGGGTGAGGATGAGGGTGAGGATTAGGGTTAGGGTTAGTGTTAGGTTTAGGGTTAGGGTTAGAGTGAGGGTTAGGGTTAGGGTTAGTGTTAAGTTAAGGTTAGGTTAAGGGTGAGGGTTAGGGTGAGGTTGAGGGTTAGGGTTAGGATTAGGATTAGCGTTAGGGTTAGTCTGAGGGTGAGGGTGAGGGTGAGGGTTAGGGTGGGGATGAGGGTTACGGTTAGGGTGAAGGCCAGGGTGAGGGTTAGTGTTAGCGGTAGGGTTAGCGTGAGGTTTGGGGTTAGGGTGATGGTTAGGGTTAGTGTGAGGTTTAATGTTAGGGATAGGGTTAGTGTTAGGATTTGGGAAAGTGTTAGGGTGAGAGTTATCATTAGGGTGAAGTTTATGGTTCGGCTGTGGGTTAGGTTTAGGGTTATGGTTATTGTTAGGGTTAGGTTTAGGGTTACGGTTACGGTGAGGGTGAGGGTGATGGTTAGGGTTAGTGTTAGGATGAGGTTTAGGTTTATGGTTAGGGTTAGAATAAGAGCTAGGGTGATAGTGAGTTTTAAGTTTAGAGTTAGGGTTTGTGATAGGTTTAGGGTTAGGGTGGGGTTTACGGTTAGGGTTAGGGTTAGGGTGAGGGAGAGATTTAGGGTTAGATTTAGGGTTAGTGTTAGGGTGAGAGTTAGTGTTAGGGTGAGGGTAAGTGTTAGGGTGAGCGTTTGTTAGGATGAGGGTTTGGGTTAGGAAGAAGGTTATGGTTAGGGTGAGGGTTAGGATTAGGGTTAGGGTTATTTTTAGGTTTCGGTTTAAGGTTAAGGTTACAGTGAGGGTGAGGGTTAGGCGTAGGGTTAGGGTGAGGTTTAAGGTGAGCGTGAGGTTTAGGGTTAGAGTTAGGGTTAGGGTGAGGGTTAGGTTGAGGGTTAGGGTTAGGGTTAGTGTTAAGGTGAGGCTGAGGGTGAGGGCTAGAGTTAGGGTTAGGGTTAGGATTAGGGTAAGGTTTAGGGTGAGTGTGCGGTTTACGGTTACTCTAGGGTCAGGCTGAGGGTGAGGGTGTGGGTGAGGGTTAGGGTTAGGTGGAGGGTTAGGGTTAGGGTTAGAATGCGAGTTAGGGTTCGGTTATGTTTAGGGTTAGGGTGAGGGTTAGAGTTACGGTGAGCATGAGTTTTAGGGTTTGGTTGAGAGTTAGGGTTAGGGTTAGGGTTAGGGTTAGGGTCAGGGTTAAGGTTAGGGTTAGGGTGAGAGTAAGGATGAGGATTAGTTTTAGCATTAGGGTTAGGGTGAGGGCTAGGTTGAGGGTAAGGGTTAGGTTTAGTGTTAGGTTAAGGTTTAGGGTTAGGGTTAGGGTTAGGTTGAGGGTTACGTTGAGGGTTAGTGTTACAGTGAAGGTGAGGATTAGGGTTAGGGTAAGGGTTAGGATTAGGGTTAGCATGAGGGTGAGTGTTAGGATTACAGTTAGGGTTAGGGTTAGAGTTATGGTGAGGGTGAGAGTGAGGGTGAGGGTGAGGGTTAGTGTTAGGGTTAGGGTGAGGTTTAGGGTTAGGGTTAGGATTAGGGTTAGGGTGAGGGTTTGCTTTAGGGTTAGATTTAGGGTTAGTTGGAGGGTTAGGTCGACGGTTAGGGTTAGGGTTAGTTTTAGGGTTAAGGTTAGAGTGAGGGTTAGGTTGAGGTTTACGGTTATGGTTAGGGTTAGTGTTAGGATTAGGGTGAGAGTGAGGGTGAGGTTGAGGGTTAGGGTTAGGCTTAGGCTTAGGCTTAGGGTTAGGCTGAGTGTAAGGTTGGGGGTGAAGATTAGGTTTAGGGTGATGGTTAGAGTTAGGGCTAGGATGAGGATTAGGGTGAGGGGTAGGATTAGGATTAGGATTAGGTTGAGGGCTAGGGTGAGGGTGAGGGTTAAGGTAAGGGTTAGGCTAAGGCTTAGGTTTAGGCTGAGAGTGAGGTTGAGGGTTAGGGTTAGGGTTAGGTTGACGGTTAGGTTTAAGGTTAGGGTGAGGGTTAGGATGAGGTTTGGTGTTAGGGTGAGTGTTAGGTTGATGATGATGGTAAGGGTAAAGATGAGGTTTAGGCTGAGTTTGAGGGTTAAGATAAGGGTGAGGTTTAGGGTTAAGTTTAGGGTTAGGGTTAGGTTTAGAGTTAGGGTTAGAGTGAGGGTTAGATTGAGGATTAGGGTTAGGGTTAGTGTGAGGTTTAGGGTGAGCATGAGGGTTAGGGTTAGGGTTTAGGTGAGGTTTAGGATTAGGGTCAGGGTTAGGGTTAGTGTGAGGGTTTGTGTTAGTGTTCGGTTAGTGTTAGGGTGAGGGTAAGTGTTAGGGTGAGGGTTAGGGTTAGGGTGAGGGTTATGGTTAGAGTGAGGGTGAGGGTTAGGATTAGGGTTAGAGTGAGGTTTAGTGTTAGGGTTAGGGTTAGAATTAGGGTTAGGGTTAGGGAGAGCGTGAGGTTTAGGGGTACATTTAGGGTTAGGTTGAGGGTTAGCGTTAGGTTGCCGGTTAGCGTGGGGGTGAAGGTAAAGGAAAAGTTCAGGGTTAGGCTGATTCTGAGGGTTACGCTATGGGTGAGTGTTAGGGTTTGGGTGAGGGTTAGTGTTAGCGTTAGGGTGAGGTTGAGGTTTCGATTGATGATTAGTATTAGGGTTAGTGTGAGATTTAAGGTGAGGATGAGGGTTTGGGTTACGCTGAAGACTAGGGTGAGGGTGAGGGTTAGGGTTAATGTTAGGGTGAGGTTTAGGGTTAGGGTGATGTTTAGGGTTAGTGTGAGAGTTAAGGTTAGGGTTAGGGTTAGTGTTAGGATGAGGGTAAGTGTTAGGGTGAGGTTTAGGATTACGGTGAGTATTAAGTTTAGGGTGAGGGTTAGGGTTAGGATAAGTGTAAGGGTGAGGGCTAGGCTAAGGGTTAAGGTGAGGGTTAGGGTTAGGGATAGGGATAGGTTTAGGATTAGGGTTAGGGTGAGGGTGAATGTGAGAGTTAGGACTAGTGTTTTGGTTAGGCTTAGAGTTAGGATGAGGTTTAAGGTTAGGGTTTGGGTAGGGTAAGGTTGAGTCTGAGGTTTAGGGTTAGGTTTAGGGTTAGTGTTAGTGTTAGGGTTAGTGTTAGGGTTCCAGGGAGGGTTGGGGTTCGGATTAGGGTTAGGTTTAGGCTTAGATTTAGGGTGAAGGTTAGGATGAAGATTAGGTTTATGATTAGGGTTAGGGTTCGGGCTAGGGTAAAGGTGAGGATTAGGGTTAGTGTTAGGGTAAGGTTTAGGGTTAGGGTTAGAATTAGGGTGAGGGTTAGGATGAGCGTTAGGGTTACATTGAGGATGACGGTTAGGGTGAGGATGATGATTAGGGTTAGTTTTAGGGTTAGGGTGTGGTTGAGTGTTAGCATTAGGGTTAGGGTTAGGGTTAGGTTTGGGTTTAGGGTTAGGATTACTGTTATTGTAAGGGTTGGGGTTAGAGTTATGGTGAGGGTGAGGGTGAGGGTGAGTGTTAGGGTTAGGGTGAGGTTTAGGGTTATGGTTAGGATTAGGGTTAGGGTGAGGGTGAGGATTATGGTTAGATTTAGGTTTAGTTGGAGGCTTAGGTCGAGGGTTAGGGTTATGGTAAGTGTTAGAGTTAAGGTTAGGTTGAGGGTTAGGTTGAGGTTTAGGGTTAGGGTTAGGGTTAGGTTTAGAGTTAGGGTAAGAGTGAGGGTGAGGGTGAGGTTTAGGGTTAGGGTTAGGCTTAGGCTTCGGGTTAGGCTGAGGGTGAGGGTGGGGGTGAAGATTAGGGTTAGGGTGATGGTTAGTGTTAGGGTTAGGCTTAGAGTTAGGGTTAGGGTGAGGGTTAGGTTTAGGATTAGGGTTAGGGTGAGGTTGAGTGTTAACATTAGGGTCAGGTTTAGGGATAGAGTTAGGTTTAGGGTTAGGATTAGTGTTATTGTTAGGGTTAGGTTTAGATTTATGGTGAGGGTGAGGGTTAGGGTGAGGGTTAGGGTTAGGGTTAGGTTGAGTTTTAAGGTTAAGGTTAGGGTTTGGGTTAGGGTGAGGGTGAGGTTTAGGTTAGATTTAGGTCTATTTGGAGGGTTAGTTCGAGGGTTAGGGTTAGGGTTAGTGTTAGGTTTAAAGTTAAGGTCAGGGTTAGGTTGAGGTTTAGGGTTAGGGTTAAGTTTAGGGTTAGGATTAGTGTTAGGGTGAGGCTGAGTGTGAGGTTGAGGATTAGGGTTAGTCTTAGGCTTAGGGTTAGGCTGAGGGTGAGGGTGGGGGTGAGTATTAGGGTTAGGGTGATGGTTAGGGTTAGGGTTAGGGTTAGGGTGAGGGTTAGTGTTAGGGTTAGGGTTAGAGTTAGGGTTAGGGTGAGGGTGAGGTTTACGGGTAGAGGTAGGCTTAGGGTGAGGGTTAGGGTTAGAGTGAGGCTTAGGGTGGGGGTGACGGTAAGGGTAAATGTGAGGGTTAGGCTGAGCGTGAGGGTTACGGTAAGGGTGAGTGTTAGGTTTAGGGTGAGGGTTAGGGATAGTGTTAGGGTGAGAGTGAGGGTTAGATTGAGGATGAGTGTTAGGGTTAGTTTGAAGTTTAGGGTGATTGTGAGGATTAGGGTTAGGGCGAGTTCTAGGGAGAGGGTGAGGTTTAGGGTTAGTGTTAGGGTGAGGTTTAGGGTTAGGGTGATGGTTAGGGTTAGTGTGAGGTTTAGTGTTAGGGTTAGGGTTAGTGTTAGGGTGAGTGTAAGTGTTAGGGTGAGGTTTAGGGTTAGGGTTAGGGTTATTGTTAGCATTAGGGTTAGGATTAAGTATGGTGACGGTGAGGGTGAGGGTTAGGTTTAGGGCTAGGTTGAGGTTTAGAGATAGGGTTAGGGTTAGGGTCAGGGTGAGGTTTAGTGTTAGAGTTAGGGTTAGGGTGAGGATGAGGGTGAGGGTTAGGGTTAGGATTAATGTTAGGTTTAGGCTTAAGGTGAGGGTTAGGTTGAGGGTGAGGATTAGGGTTAGGTTTAGGAGCAGGATTAGGGTTAGTGTTATGGTGAGTGTGAGAGTTAGGGTTAGGGTTAGGGATAGTCTTAGGGTTAGGCTGAGGCTGAGGGTGAGGGTTGTGTTAGGGTGAGGTTTAGGGTTAGGGTTAGGGTGAGTGTGAGGGTTAGGGTTAGTGTTAGGCTTAGATTAGGCTGAGATTAAAGGTGTCGGTTAGGGTTAGGATTAGTGTTAGGGTGAGGTTTAGGGTTTGGGTTAGGGTTAGAGTTAGGGTTAGTGTGATGGTGAGGTTTAGGGTTAGTTAGGGTTCGGGTGAGGTTTAGGTTGAGGGTTATGGTAAGGGTTAGTGTTAGGATTACCGTTAGGGTGAGAGTTAGCGGGAATTTTAGGGTTTGGGTTGGGGATAGGATTAGGGTTAGAGTGAGGGTGAGTGTGTGTGTTAGGTTTAGGTTTAGGGTTAGACTTAGGGTTAGGCTGAGGGTGAGGTTGAGGGTGAAGGTTAGCGTTAGGCAGAGGGTTAGGATGAGGGTTAGGTTTCGGATTAGGGTTAGGGTAAAGGCTAGGGTGAATGTGAGGTTGAGGGTTAAGGTTAGGGTTAGGGTTATTGTGATGGTGAGGTTTAGGGTTAGAGTTAGTGTTAGGGTGCGGCTGAGGGTGAGTGTTAGGGTTAGGGTTAGGGTTAGGTTTTGGGTTAGGTTTAGGGTGAGGCTTAGGGTGACGGTGAGGGTTAGGGTTAGGGTTAGGATTATGATTAGGGTTAGGGTTATGGTGAGTGTGAGGGTTAAGGTTAGGTTTAGGGTTAGGATTAGGGTTAGGGTGAGGGTGAGTGAGTGTGTTAGGGTTAGGTTTAGGTTTATGCTAAGGGTTATGCTAAACGTGAGGTTGAGGGTGAGGGTTAGGGTTAGGTTGAGCTTTAGGGTAAGGGTTATGGAGAGGGTTAGGATGAGGGTTAGGGTGAGAATGAGTGTGAGGGTTAGGGTTAGTGTTAGGGTGAGGGTTAGGATGAGGGTCAGGATTAGGTTTAAGATCAGGACTAGGGTGAAGGTGAGGTTTAGCGTTAGGGTTAAGGTTAGTGTTAGGGTTAGGATTAGTGTGAGGGTGAGGTTTAGGGTTAGAGTTAGGGTAAGGCTGAGGCTAAGTTTGAGAGTTAGGTTTAGGGTTAGTGTTAGAGTTAGGTTTAGGGTGAGGGTTAGCGTGAGGGTGAGGATTAGGTTTAGGGTTAGAATTAGGATTAGAGTAAGGGTTAGCATGAGTGTGAGGGTTAGGTTTATGCTTAGGGTTAGGCTGAGGATGAGGGGGAGGGGGAGGCTTAGGGTTCGGTTGAGGTTTAGCCTTAGGGTAAGGATGAGGGTTAGGTTCAGTGTTAGTGTGAGGGTTACCATGAGGATTAGGGTTACGATTAGGGTTAGGGTTACGGCTAGGGTGAGGGTGAGGATTAGGGTTAGTGTTAGGGTAAGGTTTAGGGTTAGGGTTAGGGTTAGGGTGAGGGTTAGGTTTAGGGTTAGCTTTAGATTTATGGTGAGGGTGAGGGTTAGGTTGACAGTTAGGGTTAGGGTTAGGGTGAGGTTTAGTGTTAGGGTTAGGATTAGGGTTAGGGTGAGGGTGAGGATTAGGGTTAAATTTAGGTTTAGTTGGAGGGTTAGGTCGAGGGTTAGGGTTAGGGTTAGTTTTAGGTTTAAGGTTAGGGTCAGGGTTAAGTTGAGGTTTAGTGTTGGGTTAGGTTTAGGGTTAGGATTAGGGTTGGGTTGAGGGTGAGTGTGGGGGTGAGGATTAGGGTTAGGAAGATGGTTAGGGTTAGGGTAACAGTGAGGGATAGTTTTAGGGTTAGGTTTAGAGTTAGGTTTAGGTTTAGGGTGAGGTTTAGGGGTAGAGTTAGGGTTAGGGTGAGGGGTAGTGAAAGAGTGAGGGTTAGCGTTAGAGTGAGGGTTAGGGTGGGGGTGACGGTAAGGGTAAAGATGAGGGATAGGATGAGGGTGAGGGTTTGGGCAAGGGTGAGGTTTAGGGTTAGGGTGAGGGTTAGGTTGAGGGTTAGGGTGAGGGTGAGGGTTAGATAGTGGTTTAGTGTTAGGGTTGGTGTGAAGTTTAGGGTGTGGATTAGGGTTAGGGTTAGGGTGAGGGCTAGGGAGAGGGTGCTGTTTAGGGTTAGGGTGATGGTTATGGTTATTGTTAGGGTTAGTGTTAGGGTGAGGGTAAGTGTTAGGGTGGGGGTTAGTGTTAGGGTGAGGGTAAGTGTTAGGGTGAGGGTTAAGGTTAGGGTGAGGGTTATGTTTAGAGTGAGGGTTAGGTTAGGGTTAGGATTATTGTTAGCATTAGGGTTAGAGTTACATTTATGGTGAGGGTGAGGGTGAGGGTTAGGGTTAGGGCTAGGATCAGGTTTAGGGATAGGGTTAGGGTTCGGGTTATGGTCAGGGTGAGGTTTATTTTAGAGTTAGGGTTAGGGTGAGGCTGAGGGTGAGGGTTAGGGTTAGGATTAATGTTAGGGTTAGGCTTAAGGTGAGGGCTAGTTTGAGGGTGAGGGTTAGAGTTAGAGTTAGGAGTAGTATTATAGTTTTTGTTAGGGTGAGTGTGTGGGTGCATATTATGGTTAGGGTTAGGCTTAGTGTTAGGCTGAGGTTGAGGGTGAGGGTTAGGGTAGGATGAGATTTAGGGTTAGGGTTAGGATGAGTGTGTGGGTTAGGGTTAGTTTTCGGCTTAGTATTAGGCTGAGGGTGAGGGTGTGGTTTAAGGTTAGGGTGAGGGTTAGGGTTTTGGGAAGGGTTAGGATGAGGGTTAGGGTTAGGATTAGGGTTAGGGTGAGGGTGAGTGTGTGTGTTAGGATTAGGTTTAGGGTTAGGCTTAGGGTTAGGCTGAGGGTGAAGTTGCGGATGTGGGCTAGGGTGAGGGTGAGGTTTAGGTTTAGGGTTAGGTTGAGGGTAGGGTCAGGGCTATGGTGACTGTGAAGGTTAGGGTTAAGTTGAGGGTTTGGGTTCAGATTAGGGTTAGGGTGAGGTTGTGGGTGAGGGTTAGGTTTAGTGTTAGGGTGAGGGTTAGGTTGAGTGTTAAGGTTAGGATTAGGGTTAGGGTGAGGGCTAGGGTGAGGTTGAGGTTTAGGGTTAGGGTTAGGGTGGGGTTTAGGGTTAGGGTTAGGGTTAGTGTTAAATTTAGGGTTAGTCTGAGAGTGAGGGTTACGCTTAGCATAAGGATTAGGTTTAGGGTAAGGGTTAGGGTGAGTTTGAGTGTTAGGGTTAGGGTTAGGCTTAGTGTTAGGGTGAGGGTGAGGGTGAGGTTGAGGGTTAGGGTTAGGGTGAGGGTTAGGGTTAGGGTGAGAGTTCGGGTTTGGTTATGTTTAGGGTTAGGGTGAGGGTTAGGGTTATGGGGAGGGTTAGTATGAGGGTTAGGGTTAGGATTAGGGTTAGGGTTAGGGTGAGTGTGTGTGTTAGGGTTAGGTTTAGGGTTAGGCTTAGGGTTAGGCTGAGGGTGAAGTTGAGGGTGAGGGTGAGGTTTAGAGTTAGGGTTAGGGTGAGGGTTAGGGTTAGGGTAAGGGTGAGAGTTAGGGTTCGGTTTAAGTTTAGGGTTAGGTTGAGGTTTAGGGTAACGGCTATGGTGAGGGTGAGGGTTAGGGTTAGGTTGAGGGTTAGGGTTCAGATTAGGGTTAGGGTGAGGGTGGGGGTGAGGGTGAGGTTTAGGGTTAGAGTTAGGGTGAGGTTTAGGGTTAGTGTTAGGGTTAGTGTTAGATTTAGGGTTAGGTTGAGAGTGAGGGTTAGGCTTAGGGTAAGGATTGGGTTTACGGTAAGGGTTAGGGTGAGTTTGAGTGTTCGGGTTAGGGTTAGGCTTAGTGTTAGGCTGAGGGTGAGGGTGAGGTTGAGGGTTAGGGTTAGGGTGAAGTTTAGGGTTAGGTTTAGGGTTAGGGTGAGAGTTCGGGTTCGGTTATGTTTAGGGTTAGGTTAAGGGTTAGGGTTATGGTTACTGTGAGCTTGAGGTTTAGGTTTAGGTTTAGAGTTAGGGTTAGTGTTAGGGTTTGGGTGAGGGTTAAGGTTAGGGTTAGGGTGAGGGTAAGGATGAGGATTAGGGTTAGGATTAGGGTTAGTGTGAGGCCTAGGGTGTGGTGAGGGTTAGGGTTAGTGTTAGATTAAGGTTTAGGGTTAGGGTTAAGGTTAGGGTGAGGGTTAGGTTGAGGGTTAGGGTTACAGTGAGAGTGAAGATTAGGGTTAGGGTGAGGGTTAGGGTTAGGATTTGGGTTAGCATGAGTGTGTGTGTTAGGTTTAGGGTTAGATTTAGGGTTATGTTTAGGGTTAGGGTTAGTGTTATTTTTAGGGTTATGGTTAGAGTTATGGTGAGGGTGAGGGTTAGGATTAGGATTAGGGTGAGGTTTAGGGTTAGGGTTAGGATTAGTGTTACGGTGAGGGTGAGGATTAGGGTTAGATTTAGGGATAGTTGGAGGGTTAGGTCGAGGGTTTGGGTAAGGGTTAGTTTTAGGGTTAAGGATAGGGTGAGGGTTAGGTTGAGGTTTAGGGTTATGGTTAGCATTCGGGTTAGGATTAGGGTGAGGGTGAGGGTGATTGTGAGGGTTAGGGTTAGGCTTAGGCTTAGGCTTAGGGTTAGGCTGAGGGTGAGGGTGGGGGTTAGAAAACGTTTAGGGTGATGGTTAGGGTTAGGGTTAGGTTGAGTTTAGTCTGATAGTTAGCATTAAGATTAGGGTTTGGGTGAGGGCTAGGGTGAGGGTGAGGGTTTGGGTTAGGGTGATGGTTAGGTTTATGGTTAGGGTGAGGATTAGGATGAGGTTTAGGGTTAGTGTGAGGTTTACGGTTAGGATGAAGTTTAGGGTTAGGGTGAGGGTGAGGGTTAGAATTAGGGTTAGGGTAAGGGCTAGGATTAGGGTGAGGATTAGGGTTAGTGTTAGGGTGAGGTTTAGGGTTAGGGTTAGGGTTAGGTTGAGGGTTAGGATGAGGGTTAGGGTTAGGGTTAGTTTTAGGTTTAAGGTTAGGGTCAGGTTTAGGTTGAGGTTTGGGGTTAGGGTTAGGTTTAGGGTTAGGATTAAGGTTAGGGTGAGGGTGAGTGTGAGGTTTAGGTTTAGAGTCATGCTTAGGCTTAGGGTTAGGCTGAGGGTGAGGGTTGGTTTGAGGATTAGATTTAGGGTGATGGTTAGTGTTAGGGTTATGGTGAGGGATAGTGTTAGGGTTAGGGTTAGAGTTAAGGTTAGGGTGAGGGTGAGGTTTAGGGGTTTAGAGTTAGGGTTAGGGTGAGGGTTAGCGTTAGAGTGAGGGTTATGGTGGGGGTGACTGAAAGGGTAAAGATGAGGGTTAGGCTGAGCGTGAGGGTTACGGAAAGGGTGAGGTTTAGGGTTAGTGTGAGAGTCAGGGTGAGGGTTAGGCTGAGGTTGAGGGTTAGAATGAGGATTAGTGTTAGGGTTAGTGTGAAGTTTAGGGTGATGATGAGGGTTAGGGTTATGGTGAGGGCTAGGGAGAGGGTGAGGTTTAGGGTTAGGGTTAGGGTGAGGTTTAAGTTTAGGGTGATGCTTAGCGTTAGGGTGAGGGTTAGTGTTAGGGTTAGGGATAGATTTAGGGTGAGGGTTAGGTTTCGGGTGAGGTTAAGTGTTAGGGTGAGGGTTAGCGTTAGGGTGTGGATTATGGTTAGGGTGAGGGTTAGGGTTAGGGTTAGGATTATTGTTAGCATTAGGGTTAGGGTTAAGGTTCTGGTGAGGGTGAGGGTGAGGGTTAAGGTTACGGCAAGGATGAGGTTTAGTTATATGGTTAGCGTTAGGGTTAGCGTCAGGGTGAGTTTTAGTGTTAGAGTTAGGGTTAGGATGAGTCTGAGGGTGAGAGTTAGGTTTAGGATTAATGTTAGGGTTAGGCTTAAGGTGAGGGTTAGGTTGAGGGTGAGGGTTAGAGTTAAGGTTAGGAGTAGGATTAGGTTTAGAGTTAGGGTGAGTGTGAGGGTTAGTGTTAGGGTTAGGGATAGGCTTAGGGTTAGGCTGAGGTTGAGGTTGAGGGTTATGTTTAGGGTGAGTTTTAGGGTTAGGGTTAGTGTGAGTGTGAGTGTTAGGGTTAGGGTCAGGCTTAGGATTAGGCTGAGGGTGAGGGTGTGGTTAGGTTTAGGGTGAGGTTTAGGGTTATGCGGAGGGTTAGGATGAGTGTTAGGGTTAGGATTAAGGTTAGGTTGAGGGTGTGTGTGTGTGTTAAGGTTAGGTTTAGGGTTAGACTTAGGGTTAGGCTGTGGGTGAGGTTGATGTTAAGGGTTAGGTTTAGGGTAAGGGTTAGGGGGAGGTTTAGGAAGAGGGTTATGGTTAGGATTAGGGTTGGGTGAGGGCTAGGGTGAGGGTGAGGTTTAGGGTTAGGGTTAGGGTTAGGGTTAGGGTTAGGTTTAGGGTTAGGGTTAGGGTTAGGGTTAGGGTTAGGGTGAAGGTGAGGTTTAGATTTAGAGTTAGGGTTAGGGTGAGGCTGAGATTGAGGGTTAGGGTTAGAATTAGTGTTAGATTTAGGGTTAGGTTGAGGGTAAGGGTTAGGCTTAGGGTTAGGATTAGGTTTAGGGTAAGGGTTAGGGTGAGTGTGAGCCTTAGGGTTAGGGTGAGAGTTAGGGTTTGGATATGTTTAGGGTTAAGGTGAGGGTTAGGGTCAGGGTTACGGTGAACTTGAGGTTTAGGGTTAGGTTGAGAATTAGGGTTAACGTTAGGGTATGGGTGAGGGTTATTTTTAGGGTTAGGGTGAGGGTAAGGATGAGGATTAGGGTTATGATTAGGCTTAGGGTGAGGGCTACGGTGAGGTTGAGGGTTAGGGTTAGTGTTATATTAAGGTTTTGTGTTTGGTTTATGGTTAGGGTGAGGGTTAGGTTCAGTATTCGGGTTAAGGTGAGGGTGAGGATTAGGGTTAGGGTGAGGGTTAAGTTTAGTATTAGGGTTAGCATTAGGTTTAGTGATAGGATTAGGGTTAGGGTTAGGGTGAGGGTTAGGTTTAGGGTTAGGATTAGTGTTATTGTTAGGTTTAGGGTTAGAGTTATGGTGAGGGTGAGGGTGAGGGTGAGGGTTAGGGTTAGGGTGAGGTTTAGCGATAGGGTTACAATTAGAGTTAGGGTGAGCTTGAGGTTTAGGGTTAGATGTAGTGTTAGTTGGAGGGTTAGTTCGAGGGTTAGGGTTAAGGTTAATTTTAGGCTTAGGGATAGGGTGAAGGTTAGGTTGAGGTTTAGGGTTGTGGTTAGGGTTAGGGTTAGGATAAGGGTGAGGGTGAAGGTGAGTGTGAGGGTTAGGGTTAGGGTTAGGCTTAGGCTTAGGTTTAGGCTGAGGGTGAGGGTGGGGGTGAGGATTAGGTTTAGGGTGATGGTTAGGGTTAGGGTTAGTGTGAGGGTTATGATGAGGGTTAGAATTAAAATTAGGGTTATGGTGAGGGCTAGGGTGAGGGTGAGGGTTAGGTTTAGGGTGATGGTTAGGTTTACGTTTAGGATGAGGTTAGGATGAGGTTTAGGGTTAGGGTGAGGTTTTGGGTGAGGATGATGTTAAGGGTAAAGGTGAGGTTTAGGCTGAGGGTGAGGGTTAAGTTAAGGGTGAGGGTTAGGGTTAGGTTTAGGGTTAGGGTGAGGTTTAGATTGAGGATTAGGGTTAGGGTTAGTGTGAGGTTTAGGGTGAGGTTGAGGGTTAGGGTTAGTGTGAGGGTGAGGGTTAGAATTAGGGTTAGGGTGAGGTCTAGGGTGAGGGTGAGGGTTAGGATTAGGGTTATGGTTAGGGTGAGGTTTATGATTAGGCTGAGGGTTAGGTTTAGTGTGAGGGTTAGTTTTAGGGTTAGGGTTAGTGTTAGGATGAGGGTTAGTGTTAGGGTGAGGATTAGAGTTAGGGTGAGTGTTACGCTTAGGTTGAGGGTTAGGGTTCTGGTTAGGGTTATTGTTAGGTTTAGGATTAGGGTTACGGTTCAGGTGAGGGTGAGGGTTAGTGTTAGGGTTAAGGTGAAGTTTAGTGTTAGGGTTAGGGTTAGAGTTAAGGTTAGGGTGAGGGTGAGGTATAGGGGTACAGTTAGGTTTAGGATGAGGGTTAGGGTTAGTGTGGGGGTGACGGTAAGGGTAAAGATGAGGGTTAGGCTGAGGATGAGGGTTATGGTAAGGGTGAGTTTTAGGGTTAGGGTGAGGTTTAGTGTTATTTTTTGGGTGAGGTTGAGGGTTATATTGAGGATTAGTGTTAGGTTTAGTGTGAGGTTTAGGGTGAGGATGAGGGTGAGGGTTAGGGTTAGGGCTATGGAGAGTTGGAGGGTTAAGGTTAGTGTTAGGGTGAGGTTTAGGTTTAGGGTGATTTTTAGGCTTAGTGTGAGGTTTAGTGAGAGGGTTAGGGTTAGTGTTAGGGTGAGGGTAAGTGTTAGAGTGAGGGTTAGGGTTAGGGTGAGGGTTATGGTTTGGGTGAGGGTTAGGTTAGGGTTAGGTTTATTGTTAGGGTTAGGGAAAGGGTTAAGGTTACGGTGAGGGTGAGGGTTAGGGTTAGGTTTAGGATGAGGGTTAGGATTAGGGTTAGTGTTAAATTAGGGTTAGGCTGAGGGTTAGGGTTAGGTTTAGGCTTAGGCTTAGGCTTAATTTTAGGCTGAGCATGAACTTGAGTGTTAGGGTGAGGGTTAGGGTTAGGGATAGGTTTAGGGTGACTGTTAGGATGAGGTTTAGGATTAGGATAAGTGTAAGGGTGAGAGCTAGGCTGAGGGTTAGTGTGAGGGTTAGGGTAAGGGATAGGGCTTGGTTTAGGATTAGGGTTAGGGGGAGGGTGAGTGTGAGAATTAGGATTAGGGTTAGGGTTAGGCTTAGAGTTAGGATGAGGTTTAAGGTTAAGGTTTGGGATAGGGTGAGGGTGAGGCTGAGTATTAGGGTTCGGTTTAAGGTTAGGTTTAGGGTTAGTGTTAGGGTTAGGGTTATGATTAGGGTTAGGGTTACGGTGAGGGTTAGGGTTAGGGTTAGGTTTAGCCTTAGAGTTAGGGTGAGGGTTATGGTTAGGGTTTGGGTTAGGGTTAGGGTGAGGCTGAGGATTAGGGTTAGTTTTAGGGTTAGGTTTGGCTTTAGGGTTAGTGTTAGTTTTAGGGTTATGGTTAGGGTTACGCTGAGGGTTAGGGTTAGGCTGAGGGTGAGGTGGGGGTGAGGATTAGTGTTATGTTTAGGGTTAGGCTTAGGTTTAGGGTTATGTTTAGGGTGAAGGTTAGGATTAGGGTTATGGTTATTGTTAGGGTTAGGTTTAGGGTTAAAGTTGCCCTGAGGGTGAGGGTGAGGGTTAGGGTTAGGGTTAGGTTGAGGTTTAGGGTTTAGGTTAGGGTTAGAGTTAAGTTTAGGGTGAGGGTGAGGTTTAGCGTCAGAGTTAGGTTTAGGGTGAGGGTTAGGTTGAGTGTTACGTTTAGAGTTAGGGTTAGGGTTAGCGTTAGGGTGAGATTTACGGGGAGGTTTGGGTTAGGGAAAGGGTTAGGATTAGGGTTAGGTTGAGGGTGCTTGTGTTTGTTAGGGTTAGGTTTAGGGTTAGGATTAGGGTTAGGCTGAGGGTGAGGTTGATGGTGAGGGTTAGGGTTACTGTGAGGGTTAGGGTAAGGGTTAGGGGGAGGGTTAGGATGAGTGTTAGTATTAGGTTTAGGGTTAGGGTGAGATCTAGGGTGTGAGTGAGATTTAGGTTTAGGGTTAGGATGAGGGTTAGGTTTAGGGTTAGGGTGAGAGTTAGGGTTCGTTTTAAGTTTAGGTTTAGGTTGAGGATTAGGGTAAGGGTTACGGTGAGGTTGAGGGTTAGGGTTAGGTTGAGGGTTAGGTTTCAGATGAGGGTTAGGGTGAGGGTGAGGGTGAAGGTTAGGTTTAGTGTTTGGGTGAAGGTTAGGATGAGAGTTAGGGTTAGGATTAGGGTGAGGGTTAGGGTTAGGGTGAGGTTTAGGGTTAGGTTTAGGTTTAGGGTGAAGCTGAGGTTGAGGGTTAAGGTTAGGGTTAGGATTAGGTTTTGGTTAAGGGTTAGGGTGAGTGTGAGCGTTATGGTTAGGGTTAGGGTTAGGCTTAGAGTTAGGCTAAGGGTTAGGTTTAGGGTGAGGGTTAGGGTTAGGGTGCGTTAGGGTTAGGGTTAGGGTGAGAGTTCGGTTCGGTTAAGTTTAGGGTTAGGGTCAGTGTTAGGGTTAGCGTTACGGTGAGCATGAGGGTTAGGGTTAGGTTGAGGTTTATGGTTAGGGTTAGGGTGAGGGTGAGGGTTATGTTTAGGGTTAGGATGAGGGTAAGGATGAGGATTAGGTTTAGCATTAGCGTTAGGGTGAGGGCTAGGGTGATGTTGATGGTTAGGGTTAGTGTTAGATTAAAGTTTAGGGTTAGGGTTAGGGTGAGGGTTAGCTTGAGGGTTAGGGTTAGGGTGAGGGTCAGGGTTAGGCTTAGGATGAGGGTTAGGTTTAGGATTAGTGTTAGGGTGAGGGGGAGTGTTAGGATTAGGGTTAGGTTTAGGGTTAGGGTTAGGTTTAGGGTTAGGATTAGTGTTATTGTTATGGTTAGGATTAGAGTTATGGTGAGGGAGAGGGTGAGTGTTAGGGTTAGGTTTAGGGTGAGGTTTAGGATTCGGGTTAGGATTAGGGTGAGTGTGAGGTTTAGGGTTCGGTTTAGGGTTAGTTGGAGGGTTGGGTCGAGGGTGAGGGTTATGTTTAGTTTTAGGATTAAGGTTAGGGTGAGGGTTAGGTTGAGGTTTAGGGTTAGGGTTAGGGTTAGGGTTAGGATTACGGTGAGGGTGAGGATGAGTGTGAGGGTTAGGGTTAGGCTTAGGCTTAGGCTTAGGGTTAGGCTGAGGGTGAGGGTGGGGGTGTTGATTAGGTTTAGGGTGATGGTTAGGGTTAGGGTTAGTCTGAGGGTTAGTATTAGTATTAGGGTTAGGGTGAGGGCTAGGGGGCAGGGGAGGTTAGGTTTAGGGTGATAGTTAGGTTTACGTTTAGAGTGAGGGTTAGGATGAGTTTTAGGGTCAGGATGATGTTAAGGGTAAAGGTGAGGTTTAGGCTAAGGGTGAGAGTTAAGTTAAGGGTGAGGGTTAGGGTTTGGTTTAGGGTTAGGGTGAGGTTTAGATAGAGGATTAGGGTTAGGGTTAGTGTGAGGTTTAGGTTGAGGATGAGGGTTAGGGTTAGTATGAGGGTGAGGGTTAGAATTAGGGTTAGGGTGAGGTCTAGGGTGAGGGTGAGGGTTAGGATTAGGGTTAGTGTTAGGGTGAGGTTTACGATTAAGGTGAGGGTAAGGGTTAGTGTGAGGCTTAGTGTTAGGGTTAGGGTTAGTGTTAGGATGAGGGTTATTGTTAGGGTGAGGGTTAGATTTAGGGCGAGGGTTCTGGTTAGGTTGAGGTTTAGGGTTCTGGTTAGGGTTATTGTTAGGTTTAGGGTTAGGGTTCCAGTTCAGGTTAGGGTGAGTGTTAGAGTTAGTGTTAGGGTGAGGTTTATTGTTAGGGTTAGGGTTAGAGTTAGGGTTAGGGTGAGGGTGAGGTTTAGGGGTACAGTTAGGTTTAGGATGAGGGTTAGATTTAGTGTGCGGGTTAGCGTAGGTGTGACGGTAAGGGTAAAGATGAGGGTTAGGCTGAGGGTGAGGGTTACTGTAAGGGTGAGGGTTAGGGTTAGGGTGAGGGTTAGTGTTAGCTTTAGGGTGAGGGTGAGGGTTATATTGAGGATTAGTGTTAGGTTTAGTTTGAGGTTTAGGGTGAGGATGAGGGTTAGGTTTAGGGTGAGGGCTATGGTGAGTTTGAGAGTTAAGGTTAGTGTTAGTGTGAAGTTTAGAGTTAGGGCGATTTTTAGGGTTAGTGTGAGGGTTAGGGTTTGTGTTAGGGTGAGGGTAAGTGTTAGGGTGAGGGTTAGGGTTAGGGTAAGGTTTATGGTTAGGGTGAGGGTTAGGTTAGGGTTAGGTTTATTGTTAGGGTTAGGGATAGGGTTAAGGTCAGGGTGAGGGTTAGGGTTAGGGTTAGGATGAGTTTTAGGTTTAGGGTTAGTGTTAGAGTTAGGGTTAGGCTGAAGGTTAGGGTTAGGTTTAGGCTTAGGCTGAGCATTAGCTTGAGTGTTAGGCTGAGGGTTAGGGTGAGCGTTAGGGTAAGGGATAGGGTTTTGTTTAGGATTAGGGTTAGGTTGAGGGTGCATGTGAGGGTTAGGATTAGGGTTAGGGTTAGGCTTAGAGTTAGGATGAGGGTTAGGGTTAGGGTTTGGGTTAGGGTGAGGATGAGGATGAGTATTAGGGTTAGGTTTAGGGTTACGTTTAGTATTAGTATTAGGATTAGGGTTATGGTTAGGGTTAGGATTATGTTGAGGGTTAGGTTTAGGGTTAGGGTTAGGCTTAGAGTTAGGATGAGGGTTATGGTTAGGGTTTGGGTTAGGGTCAGGGCGAGGCTGAGGATTAGGGTTAGTTTTAGGGTTAGGTTTAGCGTTAAGGTTAGTGTTAGGTTTAGGATTAGTGTTAGGGTTACGGTGAGGGTTAGGGTTAGGGGTAGGGTTAGGCTGAGGATGAGATGGGGTGAGGATGAGTGTTATGGTTAGGGTTATTCTTAGGGTTAGGGTTATGTTTAGGGTGAGGGTTAGGATTAGGGTTAGGGTTATTGTTAGGGTTAGGGTTAGGGTTAAGTTTACAGTGAGGGTGAGGTTGAGGGTGAGGTTTAGGGTTAGGGCTGGGTTGAGGTTTAGGGTTTAGGTCAGTGTTAGTGTTAGGTTTAGGGTGAGGGTGAGGTTTAGGGTTAGAGTTAGGTTTAGGGTGAGGGTTAGGTTGAGGGTTAGGGTTAGAGTTATGGTTAGGGTTAGCTTTAGGGTGAGAGTTACGGGGAGGGTTTGGGTTAGGATTAGGGTTAGGTTGAGGGTGCTTGTGTTTGTTAGGGTTAGGTTTAGGGTTAGGCTTAGGGTTAGGCTGAGGTTGAGGTTGCGGGTGAGGGTTAGGGTTACTGTGAGGGTTAGGGTAAGGGTTAGGGGGAGGGTTAAGAAGAGGGTTAGGGTAAGGATTAGGGTTAGGGTGAGATCTAGGGTGTGGTTGAGGTTTAGGTTTAGGGTTAGGATAAGGGTTAGGTTAAGGGTTAGGGTGAGAGTTAGGGTTCGTTTTAAGTTTAGGTTTAGGTTGAGGGTTAGTGTAAGGGTTACGGTGAGGGTGAGGGTTAGGGTTAGGTTGAGGGTTAGGGTTCGGATGAGGGTTAGGGTGAGGGTGATGGTGAGGGTTAGGGTTAGTGTTTGTGTGAAGTTTAGGATTAGGATTAGGGTGAGGGTTAGGGTGACGGTGAGGGCTAGGGTGAGGGTGAGGTTCAGGCTTATGTTTAGGGTTAGGGTGAAGCTGAGGTTGAGGGTTAAGATTAGGGTTAGGATTAGGTTTAGGGTAAGGGTTAGGGTGAGTGTCAGCGTTAGGGTTAGTGTTAGGGTTAGGCTTAGGGTTAGGCTAAGGGTGAGGGTTAGGGTTAGGGTGAATTAGGGTTAGGGTTAGGGTGAGTGTTAGGGTTCGGTTAAGTTTAGGGTTAGGGTCAGTGTTAGGGTTAGGGTTACGGTGAGCGTGATGGTTAGGGTTAGGTTGAGGGTTAGGGTTAGGTTGAGGTTTAGGGTTAGGGTTAGGGTTAGGGTGAGGGCTAGGGTGATGGTGATGGTTAGGGTTAGGGTTAGATTAAAGTTTAGGTTTAGCTTTAGGGTTAGGGTGAGGGTTAGCTTGAGTGTTAGGGTTACGGTGAATGTGAGGGTTTGGGTTAGGTTTAGGGTTAGGTTTAGGATTAGAGTTAGGGTGAGGGGGTGTGGTAGGATTAGGGTTAGGTTTAGGATTAGGGTTAGGTTTAGGGTTAGGGTTAGGTTTAGGGTGAGGATTAGTGTTATTGTTAGGTTTAGGATTAGAGTTATGGTGAGGGTGAGGGTGAGTGTTAGGGTCAGGGTTAGGGTGAGGTTTAGGATTAGGGTTAGGATTAGGGTGAATGTAAGGTTTAGGGTTAGATTTAGGGTTAGTTGGAGGGTTAGGTCCAGGGTTAGGGTTAGGGTTATTTTTAGCAGGGTTAGGTCGAGGGTTAGGGTTAGGGTTATTTTTAGCATTAAGGTTAGGTTGAGTTTTAGGTTGAGCTTTAGGGTTATAATTAGGATTAGGGTTATGATTAGGGTGAGGTTGAGGGTGAGTGTGAGGGTTTGGGTTAGGGTCAGGCTTAGGCTTAGTGTTAGGCTGAGGGTGAGGGTGTGGTTGAGGATTAGGTTTAGGTAGATGGTTAGGGTTAGGGTTAGGGTGAGGCTTAGGATGAGGGTCAGGTTGAAGTCTAGCGTAAGTGTTATGTTTAGGGTGAGGTTTAGGATTAGCGTGAGGGTTAGGGTTAGTGTGAGGGTTAGTGTTAGTGTTAGGGTTAGTGTTAGGCTGAGGGTAAGTGTTAGGGTGAGGGTCACGGGTAGGGTGAGGTTTATGGTTAGGGTGAGGGTTAAGGTTAGGGTTAGGGTTATTGTTAGGTTTAGATTTAGGGTTACAGTTATGGTGATGGTGAGGGTTAGGGTTAGGGTTAGCGTGAGGTTTAGTGTTAGGGTTAGGGTTAGATTTAGGGTTAGGGGGATGATGAGGTTTAGGGTTAGATTTAGGTTTAGTGTTAGTGTTAGGGTCAGGGTGAGGGTTAGTGTTAGGTTTAGGCTTAGGCTTAGGCCGAGAATGAGGGTGAGGGTTAGGGATCAGGTTAGGGTTTGGGTTAGGTTTAGGGTTAGGGGTAGGTTGTGGGATGAGGATTAGGGTTAGGATTAGGGCAACGGTAAAGGCTAGGCTGAGGGTTAAGTTGAGGGTTGGGGTTAGGGTGAGGGTGGTTGTGAGAGTTAGGGTTAGGGTTTGGGTTAGGCTTAGAATTAGTTTGAGGGTTAGGGTTAGCTTTTGGGTTAGGGTGAGGGTGAGGATGAGGATTAGGTTTAGGATTAGGTTTAGGGTTAGGGTTAGTGTTAGGGTTAGGGTTAGGGTTAGGGCTAGGCTTAGTGTTAAGCTGAGGGTGAGGGTGTGGATGAGGATTAGTGTTATGATTAGGGTTAGGCTTAGGGTTAGGGTTATTGTTAGTGTTATGGTTAGGGTTAAGTTTGCAGTGAGGGTGAGGCTGAGTGTGAGTGTTATGTTTATGGTTATGGTTAGGGTTAGGGTTAGTGTTAGGGTTAGTATTATTGTTAGGGTTAGAGTTAGATTTACTGTGAGGGTGAGGATGCGGGTGAGGGTTAGTTTTAGGGTTAGGGTGGGGTTTATGGTTAGGGTTAGGGTTCGGGTGAGGATGAAGTTTATAGTTAGTGTTAGGCTGAGCGTTAGGGTTAGGTTTAGGGTGAGAGTTAGGGTTCGGGTTAAGTTTAGGGTTAGTTTGATTGTTAGGGTAAGGTTTACGGTGAGGTTGATGGTTAGGATTAGGTTGAGGGTTAGGGTTAGAATTAGGGTTAGGGTGAGGGTGAGTGTGAAGATTAGGATTAGTGTTAGGGTGAGGGTTAGGATGAGGGTTAGGGTTAGGATTAGTGTTAGGGTGAGGGCTAGGGTGAGGGTGAGGTTTAGGGTTAGGGTTAGGGTTAGGGTGAGGTTTAGGGTTAGAGATAGGGTTAGTGTTAGGGTGAGGGTGACGTTTATGTTTAGAGTTAGGGGTAGGATGAGGCTGAGGTTGAGGGTTAGGGTTAGGGTTAGTGTAAGATTTAGGGTTAGGGTGAGGATTAGGATTGAGGGTGAGGGTTAGGGTTAGGGTTAGTATTAGGTTTAGGGTAAGGGTTAGGGTGAGTGTGAGCATTAGGGTGAGTGTGAGCATTAGGGTTTGGCTTAGGGTTAGGCTGAGGTTGAGGGTGAGGGTTAGGGTTAGTCTTAGATTAAGGTTTAGGGTTAGGGTTAGGGTTAGGGTGAAATTTAGGGTTCGGTTATAATTAGCGTTAGGGTGAGGGTTATGGTTAGGTTTAGGGTTAAGGTGAGCATGAGGTTTAGGATTATGTTGAGGATTAGGCTTAGGTTTAGGGCTAGGGTGAGGGTTAAGGTTAGGGTGAGGGTGAGGGTAAGGATGAGGATTAGGGTTAGGATTAGGGTTAGGGTGAAGCCTAGGGTGAGGGTGAGGGTTAGGGTTAGTGTTAGATTAAGGTTTAGGGTTAGGGTGAGGGTGATGGTAAGTTTGAGCGTTAGGGTTACGGTCAGGGTGATGATTACTTTTAGGGTGAGGGTTAGGTTTAGGATTAGGGTTAACCTGAGGATGAGTGTTAGGATTAGGGTTAGGGTTAGGGTTAGGTTTCAGGTTAGGATAAGTGTTATTGTTAGGGTTAGGGTTAGATTTATGGGGAGGGTGAGGGTGAGAATGAGGGTTAGGGTTAGGGTGAGGTTTAGGTTTAGGTTTAGGATTAGGGTTAGGGTTAGGGTGATGGTTAGAGTTAGGGTGATTGTTAGTGTTAGGGTGAGAGTGAGAGTTAGGGTTCGGTTATGTTTAGGGTTAGGGTGAGTGTTAGGGTTAGGGTTATGTTGAGCATGAGGTTTAGGGTTAAGTTGAGGATTAGGCTTAGGGTTAGGGCTAGGGTGAGGGTTAAGTTTAGGGTTAGGGTGAGGGTAAGGATGAGGATTAGGTTTAGGATTAGGGTTAGGGTGAGGGATAGGGTGAGCTTGAGGGTTAGGGTTAGTGTTAGATTAAAGTTTAGGGTTAGGGTTACGGTTAGGGTGAGGGTTAGGTTGAGGGTTAGGGTTATGGTGAGGGTGATGATTAGGGTTAGGGTGAGGGTTTGGTTTAGGATTAGGGTTAGCTTGAGGGTGAGTGTTAGGATTACTCTTAGGGTTAGGGTTAGGTTTCGGTTTAAGATTAGTGTTATTGTTAGGGTTAGGGTTAGAGTTATGGTGAGGGTGAGGGTGAGGATTAGAGTTAGGGTGAGGTTTAAGGTTAGGGTTAGGATTAGGGTTAGGGTGAGGGTGAGGGTTAGAGTTAGGGTGAGGGTGAGGATTAGGGTTGCGGTGAGGGTTAGGGTTAGGATTAAGGTTAGCAAGAGGGTGAGTGTTAGGATTACAGTTAGGGTTAGGATTAGGGTTAGGATTAGTGTTCTTGTTAGGGTTAGGGTTAGAGTTATGGTGAGGGGAAGGCGAGGGTGAGGGTTAGGGTTTGGGTTAGGGTGAGGTTTAGGGTTAGAGTTAGGATTAGAGTTAGTGTGAGGGTGAGAATGAGGGTTAGGGTTATGGTGAGAGTTAGTGTTAAGGTTAGGCGCAGGGTTAGTATGAAGGTTAGGGTTAGGATTAGTGTTAGGGTGAGGACTAGGGTGAGGGTGAGGTTTAGGGTTAGGGTTAGGGTGAGGTTTAGGGTTAGGGTTAGGGTGAGTGTGAGGGTTAGGGTTAGGGTTAGGTTTAGGCTTAGGGTTACACTGAGGGTGAGGGTGAGGATGAGGTTTAGGCTTCGGATTAGGGTTAGGGTGAGGGTGAATTTGTGTGCTAGAGTTAGGTTTAGGATTAGGCTTAGGGTTAGGCTGAGGGTGAGGTTGAGGGTAAGGGTTAGTGTTAGGGTGAGGTAAAGGTAAGGGTTAGGGGGAGGGTTAGGATGAGGTTTAGTGTTAGGATTAGGGTTAGGGTGAGGGCTAGGGTGAGGGTGAGTTTTAGGTTTACGGTCAGGGTGAGGTTTAGTGTTAGAGTTAGTGTTTGGGTGATGCTGAGGGTGAGGGTTAGGGTTAGTATTAATGATAAGCTTAGGCTTAAGGTGAGGTTTAGGTTGAGGGTTAGGATTTGGGTTAGTAGTAGGATTAAGGTTATGGTGAGGGTGAGGATTAGGGTTAGGGTTAGGGTAAGGCTTAGGGTAAGGCTGAGGTTGAGGGTGAGGGTTAGTGTTAGGGTGAGGTTTAGGGTTAGGTTTAGGGTGAGTGTGAGGTTTAGGGTTAGGCTTAGGCTTAGGATTATGCTGAGGGTGAGTGTGTGGTTTATTGTTAGTGTTAGGGTTAGGGTTATGGGGTGGGTTAGGATGAGGGTTAGGGTTAGTGTGAGGTTTAGGTTGAGGGTGAGTGTGTTGTTAGGTTTGGTTTAGGGTTAGGCTTAGGGTTAGGCTGAGAGTGAGTTTGAGGCTGAGGGTTAGTGTTAGGGTCAGGGTTAGGATAAGGGTTAGGGGGAGGTTTAGGAAAAGGGATAGGGTTAGGATTAGGGTTGGGTGAGGCTAGAGTGAGAATGAGGTTTAGGGTTAGGGTTAGCTTGAGGGTTAGGATTATGGTAAGGGTGAGAGTTAGTGTTCGGGTTAAGTTTAGGGTTAGGTTGAGGGTTAAGTTAAGGGTTACGGTGAGGGTTCGGATTAAGGTTAGGGTGAGCATGAGGGTTATGGTTAGTGTTAGGGTGTGGGTTAGGATGAGGGTTCGGGTTAGGATTAGTGTTAGGTTGAGGGCTAGGCTGAGGATGAGATTTAGGGTTAGGGTGAGGTTTAGGGTGAGGTTTAGGTTTAGGGGTAGGGTTAGTGTTCGGGTGAGGGTGACATTTACGGTTAGAGTTAGGGGTAGGATGAGGCTGAGGTTGAGGGTTAGGGTTAGGGTTAGTTTTAGTTTTAGGGTTAAGGTGAGGGTTAGGTTGAGGGTGAGGGTTAGTGTTAGGGTTAGGATTAGGTTTAGGGTAAGATTTAGGGTGAGTGTGAGCATTAGGTCTAGGGTTAGGGTTTGGCTTAGGGATAGGCTGAGGGTGAGGGTGAGGATCAGGGTTAGGGTTAGTGTTAGATTAAGGTTTAGGGTTAGGGTTAGGGTTAGGGTGAGAGTTAGGGTTCGATTATGTTTAGGGTTAGGGTGAGGGTTATGGTTATGGTTAAGTTGAGCATGAGGTTTAGGGTTACATTGAAGATTAGGCTTAGGGTTAGGGCTAGGGTGAGGGTTAAGTTTAGGGTTAGTGTGAGTGTAAGGTTGAGGATTAGGGTTAGGGTGAGGGCTAGGGTGAGGTTGAGGGTTAGGGTTACTTTTAGATTAAGGTTTAGGTTTAGGGTTTGGGTTAGGGTGAGGGTTAGGTTTAGCCTGAGGATGAGTGTTAGGATTAGGGTTAGGGTTAGGGTTAGGGTTAGGTTTTGGGTTAGGATTAGTGTTATTGTTAGGGTTAGGGTTTGAGTTATGGTGAGGGTGAGGGTGAGGGTGAAGGTGAGGGTTAGGGTTAGGGTGAGGTTTAGGGTTAGTGTTAGGATTAGTGTTAGTGTGAGGGTGAGGTTTAGGGTTAGATTCAGGGTTAGTTGGAGGGTTAGGTCTAGGGTTAGGCTTAGGGTTAGTTTTAGGGTTAAGGATACGTTGAGGGTTAGGTTGAGGTTTAGGTTTTTGGTTAGGGTTAGGATTAAGATGAGCGTGAGGGTGAGTGTGAGGGTTAAGTTTAGGGATAGGCCTAGACTTATGGTTAGGCTGAGGGTGAGGGTATGGGTGAAGATTAGGTTTAGGGTGATGGTTAGCATTAGGGCTAGGGTGAGGGTTAAGATGAGGGTTAGGATTAGGATTAGGTTTAGGGTGAGGGCTAGGGTGAGGGTGAGGGTTAGCGTAAGGTTTTGGCTTAGGCTTAGGTTTAGGCTGAGCATGAGCTTGAGGGTGAGGGTTAGGGTTAGGGTGATGTTTCGGTTTACAATTAGGGTGAGTGTTAGGATGAGGTTTAGGGTTAGGGTGAGGATGATGGTAAGGGTAAAGGTGAGGTTTAGGCCGAGGGTCAGGTTTAAGATAAGGGTGAGGTTTAGGGTTAAGTTTAGGGTTAGGGTAAAGGTTAAGGTTAGGGTTAGGGTGAGGGTTAGATTGAGGATTAGGGTTATGGTTAGTGTGAGATTTAGGGTGAGGATGAAGGTTAGGGTTAGGGTCAGGGTGATGGTTAGAATTAGGGTTAGGGTGAGGGCTAGGGTGAGGGTGAGGATTAGTGTTTTGGTTAGGGTTAGGGTGAGGTTTAGGATTAGGGTGAGTTTTAGTGTTAGTGTGAGGGTTAGTGTTAGGGTTAGGGTTAGCATTAGGGTGCGGGTTATGCTTAGTGTGCGGGTTAGGGTTAGGGTTAGGGTTATTGTTAGGTTTAGGGTTAGGGTTACGGTTACGGTGATGGTGAGGGTTAGGGTTAGGGTTAGGGTGAGGTTTAGTGTTAGGGTTAGGGTTAGAGTTAGGTTTATGATGAGGGTGTGGTTTAGAAGTACAGTTCGGGTTATGGTGAGGGTTAGGGTTAAGGGTGTGTGTTAGCGTGGGGGTGACAGTAATGGTAAAGTTGAGGGTTAGGCTGAGGCTGAGGGTTACGGTAAGGGTGAGGGTTAGGGTTATGGTGAGGGTTAGTGTTAGCTTTAGGGTGAGGTTGAGGGTTAGATTGAGGATTAGTGTTAGGGTTAGTGTGAGGTTTAGGGTGAGGATGAGGGTTAGGATTAGGGTGAAGGCTTGGGTGAGGGTGAGGGTTGGGGTTAGTGTTAGGTTGAGGTTTAGGGTTAGGGTGATGTTTAGGGTTAGTGTGCAGGTTAGTGTTAGTGTTAGGTTTAGTGTTAAGGTGAGGGTAAGTGTTAGGGTGAGCATTAGGTTTAGGGTGAGGGTTATGGTTAGGGTGAGTGTTAGGGTTAGGGTTATGTTTATTGTTAGGGTTTGGGATAGTGTTACGGTTTCGGTGAGGGTTAGGGTGAGGGTTAGGGTTAGGGTGAGGTTTAGGGTTAGGGTTAGGGTTAGGATTAGGGTGAGGTTGAGGTTTAGGGTTAGATTTAGGGTTAGTGTTAGTGTGAGGGTTAGTGTTAGCATTAGGGTTAGTGTTACAGTGAGGATACATCTAAGGTTGAGGGTTTGGGTCAGGGTGAGGGTTATGGTTAGTGTGAGGGTTAGGATTGGTGATAGGATTATTGTTAGGGTTCGGTTTAAGGTTATGGTTATAGTGCGAGTGAGGGTGAGGTTTAGGGTTAGGGTTAGGGTGAGGTTTAGAGTGAGGGTGAGGTTTAGGGTTAGAGTTAGGGTTAGGGTCAGGGTTAGGTTGAGGGTTAGGGTTAGGGTTAATGTTAGGTTTAGGCTCATGGTGAGAGTTAATGGGAGGTTTAGGGTTAGGGTTAGGGTTAGGATTACGGTTAGGGTGAGGGTGAGTGTGTGTTTTAGGGTTTGGTTTAGGGTTAGGCTTAGCGTTAGGCTGAGGGTGAGGTTGAGGGTGAGGGTTAGGTTTAGCTTTAGGGTTAGGGTTTCGGTGAGTGTGAGGGTTAGGATTAGGTTGAGGGTGGGGTTAGGATTGGGGTTAGGGTGAGGGAGAGGGTGAGGTTTACGTTTAGGGTTAGGATGATGGTTAGGGTTAGGATTAGTGTTAGGGTGAGTGCTAGTGTGAGGGTGATGGTTAGTGTTAGGGTGACGGTTAGGTTTATGGTTAGGGTGAGGGTTTGGATGAGGTTTAGGGTTAGGAGAAGGTTTAGGGTGAGCATGATGGTAAGGGTAAAGGTGAGGTTTAGGCTGAGGGTTAGGGTTAAGATAAGGGTGAGTGTTAGGGTTAGGTTTATTGTTAGGGTAAGGGTTACGATTAGGGTTAGGATGAGGGTTAAATTGAGGTTTAGGGTTAGGGTTAGTTTCAGGTTTAGTTTGAGGATGAGGGTTAGGGTTAAGGTTAGGGTTAGGGTGAGGATGAGTTTTTGTGTTGTCATTAGGGTTAGGGTGAGATTTAGGGTGAGGGTTAAGTTTAGGGTAAGGATTAGCGTGGGGGTGCTGGTAAGTGTAAACGTGAGGGTTAGGCTGAGGTTGAGGGTTACAGTGGGGTGAGGTTCAGGGTGAGGGTGAGGGTTAGGGTTATGGGAAGGGTGTGGGTGATAGATTGAGGATTAGTGTTAGGGTTAGTGTGAGGTTTAGGGTGAGGATGAGGGTTAGGGGTAGGGTGAGGGCTAGGGTGAGGGTGAAGGTTAGGTTTAGGTTTAGGGTGAGGTTTAGGGTTAGGGTCATGATTAGGGTTAGTGTGAGGGTTAGTGTTAGGTTTCGGGTTAGTGTTAGGCTGAGGGTAAGTGTTAGGGTGAGGGTTAGGGTCAGGGTGAGGGTTATGGTTAGGTTGAGTGTTAGGGATAGGGTTAGGGTTATTGTTAGGTTTAGGGTTACGGTTATGTTGAGGGTGAGGGTTAGGGTTAGGGTTAGTATGAGGTTTAGGTTTAGGGTAAGGGTTAGAGTTAGGGTTAGGGTGAGAGTGAGTTTTACGGTTAGAGTTAGGGTTAGTGTTAGGGTTAGTGTTAGTGTGAGGGTTTGGGTTAGCATTATGCTTAGGCTTAGGCTTAGGCTTAGGCCAAGCATGAGGGTGAGGTTTAGGGTTAGGGTTAGGGTGCAGGTTAGGGTTAAGGTTAGGGTGAGGTTTAGGATGAGGTTTAGGGTTAGGATTAATGTTAGGGTTAGGATTAGTGTTAGGGTGAGGACTAGGGTGAGGGTTAGGATGAGGGTTAAGATTAGGGTTAGGGTTAGTTTGAGTGTGAGTCTGAGGGTCAGTGTTAGGGTTAGGGTGAGGGTGAGGGTTAGGGTTTTGGTTAGGGTGAGGGTGAGGCAAATGATTAGGGTTAGGTTTAGGGTTGGGTTTAGGGTTAGGGTTAGGTTTAGGGTTAGGTTTACAGTTAGGGTTCGGGTTAGGTTTAGGCTTAGGGTTAGGCTGAGCGTGAGGGTGGGGTTTAGCATTAGGGTTAGGATTAGGATTAGGGTTATTGTTAGTGTTATGATTAGGGTTAAGTTTGCACTTAAATTGAGGCTGAAGGTGAGGATTATGGTTAATGTTAGGGTCAGGGTTAGGGTTAGTGTTATTTTTAGGGTTAGGTTTACAGTTACGGTGAGATTGAGGGTGAGGGTTAGGGTTAGGGTTAGGGTGAGGTTTAGCGTGAGGTTTAGGGTTAGGGTTAGGGTGAGGATGAGGTTTAGGTTTAGAGTTAGTGTTAGGGGGAGGGTTAGCGGGAGGTTTACGGTTATTGTTAGTGTTAGGGTTAGGGGATGATGAGTGATCGGTTGAGGTTTAGGGATAGGGTTAGGTTTAGTATTAGGGTTAGGGTGAGGGTGAGGGTGACCATTAGGGTGACGGCTAGGCTTAGGCTTAGGGTTAGGCTGAGGGTGAGGGTGGGGGTGAGGATTAGGGTTAGTGTGATTGTTTGCGTTAGGGTTAGTGTTACTGTTAGTGTTAGGGTTAGAGTTACGGTGAGGGTGAGGGTTAGGGTTAGTCTTAGGTTGAGGTTTAGGGTTAAGGTTAGGATTAGGGTTAGGGTGAGGGTGAGGTTTAGGTTAGATTTAGGGTTAGTTGGAGGGTTAGGTCGAGGGTTAGGATTAGGGTTAATTTTAGGGTTAATGTTACGGTGAGGGTTAGGTTGAGGTTTAGGGTTATGGTTAGGGTTAGTGTTAGGAGTAGGGTGAGTGTGAGGGTGAGGGTGAGGGTTAGGGTTAGTATTAGGTGTAGGCTCAGGTATAGGCTGAGTGTGAGGGTGGGGGTGAAGATTAGGTTTATCATGATGGTTAGGGTTGGGGCTAGGCTGAGGGTTAGGATTAGGATTAGGGTTAAGGTGAGGGCTAGGGTGAGGGTGAGGGTTAGGGTAAGGGTTAAGCTTCGGCTTAGGGTTAGGCTGAGCGTGAGTTTGAGGGTGAGGGTTAGGTTTAGAGTGATGGTTAGGTTTACGGTTAGTGTGAAGGTTAGGATGAGCTTTAGGGTTAGGGTGAGGGTTAGGGTGAGGATGATGGTAAGGGTAAAGGTGAGGTTTAGGCTAATGGTGAGGGTTAAGATAAGGGTGAGGGTTAGGGTTTGATTTAGTGTTAGTGTTAGGGTTAGAGTTAGGGTTAGGGTGAGGATTAGGTTGAGGATTAGGGTTAGGGTTAGTGTGAGGTTTAGAGTGAGGATGAGGGTTAGGGTTAGGGTGAGGGTGAGGGTTAGGATGAGGTTTAGTTTTAGGATTAGGGTTAGGGTGAGGGGTAGGGTGAGTTTGAGGTTTAGGGGTTGGTTTAGGGTTAGGGTTAGGGTGAGGGTGAGGTTTAGGGATAGAGTTAGGGTTAGGGGGAGGGTTAGGTTGAGGTTTATGGTTATTGTTAGTGTTAGGGTTATGGGATGGTGAGGGTTAGGTTGAGGTTTAGGGATTGGGTTAGGTTTAGGGTGAGGGTGAGTGTGATGGTTAGGGTGAGGGCTAGTCTTAGGCTTAGGGTTAGACTGTGGGTGAGGGTGGGGGTGAGTATTAGGGTTAGGGTGATGGTTTGGGTTAGGGTTAGTGTTATTGTTAGGGTTACGGTTAGAGTTACGGTGAGGGTGAGGGTGCGGGTGAGGGTTAGGGTTAGAGTTAGGGTGGGGTTTAGGGTTAGGTTTAGGGTTAGTGTGAGGTTGAGGTTTAGGGTTAGATATAGGGTTAGGGGGAGGGCTAGGGTTAGGGTTACGGATAGGGTTAGTGTTAGAGATAGGGCGAGGTTGAGGTTTAGGGCTAGGTTTATGGTTATGGTTAGTTTGAGGGTTAGGGTTAGGGTTAGGGTTAGTATTAGTGTGATGGTAAGTTTTAGGGTGAGGCTTTGGGTTAGGGTGAGGGTTATGGTTAGGGTGAGTGTTAGGATTACGGTTAGGGTGATTGTTAGGTTTAGGTTTAGGGTTTGGGTTACGGTGAGGGTGAGGTATAGGGTTAGGGTTAGGGTGAGGTTTAGGGTTTGGGTTAGGGTTAGAATGAGGGTTAGTATGAAGGTGAGGTTTGCGGTTAGAGTTAGGGTGATGGTGAGGGTTAGGTTTAGGATTTGGGTTAGGGTGAGGGTGAGTGTGTGTGTTAGGGTTAGGTTTAGGTTTAGGCTAATAGTTAGGCTAAGGGTGAGGTTGAGGGTGAGTGTTAGGATTAGGGTTAGGGTTATGGTGATTGTTAGGGATAGGGTTAGGTTGAGGTTTTGGGTTAGGGTAAGAGTTAGGGTTCGATTAAGTTCAGGGTTAGGGTCAGGTTTAGGGTTAGGGTTATGGTGATCATTAGGGTTATTGTTAGGTTGAAGGTTTGGGTTAGGTTAAGGATGAGGGTTAGTTTTAGGGTTAGGGTGAGGGTTAGGATGAGGATTAGGGTTAAGATTTGTGTTAGGGTGAGGGATAGGGTGAGGGTGAGAACTAGGGTTAGTGTTAGGTTAAGGTTTAGGGTTAAGCATAGCGTTAGGATGAGGGTTAGGACGAGGGTTTGGGTTACGGTGAGGTTGAGGGTTAGGGTTAGGGTTAGGGTGAGGGTTAGGGTTAGGGTTATGGTTAGGGTGAGGGTGAGGTTTACGGTTAGAGTTAGGGTTAGGGTGAAGCTGAGGGTGAGTGTTAGGGTTCCAGTTAGTGTTAGGTTTCGGGTGAGTGTAAGGGTCAGGGTTAGAGTGAGGGTAAGGGTGAGTGTTAGGGTTAGGGTTAAGGTTTTGGGGAGGGTTAGGTTGAGGGTTAGGACAAGGATTAGGGTTAGGGTGAGGGCTAGGGTGAGGGTGAGGTTTAGGGTTAGGTTTAGGGTGAGGTTTAGGTTTAGGATTAGGATTAGGGTAAGGGTTAGGGTGAGTGTGCAGGTTAGGGTTAAGATTAGGGTTAGGCTTAGGGTTACACTGAGGGTGAGGGTGAGGATTAGGGTTAGGATTAGGGTTAAGGTGAGGTTGAGTGTGTGTGTTAGTGTTAGGTTTAGGGTTAGGCTTCGGGTTAGGCTGAGGGTGAGGATTAGGTTTTGGGTGAGGGTTAGGGTAAGTGTTAGATGGGAGTGTTAGGATGTGGGTTAGTGTTAGGATTAAGGTTAGGGTGAGGGCTAGGGTGAGAGAGAGGATTAGGGTTATGGTTAGGGTGAGGGTGCGGTTTAGCATTAGGGTGAGGGTTAAGGTTAGTGTGAGGATTAATGCTACGGTTAGGTTTAGTGTTAGGGTGAGGGTATGTGTTAGGGTGAGGGTTAGGGTTAAGGTGCATGTTATGGTTAGTGTGAGGGTTACGGTTAGGGTTATTGTTAGGTTTAGGATTAGGGTTACGGTTACAGTGAGGGTGAGTATTAGGGTTAGGGTTAGTGTGGGGGTTAGCGTGAGGGTAATGGTAAGGGTAAAGTTTAGGGTTAGGGTGAGGGTGAGCGGTACGATAAGGGTGAGGGTTAGGCTTAGGGTTACAGTTAGGCTGAGGGTGAGGGTGGGGGTGACGACTAGGGTTAGGGTGATGGTTAAAGTTAGGGTTATGGTGAAGTCTAGGTTGAGGGTAAGGGTTGGGGTTAGTGTTAGGCTGAGGTTTAGGGTTTGGGTGATGTTTAGGGTGAGTGTGAGGGTTATGGTTAGGTTGAGGTTTAGGGTTAGGGTTAGGGTTAGGGTTAGGGTGAGGTTGAGGTTTAGGGTTAGATTTATGGTTAGTGTTAGTGTGAGGTTAGTGTTAGCGTTAGGATTAGTGTTATGGTGAGGGTAAATCTTAGGGTGAGGGTTTGGGTCAGGGTGAAGTTTATGGTTAGGGTGAGCGTTAGGATTAGGGTTAGGGTTATTTTTAGGGTTCGGTTTAAGGTTACGGTTATGGTGCGGGTGAGGGTTAGGGTTAGTGTTAGGGTGAGGTTTAGGGTGAGGGTGAGTTTTAGGGTTACAGTTAGCGTTAGGGTGAGGATTGAGGTTAGGGTTAGGGTTAGGCTTAGGCTTAGGCTTAGGCCGAGCATGAGGGTGAGTGTTAGGGTTCGTGTTTGGATGAGGGGTAGTGTTAAGATTAGGGTTAGGTTGAGGGTGAGTTTTAGGGTTAGATTTAGGGTTAGTGTTTGGGTGGGGTGTAGTGTTAGAGTTAGGGTTAGGGTGAGGCTGAGGGTGAGGGTTAGGGTTAGGATTAATGTTAGGGTTAGGCTTAAGTTGAGGGTTAGGTTGAGGGTGAGGGTTAGGATCAGGTTTAGGAGTAGGATTAGTGTTAGTGTTAGGGTGAGTGTGAGGGTTAGGGTTAGGTTTAGGGATAGGCTTAGGGTTAGGCTGAGTTTGAGGGTGAGTGTTAGGATTAGGGTGAGGGTTAGTGTTAGTGTGAGGTTAGTGTTAGCGTTAGGGTTAGTGTTATGGTGAGGGTAAATCTTAGGGTGAGGTTTTGGGTCAGGGTGACGGTTATGGTGCGGGTGAGGTTGAAGGTTAGGGTTAGTGTTAGGGTGAGGTTTAGAGTGAGGGTGAGGTTTAGGATTACAGTTAGGGTTAGGGTGAGTGTGAGGGTTAGGGTTAGGGATAGGCTTAGGATTAGGCTGAGGGTGAGGGTGTGGGTTAGGGTTAGGATTAGTGTTAGGGTGAGGTTTAGGGTTTGGGTTAAGGTTAGAGTTAGAGTTAGGGTGAGATTGAGCTTTAGGGTTAAAGTTAGGGTTAGGGTGAGGTTTAGGTTGAGGGTTAGGATAAGGGTTATATTTAGGTTTAGGGTTACAGTTAGAGTTAGGGGGAGGGTTAGGGTTAGGGTTAGTGTTAGGGATAGGATTTGGGTTAGAGTGAGGGTGAGTGTGTGTGTTAGGTTTAGGTATAGGATTAGGCTTACAGTTAGGCTGAGGGTGAGGTTGAGGGTGAGGGTTAGGGTTAGGGGGAGGTTTAGGTTGAGGGTTAGTGTTAGGATTAGGGTTAGGGTAAGGGATAGGGTTAGTGTGAGGGTGAGGTTTAAGTTTAGGGTTAGGGTTAGGGTGAGGTTTGTGTTGGGGTTAGGGTTAGAGTTAGGGTTAGGGTGAGGGTGAGGTTTACGGGTACAGTTAGGGTTAGGGTGCGGGTTAGCTTGGGGGTGACGGTAAGGGTAAAGTTGAGGGTTAGGCTGAGGGTGAGGGTTATGGTAAGGGTTAGGTTTAGGTTTAGGGTGAGGGTTAGTGTTCGCTTTAGGGTGAAGGTGAGGATTAGATTGAGGATTAGTGTTAGGGTTAGTGTGAGGTTTAGGGTGAGGATGAAGGTTAGGATTAGGGTGCTGGCTAGGAAGAGGGTGAGGTTCAGGGTTAGTGTTAGGGTGAAGTTTAGGGTTAGTGTGATGGTTAGGTTTAGTGTGAGGGTTAGTGTTAGGGTTAGAGTTAGTTTTAGGGTGAAGGTAAGTGTTAGGTTGAGGGTTAGGTTTAAGGTGAGAGTTATGGTTAGGGTGAGGGTTAGGGTTAGGGTGAGGGTTATGGTTAGGGTGAGGGTTAGTGTTTAGGTTAGGATTATAGTAAGCATTAGGGTTATCATTAAGGTTATGGTGAGGGTGAGGGTGAGCCTTAGGTTTAGGGCTAGGATGAGGTGTAGTTATAGGGTTAGGGTTAGGATAAGTGTCTGGGTGAGGTTTAGTGTTAGATTTAGGGTTAGGATGAGGCTGAGGGTGAGAATTAGGTTTAGGATTAATGTTAGGGTTAGGCTGAGGTTTAGGGTTTGGGTGATGTTTAGGGTGAGTGTGAGGGTTATGGTTAGGTTGAGGTTTAGGGTGAGGGTTAGAGTTAGGGTTAGGATTAGGATTAGGTTTAGGGTTAGGGTGAGTTTGAGGGTTAGTGTTAGGGTTAGGGATAGGCTTAGGGTTAGACTGAGGTTGAGGGTGAGTGTTAGGGTTAGGGTGAGGGTTAGGGTTAGGGTTAGGATTAGGAATAGGTTTAGAGTTAGGGTGAGTGTGAGGGTTAGGGTTAGGTTTAGGGTTGGGCTTAGGGTTAGGCTCAGGATGAGGGTGAGGGTGAGGGTTATGGTTAGGGTGAGGGTTAGGGTTAGGGTTATGGGGAGGGTTAGGATGAGGGTTAGGGTTAGGATTAGGGTTAGAGTGAGGGCTAGGAAGAGGTTGAGGTTTATGGTTAGGGTTAGGGTGAGGGTTAGTGTGAGTGTTAGTTATAGGGTTAGTATTAGGGTTAAGCTGAGGATGAGGGTGATGCTTAGGGTTCTGGTTAGGGTTAGGATTAGGGTAAGGGTTAGAGTGAGTGTGATGGTTAAGGTTCTGGTTAGGGTTAGGCTTTGGATTACACTGAGGGTGAGGTTGAGGGATAGGATTAGGCTTAGGGTTAAGGTGAGGGTGAGTGAGTGTGTTAGGTTAGGTTTAGGTTTAGGTTAAGGGTTAGGCTAAGGGTGAGGTTGAAGGTGAGGGTTAGGGTTAGGGTGAGGTTTAGGGTTAGGGTTAGGGTTAAGTTGAGAGTAAGGGTGAGGGTTAGGGTTAGTGTTAGGGTGAGGGTTAGGATGAAGTTTAGAATTAGGGTTAGGGTGAAGGCTAGGCTGAGGGTGAGGTTTAGGGTTAGGGTTAGGTTTAGGGTTAGGGTTAGGGTTAGGGTGAGGGTGAGGTTTATGGTAAGAGTTAGTGTAAGGGTGAGGCTGAGGTTGAGGTTTAGGTTTAGGGTTAGTTTTCGAGATAGGGTTAGGATAACGGTTAGGGTGATGGTGAGGATTAGGGTTAGAGTTAGGATTAGGATTAGAGTAATGGTTAGGGTGAGTTTGAGGGTTAGGTTTAGGGTTAGGTTTAGGCTTAGGGTTAGGCTGAGGCTGAGGATAAGGGTGAGGGTTAGGGTTAGGGTTAGGGTGGGGTTTAGGGATAGGGTTAGTGTTAGGTTAGGGATTAGTGTGAGGGTTAGGGTTAGGGTGAGAGTTAGGGTTCGGTTTAGTTTAGGGGTAGGGTGATTGTTAGGTTTAGGATTAGGGTGAGTGTAAGTGTTAGGGTTAGGTTGAGGGTTAGGGTTAGGGTAAGGATGAGGGTTAGTGTTAGGGTTCGTGTGAGGGTTAGGATGATGATTAGGGTTACGATTAGTGTTAGGGTGAGGGCTAGGGTGAATGTGAGGATTAGGGTTTGTTTTAGTGTAAGGTTTAGGATTAGGTTTGGGGTTAGGGTGAGGGTTAGGATGAGGGTTATGGTTACGGTGAGGGTGAGGGTTAGGGTGAGGGTGAGGTTTAGGGTTAGGATTAGGGTTAGGGTGAGGTTGAGTGTTAGCATTAACGTTAGGGTTAGGGTTAGGTTTAGGGTTAGGATTACTGTTATAGTTAGGGTTAGGGTTAGAGTTATGGTGAGGGTGAGGGTTAAGGTGATTGTGAGGTTTATGGTTAGATTTAGGTTCAGTTGGAGCGTTAGGTCGAGGGTTAGGGTTTGTGTTAGGGTTATGGTTAGGGTGAGGGTTAGGTTGAGGTTTAGGGTTAGGGTTAGCGTTAGGGTTAGGATTAGGGTTAGTGTGAGGGTGAGTGTGAGGTTTAGGGTTAGGGTTAGGCTTAGGCTTAGGGTTAGGCTGAGGGTGAGGGTGGGGGTGAGGATTAGGTTTAGGGTGATGGTTAGGGTTAGGGTTATGGTGAAGGTTAGTGTTAGGGTTAGGGATAGAGTGAGGATTAGGGTGAGGATGAGGTTTAGGGATAGAGTTAGGATTACGGTGAGGGTTAGCGTTAGAGTGAGGGTTAGGGTGGAGTTGACGTTAAGGATAACGGTGAGGGTTAGGCTGAGGGTGAGGTTACAGTAAGGGTGAGGGTTAGGGTTAGGGTGAGGGTTAGGGTGAGGGTAAGTGTTAGGGTGAGGGTTAGGGTTAAGGCGAGAGTAAGTGTTAAGGTGAGGGTTAGGGTTAGGGTGAGGGTTATGGTTAGTTTCAGGTTTAGGGTTAGGGTTAGTATTATTGTTAGCATTAGGATTAGGTTTATGGTTATGGTGAGGGTGAGGGTGAGGTTTAGGGTTAGGGCTAGGATGAGATTTAGGGATAGGGTTAGGGTTAGGTTTAGGGTCAGGGTGAGGTTTAGTGTTAGAGTTATGGTTAGGGTGAGACTGAGGGTGAGGGTTAGGGTTAGGGATAGTGTTAGGGTTAGGGTTAGGGTGAAAGTTAGGAGTAGATTTAGGGTTAGGGTTAGGCTTAAGGTTAGAGTTAGGTTTAGGGTTTCAGTTACGGTGAGGGTGAGTTTCAGTATTAGGGTTTGGGTGAGTGTGAGGTTTAGGGTTAGAATTAGGGTTAGGATTAGGATTATGGTTAGGGTTAGCTTGAGTGTGAGGGTTAGGGTTAGTGTTAGCCTTAGGTTTAGGCTGAGGTTTTGCGTGAGGGTTAGGGTTATGGTTAGCTTGATATGTAGGGTTAGGGTTAGGGTGAGTTTTAGTGTTAGGGTTATGTTTAGAGTTATGGTTATGGTGAGGGTGAGGTTTAGGGGTAGAGTTAGTTTTAGGGTGATGGTTATGGTGAGTGTGAGGTTTATGTTGAGGGTTAGGGTAGGGGTGAAGTTAAGGGTAAACGTGAGGGTTAGGCTGAAGGTTAGGGTTACGTTAAGGTTGAGGGTTAGGGTTAGGGTGACCGTTAGGGTTAGGGTTAGTGTGCGAGTTAGGGTACAGGTTAAGTGTAGGGTTAGGGTGAGGTTTAGGGTAAGGGTTACGGTGAGGGTGAGGGTTAGGTTTAGGTTGAGGGCTAGGTTGAGGGTGAGGGTTAGGGTAAGGGTTAGGGTGAGCGCTAGGGTGAGGGTTAGGGTGAGGGTTAGGGTTAGATATAGGGTTAGGTTTAGGATTAGTGTTAGGTTGAGGGTGGGTGTGAGGGTTAGGGTTAGGGTTAGGATTAGGCTTAGAGTTAGGTTGAGGATTAGGGGTAGGGTTTTTGTTAGGGTGAGGCTGAGGCTGAGGATTAGGGAAATGTTTAGGGTTAGGGTTATGCTTAGGGTTAGGCTGAGGTTGAAGGTGGTGGTTAGGATTAGAGTTAGGGTTAGCTTAGGCTTAGGTTTAGGGTTATTTTAGTGTTACGGTTCGGGATAAGTTTGCAGTGAGGGTGAGGCTGAGGGTGAGGGGTATGGTTAGAGTTAGGGTTAGCGTTAGGGTTAGTGTTATTGTTAGGTTTAGGGTTAGAGTTACGGTGAGGTTGAGGGTGAGGGTGAGGTTAGTGTTAGGGTGAGGTTTGGGGTTAGGGTTTGGGTTAGGGTTAGGGTGAGGGTGATATTTAGGGTTAGAGTTAGGGTTAGGGGGAAGTTTAGGGTGAGGTTTAGGGTTAGGGTTAGTGTTATGGTTAGATTGAGGGTGAGGGTTAGGTTGAGGTTTATGGATAGGGTTAGGTTTACTATTAGGGTTTGTGTGAGGGTTAGGGTGAGCGTTAGGATGAGGGTTAGGCTTATGCTTTTGGTTCGGTTGAGGGTGAGTGTGGGGGTTAGGATTAGGGTTAGGGTGATGGTTTGGGTTAGGGTTAGGGGGAGGTTTAGGGTGAGGGTTAGGGTTAGGTTTAGTGTTAGGATTAGGGTAAGGATGAGGGTTAGGGTTCGGGTTCGGGTTAGGGTTAGGGTAAGGGTGAGGTTTAGGGTTAGGGTTAGGGTTAGGGTTAGATTTATGGTGAGGGTGACAGTGAGGATGAGTGTGAGGTTTAGGGTTAGGCTTACGGTTAGGCTTAGGGTTAGGCTAATGTTCAGGGTGAGTTTTAGGGTTAAGGTGAGGGTTAGGGTTAAGGTTATGGGGGGTTAGGATGAGGGTTAGTGTTAGGATTAGGGTTAGGGTGATTGCTAGGGTGACGGTGAGGTTTAGGGTTAGGTTAGGTTGAGGTTTATGGTTATGGTTAGGGTTAGGGTTAGGGTCACGTTGAGGTTTATGGTAAGAGTTAGGGTTAAGGTGAGGCTGAGGGTGAGGGTTATGGTTAGGGTTAGGATAAGGATTAGGGTAAGGGTTAGGGTGAGTGTGAGTGAAAGTGTTAGGGTTAGGGTTAGGCTTTGGTTTACACTGAGGTGAGAGTGAAGTTGAGGCTTAGGGTTAGGGTGAGAGTTAGGGTTCAGGGTAAGTTTAGGTTTAGGTTGAGGGTTAGGGTTAGGTTTACGTTGAGTGTGAGTTTTAGAGTTACGTTGAGGGTTAGGGTTAGGGTTAGGGTTGGGGTGAGGGTTAGGGTTAGTGTTAGGGTGAGGTTTAGACTTAGGGTTAAAGTTAGAGTGAGGCTTAGTATGAGGGTAAGGGTTACGGTAAGTGTGAGGGTTAGGGTTAGGGTGAGGGTTAGGGTTAGGGTTAGGGTGAGGGTGAGGGTTAGGATTATGGTTAGTGTTGGGGTTATTTTTAGGGTTAAGGTTACGGTGAGGGTGAGGGTGAGGGTTAGGGTTAGGGTTAGGTTGAGGTTTTTAGTGTTAGGGTTAGGGTTAGAGTTAGGGTTAGGGTGAGGTTAGTGTTAGGGTTAGTGTGAGGGTTAGTGTTTGGGTTATGTTATGCGTTACGGTTAGGGTTGTGGTTAGGGTTAGTGTTAGGATAAGAGTTAGGGTTACAGTAAGGGTGTGTTTTAAGGTTTGGGTGAGGGTTAGGATTAGGTTTAGGGTTAGGGTGAGGGTCTGGGTTAGGATTAGGTTTAGGGTTAGGGTTATTGTTAGGGTTAAGGTTATGGTGAGGTTGCTGGTGAGGATTATGATTAGGGTTCGGTTGAGGTTTTTAGTGTTAGTGTTAGGGTTAAAGTTAGGGTTAGGATGAGGTTAGGGTTAGGTTTAGTGTGAGGTTTAGTGTTTGGGTTAGGGTATGGGTTAGGGTGATGGTTGTGTTTAGGGTGAGGGTTAGGATTAGGGTTAGGGTTATTGTTAGGGTTAGGTTTAGGGTTACGGTTACGGTGAGGGTAAGGGTGAGGGTTCGGGTTTAGTGTTAAGGTCAGTTTTAGGGCTTGAGTAAGGGTTAGAGTTAGGGTTAGGGTTAGGGTAAGTTTTAGGGTCAGAGTATGGTTAGGATGATGGTTAGGTTGAGGATTAGGGTTAGGGTTAGTGTTAGGGTTAGGGTGAGGTTTAGGTTGAGGTTGAGGGTTAGGGTTAGTGTTATGGGGAGGGTTAGGATGAGGGTTAGGGTTAGGATTAGTGTTAGGGTGAGGGCTAGGGTGAGGGTGAGTTCTAGGGTTAGGGTTAAGGTGAGGTTTAGGTTTAGGGTTAGGGTTAGTGTTAGAGTGAGGGTTACGGTTAGGGTTATGGTGATGGTTAGGATTAGGGTTAGGGTTAGGGTCAGGATGGGGGTGAGGGTGGCGTTGAGGATTAGGGTTAGGGTTACAGTTAGGGTTATTGTGAGTTTTATGGTTAGGGTTAAGTTTGCAGTGAAGCTGAGGCTGAGAGTGAGTGTTATGTTTAGTGTTAGGGTCAGGTTTAGGGTTAATGTTATTGTTATGGTTAGGGTTAGAGTTACAGTGAGGTTGAAGGTGAGGGTGAGGATTAGCGTTAGCGTGAGTTTTAGAGTTAGGGTTAGGGTGAGTTTGAGCTTTAGGGTTAGATTTAGGGTTAGGGGGAGGGTTAGGGTGAGGTTTAGGTTTAGGGGTAGTGTTAGGGTTAGGGTGAGGTTGAGGGTTAGGTTGAGGTTTAGGGAAAGGGTTAGGTTTAGGATTAGGTTTAGGGTGAACATGAGTGTGAGGATAAGGGTAAAGGTTAGGCTTAGGCTTAGGAATAGGCAGAGGGTGAGTGTGGGATGAGGATTAGTTTTAGGGTAATGGTTAGGTTTAGGGGTAGTTTTATTGTAAGCGTTAGGGTTAGAGTTACGGTGAGGGTGAGGTGCGGGTGAGGTTTAGGGTTAGGGTTAGGGTGGGGTTTAGTGTTAGGTTTAGGGTTAGGGTGAGGGTGAGGGTGAGGTTTAGGGTTAGATATAGCGTTAGGGTGACTGTTAGGGTGAGGGTTAGGGTTGGGTTTAGTGTTAGGGTTAGGGTGAGGATGAGGGTTAGGGTTAGGGTAAGGGTTAGGTTTAGGGTTAGGGTTACAGTTAGGGTTATAGTTACGGTGAGGGTGATAGTGGGGAATGAGTGTGAAGGTTACGGTTAAGTTTAGGGTTAGGCTTAAGGTTAGGCTTAGGTTTGGGCTAAAGGTGATTGTGAGGTTAATGGTTATTGTGAGGGTTAGGGTTAGGGTTATGGGGAGAGTTAGGATGAGGGCTAGTGTTAGGATTAGGGTTAGGGTAATGGCTAGGGTGAGGGTGATGTTTAGGGTTAGTTTAGTGTGAGGTTTAGGGTTAGGGCTGGGGTAGGGTTAGGGTGAGGGTGAGGTTTAGGGTTAGAGTTAGGGTTAAGGTGAGGCTGAGGGTGAGGGTTACCGTTAGGGTTAGGATTAAGATTTGGGTAAGGGTTAGGGTGAGTGTGAGTGTTAAGGTTAGGGTTAGCGTTAGGCTTAGGGTTACATTGAGCGTGAGTGTGAGGGTGAGGGTTAGGGTGAGAGTTAGTGGTCAGGTTAAGTTTACAGTTAGAATGAGGGTTAGGGTTAGGTTTACGTTGAATGTGAGTGTTAGGGTTAGGTTGATGATTAGGGTTAGGGTTAGGGTGAGGTTTAGGTTTAGGGTTAGGGTGAGGGTTAGGATGAGGATTAGAGTTAGGATTAGGGTTAGGTTGAGGGCTAGGTTTAGGGTGAGGGTTAGGGTTAGTTTTAGGGTGAGTTTTAGGGTTAGGGATAGGTTTATGGTGAGGGTTAGGATGAGGGTTAGGGTTACCTAAGGGTGAGGGTTAGGGTTTGGGTGAAGGTTAGAGTTAGGTTTAGTGTTAGGATGAGGGTGAGGGTTAGGATTAGGGTTAGGGTTAGAGTTATTGTTAGGGTTACGGTTACGGTGAGGGTGAGGGTGAGGGTGAGGGTAAGGGTTAGGGTTATGTTGAGGTTTTTAGTGTTTGGGTTAGGGTTAGAGTTAGGGTTAGGGTGAGGTTAGGTTAGGGTTACTCTGAGGGTTAGTGTTTGGTTTAGGGTATGGGTTACGGTGAGGGTTGTGGTTAGGGTGACGGTTAGGATTAGGGTTAGGGTTATTGTTAGGGTTAGGTTTAGGTTTTGGTTTAGGGTTAGAGTTAAGATTAGGGTGAGGGTGAGGTTTAGAGTTAGAGTTATTGTAAGGGTGAGGGTTAGCTTAAGGGTTAGGGTTAGTGTTAATGTTAGGGTTAGGGTTAAGTTTAGGTTGAGGGTGAGTTTTAGGGTTAGGGTTATGGGGAAGTTTAGGATGAGGGTTAGGGTTAGGATTAGGGCTAGGGTGAGTGCTAGGTTGAGGGTGAGGTTTAGGCTTAGGGTTAGGGTGATGTTTAGTATTAGGGATAGGGTTACGGATAGGGTGAGGGTGAGGTTTAGGTTTAGAGTTAGGGTAAGGGTGAGGCTGAGGCTGAGGGTTAGCGTTAGGGTTAGTGTTAGAGTTAGGGTTAGGGTGAGGGTTAGGATTAGGGTGAGGGTAAAGGTGAGGGTTTGGCTTAGGCTTAGGTTATGATTAGGATTAGGGTAAGGGTTAGGGTGAGTAGATGGTTAGGGTTAGGGTAAGGCTTAGGCTTAGGTTTAGGCTGAGAGTGAAGGTGAGGTTGAGTGTTAGGGTTAGGGTGAAAGTTAGGGTTAGGGTTAGGGTGAGACTTAGGGTTCGATTATATTTAGGGTTAGGGTTAGGGTTAGGGTTAGGATTAGGGTTAGGGTGAGGGCTAGGGTGAGGGTGAGGTTAGGGTTTGTGTTAGGGTAAGGTTTAGGGTTAGGGTTAGGGTTTGAGTTAGGGTTCGGATGAGGGTTAGGGTTCCTGTGAGGGTGAGGGTTAGGGTTAGGTTGAGAGTTAGGGTTACGATTATCGTTAGGGTGAGGGTGAGTTTTAGTATTAGGGTTAGGGTTAGGGTTAGGTTTAGTGTTAGGATTAGTGTTATGGTTACTGTTAGGGTTAGAGTTATGGTGAGGGTGAGGGTGAGTGTGAGGGTGAGGGTTAGGGATAGGGTGAGGTTTAGGGTTAAGTTTAGGATTAGCGTTAGAATGATGGGGAGGTTTAGGTTTAGATTTAGGGTTAGTTGTAGGGTTAGGTCCAACGTTAATGTTAGGATTAGTGTTAGGGTTAAGTTTAGGGTGAGGGTTAGGGTGAGGTTTAGGGATTAGGATGAGGTTTATGGTTAGGGTTAGGTTTAGGATTAATGTTAGTGTTAGGCTTAAGTTGAGGGTTAGGGTGAGGGTGAGGATTAGGTTTAGGGTTAGGATTAGGATTAGGATTAGTGTTAGGGTGAAGGATAGGGTGAGGGTTATGGTTAGGGATAAGGTTAGGCTTAGGATTAGGCTGAGCTTGAAGTTGAGGGTGAGGGTTAGGGTTATGATGAGGGTTAGGGTCAGGATAAGTGTGAGAGTTAGGTTTCGGGTTAAGTTTAGGGTTAGGGTGAGGGTTAGGGTAAAGGTTACAGTGAGGGTAAGGTTAGGGTTAGGTTGAGGTTTAGGGTTAGGCTTAGGGTTAGTGTGAGGATGAAGGTGAGGGTTACGGTTAGTGTTAGGGTGAGGGTTAGGATGAGGGTTAGGGTTAGGATTAGGGTTAGGCTGAGGGCTAGGTTGAGGTTGAGGGTTAGAGTAAGGGTTAGGCTTAGGCTTAGGGTTAGGCTGAGCATGAGGTTGAGAGTGAGGGTTAGGGTTAGGGTGATGGTTAGGTTTAAGGTTAGGGTGAGGGTTAGGATGAGGTTTAAGGTTAGGGTGAGGTTTAGGGTGAGGATGATGGTAAGGGTAAAGGTGAGGTTAAGGCTGAGGTTGAGGGTTAAGATAAGGGTGAGGGTTAGGGTTAGGTTTATGGTTAGGGTTAGGGTTAGGATGAGGGTTAGATTGAGTATTAGGGTTAGGGTTAGGGTTAGTGTGAGTTATAGGGTGAGGATGAGGGTTAGGGTTATGGTGAGAGTGAGGGTTAGTGTGAGGGCTAGGGAGAGGGTGAGGGTTAGATTTAGCGTTAGGGATAGGGTGAGGTTTAGGTTTAGGGTGAGGTTTAAGGTTAGTGTGAAATTTACTGTTAGGGTATGGGTTAGTGTTAGGGTGAGGGTAAGTGTTAGGGTGAAGGTTAATGTTAGAGTTAGGTTTATGTTTAGGGTGAGGGTTAGTGTTAGGGTTAGGGTTATTGTTAGGGTTATTGTTAGGATTAGGGTTAGGGTAACAGTTTCTGTGAGGGTGAGGCTTAGGGTTAGGGTTAGGGTGAGGTTGAGGCAGAGTTGGAGGGTAAGGTTTAGGGTTAGGTTTAGTGTTAGGGTTAGGGTGAGGGTTAGGGTGAGGATGAGTGTGAGGGTGAGGGTTAATCGTAGGGTTAGGATTAGGATTAGTGTAAGGGTTCGGGTGAGTTTTAGGGTTAGGTTTAGGGTTAGGCTTAGGCTGAGGGTTCTCCTGAGAGTGACGGTGAGGTTGAGGGTTAGGGTTAGGGTGAGGGTTAGGGTTAGGATTAGGGTGAGGGTGAGGGCTAGGGTGATGGTGAGGGTTAGGATTGGTTAGGGTTAATGTTTGGGTAAGGTTTAGAGTTAGGGTTAGGGTTTCGGTTAAGGTTAGGTTGAAGGTTATTGTTACGTTACGGTGAGGTTGAGGGTTAGGGTTAGTTTGAGGGTTAGGGTTAATATTATGTTTAGGGAGAGGGTGAGTGTTAGGATTAGGGTTAGAGTTATGGTTAGGTTTAGGGTTAGGGTTAGGGTTAGTTTTATGGTGAGGATTAGGGTTAGGGTTAGGATTAGTGTTAGGGTGAGGGTGAAATTTAGGGTTAGATTTAGGCTTGGTTGGAGGGTTAGGTCGAGCGTTAATGTTAGAGTTAGTGTTAGGGTTAAGGTTAGGTTGAGGGTTAGGTTGAGGTTTAGGGTTAGGGTTAGGGTTAGGATTAGGCTTAGGGTGAGGTGAGTGTGAGTTTTAGGGTTAGGGTTAGGCTTAGGCTGAGGGTTTAGCTGAGGGTGAGGGAGTGGGTGAGCATTAGGGTAAGGTTGATGTTTAGGGTTCGGGTTAAGGTGAGGGTTAGGATGAGGGTTAGGGTTAGGCTTAGGGTTAGGGTGAGGGCTAGGGTGATGGTGAGGGTTAGGGTAAGTGTTAGGCTTAGGCTTAGGGTTAGCCTGAGCATGAGGTTGAGGGTGAGTTTTAGGGTTGAGAATAGGGTGAGATTTAGTGTTAGGGTTAGGGTTAGAGTTAGGGTTAGGACGAGAGTGAGGTTTAGGGGTAGGGTTAGGGTCAGCGTGAGGGTTAGGGTTTGGGTGAGGGTTAGGGTGGGAGTGACGGTATGGGTAAAGGTGAGGGTTAGGCTGAGGGTGAGGGTTATGGTAAGGGTGAGGGTTAGGTTTAGGATGAGCGTTAGGGTTAGGGTTAGGGTGAGGTTTAGATTGAGGATTAGTGTTAGGGTTAGTGTGAGGTTTAGGGTGAGGATGAGGGTTAGGTTTAGGGTGAGGGCTAGGGTGAGGGTGAGGGTGAGGGTTAGATTGAGGACTAGTGTTTGGGTTAGTGTGAGCTTTAGGGTGAGGATGAGTTTTAGGGTTAGGGTTATGATTAATGTTAGGGTTAGGCTTAAGGTGAGGGTTAGAGTGAGGTTGAGCTTTAGTGTTAGTGTTAGGATTAGGATTAGGGTTAGGGTTAGGGTGAGTTTGAGGGTTAGTGTTAGGGTTAGGGTTAGGCTTAGTGTTAGGCTGAATGTGAGGGTGAGGTTGAGGGTTACTGTGAGGGTGAGGGTTAGGGTTAGGGTTAGGGTGAGAGTTAGGGTTAGGGTTAGGTTGAGGGTTAGGTTTAGGGTTAGGTTTAGGGTGAAGTTGAGGGTGAGGTTGAGGGTTAGTGTTAGGGTGAGGGTTAGGATGAGTGTTAGGTTTAGGATTAGGTTTAGGGTGAGGGCTAGGGTGAGGGTGAGGTTTAGGGTTAGGTTTAGGGTGAGGTTTAGGTTTAGGTTTAGGGTTAGGTTTAGGGTGAGTTTCAGGTTTAGGGTTAGAGCTAAGGTTATCGTGAGGCTGATGGTGAGGGTTAGGGTTAGGGTTAGTGTTAGAGTTCGGGTTACAATGAGGGTTCGGGTGAGGGTGAGGTTTAGGCTTAGTGTTAGGATCAGGATTAGGGTACAGGTTAGGGTAAGTGTGAGGGTTAGGTTTAGGGTTACGGTTAGCCTTATGATTAGGCTGAGGGTGCGGGTAAGGGTGAGGGTGAGGGATAGGGTTAGGGTGAGTGTTAGGGGTAGGATTAGGGTGAGTGTTAGGGTTCTTGTTAAGTTTAGGGTTAGGGTGAGTGTTAGGGTTATGGTGAGGGTTAGGGTTAGGTTGAGGGTTAGTGTTAGGATTAGGATTAAGGTGAGGGTTAGTGTTAGGGTTAGGGTGAGGGTTAGGATGAGGATTAGGGTAAGGATTAGGGTTAGGGTGAGGGCTAGGGTGAGGGTGAGTTTTAAAGTGAGGGGGTAGGGTTAGGGTAAGGGTGAGGGTTAGGGTTATGATTTGGGTTAGTGTAAGGGTGACTTTTAGAGTTAGATTTAGGGTTGGGGGAGGGTTAGGTCAAGGTTTAGGGTTACGGTCAGTGTTAGGGTTAAGGTTATGGTGATGGTTAGGTTGAGGTTTAGGGTTAGGGTTAGGGTTCCGATTAGGGTTAGGGTGAGGGTATGTGAGGGTTAGGGTTAGGGTTAGGGTTAGGCTTAGGGTTAGGGTTATGCTGAAGGTGAGGTTGGGGGTGAGTATTAAGGTTAGGGTGATGGTTTGGGTTAGGATTAGGGTGAGGGTTAGGATGAGGGATAGGGTTAGGATTTGGTTTAGTGTCAGGGCTAGGGTGAGGGTGAGGTTTAGAGTAAGGTACAGGATTAGGCTTCAGATTAGGCTGAGCATGAGGTTGAGGGTGAGGGTTAGGGTTATGGTGATGGTTAGGTTTAAGGTTAGGTTGAGTGTTCGGATGAGGTTTAGGGTTAGGGTGAGGATGATGGTAAGGTAAATGTGAGGTTTAGGCTGAGGGTGAGGAATAAGATAAGGGTGAGGGTTAGGGTTAGCTTTAGCATTAGGGTTAGGGTTATTGTGAGGTTTAGATTGAGGATTAGGGTTAGGATTAGGGTTAGTGTGAGGTTTAGGGTGAGGATTAGGGTAAGGGTTAGGGAGAGGGTGAGGGTTAGAATTAGGGTTAGGGTGAGGGCTACAGTGAGAGTGAGGGTTAGAGTTAGGGTTATGGTGAGGTTTAGGATTAGGGTGAGGTTTAGGGTTATTGTGAGTTAGTGTTATGGTTAGGGTTAGTGTTAGGGTGAGGTTAAGTGTTAGGGTAAGGGTAAATGTTAGGGTGAGGATTATGGTAAGGGTGAGGGTTCAGGTTAGGTTTAGGATGAGGTTTATTGTTGGGGTTAGGATTAGAGTTAGGGTTAGCGTGAGAGTGAGGTTTAGGTTTAGAGTTTTGGTAAGGTTGAGACTGAGGTTGAGAGTTAGGTTTAGGGTTAGTGTTAGAGTTAGGGTTAGGGTGAGGTTTAGGGTGAGGGTGAGGGTGAGGGTTAGGATTAGGATTGGAATTAGGATTAGTGTAAGGGTTCGAGTGAGTGTGAGGGTTAGGGTTAGGCTTAGGCTTAGGCTTAGGGTTAGGCTGAGAGTGAGGGTGAGGTTGAGGGATAGGGTTAGGGTGAGGGTTAGAGTTAGGTTCAGTGTGAGAGTTAGGGTTCGGTTTAAGTTTAGGGTTAGGGTGAGGGTTAGGGTAACGGTTACAGTGAGGGTGAGGGTTAGGGTTAGGTTGAGGGTTAGGGTTAGTTTTAGGGTTAGGGTGAGATGAGGGTGAGTGTTAGGGTTAGTGTTAGGGTGAGGACTAGGATGAGGGTTAGTTTAAGGATTAGGGTTAGGGTGAGGGCTAGGGTGAGGGTGAGGTTTATGGTTTGGGTTAGGCTGAGGTTTAGGGTTAGGTTTAGGCTTAGGGTTAGGGTGAGGGTGAGGTTTAGAGTTAGAGTTAGGGTTTGGGTGAGGCTGAGGGTGAGGGTTAGGTTTAGGCTTAGTGTTAGAGTTAGGGTTACGGTGAGGGTTAGTATGAGGGGGAGGTTTGGGTTTATGGTTAGGATTCAGGTAAGGGTTAGGGTGAGTGTGAGAGTTAGGGTTAGGGCTAGGCTTAGGGTTAGGGTTAGGTTGAGAGTGAGGGTGAGGTTCAGGGTTAGGGTTAGGGTGAGGGTTATGGTTAGGGTTAGAGTGTCAGTTAGGGTTCGGTTAATTTTACGGTTAGGGTGAGGGTTAGGGTAAGGGTTACATTGAGGGTGAGGGATAGGGTTAGGTTGAGCGTTAGGGTTAGGGTTACGGTGGGGGTGAGGATGAGGGTTAGGGTTAGCTTTAGGGTGAGGCTTAGGATGAGGGTTAGGGTTAGGATTAGGGTTAGGGTGAGGGCTAGGGTGAGGGTGAGGTTTAGGGTTAGGGTCAGGGTGCGGTTTAGGGTTAGGTTTAGGATTATGGTTAGGGTGAGGGTGAGGTTTAAGGTTAGAGTTAAGGTTAGGGTGAGTCTGAGGGTGAGGGTTAGTGTTAGGTTCAGTGTTAGAGTTAGGGTTACCTTGAGGGTTAGGGTGAGGGTAAGGTTTAGCCTTAGTGTTAGGATTAGGTTTAGGGCAAGGTTTAGGGTGAGTGTGAGGGTTAGGGTTAGGGTGAGAGTTAGGGGTAGAGTTAGGGTGAGGGTAGGGTTCGGGTTAAGTTTAGGGTTACTGTGAGGGTTAGTGTTAGGTTGAGGGTTAGGGTTAAGCTTAGGATTAGGGCGAGGGTCAGGGTTAGGTTTAGGGTTAGTAGAGGATTAAGGTTAAGATTAGGTTTAGGGTGAGGGCTAGGGTGAGGGTGCGGGTTAGGGTTAGTGTTTTGGTGAGATTTAGGGTTAGGGTTAGGGTTAGGGTGAGGGTTAGGATGACGGTTATGGTTACAGTGAGGGTGAGGTTTAGGGTGTAGGGTCAGGGTTAGGTTTAGGATTAGGGTTAGGGTGATGGTGAGTTTTAGGGTTAGATTTAGGGTTATGGGGAGGGTAAAGTCGAGGGTTAGGGTTAGGATTAGTGTTAGGGTTAAGGTTAGGGTGAGGGTTAGGTTGATGTTTAGGGTTAGGTTTAGGGTTAGTGTTCGGATTAGGAAGAGGGTTAGGGTATGTGAGGGTTAGGGTTATGGTTAGGCTTAGGGTTAGGGTTATGCTGAGGGTGAGGGTGGGGTTTAGGATTAGGGTTAGGGTGATGGTTAGGGCTAGGGTTAGGGTGAGGGTTAGGGTGAGGGTTAGGGTTAGAGTAAGGTTTAGGCTTAAGCTTAGTGTGACACTGAACTTGAGTTTGATGGTGAGGGCTAGGGTTAGTGTGATGGTTAGAGTTAAGTTTAGGTTGAGGGTTAGGATGTGGTTTTGGGTTAGGGTGAGCTTTAAAGTGAGGATGATGGTAAGGGTAATGTTGAGGTTTAGGCTGAGGTTACGGGTTCAGATAAGGGTGAGAATTAGGGTTAGGTTTATATTTAGGGTTAGGTTGAGGGTTAGATTGAGGATTAGGGTTAGGGTTAAGGTTAGTGTGAGGTTTAGGGTGAGGATGAGGGTTAGAGTTAGGGTGAGGGTGAGGGTTAGAATTAGGGTTAGGATGAGGGCTAGGGTGAGGGTGAGGGTTAGAGTTAGGGTTAGGGTAGTTTGAGATTTAGTGTTAGGGTTAGGGTTAGTGTTAGGTTGTGGGTAAGTGTTAGGGTGAGGATTAATGTTAGGGTGAGGGTTATGGTTAGGGTGAGGGTTAGTGTTATTGTTTGGGTTAGGGTTAAGTTTACTGTGAGGGTGAAGGTTAGGGTTAGGGTTAGGGTGAGGTTTAGTGTAAGGGTTAGGGTTAGAGTTAGGGTAAGTTTGAAGCTGAGGTTGAGGGCTAGGTTTAGTATTAGTGTTTGAGTTAGGGTTAGAGTTATGGTGAGAGTTAGGGTGATGGTGAGGGTGAGTGTTAGGTTTTGGGTTAGGGTGAGGTTTAGGTTTAGGTTTAGGGTTACTGTTCGGTTGAGGGTGAGGTTTAGGGTTAGAGTTAGGGTTAGGGTAAGGGTTATGGTTAGGGTTAGTTTTAGAGTTAGGGTTACAGTGAGGGTTAGGGTGAGGGTGAGTGTTAGGCTTAGTGTTAGGGTTAGGATTAGTGTAAGGTTTCGGGTGAGTGTGAGGGTTAGGGTTAGGGTTAGGCTTAGGCTTAGGTTTAGGCTGAGAGTGAGGGTGAGTTTGAGGGTTATGGTTAGTGTGAGGGTTAGGGTTAGGTTTAGAGTGAGAGTTAAGGTTCTGTTAACTATAGGGTTAGGGTGAGGATCAGGGTTAGGATTAGGGTGATGTTGAGGGCTAGGGTGATGGTGAGGGTTAGGGTTAGTGTGAGGGTAAGGTTTTGGGTTCGGTTTAGGTTTTCGGTTACGGTTAGGATGAGGCTTAGGGTTACAGTGAGGGTGAGGGTTAGGGTTATGTTGAGGGTTAGGGTTAAGATTATGGTTAGTGTGAGGGTGAGTTTTAGGATTATGGTTAGGGTTAGGGTTAGGTTTAGGGTTAGGATTCGTATTATTGTTAGGGTTAGGGTTAGACTTATGGTGAGGGTGAGTGTGAGGGTTAGGGTTAGTGTTAGGGTAAGGTTTAGGGTTAGGGTTAGGATTAGGGTGAGGGTGAGGGTGAGGTTTAGGGATAGATTTAGGGTTAAGTTGGAGGGTAAGGTCGAGCGTTAATGTTAGGTTTAGTGTTAGGGTTAAAGTTAGGGTGAGGGTTAGGTTGAGGTTTAGGGTTAGGGTTAGGGTTAGGATGAGGGTTAGGTTGAGGGTGAGTGTGAGGGTTAAGGTTAGGGTTAGGCTTAGGCTTAGGGTTAGGCTGAGGGTGAGGATTAGGGTTAGGGTGATGGTTAGGGTTTGGGTTAGGCTTAGGGTTAGGATGAGGTTTATGGTTAGGCTTAGGTTTAGGGTGAGGGCTAGGGTGAGGGTGAGGGTTAGAGTAAGGGTAAGGATTAAGTTTAGGCTTAGGGTTAGGCTGAGCATGAGGTTGAGTGTGAGGGTTAGGTTTAGGGATATGGTGAGGTTTAGTGTTAGGATTAGGGTTAGAGTTAGGGTTAGGATGAGGGTGAGGTTTAGGGGTAGGGTTAGGGTCAGGGTGAGGGTTAGGGTTCGGGTGAGGGTTAGGGTGGGGGTGACGGTAAGTGTAAAGGTGAGGGTTAGGCTGAGGGTGAGGTTTATGGTAAGGGTGAGTGTTAGGTTTAGGATGAGGGTTAAGGTTAGGGTTAGGGTGAGGGTGAGGGTTAGATTGAGGATTAGTTTTAGGGTTAGTGTGAGGTTTAGGGTGAGGATGAGGTTTAGGGTTAGGGTTAGGGTTACCATTAATGTTAGGGTTAGGCTTAAGGTGAGGGTTAGGGTGAGGGTGAGCTTTAGTGTTAGTTTTAGGTTTAGGGTTAGGGTGAATGTGAAGGTTAGTGTTAGGGTTAGGGTTAGGCTTAGTGTTAGGCTGAATGTGAGGGTGAGGTTGAGGGTTACGGTGAGGGTTAGGGTTAGGGTTAGTGTGAGAGTTAGGGTTAGGGTTAGGTTGAGGGTTTGGGTTAGGGTTAGGGTTAGAGTGAAGGTGAGGGTGAGTGTGAGGGTTAGTGTTAGGGTGAGGGTTAGGGTTAGGATTAGGGTTAGGTTGAGGGCTAGGGTGAGGGCGAGGTTTAGGTTTAGGTTTAGGGTGAGGTTTAGGGTTAGGTTTAGGGTTAGGGTTAGGGTGAGGGTCAGGTTTAGGGTTATAGTTAAGGTTAGGGTGAGGCTGAGGTTAATGGTTAGGGTTAGTGTTAGTGTTAGAGTTAGGGTTACAGTGATGGTTCGGGTGAGGGTGAGGTTTAGGCTTAGTGTTAGGATTAGGATTAGGGTACAGGTTAGGGTAAGTGTGAGGGTTAGGGTTAGGGTTAGGGTTAGCCTTATGTTTAGGCTGAGGGTGAGGGTGAGGGATAGGGTTAGGGTGAGAGTTAGGGGTAAGATTAGGGTGTGTGTTAGGGTTCGGGTTAAGTTTAGTGTTAGGTTGAGGTTTAGGGTTTAGGATGAGGTTTAGGGCTAAGGTTAGGGTTAGGATTAGTGTTAGGTTTAGGCTTAAGTTGAGGGTTAGGGTGAGGGTGAGGTTTAGGGTTAGGGTTAGGATTAGGATTATGGTTAGTGTTAGGTTGAGGAATACGATGAGGGTTAGGGTTAGGGATAGGGTTAGGCTTAAGGTTAGGCTGAGGGTGAGGGTAAGGGTGAGGTTTAGGGTTAGGGTGAGTGTTAGGGTCAGGATAAGTGTGAGAGGTAGGGTTCGGTTAAGTTTAGGGTTAGGGTGAGGATTAAGTTAACAGTTACAGTGAGGGTGAGGTTTAGGATTAGGTTGAGGGTTAGGGCTAGGTTTAGGGTAGGTTGAGGGTGAAGGTTAAGGTTAGTGTTAGGGTGAGGGTTAGGATGAGAGTTAAGGTTAGGATCAGGGTTAGGGTGAGGGCTAGGTTGAGGGTGAGGTTTAGGGTTAGGGTTAGGGTGAGGGTGAGGTTTAGGGTTAGAGTTAGGGTTAGGGTTAGGCTGAGGGTGAGGGTCATGGTTAGGGTTAGTGTTAGAGTTAGGGTCACGATGAGGGTTCGGGTGAGTGTGAGGGTTAGGCTTAGAGTTAGGCATAGGATTAGGGTAAGTGTTAGTGTGAGTGTGAGGGTTATGGTTAGGCTTAGGGTTAGGTTTAGGGTTAGGCTGAAGGTGAGGGTGAGGGTAATGGTTAGGGTTAGGGTTGGGGTGAGAGTTAGGGCTATGGTTAGTGTGAGAGTTAGGGTTCGGTTTAAGTTTACGTTTAGGGTGAGGGTTAGGGTTAGAGGTACTGTGAGCATGAGGTTTAGGGTTAGGTTGAGTGTTAGGGTTAGGCTTAGGATTAGGGTGATATTAAGTGTTAGGCTTCGGGTGATGGTTAGGATGAGGATTAGGGTTAGGGTTAGGTTTAGGGTGAGGGCTAGGGTGAGGGTGAGTGTTAGGGTTAGTGTTTGGGTGAGGTTTAGGTTTAGCGTTAGTGTTAGGGTGAGGGTTAGGATGAGGGTTAGGGTTAGAGTGAGTGTGAGGGTTAGGGTAAGTGTGATGTTTAGGGTTAGGATTTGGGTTAGTGTGAGGGTGAATTTTAGGGTTAGATTTATTGTTAGGGGGAAGTTTAGGTTGAGGGTTAGGGTTAGCGTTAGGCATAAGGTTAGGGTGAGGGTTAGGTTGAGGTTTAGGGTTAGGGTTAGGGTGAGGGTGAGGGTATGTGAGGGTTAGGGTCAGGGTTAGGCTTAGGGTTATGGTTAGGCTGAGGGTGAGGTTGGGGGTGAGGATTAGGGTTAGGGTGATGGTTAGGGCTAGGGTTAGTGTTAGGGTTAGGATGAGGGATAGGGTTAGGATTAGGGTTAGGGTGAGGGCTAGGTTGAGAGTGAGAGTTAGATAAGGGTTAGGCTTTGGCTTAGGTTTAGGCTGAGCGTGTGGTTGAGGGTGAGGTTTAGGGTTAGGGTGATGGTTATGTTTACGGTTAGGGTGATGGTTAGGGTTAGTGTGAGGGTTCATATTAGGGTTAGGGTTAGTATTAGGGTGAGAGTAAGTGTTAGGGTGAGGGTTATGGTTAGGGTGAGGTTTAGCCTTAGGTTTATTGTTTGGGTTAAGGTTAGTTTACGGTTATGGTGATGGTGATGGTTAGGGTTAGGGTTAGGGTTAGGGTGAGATTTAGGTTTAGGGTTAGAGTTAGGGTTAGGGTGAGGTTTTGGGTTAGGGTTAGGCTGAGTGTTAGGGTTAGGGTTAGTGTTAGAGTTAGGGTTATAGTGAGGGTTAGGGTGAGGTTCAGGGTAAGGCTTAGTTTTAGGATTAGGATTTTGGTAAGTGTTAGCGTGAGTGTGAGGGTTAGAGTTAGGGTTAGAGTTAGGCTTAGGGTTAGGCTGAGCATGAGTTTGAGTGTGAGGGTTAGGGTTCTGGATAGAGTGAGGTTTAGTGTTAGGGTTACCTTTAGAGTTAGGGTTAGGTTGAGGGTGAGGTTTAGGGGTAGGGTTAGGGTCAGGGTGAGGGTTAGGTTTAGTGTTAGGGTGACGGTGAGGGTTAGATTGAGGATTAGTGTTTGGTTTAGTGTGAGGTTTAGTGTGAGGATGAGGGTTAGGGTTAGGATGAGGGCTAGTGTGAGGATGAGGGTGAGGGTTAAATTGGGGATTAGTGTTAGGGTTAGTGTGAGGTTTATGGTGAGGATAAGTTTTAGGGTTAGGGTTATTGTTAGGATTAATGTTAGGGTTAGGCTTAAGGTGAGGGATAGGGTGAGGGTGAGGTTTAGCGTTAGTGTTAGGATTAGGATTAGGGTTAGGTTTAGGGTGAGTGTGAGGGTTAGGGTTAGTTTTAAGGTTAGGCTTAGTGTTAGGCTGAAGGTGAGGGTGAGGGTGAGGGTTAGGATTAGGGTGAGTGTTAGGTTTAGGGTGAGAGTTAGGGTTCGGTTTAATTTTAGGGTTAGAGTGAGGGTTATGGTAAGGGTTACAATGAGGGTGAGGGTTAGGGTTAGGTTGAGGGTTAGGGTTAGGTTTAGGGTGAGAGTTAGGTTTCGATTTAAGTTTTGCTTAGGGTAATGGTTATGGTAAGGTTTACAGTGAGGGTGAGGGTTAGGGTTAGGTTGAGGGTTAGGCTTAGGGTTAGAGTTAGGGTGAGGGTGAGGGTTAGGGTTAGTGTTAGGGTTAGGGTGACATTGATGGTTAGGGTTAGTGTTAGCCTTAGAGTTAGGGTTACATTGAAGGTTAGGGTGAGGGTGAGGGTTAGGCTCAGTGTTAGGATTAGGATTAGGGTAAGGTTTAAGGTGAGTGTGAGGGTTAGAGTTAGGGTTAGGGTTAGGCTTAGTGTTAGGCTGAAGGTGAGAGTTAGGGTGAAGTTTAGGGTTAGGGTGAGTGTTAGGGTTAGGGTTAGTGTGAGAGTTAGGGTTCGGTTTAAGTTTAGGGTTAGGGTGAGGGTTAGGGTTAGGGTTACGGTAAGTGTGAGGGTTAGTGTTAGGTTGAGGTATATGGTTAGGCTTAGGATTAGGGTTAGGGTTAGGGTTAAGGTGAGGTTTAGGGATAGGGTTAATGTTATTGTTAGGGTTAGGGATAGGATGAGGGTTAGATTGAGGATTAGTGTTAGGGTTAGTGTGAGGTTTAGGGTTAGGATGAGGATTAGGGTTGGGGTGAGGGCTAGGATGAGTTTGAGGGTTAGGGTTAGGGTTAGAGTGAGTTTTAGGGTTAGGAATATGGTTAGTGTTAGTGTGAGCATTAGTGTTGCGTTAGGGTTTGTGTTAGGGTGAGGGTAAATGTTAGGGTGAGGGTGAGGGATAGGGTTAGGTTAGGGTTATTGTTATTGTTATGGTTAGGGTTACTGTTACGGTGAGTGTGAAGATTAGGGTGAGGTTTAGGGTTAGGATGAGGTTTAGTTTTAGAGTTAGGGTTAGGGTGAGGGAGACTTTTAGGGTTAGAGTTAAGTATAGTGTTAGGGTTAGGGATAGGGTGAGGGTTAGTGTTAGGCTTAGGCTTAGGCTTAGGCTGAGGCCGAGCATGAGGGTGAGGGTTAGGGCTAGGGTTAGGGAGATGGTTAGGGTTTGGGTTATTGTGAGGTTCAGGATGAGGTTTAGGGTTAGGATTAGGTTTAGGGTAAGGGCTCGTGTGAGGGTTAGGGTGAGGTTTAGGGATAGGTTTAGGTTTAGGATTTGGGTTAGGTTGAGGGTGAGTGTGTGGGTTAGGGTTAGGGTTAGGGTGAGACTTAGGTTTAGGGTGAGGGTTAGTGTTAGGGTTGGGGTTAGGGTGAGGTTGAGGCTGAGGATTAGGTTTAGGTTTAAGATTAGGTTTAGGGTTTGGTTTAGGTTTAATGTTAGTGTTAGGGTTAGGTTTACCTTGAGGGTTAGGGTTAGGGGTAGGGTTAGGGATAGGCTGAGTGTGAGGGTGGGTGTGAGGATTAGGGTTAGGGTTAAGGTTAGTGTTATTGTTAGTGTTATCGTTAGGGTTAAGTGTGCAGTGAGGGTGAGGCTGAGGGTGAGGGTTATGGTTAGGGTTAGTATTAGGGTTAGGGTTAGTTTTATTGCTAGGGTTAGGGTTAGAGTTACAGTGAGGTTGAGGTTGAGGGTGAGGGTAAGGTTTAGGGTGAGGATTAGGATTAGGGTTAGGTTTAGGGTTAGGGTGAGGGTGAGGTTTAGGGTTAGAGTTAGGGTTAGGGGGAGGGTTATGTTGAGGTTTAGGGTTAGGGTTAGTGTTAGTGTTAGGGTAAGGGTGAGGGTTAGCTTGCTGTTTAGGGATAGGGTTAGGGTTAGGGTTAGAGTTAAGGTGAGCGTGAGTACGAGGGTTAGCCTGAGGGTTAGGCTTAGGCTTAGGGTTAGGCTGTGGGTGAGGGTGGGGGTGAGGATTAGGATTAGGGTGATGTTTAGGGTTAGGGTTAGTGTTATTGTTAGGATTAGGGTTCGAGTTATGGTGAAGTTGAAGTTGCAGGTGAGGGTTAGGGTTATGGTTAGGGTGGGGTTTAGGTTTAGGGTTAGGGTTAGTGTGAAGGTGAGGGTGAGGTTTAGGGTTAGACATATGGTTAGAGGGAAGGTTAGGGTTAGGGTTAGTGTTAGGGTTAGGGTGAGGGTGAGGTTTAGGGTTAGATATAGGACTAGGGGGAGGGTTAGGGTTAGCATTAGAGTTAGGGCGAGGGTTATGGTAACGGTGAGGTTTAGGGTTAGGATTAGGGTTAGGGTTAGAGTTACTGTGAGGGTGAGGGTTAGGGTTACGGTTAGGGTTAGGGTTAGGGTGAGGTTTAGGGTTAGGGTTATGTTTAGGGTTAGAATTACGGTGAGGTTGAGGGTGCGGGTGAGTGTGAGATTTAGGGTTAGAGTTAGGGGTAGGGTGAGTATGAGGGTTAGGGTTAGGGTTAATGTTAGAGTTAGGGTTATGGTGAGGGTTAGGGTGAGGGTAAGGCTTAGTGTTAGAATTAGGATTAGGGTAAGTGTTAGGGTGAGTGTGAGGGTTAGGGTTAGGGTTAGTCTTAGGGTTAGGCTGAGCATGATGTTGAGGGTGAGGTTTAGGGTTAGGGATAGGGTAAGGTTTATTGTTAGGGTTAGGGTTAGGGTTAGAGTTAGGCTTAGGTTGAGGGTGAGCTTTAGGGGTAGGTTTAGGGTCAGGTTGAGGTTTAGGGTTAGAATGAGGGTTAGCCTGGGGGTGACTGTACGGGTAAAGGTGAGGGTTAGGCTGAGGGTGAGGGTTATGGTAAGGGTGAGGGTTAGTTTTAGGGTGAGGGTTAGTGTTAGGATTAGGGTGAGTGTGAGGGTTAGATTGAGGATTAGTGTTAGGGTTCATGCGAGGTTTAGGGTGAGGATGAGGTTTAGGGTTAGGGTTAGGGTTAGGATTAATATTATGGTTAGGCTTAAGGTGAGGGTTAGGCTGAGGATGAGGTTTAGAGTTAGTGTTGGATTAGGATTTGGTTTAGGATTAGGGTGAGTGTGAGGGTTAGGGTTAGGGTTAGGGTTAGGCTTACTGTTAGGCTGAAGGTGAGGGTGAGGTTGAGGGTTAGGGTTAGGGTGAGTGTTAAAGTTAGGGTTAGGGTGAGAGTTAGGTTTCGGGTTAAGTATAGGGTTAGGGTGATGGTTAGGGTAAGGGTTAGAGTGAGGGTGAGGGTTAGGGTTAGGTTGAGGGTTAGGTTTCGTGTTAGGGTGAGGGTTAGGATGTGGGTTAGGGTTAGGATTAGGGTTAAGGGGATGGCTAGGGTGAGGGTGAGGTTTAGGGATAGGGTTAGGGTGAGGTTTCGGGTTAGGTATAGGGTGAGATTTAGGGTGAGGGTGAGGTTTAGGGTTAGTGTTAGTGTTAGGGTGAGGCTGTGGGTGAGGGTTAGGGTTAGGGTTAGTGTTAGATCTAGGGTTTCGGTGAGGGTTAGGGTGAGGATGAGGGTAAGGCTTAGTGTTAGGATTAGGATTAGGGTAAGGGTTAGCGTGAGTGTGAGGGTTAGTTTTAGGGTTAGGGTTAGGTTTAGGCTTAGGCTTAGGATGAGGGTGAGATTGATGGTTAGGGTTAGGGTGAGAGTTTGGGGTAGGGTTTTTGTGAGAGTTAGGGTTCGGGTTAAATTTAGGTTTAGGGTGAGGGTTAGGGTTAGTGTTACAGTGAAGGTGAGGGTTAGGGTTAGGTTGAGGGTTAGGGTTAGGCTTAGGATTAGGGTGAGGGATAGGGTTAGGCTTAGGATGAGGATTAGGGTTAGGATTAGGCATAAGGTGAGGGCTCTGGAGAAGGTGAGATTTTGGGTTAGGGTTAGGGTTATGTTTAGGGTTAGGTTTAGGGTTAGGGTGAGGGTTAGGATGATGGTTAAGGTAACAGGTGATGGTGAGAATTAGGGTTTTGGTGATTATTAGGGTTAGGATTAGGGTTAGGGTTAGGGTGAGGCTGTGGGTGAGGGTTAGGGTTAGGGTTAGTGTTAGAGCTTGGGTTTCGGTGAGGGTTAGGGTGAGGATGAGGGTAAGGCTTAGTGTTAGGATTAGGATTAGGGTAAGGGTTAGCGTGAGTGTGAGGGTTAGTTTTAGGGTTAGGGTTAGGTTTAGGCTTAGGCTTAGGATGAGGGTGAGGTTGATGGTTAGGGTTAGGGTGAGAGTTTGGGGTAGGGTTTTTGTGAGAGTTAGGGTTCGGGTTAAATTTAGGTTTAGGGTGAGGGTTAGGGTTAGTGTTACAGTGAAGGTGAGAGTTAGGGTTAGGTTGAGGGTTAGGGTTAGGCTTAGGATTAGGGTGAGGGATAGGGTTAGGCTTAGGATGAGGATTAGGGTTAGGATTAGGCATAAGGTGAGGGCTCTGGAGAAGGTGAGATTTTGGGTTAGGGTTAGGGTTAGGTTTAGGTTTAGGGTTAGGGTTAGGGTGAGGGTTAGGATGAGGGTTAAGGTAACAGGTGAGGGTGTGAATTAGGGTTTTGGTGAGGATTAGGGTTAGGATTAGGGTTACAGTGAGGGTGAGGGTTCGATTGAGCATTAAGGTTAGGGTTACGGTTAGTGTGAAGTTTAGGGTGAGGATGAGGGTTAGGGTTAGGGTGAGGGTGAGGGTTAGAATTAGAGTTAAGTTGGGTGCTAGGGTGAGGGTTAGGGTGAGGGTTAGGGATAGGTTTAGGTTTAGGATTTGGATTAGAGTGAGGTTGAGTGTGAGGGTTAGGGTTAGGGTTAGGCTTAGGGTTAGGTGAGGTTTAGTGTTAGGGTTTGGGTTAGGGTGAGGTTGAGGCTGAGGATTAGGGTTAGGTTTAGGGTTTGTTTTAGGGTTAGGGTTAGTGTTAGTGTTAGTGTTAAGGTTAGGGTTACTTTGAGGTTTAGGGTTAGGTTTAGGTTTAGGGTTAGGGTTAGGCTGAGTGTGAGGGTGCGGGTGAGGATTAGGGTTAGGGTTAGGGTTATTGTTAGTGTTATGGTTAGGGTTAGTTTTGCAGTGAGGGTAAGGCTGAGGGTGAGAGTTATGGTTAGTGTTAGGATTAGGGTTAGTGTTATTGTTAAGGTTAGGGTTAGAGTTACAGTGAGGTTGAGGGTGACAGTTAGGTTTATGGTTAGGTTTACGGTTAGAGTTAGGGTTAGGGTTAGGGTGAGGGTGAGGTTTAGGGTTAGAGTTAGGGTTAGGGGAGGTTTAAGGTGAGGTTTAGGGTGAGGGTGAGGGTTAGGATGAGCGTTAGAGTTAAGTTGAGGGTGAGAGTTAGGGTTATGATGAGGGTTAGGGTTAGGATTAGGGTTACAGTGAGGGTGAGGGTTATTGATAGGGTTAGGGTTAGGGTTAGGGTTACTGTGAGGGTGAGGGTGAGGGTTAGGGTTAGGGTGAGGTTTAATCTTAGGGTTAGGTTTAGAGTTTGGGTTAGGGTGAGGTTGAGGTTTAGGTTTAGAGTTAGGGTAAGGGTGAGGCTGAGGTTGAGGTTTGGTTTAGGGTTAGTGTTAGAGTTAGGGTTAGGTTGAGTGTTAGGGTGAGGGTGAGGGTTAGGGATACGGTTAGTCTTAGGCTTAGGGTTAGGCTGAGAGAGAGGGTGAGGGTGAGGGTGAGCGTTAAGTTGAGGGTTAGGTTTAGGTTTAGGGTGAGAGTTAGGGTTCGGTTAAGTTTAGTGTTAGGGTGAGGTTTAGGGTTAGGATTAGGGTAAGATTTAGGGTTAGGGTTAGGGTTTGGTTTAGGGTTAGGATGAGGGTTAGGGTTAAGATTATGGTTGGGGTGAGGGTGAGTGTAAGGATTAGGGTTAGGTTTAGGGATAGGATTAGTGTTATTGTTAGGGTTAGGGTTAGAGTTATGGTGAGGGTGAGGGTGAGTGTGAGGTTGAGGGTTAGGGTTAGATTTAAGGTTAGTTGAAATGTTCGAGGGTCAATGTTAGGGTTAGTGTTAGGGTTAAGGTTAAGGTTATGTTGAGGTTGAGGTTTAGGTTTAGGGTTAGGGTTAAGGTAAGGATTAGGGTTAGGGTGAGTGTGAGTGTGAGGGTTAGGGTTAGGGTTAGTCTTAGGCTTAGGGTTATGCTGAAGGTGAGGATGGGGTGAGGATTAGGGTTAGGGTGATGGTTATGGTTAGGGTTAAGGTGAGGGTTAGGGTTAGGATTCGGGTTAAAGTGAGGGCTAGGGTGAGGGTGAAGTTTAGGGTAGGGGATAAGCTTAGGCTTAGGTTTAGGCTGATCATGAAGTTTAGGCTGAGGGTTAGGATTAGAGATAGGGTGAGTTTTAGTGTTAGGGTTAGGGTTAGAGTTAGGGTTAGGGTGAGGGTGAGGTTTAGCGCTAGGGTTAGGGTCCGGGTGAGGGCTAGGGTTAGGGTGAGTGTTAGGGTGGGGGTGACGGTAAGGGTATATGTGAGAGTTAGGCTGAGGGTGAGGGTTATGTTAAGGGTGAGGGTTAGGTTTAGAGTGAGGGTTAAGGTTAGGGTGAGGGGGAGGGTTAGGTTGAGGATTTGTGTTAGGGTTAGTGTGAGGTTTAGGGTGAGGATGAGGGTTAGGATTAGGGTGAGGGCTAGGGTGAGGGTGAGGGTGAGGGTTAGATTGAGGATTACTGTTATGGTTAGTGTGAGGTTTAGGGTGAGGATGAGATTTAGGGTTGGGTTTAGGGTTAGGATTAATGTTAGGGTTAGGGTGAAGGTGAGGGTGAGGGTGAGGGTGAGTTTTAGGGTTAGTGTTAGGATTAGGATTAGGGTAGGTTTAGGGTGAGTGTGAGGTTTAGGGTTAGTTTTAGGGTTAGGCTTAGTGTTTGGCTGAAGGTGAGGGTGCGGGAGAGGGTTATGGTTAGGGTGATTGTTAGGGTTAGGGTTTGGGTGAGAGTTAGGGTTCAGGTTAAGTTTAGGGTTAGGGTGAGGTTTAGTGTTAGGTTGAGGGTTAGGGTTAGGGTGAGGGGGAGGGTGAGGGTTGGGTTTAGTGTTAGGGTGAGGGTTAGGATGAGCGTCTGGGTTAGGATTACAGTTAGGGTGAGGGCTAGGGTGAGGGTGAGGTTTAGGTTTAGGGTTAGGGTGAGGTTTATGTTTATGTTTAGGGTTAGGGTTAGGGTGAGGGTGAGGTTTAGGTTTAGAGTTAGCATTAGGGTGAGGCTGAGAGTGAGGGTCAGGTTTAGGGTTAGTGTTAGAGTTAGGGTTAAGTTGAGGGTTAGAGTGAGGTTGAGGGTAAGGCTTAGTGTTAGTATTAGGTTTAGTTTAAGTGTTAGGGTGTGTGTGAGGGTTAGGGTGAGGGTTAAGCTTAGGCTTAGGGTTAAGCTTATGGTGAGGGTGAGTTTTAGGGTTAGGGTGAGAGTTAGGAGTAGGGTTAGGGTGAGAGTTAGGGATCAGGTTAAGTTTAGGGTCAGAGTGACGGTTAGGGTTAGGGTTACAGTGAAGGTGAGGGTTAGAGTTAGGTTGAGGGTTAGGGTTAGGCTTAGGATTAGGGTGAGGGTTAGTGTAAGTGTTAGGGTGAGGGTTAGGATGAGGATTAGGGTTATGATTAGGGTTCGGGTGAGGGCTAGGGTGTGGGTGAGTGTTAGGATTAGTGATTGGGTGAGGTTTTGGGTTAGGTTTAGGCTGAGGTTTAGGATATGGGTTAGGGTCACAGTGAGGGTGAGGGTTAGGGTTAGGGTGAGGTTTAGGGTTAGGATTTGGGTTAGGGTGAGGGTGAGTTTTAGGGTTATATTTAGGGTTAGGGGGAGGGTTAGGTCAACGGTTAGGGTTAGGGTTAGCGTTAGGGTTAAGGTTAGGTTGAGCGTTAGGTTGAGGTTTAGGTTTAGGGTTAGGATTAGGGTTAGGGTAAGGCTATGTGAGAGTTAGGGTTAGCCTTAGTCTTAGGGTTAGGGTTGTCCTGAGGGTGAGGGTGGTGGTGAGGATTAGGGTTAGGGTGATGGTTAGTGTGAGGGTGAGTGTAAGGGTAAGGGTTAGGCTTAGGCTTAGGTTTAGGCTGAGCGTGAGGTTGAGGGTGAGGGTTAGGGTTAGGGTGATGGTTAGGTTTACGGTTAGGGTGAGGGTTAGGATGAGGTTTATTGTTAGGATGAGGATGATGGTAAGGGTAAACGAGAGGTTTAGGCTGAGGGTGAGGATTAAGATAAGGGTGAGGGTTAGGATTATGGGTTTAGGGTTATGGTTATGGTTAGTGTGAGGGTTCGATTGAGCATTAGGGTTAGAGTGACGGTTAGTGTGAAGTTTAGGGTGAGGATGAGGGTTAGGGTTAGGGTGAGGGTGAGGGTTAGAATTAGGTTTAGGGTGAGGGCTAGGGTGAGGGTGAGGGTGAGGTTAAGGGTTAGGCTTAGGCTCAGGATTAGGCTGAGGGGAAGGGTGGGCTTGAGGATTAGGGTTAGGGTGATAGATAGGATTAGGGTTAGTGTTATTGTTAGGGTTAAGGTTCATGTTACGGTGAAGATGAGGGTTAGAGTGAGGGCTAGGGTGAGGGTTAGGTTTAGGGTTAGTGTTAGGGTTAGGGTGAGGATGAGGTTTAGGGTTAGATATAGCGTTAGGGGAAGGGTTAGGGTTAGGGTTAGGTTTAGGGATAAGGTTAGGGTGAGGTTTAGGTTTAGGGTTAAGTTTAGGGTTAGAATTACAGTGAGGATGAGGGTGCAGGTTAGTGTGAGGTTTAGGGTTAGGGTTAGGGTTAGGGTTAGGCTGAGTGTTAGGGTTAGGGTTAGTGTTAGAATTAGAGTTATAGTGAGGGTTAGGGTGAGGGTGAAGGTAAGGCTTAGTGTTAGGATTAGGATTAGGGTAAGGGTTATTGTGAGTGTGAGGGTTAGGGTTAGGGTTTCTGTTAAGCTTAGGGTTAGGCTGAACTTGAGGTTGAGTGTGAGTGTTAGGGTTAGGGATAGGGTGAGGTTTAATTTTAGGGTTAGGGTTAGAGTTAGGGTTAGGTTGAGGGTGAGGTTTAGGGATAGGTTTAGGGTGGGGGTGAGGGTTAGGGTTAGGGTGAGGTTTAGGGTGAGGGTCAGGGTGAGGGTTAGGGTTAAGGTGAGAGTTAGGGTTCAGATTAAGTTTAGGGTTAGGGTGAGGGTTAGGTTAAGGGTTACAGTGAAGGTGAGGGTTAGGGTTAGTTTGAGGGTTAGGGTTATTTTTAGGGTGAGGTTTAGGATGAGTGTTAGGGTTAGGATTAGGGTCCGGGTGAGGGCTAGGGTGAGGGTGAGGTTTAGGGTTAGGGTTAGAGTGAGGTTTAGGTTTAGGTTTAGGGTTAAAGTTAGTGTTAGGGTGAGGGTTCGATTGAGGATTAGTGTAAGGGGTAGGGTTAGTGTTAGGTTTAGGGTGAGCATGAGGGTTAGGGTTAGGGTGAGTTTGAGGTTTAGAAGTCGGGTTATGGTGAGTGCTAGGGTGAGGGTTAGGATGAGGGTGAGGGTGAGGGTGAGGGTGAGGATTAGGGTTAGGGTTAGGGTTATTGTTAGGGTGAGGGTGAGATTTAGGGTTAGAGTTAGGTTTTGGGGGAGGGTTTGGGTGAGGTTTAAGGTTAGGGTTAGTGTTAGGGTTAGGGTGAGGGTGAGGGTTAGGTTGAGGTTTGGCGATAGGGTTAGGTTTAGGATTAGGGTTAGGGTGAGCATGAGTATGAAGTTTAGAGTGAGGGTTAGGCTTAGGCTTAGGGTTATGCTGAGGGTGACGGTGGGCGTGAGTATTAGGGTTAGGGTGATGGTTTGGGTTAGGTTTAGTGTTATTGTTAGCGTTAGGGTTTGAGTTACGTTGATGGTGAGGGTGGGGGTGAGGTTTAGGCTTCAGCTTAGGGTGGAGTTTAGAATTAGGGTTAGTTTTAGAATGAGGATGAGGTTTAGGGTTAGATATAGTGTTAGGGGAAGGGTTAGCGTGAGGGTTAGGGTTAGGGTTTGTGTTAGGGTTAGTGTGAGGGTGAGGGTTACGGTTAGGTGTAAGGTTAGGGTTAGGGTGAGGTTTAGGGTTAGGGTTAGAATTTCGGTGAGGGTAAGGGTGCCGGTGAGTGTGAAGTTTAGGGTTAAGAGTATAGTTAGGCTTAGGTTTATGCTTAGGGTTAGGTTGAGAGTGAGGATGAGTGTGAGGGTTAGGGTTAGGGTGAGGTTTATTGTTAGGGTTATGGGGAGGGTTAGGATGAGGGTTAGGGTTAGGATTAGGGTTAGGGTGAGGGCTAGGGTGAGGGTTATGTTTATGTTTAGGGTTAGGGTGAGGTTTAGGTTTAGGGTTAGTATTAGGGTTAGGGTTAGGTTGAGGTTTAGAGTTAGAGTTAGTGTTAGGGTGATGGTGAGGTTTAGGGTTAGAGTTAGGTTTAGGGTGAGGTTTAGGTAGAGGGTTAGGGATAGGGTTAGTGTTAGGGTTAGGTTTAGAGTGAGTGTTAGGGAGAAGGTTTGGGTTAGGGTTAGGGTTAGGGATAGGATTATTGTTAGGGTAAGGGTGAGTGTGTTTTTTAGGGTTAGGTTTAAGGTTAGGCTTAGGGTTAGGGTGAGGGTGAGGTTGAGTGTAGGGTTAAGTTTAGGTTGAGGGTTAGGGTTACGGTTAGGGGGAGGGTTAGGATGAGGGTTAGGTTTAGGATTAGGGTTAAGGTAAGGACGAGGGTGAGGGTGAGGTTTAGGGTGAGGTTTATCTTTAGGGTTAGGGTTAGGGAAAGGGTGAGGTTGATGTTTAGGGTTGGAGTTAGGGTTAGGGTGAGGCTGAGTTTGAGGGTTAGGTTTAGGGTTAGTGTTAGGGTTAGAGTTAGGGTTAGGGTGAGGTTTAGGGTGAGGGTGAGGGTTAGGGTTAGGGTTAGGATTACGATTTGGGTTAGGGTTAGGGGGAGTGTGAGGGTTAGGGTAAGGTTTAGGGTTAGGCTTAAGGTTAGGCTGAGGGTGAGGGTGAGGGTGAGGGTTAGGGTTAGGGTTTGGGTTAGGGTTAGGGTTATGGGGAGGGTTAGGATTAGGGTTAGGGTTAGGATTAGTTTTAGGATGAGGCCTAGGGTGAGGGTTAGGTTTAGTGTTAGGTTTAGGGTGAGGTTTAGGGTTAGGGTTAGGGTTAGGGTGAGGGTGAGATTTAGGGTTAGAGTTATGGTAAGGTTGATGCTGAAGTTGAGATTTTGTGTTAAGGTTAGTTTTAGAGTTAGGGTTTGGGTGAGGGTGAGGATTAGGCTTAGAGTTAGGATTAGGGATTGGGTAAGGTAAGGGTGAGTGTGAGGGTTAGGGTTAGGGTTAGACTTAGGCTTAGAGTTAGGCTGTGGGTGAGGGTAAGGGTGAGGATTAGGGTTAGGGTGAGGGTTAGAGTTAGGGTTGGGGTGAGAGTAAGGGTGCGTTTAAATTTGGGGTTAGCGTTAGAATTAGGGTTAGGGTGAGGGCTAGGGTGAGGGTGAGGTTTGGGTTTAGTGTTAAGGTAAGGTTTAGGTTTAGGGTTAGGGTTAGGGTGAGGGTTAGGATGGGGATTAGTGTTACTGTGAGGGTGAGGGTTAGGGTTATGGTGAGGGTTAGTGTTAGGATTAGGGTTACGGTGAGGGTGAGTGTTATTGTTAGGGTTAGGGTTACAGTTGGGTTTATGGTGAGGTTGAGGGTTAGGGTTAGGTTAAGAGTGAGTTTTAGTGTTAGGGTTAAGGTTAGAGTTATGTTTAGCGTGAGGGCGAGGTTTAGGGTTAGATTTAGGGTAAAGGTGAGGTTGAGGTTTAGGGTTAGGGTTAGGCTTAGGTTTAGGATTAGGATTAGTTTAAGGGTTAGGGTGAGTGTCAGATTTAGGGTTAGGGTTAGGCTTAGGCTTAGGGTTAGGCTGAGAATGAGGGTGAGGGTGAATGTTAGGATAAGTTTGAGGGTTAGGGTTAGGGTTAGGATTACGATTAGGGTTAGAGTTAGGTGGAGTGTGAGGGTTAGGGTTAGGTTTAGGGTTATGCTTAAGGTTAGGCTGAGGGTGAGGGTGAGGGTGAGGGTTAGGGTTAGGGTGAGGGTGAGGGTTAGGGTTATGGGGAGGGTTAGGATGAGGGTTAGGGTTAGGATTAGTGTTAGGGTGAAGTCTAAGGTAAGGGTGAGGTTTAGGGTTAGTGTTAGGGTAAGGTGTAGGGTTAGGGGTAGGGTTTGGGTAGGGTTTGGGTTAGGGTTAGGATGAGGCTTAGTGTTAAGATTATGGTTAGGGTGAGTGTTAGGTTTAGGGTTAGGGTTAGGGTTAGGTTTAGGGATAAGATTAGTGTTATTTGTAGGGTTAGGGTTAGAGTTATGGTCAGCGTGAGGGTGAGGGTGAGGGTGAGGGTGAGGGTGAGGGTTAGGGATAGGGTTAGGGTGAGGTTTAGGGTTAGGTTTACGATTAGCGTTAGGGTGAGGGTGAGGTTTAGTGATAGATTTAATGTTGGAGGTTTAGGTCGAGCGTTAATGTTAGGGTTAGTGTTAGGGTTAAGGTTAGGGTTAGGGTTAGGCTGGGGTTTAGGGATAGGGTTAAGTTTAGGCTTAGGGCTAGGATTAGGTTTAGGTTAAGGGTGAGTGTGAGGGTTAGGGTTAGGCTTAGGCTTTGGGTTAGGCTGAGGGCGAGGGTGGGGGTGAGGATTAGGGTTAGGGTGATGGTTATGGTTAGGGTTAGGGTGAGGGTTAGGATGAGGATTAATGTTAGGCTTAGGGTTATGGTGAGGGCTAGGATGAGGGTGAAGTTTAGGGTAAGGGATAACCTTGGGCTTAGGGTTAGGCTGAGCATGAGTTTGAGGGTTAGGGATAGGGTAAGGTTAATGTTAGATTTACGGTTAGAGTTAGGGTTAGGGTGAGGGTGAGGTTTAGGCGTAGGTTTGGGTTAGGGTGGGGGTGACGGTAAGGGTAAAGGTGAAAGTTAGGCTGAGGGTCAGGGTTATGACAAGGGTGAGGTTTAGGTTTAGGGTGACGTTTAGGGTTAGGGTGAGTGTGAGTGTGAGGGTTAGTTTGAGGATTAGTGTTAGGGTTAGTGTGAGGTTTAGGGTGAGGATGAGGGTTAGGGTTAGGGTGAGGGCTAGGGTGAGGGTGAGGTTGAGGGTTAGATTGAGGATTAGTGTTAGGGTTAGTGTGAGGTTTAGGTGAGGATGAGGTTTAGGGTTAGGTTTAGTGTTAGGATTAATGTTAGGGTTAGTCTTAACGTGAGGGTTAGGGTGAGGGTGAGGTTTAGGGTTAGTGTTAGGATTAGGATTAGGGTTGGGTTCAGGGTGAGTGTGAGTGTTAGTGTTAGGCTTAGTGTTAGGCTGAAGGTGAGGGTGAGTGTGAGGGTTAGGTTTAGGATGAGTGTTAGGGTTAGGGTTAGGGTGAGAGTTAGGGTTCGGGTTAAGTTTAGGGTTAGAGTGAGGTTTAGTGTAAGGTTTACAGTGAAGGTGAGGGTTAGAGTTAGGTTGAGGGTTAGGGTTAGGGTTAGGGTTAGGATTAGGGTGAGGTTTAGGGTTAGGTTTAGGGTTAGTGTTAGGGAGAGGGTGAGGTTTAGAGTTAGAGTTAGGGTTAGGGTGAGTCTGAGGGTGAGGGTTAGGGTTAGTGTTAGAATTACGGTTACGGTGAGGGTTAGGTTGAGGTTGAGTGTAAGGCTTAGTGTTCTTTTTAGGATTAGGGTAAGGATTAGGGTGAGTGTGAGAGTTAGGGTTAGGGTTAGGTTTACGCTTAGAGTTAGGCTTAGTGTGAGGTTGAGGGTGAGCCTTAGGGTTAGGGTGAGATTTAGGGGAAGGGTTAGGGTGAGAGTTAGGGTTCGGTTTAAGTTTAGTGTTATGGTGAGGGTTAAGGTTAGGGTTAGAGTTAGGTGTAGGGTTAGGGTTAGGCTTAGGGTGAGGGTGAGGTTAATGATTAGGGTTAGGGTGAGAGTTATGGGTAGGGTTAGGGTGAGAGTTAGAGTTCGGGTTAAGTTTAGGGTTAGGGTGAGGGTTAGAGTTAAGGTTACAGTGAGGGTGAGGGTTAGGGTTAGGTTGAGGGTTAGGGTTAGGCTTAGGATTAGGGTGAGGGTTAGGGTTAGTGTTAGTGTGATGGTTAGGATGAGGATTAGGGTTATGATTAGGGTTCGGTTTAGGACTAGGTTGAGGGTGAGGGCTGGGATTAGTGTTTGGGTGAGGTTTAGGGTTAGGGTTAGGGTGAGGGTTAGGATATGGGTTAGGGTCACAGTGAGGTTGAGGGTTAGGGTTAGGGTGAGGGTTAGGGTTAGGATTTGGGTTAGGGTGAGGGTGAGTTTTAGGATTATATTTAGGGTTAGGGGGAGGGTTAGATCAAGGTTTAGGGTTAGGGTTAGTGTTAGGGTTAAGGTTAGGGTGAGGGTTAGGTTGAGGTTTTGGGATAGGGTTAGGTTTAGGATTACAGTAAGGATTAGGGTATGTGATTGTTAGGGTTAGGGTTAGGCTTAGGGTTATGGTTATGCTGAGGGTGAGGGTGGGGATGAGGATTAGGGTTAGGGTGATGGTTAGGGTTAGGGATAGGGTGTGGGTTAGGATGAGGGATAGGGTTAGGATTATTGTTAGGGTGCGGGCTAGTGTGAGGGTGAGGGTAAGGTTAGGTTTAGGCTTAGGCTTTGGTTAAGGCTGAGTGTGAGGTTGAGGGTGAGGTTTAGGGTTAGGGTGATGGTTAGATTTAAGGTTAGGGTGAGGGTTAGGGTTAGGGTTTGGGTTAAGCTGAGGGTGAGTTTGAGGGTTAGAGCTAGGGTAAGGTTGAGGCTGAAGTTGTGGGTTAGTGTTAGGGGTAGTGTTAGAGTTAGGGTTAGGGTGAGGTTTAGTTGAGGGTGAGGGTTAGGCTTAGGGTTAGGATTAGGAATAGAGTAAGGTAAAGGTGAGTGTGAGGGTTAGGGTTAGGGTGAGGGTTAGTGTAAGGATTATTGGGAGGGTTAAGATGAGGGTTAGGGTTAGGATTAGCTTTAGGGTGAGGGCTAGGGTGAGGGTGATGTTTAGGGTTATCGTTAGGGTGAGGTTTATGGTTAGGGTTAGGGTTAGGATTAGGGTGAGTGTGAGGTTTAGGGTTAGACTTAGGGTTAAGTTGAGGCTGAGGGTAAAGGTTAGGATTAGGGTTAGGATTAGGATTTGGGTAAGCGTTAGGGTGAGTGTGAGGGGTAATTTTAGGGTTAGGGTTAGGCTAAGCATTACACTGAGGGTGAGGGAGAGGGTGAGGTTTACGGTTAGGGTGAGGGTTAGTGTTAGGTTTAGGATGAGAGTTAGATTTCAGGTTAAGTTTAGGGTTAGGGTGAGGGTTAGGGTTAGGTTGTGGTTTAGGGTTAGGGTTAGGGTTAGGGTGAGCTTTAGGGTTGGGGTTAGGGTGAGGGTTAGGATGAGGATTAGGGTTAGGATTAGGGTTAGGGTGAGGGCTAGGGTGAGGGCGGTGTTTGGGTTAGTGTTAGGGGAGGTTTAGGGTTAGGGTTAGGTTTAGGGTGATGGTTAGGTTGAGAGTTAGGGTTAAAGTAATGGTTAGGGTTAGGATTAGGGTTAGGGTTAGAGTTAAGGTTAGGGTTAGGGTGAGGGTTAGTTTTAGGATTAGGGTTAGGGTAAGGGTGATAGTTAGGATTAGGTGTAGAGTTAGGGTTATTGTTAGGGTTAGGGTTAGGTTTATGGTGAGGGTTAAGATTAGCGTTATTGTTAGGGTTAGGTTTAGGCTGAGGGTGAGGGTGGGGGTGGGTGTGAGGATTATGATTAGGGTTAGGGTTATTGTTAGTGTTATGGTTAGGGTTAAGTTTGCAGTGAGGGTGAGGCTGAGGGTGAGGGTTATGGTTAGGGTTAGGGTTAGGGTTAAGGTTAGTGTTATTGTTAGGGTTAGGGTTAGACTTATGGTGAGGTTGAGGGTGAGGGTGAGGGCTAAGTTTATGGTGAGGTTTAGGGTTTGGGTTAGGTTTAGAGTCAGTGTTAGTGAGAGGGTTAGGTTTAGGGTTAGAGTCAGGGTTAGGGTGAGGGTTATGTTGAGGGTGAGGTTTAGGGTTAGTATTAGGGTTAGGTTTAGAGTGAGATTTAGGGGGAGGGTTTGGGTTAGGGTTAGGGTTAGGGATAGGATTAGGGTTAGGGTGAGGGTGAGTGTGTGTGTTAGGGTTAGGTTTAGGGTTGGGCTGAGGGTGAGGTTGAGGGAGAGGGTTAGGTTTAGCGTGAGGGTTAGGGTTAGGGTTAGTGAGAGGGTTAGGATTAGGGTTAGGGTTAGGATTAGGCTTAAGGTAAGGGCAAGGGTGAGGGTTAGGTTTAGGGTTAGTGTTAGGATGAGGTTTAGGGTTAGGGTTAGGTTTAGGATTAGGTTGAGGTTGAGGTTTGGGTTAGAGTTAGGTTTAGGGTGAGGCTAAGGGTGAGTGTTAGGTTTAGGGTTAATGTTAGGATTAGGGTTAGGTTTAGGTGAGGGTTAGGGTGAGTGTGAGGGTTAGGGTTAGGTTTAGGATTACGATTAGGGTTAGGGTTAGTGTGAGTCTGAGGTTTAGGGTTAGGTTTAGGGTTAGGGTTAGGGTGCCATGAGTATGAGGATTAGGGTGAGGGTTTGGCTTAGGCTTAGGGTTAGACTGAGGCTGAGGGTGAGCTTGCGGGTGAGGATTAGGTTTAGGGTTAGGGTGGGGTTTAGGTTTAGGGTTCGGTTTAGGGTGATTGTGAGGTTTAGGGTTAGATATTGGGTTAGGGTGAGGGTTAGGGTGAGGGTTAGTGTTAGGGATAGTGTTAGGGTTAGGGTGAGGGTGAGGGTTAGGTTTAGGGTTAGGGTTCGGGTGAGGTTTAGGGTTAGGGTTATGGATAGAATTACGGTGAGGGTGAGCGTGCGGGTGACTGTGAGGGTTACGGTTAGGTTTTGATTTAGGCTTAGGGTTAGGCTTAGGGTTAGGCTGACTGTGAGGTTGAGGGTGAGGGTTAGGGTTAGGGTGAGGGTTAGGGTTATAGTTATGGGGAGGGTTAGGGTGAGGGTTAGGGTTAGGATTAGGGTTATGGTGAGGGCTAGGGTCAGGGTGATGTTTAGGGTTAGGGTTAGGGTGAGGTTTTGGATTAGGATAGGGTAAGGGTGAGCGTAAGATTTAGGGTTAGACTTAGGGTTAAGGTGAGGCTTAGGGTGAGGTTTGGGATTAGGGTTAGGATTAGGATTAGGGTAAGTTTTCGGGTTAGTGTTTGTGTTAAGGTTAGGGTGAGGGTTAGGTTGAGGTTTAGGGTTAGGGTTAGGGTTAGGATTAGGGTTAGGATGAGGTTGTGTGTGATTGTTAGGGTTAGGGTTAGGCTTAGGCTTAGGCTGAGGGTGAGTGTGGGGGTGAGGATTAGGGTTAGTGTGATGTTTAGGGTTAGGGTTAGGGTTAGGGTGAGGGTTAGAATGAGTGTTAGGGTTAGGGATAGGGTGAAGTTTAGTGTTAGGGTTAGGTTTAGAGTTAGGGTGAGGGTGAGGGTGAGGTTTAGGGATAGGGTTAGGGTCCGGGTGAGGGTTAGGGTTAGGTATAGTGTTAGGTTTAGGGATAGGGAGAGGGTTAGGATGAGGTTTAGAGTTAGGATTAGGGTTAGGTTAAGGACTACCGTGAGGGTGAAGTTTAGGATTAGGGTTAGGGAGAGGTTTAGGGCTAGGGTTATGGTTCAGGTTAGGGTGAGGGTGAGGTTTCAGGTTAGGTTTAGGGTTAGGTTGAGGTTTAGGGTTAGGTTTAGGGTGAGGGTTAGGATGAGGATTAGGGTTAGGATTAGGGTTACGGTGAGGGCTAGGTTGAGGGTGAGGTTTAGTGTTAGTGTTAGGGTGAGGTTCAGGGTTAGGGTTAGTGTTAGGGAGAGGGTTAGGTTGGGGGTTAAGGTTACAGTAAGTGTGAGGGTTAGGGTTATGGTGAGGGTTAGTGTTAGGATTAGGGTTAAGGTGAGTGTGAGGGTTAGGATTAGGGTTAGTGTTAGGGTTATTGTTAGGGTTAGGTTTAGGGTTACAGTGAGGTCTAGGGTTAATGTTAGGGTTAGGGTTAGGGTTAGGCTGAGGGTGAGGGTGGGGGTGGGGTTGAGGATGAGGATTAGGGTTAGGGATAGGGTAATTGTAAGTGTTATGGTTATGGTTAAGTTTGCGGTGAGGTTGAGGCTAAGGGTGAAGGTTATGTTTAGGGTTAGGGTAAGGGTTAGTGTTAATGTTATTTTTAGGGTTAGGGTTAGAGTTATGTTGAGGTTGAGGGTGAGGGTGAGGTTTAGGTTTAGGGTGAGGTGTAGGTTTTGGGTTAGGTTTAGAGTTAGGGTTAGTGTGAGGGTGAGTTTTAGGGTTAGATTTAGGGTTAGAGTGAGGTTTAAGTTGAGGGTTAGGTTTAGGGTTAGTGTTAGGGTTAGGTTTAGATTGAGAGTTAGGGGGTGTGTTTGGGTTAATGTTAGGCTTAGGGATAGGATTAGGTTTAGGATGAGGGTGAGTGTGTGTGTTAGGATTAGGTTTAGGATTAGGTTTAGGGTTAGGCTGAGAGTAAGTTTGAGGGTGAGGTTTAGGGTTAAGTTGAGGGTTAGGGTTAGGGTTAGGGGGAGGGTTAGGATGAGGGTTAGTGCTAGGTTTAGGGTTAAGGTAAGGGCTAGGGAGAGGGTGAGGTTTAGGGTTAGGGTTAGTGTGAGGTTTAGGTTTAGGGTTAGGGTTAGGGTTAGGGTGAGGGTGAGGTTTAGTGGTATGGTTAGGGTTAGAATTAGGGTTAGGGAGAAGATGAGGTTCAGGGTTAGAGTTAGGGTATGTTAAGGCTGAGGTTGAGCGTTAGGTTTAGTGTTAGTGTTAGAGATAGGGTTAGGGTGAGGGTTAGGGTGGGATTGAGTTTGAGGGTGAGGGTTAGGCTTAGGGCTAGGATTAGGATTAGGGTAAGGGTTAGGGTGAGTGTGACGGTTAGGATTAGTGTTAGGCTTAGGCTTAGGGTTAGGCTGAGAGTGAGGGTGAGTGTGAGGGTAAGGGTTAGGGTGAAGGTTAGGGTTAGGTTTAGGGTGAGAGTCACGGTTCGGTTAAGTTTTGGGTTAGGGTGAGGATTATGATTAGGGTTAGGGTGAGGGCTAGGGTGAAGGTGAGGGTTAGGTTTAGTTTTAGGATAAGGTTTAGAGTTAGGGTTAGGGTTTGGGTTAGGGTTAGGATGAGGGTTAGGGTTATGGTGAGGGTGAGGGTTAGGGTTAGGTTGAGGGTTAGTGTTAAGATTATGGTTAGGGTGAGGGTGAGTGTTAGGATTAGGGTTGGGTTGAGGTCTAAGTTGGGGGTGAGTTTTAGAGTTAGGGTTAGGGTTAGGGTGAGGTTTAGGATTAGGGTGAGGGTTAGGGTTAGTTTGAGGGTTACTGTTAGTGTTAGGGTTAGTGTTAGGATGAGGGTAAGTGTTAGAGTGAGGGTTAATGTTAGGGTGAGGGTTATGGTTAGGGTGAGGGTTAAGGTTAGGGTTAGGGTTATTGTTAGGGTTAGGGTTAGGGTTATGGTTAAGGTGAGGGTGAAGTTGAGGGTTAGATTTAGGGTAAAGTTTAGAGTTAGGGTTAGGGTTAGAATTAGGGTTAGGGTGAGGGTGAGGTTTAGGGGTAGAGTTAGGGTTAGGGTGAGGGTTAGGGTTAGGGTGACCGTTAGGGTGGGGTTGATGGTAAGGGTAAAGGTGAGGGTTAGGCTGAGGGTGAGGGTTACACTAAGGGTGAGGGTTAGGGTTAGGGTGAGGGTTAGGTTTATGTTTAGGGTGAGGGTGAGGGTTAGTTTGAGGATTAGTGTAAGGGTTAATGTGAGGTTTAGGATGCGGACCAGGATTAGCGTTATGGTGAGGGCTAGGGTGAGGTTGAGCGTTAGGGTTATTTTTATGGTGCAGTTTAGGGTTAGGTTGATAGTTAGGGTTAGTGTGAGCGTTAGTGTTATTGTTAGGGTTCGTGTTAGGGTGAGGGTAAATGTTAGGATGAGGGTAAGTGTTAGAGTGAGGATTATGGTTAGGGTGAGGGTTAGGAATAGGGTTAGGGTTATTGTTAGGTTTGGGGTTACTGTTACAGTGAGGGTGATGTTGAGGGTTGGGGTTAGGTTTAGGATGAGGTTTAGGTTTAGGGTTAGGATTAGAGGTAGGGTTAGGGTGAGGGTGAGGTTTAGGGTTAGAGTTTGAGATAGGGTTAGTGTTAGGGATAGGGTGAGTGTTAGGGTTAGGGTTAGGGTTAGGCTTAGGCTTAGGCTTAGGCTGAGCATGAGGGTGAGGGTTAGGTTTAGGGTGAGGGTTAGGATGAGGTTTAGGGTTAGGATTATGTTTAGGGTGAAGGCTAGGGTGAGGGTTAGGGTAAGGTTTAGGGTTAGGGATAGGGTTAGGTTTAGGATTTGAGTTAGGGTGAGGGTCAGTGTGAGGGTTAGTGTTAGGGTTAGGGTTAGGCTTAGAGTTAGGGTGAGGTTTAGTGTTAGGGATTGGTTAGGGGTAGGGTGAGGCTGAGGATTAGGGTTAGGTTTAGGGTTTGGTTTAGGGTTAGGGTTAGTGTTAGGGTTAGGTTTAGGGTTAGGCTGAGGGTGAGGGTGGGTGTGAGGATTAGGGTTAAGTTTAGGTTTATTGTTAGGGTGAGGGTGAGTTTTAGGGTTAGAGTTAGGTTCAGGAGGAGTGTTAATGTGAGGTTTATGGTTAGGGTTATTGTTAAGGTTCGGGGGAGGGAGAGGGTTAGGTTGAGATTTAGGGATAGTGTTAGGTTTAGGATTAGGGTTAGGGTGCCGTGAGTATGAGGATTAGGGTGAGGGTTAGGCTTAGGCTTAGGGTTAGGCTGAGGGTGAGGGTGGCTGTGACTATTAGGGTTAGGGTGATGGTTAGGGTTAGGGTTAGGGTTATTGTTAGGGTTAGGGTTCGAGTTACGGTGAGGTTGAGTGTGGGGGTGAGGTTTAGGGTTAGGGTTAGGGTGAGGGTGAGGTTTAGGGTTAGATATTGGGTTAGGGTGAGGGCTAGTGTTAGGGATAGTGTTAGGGTTAGGGTGAGGGTGAGGGTTAGGTTTAGGGTTAGGGTTAGAATTATGGTGAGGTTGAGGGTGCGGGTGTGTGTGAGGGTTAGGGTTAGGTTTAGGGTTTGGCTTAGGGTTAGGCTTAGGGTTAGGCTGACTGTGAGTGTGAGGGTGAGGTTTAGGGTTAGGGTGAGGGGTAGGGTTATAGTTATGGGGAGGGTTAGGGTGAGGGTTAGGGTTAGTATTAGGGTTAGGGTGAGGGCTAGGGTGAGGGTGATGTTTAGGGTTAGGGTTAGGGTGAGGTTTAAGGTTAGGGTTAGGGTTAAGGTGAGGGTGAGGTTTAGGGTTAGATTTAGGATTAAGGTGAGGTTTAGGATTATGGTTAGGATTAGGATTAGGGTAAGGTTTAGTGTTAGTGTTTGTGTTAAGGTTAGGGTGAGGGTTAGGTTGAGGTTTAGGGTTAGGGTTAGGGTTAGGGTTAAGATTAGGGTTAGTGTGAGGTTTAGGTTGAGGATGAGGGTTAGGGTTAGGGTGAGGTCTGGAGTGAGGGTGAGGGTGAGGGTTAGATTGAGTATTAGTTTTAGGGTTAATGTGAGGTTTAGGTTTAGGATGTGGTTTAGTGTTAAGGTTAGGGTTAGAATTAATATTAGGGTTAGGCTTAAGGTGAGGTTTAGGGTGTGGGTGAGGTTTAGGATTAGTGTTAGTATTAGGATTAGGGTTAGGGTTAGGGTGAGTGTGAGGGTTAGGTTTGGGTTAGGGTTAGAGTTAGTGTTAGGCTGAAGGTGAGGGTGAGGGAGGAGGGTTAGGGTTAGGGTGCGGGTTAGGATTAGGGTTATGATGAGGGCTAGGGTGAGGGTGAGGTTTAGGATTAGGGTTAGGGTGAGCTTTAGGTTTAGGTTTAGGTTTAGGGGTATGGTGAGGTTGAGGTTTAGGGTTAGATTTAGGGTTATGGTGAGGCTGAGGGTGAGGTTTAGGGTTAGGTTTAGTGTTAGAGTTAGGGTTACAGTGAGGGTTAGGGTGAGGGTGAGGGTTAGGCTTAGTTTTAGGATTAGGATTAGGGTAAGGTTTAGGGTGAGTGTGAGTGTTAGTGTTAGGGTTAGGGTTAGGTTTAGGGTGAGGGTTAGGATGAGGATTAGGGTTAGGATTAGGGTTAGGATGAGGACTCGTGTGAGAGTGAGGGTTAGGGTTAGAATTTGGGTGAGGTTTAGGGTTAGGGTTAGAGTTAGGGTGAGGGTTAGGATGAGGGTTAGGGTTACGGTGAGGGTGAGAGTTAGGGTTAGGGTGAGCTTTAGGGTTAGTTTTAGGGTTACGGTGAGGGAAAGGGTGAGTGTGAGGGTTAGGGTTAGGGTTAGGCTTAGGGTTAGGGTGAGGGTGAGGTTGAGGGTTTGGATTAGGGTGAGGGTGAGGGTTTTGGTTATTGTTATTGTTATGCTTAGGGTTAAGTTAGTGGTGAGATTGAGGCTGAGGGTGAGGATTGCAGTTAGGGTTAGGGTTATTGTTAGGGTTAGTGTTATTGTTAAGGTTAGGGTTAGAGTTATGATGAGGTTGAGAGTGCGGGTGTGGGTTACGGTTAGGGTGAGGTTTAGCGTGAAATTTAGTGTTAGGGTGAGGGTGAGTGTGAGGTTTAGGATTAGAGTTAGGGTTAGGGTGAGGGTTAGGGTGAGGTTTAGGGTTAGGGTTAGTGTTAGGGTTAGTGTGTGGGTGAGGTTTAGGTTGAAGTTTAGGGATAGGCCTAGCTTTAGGATTCGGGTTAGTGTGAGGGTGAGTGTGAGGGTTAAGCTTTGGAGTAGGTTTAGGCTGAGGATGAGGGTTGGGCTGAGGATTATGGTTAGTGTGATGGTTAGGGTTAGGTTTAGTGTTAGAGTTAGGGTTAGAATTATGGTGAGGGTGAGGGTGGGGGTGAGGGTTAGGTTTAGGTTTAGGGTGAGGGTTAGTGTAAGGGTTATGGTGAGGGTGAGGGTTAGGGTTAGGTTGAGCTTCAGTGTTAGGTTTAGGGTTAGGGTGTGGGTGAGTGTTAGGGTTACTGTGAGGTTGAGGATTAGGTTGAGGGTTAGGTTTAGGATTAGGGTTAGGGTGAGGGCTAGGGTGAGGGTGAGGTTTAGGGTTAGGTTTAGGGTGAGGTTTAGGGTTAGGGTTAGGGTTAAGGTGAAGTTTAGGGTTAGAGTTAGGGTTAGGATATGGCTAAGGGTGAGGGTTAAAGTTAGGGTTAGTGTTAGAGTTAGGGTTAGGGTGAGGATTAGGATGAGGGTGAGGGTTAGGCTTAGGGTTAGGATTAGGATTAGAGTAAGGGTTAGGGTGAGTGTGGGGGTTAGGTTCAGGGTTAGGCTTAGGCTTAGGGTTAGGCTGAGGGTAAGGGTGAGGGTGAGTGTTAGGGTTAGGGTTAGTGTTATTGTTAGGGTTAGTGTTAGATTTACGGTGAGGGTGAGGGTTAGGTTTAGGTTTTGTGTGGGGTTAAGAGTTAGGGTTAGGGTTAGGCAGAGGGTGAGGTTTAGCATTAGATATAGTGTTAGGGGGAGGCTTCGGGTGAGGGTTAGTTTTAGGTTTAGTGTTAGTGTTACTATTAGGGTTAGTGGTAGATTTGGGGTTAGGGTGAGGTTTAGGGTTAGGGTTAGTGTAAGGGTTAGGGTGAGGGTGATGGTTAAGTTGAGGTTTAGGGATAGGTTTAGGTTTAGGATTAGGGTTAGGGTGAGGGTGAGTGTGAGTATTAGGGTGAGGGTTAGGCTTAGGATTAGGGTTAGGCTGAGGGAGAGGTTGGGGGTGAGGACTAAGATGATGGTGATGGTTCGGGTTAGGGTTAGTGTTATTGTTAGGGTTAGGCTTAGTGTTAGGGTTAGGGTGAGGGTGAGGCTTAAGTTGAGGTTTAGGCTTAGGGTTACAGTTAGTGTTAGTGTGAGGGTTAGTGTTAGGGTTAGGGTTAGTGTTAGGGTGAGGTTAAGTGTTAGGGTGAGATCTTGGTTTAGGGTGAGGGTTGTGGTTAGGGTGAGGTTTAGGATTAGGGTTAGGGTTATTGTTAGGGTTAGGTTTAGGGTTAAGGTTACGGTGAGGTTGAGGGTTAGTTTTAGTTTTAGGGTGAGGTTTAGGGTTTAGGTAAGGTTAGAGTTAGGTTTAGGGTGAGGGTGAGGTTTAGGGTTAGAGTAAGGGTTAGGGTGAGGCTGAGGGTGAGCGTTAGGTTTAGTGATAGTGTTAGGTTTAGGGTTATGGTAAGAGTTAGGGTGAGGTTTAGGGTTCGGGTTAGGGATAGGTTTAGGCTTAGGGTGAGTGTGAGTGTGTGTGTTATGGTTAGGTTTAGGGTTAGCCTTAGGGTTAGGATGAGGGTGAGGTTGAGGTTGAGGTCTAGGGTAAGGTTCAGGGTTAGAGTTAGGTTTAGGGGGAGGGTTAGTATGAGGGTTAGAGTTAGGATTAGGGTTAGGGTAAGGGCTAGGGTGAGGGTGAGGTTTAGGGTTAGGTTTAGGGTGAGGTATAGGGTTAGGGTTAGGGATAGGGTGAGGGTGAGGTTGAGGTTTAGGGTTAGAGTTAGGGTTAGGGTGAGGCTGAGGGTGAGGTTTAGGGTTAGGGTTAGTTTTAGGGTTAGGGTTAGGGTGAGGGTTAGGGTGAGGATGTGGGTTAGGATGAGGATTAGGGTTAGGTTTAGGGTGAGTGTGGGGGTTAGGGTTAATGTTAGGTTTAGGCTTAATGTTGGGCTACGGGAGAGGGTGAGGGTGAGGTTTTGGGTTAGGGTGAGGGTTAGGGTTAGGGTCATGGCTATGGTTAGGATGAATGTTAGGTTTAGGATTAGGGTTAGGGTGAGACCTACGGTGAAGTTGATGTTTAGGGTTAGGTTTAGGGTGAGGTTTAGGATTAGGTTAGGGTAGGGTTAGTGTGAGGGTGAGGTTTAGGGTTAGAGTTAGGTTTAGAGTGAGGCTGAGTGTGAGGGTCAGGGTTAGTGTTAGTGTTAGAGTTAGGGTTAAGGTGAGGGTTTGTTGAGGGTGATGGTTAGTGTTAGTGTTGGGTTAGGCTTAGGTTTAGGCTGAGGTTGAGTGTGAGGATTAGGATTAGTGTTAGAGTGAGGGTTATCGTTAGGATTAGTGTTAGGGTGAGGGTTAGGGTTAGGGTTAGGGTGAGGTTTAGGATGAGGATTAGGGTTAGGATTAGTGTTAGGGTGAGGGCTAGGGTGAGGGTGAGAGTTAGGGTTAGTGTTAGGGTGAGGTTTAGGGTTATGGTTAGGGTGAGGGTTAGGATGAGGGTTAGGTTTACAGTAATGGTGAGGGTTAGGGTTAGGGTGAGGATTATGATTAGGATTACAGTTAGGGTGAGGATGAGGCTTAGGATTAGGGTTAGGGTTAGGTTTAGGGTTAGGATTAGTGTTATTGTTAGCGTTAGGTTTAGAGTTATGGTGAGGGTGAGGATTAAGGTTAGGGTTAGCGTGAGGTGTAGAGTTAGGTTTAGGTTTAGGGTTAGGGTTATGGTGAGGTTTAGGGTTAGAGTTAGGGTTAGGGGGAGGTTTAGGTCAAGGGTTAGGGTTAGGATTAGGATTAGGGTAAGGGTTCCTGTGAGGGTTCGGTTGAGATTTATCATTAAGTTTAGGGTGAGCTTTAGGTTTAGGGTTAGGATTAGGGTTAGGGTAAGGGTGGGGTTTTGGGTTAGAGTTACGATTAGGGTGAGGCTTAGGGTGAGGGTTAGGTTTAGAGCTAGTTTTAGTGTTAGGGATATGGTGAGGGTTAGAGTGAGGGAGAGGGTTAGGCTTAGGGTTAGGATTAGGATTAGGTTAAGGGTTAAGTTGAGTGTGACTGTTAGGGTTAGGGTTTCGCTGAGGTTGATGGTCAGCGTGAGGGATATGTTTAGGGTGAAGGTTAGGTTTAGGGTGAGGTTTAGTGTTAGGGTTTGGGTTAGGGTGTGGGTTAGTCTTAGGGTTATGGTTAGGGTGTGGGTTAGTCTTAGGGTTAGTGTGAGGGTTAGGATGAGGATTAGGGTTAGGATTAGGGTTAGGGTGATGGCTAGTGAGAGGGTGAGGGTCAGGGTTAGTGTTAGGGTGAGGTCTAGGTTTAGGGTTTAGGGTTAGGGTGAGGGTTAGGTTGAGGGTTAAGGTTACTATAAGGGTGAGGGTTAGCATTAGGGTGAGGGTTAGGGTTAGGATTAGTGTTAGGGTGAGGTTGAGTGTTAGGATTAAGGTAGGGTTAGGGTTAGGGTTTGGTTTAGGCTTAGGATTAGTTTCATTTTTTGGGTTAGGGTTAGAGTTACAGTGAGGGTGAGCGTGAGGGTAAGGGATAGGCTTAGGCTTATGCTTAGGAATAGGCTGAGCGTGAGGTTGACGGTGAGAGTTAGGGTTAGGGGGATGGTTAGGTTTATGGTAGGGTGAGGATTAGGATGTGATTTAGGGTTAGGGTGATGTTTAGGGTGATAAAGATGCTAAGGGTAAAGGTATGGTTTAGGCTGAGGGTGAGGGTTAAAGTTCGGTTTAGGGTTAGGGTAAGGGTTAGGGTTAGAGTTAGGGTGAGTATTAGATTGAGGATTAGGGTTAGGGTCAGTGTGAGGTTTAGTGTAAGGATGAGGGTTAGGGTTAGGGTGAGGGTGAGCATTAGAATTAGGGTTAGGGTGGGCGTTACGGTGAGGGTGAGGGTATGGGTTATGGTTAGGGTGAGTTTAGTATTAGAATGAGGGTTAGGTTTAGTGTGAGGGTTAGTGATAGGGTTAGGGTTAGTGTTAGAGTGAGGGTAAGTGTTATGTTGAGGGTTAGGCTTAGGGTGAGGGTTATGGTTAAGGTGAGGGTTAGGGATAGGGTTAGGGTTAATTTTAGGGTTAGGGTTAGGGTTACGGTTATGGTGAGGGTGAGGGTGTGGATTAGGCTTAGGCTTAGGGTGAGGTTTAGTGTTAGGGTTAGGGATAGAGTTAGGTTTAGGGTGAGGCTGAGGATGTGGCTTAGGGTTAGGGTTAATGTTAAAGTTAGGGATAGGGTGAAGGTTAGGTTGAGGGTTAAGGTTAGGGTTAGGATTAGGGATAGGTTGAGGGTTAGGTTTAGGGTTTGGGTTAGGGTGAGGGTGATGTTGAGTATTATGGTTAGGTTTAGGGTTAGGGTTAAGGTGAGAGTTAGGGTTAGGGTTAAAGTTACAGTGAGGTTTAGAGTTAGGGTCAGGCTTAGGGTTAGGCTGAGGGTGAGGGTGGGCTTGAGGATTAGGGTAGGGGTTAGGGTTAGGGTTAGGGGAAGTTTAGGATGAGCATTACGGTAAGGATTAGGGTTAGAGTGAGGGCTAGGATGAGGGTGAGATTTAGGGTTAGCTTAGGATGAGGTTTAGGGTTAGGTTTAGGGTTAGGGTGAGGCTGAGGGTGAGGGTTAGGGTTAGGGTTAGTGTTAGAGTTAAGGTTAGGTTGAGGGTTAGGGTGAGGGTGAGGTTTAGGCTTAGGTTTAGGATTAGGATTAGGGTAAGGGTTAGGTTGAGTGTGAGGGTTAGGGTTAGGGTTATGCTTAGGATTAAGCTGAGGGTGAGGTTGAGGGTGAAGGTTAGGGTTGGGTTGAGGGTAAGGGTCAGGGTTACGTTGAGCGTGAGGGTTAGGTTTAGGTTGAGGGTTAGGGTGAGGGTAAGCGTTAGAGTTAGTGTGAGTGTTAGGGTTAGGGGTAGGATTAGGCCTAGAGTTACACTGAGGGAGAGGGTGAGCATGAGGTTTAGGGTTAGGGTGAGGTTTAGTGGTAGAGTTAGGGTTAGGGTGAGGGCTAGGGTGAGTGTTAGGGTTAGCTTCAGGATTAGATTAGTTGTAGGGTGAGGGTGAGGGCTAGACTGAGGATTAGTGTTAGGGTTATTGTGAGGTTCAGGGTGAGGATGAGGGTTAGGTTTAGGTTGAGGGTTAGGTTGAGGGTGAGGGTTAGGGTTAGAGTGAGTGTGAGAATTAGGGTTAGGTTGATGGTTTGTGTTAGGTTTAGAGTTAGTATTAGGGTGAGGGTAAGTGTTAGGGTGAGGGTGAGGGTTAGGGTGAGGGTAAGGTTGAGTGTTAGGGCTAGGGTTAGGGTTACTGTTAGTTAGGGCTACGGTTACGTGGAGGGTGAGGGTGAGGGTTAGGTTTAGGGTTTGGATGAGGATGAGGTTTATGGTTAGGGTTAGAGTTAGGGTTAGGGTGAGGGCTAGGGTGAGGGTTAGGGTGAGGGTTAGGTTTAGGGATAGGGTTAGGATTAGGATTAGGGTTAGGGTTACAGTGAGGGTTAGGGTTAGGGTTTAGCTTAGGTTTAGGCTGAGGGTGAGCTTGGGGGTGAGGATTATGGAGAGTTTTAGGGTTAGGTTATTAATAGTGTTATGGTTAGGGTTAAGTTTGTGGTGAGGGTGAGGCTGAGGGTGAGGGTTATGGTAAGTTTAGGGTTAGGGTTTGGGTTAGTGTTATTGTTAGGTTTAGAGTTAGACTTACTTTGAGGTTTTGGGTGAGGATGTGGGTTAGGGTTAGGGTTAGGTTTAGGGTGAGTCTTAGGTTTATGGTTAGGGTGAGGTTGAGGTATATGGTTAGAGTTAGGGTTAGGGGGATAGTTAGGGTGAGGTTCAGCGTTACGGTTAGTGTTAGGTTTATGGTGAGGGTGAGGTTTAGGTTGAGGTTTAGGGATATGTTTAGGTTTAGAATTAGGGTTAGGGTGAGGGTGAGTGTGAGTATTAGGGTGAGGGTTAGGTTTAGGCTTAGGGTTAGGCTGAGGGTGAGGGAGAGTTTGAGGGTTAGGGTTAGCGTGAGGTCTAGGGTTAAGGTTATGGGGAGGGCTTGTATGAGCGTTAGGGTAAGTATTAGGGTTAGGGTGAAGGCTAGGGTGAGGGTGAGTTTTAGGGTTAGGGTTAGGGTGAGGTTTAGCGTTAGGTTTAGTGTTAGGGTTAGGGTGAGGTTGAGTTTTATGGTTATATTTAGGGTTAGGGTGAGGCTGAGGGTGAGGTTGAGGGTTGGGGTTAGGGTTAGACTTAGGGTTAGGGTGAGGGTTAGGGTGTGGATGAGGGTTAGGCTTAGTGAAAGGATTAGGATTAGGGTAAGGGTTAGGGTGTGTGTGAGGATTAGGGTTAGGATGAGGTTTAGGTTTAGGGTTAGGTTTAGAGTTAGGGTTAGGGTGAGGGTGAGGTTTAGGGTTAGGGTTAGGGTTAGGGTTAGTGTTAGGTTTAGGGTTAGGGTGAGGGTTAGGCTTAGGGTTAGGCTTAGGTATAGGCTTAGGTGTAGGCTTTGGCTGATCATGAGGGTTAGGGTTAGGGTTAGGGTTAGGGTGAGGGTTAGGGTTAGGATTAGGGTGAAGTTTAGGATGAGGTTTAGGGTTAGGATTAGTGTTAGGGTGTGAGCTAGGTTGAGGCTGACTGTGAGGGTTGGGGTTAGGGATAGATTTAGGTTTACGATTAGGTTTAGGGTGAGTGTGAGTGTGAGAGTTAGGGTTAGGGTGAGGGTTAGGCTTAGGGTTAGGGTTAGGGTGAGGGTTAGGATTTTGATTATGGTGAGGGTGAGCCTGAGGATTAGTGTTAGGTTTAGGGTTAGGGTTAAGGTTAGAGTTACAGTGAAGGTTATGGTTATGGTTATGGTTAGGTTTAGAGTTAGGGTGGGGGTTAGGATTAGGGTTGGTGTTAGGGTGAGGGTGAGGCTGAGGATTAGGGTTAGGTTTAGGATTAGGTTTTGGGTTAGGGTTAGGATTAGGTTTAGGTTTATGGTTATGGTTATGGTGAGGTTTAGGGTTAGGTTTTAGCTTAGGATTAGGCTGAGGGTGAGGGTGGGGGTGAGGATTAGGGTTAGTGTTAGGGTTAGGGTTATTTTTAGTGTTATGGTTAGGGTTAAGTTTGCTGTGAGTGTTAGGCTAAGGGTGAGGGTTATGGTTATGTTTATGGTTAGGGTTAGGGTTATTGTTAGGTTTAGAGTTAGACTTACTTTCAGGTTTTGGGTGAGGGTGAAGCTTAGGGTTAGTGTGAGGTTTAGGGTGAGGTTTAGGTTTAGGGTTAGGTTTAGGATGAGTGTGAGGTTTAGGGTTAGAGTTAGGGTTAGGGGGACAGTTAGCGTGAGGTTTAGGTTTAGGGTGAAGGTGAGTTTTAGGGTGAGGTTGAGGTTTAGGTTGAGGTTTAGGGATAGTGCTAGGATTAGGATTAGGGTTACGTTGACGGTAAGTGTGAGGGTTACGGTGAGGGTTAGGTTTAGGCTTAGGGTTAGGCCGAGGGTGAGGTTGAGTTTGTGGGTTAGGGTTAGGGTGAGGGATAGGGTGAGGGTGAGTTTTAGGGTTAGTGTTAGGGTGAGGTTTAGCGTTAGGTTTAGGGTTAGGGTTAGGGTGAGATTGAGGTTTAGGGTTAGAGTTAGGGTTAGGGTGAGGCTGAGGTTGAGGGTTAGGGTTAGTGTTAGAGTTAGGGTTAGGGTGAGTGTTAGGGTGTGGGTGAGGGTTAGGCTTAGTGATAGGATTAGGATTGTGGTTATGGTTAGTCTGTGTGTGAGGATTAGGGTTAGCATGAGGTTTAGGTTTAGGGTTAGGTTTAGGGTTAGGTTTAGGGTTAGGGTTAGAATGAGGGTGAGGTATAGGGTTAGAGTTATGGTTAGTGTTAGGGTTAGGGTTAGTGTGAGGTTTAGGGATAGGGTTATGGTTATGGTGAGGGTGAGTCTTAGGTTGAGGTTTAGGGATAGGGCTAGGTTTAGGATTAGGGTTAGGATGAGGGTGAGTGTGAGGGTTAGGGTGAGGGTTAGGCTTAGGCTTAGGGTTCAGCTGAGGATGAGGGTGAGTGTGAGGATTAGGGTTAGGATGATGGTTAGATTTAGGGTTAGTATTATTGTTAGGGTTAGGGTTAGAGTTATGGTGAGGGTGAGGGTGGGGGTGAGGGTTAGGTTTAGGGTAAGGGTGAGGGTTAGGGTAAGGGTTATGGTGAGGGTGAGGTTTTGGGTTAGTTTGAGCTTTAGTGTTAGGTTTAGGGTTAGTGTGTAGTTGAGGATTAGGCTTAGTGTGAGGGTGAGGGTTTTGATGAGGGTTAGGTTTAGGAATAGGTTTAGGGTGAGGGCTAGTTTGAGGGTGAGGTTTAGGGTTAGGTTTAGGGTGAGATAGAAGATTAGGGTTAGGGTGAACGTGAAGTTTAGGGTTAGAGTTAGTGTTTAGCTGAGGCTGAGGGTGAAGGTTAGGTTTAGGGTTAGTGTTAGAGTTAGGGTTAGTTTGAGGGTTAGGATGAGGGTGAGGGTTAGTTTTAGTGTTAGGATTAGGATTAGGGTAAAGGTTAGGGTGAGTGTGAGGGTTAGGGTCAGGGTTAGGGTTAGGCTTAGGTTTAGGCTGAGGGTGAGGGTGAGGGTGAGTGTTAGCGTTTCGGTGAGGGTTAGGGTTAGGGAAGGTTAGGATGAGCATTACGGTAAGGATTAGGTTTAGAGTGAGGGCTAGGATGAGGGTGAGATTTAGGGTTAGGCTTAGGGTGAGGTTTAGGGTTAGGTTTAGGGTTAGGGTGAGGCTGAGGGTGAGGGTTAGGTTTAGTGTTAGTGTTAGAGTTAGGGTTAGGGTGAGGTTTAGGGTGAGGTTGAGGTTTAGGCTTAGGTTTAGGATTAGGATTAAGGTAAGGGTTAGGTTGAGTGTGAGGGTTAGGGTTAGGGTTAGGGTTATGCTTAGGATTAAGCTGAGGGTGAGGTTGAGGGTGAAGGTTAGGTTTAGGTTGAGGGTAATTTTTAGGGTTACGGTGAGCGTGAGGGTTAGATTTAGGTTGAAGGTTAGTGTGAGGGTAAGCGTTAGAGTTAGTGTGCAGGTTAGGGTTAGGGTTAGGTTTAGGCTTAGGGTTACACTGAGGGAGAGGGTGAGCAGGAGAGTTAAGGTTATGATGAGGTTTAGCGGTAGAGTTAGGGTTAGGGTGAGGGCTAGGGTGAGGGTTAGGTTTAGCGTGAGGATTAGATTTAGGGGTAGGGTGAGTGTGAGGGCTAGATTGAGGATTAGTGTTAGGGTTATTGTGAGATTCAGGGTGAGGGTGAGGGTTAGGTTTAGGTTGAGGGTTAGGTTGAGGGTGAGGGTTAGGGTTAGGGTGAGTGTGAGGATTAGGGTTAGGGTGATGGTTTCTGTTAAGGGTAGAGTTAGTATTAGGGTGAGGATAACTGTTAGGGTGAGGGTGAGGGTTAGGGTGAGGGTTATAGTAAGGTTGAGTGTTAGGGCTAGGGTTAGGTGTTACTGTTAGCGTTAGGGCTACTGTTACGGTGAGGGTGAGGGTGAGGTTTAGGTTTAGGGTTAGGATGAGGTTTAGGTTTAGGGTTAGTGTTAGAGGTAGGGTTAGGATGAGCACTAGGGTGAGGGTTAGGGTGAGGGTTAGGTTCAGGGATAGGGTTAGGTTTAGGATTAGGGTGAGGGTTAGTATGAGGGTTAGGGTTAGGCTTAGGCTTAGGCTTAGGGTTAGGGTGGGGGTTAGGGTTAGTGTTTGGGTTAGGGTGAGGCTGAGGCTGAGGATTAGGGTTAGGGTTTGGGTTAGGTTTAGGGTTAGGGTTAGGGTTACAGTGAGGGTTAGGTTTACAGTGAGGGTTAGGGTTAGGTTTTGGCTTAGGGTTTGGCTGAGGGTGAGCGTTGGGGTGAGGATTAGGGTGAGTTTTACTGTTAGGGATATTGTTAGTGTTATGGTTAGGTTTAAGTTTGCGGTGAAGGTGAGGCTGAGGGTGAGGGTTATGGTTAGGTTTAGGGTTAGGTTAGGGTTAGTGTTATTGTTAGGTTTAGAGTTAGAGTTACTTTGAGGTTTTGGGTGAGGGTGAGGGTTAGGGTTAGGGTTAGGTTTAGGGTGAGTCTTAGGTTTATGGTTAGGGTAAGGGTGAGGTTTAGCGTTAGAGTTAGGGTTAGGGGGATAGTTAGGGTGAGGTTCAGCGTTACGGTTAGTGTTAGGTTTAGGGTGAGGGTGAAGTTTAGGTTGAGGTTTAGGGATAGGGTTAGGTTTAGGATTAGGGTTAGGTGAGGGTGAGTGTGAGTGTTAGGGTGAGGGTTAGGTTTAGGCTTATGGTCAGGCTGAGGGTGAGGGAGAGGTTGAGGGTTAGGGATAGGGTGAGGGCTACGGTTAAGGTTATGGGGAGTGCTTGCATGAGCTTTAGGGTTAGTTTTAGGGTTAGGGTGAAGGCTAGGGTGAGGGTGAGTTTTAGGGTTAGGGTTAGTATGAGGTTTAGCAGTAGGTTTAGGTTTAGGGTTAGGGTAAGGTTGAGGTTTATGGTTATGGTTATAGTTAGGGTGAGGGTGAGGGTTAGGGTTAGGGTTAGGGTTAGAGTTAGGGTTAGGGTGAGGGTTAGGGTGTGGATGAGGGTTAGGCTTAGTGAAAGGATTAGGATTAGGGTAAGGGTTAGGGTGTGTGTGAGGTTTAGGGTTAAGATGAGGTTAGGTTTAGGGTTAGGGTTAGAGTTAGTGTTAGGATGAGGATGAGGTTTAGGGTTAGGGTTAGGGTTAGTGTTAGGTTTAGGGTTAGTGTAAGGGTTAGGCTTGGGTTTAGGCTTAGGTGTAGGCTTTGGCTGAGCATGAGTGTGAGGGTTAGGGTTAGGTATAGGATGAGGTTTAGGGTTAGGATTAGGGTTAGGGTGAGGGCTAGGTTGAGGCTGACTGTGAGGGTTTGGGTTAGGGATAGATTTAGGTTTACGATTAGGTTTAGGGTGAGTGTGAGTGTGAGAGTTAAGGTTAGGTTTCGGGTTAGGCTTAGAGTTAGGGTGAGGGTTAGGGTTAGGATTTTGGTTATGGTGAGGGTGAGGCTGAGTATTAGTGTTAGGTTTAGGGTTAGGGTTAGGTTTAGAGTTACAGTGAAGGTTATGTTTATGGTTAAGGTTATGGTTAGGTTTAGGGTTAGGGTGGGGGTTAGGGTTAGGGTTTGTGTTAGGGTGAGCGTGAGGCTGAGGATTAGGGTTAGGTTAGGGTTTAGGGTTTGGGTTAGGTTCAGGGTTGCTTTAGGTTTATGGTTATGGTTATGGTGAGGTTTAGAGTTAGGGTTTATCTTAGGGTTAGGCTGAGGTTGAGGGTGGGTGTGAGGATTAGGGTTAGTGTTTGGGTTAGGGTTATTTTTAGTGTTATGGTTAGGGTTAAGTTTGCTGTGAGGGTGAGGCTGATGGTGAGGGTTAGGGTTAGGGTTAGGTTATTGTTAGGTTTAGAGTTAGACTTACTTTGAGGTTTTGGGAGAGAGTGAAGGTTAGGGTTAATGTGAGGTTTAGGGTGAGGTTTAGGTTTAGGGTTAGGGTTACGGTGAGGGTGAGGTTTAGGTTTAGAGTTTGGGTTAGGGGGACAGTTAGGGTGAGGTTTAGGGTTAGGGTTAGTGTTAGGTTTAGGGTGAAGGTGAGGTTTAGGTTGAGGTTTAGGGATAGTGCTAGGTTTAGGATTAGGGTTACGTTGAAGGTGAGTGTGAGGGTTAGGGTGAGGGTTAGGTTTATTTGGAGGGTTTGGATGAGAGTTAGGGTTAGGATTAGGGTTAGGGTGAGGGCTAGGGTGAGGGTGAGTTTTAGGGTTAGTGTTAGGGTGAGGTTTAGCGTTAAGTTTACGGTTAGGGTTAGGATGAGGTTGAGGTTTAGGGTTAGAGTTAGGGTTATGGTGAGGTTGAGGGTGAGGGTTAAGGTTAGTGTTAGAGTTAGGGTTAGGGTGAGTGTTAGAGTGTGGGTCAGGGTTAGACTTAGTGATAGGATTAGGATTGTGGTAATGGTTAGGCTGTGTGTGAGGATTAGGTTTAAGATGAGGTTTAGGTTTAGGGTTAGGGTTAGAATGAGGGTGAGGTTGAGGGTTAGAGTTATGGTTAGTGTTAGGGTTAGGGTTAGTGTGAGGTTTAGGGTTAGGGTTTGGGTTAGGGTGAGGGTGAGTTTTAGGTTGAGGTTTAGGGATAGTGCTAAGTTTAGGATTAGGGTTAGGGTGAGGGTTGGCGTAAGGGTTAGGGGGAGGGTTAGGATGAAGGTTAGGGTTAGGATGAGGGTGAGGATTAGGGTTAGGGTGATGGTTAGGGTTAGGTTTAGGGTGAATTTTAGGATCAGGGTTAGGGTTAGGGTGAGGATTAGGGTGAGTGTGACCGTAAGAGTAAAGGTGAGGTTTAGGCTGAGGGTGAGTGTTCCACTAAGAGTGAGGGTTACATTTATGGTGAGGGTTAGGGTAAGAGTTAGGGTGAGGGTAGGGTGAGGGTGAGGGTTAGATTGAGGCTTAGGGTTAGTATGAGGTTTAGGGTGAGGATTAGGGTTAGTGTTAGGGCGAGGTTTAGGTTTAGGTTGAGAGTTAGGGTTACTGTGAGGGTTAGTATTAGAGTTAGGGTTAGGGTAAGGTTGAGGGTAAGTGTTAGGGTGAGGGTTAGGGTTAGGGTGAGTGTTATGGTTACAGTGAGGGTTAGGGTTAGGTTTAGGATTATTGTTAGGTTTAGGTTTAGGGTTACAGTGAGAGTGAGGGTGAGGGTTAGAGTTAGGGTGAGGTTTAGGTTTAGGGTTAAGGTTTGAGTTAGGGTTAGTGTGAGGGTGAGGTTTAGGTTTAGGTTTAGTTTTAGGGTTAGGGCTAGGGTGAGGGTAAGGTTCAGGGTTAGGGTTAGGGTGAAGTTTAGGGTTAGGATTAGGGTGAGTGTCAGGGTGAGTTTGAGGTTTAGGGTTAGATAGGGTTAGGATGAGGGTTAGGGTAAGTGTAAGTGTTAGGATTAGGGTTAGGGTGAGGGTTAGGGTGAGGTTGTGTGTTAGGGTTAGGGTTAGGATTAGGATTAGGGTTAGTGAGACAGTGAATGTGAGGGTTAGGGTTAGGGTTAGGCATTGGGATAGGCTGAGGGTGAGGTTGAGGTTGAGGGTGAGGGTTAGGGTGAGGGTTTGGGTTAGGGTGATAGTTAGGTTTCGGGTTAAGTTTAGGGTTAGGGTAAGATTTAGTTTGAGGGTGTCGGTAAGTTTAAAGGTGAGAGTTATGCTGAGGATGAGGGTTACGGTAATGGTGAGGGTTAGGGTTAGGGTGAGTGTTAGGTTAAGGGATAGGGTTAGAGTTAGGGTGAGGGTAAGGGTTAGAATGAGGATTAGGGTTAGGGTGAGGGTGAGGTTTAGGGTGAGGATGAGGGTTAGGGTTAGGGTGAGGTTTAGGGTTAGATTTAGGTTTAGGGTGAGGGTTAGGGTTAGGGTTAGGGTTTGGGTGAGGGTGAGGGTTAGAATTAGGGTGAGGGTTAGGTTTAGTGTGAGGTATAGTGTTAAGGTTAGTGTTAGGGTGAGGGTAAGTGTTATGGTGAGGGTTAGGTTTAGGGTGAGGTTTAGGGTTAGGGTTACGCTGAGGGTGAGGGTGAGGGTGAGGATTAGGGTTAAGGTTAGGGTGAGATTTTGGGTTAGGGTTAGGGTTAGAGTTAGGGTTAGGGTGAAGTTGAGGTTTAGGGTTAGAGTTAGGGTTAGGGTAAGGGTGAGGGTGTGGTTTAGGGTTAGGGTTAGTGTTAGGGTTAGGATTAGGGTGAGCTTTAGTGTGAGGGTTAGGGTTGGGTTTAGGATTAGGGTTAGGGTGAGGGTGAGTGTGAGGGTTAGGGCTAGGTTTAGGGTTAGGCTGAGGGAGAGGTTGAGGGTGAGAGTTAGGGTTAGGGTTAGAATTAGCCTTAGAGAGAGGTTTAGGGTTAGGGTTAAGGTTAGGGTTCTGGTAAGGTTGAGGTTTAGAGTTAGCATGATGGTTAGGGTGAGAAGTAGGATTAGGGTTAGGTTGAGGGTTAGGGTGAGGCTTAGGTTGAGGTTTGGGTTTGGGTTAGGGTTAGGGTGAGCATGAGGTTTAGGTTGAGGTTTAGGTTAGTCTTAGTTTTAGGATTAGGGTGAGGTTAAGCATTAGGGTGTTGATTAGGTTTAAGTTTAGGGTGAGTGTTAAGATGAGGTTTAGGGTTAAAATGAAGGTGAGGGTTAGGGTTAAGGTGAGGGTTCATGTTAGGATTAGGATTAGAGTGAGGGTGATGTTTAGGATTAATGTTAATGTTATTTTAAGTGTTATGGTTAGGGTTACATTTGCAGTGAGGGTGAGGGTGAGGGTGAAGGTTAGGGTTAGGGTTAGGGTTAGGGTTAGTTTTAGGTTTAGGATTAGTGTTAATGTTAGGATTAGGTTTAGAGTTATGGTTTGGGTGAGGGTGAGGGTGAGGGTTAGGGTGAGGGTTAGGGTGACGTTTAGGTTTAGGGTTAGGATTAGGGATTGGGTGAGTGTGAGGTTTAGGGTTAGAGTTAGGATGAGGGGGAGGTTGAGGTGTAGGTTTAGGGTTAGCGTTAATGTGAGGTTTAGGGTTAGGGTTAGGGTGAGGGTGAGGGTTAGGTTGAGGGTTAGGGTTTGGGTTACGGTAGGTTATAGGTTAGGGTGAGGGCTAGGGTTAGGGTTAGGATGAGGGTTAAGATGAGAGTTAGGGTTTCAGTGAGGGTGAGGGTTAAGTTTCGGGTGAGAGTTATGGTTAGAATTAGGATTCGGGTGAGGGTGATGGTTAGGATTAGGGTTAGGGTTATTGTAAGTGTTATGGTTAGGGTTACATTTGCATATAGAGTGAGGCTGAGGGTGAAGGTTAGGTTGAGGGTTAGTTTTAGGGTTAGCATTAGTGTTAATAATAGGTTTAGGGTTACACTTGGGGTTTGGGTGAGGGTGAGGGTGAGGGTTAGGGTTAGGTTTAGGTTAAGGGTGAAGGTTAGGGTGAGGGTTAGAGTTAGGGTTAATGTTAGGGTTAGCGTTAGGTTTAGGGTGAGGGTTAGGTTGAGGTTAAGCGTTAGGATTAGGGTTAGGGTTAGGATTAGGGTTAGTGTGAGGGTGAGTATAGGGTTAGGGTTAAGATTAGGCTTAGGCTTAGGGTTAGGCTGAGGGTGAGGGTGGGGGTGAGAATTAGGCTTAGGGTGATGGTTAGCCATAGGGTGAGGGTGAGGGTTAGGGTTAGGATACGGGTTAGGGTGAGGGCTAGGGTGAGGGTGAGGGATAGGGTTAGGGTTAGGCTTAGGCATATGCTTTAGGCTGATGGCGATGGTGAGTGTGAATGTTAGAGTTATGGTGATGGATAGGGTTAGAGTTAGGGTGAGTGTTAGGATGAGGGTTCAGGTTAGGGTGAGGGTCAGTATGAGCATTGGGGTGATAGTAACGTTTAGGCTTAGGTTGAGGGTGAGGGTTAATGTAAGGGTGAGAGTTAGGGTTAGGGTGAATTTTAGGGTAAGGGTTAGGGTTTGGGTTAGATTGAGGATTAGGGTTAGGGTTAGTGTGAGGTTTAGGGTGAGCATGAGGTTTAGGGTGAGGGTTATGGTAAGAATTAGGGTTAGGTTGAGGGCTGGCATGAGGGTGAGGGTTAGGGTTAGGGTTAAGTTTAGGGTGAGGGTTAGGGTGAGGGGTAGGGTTAGGTTTAGGTTGAGGGTTAGGTTCAGTGTGAGGGTTACGGTTAGGGTGACGGTTTGGGTGAGGGTGAGGTTTAGGGTTAGGAAAAGTGATAGGGTTAGTGTTACACTGAGGGTGAGGGTGAGTGTGAGGGTGAAGGTTAGGGTTAGGGTGAGGGCTAGGGTGAGGATTAGGGTAAGGGTGAGGGTTAGGGTGAGGGTGATGGTAAGGGTAAAGTTGAGGGTTAGGCTGAGCGTGATTGTTAAGCTAAGGGTGAGGGTTAGTGTTAGGGTGAGGGTTAGGTTAAGGGTTCGGGTTAGGTTTAGGGTGAGGGTTAGATTGAGGATTATGGTTAGGGTTAGTTTGAGGTTTATGGTGAGGATGAGGGTAAGGGTTAGGTTGATGGTTAGGGTTAGAATGAGGGTTAGATTGAGGGCTAGGGTGAGGGTGAGGTTTAGGTTTAGGGTTATTGTTAGGGTGAGGTTTAGGGTTAGGGTGAGGGCTATGGTTAGTGTGAGGGTTAGTGTTAGAGTTATTGTTAGTGTTAGGCTGTGGATAAGTGTTAGGGTGAGGGTTAGGGTTAGGGTGAGGGTTAGGGTTAGGGTAGGGTGAGGTTGCGGGTGAGAGTGAGGGTTAGGGTGAGGATTAGGGTGAGTTTTAGGGTTAAGGTGAGGGTTAGGGTTAGGGTTAGGGTGTGGGTGATGGTGAGGGTGAGAGTTAAGTTTAGAGTTATGGTGAGGTTTCGGATAAGTGTGACATTTAGGGTGAGGATGAAGTTAAGGGTTAGGGTGAGGGTTAGGGTGAGGGTGAGGGATAGGGTTATGGTTTGGGTTAGGGTGACCGTTAAGATTAGGGTTTTGCTTAGGGTTAGGGATAGGGTGAGTGTGTGGGTGAGAGTGAGGGTTAGCCTGAGGGTTATGGTGAGGGTTAGAGTTAGGGTTAAGGTGAGGGTTAGGGTAAGGGGTAGGGTTACGGTTAGGGTGAGAGTTAGGTTTAGTGTGAGAGTTAGGGTTAGGGTTAGGGGTAGGGGTAGGGTTAGCGCTAGGGTTAGGTTTAGGGTTAGGGTTAGGGAGACCGTTAGGTTGAGGGACAGTTTCAGGTGTATGGTGAGGGTTAGGTTGAGGGTTAGTGTTTTGGTTTAATTTAGTGTGAGGGTTAGGGTGAGGCTGAGGATAAGGGTAAGGGTGAGGGTGAGGGTGAAGGTTAGGGTGAGGTTTAGGGTTAGTGTTAGGGTGAGGGGCAGGTTTAGTGTGAGGGTTAGGGTTAGGGTGAGGGTTAGGGTGTGGGTGAGTATTAGGGTTAGGGTAAGTGTTAGGGTGAAGGTAAGGGTTATGGAGAGCATTAGGGTGAGGGACATTTTCAGTGTTAGAGATAGGGGTATGTTGAGGGTTAAGTTGCGTGTTAGGGTTTGGGTTAAGGTTAGGGTGAGGATGAGGTTGAAGGTTAGGGTTAGGATTAGGTTGAGGGTGAGTGTTAGGTGGAGGGTGAGGGTGAGGGTTCGGTTGAGGGTTTGGGTTAGGTTTAGGTTTAGGTTGAGGTTGAGGGTGAGGGTTAGGGTGAGGGCTAGGGTTAGGATTAGCGTTAGGGTGAGGGTGAGGGAGAGGGTTATATTTAGGATTAGGGTTAGGTTGACGATGAGGGTGATCGTTAGGGTTAGGGTTGGGTTAGGTTTTTTGTTATGGTTAGGGTTAGGGTGAGGTTGAGGATGAGGGTGAGGTTTAAGATTGGGGTTAGGTTTAGTGTGAGGGTGAGGGTGAGGGTTAGGGTTAGGATTAGGGTTAGTGTTAGGGTTAGTCTGAGGGTGAGGGTGAGGTTGAGGATGAGGGGTATGGTTAGGTTTAGGGTTAGGTTTAAGATGAGGGTTAGGGTTAGTATGAGGGTTAGGTTTAGGGTTAAGTTGAGGTTAAGGGTTAGGTTGAGGGTTAGGGTGAGTGTGAGGGTTAAGGTTAGGGTTAGGCTGAGTGTTAGGGTGAAGGTAAGGGTTAGGGTGAGTGTTAGTTTTAGGGTTAGGGTTAGAGTCAGGATTAGGGTTAGGGTGGAGGTTAGGGTTAGGGGTAGGGGTAGGTTGAGAGTAAGAGTGAGGGTTAGTGTTAGGATTTGTGTTCGGGTTAGGGTGAGGTGGGGGTGAGGGTGAGGTTGTGGGGTAGTGTGAGGCTTAAGATTAGGGTTAGGGTGAGGGTTAGGGCGAAGGTAAGTGTTAGGGTGAGGGTTAGGGTTAGGGTGAGTTTTAGGGTGAGGTTGAGGGTTAGGGTTAGGTTTAGGGTTACGGTGAGGGCTAGGGTGCGAGTGATAGTTAGGGTTAGCTTTAGGCTTAGGGTGAGGGTTATGGTTAGGGTGAGCGTTAGGTTTAGTGTGAGGATTATTGTTAGGGTTAAGGTGAGTGTTAGGGTGAGCGTAAGGGATAGGGTGAGCGTTAGGGTTAGGGTGAGGGTTAGGGTAGGTTAGGGTTAGTGTCAGGATTAGGGTTGGGGTGGAGGTTAGGGTTAGGTTGAGGGTTAGGGTGAGGGATGGGGTTAGGTGTAGGGTTAGGTTTAGAGTGCAGGTGAGGTTTAGTGTTAGGATTAGAGTTAGGTTTATGCTGAGGGTGTCGGCAAGGGTGAGGGTTAGGGTAAGGGTGAGGGTGAGGCTTAGGGTTAGGGTGATTATTAGGGTTAGGATCATGTTTAGGATGAGGGTGTGGGTTAGGTGGAGGGTGAGGTTGAGGGTTCGGTTGAGGGCTTGGGTTACGTTTAGGGTGAGAGTGAGGGGGATGGTGAGGGTTAGAGTTAGGGTTAGGGTTAGGCTTAGGGTTAGGGTGAGGGTGAGGGAGAGGGTTACGTTTAGGATTAGGAATAGGGTTAGGGTTAATCTTAGGGTGAGGATGAGGGTGAGGGTTAGGGTGAGGTTAGGGTTAGGGTTAGGGTTATTGTTAGGGTTAAGTTTAGGGTGAGGTTGAGGATGACGGTGAGGGTGAGGGTTAAGATTAGGGTTAGGTTTAGGGGGAGGGGGAGGGTGACAGTTTAGGTTAGGATTAGGGTTAGGGTTAGGCTGAGGGTGAGGGTGAGGGTGAAGGTTAGGATGAGGGGTACGGTTAGGTTTAGGGTTTGGTTTAGGATGAGGGTTAGGGTTACTGTGAGGGTTAGGTTTAGGGTTAGGGTGAGGGTAAGGGTTAGGTTGAGGGTTAGGGTGAGGGTTAGGGTTAGGGTTAGCGTTAGAGTCAGGATTAGGGTTAGGGTGGAATTTAGGGTTAGGGTGAGTGTTAGCGTTGGGGTAAGGTTAGGTTGAGAGTGAGGGTGAGGGTTAGTGTTAGGTTGAGGGTAAGGGTTAGGGTTAGGGTGAGGGTGAGGTTTAGGTTTACCGTTTGCGTTATAGTGAGGGTTAGGTTGAGGGTTAGGGTTTGGGTTAGTGTTAGGTTGGGGGTGAGGGTTAGGGTGAGGTTTAGGGTTAGGGTTAGTGATAGGGTGAGAGCTAGGGTGACAATAAGGTTTAGCGTGAGTGTTAGGGTTAGGGTGAGGTTGAGGGTGAGGTTGAGGGTTAGGGTGAGGGTTAGGGTGACATTAAGGGTAAGGGTGATGGTGAGGATTAGACTGAGGGTGAGGGTTACTGTAAGGGTGAGGATTGGGTGAGGGTGAGGGTTAGGGTGAGGGTTAGGGTTAGGATTAGGCCGAGGGTGAGGGCAAGGGTTAGGGTGAGGGTGAGGGTGAGGGTGAGGTTTAGCGTTAGGGTTAGTGTTACAGTTAGGGTGAGGGCTAGAGTGAGGCGTAGGGATAGAGTTCGAGTGATGGTTAGGTTTAGTAAGAGCATTAGGGGTACAGTTAGGATTAGGATTAGTGTGAGGGTAAGGGTTAGGGTGATGGTTAGGATGAGAGTGAGGGTTAGGGTTACCGTGAGTGTTACGGTGAGGGTTAGGGTTAGGGTTAGGGTTAGGGTGAGGGTTAGGGTTAGGGTTAGTGTTAGGGTGAGGGTTCGGGTTATGGTGAGGGTCAGAATGAGCATTGGGGTCATAGTAACGTTTAGGGTTAGGTTGAGGGTGAGGGTTACGGTAAGGGTGAGGGTTAGGGTTAGGGTGAAGTTTAGGGTAAGGGTTAGGGTTAGGGTTAGATTGAGGATTAGGGTTAGGGTTAGTGTGCGGTTTAGGGTGAGCATGAGGGTTAGGGTGAGGGTTAGGGTAAGAATTAGGGTTAGGTTGAGGGCTGGCATGAGGGTGAGGGTTAGGGTTAGGGTTAAGTTTAGGGTGAGGGTTAGGGTTACAGTGGAGGTTAGGGTTCGGGTGAGAATTAGGGTTAGGGGTAGGTTTAAGTTTAGAGTGAGGGTGAGGTTTAAGGTTAGGATTGGAGTTAGGATTAGGCTGAGGTTTAGGGTGAGGGTGAGGGTTAGGGTTAGGGTGGAGGTTAGGGTTAGGGTGAGGGTAAGAGTTTGGGTTAGAGTATTGGTGAGGGTGAGGGTGAAGGTGAGGTTTAGGGTTAGGGTTAGGGATATTGTGAGGGCTAGGGTGAGGGTTAGGGTTAAGGTGAAGGTGAGGGTGAGGGTTTCGTTTAGGTAAGGGTTATGGGTAAGGTGAGGATTAGGTGAGGGTGAGGGTTAGGGTGAGGGTTACCTTTAGGGTCAGGTTTAGGGTTAGGGTTAGGGTGAGTGTTTGGGTTAGGGTGATGTGTAGGGAGATGTTGAGGGTGAGAGTGTGGAAGAGAGTTAGGGTTAGCGTGCGGGTTAGCCTGACAGTGAGAGTTAGGGTGAGGGTGAGGATTAGGGTTACATTTAGGGTGAAAGTTAGGTTTAGGGTTAGGGTTAGAGATAGGGTGAGGGGTAGGTTTTGGGTTAGTGTTAGCGTTAGGGTTAGGCTGAGGATAAGGTAAGTGTGAGGGTTAGGGTTAGGGTGAGGGTTAGGGTTAGTGTGAGTGTTGCGGTTAGGTTTAGCGTTAGGGTAAGGGTTAGTATGAGGTTTGAGGTGAGGGTGAGGGTTAGGGTTAGGGTGAGAGTAAGGGTTGGGGTGAGGGTTAGGGTGAGGGTGAGGTTTAGGCTTAGGGTTAGGGTTATGGTGAGGGTTAGTTTGAGGGTTAGGGTTTGGGTTAGGGTTAGGGTGAGTGTGAGGGTTAGGGTGAGGTTTTGGGTTACAGTAAGTGTTAGGGTGAGGGTTAGAGTGAGGGTATGGTTTAGGGTGAGGTTTAGGGTTAAGGTGAGGATTAGGGTTAGGGTTAGGGTGAGGGCTAAGTTGAGGTTGAGTTTTAGGGTGAGGGTTATGGTGAGGGTGAGGGATTGTGTTAGGTAAGGATTACGTATAGGTTTAGGGTTAGGGTGAGGGTTAGGTTTAGGGTGAGGGTTAGCTTGAGGCGTACGGTTTGGGTTAGGGTGAGGATTAGGGTTAGTGTGAGGGTAAGGGTGATGGTGAGGATTAGAGTGAGGGTGACAGTTACTGTAAGGGTGAGGATTGGGTGAGGGTGAGGGTTAGGGTGAGGGTTAGGGTTAGGATTAGGCCGAGGGTGAGGGCAAGGGTTAGGGTTAGGGTTAGGGTTAGGGTGAGGTTTAGCGTTAGGGTTAGTGTTACAGTTAGGGTGAGGGCTAGAGTGAGGGGTAGCGATAGATTTCTAGTGCTGGTTAGGTTTAGTAAGAGCATTAGGGTTACAGATAGGGTTAGGATTATTGTCAGGGTAAGGGTTAGGGTGAAGTTTAGGGTGAGAGTGAGGGTTAGGGTTACCGTGAGGGTTAGGGTTAGGGTTAGTGTTAGGGTGAGGGTTAAGGTTAGGTTAAGGTTTATGGTGAGGGTTATGGTTAGGGTGCGGTTGAGTGTTAGGGTTAGTGATAGGGTTACGGTGAGGGCTAGGGTGAGTGTTAGAGTTAGGGTTAGGGTTAGGGTTAGGGTGAGGGTTAGGGTTAGGGTGAGGTTTAGGTTTTGTGTGAGGGTTAGTGTTAGGGTTAGGGTGAGTGTTAGGGTGAGGGTAAGGATTAGGGTGAGGGTTAGGGTCAGGGTGAGGTTTAGGTTTAGGATTAGGGTTAGTGTCGTGTTAGGGTTACAGTGGAGGTTAGGGTTCGGGTGAGAGATAGGGTTAGGTGTAGGGTTAGGCTTAGAGTGAGGGTGAGGTTTAAGGTTAGGATTGGAGTTAGGGTTAGGCTGAGGGTGAGGGTGAGGGTGAGGTTTAGGGTTAGGGTGGAGGTTAGGGTTAGGGTGAGGGCTAGAGTTTGGGTTAGAGTATTGGTGAGGGTGAGGGTGAAGGTGAGGTTTAGGGTTAGGGTTAGGGATATTGTGAGGGCTAGGATGAGGGTGAGGGTTAAGGTGAAGATGAGGGAGAGGGTTTCGTTTTGGTAAGGGTTATGGTTAAGGTTAGGATTAGGTGAGGGTGAGGGTTAGGGTGAGGGTTACCTTTAGGGGGAGGTTTAGGGTTAGGGTTAGGGTGAGTGTTAGTGTTAGGGTGATGTGTAGGGTGATTTTGAGGGTGAGGGTGTGGAAGAGATTTAGGGTTAGCGTGAGAGTTAGCCTGACAGTGAGAATTACAGTGAGGGTGAGGATTAGGGTTACGTTTAGGGTGAAAGTTAGGTTTAGGGTTAGGGTTAGAGATAAGGTGAGGGCTAAGTTGAGGGTGAGTGTTAGGGTGAAGGTTATGGTGAATGTGAGGGTTTGTGTTAGGTAAGGATTACGGTTAGGTTTAGGGTTAGGTTGAGGGTTAGGTTTAGGATGAGGGTTAGCTTGAGGGGTACAGTTAGGGTTAGGGTGAGAATTAGGGTTAGTGTGAGGGTTAGTGTTGGGTTAGGGTTAGGGTGAGGGTTAGGGTGAGCCTAAGGGTTAGGGTGAGGGTGAGGGTTAGGTTTAGGGTTAGGGTTAGGGTTAGGTTGAGAGTGAGAGTTAGGATGAGGGTAAGGGTTAGGGTGAGGGTTAGGTTGAGTGTAAGGGTTAGAATTAGCATTAGGGTTAGGGAGAGGGTTAGGGTTCAGCTGAGGGTGAGGGTTAGGGTTAGGGTGAGGGTTAAGTTTAAGGCGAGGTTTAGTGTTAGGGTTAGGGTTAGGGTGAGGGTGAGGGTGATGGTGAGGGTTAGGGTTAGGGTGGGTGTGAGGGCTAGGGTTAGGGTGAGGGTTAGGGTTAGGCTTAGGGTGAGGTTTAAGGTTAGGTTTAGGGTGAGGGTTAGGGTGAGGGTGAGGGTTTGTGTTAGGTAAGGATTACGGTTATGTTTAGGGTTAGGTTGAGGGTTAGGTTTAGGATGAGGGTTAGCTTGAGGGGTACAGTTAGGGTTAGGGTGAGAATTAGGGTTAGTGTGAGGGTTATTGTTGGGTTAGGGTTAGGGTGAGGGTTAGGGTGAGCCTAAGGTTTAGGGTGAGGGTGAGGGTTAGGTTTAGGGTTAGGTTGAGAGTGAGAGTTAGGGTGAGGGTAAGGGTTAGGGTGAGGGTTAGGTTGAGTGTAAGGGTTAGAATTAGCATTAGGGTTAGGGAGAGGGTTAGGGTGAGGGTTAGGGTTCAGCTGAGGTTAGGGTGAGGGTTAAGTTTAAGGCGAGGTTTAGTGTTAGGGTTAGGGTTAGGGTGAGGGTGAGGGTGATGGTGAGGGTTAGGGTTAGGGTGAGTGTGAGGGCTAGGATTAGGGTGAGGTTTATGGTTAGGCTCAAGGTGAGGTTTAAGGTTAGGTTTAGGGTGAGGGTTAGGGTGAGAGGTAGGGTTAGGGTTGGGTTAGTGTGAGGGCTAGGGTGAAAGTAAGGGTTAGGGTGTGGGGGAGGGTTAGGGTTACGGTGATGGTTTGGGTTAGGTTTAGGCTGAGTGTTAGGTTGAGGGTTTGTGTTAGGTCTAGGCTTAGGGTGCAGGTTAGGGTTAGGTTTAGGGTTACGGTTCGGTGAGTTGTAGGGTTAGGGTTAGGGTTAGTGTGAGGGCTAGGGTGAGGGTGAGGGTTAGGCTTAGGCATAGGGTGAGGATCAGGGTTATGGTTAGGGTTAGGTTGAGGGTTATGGTGAGGGTTAGGGTTAGGATTAGGGTTAGGGTGAGGGTTAGTGTGAGGGTGAGTGTAGGGTTAGCATTAGGGTTAGGGTTAGGGTGAGGTTTAGGATTAGGTTTAGGGTGAGAGCTAGGGTGAGGGTGAGGGTTAGGGTTAGGGATAGAGTGAGGATTAAAGGTTAGGGTTAGGGTTAGGGTGAGGGTTAGGGTTAGGGTGAGGGTTATGGTTAGCATTAGGGTTAGGGTTAGTATTAGCCTGAGGGTTAGGGTTAGATTTAGGTTTAGGTTGAGGGTGAGGGTGAGGTTTAGCCTTAGAGTTAGGGTGACGGTTAAGTTTAGGATGACGGTTAGGGTTATTGTTAGGGTTAGGGTGAGGGTGAGGCTTAGGTGTAGGGTGAGGTTTAGGTTTAGGTTGATGGTTAGGTTAGTGTGAGGGTTAGTGTTGGGGTTAGGGTTAGTGTTAGGTTGAGGGTAAGTGTTAGTGTGCGGTTAAGGATTAGGGTGAGGTTTAGGGTTAGGGTTAAGTTTAGGATTAGGGTGAGGGTGATGTTTAGGGTTAGAGTTAAGGTTAGTTTGAGGGTCAGGGTAAGGTTTAGTATTAGGGTTTGGGTTATGGTGAGGTTTAGGGTGGAGGTGAGGGTTAGGGTTAGGTTTAGGATTAGGATTACGATTAGGGTTAGGGTGAGGGTGAGTGTGAGGGTTAGGTTTAGGGTTAGGATTAGACTTAGGTTGAGGGTGTGGGTGAGGTTTAGGGTGAGGTTTAGGCTTAGGCTTAGAGATAGAGTATGGGCTAGGGTGAGGGTGAGGGTTTGGGTTAGGGTTAGGGTATGGGTTAGGGTGAGGGTTAGGGTTAGGGTTATTGTTGGGGTTAGGGTTGGGGTTAGGTATAGGCTTAGTGTTAGGTGGAGGGTGAGGGTGAGGGTGAGGGTTAGGGTTAGTGTGAGGGTTAGGGTTAGAGTGAGAGTTAGGGTAAGGGTTAGAGTTAGGGTTAGCCTGAGTTTAAGGGTTAGGTTGAGATTTAGTGTGAGGGTGAGGGTTAGGGTTAGGGTTAGGGTGAGGGTGAGGTTAAGGGTTAGGGTGAGATTTAGTGTGAGGCTGAGGTATAGGGTTAGGCTAAGGGTGAGGGCTAGGGTGAGGTTTAGGTTTAGGTTTAGGGTGAGGTTTAGAGTGTGGTTTAGGGTTAGGTTTAGGGTGAGCGTTAGGGTAAGGGTAATTGTTCAGGTGAGGGTTAGGGTGAGGATGAGTGATAGGGTTACTGTTAGGGGTAGGGTGAGGGTTAGAGTTAGGGTTTAGGGTTAGTGTGAGGGTTTTGTTTATTGTTAGGGTTACAGTTATGGTGAGATTTAGGGTGGGGTTGAGGGTTAGGGTTAGGATTAGTATTAGGGTTAACGTGAGGGTGAATGTGAGGGTTTGGGTTAGGGTTAATGCTAGGATTAGACTTAGGGTGAGGGTGAGGGTGAGGGCAAGGGTTAGGTTTAGGGTGAGGTTTAGGGTTAGGGTTATGGTGAGGGTTCGGGTGAGGGTGAGTGTGAGGGTGAGTGTGAGGGTTAGGGTGTTGATGATGGTTAGTGTTAGTGTGAGGTTTAAGGTGACAGTGACGGTTTGGGTGAGGGTGATGGTTAGAGTTAGTGTGAGTATTAGGTTTAGGGTTAGGGTTAAGGTTATGGTGAGGGTAAGGGTTAGGGTTAGGTTTAGAGTGAGGGTCAGGGTTAGGGTTAGCTTTAGGGTTACGCTGAGGTATAGGGTTTGGGTTAGGGTTAGGGTTAGGGTGAGGTTGAGGGTTAGATTTAGGGTTTAGTTGAGGTTTAGGGTTAGGGTGAGGGTTAGGGATAGGGTTAGGGTTAGGGTGAGGGTTATTGTTAGGGTTCGGGTTTGAGTTAGGTTGAGTATGAGGGTGAGGGTTAGTGTTAGGATTATGGTTAGGGTTGGTGTTAGGCAGAGGGTGAGGGTGAGGGTGAGGGTTAGGTTTAGTGTTAGGGTTAGGGTGAGTGGTAGGGTTAGGGATAGGCTGAGGTTTAGGGTTAGGGTGAGGGTTTGGGTTAGTTTGAGTGTTAGGGTGAAGGTGAGTTTGAGTTTGAGGGTTAAAGTTAGTGTGATGGTGACGGTGAGGTTTAGGGTTAGGATTCTGGTTAGGATTAGGTTGAGGGTGAGGGTTGGGGTTAGGGTTAGGGTGAGGGTGAGGGTGGGTGTTAGGGTTAGGGTTAGGTTTAGGATTAGGTTAAGGTTTAGGGTAAGGGTAAGGTTTAGGGTGAGTGTTAGGTTTAGGGTTAGGGTGAGGGTTAGGGTGAGGGTTAGGGTTAGGGTTAGGGTTAGGGTCAGGTGTAGGTTGAGGGTTAGGATTAGGGTAAGGACTAGGTTTAGGCTGAGGGTGAGGGTGAGGTTGATGGTGAGGGTTAGGGTTAGAGTGAGGGTTAGTGTGAGGGTGAGGGGGAAGGGGAGAATTTGGTTTAGGGTTAGAGTTAGGTTGAGGGTGAGGGTTAGGATTAGGGGTAGCAGAAGGTTTAGGCTGAGGGTGAGGGTGAGGTTGAGGGTGAGGGTTAGGGTTAGGGTGAGGCTAAGGGTTAGGGTTAGGGTGAGGGTTAGGGTTAGGGTGATTTTTAGGGTGCCGCTGAGAGTTAGGGTGAGGGTGAGTTTGAGTGTGAGGTTTAGGGTGAGTGTGAGGGTGAGTGTGAGTTTGACGATTAGGATTAGGTTTAGGATGATTGTAAGGGTTATCGTTAGGATTATGGTTAGTGTAAGGCTTAGGCTGAGGGTGAGGGTGAGGGTGAGGGTTAGGGTTAGGGTTAGGTTGAGGGTTAGGGTTAGTGTGAGGGTTAGGGCGAGGGTGAGGTTCAGGTTCAGGTAGAGGTTGAGAGTGACATTGAAGGTGAGGGTTAGGGTTAGGGTTATGATTAGGTTGAGGGTGAGGGTGTGGGTTAGGGTTAGGGTTAGTGTTATTTTTATGGTTAGGGTTAGGGATAGTAATAAGGTGAGAGTGAGGGTGAGGGTTAGCATGAGGGTGAGGGTTACGGTTATGGTTATGGTGAGGGTGAGGGTGAGACTTAGGGTTAGGATTAGGGTTAGGGTTAGGATGAGGGTTAGGCTGAGGGTTAGAGTTAGGGTTAGTGTGAGGTTTAGGTTTAGGGTTATGGTTAGGGTGAGGGCAAGGGTTATGGTGAGGGTTAGGTTGAGTTTGAGGGTTAGGGTTAGGGAGACGGTTAGGGTGAGATTTAGGGTTAATGTTAGGGTTAAGGTTAGGGTGAGTCTAATGGTTATAGTGAGAGTTACTGTGAGGGTGAGGGTTTGGGTTAGGGTGAGGGTAAGTGTTAGGGTGAGGGTTAGTGTGAGGGTTTGGGTTCGGGTTAGCATTAGGGTTACGTTCAGGGTGAAGGTTAGGTTGAGGTTTAGTGTCAGTGTTCGGGATAGGGTGAGTATTAGGGTTAGTGTGAGTGTGAGGGTCTGGATTAGTGTTAGGGTTAGATTTAGGGTGAGGGTGAGGGTGAGGGTTAGAATTAGTATTAGGGTTAGGGTTAGAGTTAGGTCACATTGACTGTGAGGGTTAGGGTTTGGGTTTGAATTAGGGTGAGGTTGATCGTGAGTGTTAGGTTTAGGATTAGGGTTAGGGTTATGGTTAGGTTTAGGATGAGGGTGAGGGTGAGGCTTATGGTTAGGTTTAGGGTGAAGTTTAGGTTTAGGGTGAGGGCTAAGGTGAGGTTGAGTGTTAGGGTGAGTGTGAGGGTGAGGTTGAGGGTTTCTATTAGGTAATGGTTAGGGTTAGGGTTAGGGTAAGAATTAGGTTGAGGGTGAGGTTTAGGTTGAAGGTTAGAGTTAGGGTGAGGATTAGGGTGAGGCTGAGTGTTAGGGTGAGGGTTAGTGTTATGGCGAGGATTAGGATTAGGGTTATGTTGATGCTGAGGGTTAGGTATACAGTAAGGTATAGGGTTACGGTGAGGGTTAGGGTTAGGGTTAGTGTTAGGGTGAGGGTGAGGTTGAGGGTTAGGTTAGGGTGAGGTTTAGGGTTAGGGTTAGGGTTAGTGTAAGGGTTAGAGTTAGGGTGAAGGTTAGGATTAGGGTTAGGGTGAGGTTTATGGTGAGGGTTTTGGTTAGAGTTAGGGTGAGTGTGAGGTTTAAGGTTAGGGTGAGTTTTAGGTTTAGGGTGAGGGCTACAGTGAGGGTGAGGGTTAGGGTGAGTGCAAGGGTGAGGGTTTCAGTTAGGTAATGATTAAGGTTAGGGTTGGGGTGAGGATTAGGGTAGGGTGAGGTTTAGGTTGAGGGTTAGGGTTAAGGTGAGGGTTAGGGTGAGGCTGAGGGTTAAGGTTTGGGTTCGGGTTCGGGTGAGGGTGATGGTGAATGTTAGGTTGTGGATTAGGGTTAGGTTTAGGCTGAGGGTTAGGGTGACTTTCAAGGTTAGGGTGAGGGTGAGGGTTAGGATTAGGGTTAGGGTGAGGGTGAGGTTTAGGGTGAGGTTTTGGGTGATGGGTTGGGTTAGGGTTAGGGAGAGGGTTAGGGTTAGGGTGAGAGTTAGGTTTCGTTTGAGGGTTAGGTTGAAGTTGAGTTTGAAGTTGAGGGTTAGGGTGAGGGTGATGGTGACAGTGAGATTTAGGGTTAGGATTCGGGTTAGGGTTAGGGTGAGGTTTAGGGTTAGGGTTTGGGTTAGGTGAGGGTAGGTTGAGGATGAGGGTTAGGGTTAGGGTTAGGATTAGGGTTAGATTTAAGGTAAGGATTAGTGTTAGGGTGAGTGTTAGGTTTGGGGTTAGGTTGAGGGTTAGGGTTTGGTTTAGGTTTAGGGTGAGGGTTAGGGTAAGGATTAGCGTGAGAGTGAGGGTTAGAGTGAGGGTAGGGTTAAGGATAGGGTAAGGGTTAGGGTATGGTTGAGGGTTAGTTTTAGGTTTAGTGTTAGGGTGAGGGTGATGCTGAGGGTTAGGGTTAGGGTTAGTGTGAGGATAAGGGTTAGGGTGAGGATTAAGTTGAGGGTTAGGGTTAGGGTTAGCATAAGGTTTAGGGTGAGAGATAGGGTTAGGCTTAGGGTTAGGTAAGGGTTAGGGTTAGGGTTAGGTAAGGGTTAGGGTTAGGGTAAGGGTTAGGGTTAGGCTTAGTGTTAGGGTTAGGGTTAGGGTGAGGTTTAGGCTTAGGGTTAGGTTTAGGGTGATGGTTAGGGTTATGGTGATGTTTAGGGTGACAGTGAGGGTTAGAGTGAGGGTGAGGTTGAGCGTGAGGATTATGGTTAGGGTGAGGGTGAGTGGGAGGGTGACGGTGAGGGTTAGGCTTACAGTTAGGTTTAGGGTGAGGGTAAGAGTTAGGGTTAGGATTAGGGTTAGGGTAAGGGTTAGGCTGAGGGTGAGGGTGACTGTGAGGTTGAGGTTGAGGGTTTCGGTTAGGTAAGGGTTAGGTTTAGGGTTAGGGTGAGGGTGAGGTTAAGGGTAAGGTTTAGGGTCAGGGTTAGGGTGAGGGTGAGGGTTAGGTTTAGTATTAGGGTTAGGGTTAGGGTAAAGTTGTATGTTAGGTTTAGGGTTAGGGTTAGGATGCACATTAGGGCTAGGGTGAGAGTGAGGGTGAGGGTGAGGGTTATGGTTAGGATTAGGTTTAGGTTTAGGGTGAGGCTGAGGGTGAGGCTGAGGGTGAGGGTTAAGATTAGGGTTAGGTTTAGGGTGAGAGCTAGGGTGAGGGTGATATTTTTGGTTAGGAAAGGTTCAGGGTTAGGTTTAGGGTGAGGATTGGGGTGAGGGTGAGGTTTAAGGTGAGGTTTACGGTTAGGGTGAGGGTTAGGGTTAGGGTTAGGGTGACGGTTAAGGTTATGGTGATATTTAGGGTGAGGGTGAAGGTGAGAGTGAGGGTTCGGGTGAGGGTTAGGGTTAGGGTGAGGGTTAGGGTTAGGGTTAGGGTTAGGATTAGGGTGAGGGTGAGGGTGAGGGTTAGGGTACGGATTAGGATGACAGTTAGCGTGAGGGTGAGGTTTATGGTTAGGTTTAGGGGTATGGTGAGGGTCAGGGTGAGGGTTAGTTTTAGGGTTAGGTTGAGGGTTAGGGTGAAGGTTAGGGTTAGGGTTAGGGTTTGGGTTAGTGTTAGGGAGAGGGTGAGGCTGAGGGTTAGGGTAAGAATGAGGGTTAGGGTTAGTGTGAGGGTGAGGGTTAGGTTTAGGGTGAGGATTATGTTTAGGGTGAGGGTGAGCGTTATGTTTAGGACTAGGGTTAGGTTTAGGCTTAAGGTGAGGTTGAGGTTGAGCGTGAGGGTTAGGGTTAGGGCTAGGTTTAGGGTGAGGGTTAGGTTTAGAGTGAGGGTTAGTGTTAGTGTTAGGGATAGGGTTAGGATGAGCGTTAGGCTGAGGGTTAGGTTTAGGGTTAGTGTGAGGGTTAGGGTTAAGTTTAGATTTAGAGTTAGTGTTTGGTTAGGGTGAAGGTTAGTTATAGGTTTAGGGTTAGGATAAGGTTGAGGCTGCGGGTTAGGTTTAGGGTTAGTGTGAGGGTTATGTTTAGCGTTAGGGTTAGGGTGTGGGCTACGGTGAGGGTGAGGGTTAGGTTCAGGGTTGAGTTTAGGTAATGGTTAAGGTTAGGGTAGGGTGAGGATTAGGGTGAGTTTGAGGTTTAAGATGAGTGTTAGGGTTATGGTGACCGTTAAGGTTACGATTAGGGTGAGGGTTAGTGTAAGGGTGATGTTTAGGGTGAGGGTGAGGGTGAAGGTTCGGCTGAGGGGGAGGGTTAAGTTTAGGGTTAGCGTGAGGGTTAGGGTTAGGGTTGGGTTAGGGTTAGAGTTAGGGTGAGCGTGAGGGTTAGGGTGAGGGGTAGGGATAGGTTTAGGGTAAGGGTTTGGGTTAGTGTGAAGTTAGGGTTAGGTGAAGGTGAGGGTAAGGGTTAGGTTGAGGGTTAGGGTGAGGTTTAGTGTTAGTGTGAGGGTTAGGGTTATTGTTAGGGTTAGGGTGCGGGTGAGGGTGAGGGTGAGGATTAGGGTTAGGGTAGGGTTAGGTTTATGCTGAGGTTGAGGGTGAGGGTGAGGTTGATGGTTAGTGTTAGGGTTAGGGTGAGGGTAAGGGCTTGTGTGAGGGTGAGGGTTAGTGTGAGGGTAAGGGTGAGGGTTTCGTTTATGTCAGGGTTAGGGTTAGGGTGAGGATTAAGGTGAGGTTGACGGTGAGTGTCGTTTACATCAGGGTTAGGGTTAAGCTGAGTTTAGGTTTAGGGTGAGGGTTAGGGTTAGGGTTAGGGTGTGGATTAAGTTTAGGGTGACGTTTAGGGTGAGGGTGAGGGTTAGGGTGACAGGGTGAGGTTTAGGGTTAGTGTTAGGATTAGGGTTCAGGTGAGGGTGAGGTTTAGGGTTAGAGTTAGAGTTATGGGGAGGCTTAAATTGAGGGTCAGGTTTAGGGTTAGTGTTAGGGTTAGGGTTAGTCTGAGGGTTATGTGGAGTTTTAGAGTTAGGGTTACGGTTATGGTTAGGATGAGCTTTAGGCTGAGGGTTAGGGTTACGGTTAGTCTGAGGGTTAGGGTTAGGTTAGGGTTAGGGTTAGGTTTTGGTTAGCGTGAAGGTTAGTTTTAGGTTTAGGGTTCGGATAAGGTTTAGGCAGAGGGTTAGGGTTAGGGTTAGTGTTAGGGATAGGTTTAGGGTTAGGATTAGGGTGTGGACTATGGTGAGGGTGAGGGTTAGGGTGAAGGTTAGGGTTAGGGTTAGGGTTAGGGTCAGGGGTAGGTTGAGGGTTAGGATTAGTTTAAGGACTAGGGTTAGGCTGAGGGGGAGGGGGAGGTTGAGGGTGAGCGTTAGGGTTAGAGTGATGGTTAGAGTGAGGGTGAGGGGGAAGGGGAGAGTTTGGTTTAGGCTTAGAGTTAGGTTGAGGGTGAGGGTTAGGATTAAGGTTAACACTAAGTTTAGGCTGAGGGTCAGGGTGAGGTTGAAGGTGAGGTTTAGGGTTAGGGTGAGGGTTAGGTTTAGGGTTAGGTTTTAGGTGAGGGTTAGGGTTAGGGTTAGGGTTAGGTTTAGGGTTAGGGTTTGGTTAGGGTGAAGGTTAGTTTTAGGTTTAGGGTTAGGATAAGGTTTAGGCTGAGATTTAGGGTTATGGTTAGTGTGAGGGTTAGGGTTAGGGTTAGTGTTAGGGTTAGCTTTAGGCTGAGGTTGAGGGTGAGGGTGAGGGTGAGATTGAGGGTTAGAGTTACGGTTACGGTGAGGGTGAGGGCTAGGGTGAGGGTGAGGGTTAGTGTGAGGGTGAGGGTATCGTTTACGTCAGGGTTAGGGTTAAGATGAGGTTAGGATTATTGTAAGGGTTAGAGTTAGGGTTAGGATGAGGTTTATGGTTAGGGTGATGTTTAGGGTGAGGGTGAACGTTAGGTGAGGGTGAGGGTTAGGGTAAGGGTGAGGGTGAGGGTTAGGATTGGGAATAGGGTTAGGGTTAGGGTTAGGCTGAAGGTGCGGGTGAGGGTGAGGCTGAGGGTTAGGTTTAAGGTTAGTGTTAGGGTTAGTGTTAGGCTGATGGTTATGGTTAATGTGAGAGTTATGGTTAGGGATAGGGTTAGGGTTAGGGTGAGGGAAAAGGTTAGAGTGAGGTTTAGGGTGAGGTTGAAGGTTAGGTTTAGGGTTAGGATTAGGTTGAGGGCTAGGGTGAGGGTGAGGGTTAGTGTGAGGGTGAGGGTTAAGATTATTTTTGGGTTAGGTTTAGGGTGAGGATTAGGTTGAGGGTGAGGGTTAAGCTGAGGTTAAGGTTAGGGTGAGGGTTTGTGTTTGGTGAGGGTGAGGGTGAGGATGAGGGTTTGTGTGAGTTTAAGGTTGAGGGTTTCTTTTAGCCAAAGGTTAGGCTTACGGGGAGGAATAGGGTGAGATTGAGGATTAGGTTTTGGGTTAGGGTTAGGGTGAGGGTTAGAGCTAGGGTTAGGGTGATGGTTAGGGTTTGGGTGATGTTTAGCGTGAGGGTGAGGGTTAAGGTGAGGGTGAGGGTTAGGGTGTGGGTGAGGATTAGGCTTAGGTTGAGTGTTAGTGTTAGGTTAAGGGTTAGTGTGAGGGTGAGGGTTAGGGTTATCGTTAGGGTTAGGTTGAGGGTTTGGATTAGGGTTAGGGTTAGTGTGAGGGTTAGAGTGAAGGATAGCGTTAGGTTTAGGGTGAGGGTTAGGGTGACGGTGAGGCTTAGGGTGAGGGTGTGTGTGAGGGTAAGGGTTAGGTGTAGGGTTAGGGTGAGTTTAAGTGTGAGGCTTAGGTTTAGGAATAGGGTTAGGTTTAGGGTTAGGGTGAGTTTAAGGGGGTGTATGAGGCTTAGGTTTAGCGTGAGGATTAGGGTTATAGTTAGGTTTATATTGAGGGTAAAGTTAGGGTGAGTTTCAGTGTGAATGCTAGGGTTAGGGTTAGGGTGAGGGTGAGGTATAGGGTTTGGGTTAGGCTTAGAGTGAGGGTTAGGGATAGGTTCAGGGTTAGGGTGAGGGTGAGGGTGAGGTTTAGGATTAGGTTTAGGGTTAGAGTTAGGGTGAGGGTGAGGATTAGGGTTCGTATTAGAGTTAGCCTGAGGGTGAGTGGGAGCGTTAGGGATAGGGTGAGTTTTATGGGTAAGGTTACGGTTAGGGTGACGGTTAGGGTTACGGTTAGGGTTAGGATGAGCGTTAGGCTGAGGGTTAGGTTTAGGGTTAGTGTGAGGGTTAGGTTTAGGGTTTGGGTGAGGGTTAGGGTTAGGTTTAGGGATAGGATAAGGGTTAGGTTGAGGGTTAGGTTTAGGGTTAGTTTGAGGGTTAGGTTTAGGGTTAGGGTTAGGGTCAGGGTAAAGGTTAGGGTGAGGGTTAGGGTGAGGGTGAGGGTAAAAGTTAGGGTGAGGGTTAGGGCAAGGGTGAGGGTTAGGGTTAGGGTGAGCGTTAGGTTGCGGGTTAGGCTGAGGTTTAGGGTGAGGGTAAGGGTTTGGGTGATGGTAAGTTTGTGAGTGAGGGATAGGATTATGTTGTGTGTAAGGGTTAGGGTGAGGGTTACGGTGAGGGTTAGGGTTAGGTTGGGGGTTAGGTTTAGAGTTAGGTTGAGGGTTAGGGTTAGGGTGATGTTTATTGTGAGAGTATGGTTTAGGTTGAGGGTGAGTATTCGGCTGAGCGTGAGGGTTAGGATGAGGGTGAGGCTTAGGGTTACAGTTTGGGTTAGGGAGAGGGGTAGTGTGAGCATTAGGGTTAGGATTAGGGTTAGGATTAGGGTTAGAGTGAGGATGAGGGTGAGGGTTAGGGTGTGGGTAAGTGTTATGGTTAGGGTTAGGGTTAGTGCTAAGGTGAGGATGAGGGTTAGTGTGAGGGTGAGGGTTACATTTACGTTAGGGTTAGGGTTAGGGTGAGGATTAGGTTGAGGGTGAGGGTTAAGCTGAGCTTAGGGTTAGAATGAGGGTTTGTGTTCGGTGAGGGTGTGGGTGAGGGTGAGGGTTAGTGTTAAGGTTAGGTTTAGGTTGAGGGTTATTGTGAGGGTTAGGATTAGGAATAGGTTTAGGGTTACGGTGAGTGTGAGGGTCAGTGTGAGGGTGAAGGTTAGGGTTAGGTTTAGGGTTATGTTTAGGGTGAGGGTTATGGCTAGTGTGAGGGTTATGATTAGGGTTAGGGTTAGGGTGAGGGTGAGGGTAACGGTTAGGGTAAGGGTTAGGGTGAATGTGAGGATTAGGGTTCGGGTTAGGGTTAGAGTTTGGGTGAGGGCTAGGGTCAGGATGAGGGTTAGTGTGAGGGTTAGGTTGAGGGTTTCTTTTCGGTCAGGGTTAGGGTTATGGTGAGGATTAGCATGAGGGTGAGTGTTATTGTTAGGGTGATGTTTAGGGTGCGGATGAGGGTGAGGGTGAGGGTGAGGGTGAAGGTTCAGGTGAGGGTGAAGTTTAGGTGTGGTTGAAGATTAGGGTTATGGTTAGGGATATTGTGAGGGTAAGGTATAGTGTGAGGTTTATTGTGAGAATGAGGGTTATGGTTAGTGTTTGGGTTAGGGTGAAGATTAGGTTGAGGGTTAGGTTTTGGTTTAGGGTTAGGGTAAGGGTGAGATATAGGGTGAGTTTTAGTGTTAGGGTGAGGGTTAGGTTTAGGGTTAGAGTTAGGGTGAGGGTGAGGGTTAGGATTAGGGTAAGGATTAGGGTTAGGCTGAGGGTGAGGGTGACTGTAAGAGTGAGGGTTAGGGTTAGGGTGAGGGTTAGGTTTAGGGTGAGGGCTAGGGTTAGGGTGAGGGTGAGGATTAGGGTGAGGGTGAGGGTGTGGGTAAGTGTTAGGGTGAGGGTTAGGGCGAGGGTGAGGGTTATGCTTAGGGTGAGGGTAAGGGTTATAGTGAGGTTAAGGGTAAGGTTGTGGGTTAGGGTGAGGGTGAGGGTTAAGATTAGCATTAGGGTTAGGGTGAGGGTGAGGGTTAGGGTGAGGGTTAGGGTTAAGGTTAAGGATAGTGTGAGGATTATGGTTAGTGTAAGGTTTAGGTTTAATGTGAAGTTTAGATTTAGGGTTAGGTTTAGGATTAGTGTTAGGGTGTGGGTTAGGTTTAGGGTGAGGGTTATGGTTAAAGTAAGGTGAGGGTGAGGGTTAGGGTTACGGTTACATTTAAGGTGAGCGTCAGGGTGAGGCTTAGGTTTAGTTTGAGGTTTAGGTTTAGGGTGAGTGTTAGGGTTCCGGTGAGCATTAGCGTGATGGTGAGGGTTAGGGTGAGGGTGAGGGTTAGGTTTAGATTTAGGGTTAGGGTGAGTGTTAGGGTTAGGGTTAAGGTGAGATTTAGGTTGAGGTGGAGGGATATGGTTAGGTTGAGGGTTAGGATTAGTGTGAAGTTTAGGGTTAGGGTTAGGTTTAGTGTGAGGATACTGTTTAGGGTGAGGGTTAGTTTGAGGGTGAGGGTTAGGGTGAGCGTTAGGGTTAGGTTCAGTGTGAGGATTAGGGTTAAGGTGATGCTTAGGGTGAGGTTGAGGGTTAGTGTTAGGGGGAAGGGGAGTTTGAGGGAGAGGGTTAGGGTGAGGGTGCGGGTGAGGTTAGTTTAGGATTAGGGTTAGAGTTAGGGTTAGGCTGAGTGTGACGGGGGATGTGAGGGTGAGGGTTAGCGTTAAGGCTAGGGTGAGGGTTAGGGTTAGTGTGAGCGTTAGTGTGATGGTGAGGTTCAGCATGAGGGTAATGTTTAGAATGAGGGTGAGGGCGAGGTTGAGGATTAGGGTTAGGATTAGAGTTAGGATGAGTTTTAGGGTTAGGGTTAGGGTTAGAGTTATTATTAGGGTTAGAGTAAGCCTGAGAGAGAAGGGGAGGTTGAGGGTGAGGGTGAGGGTTAAGGTTAGGGTTAGGGTGAGGACTTGGGTGAGGGAGAGGGTTAGGCTGAGTGTGAGGGTGAGAGTATCTGTTAGGTAAAAGTTACCGTTAGGGTGAGGATTAGGGCGAGGGTGAGGATTAAGCTGAGGTTAGGTTCAGAGTGAGGGTTAGGGTTAGGTTGAAGGTGAGGATTAGGGTTAGGGTGATGTTTAGGGTGAGGGTGAGGGTTAGGTTGAGGGAGAGGGTGAGGGTGATGGTTAGGGTTAGGGTTAGGGTTAGGTTTAGGGTGACGGTGAGTGTTAGGATTAGGAATAGGATTAGGGTGAGGGTCAGGGTGAGGGGGAAGGTTAGGGTCAGCGTTATGGTTAGGGTTAGAGTGAGGGTTACGGTTAGTGTGAGGGTTATGGTTAGGGTTAGGGTAAGGGAAAGGGTTAGGCTGAGGGTTAGGGTGAGTGTGAGCGTTTGGATTAGGGTTTGTGTTAGGGTTAGGGTGAGGGTTAGGGTTTGGGTGATGTTTAGAGTGAGGGTGAGGGTTAGGGTGAGTATGAGGGTTTGGGTTCAGGTGATTGTTAGGTTGTGGGTGAGCATTAGGTTTAGGGTGAGGGATAGCGTTAGGGGTAGGTTTACGGTTAGGTTGAGGGTTAGGGTAAGCATTAGGATTAGGGTAAGTGGTAGGGAGAGGGGAAGGTTTAGGTTTAGGGTGAGGTTTAGAGTGAGGGTGAGGGTTAGGTTGAGGGTCTGGGTGAGTGTTAGGGTTAGGTTTTGGGTTAGAGTTAGGGTGAGTTTGAGGGTGAAGGTTAGGTTTAGGATTAGGGTGAGGGTTAAGGTTATGTTGAGGCTTAGGGACAGTGTTAGGGTTAGGGTAACTGTGAGGGTGAGTGTTAGGGTTAGGTTTAGGGTTACAGTTATGGTGAGGGTGAGGGTTAGGATTAGGGTGAGGGTTAGGATGAGGGTTAGGCTGAAGGTTAGGATTAGGTTAGGGTGAGGTTTAGGTTTAGGTTTAGGGTTAGAGTTAGGGTTAGGGTGAGAGTGAGGTTTATGTTTAGAGTTAGGGTTAGTGTTAGGGTTAGGGTTAGAGTTAGGATTAGTGTTAGGGTTAGGGTTAGGTTTAGGGTTAGGATTAGGGTTATGTTGATGGCTAGGGTGAGGTTGAGGTTTAGTGTTAGGTTTAGGGTGAGGTTTAAGGTTAGGTTTAAGGTTAAGGTCGGTGTGAGTTTGAGGTTTAGGGTTAGAGATAGGGGAAGGGTGAGGGTTAGGGTGAGGGTTAGGTTTAGGTTTAGTGTTAGTGTTAGGGTTAGGGTTAGGGTGAGGGTGAGTGTGTGTGTTAGTGTTAGAGTTAGGATTAGGATTAGGGTTAGTGAGAGGGTGAGTGTGAGGGTGAGTGTTAGGGTTACGGTGAGGCTTAGGTTTATCGTTAGGGTGAGAGTTAGGGTTAGGGTTTATGGTTAGGGTGAGGGTTATTTTTAGTGCTATGATTACGGTTAAGTTTGTGGTGAAGGTGAGGCTGAGTGTGAGGGTGATGGTTAGGTTTATTGTTAAGGTTAGGTTTAGGGTTAGGATTAGTGTTATTGTTAAAGTTAGGGTTAGAATTAGGGTGAGGGTGGGGGTGAGGGTTAGGTTTAGGGTTAGGGTGAGTTTTAGGGTTAGGGTTAGTGTTAGTGTGAGGGTTAGTGTTTGGGTTAGGGTTAGTGTTAGGTTAAGGTAAGTGTTAGGGTGAGGGTCAGGATTAGGTTGAGGGCTATGGTGAGGGTGAGGGTTAGGGTTAGGGTTAGGCTTAGGTTTAGGGTTAGACTGAGGCTGAGGTTGAGGTTGAGGGTTAGGGTTAGTGTGATGGTTAGCGTTACGGTTAGGGTGAGGGTTAGAATGTGGGTTAGGGTTAGGGTGAGGTTTAGGGTGAGGGTGACAGTAAAGGTAAAGGTGAGGGTTAGGGTTAGGGTGAGGATTAGGTTTATTGTTAGGGTGAGGGTTAGGATGAGGTTTAGGGTTAGGATTAGTGTTAGGATGAGGGCAAGGGCGAGGGTGAGGTTTAGGGTTAGCATTATGTAGAGGTTTAGGATTAGGGTTAGGTTTAGGGTTAGGGTGAGGTTTAAGGTTAGGGTTACGGTGAGGGTTAGGGTTAGGGTTAGGGTTAGGATGAGGCTTAGCTTTAGGATTAGGTTTAGGGATAGGGCGAGGGTGAGGGTGAGTGTTAGGTTTAGGCTTAGGCTTAGGCTTAGGGTTAGGCTTAGGTTGAGGGTGAAGTTGAGGGCTTGTGTTAGGGTGATGGATAGGGTTAGGGTTCGAATGAGTGTTAGGATGAGTGTTAGGGTTAGGGTGAGGGTTAGGATGAGTGTGACGGCAAGAATAAAGGTGAGGGTTAGGCTGAGGGTGCGTGTTCCCTTAAGGGTGAGAGTTAGGATTAGGGTGAGGGTTAGGGTAAGGGTTAGGGTGAGGTTTAGGGTGAGGGTGAGGGTTAGATTGAGGATCAGTGTTGGGGTTTGTGTGAGGTTTAGGGTGAGGATGAGGGTTAGGTTTAGGTTGAGGGTTAGGGTTAGAATTAGGGATAGGGTGAGGGCTAGGGTGAGGGTTAGGGTTAGGGTTAAGGTGAGGTTTAGGGTTAGGGTGAGAGTTAGGGTTACTGTGAGGGTTAGTGTTAGAGTTAATGTTAGGGTGAGGGTAAGTGTTAGGGTGAGGCTTAGGGTTAGGGTGAGGGTTTTGTTAGGGTGAGGGTTAAGGTTATGTTTAGGGTGATTGTTAAGTTTAGAATTAGGGTTACGGTGAGGGTGAGGGTGAGGGTTAGGGTTAGAATGAGGTTTAGGGTTAGGGTTAGGGTTAGAGTTAGGGTGAGGGTGAGGGTGAGGTTTAGGGTTAGAGTTAGGGTGCAAGTGAGGGTTAGGATGAGGGTGCGGGTGAGGTTTATTGTTAGGTTTAGGGTTAGGGTGAGGCTAAGGGTTAGGGTGAGAGTTAGGGTTAGTGTGAGGGTTAATGTTAGGGTTAGGGTTTGTGTTAGGGTGAGGTTAATTGTTAGGTTGAGGGTTAGGTTTTGGGTGAGTGTTGTGGATAGTGTTAAGGTTAGGGCTAGGGTTACGTTGAGTGTGATTGTGAGGGTTAGGGTTAGGGTGAGGTTTAGGTTTCGGGTTAGGGTTAGGTTTAGCATTAGGGTTAGGGTGAGGTTGAGATTTTGGGTTAGAATTAGGGTTAGGGTGAGGCTGAGGGTGTGGATTAGGGTTAGGGTTAGTGTTAGGGTTAGTGTTAGGATGAGTGTTAGGGTGAGTGTGAGGTTTAGTGTTAAGGTTAGGTTGAGCCTTAGGTTTAGGCTGAGGGTGAGGGTGAGGGTGAGGTTGAGGTTTAGAGTTAGTGTTAGTGTTACGGTTAGGGTTAGGGCGAGGGTCAGGTTTACAGTTAGGCTTAGGATTAGGCTTAGGCTTAGGCCGAGCATGAGGATGAGGTTTAGGGTTAGGGTGGGGGTGACGGTAAGGGTAAACGTGAGGGTTAGGCTGAGCGTGAGGGTGACTGTAAGGGTGAGGGTTAGCATTAGGGTGAGCTTAAGGGTATTGGTAGAGTGAGGGTGAGGGTTAGATTGAGGATTAGTGTTAGGGTTAGGGTGAGGGTTAGGGTGGGGGTGACGGTAAGGGTACATGTTAGGGTTAGGCTGAGCGTGAGGGTTACTGTAAGGGTGAGGGTTAGCATTAGGGTGAGGTTTATGTTTAGGTGTAGAGTGAGGGTGAGGGTTAGATTGAGGAATAGTGTTAGGGTTAGGGTGAGTTTTAGGGGGAGGATGAGGGTTAGGGTTAGGGTGAGGGCTAGGGTGAGGGGTAGGGTTAAGGTTAGGTTTAGCTTTAGGGTTAGGGTGATGGTTAAGGTTAGTGTGAGGGTCAGTGTTAGTGTTAGGGTTTGGGTTAAGGTGAGTGTAAGTTTTAGGGTGAGGGTTAGGGTTAGTGTGAGGGTTACGTTGAGGGTGAGGTTAAAGGTTAGGATTAGGATTAGGATGAGGTTTAAGTTTAGGTTTAGGGTTAGAGTTAGGATTAGGGTGAGAGTGAGGTTTATGTTTAGAGTTAGGGTTAGTGTTAGGGTTCGGGTTAGGGTGAGGGTCAGGTGTACGGTTAGGCTTAGGCTTAGGCTTAGGCTTAGGCCGAGCATAAGGGTGAGGTTAGGGTTAGGGTTTGGGTGAGTGTTAGGATGAGGTTTAGGGTTAGGATTAGGGTTAGGGTGAGGGTTAGGGTTAGGATTAGGGTTAGGGTGAGGGCTAGGGTGAGGATGAGGGTTAGGGTTAGTGTGATGGTTAGGTTTATGGTTAGGGTGAGGGTTAGAATGTGGGTTAGGGTTAAGGTGAGGGTTAGGGTGAGGGTGACATTATGGGTAAAGGTGAGGGTTAGGCTTAGGTTGAGGGTTAGGATGAGGATTAGGGTTAGGGTTAGGCTGTGGGTGAGGGTTAGATTGAGTATTAGTGTTAGGGTTAGTGTGAGGTTTAGGGTGAGGATGAGGGTTAGGGTTAGTGTGAGGGCTAGGGTGAGGTTGAGGTTTAGGTATAGGGTTAGTTTGAGGTTTAGGGTTAAGGTGATGGTTAGGGTTAGTGTGAAGGTTCGTGTTAGTATTAGGGTGAGTTTTAGGGTGAGGTTTAGCATTAGGGTGAGGGTTATGTTTAGGGTTACTGTTAGGGTTAGGGTTATTGTTAGGGTTAGGGTTATTGTTAGGGTTAGGGTTACTGTTACGATGAGGGTGACGGTTAGGGTTAGGGTTAGGGTGAGGTTTAGGTTTATAGTCAGGTTTAGAGTTAGGGTTAGGGAGAGGGTGAGGTTTAGGTTTAGGGTTAGGGTTAGTGGGAGGGTTAGGGTGAGGGTTAGGGTGAGTGATAGTGTTAGGATTAGGGTTAAGGTGAGGGTGATTGTGAGGGTTAGGGTAGGCTTAGGATTAATGTTAGGCTGAGGGTGAGGGTGAGGGTGAGGGTTAGGGTTAGCTTGAGGGTTAGGGTTAGGGTTAGGTTGAGGGTTAGAGTTATTGTTAGGGTGAGGGTTAGGATGAGGTTTAGGGTTTGGATTAGGGTTAGGATGAGGGCAAGGGTGAGGGTGAGGTTTAGGGTTAGCATTATGGTGAGGTTTTGGATTAGGGTTGGGTTTAGGGTTTGGGTGAGGGTTAGGGTTAGGTTGAGGGTTAGGGTTAGGTTTAGGGTGAGGGTTAGTGTTAGTGTTAATGTTAGAGTTAGTGTTATTATTAGCGTTAGGGTTAGAGTTACGGTGTGGTAGTTGGTAAGGGTGAGGGTTAGGGTTAGGGTGAGGTTTAGGGTGAGGTTTAAGGTTAGGGTCAGGGTTAGGGTGAGGGTGAGGTTTAGGGTTAGAATTAGGGTTAGGGGGAGGGTTAGGGTGAGGTTTAGGGTTAGGGTTAGTGTTAGGGTTAGGGTGATGGTGAGGGTTAGTTTGAGGTTTAGAGATAAGTTTAGGGTTAGGATTAGGGTTAGGTTGAGGGTGACTGTGAGGGTTAGGGTGAGGGTTAGGCTTAGGCTTAGGGTTAGGCTGATGGTGAGGGTAGAGGTGAGGATTAGGTTTAGGGTGATGGTTAGGTTTAGGGTTAGTGTTATTGTTAGGGTTAGGGTTACAATTATGTTGAAGTTGATGGTGCGGGTGAGGATTAGTTTTAGGGTTAGGGTGGTGTTTAGGGTTAAGGTTAGGGTTAGGGTGAGGGTGAGGTTTATGGTTAGATATTGGGTTAGGGGGAGAAGGAGAGTGAGGTTTAGGGCTAGGGTTAGTGTTAGGGTTAGGGTGTGGGTCACGGTTAGTTTGAGTTTTATGGTTAGGGTTAGGGTTAGGGTTAATGTGAGGGTTAGCTTTAGGGTTAGGGTTAGTGTTAGGGTGATTGTAAGTGTTAGGTTGAGGGTTTGGGTTAGGGTGAGTGTTATGGTTAGGGTGAGGGTTAGGATTAGGGTTAGGGTTATTGTTAGGGTTAGGTTTAGGGTTACAGTTACGCTGAGGGTGAGGGTGAGGGTTAGGTTTAGGGTTAGGGTGAGATTTAAGCTTTGGGTTAGGTTTAGAGTTAGGTTTAGGGTGAGGGTGAGTTTTAGGGGTAGAGTTAGGGTTAGGGTTAGGGTTAGGTTGAGGGTTAGGGTTATGGTTAGGTTTAGGGTTAGGGTGAGGGTGAGTGTGAGGGTTAGTGTTAGTGTTAGGGTGAGGGTTAGTGTGAGGGTTAGGGTTAGGCTTAGGTTTATTGTTAGGGTTAGGGTTAGGGTGAGGGTGAGATTTAGGTTTATAGCTAGGGTTAGGGTGAGGGTGAGGGTGAGGGTTAGGGTTAGGGTTAGTGTTGGAATTAGGGTTAGGGTGAGTGTTAGGATGAGGGTGAGGGTTAGGCTTAGGGTTAGGAGGAGGGTAAGTGTTAGGGTGAGGGTTAGGGTCAGTGTGATGGATATGGTTAGGATGAGCGTTAGCGTTTGGGTTAGGGTTATTGTTAGGGTTAGGGTTAGTGTTATTGTTAGGGTAAGGTTTATATTTATGGTTAAGGTGAGGGTGAGGGTTTGGTTTATGGTTAAGGTGAGGTTTAGGGTTTGGGTTTGGGTTAGAGTTATGGTTAGGGTTAGGGTGAGGTTTAGGGTTAGAGTCAAAGTTAGGTTGAGGGTTAGGTTGAGGGTTAGGGTTAGCGTTAGTGTTAGGGTTAGGGTTAGGGTGAGATTTAGGGGGAGGGATAGGGTTAGGGTTAGGCTTAGGCTTAGGGTAAGGCTGAGGGTGAGTGTGTGTGTTAGGGTTAGATTTTGGGTTAGGTTTAGGGTTAGGCTGAGGGTGAGGTTGAGGGTGAGAATGCTATGGTTAAAGTGAGGGTTATGCTTAGGTTTAGAGGGAGGGTTAGGATGAGGTTTATGGTTAGGATTAGGGTTAAGGTGAGGGCTAGGGTGATGTTGAGGTTTAGGTTTAGGGTTAGGGTGAGGTTTAGGGTTAGGATTAAGGTTAGGGTCAGGGTGACCTTTAGGTTTAGAGTTAGGGTTAGTGTGAGGCTGAGGGTGTGGGTTAGGTTTAGGTTTAATGTTAGGGTTAGGGTTAAGGTGAGGGTTAGGGTGAGGGTGAGGGTTAGGGTTAGGTTCAGCATTAGGTTTAGGGTTAGGGTTAGGGTGAGTGTGAGGGGTAGGGTTAGGGTTAGGCTTAGGCTTAGGCTGAGAGTGAGGGTGAGTGTGAAGTTTAGGGTTAGGGTGAGTGTGAGGGTTAGGGTTAGGGTGAGGGTTAAGGTTCGGATTAGAGGGAGGGTTAGGATGAGGGTTAGGGTTAGGATTAGTGTTAGGGGGAGGGCTAGGGGGAGGGTGAGGTTTATGGTGATGATTAAGGTGAGTTTTAGGGTTAGGGTTAGAGTGAGGGTGAGATTTAGGGTTAGAGTTAGGGTTAGGGTGTGGCTGAGGGTGAGGGTTAGGTTTAGAGTTAGTGTTAGGGTTAGGGTTAAGATGAGTGATAGGGTGAGGGTGAGGTTTAGGCTTAGGGTTAGTATTAGGATTAGTGTTAGAGTTAGGGTGAGTGTGAGGTTTAGTGTTAGGGTTAGGCTTAGTCTTAGGCTGAGGCTGAGAGTGAGGCTTAGGCTTAGGGTGAGTGTTAGGGATAGGGTTAGTGTGAGAGTTAGGGTTAGTGTTAAGTTTAGGGTTAGGGTGAGGGGTACGGTAAGGGTTTGTGAGGGTGATGGTTAGGGTTAGCGTTAGTGTTAGGGTGAGGATTAGGGTTAGTATTAGCGTTAGGGTGAGGGCTAGGGTGAGGATGAGGTTTAGGGTTAGGGTTATGGTGAGGTTTATGGTTAGGGTTAGGTTTAGGGTGAGATTGAGGTTTAGGGTTAGAGTTAGGTTTAGGGTGAGGCTGATTGTGAGGGTTTGGGTTAAGGTTATTTTTAGATTTAAGGTTTGGGTGAGGTTTAGGGTAAGAGTGAGTGTTAGGCTTAGAGTTAGGATTAGGATTCATGTTAGTGTTAAGCGGAGGGTGAGGGTGACAGTGAGGGTTAGGGTTAGGATGTGGTGTAGGGTTAGGATTAGGGTTAGGGTGAGAACTAGGGTGAGGGTTACTGTGAGGGTGAGGGTGAGGTTTAGGATTAGGTTTAGGATGAGGGTGAGTGTTAGGGTTACGGTGAGTGTTATGGTTAGGTTGAGGGTTAGGGTTAGGGTTAGGGTTAGGGTGAGGTTTAGTGTGAGGGTGAGGTTTAGTGTTAGGGTGAGGGTGAAGTTTAGGGTGAGGGTGAGGTTTAGGGTTAGCGTTCGGGTGAATTTTAGGGTTACGGTTAGTGTTAGGGTTAGGGCAAGTGTGAGGTTTAGGGTTAGATTTAGGGTTAGTGTGAGGGTTAGGGTGAGGTTTAGGGTTAGTGTGAGGGTCAGGGGTAGGGTTGGGTTGAAGGTTAGCATTTGAGTGAGGGTTAGGGTTAGGTTTAGGTTTAGAGTGAGGGTTAGGGTGAGTGTTAGGGTTAGGTTTAGGATTAGGGTATGTGCTAGGGTGAGTGTTAGAGTTAGGGTTAGTGTTATGTTGAGGGTTAGGGTTAGGGTTAGTGTTAGGTTTAGGGTTGGGGTTAGGGTTAGGATTAGGGTTAAGATGAAGGTGAGTGTGAGGGTTAGGGTTAGTGTTAGCCTTAGGGTTAGGCTGAGGCTGAGGGTGAGGGTGAGGGTTAGATTAAGAGTGAGGGTTAGTTTTATGGTTAGAGTGAGGGTTAGTGTGAGTGTTAGGGTTAGGATTAGGGTTAGGGTATGTGCTAGGGTGAGGGTTTGGGTTAGGGTTAGGCTGAGCGTGAGGGTGGCGATAAGGATTAGGTTTAGAGTGATGGTTCAGGTTATCGTTAGTTTGAGGGTTAGGATGATGGTTAGGGTTAGGATTAGGGTTAGGGTGAGGGCTAGGCTGAGTGTGAGGTTAAGGGATAGGTTTAGGCCTAGGCTTAGGTTAGGCTGAGGCTGAAGGTGAGGGTGAGGTTTAGGGTTATTGTGATGGATAGGGTTATGGTTAGGGTCACGTTTAGGATGAGGGTTTGGATTAAGGTGAGGGTTAGGATGAGGGTGACAGTAAGAGTAAAGGTGAGGGTTAGGCTGAGGGTGAGGGTGCCGGTTAGATTGAGGATTAGTTTTAGGGTTAGTGTGAGGTTTAGTGTGAGAGTGAGTGTTAGGGTCAGTGTGAGGGCCAGGGTGAAGTTGAGGGTTAGGGTTAGTGTTAGGGTGAGGTTTAGGTTTAAGGTGATGGTTAGTGTTAGTGTGAGGGTTAGTGTTAGTGTTAGTGTTAGGGTGAGGGTAAGTTTCAGGGTAAGGTTTAGGTTTAGGGTGACGTTTAGCATTAGGCTTAGTGTTAGGGTTAGGGTGAGGGTGAGGTTTAGGGTTAGAGTTAGGGTTAGGATGAATGTTAGCGTTAAGGTTAGGGTTAAGGTTAGGGTGAGGTTTAGGGTTTGGTTTAGGGTTAGAGTTAGGGTTAGGTTGACGGTGAGATTTAGGGTTAGAATTAGGGTGAGGGTGAGGGTTAGGTTGAGGGTTAGGGTTAGGCTTAGTCTTAGGGTTAGGGTGAGGGTGAGAGTTAGGGGGAGGGTTAGGGTTACAGTTAGGTTTAGGGTTAGGATTAGGGTTAGGGTGAGGGTGACTGTGAGGGATAGGGTTAGTGTTAGTCTTTGGCTTAGGGTTAGGCTGAGGGTGAGGGTGGGGATAAGGATGAGGTTTAGAGTGATGCTTCAGGTTATCGTTAGTTTGAGGGTTACGATGAAGGTTACGGTTAGGATTAGGGTTAGGGTGAGGGCTAGTGTGAGTGTGAGGTTTAGGGATAGTGAGGGTAAGGGTTAGGGTTAGTGTGATGGTTAGGGTTATGGTTAGGTTGAGGTTTAGGATGAGGGTTTGGTTTAAGGTGAGGGTTAGAATGAGAGTGAAAGTAAGAGAAAAGGTGAGGGTTAGGCCGAGGGTGAGGGTTATGGTAAGGGTGAGGGTTCAGTTTAGTTTTAGGGTGAGGGTGAGGGTTAGATTGAGGATTAGTGTTAGAGTTAGTGTGAGGTTTAGTGTGAGGGTGAGGGTTAGGGTTAGGGTGAGGGCCAGGGTGAAGTTGAGGGTTAGGGTTAGGGTTAGGGTGAGGTTTAGGTTTTGCGGTATGGTTAGCGTTAGTGTGAGGGTTAGTGTTAGTGTTAGTGTTAGTGTTAGGGTGAGGGTAAGTGTTAGGGTAATGTTTAGGTTTAGGGTGATGTTTAGGATTGGGTTAGGGTTAGGGATAGGGTGAGCGTGAGGTTAAGGTTATAGTTAGGGTTAGGGTGAATGTTAGGGTTAGGGTTAGGGTGAGGTTTAGGGTTAGAGTTAGGGTTAGGGTGATGGTGAGATTTAGGGTTAGAGTTAGGGTTAGGGTGAGGGTTAGGTTGAGGGTTAGGGTTAGGCTTCGTCTTAGGGTTAGGGTGAGGGTGAGAGTTAGGGGGAGGGTTAGGGTTAGGGTTAGGGTTAGGTTTAGGTTTAGGGTTAGGGTGAGGGTGAGTGTGAGGGTTAGGTTTAGGGTTAGTCTTTGGATTAGGGTTAGGCTGAGGGTGATTGTGTGGATAAGGGTTAGAGTTAGGGTTAGGGTGAATGTTAGGGTTACGGTTAGGGTTAGGTTTAGGGTGAGGTTTAGGGTTTGGTTTAGGGTTAGAGTTAGGGTTAGGGTGAGGGTGAGATTTAGGGTTAGAGTTAGGGTTAGAGTGAGGGTTATGTTTAGGGTTAGGGCTAGGCTTAGTCTTAGGGTTAGGGTGAGGGTGAGAATTAGGGGGATGCTTAGTGATATGGTTAGGATTAGGGTTAGGGTAAGGGTGAGTGTGTGTGTTAGGGTTAGGTTTAGGGTTAGGCTTAGGGTTAGGCTGAGGGTGAGGTTGAAGGTGAGGGTTAGGGTTAGGGTTAATATTAGGTTTAGGGTTACGGTGAGGGTTAGGGTGAGGGTGAGGGATAGGGTTAGGGTAAGGATTAGGTTTAGGGTTAGGGTTAGGGTTAGTGTGAGGTTTAGGGTTAGGGTTAGGGTTAGGCTTAGGGTTAGGCTGAGGGTGAGGGTGAGGGTGAGGGTTAGGGTTAGGGTGAGGGTTAGGGTTAGGGTTAGGGTGAGATTTAGTTTTAGGGTTAGGGTTAGAGTTAGGGTTAGTGTTAGTGTTAGGGTTAGGGTGAGAGTTAGGGGGAGCGTTAGGGTTTGGGTTAGATTTAGGGTTAGGTTTAGCATTAGGGTTAGGGTGAGGGTGAGGTTTAGGTTTAGAATTAGGGTTAGTGTGAGACTGAGGGTGAGGGTTAGGGTTAGGGTTAGTTTTAGGTTTAGGGTTAGGGTGAGGTTTAGGGTGAGGGTGAGGGTTAGGGTTAGGGTTAGGATTAGGATTAGGGTTAGGGTTATGGTGAGTGTGAGGGTTAGTTTTAGGGTTAGGGTTAGCCTTAGGTTTATGGTGAGGGTGAGGGCTAGTGTGCGGTTTAGTTTTGAATTAGGGTTAGTGTTAGGGTTAGGGTAATGTTTAGCTTAGTGTGAGGGTCAGTGTTAGTTTTAGGTTTTGGGTTAGGGTGAGGGAAAGTGTTAGGTTGAGGGTTAGGTTTAGGGTGAGGGTTTCGGTGAGGGTGAGGGTGAATGTTACGGTTAGAGTAGGATGAGGTTTAGGTTTACGTTTAGGGTTAGAGTCAGGCTTAGGGTGAGAGTGAGGTTTAGGTTTAGAGTTCGGGTTAGTGTTAGGGTTAGGGTTAGGGTGAGGGTCAGGTGTACGGTTAGGCTTAGGCTTGGGCTTAGGCTTAGGCCGAGCATGAGGGTGAGGGTTGGGTTTAGGGTTAGGGTGAGTGAGTGTTAGGATGAGGTTTAGGGTAAGGATTATGGTTAGGGTGAGGGCTATGGTGAGGGTTACGGTTAGGGTGATGTTTAGAGATATGGTTAGGTTTAGGATTAGGGTTAGGGTAGAGTCAGTGTGAAGGTTAGGGTTAGGCTTAGGCTTAGGATTAGGGTTAGGGTGAGGGTTCGGGTTAGGGTTTGGATTAGGGTGAGGGTAAAGCTTAGGATTAGTGTTAAATTTAGGTTTAGGTTTAGGTATAGGGTTAGGGTTAGGGTTAGGGTTAGGCTTACTGTGAGGGTTAGAGTTAGGGTTATAGTTAGGCTTAGGGTTAGGCTGAGGATGAGGGTGGGGGTGACGATTAGGGTTAGGCTTAGGGTTATGGTTATTGTTAGTGTTATGGTTAGGGTTAAGATTGCGGTGATGGTGAGTCTGAGGGTGAGGTTTATGGTTAGGGTTAGGGTTAGTGTAAGGGTTATGGTTAGTGTTATTATTAGGGTTATGGTTAGAGTTACTTTGAGGTGGTGGGTAAGGGTGAGGGTTAGGACTAGGGTGAGGTTTAAAGTTAGGGTTAGTGTTAGGGTGAGGGTGAGATTTAGGGTTAGAGATAGGTTTAGGGGGATGTTAGGGTGAGGTTTAGCGTTAGGGTTAGTGTTAGGGTTAGGGTGAGGGTTAGGGTTAGGGTGAGGTTGAGGTTTAGGGTTAGAGTTAGGGTTAGGGGGAGGGTTAGGTTGAGATTTAGGGTTAGGGTTAGGGTTAGCTTTAGGGTGAGGGTTAGGTTGAGCTTTAGGGATATGGTTAAGGTTAGTTTTAGGTTTAGGGTGAGGTTGAGTGTGATGGTTAGGGTGAGGGTTAGGCTTAGGCTTAGGGTTAGTCTGAGGGTGAGGGTGGAGGTGAGGATTATGTTAAAGGTGATGGTTAGGGTTAGGGTTAGGGTTACTGTTAGGGTTAGGGTTATAGACATTGTGAAGTTGAGAGTACTGGTGTGGATTAGGGTTAGGGTTAGGGTGGTGTTTAGGGTTAAGGTTAGGGTTAAGGTAATGGTGAGGTTTATGGTTAGATATAGGGTTATGGGAAGAGGGAGGGTGAGGTTTAGGCTTAGGGTTAGTGTTAGGCTTAGGGTGAGGGTGAGGGCTAGGTTGAGGTTTAGGTTTAGCGTTAGGTTTAGTGTTAGTGTGAGGGTTAGCTTTAGGGTTAGGGTTTGTGTTTGGGTGAGGGTAAGTGTTAGGGTGAGGGTTTGGGTTAGGGTGAGGGTTATGGTTAGGGTGAGGGTTAGGATTAGGGTTAGGGTTATTGTTAGGTTTAGGTTTAGGGTTACAGTTACTGTGAGGTTGAGGGTGAGGATTAGGGTTAACGTTAGGGTGAGGTTTAGGGTTTGGGTTAGGGGTAGCGTTAGGTTTAGGGTGAAGGTGAGGTTTAGGGTTAGCGTTAGGGTTAGGGTGAGAGTTAGGTTGAGGGTTAGGGTTAGGGTTAGGGTTAGGGTTAGGTTGAGGGTGTGGTGAGGGTTAGGTTTAGGGTGAGTGTTAGGGTTAGGGTTAGGTTGAGAGTTAGGATTCAGGTTTAGTTTAGAATTAGGTTGAGGGTTAGGGTAAGGGTTATGGTGAGGGTGAAGTTTTGGGTTAGGTTGAGGGTTAGGGTTAGGGTTAGGGTTAGGGTGAGGGTGAGTGTGAGGGTTAGGCTTAGGGTTAGCATTAGGATTAGGGTAAAGTTTAAGGTGAGTGTGAGGGTTAGGGATAGGGTTAGGTTGAGGGTAAGTGTTAGGGTGAGGGTGAGGGTTACGGTGAAGGATATGGTTAGGATGAGGGTTAGAGTTAGGGTTATTGTTTGGGTTAGGGTTAGGTTTATTCTTAGGGTAAGGTTTATATTTACGGTTACGGTGAGGGTGAGGGTTAGGGTTAGGGTTAGGGTTTGTTTTAGGGTTTGGGTTAGGGTTTGAGTTAGGGTTAGGGTGCGGGTGAGGTTTAGGGTTAGACTCAGGGTTAGGGTGAGGGTTAGGTTGAGGGTTAGGTTCAGGGTTAGTGTTAGGTTTAGTGTTAGGGTGAGATTTAGGGGGAAGGTTAGGGTTAGGGTTATGATTAGGATGAGGTTTAGGGTGAGGGTGAGTGTGTGGGTTAGGTTTATATTTAGGGTTAGGCTTAGATTTAGGCTGAGGGTGAGTGTGTGTGTTAGGGGTAGGTTTAGGGTTAGGCTTAGGGTTACGCTGAGGGTGAGGTTGAGGGTGAGAACGTTAGGGTTAAGGTGAGCGTTATGCTTAGGTATAGGGGGAGGGTTAGGATGAGTTTTACGGTTAGGATTACAGCTAGGGTAAGGGCTAGGGTGAGGGTGATGGTTATGTTTAGGGTTAGGGTTGGGTTTAGGGTTAGGTTAGGGTTAGGATCAGGGTGACGTTAATGGTTAGAGTTAGGGTTATGGTGAGGCTGTGGGTGTGGGTTAGGGTTAGGGTTAATGTTAGGTTAGGGTTAAGGTGAGGGTTTGAGTGAGGGTGATGGTTAGGGTTAGTGTCAGCTTTAGGATTAGTGTTAGGGTTAGGGTGAGTGTGATGGTTAGGGTTATGGTTAGGCTTAGGCTTAGGCTGAGGGTGAGGCTGAGTGTGAGAGTTAGGGTTAGGGAGAGGGTTAAGGTTAGGGTTAGGGGGAGGATTAGGATGAGGGTTAAGGTTAGGGGGAGAGCTAGGTTGAGGGTGAGGTTTATGGTTATGGTTAGGGTGAGGTTTAGCATTAGGGTTAAGGTGAGGGTGAGATTTAGGGTTAGAGTTAGGGCTAGGGTGAGGCTCAGGGTGAGGGTTAGGTTTCGGGTTAGTGTTAGGGTTAGAGTTAAGGTGAGGGATAAGGTGAGGGTGAGGGTTAGGGTTAGGATTAGGATTAGGGTTAGGGTTAGGGAGAGTGTGAGGGTTAGTGTTAGTGTTAGGGTTAGGCTTAGGCTTAAGCTGAGGCTGAGGCTGAGTGTGAGGGTTACGCTTAGGGTGAGGGTTAGTGTTAGGATTAGGGTGAGAGTTAGGGTTTGGGTTAAATTTAGGGTTAAGGTGAGGGGTAGGTTAAGGGTTTTGGTGACGGTGAGGTTTAGGGTTAGGGTGAGGGTTAGGATGAGGGTTAGGGTTAGGATTAGGGTGAGGGTGAGGGCTAGGGTGAGGATGAGGATTAGGGTTAGGGTTAGGGTTAGGGTGAGGTTAAGGGTTAGGGTTAGGGTTAGGTTTAGGGTGAGAGTCATTTTTAGGGTTAGAGTTAGGGTTAGGGTGAGGCTGATTTTGAGGGTTTGGGTTAGGGTTATTGTTAGATTTAGGGTTAGGGTGAGGGTTAGGGTGATGGTGAGGGTTAGGCTTAGGGTTAGGATTAGGATTAGGGTAAGGGTTAGCGTGACTGTGAGGGTTAGGATTAGGGTTAGGGTTAGGATGAGGGGTATGGTTAGGCTTTCGGTTAGTGTTAATGTTATGGTGATTGTGAGGGTTAAGTTGAGGTTTTGGGGTAGGTTTAGGTTTAGATTTAGGGTTAGGGTAAGGGTGAGTGTGTGTGTTAGGGTTAGGTTTAGGGTTAGGCTTAGGGTTAGGCTGAGGGTGAGGTTAAGTGTGGGGGTTAGGGTTAGGGTGAGGGTTAGGGTTTGGGTTAAGTTTAGGGTTAGGGTGATGGTTAGGGTTAGGGTTATGGCGAGAGTGAAGGTTAGGATTAGGTTGAGGGTTAGGGATAGGGTTAAGGTGAGGGTTAGGGTTAGGGTTAGGGTGAGGGTTATGATGAGGATTAATGTTAAGATTAGGGTGAGGGCTGGTGTGAGGGTGAGGGTTAGGGTTAAGATGAGGTTTAGAGTTAGGATTAGGGTTAGGGTGAGGTTTAGTGTTAGAGTTAGGGTTAGTGTTCAGGTTAAGGTTAGGTGAGTGTTACGGTTAGGCTTAGGCTTAGGCTTAGGCCTAGCATGAGGGTGAGTCTTAGAATTAGTTTTAGGGTGAGCGTTAGGCTTAGGGTGAGGGTTAGGTTGAGGTTTAGGGTTAGGATAAGGTTTAGGGTGAGCACTAAGTTGAGGGTTAGTGTGAGGGCTAGGGTTAGGGATAGGGTTAGTTTTAGGATTAGGTTTAGGTTGAGGGTGATTTTGAGGGTTAGGGTTTGGGTGACGCTTAGGGTTAGGGTTTGATTTAGGGTGAGGGTGAAGGTTAGGGTTAGGGTGAGGGTGTGGGTGAAGGTGAGGGTTAGGGTTAGGGTTAGGGTTAGTGTGAGTGTTAGGGTTAGGGTGAGGGTTATGGTTAGGATGAGGGTTAGTGTTAGGTTTAGGCATAGGCTTAGTCTTAGGGTAAGGCTGAGTGTTAGGGTTAGGGTGAGTGTGATTGTTAGGGTTTGGGTTAGGTTTAAGCTTAGGGATAGGCTGAGGGAGAGGGTGAGGGTGAGGGTTAGGGTTAGGGTGAGGGTGAGGTTTAGAGTTAGAGTTTGTGTTAATGTGAGGGTTAGTGTGAGGGTTAGTGTTAGGCTTAATATTAGGTTTAGGGATAGGGTGAGTTTTAGGGTGAGGTTTAGGGTTAGGGATAGGGTTAGTTTTAGGATTAGGGTTTGGGTGAGAGTCAGTATGAGAGTTAGGGTTCGGGTTAGTGTTAGGGTTGGCTTAGTGTTAGGCTGAGTGTGAGGTTGAGGGTTAGGATGAGGGTTAGGTTTAGGATTATGTTTAGTGTGAGGGCTATCGTGAGGGTGAGGTTTAGGGTTAGGGTTAGGGTGAGGTTTAGGGCTCGGGTTAGGTTTAGGGTTAGGTTGAGGATTAGTGTTAGGGTTATGGTGAGGGTCAGGGTTAGGTTTAGTTTGAGGGTTAAAATTAGGTTTAGGGTTAGGATGAGGGTTAGGGTGAGGGTTAGGATGAGGTTTAGAGTTACAATTAGAGTTAGGTTGAGGGCTAGGGTGATTGTGAGTTTTAGTGTCAGGGTTATGGTGAGGTTTAGGGTTAACTTTAGGCGTAGGTTTAGGGTGAGGGTTAAGGTTCGGGTTTGGGTGAGGGTGAAGGTTAGGTTTGGTGTGAGGGTTAGGGTGAGGACTAAGGTGAGGGTGAGGGTTAGGGTTAATGTTAGGCTTAGGGTGAGGGTTAGGTTGAGGTTTAGGTTTAGGTTTAGGGCTAGTGTTAGGATTAGGGTTTGGGTGAGGGTGAGTTTGAGCCTTAGGGTTAGGGTTAGGCTTAGGCTTAGGGTTAGGCTGAGGGTGAGTGTGGGGATGAGGATTAGGTTTAGAGTGCTGGTTTAGTTTATGGTTAGGTTTAGGGTTAGGATGAGGGTTAGGGTTAGGATTAATGTTAGGGTGAGGGCTATGGTGAGTGTCAGGTTTAGTGATTGGTTTAGGCTTAGGCTTAGGGTTAGGCTGAAGCTGAAGGTGAGGGTGAGGGCTAGGTTTAGGGTGATGGTTAGGGTTACTGTTAGGCTGAGGGTTAGGGTTAGGGTTAGGTTTAGGTTAAGGGTGACAGTAAAGGTAAAGGTGAGGGCTAGAGTTAAGTTGTGGGTTAGGGTGAGGATTAGGGTTAGGGTTAGGGTGAGGGTGAGGGTTAGATTGAGTATCAGTGTTAGGGTTAGTGTGAGGTTTAGGGTGAGGATTAGGGGTAGGGTTAGGGTGAGGGCTAGGGTGAGGGTGAGGGTTAGGGATAGGGTTAGGTTGAGGTTTAGGGTAAAGGTGATGGTTAGGGTTAGGGTGAGGGTTAGTGTTCGGATTAGGGTTAGTTTTAGGGTGAGGGTAAATGTTAGGGTGAGGGTTAGGGTTAGGGTGAGAGTTATGGTTAGGTTTAGGATTAGTATTAGGGTTAGGGTTATTTTAGGGTTAGGGATAGGTTTATGGTTACGGTGAGTGGGAGGGGGAGGGTTAGGGTTAGGGTTAGGTTGAGGTTTAGGTTTTGGGTTATGATTAGAGTTAGGGTTAGGTTGAGTGTGAGGTTTAGGTTTAGAGTTAGGATTAGGGGGAGGGTTAGGGTGAGGGTTAGGGTTAGGGTTAGGCTTAGGCATACGGTTACGCTGAGGGTAAGGTTGAAGGTGAGGGTTACGGTTAGGTTGAGGTTGGGGTTAGGGTTAGGGTGAGGGTTAGGATGAGGTTTAGAGTTAGGTTTAGGGTTAGGATCAGGGCAAGGGTGAGGGTGAGGTTTAGAGTTAGCATTATGGCGAGGTTTAAGATTAGGGTTAGGTTTAGGTTTAGGGTGAGTGTTAGGGTTAGGGTTACTGTGATGGTGAGGTTTAGGGTTAGGGTGAGAGTTAGGGTTAGTTTGAGGGTGAGGGTTAGGATTAGGGTTAGGGTTATTGTTAGTGATATGGCTAAGGTTAAGTTCACAGTGAGGGTGAGGCTGAGGTTGAGGTTTAGGGTTAGGGTTAGGGTGAGGTTTAAAGTTAGGGTTAGGGTTAAGGTTAGTGTTATTGTTAGAGTTATGGTTAGAGTTATGGTGAGGGTGAGGGTGAGGGTCAGGTTTAGGGTTAGGGTTAGGTTTAGGGTGAGGGTGAGATTTAGGGTTAGAGTAAGGTTTAGGGTAAGTGTTATGGTTAGGGTTAGGGTGAGGGTTAGGTTGAGGTTTAGGGTTAGGTTTAAGGTTAGGTTGAGGTTTAGGGTTATGGTGAGGGTGAGTGTGAGGGTTAGGGTTAGGGTTAGGCTTAGGCTTAGGGTTAGGCTGAGAGTGAGGGTGGGGATGACGATTAGGTTTAGGGTGATGGTTAGGGTTATGGTTAGATTTAGGGTTAGGATTACGATTAGGGTTAGGATTAGGGTTTGGGTGAGGGCTAGGGTGAGGGTGAGTGTTAGGGTTAGGTTTAGGCTTAGGGTTAGGTTTAGGCTGAGGCTGTGGGTGAGGGTGAGGTTTAGGGTTACGGTGATGCTTAGAGTTACAGTCAGGGTGACGGTTAGGATGAGGGTTAGGGTTATGGTGAGTGTTAGAATCAGGGTGACTGTAAGGGTAAAAGTGAAGGTTAGGCTGAGAGTGAGGATTATGGTAAGGCTGAGGGTTAGGGTTAGGTTGAGGGTTGGGTTTAGTGTTAGGGTGAGGGTGAGGTTAAGATTGAGGATTAGTTTTAGGTTTAGTCTGAGGATTAGGGTGAGGATGAGGGTTAGGGTTAGGGTGAGGGCTAGGGTGAGGGTTAGGGTTAGGGTGAGGATTAGTGTTAGTGTTAGGTTTAGTGTTAGGGTGAGGGTTAGTGTCAGGTTGAGGTTTAGGTTTAGGGTGAGGGTTATGGTTAGAATGAGGGTTAGGGTTTTGTTTAGGGTTATTGTTAGGGTTAGGGTTACGGTTACAGTGAGGGTGAGGTTTAGGGTTAGGTTTAGGGTGAGGTTTATGTTTAGGGTTAGAGTTAGAGTTACGGTTAGGGTGAGGGTGAGGTTTAGGGTTAGAGTTAGCGTTAGTGTTAGTGTTAGGGTTAGGGTGACAGTTAGTGTGAGGTGTAGGGTTAGGCTTAAGCTTAGGTTTAGGCTTAGGCTTAGGCCGAGCATGAGGGTGAGGGTTAGGGTTAGGTTGAGTGTGAGGATTAGTGTTAGGGTTAGGGTTAGGGTTAGTGTTAGGATGAGGTTTAGGGTTAGGATTAGGGTTAGGGTGAAGGCTAGGTTGAGGGTGAGTTTTAGGGTTAGGCTTAGGCTTAGGTTTAGGCTGAAGGTGAGGGTGAGGTTGAGGGTTATGGTCAGCGTGATGGTTAAAGTTACAGTTAGGCTGAGGGTTAGGATGAGGGTCAGGGTTAGGATGAGGGTTAGGGTGAGGGTGACAGTAAGGGTAAAGGTGAGGATTAGGGTTAGGGTGAAGGTTAGGGTGAGGATTAAGGTTAGGGTTAGGGTGAGTGTGAGGTTTAGATTGAGTATTAGTGTTAGGGTTAGTGTGAGGTTAGGGTGAGGATGAAGGGTAGCGTTAGGGTGAGGGCTAGGGTTAGGTTCAGAGTTAGGGATAGGGTTAGGTTGAGGTTTAGGCTTAAGGTGATGGTTAGTGTTAGTGTGAGGGTTAGTGTTAGGATTAGGGTTAGTTTTAGGTTGAAGGAAAGTGTTAGGATGAGGGTTATTTTTATGGTGAGAGTTATGGTTAAGGTTAGGATTAGTGTTATTTTTAGGGTTAGGGTAAATATTATGGGTACAGTGAGGTTGAGGGTGAGCATCAGGGTTAGGCTTAGCCTGAGGTTTAGGTTTAGGGTTATGGTTAGAGTTAGGGTTATGTTGAGGGTGAGGTTTAGGTTTAGAGTTATGGTTAGTGGGAGGGTTAGGGTGTGGGTTAGTTTTAGGGTTAGGGTTAGTGTTAGGATTAGGGTTAGGGTGAGGGTGAGTGTGAGGATTAGGGTTAGCGTTAGGCTTAGGCTTAAGGTTAGGCTGAGGTTGAGGGTGAGGGTGAGGGTTAGGGTTAGGGTGAGGGTTAGGTTTAGGGTTAGGGTGAGTGTGAGGTTTAGGGTTAGGATTAGGGTTAGAGTTAGGGTTAATGTGAGGGTGAGGTTTAGTGTTAGATTTAGACTTAGGGTGAGGGTTAGTGTGAGGGTTAGGTTTAGGGTTAGTGTTAGGTTAGGGTTAGTGTTAGGTTAGTGTGAGGGTTAGGGTTAGAATTAGGGTTAGGGTTAGGATTAGGGTTAGGTTGAAGGTGAGTGTGTGGGTTAGGGTTAGGTTTAGGGTTAGGCTTATGTTTAGGCTGAGGGTGAGGTTGAGGGTAAGGGTTAGGTTTAGGTTGAGGGTTAGGATTAGGGTTAGGGTGAGAGTTAGGATGAGGGTTAGGGTTAGGATTAGGGTTAGGGCTAGTGTGAGGGTGAGGTTTAGGGTTAGGGTTAGGGTGAGTTTAGGGTTTGGGTTAGGGTGAGGGTGAGTTTTACTGGTAGATTTAGGGTTAGGGTGAGGGTTAGGGTTAGGGTTTGTGTTAGGCTTAGGGTTATTGTGAGTGTTAGGTTTAGTTTGAGGGTTATGTTTATGGTTAGGATTAGGATTAGGGTTAGGGTGAGGGTGAGTGTGAGGATTAGGGTTAGGGTTAGGCTTAGGATTAGGCTGAGGGTGAGGGTGAGGGTTAGGGTTAGGTTGAGGGTGAGGTTTAGGGTTAGACTTAGTGTTAGTGTGAGCAGTAGTGTGAGGTTTAGTGTTAGGTTTAGTGTGTGGGTGAGGTTTATGGTTAGGGTGATGCTTAGGTTTACGGTCAGGGTGAGGGTTAGGATGAGGGTTAGGGTTAGTGTGAGGTTTAGGGTGAGGGTGACAGTAAGCGTAAAGTTGAGGGTTAGGCTGAGAGTGAGGATTAGGGTAAATGTGAGGATTGGGTTAGGGTAAAGGTGAGTGTTAGGGTTAGGGTGAGGGTGTGGTTTAGGTGGAAGATTAGTTTTACGGTTAGTATTAGGTTTAGCGTGAGGATGAGGGTTAAGGTTAGGGTGAGGGCTAGTGTGAGGGTGAGGGTTAGGGTTAGCGTTAGGGTGAGTGTTAGGGTTAGCGTGATGGTTAGGGTTAGTGTGAGGGTTAGTGTTACGGTTAGGGTTAGTGTTAGGGTGACAGTAAGTGTTAGGGTGAGGGTTAGGGTTAGGGTTAGGGTTATTGTTAGGGATAGGGTTAGGATGAGGGTTAGGGTTTGGTTTAGGTTTAGGGTGAGGGCTAGGGTGAGGGTGATGGTTAGGGTTAGGGTTAGGCTTAGTGTTATTCTGAGGGTGAGAGTCAAGTTGAGGGTTAGTGTTAGGGTCATGGTTTGGGTTACTGTTAGGATGAGGGTTAGGTTTAGGGTGAGGGTTAGAGTTAAGGTGACAGCAAGGGTAAAGTTGAGGGTTAGGGATAGGGTGAGGGTTTGTGTGAGGAATAGTGTTAGGGTTAGTGTGAGTTATGGGGTAAGGATGAGGGTTAGGGTTAGCGTGAGGGCTAGGGTGAGGGTGAGGGTTAGGGATAGAGTTAGATTGAGGGTTAAGGTTAAGGTGATGGTTAGGGTTAGTATGAGGGTTAGTGTTAGCATTAGGGTTAGTTTTACGGTAAGGGTAAGTGTTAGGGTGAGGGTTAGTGTTAGGTTGAGGGTTATGGTTAGTGTTAGGGTTAGTGTAATTGTTATGCTTAGGGTTATGGTTACTGTTACAGTGAGGGTGAGGGTGAGGGTTAGGGTTAGGGTGAGGTTGAGTGTGAGGATTAGTGTTAGGGTTAGCCTTAGGATTAGGCTGAGGATGAGGGTGAGGGTGAGTGTTAGGGTTAGGGTGAGGGTGAGGTTTAGGGTTAGACTCAGTGTTAGTGTGAGCATTGGTGTGAGGTTTAGTGTTAGGTTTAGGGTGTGGGTGAGGTTTAGGGTTAGGGTGATGCTTAGGTTTACGGTCAGGGTGAGGGTTAGGATGAGGTTTAAGGTTAGTGTGAGGTTTAGGGTGAAGGTGACAGTAAGGGTAAAGTTGAGGGTTACGCTGAGAGTGAGGATTAGGGTAAATGTGAGGATTGGGTTAAGGTGAAGGTGATTGTTAGGGTTAGGGTAAGGGTGTGGTTTCTGTTGAGGATTAGTTTTAGGGTTAGTGTGAGGTTTAGCGTGAGGATGAAAGTTAGGGTTAGGGTGAGGGCTAGGATGAAGGTGAGGGTTAGAGTTAGGGTTAGGGTGAGTGTTAGGTTTAGCGTGATGGTTAGGGTTAGTGTGAGGGTTAGTGTTAGGGTTAGGGTAAGTGTTAGGGTGACAGTAAGTGTTAGGGTGAAGGTTAGGGTTAGAGTTAGTCTTAGTGTTAGTCTGAGGGTGAGGGTCAGGTTGAGGGTTAGTGTTAGGGTGATGGTTTGGGTTACGGTTAGGATGAGGGTTAGGATGAGGGTTAGGTTTAGGGTGAGGGTTAGGGTGAAGGTGACAGCAAGGGTAAAGTTGAGGGTTAGGGTTAGGGTGAGTGTTATGGTTAATGTTAGGGTTAGGGTTATTGTTATGGTTAGGGTTGTGGTTACTTTTACGGTGAGGGTGAAGGTGAGGTTTAGGGTTAGGGTTAGGGTGAGGTTTAGGTTTAGGGTTAGGGTTAGAGTTAGTGTTTGGGTGAGGGTGCGGTTTAAGGTTTAGAGTTAGAGTTAGGGGGAGGGTTAGGGTGAAGGTTAGGGTTAGGGTTAGTGTTAGGATTACGGTTAGGGTGAGGGTGTGTGTGAGGGTTAGGGTTAGGGTTAAGCTTAGGCTTAGGGTTAGGCTGAGGGTGAGGATGAGGGTGAGGTTTAGGGTTAGGGTTACTGTGAAGTTGAGGGTTAGGGTTCGGGTGAGAGTTAGGGTTAGGGTTAGGGTGAGGGTGAGGGTGAGGGTTAGGATTAGGGTTAGGATTAGGGTTATTGTTAGTGTTATGGTTAAGGTTAAGTTTACAGTGAGGATGAGGCTGAGGGTACGGGTTAGGGTTAGGATTACGGTTAGGGTGAGGGCTTGGGTTAGGTTTAGGGTTACGGTGAGGGTGAGGGTTAGGGTTAGGTTTAGGGTTAGTGTTATTGTTAGGGTTAGGGTTAGGGTTAGAGGGTGAGGATGAGGGTGAGGTTTAGGGTTAGGTTTAGATTTAGGGTGAGCGTGAGGTTTAGGGTTAGAGTTAGTTTTATATGGAGGGTTAGGGTGAGGGCTAGAGTTAGGGTTAGTGTTAGGGTTAGGGTTAGGGTGAGGGTTAGGTTGAGGTTTAGGGTTAGAGTTAGGGTTAGATTTAGGATTAGGGTTATGGTGAGGGTGATTGTGAGGTTTAGGGTTAGGATTAGGCTTAGGTTTAGGGTTAGGCTGAGGGTGAGGGTGGGGATGAGGATTAGGTTTAGTGTGATGGTTAGGGTTAGGGTTAGGTTTCGGGTTAGGATTAGGGTTAGGTTTAGGATTAGGGTTATGGTGAGGGCTAGGGTGAGTGTGAGGATTAGGGTTAGGTTGAGATTTAAGGTTAGGATGATGGTTAGGGTTCGTGTGAGGATTAGTGTTAGGGTTAGGGTTAGTGTTAGGGTGAGTGTACGTGTTAGGATGGGGGTTAGGGTTAGGGTGAGGGTTATGGTTATAACGAGGGTTAGGCTTAGGTTTAGGGTTATTTTTAGGGTTAGGGTTAAGGTTACTGTTTCGATGAGGGTGAGGGTTATTGTTAGGGTTAGAGTTAGGGTGAGGTTTAGGGTTAGGATTAGGGTTAGAATTAGAGTTAGGGTGAGGGTGAGGTTTAGGTTTAGAGCTAGGATTAGGGTGAGGGTTAGTGTGAGTGTTAGGGTTAGGGTTAGTTTTAGGTTAGGGTTAGGGTTAGTGTGAGGGTTAGGGTTAGAGTGAGGGTTAGGATTAGGGTTAGGGTGAGTGTGAGTGTGTGGGTTAGGGTTAGGTTTAGGGTTAGGCTTAGGGTTAGGCTGAGGCTGAGGGTGAGGGTTAGTGTTAGGGTTAGGGTGTGAGTTAGGGTTAGGTTTAAGTTGAGGGTTAGGATGAGGGTTAGGGTTAGGATTACTCTTAGAGTGAGCGCTGGGGTGATGGTTAGTTTGAGGGTTAGTGTTAGGGATAGGATTAAGTTTATGATTTGGGTTAGGTTGAGGGTGAGTGTGAGGTTTAGGGTTAGGGTTAGGGTTAGGTTTAGGATTAGGGTTAGGGTGAGGGCTAGGGTGAGGGTGAGGTTTAGGGTTAGGTTTAGGCTTAGGCTTAAGGCTAGGCTGAGGCTGAGGGTGAGGGTGAGGGTTAGGGTTAGGGTGATGCTTAGGGTTACAGTCAGGGTGAGGGTTAGGATGAGTGTTAGGGTTAGGGTGAGGAAAACGGTAAGGGAAAAGTTGAAGTTTAGGCTGAGAGTGAGGATAAAGTTAAGGGTGAGGGTTAGGGTTAGGTTGAGGGTTAGAGTTAGGGGTAGGGTTAGGGTGAGGTTAAGATTGAGGATTAGTTTTAGGGTTAGTTTTAGGTTTAGGCTAAGGATGAGGGTTACGGTTAGGGTGAAGGCTGGGTGAGGGTGAGGTTTAGGGTTAGGGTGAGTTTTAGTGTTAGGGTGATGTGTAGGGTTAGTGTGAGGATTAGTGTTAGGGTTAGGGTTAGTGTTAGGGTGAGGTTAAATATTAGGGTGAGGGTTAGGGTTAGGGTGACGGTTATGGTTACAATGAGGGTTAGGGTTAGGTTTAGGGTTGTTGTTTGGTTTAGGGTTAGGTTTACAGTTACTGATAGTGTGAGGGTTAGGGTTATGTTTATGGTGAGGTTTATGTTAAGGGTTAAGTTTAGAGTTAGGTTTAGGGTGAGGATGATATTTTGGGTTAGATTTAGCGTTAGTGTTAGTGTTAGGGTTAGGGTGAGGGTTAGTGTAAGGGTTAGGGTTAGGCTTAAGCTTAGGGTTAGGCTTAGGCTTAGGCCGAGAGTGAGGGTGAGGGTTAGGGTTAGGGTTAGGGTGAGGGTTAGGGTTAGGTTTAGGGTGAGTGTTAGGATGAGGTGTAGGGTTAGGTTTAGGGTTAGGGTGAGGGCTAGGGTGAGGTTGAGGGTTAAGGTTAGCGGTAGGGTGAGGTTTAGGCTTAGGGTGAGGGTGAGGGTTAGTGTGAGGGTTAGTGTTAGTGTTAGAGTTAGGGTGAGGATAAGTTTTAGGGTGAGGGTGAGGGTGAGGGTGAGGGTTATATTTAGGGTGAGGGTTAGGTTTAGGTTTAGGTTTATTGTTAATTTTAGGTTTCGGCTTATGTTGAGGGTGAGGGTGAGGGTGAGGTTTAGGGTTAGGGTTAGGGTGAGGTTTAGGGTTAGGTTTAGTGTTAGAGTTAGGGTTAGGGTGAGCGTGAGGTTTAGGTTTAGAGCTAGGCTTAGGGTGAGGGTTCGTGTGAGTGTTAGGGTTAGAGTTAGTGTTAGGTTAGTGTTAGGGTGAGGGTTAGTGTGTGGGTTAGGGTTATAGTTAAGGTTATGGTTAGGATTAGGGTTATGGTGAGGTTGAGTGTCTGGGTTAGGTTTAGGTTTAGGGTTAGGCTTGGGATTAGGTTGAGGTTGAGATTAGGGTGAGGTTGAGGGTGAGGGTTAGGGTTAAGGTGAGGGTTAGGATTAGGGTTACTGTGAGGGATAGGACGAAGGTTAGGGTTAGGATTAGGGTTAGAGTGAGGGCTAGAGTGAGGATGAGGTTTAGTGATAGGATTAGGGTTAGGTTTAGGATTAGGGTTAGGGTGAGGGTGAGGTTTATTGTTAGAGTTGGGCTTAGGTTGAAAGTTAGGATTAGGATTAGTGTTAGGGTTAGGGTTAGCGTGAGTGTTAGGCTTAGGGTGAGGGTTATGGTGATGGTTTGGATTAGGATTAGGGTAGGGTTAGGGTGAGTGTGAGGGTTAAGGTAAGGGTTAGGCTTAGGTTAGCCTGAGAGTGAGGGTGAGGGTGAAGGTTAGAGTTAGGGTGAGGGTGTGTGTGAGGGTTAGGGTTTGTGTAAGGGTTAGCCTTAGGTTTATGTTGAGGGAGAGGGTGAGGGCGAGGGTTAGGGTTAGGGTGAGTGTTAGGGTTAGGGTTAGGGTGAGGTTTAGTTTTAGAGTTAGGGTTACAGTAAGGGTTAGGATGAGGGTGAGTGTTAGGGTTAGTGTTAAAATTAGGGTGTGTGTGAGGTTTAGGGTTAGGGTGATGCTTAGGGTTACGGTCAGGGTGAGGGTTAGGATGTGGGTTAGGTTTAGTGTGAAGGTTAGGGTGAGGGTGACAGTAAGGGTAAAGTTGAGGGTTAGGCTGAGAGTGAGGATTACGTTAAATGTAAGGTTTAGGGATAGGGTGAGGTTTAGGGTTAGGGTTAGGGTGTGGGTGTGGTTTAGATTGAGTATTAATTTTAGGGTTAGTGTGAGGTTTAGGGTGAGGATGAGGGTTAGGGTTAGGGTGAGGGCTAGGGTGAGGGTGAGGTTTAGAATTACAGTTAGGGTGAGTGTGAGGATTAGGGTGAGTGATAGGGTTAGCCCTAGGTTTAGGCTGAGGGTGTGGGTGAGGGTGAGGTTTAAGGTTAGGTTGAGGGTTAGGGTTAGGGGAATGATGAGGTTTAGTGTTAGGGTTAGGGTTAGGGTGAGGTTGAGGTCTAGGGGGAGAGTTGGGCTTAGGGTGAGGGTTAGGGTTAGGGTGAGGGTTAGGGGGGGTGACGGTAAGGGTAAACTTTACGGTTAGGCTGAGGGTGAGATTTACTGTAAGGGTTAGGGTTAGGGTTAGGGTGAGGGTTAGGGTTAGGGGTAGGGTGAGGGTGAGGGTAAGATTTCGGATTAGTGTAAGGGTGAGGTTTAGGGAGAGGATGAGGGTTGGGTTAGGGTTAGGGTTATTGTTAGTGTTATGATTAGAGTTAAGTTTGCGGTGAGGGTGAGGCTGAGGGTGAGGTTTATGGTGAGGGTTAGGTTTAGGTTTAGGGTTAGGGTTAGTATTATTTTTAGGGTTAGGGTTAAATTTACAGTGAGGGTGTGGGTGAGGGTTAGGGTTAGGGTGAGTTTTACGGTGAGGTTTAGTGTTAGGGTTAGGTTAAGGGTGAGGTTTAGAGTTAGAATTAGGTTTATGGGGAGGGTTAGGGTAAGAGGAAGGGTTAGGGTTAGTGTTAGTCTTAGGGTGAGTGTGAGGGTTAGGTTGAGGTTTAGGGATAGGCTTAGGGTTAGGATTAGGGTTAGGGTGAGTGTGTGTGTGAGGGTTAGGTTTAGGCTTAGGCTTAGGGTTAGGTTGAGGGTGAAGGTAGGTGAGGGTTGAGGGTTATAGTTACGGTGAGCGTGAGGATTAAGGTTACAGTGAGGGTTAGGTTGGGTTAGGATAAAGGTGAGTGTGAGGGTTAGGGTTAGGGTGAGGTTTAGGGTTAGAATTAGGATTAGGTTGAGGGTAACTGTGAGGTTAGGGTTAGGGTTAGTGTTAGATTAGGGTTAGGGTGAGGCTTAGGATGAGGGTTAGTGTTAGGATTAAGGTTAGGGTGATGGCTAGGGAGAGGGTGAGTTTTAGGGTTAGGATTAGGGTGAGGTTTAGTGTTTGGGTTATCGTGAGGGTGAGGTTGAGTGTTAGAGTTAGGGTTACGTTTAGGGTTAGGGTTAGTGTTAGTGTTAGGGTTAGGGTTAGGGTGAGTGATAGGTTTAGGGTGAGGGTTATGGTTATGGTCAGGATTAGGATTAGTGTTATGGTGAAGGTGAGTGTGTGGGTTAATGTTAGGTTTAGTGTTAGGCTTAGGGTTATTTTTAGGTTGAGGTTGAGGCTGAGGGTTAGGTTTAGCGTGAGTGTTTGGGTTACAGTGAGGGTTATGTTTAGGGTGACGGTTACGGTTAGGTTTAGGGTTAGGTTCAGGGCTACATTGAGGGTGAGGTTTAGGGTTAGGTTTAGGGTGAGGTTTAGGGTGAGGGTGAGGTTTAGGGTTAGGGTTAGGCTGAGGTTTAGGATTATAGTTAGGGTTAGGGTTAGGGCGAGAGTGAGGTTTAGGGTTAGAGTTAGAGTTAGGATGAGGGTTAGGGTGAGGTTTAGAGTTAGAGTTATTGTTAGGTGGAGGGTTAGTGTGAGTGTTAGGTTTACGGTGAGGGCTAGGTTGAGGGTGAGGGTTAGGGTTAGGCTTAGGATTAGGCTTATGGTTAGGCTGAGGGTGAGGTTGAGGTTGAGGGTTAGGTTTAAGGTGATGGTTAAGGTTACGGTTAGGTTGAAGTTTAGCATGAGCTTTAGGGATAGGGTGAGGGTTAGGGTGAGGGTGATGGTAAGGGTAAAGTTGAGGGTTAGGTTGAGGGTCAGGGTACAGATCAGGGTGAGGGTTAGTGTTAGGGTGAGGGTTAGGGTAAGTGTGAGGGTTACGGGTAAGGGTGAGGGTGAGGGTTAGATTGAGGATTAGGGTTAGGGTTAGTGTGAGGTTTAGGGTGACGATGTGGGTTAGCGTTAGGGTGAGGGTTAGGGTTAGAATTAGGGTTAGGATGAGGGCTACGGTGAGGGTGAAGGTCAGGGTAAGGTTAGGGTTAGGGTGAGTTTTAGGGTTAGGGTGAGGATTAGGGTTAGTGTCAGGGTTAGTGTTAGGGTTAGGTTTAGTGTTAGGGTGAGGGTTAGGGTTAGGGTGAGGGTTATAGTTAGGTTGAGGGTTAGTGTTAGGGTTATTGTAATTGTTAGGATTAGGATTACATTGCGGGTGAGTGTGAGGGTTAGGGTTAGAGTTAGGGTGAAGTTTAGGTTTAGGATTAGGGGTAGAGTTAGGGTTAGGGTGAGGGTGAGGTTTAGGGTTAGAGTTAGGCTTAGGGTGAGGGTTAGTGTTAGGATTAGGGTTAGGGTTAGTGTTAAGTTAGAGTTACCGTGTGGGCTAGTGTAAGGGTTAGGGTTAGAGGGAGAGTTAGGGTTAGGCTGAGGCTGAGGTTGAAGGTGAGGGTAAGGGTTAGGTGAGGGTTAGGTTTAGGGTTAGGATGAGGGTTAGGTTGAGGATTAGGTTTAGGATTAGGGTTAGGGTGAGGGTGAGTGTGTGGGTTAGGGTTATGTTTAGAGTTAGGCTTAGGGTTAGGCTGAGGCTGAGGTTGAGGGTGAGGGTTAGGGTTAGGGTGAGGTTTAGAGTTAGGGTTGGAGATAGGGTTAGGGTGAGGGTGATGTTTATAATTAGAGTTAGGGTTAGTGTTAGGGTTGGGCTTTGGGTTAGGCTGAGTGTGAGAGTGGGGGTTAGGATTAGGGTTAAGGTTAAGGTTAGAGTTAGGGTTTGGGTTAGGGTTAGGGTTATTGTTAGTGTTATGTTTAGGGTTAAGTCTGCAGTGAGGGTGAGGCTGAGGGTGAGGTATATGGTTAGGGTTAGGGTTAGTGTTAGGGTTAGTGTTAGTGTTATTGTTAGGGTTAGAGTTACGGTGAGGTGAGCATGAGGGTGAGGGTTAGGGTTAGGGTGAGGTTTGGGGTGACGTTTAGGGTTAGGGTTAGGTTGAGGGTGAGGTTTAGGGTTAGAGTGAGTGTTAGTGGGAGGGTTAGGGTGAGGGTTAGGTTTAGGTTTAATGTTAGTCTTAGGGTGAGGGTGAGGGTTAGGTTGAGGTTTAGGGATAGGGTTAGGGTTAGGATTAGGCTTACAATGTTGGTGAATGTGAGGGTTAGGGTTAGGTTTAGGCTTAGGTTTAGGGTTAGGATTAGGATGAGGGTGAGATTTAGGGTTAGGGTGAGATTGAGGTTTATGTTTAGGGTGAGTATTAGGGTTAGTGTGAATGTTAGTGTTAGGGTTAGGTTTAGTTTTAGGTTTAGGGGGAGGGTTAGGGTGAGGTTTAGAGTAAGGTTTAGTGTTAGGGTTAGGGGGAGGGTTAGGGTTAGTTTGGGGTTTCGGGTTAGGGTTATGTTAAGGATTAGGGTTATAGTTAGGGTGAGGGTGAGTGTTAAGGTTAGGGTTAGGCTTAGGCTGAGGGTCAGGGTGAGGGTGACCATTAGTTTTCGGGTGATGGTTAGGTTTAGGATTAGGGTGATTGTTAGGATGAGTGTTAGGGTTAGGATTAGGGTTAGGGTGAGGACTAGGGTGAAGGTGAGGGTTTTGGTTAGGGTTAGGGTGAGATTTAGGGTTAAGGTGAGGGTTAGGGTTAGTGTGAGTGTTAGTGTTAGGTTTTGGTTTAGTGTTATGTTTAGGGGAAGGGTTAGGGTCAGGGTTAGTGTTAGGGTTAGTGATAGGGTTAGGGTTAGGGTGATGGTTAGGGTTACTGTTAGCTTGAAAATTAGGATGAAGTTTCGGGATAGGGTGAGGGTTAGGGTAAGGGTGATGGTAGGGATAAATTTGAGGGTTCGGCTGAGGGTGAGGGTTAAGGTTAGTGTGAGGGTTACAGTTGGGATGAGGGTTAGGGTAAGGGTGAGGTTTAGGGATTAGGGTGAGGGTGATGGTTAGATTGAGGATTAGGGTTAGGGTTAGTGTGTGGTTTAGGGTGAGGATGAGGGTTAGAGTTAGGTGAGGGTAAGAGTTAGAATTAGGGTAAGGGTGATGGTGAGGGTTAGGGTTAGGTTTAGGGTGAGGTTTAGCCTTAGGGTGAGGGTTAGGGTTAGTGTAAGGGTTAGTGTTAGGGTTCAGGTTACTGTTAGGGTGAGGGTAAGTATTAGGGTGAGGGTTAGGGTTAGCGTGAGGGTTATAGGTAGGGTGAGGGTTAGGGTTAGTGTTAGGGGTATTAGTTTTAGGTTTCGTGTTACCTTGAGGGTGAGGGTGAGGATGAGGGTTAGGTTTAGGGTTAGGGTAAGGTTTAGGATTAGGATTAGGGTGAGAGTTAGGGTTAGGGTGAGAGTGAGGTTTAGGTTTAGATTTAGGCTTAAGGTGAGGGTTAGTGTTAGGGTTAGTGTTAGGTGTGGGTTAGGGTGAGGGTTAGTGTGAGGGTTATGGTTAGGGTTAGGGTTAGGCTTAGCGGTAGGCTGAGCGTGAGGTTGAGTGTTAAGGTTGGGGTTAGGGTTAGGGTAAGGTTTAGGGTTAGGGTGAGGGTTAGGATGAGGGTTAGGGTTATGATTAGGATTGGAATGAGGGCTAGGGTGAGGGTGAGTGTGAGGGTTAAGTTAAGTGTTAGGCTTAGGTTTAGGTTGAGGGTGAGGGTTAGGTTTAGGTTGAGGGCGAGGGTGAGGGTTAGGGTTAGTGTTAGGGTTAGGGTGAGGGTTACTGTGAGGGTTAGTCTTAAAATTATGGTGTGGGTGAGGGTTAGGATTAGGGTGAGGCTTAGTGTTACTTTCAGGGAGAGGGTTAGCATGACGTTGAGAGTTAGTGTGAGGGTTAGGATGAGGGTGACAGTAATGGTACAGTTGAGGGTTAGGCTGAGAGTGAGGATTACGGTAAATGTGAGGGTTAGGGTTAGGGTTAGGGTAGGGGTAGGGTGAGGGTGAGGGTAAGATAGAGGATTAGTGTTAGGGTGAGGTTTAGGGTGAGGATGAGGGTTAGGGTTAGGGTTATTGTTAGTGTTATGGTTACAGTTATGTTTGCAGTGAGGGTGAGGCTGAGGATGAGGTTTATTTTTAGGTTTAGATTCAGCGTTAGAGATAGGGTTAGTATTATTTAGAGGGATAGGTTTAGATTTACAATGAGGGTGAGGGTGAGGGTTAAGGTGAGGGTGAGGTTTACGGTGAGGTTTAGGGTTAGGTTTACGTTGAGGGTGAGGTTTAGAGTTAGAATTAGGTTGATGGGGAGGGTTAGGGTGACAGGTAGGGTTAGGGGTAGTGTTAGTCTTAGGGTGAGGGTGAGGGTTAGGTTGAGGTTTAGGGATAGTCTTAGGGTTAGGATTAGGGTTAGGGTGAGGTTGATTATGAGGGTTAAGTTTAGGCTTAGGCTTACGGTTAGGTTGAGGGTGAAGGTAGGTGTGAGTGTTATGGTTACAGTGAGGGCGAGGATTAGCGTTAAGGTGAGGGTTAGAAATTGGGTTAGGATTAAGGTGAGGGTGAGGGTTAGGGTTAGGATTAGGATTAAGGTGAGGGTGAGGGTTAGGATTAGGGTTAGGGTTATTGTTAGTGTTATGGTTAAGGTTACCTTTGCAGTGATGGTGAGGCTGAGGGTGTGGGTTAGGGTTAGTATTAGGGTTAGGGTTAGGTTTAGGGTTAGGATTAGTGATTTTGTTAAGGTTAGGGTTTTAGTTATGGTGAGGGTGAGGGTGAGGGTGAGAGTTAGGGTTAGGGTTAGGGTGAGGTTTAGGGTTAGGGTGAGGATTAGGGTTAGGGTGAGGGTGAGGTTTAGGGTTAGAGTTAGTTTTAGGGCGAGGGTTAGAGTGAGGGTTAGGGTTAGGGTTAGGGTTTTGTTTAGCTTTAGGATTAGGGTTAGGGTGAGGTTTAGGGTTAGGGTGAGGATTAGGGTTAGGGTGAGGGTGAGGTTTAGGGTTAGAGTTAGTTTTAGGGCGAGGGTTAGAGTGAGGGTTAGGGTTAGGGTTAGGGTTTTGTTTAGCTTTAGGATTAGGGTTAGGGTGAGGGTGAGTGTGAGGGTTAGGTTTAGGCTAAGGCTTAGGGTTAGGCTGAGGATGACGGTGGGGTTGAGGATGAGGGTTCGGGTGATGGTTAGGGTTAGGATTAGGGTAATGGTTAGGATGAGGGTTAGGGTTAGGATTAGGGTTAGGGTGAAGACTAGGGTGAGGGTGAAAGTTAGTGTTAGGCTTAGGCTTAGGCTTAGCGTTAGGCTGAGGTTGAGGTTGAGGGTGAGTGTTAAGGTTAGGGTGATGGTTAGGGTTATCCTTAGGTTGAAGGTTAGCATGAGGTTTAGGGATAGGGTGAGGGTTAGAGTGAGGGTGATGGTAAGGGTAAAGCTATGGGTTAGGCTGAAGGTGAGAATTAAGATACGGGTGAGTGTTAGGGTTAGGGTGAGGGTTAGTGTAAGGATGATGGTTAGGGTTTATGGTGAGTTTGAGGGTTAGATTGAGGATTAGGGTTAGGTTTCGTGTGAGGTTTAGGGTGAGGATGAGGGTTAGCGTTAGGGTGAGGGTTAGGGTTAGAATTAGGTTTCGGGTGAGGGCTAGGGTGAGGGTGAGGTTTACTGTTAGTGTTAGGGTTAGGGTGAGTTTTAGGGTTAGGATGAGGCTTAGGCTTAGTGTGAGAGTTAGTGTTAGGGTTAGGGTTAGTGTTAGGGTGAGGGTAAGTGTTAGGGTGAGGGTTAGGGTTAGGGTGAGGTTTATAGTTAGGGTGAGGGTTAGGGTTAGGGTTATTTTCATTGTTAGGTTTAGCGTTACGTTGACGGTGAGGGTGAGGGTAAGGGTTAGGTTTAGGGTTAGGGTTAGGGTGAGATTTAGGGTTAGGATTCGGGTTATAATTAGGGTTAGGGTGAGTGTTAGTGTGAGGGTTAGGTTTAGGGTTAGTGTTACGTTAGGGTTAGGGTGAGGGTGAGTGTGAGGGTTAGGGTTAGGTTTAGTGTTAGGCTTAGGGTTAGGGTGAGGGTGAGTTTGAGGGTGAGGGTTAGGGTTATGGTGAGGGTTAGAGTTAGGGTTAGATTGAATGTTAGGCAGAGGGTTAGGGTTAGGAATAGGGTTAGTTTGAGCGCTGGTGTGAAGGATAGTGTGAGTGTTAGGGTTACGATAGGGTTAGGTTGAGGGTGAGTGTGAGGGTTATGGGTAGGGTTAGGGTTAGGCTTAGGGTTAGGGTTAGGGTTAGGGTTTGGTTTAGGGTGAGGGTGAGGGTGATTATTAGGGTTAGTGTTAGGGTTAGGGTTAGGGTTAGGCTAAGGGTGAGGTTGGGGGTGAGGATTAGCTTTAGGTTGATGGTTAGGTTTAGGGTTATTGTTATTGTTAGGGTTAGCGTTAGAGTTAAGGTGAAGGTGAGGGTGAGGGTGCGGGTGAGGTTTAGGGTTAGAGTTAGGTCAGGTTTATGGTTAGGGTAAGAGATAGGGTTAGGGTGAGGGTGAGGTTTACGGTTAGATTTAGGCTTAGGGTGAGGGTTACTGTTAGGGTTAGGGTTAGGATTAGTGTTAGGTTTGGGTTAGGGTGAGGGTTAGGGTGAGGGTTATGGTTAGATTTAGGGTTAGGGTGAGGTTAATGTGTGGGTTAGGGTTATGTTTAGGGTTAGGCTTAGCGTTAGGCTGAGCGTGAGGTTGAGTGTGAGGGTTTGGGTTAGGCTGAGGATTAGGATTAGGGTTAGTGTTAGGGTTAGGATGAGGGTTAGGGTTAGTATTAGGATTAGAGTGAGGGCTAGGGTGAGGGTGCCCTTTACTGTTATAGTTAGGGTGAGTTGTCGGTTTAGGGTTAGGGTGAGCATGAGGTTTAGTGTTAGAGTTAGGGTTAGGGTGAGGTTTAGGGTTAGGGTTAGTGTTAGGGTTAGGGTTAGGTTGAAGGTTATGGTTATGGTTAGGATTAGGATTAGGGTTAGGGTGAGGGTGAGTGTGAGGGTTAGGGTAAGCTTTAGGCTTAGGGTTAGGTTGAGGGTGAGGGTTAGGTTTAGAGTGTGGGTGAGTGTGAGGGTTAGGGTTAGTGTTAGGTTTAGGGTGAGGGTTAGTGTGAGGGTTAGGTTTAGGCTTAGGCTTAGGATTAGGTTGAGGGTGAAGGTAGGTGGGAGGGTTATGGTTACGGTGAGGGTGAGGATTAGGGTTAGGGTGAGGGTTAGGATTTGGGTTAGGATTAAGGTGAGGGTGAGGGTTAGGATTAGGGTGAGTGTTAGGGTTAGGATTAGGATTAGGGTGAGGGTGAGGGTGAGGGTTAAGATTAGGGTTAGGGTTATTGTTAGTGTTATGGCTAAGGTTACCTTTGCAGTGATGGTGAGGCTGAGGATGAGGGTTAGGTTTAGGATTAGAGTGAGGGTTAGGTTTTGGCTTAGTATTAGTATTTTTGTTATAGTTAGGGTTAGAGTTATGGTGAGGGTGAGAGTGAGGGTGAGGGTTAGGGTTAGGGTGAGTTTAGGGTTAGGGTGAGGATTAGGGTTAAGGTGAGGGTGAGGTTTAGGGTTAGAGTGAGGGTTAGGGGGAGGGTTAGGGTGAGGGTTAGGGGGAGGGTTAGGGTTAGGTTTAGGATTAGGGTTAGGGTGAGGGTGAGTGTGAGGGTTAGGGTTAGGCTTAAGCTTAACCTTAGGGATATGCTGAGGATGAGGGTGGGATTGAGGATTATGGTTTGGGTATTGGTTAGGGATAGGATTTGGGTGAGGGTTAGGATGAGCGTTAGGGTTATTATTAGGGTTAGGCTGGGGGCTATGGTGAGGGTGAGGGTTAGGGTTAGGTTTAGGCTTAAGTTTAGGGTTAGGCTGAGGGTGAGGTTGAGGGTGAGGGTTAAGGTTAGGGTGATGGTGAGGGTTACGGTTAGGTTGAAGTTTAGCATGAGGTTTAGGGATAGGTTGAGGGATAGAGTGAGGGTGATGGTAAGGGTAAAGTTGAGGGTTAGACTGAGGGTGAAAATTAAGATAACGGTGAGGGTTAACGTTAGGGTGAGGGTTAGGGTAAGGGTGAGGGTGAGGGTTAGATTGAGGATTAGGGTTAGGTTCAGTTTGAGGTTTGGGGTGAGGATGAGGGTTAGGGTTAGGTTGAGGGTTAGTGTTAGGTTTAGTGTTATTGTTAGGTTAAGGATTAGATTTACGGTGAGGGTGAGGTTGAGGGTCCTGGTTAGGGTTACGGATAGGGTGAGGTTTAGGGTTAGGTTTGGAGATAGGGTTAGGTTGAGGGTGATGTTTAGGGTTAGATTTCAGGTTAGTGTTAGGGTTGGGCTTAGGGTTAGGCTGAGGGTGAGAGTGGGGGTGAGGATTAATGTTGGGTTTAGGGTTAGGGTTAGAGTTAGGGTTAGGGTTAGGTTAGGGATTAGGGTTAGGTTGAAGGTGAGGGTGAGTGTTAGAGTTAGGGTTAGGCTTAGGCTGAGGGTGAGGGTGGGGGTGAGGATTAGTTTTCGGGTGATGGTTAGGGTTAGGATTAGGGTGAGGGTTAGGATGAGGGTTAGAGTTGGGATTAAGCTTAGGGTGAGGGCTAGGGTGAGAGTGAGGTTTAGGGTTAGGGTTAGGGTGAGGTTTAGGGTTAAGGTGAGGGTTAGGGTTAGTGTGAGTGTTAGTGTTAGGTTTAGGTTTAGAGTTAGGGTTAGGGGGAGGGTTAGGGTCAGGGTTAGGGTTAGGGTTAGTGTTAGGGTTATGGTTAGTGTGATGTTTAGGCTTACGGTTAGCTTAAAGGTTAGGATGAGGTTTAGGGATAGGGTGAGGGTTAGGGTAAGGGTGATGGTAAGGGTAAATTTGAGGGTTAGGCTTTGGGTGAGGGTTAGGATAAGTGTGAGGGTTACGGTTAGGGTGAGGGTTAGGGTAAGGGTGAGGGTTAGGGATTAAGGTGAGGCTGAGGGTTAGATTGAGGATTAGGGTTAGGGTTAGTGTGTGGTTAAGGGTGAGGATGAGGGTCAGGGTTAGGTGAAGTTAAGTGTTAGAATTAGGGTTATGGTGAGGACTAGGGTGAGGGTGAGGGTTAGGTTTAGGGGTAGGGTGAGGTTTAGGCTTAGGGTGAGGGTTAGGGTTAGTGTGAGGGTTAGTGTTAGGGTTAGGGTTAGTGTTAAGGTGAGGGTAAGTGTTAGGGAGAGGGTTAGGGTGAGGGTGAGGGTTGTAGTTAGGGTGAGGCTAAGGGTTAGGGTTAGGGTTATTGTTAATTTTAGGTTTAGGTTTATGTTGAGGGTGAGGTTTAGGGTTAGGTTTAGGTTGAGGTTTAGGGTTAGATTTATCTTAGGGTTAGGGTAAGTGTTATGGTTACGGTTAGGATTAGTGTTATGTTAGGGTTAGGGTTAGGGTTATGGTGTGGTTGAGTGTGTGGTTTAGGGTTAGGTTTAGGGGTAGGCTTGGGGTTAGGCTGAGGGTGAGGTTGAGGTTGATGGTTGCGGTTAGTGTGAGGGTTAGGATTATGGTTAGTGTGAGGGTTAGGATGAAGGTTAGGGTTAGGGTTAGGGTTAGAGTGAGGGCTAGGGTGAGCATGAGGTTTAGTGTTAGGGTTAGGGTGAGGTTTAGGGTTAGGGTTAGTGTGAGGGTGAGGTTTAGTGTTAGAGTTCGAGTTAGGTTGAGGGTTAGGATTAGGGTTAGTGTTAGAGTTAGGGTTAGGGTGAGTGTTAGGTTTAGGTTGAGTGTTATGGTGATGGTTAGGATTAGGATTAGGGTAGGGTTAGGGTGAGTGTGAGGGTGAGGGTAAGGGTTAGGCTTAGGGTTAGCCTGAGGGTGAGGGTGAGCGTGAGGGTTAGGGTTAGGTTGAGGGTGAGTGTGAGGGTTAGGGTTAGTGTTTGGGTTAGCCTTAGGTTTAGGCTGAGGGTGATGGTGAGGGAGAGGGTTAGGGTTAGGTTGAGGGTTAGGTTATGGTTAGGGTGAGGGTTAGGGTTAGAGGTATGATGAGTTTTAGTGTTAGGGTAACGGTTAGGGTGATGGTGAGTTCTAGGGTTAGAGTTGGGCTTAGGGTGAGGGTTAGCCTGAGGGTTAGGGTTAGGGTGAGGTTTAGGGTGGGGGTGACAGTAAAGGTAAACTTTAGGGTTAGGCTGAGGGTGAGAGTTACTGTAAGGGTTTGGGTTAGGGTTAGGGTGAGGGGTAGGGGTAGGGGTAGGGTGAGGGTGAGTGTAAGATTGAGGATTAGTGTTAGGGTGAAGTTTAGGGTAAGGATGAGGGTTTGGTTTAGGGTTTTTGTTAGTGCTATGGTTATAGTTAAGTTTGCAGGGAGGGTGAGGCTGAGGGTGAGGTTTATGGTGAGGGTTAGATTTAGGTTAGGGTTAGGGTTAGTATTATTTTTAGGGTTAGGGTTAGATTTACAGTGAGGGTGAGGGTGAGGGTTAGGGTTAGGGTGAGGTTTACGGTGAGGTTTAGGGTTAGGGTTACGTTGAGGGTGAGGTTTAGAGTTAGAATTAGGTTTATGGGGAGGGTTAGGGTGAGAGGTAGGTTTAGGGTTAGTGTTAGTCTTAGGGTGAGGTTGAGGGTTAGGTTGAGGTTTAGGGATAGGCTTAGGGTTAGGATTAGGGTTAGAGTGGGGTTGAGTGTGAAGGTTAGGTTTAGGATTAGGCTTAGGTTTAGGTTGAGTGTGAAGGTAGGTGTGAGGGTTATGGTTACGGTGAGGGTGAGGATTAGGGTTACAGTGAGGGTTAGGATTTGGGTTAGGATTAAGGTGAGGGTGAGGGTTAGGATTAGGGTGAGGGTTAGGGTTAGGATTAGGATTAGGGTGAGGGTGAGGATTAGAGTTAGTGTTAGTGTTAGGTTTAGGGTTAGGCTGAGGGTGAGGGTGGCGGTGAGGATTAGTGTTAGGGTGATGGTTAGAGTTAGGTTTAGTGTTATTGTTAGGGTTAGGGTTAGAGTTACGGTGAGGGTGAGGTTCTGGGTGAGGTTTAGGGTTAGTGTTAGGGTGAGGTTTAAAGTTAGGTTTGGAAATAGGGTTAGGCTTAGGGTGATGTTTAGGGTTAGAGTTCGGGTTAGTGTTAGGGTTGGGCTTAGGGTTAGGCTGAGGGTGAGAGTGGGGGTGAGTATTAGGGATACGGTTAAGGTTAGGGTTAGAGTTAGGTTTATGGTTAGGGTTAGGGTTATTGTTAGTGTTATGTTTAGGGTTAAGTTTGCAGTGAGGGTGAGGCTGAGGGTGAGGTTTATGGTTAGGGTTAGGTTTTGGGTTAGGGTTATTGTTAGTGTTAGTGTTAGGTTTAGGGTTAGGGTTAGAGTTACGGTGAGAGTGAGTCTTAGGGTTAGGTTGAGGTTTAGGGTGACGTTTAGGGTTAGGATTAGGTTGAGGGTGAGGTTTATGGTTAGAGTGAGGGTTAGTGGGAGGGTTAGGGTTAGGATTAGGGATAGGGTTAGGTTTAGGGGTAGAATTAGTGTTTTTCTTAAGGTTAGGGTTAGACTCATGGTTAGTGTTAGGGTGAGGGTGAGGGTTAGGGTTAGGGTAAGGGTTTGGCTTAGGGTTAGGTTGAGGGTGTGGGTTAGGCTTAGGATTAAGGTGAGGTTTAGGGTTAGGTTGAGGGTTAGGGTTAGTGTGAGTGTTAGTGTAGGGTTAGGTTTAGTGTTAGGGTTAGGGAGAGGGTTAGGGTCAGAATTAGGGTTAGGGTTAGTGTGAAAGTTAGGGTTAGGGTGAGGGTTTAGTTGAGGTTTAGGGTTAGGGTTAGGGTTAGGTTTAGGATTAGGGTTAGGTTGAGGGTATTTGTGAGTGTTAGGGTTAGGTTTAGGCTTAGGCTGAGGGTGAGGGTGAGGGTGAGGCTTAGCATTTGGGTGATGGTTAGGGTTAGGATGAGGGTGAGGGTTAGGATGAGAGTTAGGGTTAGGATTAGGGTTAAGGTGAAGGCTAGGGTGAGGCTGAGGTTTAGGTTTAGTGTTAGGGTGAGGTTTAGGCTTAGGATGAGGGTTATGGCTATTGTGAGTGTTAGTGGTAGGGTTAAGTTTAGTGTTAGGGTTAGGGGGAGGATTAGGGTCAGGGTTAAGTTTAGGGTTAGTGTTAGGATTAGGGTTAGGGTGATGGTTGGGGTTATGGTTAGCTTGAAGGTTAGGATGTTTAGGGATAGGGTGAGGGTTACGGTGAGGGTGATGGTAAGGTTGAAGTTGAGGGTTATGCTGAGGGTGAGGGTTAAGATAAGGGTGAGGGTTAGGGGTTGGGGTGAGGGTGAGGGTTAGATTGAGGATTAGGGTTAGGTTTAGTGTGAGGTTTAGTGTGATGATGAGGGTTAAGGTTAGGGTGAGGGTTACGGTTAGAATTAGGGTTAGGATGAGGGCTAGGGTGAGGGTGAGGGTTAGGGTTAGGTTGGGGTTAGAGTGAGTTTTAGGGTTAGGGTGAGGGTTAGGGTTAGTGTGAGGGTTAGTGTTATGGTTAGGGTTAGTGTTAGGGTGAGGGTAAGTGTTAGGGTGAGGGTTAGGTTTAGGTTTAGGGATATTGTTATTGTTAGGTTTATGGTTACATTGAGGGTGAGGGTGAGGGTGAGTGTTAGGGTTAGAGTTAGGGTGAGGTTTAGGTTTAGTATTACGTGTAGAGTTATGGTGAGGGTGAGGTTTTGGGTTCGAGTTAGGCTTAGGGTGAGGGTTAGTGTGAGGATTAGGGTTAGGGTTAGTGTTAGGTTAGGGTTAGGGTGAGGGTTAGTGTGAGCGTTAGGGTTAGAGGGAGGGTTAGGGTTAGGATTAGGGTTAGGGTGAGGTTGAGTGTTTGGGTTAGGGTTAGGTTTAGTGTTAGGCTTAGGGTTAGGCTGAGGGTGAGGTTGAGGGTGAGGATTAGGGTTAGGGTGAGGGTTAGAGTTAGGGTTAGATTGAGGGTTAGGATGAGGGTTAGGGTTAGGATTAGGGTTAGTGTGAGGGTCAGTGTGTGGGTTAGGGTTAGGTTTAGCTTTATGCGTCGGGTTAGGCTGAGGCTGAGGTTGAGGGTGAGGGTTAGGGTTAGTGTGAGGCTTAGGGTTAGGGATAGGGTTAGGTTTAGGATTAGGGTTAGGTTGAGGGTCAGTGTGAGTTTTAGGGTTAGAGTTAGGGTTAGGCTTAGGGTTAGGGTTTGGTTTAGGGTTAGGGTTTGGTTTAGGGTGAGGGGTAGGGTGAGGATTAGGGTTAGTGTTAGTGTTACGGTTAGGGTTAGGCTAAGGGAGAGGGTGGGGTGAGGATTAGGTTTAGGGTGATGGTTAGGTTTAGGGTTAGTGTTATTGTTAGGGTTAGGGTTAGAGTTACGGTGAGGCTGAGGTTGTGGGTGAGGGTTAGGGTTAGGGTTTGGGTGAGGTTTAGAGTTAGGGTTGGAGATAAGGGTAGGGTGAGAGTGATGTTAGAGTTAGGGTTAGTGTTAGGATTGGGCTTAGGGTTAGGCTGAGGGTGAGAGTGGGGGTGAGGATTAGGGATAGGGTTAGGGTTAGGGTTAGATTTAGGGTTAGGGTTAGGGTTAGGGTTATTGTTAGTGTTATGTCTAAGGTTAAGTTTGCAGTGAGGGTGAGGCTGAGGGTGAGGTTTATGGTTAGGGTTAGCTTTAGGGTTAGGGTTAATGTTAGTTTTAGTGTTAATGTTAGGGTTACAGTTACGGTGACAGTGAGCGTGAGGGTTAGGGTTAGGGTGAGATTTAGCGTTAGATTTAGGTTGAGGGTGAGTTTTAGGTTTAGAGTGAGGGTTAGTGGGAGGGTTAGGTTTAGGGTTAGTGTTAGTCTTAGGGTGAGGGTGAGGGTTAGGTTGAGGTTTAGGGATAGGGTTAGGTTTACGATTAGGGTTAGGGTGAGGGTGAATGTGAGGTTTAGGATTAGGTTTAGGCTTAGGCTTATGGTTAGAATTAGGATGAGGGTGAGTGTTAGGGTTAGGGTTAGATTGAGGTTTAGGGTTAGGGTGTGGTTTAGGGTTAGTGTGTTATTGTTAGGGTTTGGTTTAGTGTTAGGGTTAGGGGGAGGGTTAGGGTCAGGTTTAGGGTTAGGGTTAATATTAGGGTTAGAGTTAGTTTAAGGGTTAGGGTTAAGGTGAGGGTGAGGGTGAGTGTTAGGGTTAGGCTTAGGCTTAGGCTGAGGGTGAGGGTGTGGGTCAGGATTCGTTTTCGTGTGATGGTTAGGGTTAGGTTTAGGGTGAGGGTTAGGGTGAGGTCTAGGGTGAGAGTGAGGGTTAGGGTTAGGGTTAGAGTGAGATTTAGGATTAAGGTGAGGGTTAAGGTTAGTGTGAGTGTTAGTGTTAGGTTTATGTTTAGTGTTACATTTAGGGGAATGTTAGGGTCAGGCTTAGGGTTAGGGTTAGTGTTAGGGTTAGGGTTAGGGTGATGGTTAGGGTTACGGTTAGCTTGAAAGTTAAGATGAGGTTTAGGGATAGGGTGAGGGTTAGGGTAAGTGTGATGGTAAGGGTAAATTTGAGGTTTACGCTGAGGGTGAGGGTTAGGATAAGTGTGAGGGTTACGGTTAGGGTGAGGGTTAGGTTAAGGTTGAGGGTTAGGTATTAGGGTGAGGGTTAGATTGAGGATTAGGGTTAGGGTTAGTGTTGTTGTTTAGGGTGAGGATGAGGGTTAGTGTTAGGTGAGGGTAAGGGTTAGAATTAGGGTTAGGGTGAGGGCTAGGTTGAGGGTGAGGGTTAGGGTTAGGGTTAGGGTGAGGTTTAGGCTTAGGGTGAGGTTTTGGGTTAGTGTAAGAGTTAGTGTTAGGGTTAGGGTTAGTGTTATGGTGAGGGTGAGGGTTATAGTTAGGATGAGGGTTAGGGTTAGGGTTAGGGTTATTGTTAGATTTTGGTTTAGATTTACGTTAAGTATGAGGGTGAGGGTGAGGGTTAGGGTTAGGGTTAGGGTGAGGTATAGGTTTAGGATTAGGGTTAGAGTTAGGGTTAGGGTTTGGGTGAGGTTTAGGGTTAGATTTAGGCTTAGGGTGAGGGTTAGTGTTAGGTTTGTGTTAGGGAAAGGGTCAGTGTGAGGGTTATGGTTAGAGTTCGGTTAGTGTTAGGATTAGGGTTAGGGTGAGGTTAAGTGTGTGGGTTAGGGTTAGGTTTAGGGTTAGGCTTAGCGTTAGGCTGAGGGTGAGGTTGAGGGTGAGGTAAGGGGTTAGGGTGAGGGTTAGGATTAGGGTTAGTGTGAGGGTTAGGATGAGGGTTAGGGTTATGATTACGGTTAGAGTGAGGGCAAGGGTGAGGGTGACGTTTACGGTTAGGGTTAGGGTGCGGTTGTGGGTTAGGGTTAGGGTGAGGGTGAGGTTTAGTGTTAGAGTTAGGGTTAGGGTGAGGGTTAGGGTTAGGGTTAGTGTTAGGTTTAGGGATAGGGTGAGTGTTAGGTTTAGGGTGAGGGTTATGGTTATGGTTAGGATTAGAATTATGGTTAGGTTGAGGGTGAGTGTGTGGGTTGGGGTAAGGGTTAGGCTTAGGGTTAGGTTGAGCGTGAGGGTTAGGTTTAGGGTGAGGGTGAGTGTGAGGCTTAGGTTTAGTGTTAGGGTTAGGGTGAGGTTTAGTGTGAGGGTTATTGTTAAAGTTAGGGTGTGGGTGAGGGTTAGGGTTAGGGTGATGCTTAGGTTTACGGTCAGGGAGAGGGTTAGAATGAGGGTGAGATTTAGTGTGAGGGTTAGAGTGAGGGAGACAGTAAGGGTAAAGTTGAGGGTTAGACTGAAAGTGAGGATTACTGTAAATGTGAGGGTTAGGGTTAGGGTGAGGGTTAGGGTTAGGGTTAGGGTGAGGGTGTGGTTTAGTTTGAGGATTAGTTTTAGGGTTAGTGTGAGGTTTAGTGTGAGGATGAGAGTTAGGGTTAGGGTGAGGGCTAGGGTGAGGGTGAGGGTTAGGATTTGGGATAGGGTGAGTGTGAGAGTTAGGGTGAGTGTTAGGGTTAGGGTGAGGGTTAGTGTGAGGGTTAGTGTTAAAGTTAGGGTGTGGGTGAGGGTTAGGATTAGGGTGATGCTTAGGCTTATGGTCAGGGAGAGGGTTAGCATTAGGGTGAGAGTTAGTGTGAGGGTTAGGGTGAGGGTGACAGTAAGGGTAAAGTTGAGGGTTAGGCTGAGAGTGAAGATTACGGTAAATGTGAGGATAAGGGTTACGGTTATGGTGCGGGTTAGGGTTAGGGGTAGTGTGAGGGTGAGGGTAAGATTGAGGATTAGTGTTAAGGTGAGGTTTAGGGTGAGGATGAGTGTAAAGGTTAGGGTTAGGGTTATTGTTAGTGTTATGGTTACAGTTAAGTTTGCAGTGAGGGTGAGGCTGAGGGTGAGGTTTATGGTTATGGTTAGGTTTAGGGTTAGGGTTAGGGTTAGTATTATTTTTAGGGTTAGGGTTAGATTTACAGTGAGGGTGAGGGTGAGGGTTAGGTTTAGGGTGAAGTTTACAGTGAGGTTTAGGGTTAGGGTTAGGTTGAGGGTGAGTTTTAGAGTTTGAATTTGGTTTATTGTGAAGGATAGCGTGAGAGGTAGGGTTAGGGTTAGAGTTAGTGTTAGGGTGAGGGTGAGGTTTAGGTTGAGGTTTAGGGATAGGCTTAGGGTTAGAATTAGGGTTTGGGTGAGCATGAGTGTGAGGGTTAGGTTTAGGTTTATGCTTAGGTTTAGGTTGAAGGTGAAGGTAGGTGTGAGGGTTATGGTTACAGTGAGGGTGAGGATTACAGTTAGGGTGAGGGTTAAGATTTGGGTTCTGATTAAGGTGAGGGTGAGGGTTAGTGTTAGGGTGATGGTTAGGGTTAGGATTAGGATTAGGGTGAGGGTGAGTGTTTGGATTAGGGTTAGGCTTATTTTTAGTGTTATGGTTACGGTTACCTTTGCAGTGATGGTGAGGCTGAGGGTGAGGTTTAGGATTAGGATTAGGGTTAGGGTTAGGTTTAGGGTTAGGATTAGTGTTTTTTTAAGGTTAGGGTTAGAGTTATGGTGAGGGTTAGGGTGAGGGTGAGGGTGAGGCTTAGGTTTAGGGTTAAGGGACGGTTTAGGGTTAGGGTGAGGATTAGGGTTAGGGTGAGGGTGAGGTTTAGGGTTAGAGTTAGGGTTAGGGGGAAGGTTAAGGTGAGGGTTAGGGTTAGGGTTAGGGTTAGGGTTAGGATTAGGGTTAGGGTGAGGGTGAGTGTGAGTGTTAGGGTAGGCTTAGGCTTAGGCTTAGGCTTAGGCTGAGGATGAGGGTGGGGGTGGGGGTGAGGTTTAGGGTTCGGGTGATGGTTAGGGTTAGGATTAGGGTGAGGGTTAGGATGAAGGTTAGGGTTAGGATTAGGGTTAGGGTGAGGGCTAGGGTGAGGGTGAGTATTAGGGTTAGGGTTAGGCTTAGGCTTAGGGTTAGGCTGAGGTAGAGGTTGAGGATGAGGGTTATGGTTAGGGTGATGGTTAGTGTTACCGTTAGGTTGAAGGTTAGCATGATATTTAGTGTTAAGGTGAGGGTTAGAGTGAGGGTGATGGTAAGGGTATAGTTGAGGGTTAGGCTGAGAGTGAGAATTAAAATAAAGGTGAGGGTTAGGGTTAGGGTGAGGCTTAGGGTAAGGGTGAGGGTTAGGGGTTATGCTGAGGGTGAGGGTTAGATTGAGGATTAGGGTTAGGTTTATGGTCAGGATGAGGGTTAGGGTTATGGTGAGGGTTAAGGTTAGAATTAGGTTTAGGTTGAGAGCTAGGGAGAGGGTGAGGGTTAGGGTTAGTGTTAGGGGTTAGGATGAGTTTTAGGATTAGGGTGAGGTTTAAGGTTAGTGTGAGGGTTAGTGTTAGGTTTAGGGTTAGTGTTAGCATGAGGGTAAGTGTTAGGGTGAGGGTTAGGGTTCGGATGAGGTTTATAGTTACGGTGAGGGTTTGGGTTAGGGTTATTGTTATTGTTAGGTTTAGGGTTACATTGAGGGTGAGGGTGAGGGTGAGGGTTAGGTTTAGGATTAGGGTTAGGTTCAGATTTAGGGTTAGGATTAGTGTTAGAGTTAGGGTTAGGGTGAGGGTGAGGTTTCGGTTTAGAGTTAGGCTTAGGGTGAGTGTTAGTGTGAGGGTTAGGGTTAGGGTTAGTGTTAGGTTAGGGTTAGGGTGAGGGTTAGTTTGAGGGTTAGGGTTAGAGTGATAGTTAGCATTAGTATTAGGGTTATGGTGAGGGTGAGTGTTTGGGTTAGGGTTAGGTTTAGTGTTAGGCTTAGGGTTAGGCTGAGGGTGAGGTTGAGGGTGAGGATTAGGGTTAGGGTGAGGGTTAGAGTTAGGGTTATATTGAGGGTTAGGATGAGGGTTAGGGTTAGGATGAGGGTTAGGTTGACCGCTGGTGTGAAGTTTAGTGTGAGGGATAGGGATAGGGTTAGGTTTAGGATTAGGGTTAGGTTGAGGGTGAGTGTGATGGTTAGGCTTAGGGTTAGGGTTAGGCATAGGGTTAGGGTTTGGGTTAGGGTTTGGTTTAGAGTGAGGGTGATGGTGAGGATTAGGATTAGTGTTAGGGTTAGCGTTAGGGTTAGGCTAATGGTGAGAGGGTGGGGTTGAGGATTAGGGTTAGGGTTAGGTGAGGTTTAGGGTTAGTGTTAGAGATAGGGTTAGGGTGAGGGTAAGGTTTAGGGTTAGAGTTAGGGTTATTTTTAGCGTTAGGCTTAGGTTTAGGCTGAGGGTGAGCGTGGGCGTGAGGATTAGGTTTAGGGTTAGGGTTAGGGTTAGAGTTCGGGTTAGGGTTAGGTTTAGGGTTATTGTTAGTGTTATGGTTAGAATTAATTTTGCAGTGAGGGTGAGGCTGAGGGTGAGGTTTATGGTTAGGGTTAGGTTTAGAGTTAGGGTTAGTGTTAGTGTTGTTGTTAGGGTTAAGGTTAGAGTTACGGTTAGGGTGAAGGTGAGGGTGAAGGTTAGGGTTAGGGTGAGTTTTAGGGTGAGGTTTAGGGTTAGGATTAGGTTGTGGTTTAGTGTTATTCTTAGGGTGAGGGTGAGGGTTAGGTTGAGGTTTAGGGATAGGTTTAGGGTTAGGATTAGGTTTAGGGTGAGTGTGAATGTGAGTGTTAGGGTTAGAATTAGGCTTAGGCTTAGGTTTGGGATTATGGTGAGGGTGAGTGTTAAGCTTTGGTTTAGGGTGAGGTTTAGGGTTAGGGTGAGGGTTAGTGTTAGGGTGAGGGTTAGGTTTAGTGTTAGGGTTAGGGGGAGGGTTAGGGTCAGCATTAGGGTTAGGGTTACTGTGAGGGTTAGGGTTAGTATGAGGGATAGGTTGAGGTTTAGGGTTAGGGTTAGGGTTACGTTTAGGATTAGGGTTAGAGTGAGGGTGAGTGTGAGTGTTAGGGTTAGGTTTAGGCTTAGGCTTAGTGTGAGGGTGAGGGTGAGGCTTAGTGTTTGGGTGATGGTTAGGGTTAGGATGAAGGTGAGGGATAGGATCAGGGTTAGGGTTAGGATTAGGTTTAGGGTGAAGGCTAGGGTGAGGTTGAGGGTTAGGTTTAGGGTTAGGGTGACGTTTAGGCTTAGGGTGAGGTTTAGGGTTAGTGTGAGTGTTAGTGTTAGGGTTAAGTTTACTGTTAGGGTTAGGGGGAGGGTTAGATTCAGGTTTAGGGTTAGGGTTAGTGTTAGAATTAGGGCTAAGGTGATGGTTAGGGTTATGGTTAGTTGAAAGTTAGGATGCTGTTTAGGGATAGGGTGAGGGTTAGGGTGTGGGTGAGGGTTAAGATAAGGGTGAGGGTTACGGTTAGGGTGAGGGTTAGGGTAAGGGTGAGGGTTAGGGATTAGGGTGAGGGTGAGGGTTAGATTGAGGATTAGGGTTTGGGTTAGTGTGTGGTTTGGGTGAACATGAGGGTTAGGGTTAGTTGAGGGTAAGGGATCGAATTGGGAATAGGGTGAGGGCTAGGGTTAGGGTGAGGGTTAGGGTTAGTGTGAGGTTTAGCGTTAGGGTTAGGGTTAGTGTTAGGGTGAGAGTAAGTGTTAGGTTGAGGGTTAGGATTAGGGTGAGGGTTATGGTTAGGGTGAGGGTTAGTGTTAGGTTTAGGGTTTTTGTTAATTTTAGGTTTAGGGTTATGTTTATGGTGAGGGTGAGGGTCAGGGTGAGGGTTAGGGTTAGGGTTAGGGTGAGGTTTAGAGTTAGGATTAGGTTAGTGTTATGGTTAGGGTGAGGGTGAGGTTTAAGGTTAGATTTAGGCTTAGGGTGAGTGTTAGGGTTAGGGTTAGTGTTAGGTTAGGGTTAGGGTGAGTGTGTGGGTTAGGGTTAGGTTTAGGTTTAGGCTAAGTGTTAGGCTGAGAGTGAGGTTGAGGGTGAAGTTTAGGGTTAGGGTGAGGGTTAGGATTACGGTTAGGGTGAGATTTATGATGACGGTTAGGGTTAGGATTAGGGTTAGAGTGATGGTTAGGGTGAGGGTGAGGTTTAGGTTTAGGGTTAGGGTGAGGTTTAGTGTTAGGTTTAGGGTGAGGTTGAGTGTTAGAGTTAGGGTTAGGGTGAGGGTTAGGGATCGGGTTAGTGTTAGTGTTAGGGTTAGGGTGAGTGATAGTTTTAGGGTGATGTTATGGTTATGTTTAGGATTAGGATTAGAGTTAGGGTGAGGGTGAGTGTGTGGGTTAAGGTTAGTTTTAGTGTTAGGCTTAGGGTTAGGCAGAGGGTGAGGTTGAGGCTGAGGGTTAGGTTTAGTGTGAGTCTTTGGGTTACAGTGAGGGTTATGTTTAGGGTGACGGTTACGATTAGGTTTTGGGTTAGGTTGAGGGCTACGTTGAGTGTGAGGTTTAGGGTTAGAGTTAGGGTGAAGTTTATGGTTAGGGTGCTGTTTAGGGTTAGGGTTAGGCTGAGGTTTAGGGTTATAGTTAGGTTTAGGTTTAGGGCGAGTGTGAGGTTTAGGGTTAGAGTTAGGGTTAGGGTGAGGGTTAGGGTGAGGTTTAAGGTTAGAGTTAGGGTTATGGGGGAGGGTCAGGTTGAGGGTAAGGTTTAGGGTGAGGGCTAGTTTGAGGGTGAGGGTTAGGGTTAGTGTTAGGCTTAGGCTTATGTTTAGGCTGAGTGTGAGTTTGAGGGTGAGGGTCAGGGTTAGGGTGAGGTTAGGGTTACGGTTAGGTTGAAGGTTAGCCTGAGGTTTAGGGATAGGGTGAGGGATAGGTTGTTGGTGATGGTAAGGGTAAAGTTGAAGGTTAGGCTGAGGGTCAGGGTAAAGATAAGGGTGAGTGTTAGGGTTAGGATGAGGGTTAGGGTAATGGTGAGGGTTAGAGGTTAGGGTGAGTGTGAGTGTTAGATTGAGGATTAGGGTTAGGTTTAGTGTGAGGTTTAGGGTGAGGATGATGTTAGGGTTAGGGTGAGGGTTAGGGTTATAATTAGGGTTAGAATGAGGGCTAGGCTGAGGGTGAGGGTGAGGGTAAGGTTAGGGTTATGGTGAGTTTTAGGGTTAGGGTGAGGGTTAGGTTTAGTGTGCGGGTTAGTGTTATGGTTGGGTTAGTGGTAGGGTGAGGGTAAGTGTTAGAGTGAGAGTTAGGGTTAGGGTGAGGGTTATAGTTAGGGTGAGGGTTAGGGTTAGGGTTAGGTTTAGGGTTATTGTGATTTTTAGGTTTAGAGTTACATTCAGGGTGAGGGTGAGTGTGAGGGTTAGGGTTAGAGTTAGGGTGAGTTTTAGGTTTAGGATTAGGGGTAAAGTTAGGGTTAGGGTGAGGGTGAGGTTTAGGGTTAGAGTTAGGCTTAATGTGAGGGTTAGTGTGAGGATTAGTGTTAAGGTTAGTCTTAGGTTAGGGTTAGGGTGAGGTTTATTGTGAGGGTAAGGGTTAGAGGGACTGTTAGGGTTAGGATTAGGGTTAGGGTGAGGTTCAGTGTGTGGGTTAGGGTTAGGTTTAAAGTTCGGCTTAGGGTTAGGCTGAGGCTGAGGCTAAAGGAGAGGGATAGGGTTAGGTTAGGGTTAGGTTTAGGGTAAGGTTGAGGGTTAGGATGAGGGTTAGGGTTAGGATTAGTGTTAGGGTGAGGGTGACTCTGTGGGTTATGGTGCAGTTTAGTGTTAGGGTTAGGGTTAGAGTTAGGGTTATGGTGAGGGTGAGGTTTAGGGGTACAGTTGGGGTTAGGGTGAGAGTTAGGGTGAGGGTTAGGGTTAGCGTGAGTGTTAGGGTTGTGGTGAAGGTAAGAGTAAATGTTAGGGTTCGGCTGAGGGTGAGAGTTACTTTAAGGCTGAGGGTTATTGTTAGGGTGAGGGTTAGGTTTAGGGGTAGTGTGAGGGTGAGGTTTAGATTGAGGATTAGTGTTAGGATTAGGGTGAGGTTTAGGGTGAGGATTAGGGTTAGGGTTAGGGTTATTGTTAGTGTTATGGTTAGGGTTAAGTTTGCGATGAGGTTGAGGCTGAGGGTGAGGTTTATGGTTAGGGTTAGGTTTAGGGTTAGGGTTTGGGTTAGTGTTATTGTTAAGGTTAGGGTTGGTGTTACAGTGAGGGTGAGGTGAGTGTGAGGGTTAGGTTGAGGGTTAGGTTTAGGATTAGGTTGAGGGTGAAGATAGGTGTGAGTGTTAGGGTTATGGTGAGGGTGAGGATTAGGTTTAGGGTGAGGTTTAGGATTTGGGTTAGGATTAAGTTGAGGGTGAGGGTTAGGGTTAGGGTGAGGGTTAGCATTAGGATTAGGGTTAGGGTGAGGGTGAGGGTTAGGATTAGAGTTAGGGTTAGGGTTATTGTTAATGTTATGGTTAAGGACACCTTTGCAGTGATGGTGAGGCTGAGGGTGATGTTTAGGGTTAGGATTACGGTTAGGGTTAGGTTTAGGGTTAGGATTTGTGTTATTGTTAAGCTTATGGTTAGAGTTATGGTGAGGGTGAGGGTGAGGGTGAGGGTGAGGGTTCGGCTTAGGGTGAGGTATAGGGTTAGGGTTAGTGTGAGGTTTAGGGTGAGGATGAGAGTTAGCGTTAGGTTGAGGGCTAGGTTGAGGGTGAGGGTAAGTGTTAAGGTGAGGTTTAGGGTTAGGGTTATGGTTAGTGTTATTGTGAGGGTTAGTGTTAGGGGGAGAGAGTGTTAGGGTGAGGGTTAGGGTTAGGGTTAGAGTTAGGATTAGGGAAAGGGTTACGGTGAGGGTTAAGGTGAGGGATAGGTGGAGGTTTAGGTTTAGGGTTGGGGTTAGGATTAGGATTAGGGTTAGGGTGAGGGTTACTGTGAGGGTTAGGGTTAGGCTTCGGCTTAGACTTAGGGTTAGGCTGAGGGTGTGGGTGGGGGTGAGGATTAGTTTTTGGGTGATGGTTAGGGTTACGATTAGGGTGAGGGTTAGGATGAGGGTTAGGGTTAGGATTAGTGTTAGGGTGAGGGCTAGGGTGAGGGCTAGAATGACGGTGAGGGTGAGCGTTAGGGTTAGGCTTAGGCTTAGGGTTAGGCTGAGTGTGACGTTGAGGGTGAGGGTTAGGGTTATGGTGATGGTTAGGGTTACAGTTAGGTTGAAGGTTAGCATAAGTTTTAGGGTTAGGGTGAGGGTTAGAGTGAGGGTGATGGTAAGTGTAAAGTTGAGGGTTACGCTGAGGGGGAGGGTTAAGTTAAGGGTGAGGGTTAGGGTTAGGGTGAGGGTTAGTGTAAGGTTGAGGGTTAGGGTTTATTGTGAGGGTGAGGGTTAGATTGAGGATTAGGGTTAGGTTTAGTGTGAGGTTTAGGGTGAGGATGAGGCTTAGGGTTAGGGTGAGGTTTAGGGTTAGGGTTAGTGTTATTGTTAGGGTTAGAGTTAGAGTTACGGTGAGGGTAAGGTTGCGGGTCCGGGTTAGGGTTAGGGTTAGGGTGAGGTTTAGAGTTAGGGTTGGAGATAGGGTTAGGTTCAGGGTGATGTTTAGGTTTAGAGTTCGGGTTAGTTTTAGTGTTGGGCTTAGGGTTAGGCTGAGGGTGAGAGTGGGGTGAGGATTAGGGTTGGGTTTAGGGTTAGGATTAGAGTTAGCGGTAGGGTTTGGGTCGGGATTAGGGTTAGGGTTAAGGTGAGGGTGAGTGTTAGGGTTAGGTTTAGGCTTAGGCTGAGGGTGAGGGTGGGGGTGAGGATTAGTTTTCGTTGAGGATTAGTGTGAGGTTTAGGGTTAGAATTAGGGTTAGGGTGAGGTCTAGGGTTATTGTTAGTGTTAGAGCTATGGTTAGGCTGAGGGTGAGTGTGATTGTGAGGGGTAGGGTTAGGGTTAGGCGTAGGATTAGGCTGAGGGTGAGGGTGAGGATGAGGTTTAGTGTGAGGGTTAGGATGAGGGTGAAAGTAAGGGTAAAGTTGAGGGGTAGGCTGAGAGTGAGGATTACGGTAAATGTGAGTGTTAGTGTTAGGGTGAGGATTAGAGTTAGGGTTAGGGTGAGGGTGTGGTTTAGATTGAGGATTAGTTTTAGGGTTAGTGTGAGGTTTAGGGTGAGGATGAGGGTTAGGGTTAGGGTGCGGGTGAGGGTTAGGGTTAGGGTTAGGGTGAGTGTTACGGTTAGGGTGATGGTTAGTGTTAGTGTGAGGGTTAGTGTAAGAGTTAGTGTTAGTGTTAGTGTGAGGGTAAGTGTTATTGTTCGGGTTAGGGTTCGGGTGAGGGTTATGGTTAGAATGAGGGTTAGGGATAGGGTTAGGGTTATTGTTAGGGTTAGTGTTCGTGTTAGGATGAGGGTTAGGGTTAGCATTAGGTTTAGGGTGAGGACAAGTGTGAGGGTGAAGTTTAGGGTTTCAGTCAGGCTTAGATTTAGGGTTAGGCTGAGGCTGAGGGTGAGGTTGAGGGTTAGGGTTAGCGTGATGGTTAGGGTTACAGTTAGGCTTAGGGTTAGCATGAGTGTTAGGGTTAGGGTGAGGGTTAGGCTGAGGGTGACTGTAAGGGTAAAGGAGATTATTAGGGTTAGGGTGAGGGTTGGGGTGAGGATTATGGTAAGTGTTAAGGTGAGGTTGAGGGTTAGATTGAGGATTAGTGTTATGGTTAGTGTGTGGTTTAGGGTGAGGATGAGGGTTAGGGTTAGGGTGAGGGCTAGGGTGAGGTTGAGGGTTAGGGATAGAGTTAGGTTGAGGTTTAGGTTTAAGGTGATTTTTAGGGTTAGTGTGAGGGTAAGTGTTAGGATTAGTGTTACTGTTAGGGTGAGGGTAAGTGTTAGCATGAGGGTTAAGCTTAGGGTGAGGGTTATGGTTAGGTTGAGGCTTAGTGTTAAGTTTAGGGTTATTGTTAGAGTTAGGTTTAGGGTTATGGATACTGTGATGGTGAGGGTGAGGGTGAGGGTTGGGGTTAGGGTTAGTGCTGGGGTTAGGGTTAGGGTGAGGGTTAGGTTGAGTTTTAGGGTTAGGTTTCGGGTTAGGTTTAGGATTAGGGTTATGGTGTGGGTGAGTGTGAGGGTTAGGGTTAGGGTTAGGCTTAGGCTTAGGGTTAGGCTGAGGGTGAGGGTGGGAATGAGTATTAGCTTTAGGGTGATGGTTAGGTTTAGGGTTAGGTTTAGGGTTATGGTTAGGGTTAGGATTAGGGTTAGGGTGAGGGCTAGGGTGAGGGTGAGGGTTAGGCTGAGAGTTAGGCTGAGTCTGAGGGTGAGGGTGAGGGTTAGGGTTAGGTTGAGGTTTAGGGTTAGGGTTAGGGTGAGTTTGAGGTTAAGAATGAGGATTAGTTTTAGGGTTAGTGTGAGGTTTAGGGTGAGGATGAGGGTTAGGTTTAGGGTGAGGGCTAGGGTGACGTGAGGGTTAGGGTTAGGGTGAGGCTTAGGATGAGGTGTAGGGTTAGGATTAGGGTTAGGGTGAGCGCTAGTGTGATGGTTAGTGTGAGGGTTAGGGTTAGGGATAGGGATAGGTTTAGGATTAGGTTTAGATTGAGGGTGAATGTGAGGGTTAGGTTTAGGGTTAGGGATAGGCTTAGGGTTAGGGTGAGTGTTAGGGTTAGTGTGAATTTTAGGGTTATGGTGAGGGTTATGGTTATGGTGAGGGTTAGAGTTAGGTTTAGGGTTAGGGTTAGGGTGAGGTTTAGGGTGAGGATGAGTTTTAGGGTTAGGTTTAGGGTGTGGTTTAGGGTTATGTTTAGGGTTATTGTTAGGGCGATGGTGAGGGTTAGGGTTAGAGTTAGGGTTAGGTGAGGGTTAGGGTTAGTTTTAGTGTTAGGGGTAGGGTTAGGATGAAAGTTAGGGTGAGGGTGAGGGTTAGGGTAAGCGTTAGGATTAGGATTAGGGTTAAGGTGAGGGTGAGTGTGAGGGTTAGTGTTAGGGTTAGGGTTAGGTTTAGGATTAGGGTTAGGGTGAGGGTGAGGGTTAGGGTTAGCGTTATGTTTAGAGTGAGGGTTAGGTTGAGGGTTATGGTGAGGGTAAGGGTTAGGATTACCGTTAGGGTATGTGCTAGGATGAGCAATAGGGTTAAGGTTAGGGTTAGGGTGAGGGTTAGGGTTAGGGTTAGGGTGAGGCTTAGGATGAGGTGTAGGGTTAGGATTAGGGTTAGGGTGAGCGCTAGGGTGATGGTTAGTGTGAGGGTTAGGGTTAGGGATAGGGATAGGTTTAGGATTAGGTTTAGATTGAGGGTGAATGTGAGGGTTAGGTTTAGGTTTAGGGTTAGGCTTAGGGTTAGGGTGAGTGTTAGGGTTAGTGTGAATGTTAGGGTTAAGGTGAGGGTTATGGTTATGGTGAGGGTTAGAGTTAGGTTTAGGGTTAGGGTTAGGGTGAGGTTTACGGTGAGGATGAGGTTTAGGGTTAGTGTTAGGGTGTGGTTTAGGGTTATGGTTATGGTTATTGTTAGGGCGATGGTGAGGGTTAGGGTTAGAGTTAGGGTTAGGTGAGGGTTAGGGTGAGGGTTAGGGTTAGTGTTAGTGTTAGGGGTAGGGTTAGAATGAAGGTTAGGGTAAGGGTTAAGATTAGGATTAGGGTTAAGGTGAGGGTGAGTGTGAGGGTTAGTGTTAGGTTTAGGATTAGGGTTAGGGTGAGAATGAGGGTTAGGGTTAGGGTTATGTTTAGAATGAGCGTTAGGGTGAGGGTTATGGTGAGAGTGTTAGGATTAACGTTAGGTTATGTGCTAGGATGAGCAATAAGGTTAGGGCTAGGGTTAGGGTGAGGGTTAGGTTGAGGGTTAGGGTTAGGGTTAGTTTTAAGGTTAGGGTTGGTGTTAGGGTTAGGATTAGGGTTACGGTGACTGTGAGTGTAACAGTTAGGGTTAGGGTTAGTTTTAGGCTTAGGGTTAGGCTGAGGCTGAGTGTGAGGGTGAGGGTTAGATTTAGGCTGAGTTTTTGGTTTAGTGTTAGAGTGAGGGTTAGGGTTAGAATTAGGGTTAGTGTATGTCCTAGGGTGAGGGTTAGCCTAACACTAACGTTTAGGTTTAGGGTGAGGTTTAGCTTTAGGGTTATGATCAGGATTAGGGTTAGTGTGAGGGTTTGGGTTAAGGTTAGAGTTACGGTGAGGGTGAGGTTTAAGTTTAGGTTTAGGGTTATGGTTATTGTTAGGGTTAGGGTTAGGGTTAAGGTTAAGGTAAGGGTAAGGGTTAGGGTGATGTTGACTGTTAGGATTAGGGTTAGGATTAGGTTTAGTGTTAGGGTTAGGGTGAGGTTTAGGGTTATTGTTAGGGTTAGGGTTAGGTTTAGTGTGAGTGTTAGGGTTAGGTTTAGTGCTATGGTTAGGTTTATGGTGAGGGCTAGTGTGAGGGTGAGGGTATTGTTAGGGTTAGGCTTAGGCTTACGGTTAAGCTGAGGGTGAGGGTTAGGGTTAGGCTTAGGCTTAGGGTTAGGCTGAGGTTGAGTGTGAGGATTAGGGTTAGGGTTTGGGTTAGGGTTAGGCTTAGTGCTAGGCGGAGGGTGAGGGTGAGGGTGAGGGTTATCTTTAGGGTGAGGGTGAGGATTAGGTTTAGGGTTAGCGTTACGGTGCGGGTTAGGGTGAGGGTTAGGGTTAGTGTTACGGTTACGGTGAGGGTGAGAGTGAGTGTGAGGGTTAGAGTTAGGTTTAGTGTTATTTTTTGTGTTATGGTTAGGTTTAAATTTACACTGAGGGTGAGGATGAGGGTGAGGGTTAGGTTTAGGGTTAGGGTGAGGTTTAGGTTAGGGTTAGGGTAAGGGTTAGGGTGAGGGTTTGGGTAAGGGTTACGGTTACGGTAAGGGTGAGTGTTAGGGTTAGGGTGAGGGTTAGTGTGATTGTTAGGGTTAGAGTTAGGGTGAGGGTTTGGATGAAGTTGATGGTTAGGGTCTGGATTAGCTTTAGGGTTAGGATTTGGATTAGATTTAGTGTTAGGTTGAGTGCTTGGGTTAGGCTTAGGTTTAGGGTTAGGCTTAGTGTTAAGCTGAGGGTGAGGGTGAGGGTGAGGTTTAGGGTTAGGGTTTGGGTTAGGTTTAGCTTTTGGGTGAGAGTTAGGGTTCGGGTTAAGTTTAGGTTTAAGGTGAGGGTTAGGGTTAGGGTTATGGTGAGGTTGAGGGTTAGGGTTAGGTTGATGGTTAGTGTTAGGATTATGGTTAGGGTGAGGTTTCCGGTTAGGATTAGGGTGAGAGTTAGGATGAGGATTAGCGTTAGGATTAGTGTTATTGTGAGACCTAGAGTGAGGGTGAGGGTTAAGGTTAGTGTTAGAGTGAGGTTTAGGGTTAGGGTTAGGGTTAGGATGAGGGTTAGGGTGAGGGTTAGGGTTAGGGTGAGGGTTAAGATGAGGGTGATGTTTAGGTTTAGGGTTAGGGTGAGGGTACGGTTTAAGGTTAGAGTTAGCGTTAGGGCTTGGGATAGGCTGAGGTTCAAGATCAGGGTTAGTGTTAGGGTTAGGTTTAGCTTGAGGGTTACTGTTAGTGTGAGGGTTAGGTTTAGGTTTAGGATTAGGATTAGGGTTAGGGTGAGGGTGAGTATGAGGGTTAGGGTTAGGTTTAGGCTTAGGGATAGGCTGAGGGTGAGGGTGATAGTGAGGGTGAGGGTGAGGGTGAGGGTGAGGGTGCGGTTTAGTGTTAGAGTTAGTGTTAAGTTGAGGGTTAGTGTGAGGGTTAGTATTAGGGTTAGATTTCGGGTGAGGGTTAGGTTGAGGGTTAGGGTTAGGGATAGGGTTAGGTTTAGGATTAGGTTTTGGTTGAGGGTGAGTGTGAGGGTTATGGTTAGGGTTAGGATTAGGCTTAGGTTTAGGCTGAGGGTGAGGGTGAGGGTTAGGGTTAGGGTGAGGGTTAGGTTTAGTGTTAGGGTGAGGGTTAGGATGAGGGTTAGGTTTAGGATTAGAGTTAGGGTGAGGGCTAGCATGAGAGTGAGGGTTAGGGTTAGGGTGAGGTTTAGGGTTAGGGTTAGGTTTAGGTATAGGGTGAGGGTTAGGGTTAGGGTTATGTTGAGGGTGAGGGTTAGGATTAGGTTGAGGATTAGGATTAGGTCTAGGTTTAAGGTGAGGGTTAGGGTTAAGGTGAAGGTTAGCATTAGGGTCGGGGTTAGGATTAGGGTTAGGATGAGTGCTAGTTTGAGGCTGAGTGTTAGGGTTAGGGTTACATTGAGGTTTAGGGTGAGTGTCACGGTGAGGGTCAGGGTTAGGGTTAGGGTGAGGGTTAGAACTTGGTTTAGGGTTAGGGTGTGGGTTAGTTTTAGGGTTAGGGTGAGGGTTAGTATGAGGGTTAGGGTTACAATTTGGGTTAGGGTGAGGGCTTGGTTGAGGGTGAGGTTTAGTGTTAGGGTTAGGGTGAGGGTTAGGATTAGGATTAGGGGTAGCGTTAGGGTTCGGGTTACAGTGAGGGTGATGGTTAGGTTTGGGGTGAGGGTTAGTGTTAGGACTAAGGAGAGGGTGAAGTTAGTGTTAGGGTTAGGGTGAGGGTTAGGTTTAGGTTTAAGTTTAGAGTTAGGGTTAGGGTTAGGATTAGGGTGAGGTTTTGTGTGAGTGTGAGGGTTAGTGTTAGAGTTAGGCTTAGGTTAGGGTTAGGCTGAGGGTGAGGGTGGGGATGAGGATTAGGTTTAGAGTGATGGTTCCGGTTTTGGTTAGGTTGAGGGTTAGGATGAGGGTTAGGGTTTGGATTAGGGTTAGGGTGAGGGCTAGGTTGAGTGTGAGGTTAAGGGATAGGTTTAGGCTTAGGCTTAGGTTTAGGCTGAGGCTGAAGGTGAGGGTGAGGGTTAGGTTTAGGGTGATGGTTAGAGTACGGTTAGGGTGAGGGTTAGGATGAGGTTTAGGATTGGGGTGAGCATTAGGATGAGGTTGACAGTAAGAGTAAAGTTGAGGGTTAGGCTGAGAGTGAGAGTTATGTTTAGGGTGAGAGTTCGGGTTAGGGTTAGGTTGAGGGTGAGGGTTAGATTGAGGTTTAGTGTTAGGGTTAGTGTGAGGTTTAGGGTGCGTATGAGGGTTAGTGATAGGGTGAGGGATAGGGTGAAGTTGAAGGTTAGGGTTATGGTTAGGGTGAAGTTTAGGTTTAGGGTGATGGTTAGCGTTAATGTGAGGGTTAGTGTTAGGGTTAGTGTTAGTGTTAGGGTGAGGTTAAGCGTTAGGGTAAGGTTTAGGTTGAGAGTGAGGTTTAGAATTCGGGTTAGGGTTAGGGTTAGGGTGAGGGTGAGGTTTAGGGTTAGTGTTAGGGTTAGGGTGATGGTTAGGGTTAGGGTTAGGGTTAATGTTAGGATTAGGGTTAGGGTGAGGTTTAGTGTGGGGGTGAGGGTTACTTTTAGGGTTAGGATTAGGATTAGGGTTAAGGTGAGGGTGAGTGTGAGGGTTAGGATTAGGGTTAGGATTAGGATTAGAGTTTGGGTGAGGGTGAGGGTGAGGGTTACCGTTAGGGTGAGTGTTGGGTTTAGGGTTAGAGTGAGGGTTAGGGTCAGGGTTCGGCTTAGGCCTAGGGTTTGATTATGGCCTGGTTTGAGGGTGAGGGTTAGGGTTAGGGTGATGGTTAGGTTGGGGGTGACGTTAAGGCTAAAGGTTAGGGTTAGGCTGCGGTTGAGAGTTACTGTAAGGGTTAGGGTTATGGTTAGGGTGAGGGTTAGGGGAAGGGGTCGGGTGAGGGTGAGGGTTAGATTGAGGATTAGTGTTAGGGTTAGGGTGAACTTTAGGGTGAGGATGATTGTTAGGGTTAGGGTTAGGGTTATTGTTAGTGTTATGGTTAGGGTTAAGTTTGCGGTGAGGGTGAGGCTGAGTGTGAGGTTTATGGTTAGGGTTAGGTTTAGGGTTAGTGTTATTGTTAGGGTTAGGGTTAGAGTTACAGTGAGTGTTAGGGTGAGGGTTAGGGTTAGAGTGAGGTTTACGGTAAGGTTTAGTGTTAGGGTTAGGTTGAGGGTGAGAGTTAAGTTTAGAATTAGGTTTAGGGTGAGGGTAAGTGTGAGGGGTAGGGTTAGGGTTAGTGATAGTCAGGATGAGGGTGAGGGTTAGGTTGAGGTTTAGGGATAGGCTTAATGTTAGGATTAGGGTTAGGGTGAGGGTGAGTGTGAGGGTTAGGGTTAGGCTTAGGCTAAGGGTTAGGTTGAGGGTGTAGGTACGTGTGAGGGTTAGGGTTACAGTGAGAGTTAGAATTGTTTGGGTGAGGGTTAGGATTTGGTTTAGGTTTAAGGTGAGGGTGAGGGTTAGGGTTAGTGTGACGGTTAGGGTTAGGATTAGGGTTAGGGTGAGGGTGAGGGTTACGATTAGGATTAGGATTAGGGTGAGGGTGAGGGATAGGATTAGGGTTTGTTTTATTGTTATTGTTATGGTTAAGGTTACCTTTGCTGTGATGTTGAGGCTGAGGGTGAGGATTAGGGTTAGGATTAGGGTTAGGGTTAGGTTTGGAGTTAGGATTAGTGTTATTGTTAAGGTTAGGGTTAGAGTTATGGTGAGGGTGAGGGTTAGGTTTAGGGTTTTGGTTAGATTTAGGGTTAGGGTGAGGATTAGTGTTAGGGTGAGGGTGAGGTTTAGGGTTAGATTTATGGTTAGGGGGAGGGTTAGGGTGAGGTTTAGGGTTAGAGGTATGGTTAGGGGGAGGGTTAGGGTGAGGGTTAGGTTGAGGTTCAGGGTTAGGGTTAGGGTTAGGTTTAGGATTAGGTTTAGAGTGAGGGTGAGGGTGAGGGTTAAGGTTAGGCTTAGGCTTAACGTTAGGCTGAGGGTGAGTGTGGTGGTGAGGATTAGGGTTCGGGTGATGGTTAGGTTTAGGATTAGGATGAGGGTTAGGATGAGGTTTAGGGTTAGGATTAGGATTAGGGTGAGGGTTAGGATGAGTGTTAGGGTTAGGTTTATTGTTAGGGTGAGGGCTAGGGTGAGGGTGAGGGCTAGGGTTAGGGTTAGGTTTAGGGTGAGTTTTAAGGTTAGGGTGAGGGTTAGGGTTAGTGTGAGGGTTAGTGTTAGGGTTAGGGTTAGTGTTAGGGTGAGGGTAATTGTTAGGGTGAGGGTTAGGTTTAGGGTGAGTGTTATAGTTAGGGTGAGGTTTAGTGTTAGGGTTAGGGTTTTTGTTAATTTTAGGTTTGGGGTTATGTTGACAGTGAGGGTGAGGGTGAGGGTTAGGTTTAGGGTTAGGGTGAGTTTTTGGGTTAGGATTAGGTTAGAGTTATGGTTAGGGTGAGGGTGTGGTTTAGGGTTAGATTTAGGCTTAGGGTGTGGGTTAGTGTGAGGGTTAGGGTTAGGGTTAGTGTTAGGTTAGGGTTAGGGTGTGGGTTTGTGTGAGGGTTAGGGTTAGAGTTAGGGTTAGGTTTACTATTAAGGTTATGGTGAGGGTGAGTGTGTGGGTTAGGGTTAGGTTTAGGGTTAGGCTTAGTGTTAGGCTGAGATTGAGTTTGAGTGTGAGGTTTCGGGTTAGAGTGAGGGTTAGGTTTAGGATTAGGGTTAGGGTGTTGGCTAGGGTTAGGGTGAGGTTTAGGGTTAGGGTTAGTTTGAGGTTTAGTGTTAGGGTTTGGGTGAGGGTGAGATTGAGTGTTAGAGTTAGGGTTAGGGTGAGGGTTAGGGTTAGAGTTAGTGTTAGGGTTAGGTTTAGGGTGAGTGATAGGGTTACGTTGAGGGTTATGGTTATGGTTAGAATTAGGATCAGGCTTAGGGTGAGTGTTAGTGTGTGGGTGAGGGTTAGGTTTAGCGTTAGGCTTAGGGTTAGGCTGAGGGTGATGTTGAGGGTGAGGGTTAGGTTTAGTGTGAGTGTTAGGGTTATGCTTAGTGTGAGGGTTACTGTTAGGTTTAGGGTTATGGTGAGGGCTACTTCGAAATTGAGGTTTAGTGTTAGGGTTAGGCTGAGGTTTTGGGTTAGGGTTAGGGTTAGGTTTAGGGCGAGTGTGAGGTTTAGGGTTAGAGTTAGGTTCAGGGTGAGGGTTAGGGTGAGGTTGAGCGTTAGTGTTAGTGTAAGGGGTAGGGTTAGGCTGAGGGTGAAGTGAGTGTGAAGGTTAGGCTTAGGGTTAGGCTTAGGTTTATTCTGAGGGTGAGGGTGAGGTTGAGAGTTAGGATTAGGGTGAGGGTGAGGTGTAGGCTTAGATTTAGTGTTAGTGTGAGGTTTAGTATGAGTGTTTGTTTTAGGGTTAGGGTGTGGGTGAGGGTTAGGGTTAGCATGATGCTTAGGGTTACGGTCAGGGTGAGGGTTATGATGAGGATTAGGGGTATGGGTAGGGTTAGGGTGAGGGCTACATTGAGGGTGAGGTTTAGGGTAAGTGTTAGGGTGAGGTTTAGGTTGAGATCGAGGTTTAGTGTTAGGGTTAGGCTCAGGTTTAGCTTTAGGATTAGGGTTAGGGTTAGGGCGAGTGTGAGGTTTAGGGTTAGATTTAGGTTTAGGGTGAGGGTTAGGGTGAAGTTTAGGGTTAGTGTTAGTGTTAGGGTAGGGTTAGGCTGAGGGTGAGGGTGAGTGTGAGGGTTAGGGTTAGGGTTAGGCTTAGGTTTAGGCTGAGCGTGAGCGTGAGGTTGAGATTTAGTGTTAGCTTAAAGGCTAGGGTTACGGTTAGGCTGAGGGTTAGTATGAGGATTAGGGTTAGGGTGTGGGTTAGGGTGAGGATGACAGTAAGGGTCAAGTTGAGGTTTAGGCTGAGAGTGAGGATTACGGTAAATGTGAGGGTTAGGGTTAGGGTGACGGCTAGGGTGAGGTTGATGGTTCGGGATAGGGTTAGGTTGAGGTTTAGGTTTAAGGTGATGGTTAGAGTTAGTGTGAGGGTTAGTGTTAGGATTAGGGTTAGTTTAGGGTGAGGGTAAGTGTTAGGGTGAGGGTTAGTGTTAGGGTGAGGGTTCTGGTTAGGGTTAGGGTTAGTGTTAGGGTTAGGGTTATTGTTAGGGTTAGGGTTACAGTTATGGTGAGGGTTAGGGTTAGGGTTAAGGGGAGGTTTAGGGTTAGTGTTAGAGTTTGGGTTAGGCTAAGGGTGGGGTTTAGGTTTAGAGTTAAATTTAGGGTTAGGGTTAGGTTTAGGGTTAGGGTTAGGGTTAGGATTATGGTTAGCATGAGGGTGAGAGTGAGGGTTAGGGTTAGTGTTAGACTTAGGCTTCGGGTTATTCTGAGGGTGAAGGTGGAGCTGAGGCTTCGGGTTAGGTTTAGGGTGTGGGTTAGGATGAGTTTTAGGGTTAGGATTAGGTTTATGATGAGGGCAAGGGTGAGGATGAGGGTTAGGGTTAGCATTATGGTGAGGTTTAGGTTTGGGGTTAGGTTTACTGTTAGGGTGAGGTTAGGGTTAGGGTTACTGGGAGGGTGAGCGTTAGGGTTATGGTGAGGGTTAGGGTTCTATTTAGGGTGAGGTTTAGGGTTAGGGTAAGGGTGAGGGATTGAGTTAGGGCTAGAGTTACAGTGAGGGTGAGGGTGAGGGTGAGGTTTAGGGTTAGGGTTAGGTTTAGGCTGAGGGTGAGGTTTAGGGTTATAATTAGGGTTAGGGGGTGGCTTAGGTTGAGGGTTAGGTTTAGGGTTAGTGTTAGGTTTAGGGTTAGAGTGAGGGTTAGGTTGAGGTTTAGGATTAGGGTTCGAGTTAGGTTTAGGATTAGGGTTATGGTGAGGGTGCGTGTGAGGGTTAGGGTTAGGTTTACGCTTAGGCTTAGGGCTAGGCTGAGAGTGAGGTTGGGGATGAGGATTAGGTATAGAATGATGGTTAGGTTGATGGTTAGTTTTAGGGTTAGTATTAGGGTTAGGGTTAGGATTAGGTTTAGGGTGAGGGCTAGGGTGAGGGTGAGGGTTAGGCTTAGGTTTAGTCTGAGTCTGAGGGTGAGGGTGAGGGTTAGGGTTATGTTGATGCTGAGGGTTACAGTCAGAGTGAGGGTTAGGATGAGGGTTAGTTTTAGGGTGAGGGTTAGGGTAAGGGTTACTGTAAGGGTAAACTTTAAGGTTAGGCTGAGAGTGAGGATTACGGTAAGGGTGAGGGTTAGGTTTAGGTTGAGGGTTAGGGTTAGGTTTAGGGTGAGGGTGAGTTTTAGATTGAGGATTAGTTTTAGGGTTAGTGTGAGGTTTAGGGTGAGGATGAGTCTTAGTGTTCGGGTGTGGGCTAGGGTTAGGGTAAGGGACAGGGTTAGGTTGAGTTTTAGGGTTAGGGAGATGGTTAGGGTTAGTGTGAAGTTTAGTGTTAGGGTTAGGGTTAGTGCAAGGGTGAGGGTAAGTGTTAGGCTGAGGGTTAGGTTTAGGGTAAGGGTTATGGTTAGAATGAGGGTTAGGGTTAGGGTTAGTGTTATTGTTAGGGTTAGGGTTTCGTTTTCGTTGAGGGTGAGGGTTATGGTTAGGTTTATGGTGAGGTTTATCTTTAGGCTTAGGATTAGAGTTCGGGTTAGGATGAGGGTGAGGTTTAAGGTTAGAGTTAGTGTTAGTGTTAGGGTTAGGGTGAGGGTGAGGGTTAGGGTTAGGGTTCGGGTGAGGCTTAGGGTTAGGATTAGGTTGAGGGTTAGGATTAGGTGTACGGTTAGGATTAGGGTTAGGGTGAGTGCTAGGGTGATGGTTAGTGTGATGATTAGGGTTAGGGATAGGGTTAGGTTTAGGATTAGTTTTTGATTGAGGGTGAGTGTGAGGGAGGGTTAGGATTAGTGTTAGGGTTAGGCTTAGGGTTAGGTTGAGGGTTAGGGTTAGGGTTTTGTTTAGGGTGAGGGTGATGGTTAGGGTTAGGGTTAGGGTGAGTGTGAGGGTTAGGCTTAGGGTTAGGGTGAGGGATAGGGTGAGGGTCAGGTTTAGGGTGAGGGTTAGGATGAGGGTTAGGGTTACAGTGAGGGTTATGGTTAGGATTAGGGTGAGGGTTAGGTTTAGGATTAGAGTTAGGGTGAGGGTGAATTTTAGGATTAGGGTTAGGGTCAGGATTATGGTTATTGTTATGATTATGGTGACATTTGCAGTAGGGGGAGGCTGAGGGTGAGAGTTAGGGATAGGATTAGGGTTAAGTTAAGCTTTAGGGTTAGGATTAGTGTTATTGTTAGGGCTAGGGTTAGAGTTACTGTGCGGTTGAGGGTGAGGGCAAGGGTGAGGTTTAGGGTGAGGATTAGGGTTAGGTTTAGGTTGAGGGTGAGTGTGAGGGTTAGGGTTAGGGTTAGGTTTAGGCTTAGGGTTAGGGTGAGGGTTAGGGTTAGGGTATGGTTTAGGGTGAGGGTGAGGGTTAGGGTTAGTTTTAGTGTGAAGGTGAGGGTGAATGTTAGGGTTAGGGTTAGTGTGAGTGTTAGTGTTACGGTGAGGGTTATGTTTAGGGTGAGGGTTAAGGTAAGGGTTAGGGTTAGGGTGAAGTCTAGTGTGAGGGTGAGGTTTAGGATTAGGGTTATGGTGAGGTTTAGGGTGAGGGTTATTTTTAGGGTTAGGGTTAGGCTGAGGTTTAGGTTTATGGTTAGGGTTACGGTTAGGGCGAGTGTGAGGTTTAGGGTTAGAGTTAGGGTTAGGGTGAGGGTTAGGGTGAGGTTTAGGGTTAGTGTTAGTGTTAGGGGTAGGGTTGGGTTGAGGGTTAGAGTGAGGGTGAGGGTTAGGGTGAGGGTGAGAGATAGGGTTAGGGTTGGGATTAGGATTAGGGTTAAGGTGAGAGTGAGTGTGAGGGTTAGAGTTAGGATTAGGGTTAGGATTAGGGTTAGGGTGAGATTGAAGGATAGGGTTAGGTTTAGAGTGAGGTTTAGGGTTAGGATTAGGGTTACGGTGACGGTGAGTGTAAGTGTTAGGGTTAGGGTTACTGTTTGGCTTAGGGTTAGTCTGAGGCTGAGGGTGAGTGTGAGGGTTAGATTTAGTGTGAGGGTTAGTTTTAGGGTTAGAATGAGGGTTAGGGTGAAGGTTAGGTTTAGGTTTAGGGTTAGGGTATGTGCTAGGTTGAGGGTTAGTGTTAGGGTTAGGGTTAGGGTGAGGTTTAGGTTTAGGGTTATTGTCAGGGTTAGGGTTAGGTTAAGGGTTTGGGTTAGGGTTAGAGTTACAGTGAGGGTGAGATTTAGGATTAGGTTTAGGATTAGGGTTATTCTTAGGGTTAGAGTTAGGGTTAAGGTTAAGGTAAGGATGAGGGTGATGTTGAGGGTTAGTGTTAGGGTTAGGATGAGGTTTAGAGTTAGGCTTATGGTTAGGGTTATGGTTAGGGTGAGGTTTAGGGTGAGGGTGAGGTTTAGGGTTAGGGTTATGATGAGGTTCAGGGTTATGGTTAGGATTAGGGTTAAGGCAAGTGTGAGGTTTAGGGTTAGTGTTAGGATTAGGATGAGGGTTAGGTTGAGGTTTAGGGTTAGTGTTAGTGTTAGCAGTAGGGTTTGGGTGAGGGTGAGGGTTAGGGTTAGAGTGAGGGTTAGGGTTAGGTTTAGGTTGAGTTTTAGTATTAGGGTTAGGGTTAGAATTAGGGTTAGGGTGAGGGTGAGGTTCAGGGTTAGAGTTAGGGTTAGGATGAAGTTTAGGGTGAGGGTTAGGGTTAAGGTTAGGATGAGGGTTTGTGTTATGTTTAGGGTTACGGTGAAGGTGAGGGTTAGGGATAGGGTTAGGGTAAGGGTTAGTGTTATTGTTAGGGTTAGCGTTAGAGTTACAGTGAGGGTGAGGGTGAGGGTGAGGGTTAGTCTTAGGGTGAGGTTTAGGGTTAGAGTTAGGGTTAGGGTGAGGGTTAGGGTTAAGGTTAATGTAAGATTTCGGGTGAAGGATAGGATGAGGGTTAAGTTTAGGGTTTGGGTGAGGTTTAGGGTTCGGGTTACAGTGAGGGTGAGGGTTAGGGTTAGGTTGAGGGTTAGGGATAGGATTATTTTTAGGGTGAGGGTTAGGGTTAGGGTTAGGATGAGTGTTAGGTTGAGGATTAGGGTTAGGATTAGGGTAAGGGTGAAGGCTAGGGTGAGAGTGAGGGTTAGGGTTAGTGTTCAGGTGAGGTTTAGGGTTAGGGTTAGGGTGAGGGTGAGGGTTAGGCTTAGGGTTAGAGATATGTTGAGGGTGTGGGTTAAGGTTAGGGTGAGGGTTAGGGATAGGATGAGGGTTAGGGTAAGGGTGATGGAAAGAATTAGGGTTAGAGTTAGGATTATTGTTAGTGTTTTGGTTATGGTTATGTTTGCAGTGAGGGTGAGGCTGAGGGTGAGGGTTAGGAATAGGATTAGTGTTAGGGTGAGGTTTAGGGTTATGATTAGTGTTATTGTTAGGGTTAGTGTTAGAGTTATGGTGAGGGTGAGGGTGAGGGTAAAGGTCAGGGTTAGGGTTAGGGTTAGGTTGAGGTTTAGGGTTAGCGTTAGGATTAGGGTTAGGGTGAGTGTGAGGTTTAGGATTAGAATTAGGGTTAAGGGGAGGGTTAGGGTGAGGGTTAGGGTAAGGGTTAGTTTTAGGGATAGGGTGAGGGTGAGGTTTAGGTTGAGGTTTAGGGTTATGGTTAGTGTTATGGTTAGGATGAGGTTTAGGGTGAGGGTGAGTGTGAGGGTTAGGGTAGCATTAGGCTTAGACTTAGGGTTAGGCTGAGGGTGAGGTTGGGGAAGAGGATTAGGGTTTTGGTGATGGTTAGGGTTATGGTTAGGTTGAGAGTTAGGATGAGGGTTAGGATTAGTATTAGGGTTAGGGTGAGGGCTAGGGTGAGGTTGAGGGTTAGCGTTAGGTATAGGCATAGGCTTAGGTTTAGTCTGAGCGTGAGGTTGAGGGTGAGGTTTAGGGTTATAGGGTGATGTTTAGGTTTATGGTTAGGGTGAGGATTAGGATGAGGTTTAGGCTTAGGGTGAGGGTGATGGTAAGTGTAAAGGTGAGGGTTAGGGTAAGTGTGAGGGTTAAGATAAGGGTAAGGTTTAGGGTTAGGGTGAGGGTTAGGGTAAGGCTTACGGTTAGGGTTAGGATGAGGGTGAGGGTTAGATTGAGAATTAGGGTTAGGGTTAGTGTGAGATTTAGGATGAGGATGAGTGTTAGGTTTAGGGTGAAGGTTGGGGTTAGAATTAGGGTTAGGGTGAGGGCTAAGGTGAGCGTGAGTATTAGGGATAGGTTTAGGGTGGGGGTGAGGTTTAGGTTTAGGTTGAGGGTTAAGATTAGCATGAGGGTTAGTGTTATGGTTAGGGTTAGTGTAATGGTGAGGGTAAGTGTTAGGGTGAGGGTTAGGGTTAGGGTTAGGGTTATTGTTAGTGTTAGGGTTATGGTTACCCTATGGTGAGGGTGAGGGTTAGGTTGAGGTTTAGGGTGAGGTTTAGTGTTAGGGTTACAGTTAGAGTTTGTTTTAGGGCTAAGATTAGGGTTAGGGTGAAGGCTAGGGTGAGAGTGCGATTTAGGGTTAGGGTTAGCGTTAGGGTTAGGATTATGGTCAGGATGAGGGTGAGTGTGTGGGTTAGGGTTAGGTTTAGGTTTAGGCTTAGTGTTAGGCTGTTAGGTTGAGGGTGAGGGTTATGTTTAGAGTGAGGGTTAAGTTTAGGGTTAGGGTGAGGGTCACGATGGGGGTTAAGGTTAGGATTAGGTTTAGGGAGAGGGCTTGTGTTAGGGTGAGGGTTACGGTTAGGGTTAGGGTGAGGGTTAGGGTTAGGGTTAGGTTTAGGGATAGGTTCAGGGTTAGGGTTAGGGTTATGGTGAGGGTGAGAGTTAGGGTTAGTTTGAGGGTTAGGATTAGGTCTAGGTTTAGGGTTAGGGTTAGGGTTAGGGATTTGGCGAGGGTTATCATGAGGGATAGGGTTAGGAGTAGGGTTAGGATGAAGGCTAGGGTGAGAGTGAGGGTTAGGGTTAGGGTTATGGTGTGGTTTAGGTTTAGGGTTAGTTTTAGTGTTAGGGTGAGGGTTAGGGTTAGGCTTACGGTGAGGGTCAGGGTTAGGTTTTGGTTGAGGGTTAGAATTAGGTTTAGGATTATGGTGAGGGTTAGGGTTAGGGTTAGGTTGAGGGTTAAGGTGAGGATTAGGGATACAATTAGGGTTAAAGTGAGGGCTAGGGTGAGGGTAAGTGTTAGGGTTAGGGTGAGGTTTATGTTTAGGGTTAGGTTTAAGGTGAGGTTAAGGGTTAGAGTTAGGGTTAGGGGGAGGGTTAGGGTGAGGATTAGGGTTAGGGTTACGGTCAGGTTTAGGTTTCGGTTTAGGGTTAGGGTGAGGTTTAGGGTTACAGTTAGAGAGAGGGTCAGGGTTAGGGTTTGGTTGAGGGTTAGAATTAGTTTTAGTGTTAGGGTGAGGGTTAGGGTTAGGGTTAGGATGAGGGTGAGGGTGAGTTTTAGGGTTATAGTTAGGGTTAGGTTGAGGGATAGGGTAAGGTTTCGGGTTAGGGTTAGTGTTAGAATTAGTATTAGGGTGAGGTTTAGGGTTAAGGTGAAGGTTAGGTTTAGGGTTAGGATTAGGATAAGGGTTAGGGTGAGGGTGTGTGTGAAGTTTAGGGTTAGGGTTAGGGTTAGGCTTAGGGAAAGGCTGAGTGTGAGGTTGAGGGTGGGGGTTCAGGTGAGGGTGAGGTTTAGGGTTAGAGTTAGGGTTAGGGTTAGAGTGAGCATTAGGGTGAGGGTTAGGTTTAGAGATAGGTTTAGGGTTAGTGTTAGGGTTATGGTGAGGGTGAGGTTTAGGGTTAGGTTGAGGGATAGGATTAGTGCTAGCTTTAGGGTGAGAGTTAGGTTGAGGGTTAGGGTGAGGGTTAACATGAGTGTTGGGGTTAGGATTAGGGTTAGGATGAGGGCTAGGGTTAGGTTTAGGTTTAGGGTGAGGGTTTGTGTTATGGTGAGGGTGTGGGTTAGGTTTGGAGTGATTGTTATTGTGAGGACTAAGGTGAGGGTGAGGGTTAGGGTTAGGGTTAGTGTGAGGGTTAGGTTGAGGTTTAGGTTTAGGGTTAGGATTAGGGTTAGGGTGAGAGTGAGTGTGAGACTTAGGGTTAGGGTTATCCTTAGGCTTAGGGTTAGGCTGAGGGTGAGATTGGGGATGAAGATTAGGTTTAGAGTGATGGTTCCGGTTATGGTTAGGTTGACGGTTATGATGAGGGTTAGGGTTAGCATTAGGGTTAGGGTGAGGGCTAGGGTGAGTGTGAGGTTTAGGGTTAGGTTTAGTCTTAGGCTTAGGTTTAGGCTGAGGCTGAAGGTGAGGTGAGGGTTAGGGTTAGGGTGATGGGTAGGGTTACAGTTAGGTTTAGGTTTAAGATGAGGGTTAGGATTAGGGTGAGGGTTAGGATGAGGGTGACAGTAAGAATAAAGTTGAGGGTTAGGCTGAAGTTGAGGGTTATGGTAAGGGTGAGGGTGATGGTTAGGGTTAGGTTGAGTGTGAGGTTTAGATTGAGGATTAGTGTTAAGATTAGTGTGAGGTTTAGGGTGAGGATGAGGGTTAGGGTTAGGGTGAGAGATAGGGTGAAGTTGAGGGTTAGGGTTAGGGTTAGGGTGAGGTTTAGGTTTAGGGTTATGGTTAGCATTAGTGTGAGGGTTAGTATTAGGGTTTGTGTTAGTGTTAGGGTGAGCGTCAGTGTTAGGGTAAGGTATAGGTTTAGGGTAAGGTTTTGTATTAGGGTTAGGGTTAGGGTTAGCGTGAAGGTGAGGTTTAGGATTAGAGTTAGGGTTAGGGTGAGGGTTAGGGTTAGGGTTAGGGTTACTGTTCGGATTAGGATTAGAGTTAGGGTGAGGGTGAGGGTGAGGATTACGGATAGGGTTTGAGTGTGGGCTAGGGTGAGGGTGAAGGTTAGGGTTAGGGTTGGGGTGAGGGTTAGGGTGAGGTTTAGGGTTAGTGTTAGGGTTAGCGTTGGGATTAGGGTTAGTCGAAATGTTAGGCTGAGGGTGAAGATGAGGGTGGGGTTTAGGGTGAGGGTGAGGGTTAGGGTTAGGGTTAGGGTGGGGTTTAGGGTTAGGGTAAGGTTAGGGTGAGGGTGAGGTTTAAGGTTAGATATAGGGTTAGGGAGAGGGTTAAGGTGAAGTTTAGGGATAGGGTTAGTGTTAGGTTTCGGGTTACAGTTACTGTGAGGGTGAGGGTGAGGGTTAGGTTAGGGTTAGTGTGAGGTTTAGGGTTTGGGTAAGGGTTAGAGTGAGGGTTAGGTTGAGGGTGAGGTTTAGGGATAGAATTAGGGTTAGGGTGAGGGTGAGGTTGAGGTTTAGGTTTATGGTTAGTGTTAGTGTTAGGTTTAGGTTGAGATTTAGTGGGAGGATTAGGGTTAGGGTTAGGATTAGGATTAGGGTTAGGGTTAGGGTGAGTGTGAGGGTTAGGGTTAGGATTAGTGTTAGCCTTAGGTTTTGCCTGGGGGTGAGGGTGAGGGTGAGATTTAGGTTTAGGGTGAGAGTAAGGGTTAAGGTGATGGTGAGGTTTATTGTTAGCTTTAGGGTTAGAGTTAGGGTTAGTGTGAGGGTGAGGTTTACGTTTAGAGTTAGGGTCAGTGTTAGGGTTAGGGTGAGGGTCAGGGTTATGGTTAGGGTTAGGTTAGGCTTAGGCTTAAGCCGAGCATGAGGGTGAGGGTTAGGGTTAGGGTTAGGGTGAGGTTTAGGATGAGTTTTAGGGTTAGGATTAGGGTTAGGGTGAAGGCTAGGCTGAGGGTTAGGGTGATGTTTAGGTTTAGGGGTAGGGTTAGGTTAGTATTAGGGTTAGGGTCATTGTGAGGGTGAGGGTTATGGTTAGGGTTAGCATTAAGCTTAGGGTTAGGGTGAGGTTTAGGGTTAGGTTTTGGTTTAGTGTGAGGGTGAGGGTGAGGATTAGTGGTAGGTTTAGGGTTAGGGTGAGGGTTGGCTTTAGGGTTACGCTTAGGGTTAGGGTGAGGGTTACGGTGAGGGTTAGGGATAGGGTTAGGGTTAGGCTTAGGCGTAGGCTGCGGGTGAGGGTGAGGGTTAGGTTAAGAGTTTGGGTTAGGGTGAGGGTGACACTGAGGATTACTGTTAGTTTTATGGTTAGGCTTAGGTTTAGGGTTAGGGCTAGGGTTAGTGTTAAGGTGAGGTTGAGGGTTAGTCTTAGGGTTAGGCTTATGGTTAGGGTTAGGTTTAGGGTGAGGGTGAGTTTTAGGGTTAGGGTTAGGGTTAGGGGTAGGGTTAGGGTGAGGTTTAGGTTCAGGGTTAGTGTTAGGATGAGGGTGAGGGTGAGTGTTAGTTTGAGGTTTAGGGAAAGGGTTTGGTTTAGGACTAGGGTTAGGATGAGGGTGAGGGTGAATGTTAGGGTTAGTCTTAGGGTTAGACTGAGGGTGAGGTTGGGGGTGAGGTGTAGGGTTAGGGTTAGGGTTAGGTTTAGGGTTAGCCTGAGAGTGAGGGTGGGGGTGAGCGTTAGGGTTAGTGTGATGGTTTGGGTTAGGGTTATGGATCGGGTTAGGGTTAGTGCTATTGTTAGGGTTAGAGTTAGAGTTTCAGTTAGGTGAGAGTGCGGGTGAGGGTTAGGGTTAGGTTTAGGGTGGGGTTTAGGGTTAGGGTAAGGGTTAGGGTGAGGTTTAAGGTTAGATATAAGGTTAGGGAGAGGGTTAAGGTGAGGGTTGGGGATAAGGTTAGTGTTAGGTTTAGGGTTACGGTTACTGTGAGGCTGAGGGTGAGGGTTAGGTTAGGGTTAGTGTGAGGCTTAGGGTTTGGGTAAGGGTTAGAGTCAGGGTGAGGGTGAGGGTGAGGGATAGAATTAGGGTTAGAGTTAGTGTTAGTGTTAGGTTTAAGTTGAGAGTTAGGTAGAGGGTTAGGGTTAGGGTTAGTGTTAGGTTAGTATGTGGGTGAGGTTTTGTGTTAGAATTAGGGTTAGTGTGAGTCTGAGGTTGAGGGTTAGGGTTAGGGTTAGAGTTAGGATTAGAGTTAGGGTGAGGGTGTGGGTGAGGGTTAGGTTTAGGGTGGGGGTTGGGGTTAGGGTTAGAGTGAGGGTTAGAGTGAGTGTTAGGCTTAGGCTTAGGTTTAGGGTGTGGGCTAGGGAAAGCTTGAGGGTTAGGGTGAGGGTTAGGGTGAGAGTTAGGGTTAGGTTTAGTGTTATGTTTAGGGTTGGGGTTAGGGTTAGGCTTAGTATTAGGCAGAGGTTCAGGTTGAGGGTGAGTGTTAGGGTTAGGTGAGGGTGACGTTTAGGGTTAGATTTAGCGTTGGGTTGAGGGTTAGTGTGAGGATTAGGGTTAGGGTTAGAGTTACAATTAAGGTTAGGGTGAGGGTGAGTGTGAGGGTTAGAGTTAGTCTTAGGCTTAGGCTTAGAAGGCTTAGGCCGATCGTGAGGGTGAAGGTTAGGATTAATGTGAGGGTTAGGGTTTTAGGGTTAGGGTTAGGGTTAGGATGAGGTTTAGGGTTAGGGTGAGGGCTAGAGTGAGGTTGAGGCTTATGATTAGCATTAGCATGAGGTTTAGTGTTAGGGTTAGGGTTAGAATTACGGTGAGTGTGAGGTTTAGGGTTAGGTTTAAGTTTAGGGTTATTGTTAGGGTTAGGTTTAGAGTTAAGTTGAGGGTTAGGGTGAGGTTTAGGTTTAGGGATAGGGTGAGGTTTAGGATGAGGTTTAGGGTTAGGGTTAGGGTTAGGGTGAGGAATGGGGTGAGGGTTAGGTTGAGGGTTACTGTTATGGATAAGGTTTGTTTTAGGATTATGGTTAAGGTGAGGGCTAGTGTGAGGGTTAGGGTTAGGGTTAGGCTTGTGGTTATTGTGAGGGTTAGGGTTATTTTTTGGGTTAGGATGAGGGTGAGGGTGAGGATTAGGGTTAGTGTTAGGGTTAGGTTTAGGGTTAGGTTAGGGTTTTGGTTAGGGTTAGCATTATGATTTGTGTTTGGTTATGGTGAGGGTTAGGGTTAGGGTTAGGGCTAGGCTTAGGGTTAGGCTTAGGGTGAGGGTGGGGGTGAGGATTAGGTAAAGTTTAGAGTTAGGGTTAGGTTTAGAGTTAATGTTATGGTTATTGTTAGTGTTATGGTTAGGGTTAAGTTTGCGGTTAGGGTGAGGCTGAGGGTGAGGGTTATGGTTATGGATAGGGTTAATGTTAGGATTAGTGTTAGTCTTATTGTTATGGTTAGGGTTAGAGTTACAATGAGGTACGGTGTGAGGGTGTGAATGAAGGTTTGGGTGAGGTTTATGGTGAGGTTTAGGGTTAGGGTGAGGGTGAGGGTGAGGTTTAGGGTTTGAGTTAGGGTTATGGGGCGGGTTAGGGTGAGGTTTATGGTTAGGGTGAGTGTTAGGGTTAGGGTGAGGCTAAGGATTAGGGTTAGGGTTATTGTTAGGGTACAGTTCATGTTTACAGTTAAGGTGAGGGTGAGGCTTAGGGTTAGGTTTAGGGAGAGGTTTAGGGTTTGGGTTAGGTTTAGAGTTAGGGTAAAGGTGAGGGTGAGGTTTAGGGTTAGAGTCAGGGTTAGGGTGATGGTTAGTTTGAGGGTTAGGGTTAGTGTTAGGATTAGGGTTAGGGTGAGAGTTAGGGGGAGGATTACGGTTAGGGTTAGGGTTAGGATTAGTGTTAGGGTGAGGGTGACTTTGTGTGTTAGGGTTAGGTTTAGGATTAGGCTCAGGTTTAGGCTGAGGGTGAGGTTGAGGGTGAGGGCTAGGGTGAGGGTGAGGTTTAGGGTTAGGGTTATGGTGAGGTTTAGGGTTAGGTTTTCGGTTAGGGTAAGGGTGATGTTGAGATTTACGGTTACAGTTAGGGTTAGGGTGAGGCTGAGGGTGAGGGTTAGGGTTGGGGTTAGTATTAGGGTTAGGGTTAGGTTGAGGGTTAGTGTGAGGGAGAGGGTTAGTGTTACGTTTAGGATTAGGGTTAGGGTTAGTGTTAGTGTCAGGGTTAGGTTTCGTATTAGGGTTAGGGTGAGTGTGAGTGGTAGGATTAGGGTTATGTTTAGGGTTAGGTTTAGGTTTAGGGTTAGGATTAGTGTTATTTTTAGGGTTAGGTTTAGAGTTACAGTGAGGGTGAGGGTGAGGGTTTGAGTTATGGTTAGGCTGAGGGTGAGGTTTAGGTTTAGATTTAGGTTTAGGGGGAAGGTTATTTCCTTGGTTAGGGTTAGGATTAGTGTTAGGGTTAAGTTTAGGGTGAGGGGTAGGTTGAGGTTAAGGGTTAGGGTTAGGGTTAGGATTAGGGTTAGGGTTAGGGTGAATGTGAGTGAGAAGGTTAGGGTTAAGTTTAGCCTTAGGCTTAGGGTTAGGCTGAGGTTGAGCTTGGGTGTGAAGATTAGGGTTAGGATGATGGTTAGGGTTAGGGTGAGGGTGAGGGTTAGGATGAGGTTTAGGGTTAAGATTAGGTTTAGTGTGAGGGCTAGGGTGAGGGTGAGGGTTAGGGTAAGGATTAGGCTTAGGCTTAGGGTTAGGCTGAGCTTGAGTTTGAGGGTGAGGGTTAGGGTTAGGGTGATATTTAGGTTTACGGTTAGGGTGAAGGTTAGGATGAGCTTTAGGGTTAGGGGTAGAGTTATGGTGAGGATGATGGTAATGGTAAAGGTTAGGTTTAGGCTGAGGGTAAGGTTTAAAATAAGTGTGAGTGTTAGTGTTAGGTTTAGAGTTATGGTAAGGGTTAAATTGAGGATTAGGGTTAGGGTTAATGTGAAGTTTAGGTTGAGGATGAGGGTTACGATTAGGGTGAGGCTGAGGGTTAAAATTAAGGTTAGGGTGAGGGCTAGGATGAGGGTGAGGGTTAGGGTTAGTTTTAGGGTTAGGGCGAGATTTAGGATTAGGGTGAGGGTTAGGGTTATGGTGAGGGTGAGGGTGGGGGATAGGATTAGGTTTAGGGTGATGGTTCGGGTTAGGATTAGTGTTATTGTTAGGTTTAGGATTAGAGTTACTGTGAGGGTGAGGGTGCGGGTGAGGGTTAGGGTTAGGTTTAGGGTGGGTTTTAGGATTAGGGTAAGGGTTAGGGTTAGGTTGAGGGTGAGGTTTAGGGTTAGATATAGGATTAGGGAGAGAGTTAGGGTGAGGGTTAGGGATAGGGTTATTGTTAGGGTTAGGGTGAGGGTGAGGATTAGGTTGAGGTTTAGGTTTAGGTTTAGGGTTAGGGTTAGTGTGAGGATTAGGGTTAATGTTAGGGTGAGGGTAAGTGTTAAGGTGAGGGTTTGAGTTAGGGTGAGGATTATGGTTAGGCTGAGGGTTAGGATTAGGGTTAGGGTTATTGTTAGGTTTAGTTTTAGGGTTACAGTTACTGTGAGTGTGAGGGTGAGTGTTAGGGTTTGGATTAGGGTGAGGTTTAGGGTTTGGTTTAGGGTTAGAGTGAGGGATCGGGTGAGGGTGAGGTTTAGGGATAGACTTAGGGTTAGGGTGAGGGTTAGGTTGAGGTTGAGGTTTAGGGTTAGTGTTAGTGTCAGGTTTAGGTTTAGAGTTAGGGGGAGGGTTAGGGTTAGCGTTAGTGTTAGCATTAGGGTTAGGATGTGAGTGAGGTTTAGTATTAGAATCAGGGTTAGGGTGATGCTGAGGGTGAGGGTTGGGTTTAGGGTTACTGTTAGGGTTAGGCTGAGGGTGAGAGTTAGGGTGAGGGTGAGGGTTAGGGTCAGGTTTAGGATTAGGATTAGGGTTACGGTTAGGGGTAGTGTTAGGGTTAGGGTGAGGTTTAGGGTTTGGTTTAGTGTTAGAGTGAGGGATCGGGTGAGGGTGAGGTTTAGGGATAGATTTAGGGTTAGGTTGAGGGTTAGGTTGAGGTTGAGGTTTATGGTTAGTGTTAGTGTTAGGTTTAGAGTTAGGGGAGGGGTTAGGGTTAGCATTAATGTTAGCATTAGGGTTAGGATGTGGGTGAGGTTTAGTGTTAGAATTAGGGTTAGGGTGAGGCTGAGTGTGAGGCTTAGGTTTAGGGTTACTGTTAGTGTTAGGGTGAGGGTGAGGGTTAGGGTGAGGGTGAGGGTTAGTGTCAGGTTTAGGATTAGGATTAGGGTTAGGGTTAGGGATAGTGTTAGGGTTAGGGTTAGGGTGAGGGAGAGAGTGAGGGTTAGGTTTAGGGTGAGGGTAAGGGTTAGGGTTAGGTTGAGGTTTAGTGTTAGGGTTTGGGTTAGAGTTAGGGTTAGGGTGAGGGTGAGGTTTAGGGGTAATGTTAGGGTTAGCATGAGGGTTAGGTTGAGGGTTAGAGTTAGGGTCTAGGTTATGTTGGGTGTTACGGTAAGGGTAGTCCTGAGGGTTAGGCTGAGGGTGAGGTTTCTGGTAAGGGTGAGAATTAGGGTTAGGGTGAGTGTTAGGTTTAGGGGAAAGTTGTACTTGAGGTTTTGATTGAGGATTAGGGTTAGGGTGAGGGCTAGGGTGAGGTTTAGGGTTAGATTTAGGGTGAGGCTTAGAGTTAGGGTGATGGTTAGGGTTAGTGTGAGGGTTAGTGTTAGTGTTAGGATTAGTGTTAGGGTGAGGGTTAGGGTTAGGGTGAGGGTTATGATTAGGGTTATGGTGAGCGTGAGTATTAGGGTTAGGTTGATGGTTAGGGTTAGGATGAGGGTTATGTTTAGGTTTAGGCTGAGGGTTATGAGGAGAATTAGGGTTAGGGTGAGGGCTACGGTGAGGGTTAGGTTTAGGGTGAGGGTTATGATTAGGGTTACGGTGAGCGTGAGAGTTAGGGTTAGGTTGATGATTAGGGTTAGGTTTAGGGTGAGGGTTATGTTTAGGATTAGGCTGAGGGTTATGAGGAGAATTAGGGTTAGAATTAGGGTTAGGGTGAGGGCTAGGGTGAGGGTTAGGGTTAGGGTGAGGGTTATGATTAGGGTTACGGTGAGCGTGAGAGTTAGGGTTAGGTTGATGGTTAGGGTTAGGGTTAGGGTGAGGGTTAGGTTTAGGTTTAGGCTGAGGGTTATGAGGAGAATTAGGGTTAGGATTAGGGTTAGGGTGAGGGCTAGGTTGAGGGTTAGGGGTAGGTTTAGCGTTAGAGTGAAGTTTAGGGTTAGGGTTAGTGTTAGGGTCAGGGTTTGGATGAGGGTTAAGGTTATGCTGAGGGTGAGGGTTAGGGTTTGGGTGAGAGTTAGGTTTAGGAATACATTTAGGTTTAAGGTTAGTGTTAGGATTAGGGTTAGGGTTAGCGTTAGGTTTAGGGTTATAATTAGTGTTATTGTTAGGGTTAAGGTTAGAGTTAAGGTGAGGTTGAGGGTTAGGGTTAGGGTTAGGGTGAGGTTTAGGGTTAGGGGTAGGATTAGGGTTAGAGTGAGGGTGAGGTTTCGGGTTAGGTTTGGGTTAGGGGGAGGTTTCGTTCGTGGGTTATGGTTAGGGTTTGCGTTAGGGTTAAGGTTAGTGTTAGGGTGAGGGTAAGTGTTAGGTTAAAATAAGTGTTAGGGTGAGGGTTCGGGTAAGGGTGCGGGTGAGGGTTAGGGTTAGGATTAGGGTGGGTTTTAGGGTTAGGGTTATGGTTAGGGTGAGGGTGATGGTGAAGTTTAGGGTTAGATATCGGGTTTGGGAGAGGGTTAGGGTGAGGGTTAGGGATAGGGTTATTGTTAGGGCTAGGGTGAGGGTGAGGGTGAGGTTGAGGTTTAGAATTAGGTTTAGGGTTAGGGTTAGTGTTAGGTTTAGGGTTAGTGTTAGAGTGAGGGTAAGTGTTAGGGTGAGGGTTTGGGTTAGGGTGAGGGTTATGGTTAGGGTGAGGTTTAGGATTAGGTTTAGTGTTATTGTTAGGTTTAGGTTTAGGGTTAGAGTTACTGTGAGGGTGAGGTTGAGGGTTAGGTTTAGGGTTAGGATGAGGTTTAGGGTTTGGGTTAGGATTAGAGAGAGGGTTAGTGTGAGGGTGAGGTTTAGGGATAGAGTTAGGAGTAGGGTGAAGGTTAGGTTGAGGTTTACGTTTAGGTTCAGCGTTAGTGTTAGGGTTAGGTTTAGAGTTAGGAGGAGGGTTAGGGTTAGCGTTAGTGTCAGGATTAGGGTTAGCATGTGGGTGAGGTTTAGTCTTAGAATTAGGTTTAGGGTGAGGGAGAGGGTTATGGTGAGGGTGAGGGTTAAGTTTAGGTTTACGATTAGGATTAGGGTTAGGGTTAGGGGTAGTGTTAGGGTTAGGGTTTGGGTTAGGGTTAGGGTGAGGGTGAGGGTTAGGTTTAGGGTGAGGGTAAGGGTTAGGGTTAGGTTGATGATTAGTGTTAGGTTTTGGGTTAGAGTTAGGTTTAGGGTGAGGGTGAGGTTTAGGATTAGCTTTAGGGTTAGGATGAGGGTTTGGTTGAGGGTTAGAGTTAAGGTGAGGGTTATGTTGGGGGTGACAGAAAGGGTAAACCTGAGGGTTAGGCTGAGGGTGAGGGTAGGGTAAGGGTGAGAATTAGGGTAAGGTTGAGTGTTAAGATTAGGGGAAGGTTGAGGGTGAGGGTTTGATTGAGGATTAGGGTTAGGGTTAGGGCTAGGGTGAGGGTGAGGGTTAGGGTTAGGGTTAGGGTGAAATTTAGGGTTAGGGTGATGGTTAGGGTTAGTGTGAGGGTTAGTGTTAGTGTTAGTGTTATGGTTAGAGTGAGGGTAAGTGTTAGGGTGAGGTTTAGGGTTAGGGTGAGGTTTATGATTAGGGTTACGTTTAGCGTGAAGGTTATGGTTAGGTTGATGGTTAGGGTTAGGGTTAGGGTGAGGGTTAGTTTTAGGTTTAGGCTGAGGGTTATGACGAGAATTAGGGTTAGGATTAGGGTTAGGGTGAGGGCTAGGGTGAGGGTTAGGGTTAGGGTTAGTGTTAGAATGAGGTTTAGGTTTTGGGTTAGTGTTAGGGTGAGGGTTTGGATGAAGGTTATTTATATGCTGAGGTTTAGGGTTAGGTTTTGGGTGAGAGTGAGGGTTAGGATTAGGGTTAGCGTTAGGGTGAGTGTTAGGATTAGGGTTACGGTTAGCGTTAGGTTTATTGTTAGTATTAGTGTTATTGTTAGCATTAAGGTTAGAGTTAAGGTGAGGGTGAGGGTGAGGGTGAGGGTTAGAGTTAGGGTTAGGGTGAGATTTAGATATAGGGGTAGGATTATGGTTAAAGTGAGGGTGAGGTTTTGGGTTATATTTGGTTTAGGGGGAGGGTTAGTTCGTGGGTTAGGTTTCATGTTAGGGTTAAGGTTAGTGTTAGGGTGAGGGTAAATGTTAGGTTGAGGGTAAATTTTAGGGTGAGGGTTAGGGTTAGGTTGAAGTTTATGGTTAGTGTGAGGGTTCGGGTTAGGGTTTGGGTTAGGGTGAGGGTGAGGCTGAGGATTTGGGTTAGGTTTAGTGTTAGGGTTAGGGTTAGGGTTAGTTTTAGGGTTAGCGTTAGGGTTAGGGTGAGGTTAGGGTTAGGCTTAGGCTTAGGGTTAGGCTGAGGGTGAGGGTGAGGGTTAGGGTTAGTGTTTGGGTTAGGGTGAAGGTGAGGTTGAGGATTAGTGTTAGGTTTAGGGTTAGGGTTAGTGTTAGGTTTAGGGTTAGGGCTAGGGTTAGGGTTAAGTTGAGGTTTAGGGTTAGGGTTAGGGTTAAGTTTAGGGTTAGGGTGAGGTTTACGTTTAGAATAGTGTTAGGTTGAGGTTTAGGGTTAGAATTATGGTTAGGGTGAGGGCTAGGCTAAGGTTTAGGGTGAGGGTTAAGGTTAAGGGTAGGGGTAGTTTTAGGATTAGGGTTAGGGTTAGGGTGAGTGTGAGGATTAGGTTTAGGGTTAGGGTTAGGCTTAGAGTTAGGGTGAGGGTTAGGGTTGGGTTTGCTTTAGAGTGACGATGAGACTGAGGGTTAGGGTTAGGTTTAGGGTTAGGTTTAGGGTTAGGGTTACTATTAGGGTTTGGGTTAAGGTTAGGGTTACTGTGAGGTTTAGAATTAGGTTTAGAGTTAGGCTTAGGGTTATGCTGAGGGTGAGGGTGTGGGTGAGGGTTAGAGTTATATTTAGGGTTAGGCTTCGGGTTAGGGTTATTGTTAGGGTTAGGGTTAGAGTTACGTTGAGGCTGAGAGTGTGGGTGAGGGTTAGGGTAAGGGCTAGGGTGAGGGTGACGTTTAGGGTAAGGATTAGGGTGAGGTTTAAGCTTAGGCTTAGGGTGAGGGTTAGGGTGACTGTGAAGTTTAGTGTTAGGGTTAGGGTTAGAGTTAGGGTTAGGGTGAGGGTGAGGTTTAGGGGTAGAGTTTGGGTTAGGGTGATGGTTAGGATTAGGCTGAGGGTTATGGTGGGGGTGACGGTAACGGTAAAGTTGAGGGTTAGGTTGAGGGTGAGGGTTATGTTAAGGTTGAGGGTTAGGGTTAGGGTGAGGGTTAGGTTTAGGGTTAGGGTGAGGGTGAGGGTTAGATTGATGATTAGTGTTAGGGTTAGTGTAATGGTTAATGTTAGGGGTAGGGTTAGTTTAAGCCTGAGGGAAAGTGTTAGGGTGAGGGTTAGGTTTAGGGTGAGGGTTATGGTTAGGGTGAGGGTGAGGGTTAGGGTTAGGTTTAGGATGAGGTTGAGGCATAGTGTTTGGTTTAGGGTTAGGGTCATGGTGAGGTTTAGTGTTAGACATAGGGTTAGGGTGAGGCTGAGGGTGAGGGTTAGGGTTAGGATTAATGTTAGGGTTAGGCTTAAGGAGAGGGTTTGGTTGAGGGTGAGGGTTAGGATTAGGGTTAAGTGTAGCAGTAGGGTTAGGGTTAGGGTGAGTGTGAAGGTTCGAGTGAGGGTTAGGGTTAGGCTTAGGTTTAGGCTGAGGGTGAGGGTGAAGTTGAGGTTTAGGGTTAGTGTGAGGATTAGGTTTAGGGTTAGGGTGAGTGTGAGGGTGAGGGTTAGGGTTAGAGTTAGGCTTAGGGTGAGGGTGAATATTAGGTTTAGGGTGAGGGTTAGGGTTAGTGTTATGGGTAGGGTTAGGATGAGTGTAGGGTTAGGATTAGGGTTAGGGTGAGGGCTGGGGTGAGGGTGAGGTTTAGGGTTAGGGTTAGGGTTAGAGTTAGGGTTAATGTGAGGGTGAGGTTTAGGGTTAGAGTTTGGGTTAGGGTTAGAGTTAGGATTAAGCTGAGGCTGAGGGTGAGGGTTAGGGTTAGAGTTACCATTAGGATTAGGGTAAGGGTTAGGGTGAGTGTGACGGTTAGGGTTAGGGTTAGGGTTAGTGTTAGGCTTAGGGTTAATCTGATGGTGAGGTTGAGGTTTAGGGTTAGAGTGAGTGTTAGGATGAGAATTATTGTTAAGTGTAGGGTTAGGGTGAGTGCTAGGGTGAGGGTTAGGTTTAGGTTTAGTTTTAGGGTAAGGTTTAGGGTTAAGATTATGGTTAGGGTGATGGTTAGGATGAGGGTTAGGGTTACACTCAGGGTGAGGTTTAGGGTTAGGGTGAGGGTTAAGGTTAGGATTATGGTTAGGGTGAGAGTGATTGTTAGCATTAGGGTTAGGCTTAGGGTTCGGTTTAGGGTTAGAATTAGTGTTATTGTTAGGGTTAGGTTTAGAGTTATGGTGAGGGTGAGGGTGAGTGTGCATGTGAGGGTTATGGTTAGGGTTAGGTTGAGGTTTAGGGATAGGGTTAGGATTAGGGTTAGGGTGAGGGTGAAGTTTAGTGTTAGATTTAGGGTTAGTTGGAGGGTTAGGTCGCGGGTTAGGTTTAGGGTAAATGTTTGGGTTAAGATTAGTGTGAGGGTTATTTTGAGGTTTAGCGTTAGGGTTAGGGTTAGGATTAGGTTTAGGGTGAGTGTGAGTGTGAGGGTTAGGGATAGAGTTAGGCATAGGCTTAGGGTTAGACTGAGGGTGAGGGTGGAAGTGAAGATTAGGGTTAGGGTGATGGTTAGGGTTAGGTTTAGTGTGAGGGTTAGGATGAGCGTTAGGGTTAGGATTAGGTTTAGGGTGAGGGCTAGGGTGAGGGTGAGGGTTAGGGTAAGGGTTAGGGTTAGTCTTAGGAACAGGCTGAGCTTGATATTGATAGTGAGGTTTAGGGTTAGGGTTAGTGTTATGTTTAGTGTTAGGGTTAGGGTGACGGTGAGGGTTTGGTTTAGGGTTAGGATTAGGATTAGGGTTAGGGTTACTGTGAGTGTGAGGGTTAGGGTTAAGGTTAGTGTTAGCCTTAGGTTTAGGCTGAGGGTGAGGGTGAGGGTTAGATTGAGGATTAGCATTAGAGTGAGGGCTAGGGTGAGGGTGAGTTTTAGGTTAGGGTTAAGGTGAGGTTTAGGGTTTGGGTGATGTTTAGGGTTAGTGTGAGATTTAGTGTAAGGTTTAGGGTTAGTGTTAGGTTGAGGGTAATTGTTAGGTTGAGGGTTCGGGTTAGGGTTAGGCTGAGGGTTAGGGTGGGTGTGAGGATTAGGGTTAGGATGATGGTTCGGTTTAGGGTTAGTGTTATTGTTAGGGTTAGGGTTAGAGTTACAGTGAGGGAGAGGATGTGTGTGAGCATTAGTTTTAGGGTTAGGGTGGGGTTTAGGGTTACGGTTAGGGTTAGGGTTAGGGAGAGGGTGAGGTTTAGGGTTAGATATAGGGTTAAGGAGAGGGTTAAGGTGAGGGTTAGGGATTGGGTTAGTGTTAGGGTTAGTGTGAGGGTGAGGGTTAGTTTGAGGTATAGGTTTACTGTTAGGGTTAGGTTTAGTGTGAGGGTTAGTGTTAGGGTTAGGGATAGTGTTAGAGTGAGGGTAAGTGTTAGGGTGAGTGTTTAGGTTATGGTGAGGTTTATGGTTATGGTGAGGGTTAATATTAGGGTTAGGGCTATTTTTAGGTTTAGGTTTAGGGTTACTGTTACTGTGAGGGTGAGGGTGAGGGTTAGGGTTATAGTTAGGGTGAGGTTTAGGGTTTGGGTTTGGGTTAGAGTGAGGGTTAGGGTGAGGGTGAGGTTTAGGTATAGATTTAGGGTTAGGGTGAAAGTTAGGTTGAATTTTAGGGTTAGGGTTAGTGTTAGTGTTAGGGTTAGGTTGAGAGTTAGGGGGAGTTTTAGGGTTAGGGTTAGGGTTAGCGTTAGGTTTACGATGTGGGTGCGGTTTAGTTTTAGAATTAGGATTCAGGTAAGGCTGAGGTTGAGGGGTGAGGGTTAGGATAAGCGTTAGGGTTAGGGTTAGGTTTAGGGTTAAAAAAAGTGTTATTGTTAGGGTTAGGTTTAGAGTTAAGGTGAGGGTGAGGGTTAGGGTTAGGGTTAGGGAAAGGTTTATGTTTAGGTGTAAGATTAGGCTTAGGGTGAGGATGAGGTTTAGGTGTAGAGTTAGGGTTAGGGTGAGGGTTAGGGTGAGCGTTAGGGTTAGGGTACGTGTTAGGGTGGGGTGATGGTAAGTGTAAACATGAGGGTTAGGCTGAGTGTAAGGGTTACGTTCGGGTGAGGATTAGGGTTAGGGTGAGGGTTAGGGTTAGAGGAACGGTGTGGGTGAGGGTTAGATTGAGGATTAGTGTTAGGGTTAGTGTGAGGTTTAGGGTGAGGATGAGGGTTAGGTTTAGGGTGAAGGCTAGGGTGAGGGTGAGGTTTAGGTTTAGGTTTAGGGTGAGGTTTGGGGTTAGGTTGATGGTTAGAGTTAGTGTGTGGGTTAGTGTTAGCGTTAGGGTTAGTGTTAGGTGAGGGTAAGTGTGAGGGTGAGGTTTAGGGTTAGGGTTATTGTTATGGTTAGGGTTAGGGTTATGGTTATGGTGAGGGTGATGTTGAGGGTTAGGGTTAGAGTTAGGATAAGGTTTAGATTTAGGGTTAGGGTGAGAGTTAGGCTTAGGGTGAGAGTGAGGTTTACGGTTAGAGTTAGGGTTAGTGTTAGGGTTAGGGTTAGGGTGAGCGTTAGTGTTTGGGTTAGGTTAGGCTTAGGCTTAGGCTTAGGCATAGGCCAAGCCTGAGGTTGAGGGTTAGGTTTAGGGTTAGGGTGAGGGTTCGGGTTAGGGTTAGGGTGAGGGTTAGGATGAGGTTTAGGTTTAGGATTAGGGTTAGGGTGAGTGCTAGGCTGAGGGTGAGGGTGAGGGTTAGGTTTAGGGATAGGTTAGGTTTAGGATTAGGGTTAGGCTTAGGGTGAGTTTGAGGGTTAGGGTTAGGGTCAGGGTTAGGGTGAGGCTTAGGGTTAGGTTTGGGTTAGGGTGAGTGTGAGTCTGAGGATTAGGATTAGGTTTAGGTTTAGGGTTAGGGTTAGGTTTAGGTTTAGGGATAGGGTTAGGGTTACGGTGAGGCTTAGGGTTAGGGTTAGGTTTAGGCTTAGGTTTAGGCTGACGGTGAGGGTCAGGGTTAGGGTTTGGTTTTGGTTTAGGGTGAGGTTGAAGCTTATGATTAGTGTTAGGTTTAGGGTTAGGGTTATTGTTAGGTTTAGGGTTACTGCTCTGGTTAGGGTTACATTGAGCATTAGGATTAGGGTTAGGGTTTGGCTTAGGGTTAGGGATAGGGTTAGGGTTAGGGTGAGGGTGAGGTTTAGGGTTAGAATTAGGGTTAGGGGCAGGGTTAGGATGAGGTTTAGGGTTAAGGTCAGTGTTAGGGTTAGGGTGAGAGTGAGGCTTAGGTTGAGGTTTAGGGATAGGGTTTGGTTTAGGACTAGGGTTAGGGTGAACTTGAGAGTGAGGGTTAGGCTTAGGCTGAGGGTGAGGGTGGGGGTGAGGATTAGGGTTAGGGTGATTGTTCGGGTTAGGGTTAGTGTTATTGTTAGGGATAGGGATAGAGTTACGATGAGGGTGTCGGTGCGGGTGAGGGTTAGGGTTAGGGTTAGGATGGGTTTTAGTGTTAGTGTTAGGGTTAGGGTGAGGGTGAGCGTGAGGTTTAGGGTTAGATATAGGGTTAGGGAGTGGGTTCAGGTCAGGGTTAGGGATTGGGTTATTGTTAGGGTTAGGGTGAGGGTGAGGGTTAGGTTGAGGTTTAGGGTTAGTGTTAGGGTTAGGGTTAGTGTTTGGGTGAGGGTAAGTGTTAGGGTGAGGGTTTGGTTTAGGGTGAGGGTTATGGTTAGGTGAGGGTTAGGATTATTGTTAGGGTTATTGTTAGGTTTAGGTTTAGGGTTACAGTTACTGTGAGGGTTAGGGTGAGGGTTAGGGTTAGGGTTAGGGTGAAGTTTAGTGTTTGGGTTAGTATTAGAATGAGAGTTAGGGTGAGGGTGAGGTTTAGGGATTGAGTTAGTGTTAGGGTGAGGGTTAGGTTGAGGTTTAGGTTTAGGGTTAGTGTTAGGGTTAGGGTTCGGTTTAGAGTTAGGGGGAGGGTTAGGGTTAGCGTTATTGTTAGCATTAGCGTTAGGATGTGGGTGAGGTTTAGTGTTAGAATTAGTATTAGGGTGAGGCTGAGGGTGAGGTTTAGCTTTAGGTTTCCTGTTAGGGTTAGGTTGAGGATGAGGGTTAAGGTTAGGTTTAGGATTAGGGTTAGGGTTAGGGTTAGGGGTAGTGTTAAGGTTAGGGTTAGGGTTAGGGTTAGGGTGAGGGTGAGGGTTAGGTTTAGGGTGAGGGTAAGGGTTAGGGTTAGGGTGAGAGTTAGGGTTATGGGAAGGTTGAGGGTTAGGGTTTGATTGAGAATTAGGGATAGGGTGAGGGCTAGGGTTAGGGTTAGTGTGAGGTTTAGGGTTAGGGTGATGGTTAGGGTTAGTGTGAGGGTTAGTGTTAGTGTTAGGGTTAGTGTTAGGGTGAGGGTAAGTGGTAGGGTGAGGGTTAGGGTTGGGGTGAGCGTTATGATTAGGGGTACGGTGAGCGTGAGTGTTAGGTTTAGGTTGATGGTTAGGGTTAGGGTTAGGGTGAGGGTTAGGTTTAAGTTTAGGCTCAGTGTTATGAGGAGAATTAGGGTTAGGATTAGGGTTAGGGTGAGGTTTATTGTTAGAATTAGTGTTATTGTTAGGGTCAAGGTTAGAGTTAAGATGAGGGTGAGGGTGAGGGTTAGGGTTAGGGTTAGTGTGAGGGTTAGGGTGAGGGTGAGGGTTAGGTTGAGTTTTAGGGATAGGGTTAGGTTTAGGGTTAGGTTTAGTGTTACTGTGAATGTAAGGCTTAGGGTGAGGGTTAGGCTTACGCTTATGGTTATGCTGAGGTTGAGGGTGGGGGTGAGGAATAGATAGGGTTAGTGTGATGTTTAGGGTTAAGGTTAGTTTAATTGTTAGGGTTAGTGTTACAGTTAAGGTGAGGGTGAGGGTGCGGGTGAGGGTTAGGGTGAGGGTTAGGATGAGGGTTAGGGTTAGGATTAGGGTTAGGGTGAGGGCTAGGCTGAGGGTGAGGTTTAGGATTAGGATTAGTGTGCGGTTTTGGGTTAGGGTTAGGGTGAGGGTGAGGTTTAGGGTTAGATTTAGGGTTAGGGTGAGACTGAGGTTGAGGGTTAGGGTTAGGGTTAGTATTAGAGTTAGGGTTAGGGTGAGGGTTAGGTTGAGGGTGAGGGTTAGGCTTAGAGTTAGGATTAGGATTAGGGTAAGGGTTAGGGTGGCTGTGAGGGTTAGGGTTAGGGTTAGGCTTAGGTTTAGGCTGAGGGTGAGGGTAAGGGTGAGGTTTTGGGTAAGGGTGAGGGTTAGGGTGAGAATTAGGGTTCGGTTAATTTTAGGGTTAGGGTGAGGTTGAGGGTTAGTGTTAGGGTTATTATTAGGGTTTGGGTTAGGATGAGGTTTAGGTTTATGTTATGTTTAGAGTTAGGTTTAGGATGAGGGTGAGATTTAGAGTTAGATTTAGTGTTAGTGTTAGGGTTAGGTTTAGGGTGTGGGTTAACATTAGAGTTAGGGTTAATCTTAGGCTTAGGCTGAATATGAGGGTGAGTTTTAGGCTTCGGGTTAGGGTGAGGTTTAGGGTAAGGGTTAGGGTGAGGTTATTTATGAGGATTAGGGTTAGGATTAGGGTAAGGGTGAGGGCTAGGGTGAGGGTTAGGGTGAGGGCTAGGGATAGGGAGAGGGTTAGGTTTAAGATTAGGGTTAGGGTGAGGGTGAGTGTGAGAGTTCTGGATAGGATTAGGTTTAGGCTTAGAGTTAGGGTGAGGGTTAGGGTTATGGTTTAGGTTAGGTTGCGTGTGAGGCTGAGGATTAGGGTTAAGTTTAGGGTTAGGTTTAGGGTTAGGTTTAGGTTTAGGGTTAGTGTCTCGGTTAGGCTTAGGCTTAGGGTTAGGGTTATGGTGAGGGTTAAGGTTAGGATTAGGGTTAAGGTAAGGTTTATTCTTAGGGTTAGGCTGAGGGTGAGGGTGAGGGTGAGGGTTAGGGTTAGGGTGAAGTTTAGGATGAAGTTTTGTGTTAGGATTAGGGTAAGGTTGAGGGCTATGGTGAGGGTTAGGGTGAGGGCTAGGGGTAGGAATAGGTTTAGGATTAGGGTTAGGGTGAGGGTGAGTGTGAAAGTGAGGGTTAGGGTTAGGTTTAGGGTTAGAGTTAGGGTGAGGGTTAGCGTTAGGGTTTGGGTTAGGATGTGAGGGTGAGGCTGAGGATTAGGGTTAGGTTTATGGTTAGGTTTAGGTTTAGGGTTAGTGTTAGGGTTAGGGTTAGTGTTAGGTTTAGGGTTACGGTGAGGGTGAGGGTGGGGGGTGAGGATTAGAGTTAGGGTTAGGGATAGGGTTAGGTTTAGGGTTATTGTTAGGGTTATGTTTAGGTTTCAGTTTGTGGTGAGGGTGAGACTGAGGGTGAGGTTTATCTTTAGGGTTAGGGTTAGGGTTAGTGTTATTGTTAGGGTTAGAGTTAGAGTTATGGCGAGGTTGAGGGTGAGGGTGAGGGTTAGGGTTAGGGTGAGGTTTAGGGATAGGGTTAGGGTTAGGGTGAGTGTGAGGTTTAGGGTTAGAGTTAGGGTTACGTTGAGGTTTAGAGTTAAGTTTAGTGTTTGGGTTAGAGTGGGGTTGAAGGTTAGGTTGAGGTTGAGGGTTAGGGTTACCTTTAGGATTAGGGTCAGGTTGAGGGTGAGTGTGAGGCTTAGGGTGAGGGTTAGGCTTACCCTTAGGGTTAAGCTGACGGTGAGGATGTGGTGAGGATTAGGGTTAGGGTGATGGTTCGGGTTAGGGTTAGTGTTATTTTTAGGGTTAGGTTTAGAGTTAAAGTGAGGGAGAGGGTGCGGGTGACGGTTAAGGTTAGGGTTAGGTTTGGGTTTAGGGTTAGGGTTAGGGTTAGGGTGAGGGTGAGGGTTAGGCTGTGGTTTAGGGTTAGGGTTAGTGTGAGGGTTAGTGTTAGGGTTAGGGTTGGTGTTAGGATGAGGTTCCGTTTTAGGTTGAGGGTATGGGTTAGGGTGAGGATTATGCTAAGGGTGAGGGTTAGGATTAGTGTTAGGGTTATTGTGTTGGTTAGGTTTAGTGTTACAGTTAATGTGAGGGTGAGGGTTAGTGTTAGGGTTAGGTTGAGGTTTGGTTGGGGTTAGGGTTAGAGTTAGGGTTTGGGTGAGGGTGAGGTTTAGGGTTATAGTTAGGGTTAGGATGAGGGTTAGGGTGATAGTTAGGGGGAGGGTTATGGTTAGGGTTAGGGTTAGGGATAGGATTAGGATTAGGTTGAGGGTGTGTGTGTTAGCGTTAGGTCTAGGGTTAGGCTTAGGTTTAGGCTGAGGGTGAGTGTCAGGTTGAGGGTTAGGTTTAGGGTGAGGGTTAGGGTTAGGGTTAGTGGGAAGGTTAGGATGAGGGTTAGGGTTAGGATTAGGGTTAGGGTAAGGGCTAGGGTGAGGGTGAGGTTTAGGGTTAGGTTTAGGGTGAGGTTTATGTTTAGGATTAGTGTTAGGATTAGAGTGACAGTGAGGTTTAGGTTTAGAGATAGGGTTAGGGTGAGGTTGAGGGTGAGGGTGAGGTTTAGGGTTAGTGTTAGGATGAGGGTTAGGGTTAGGATGAGAGTGAGGTTTAGGGATAGGTTTAGGATTAGGATTAGGGTTAGAGTTAGCCTGAGGGTGAGGGTGAGGGTGAGTGTTAGGGTGAGGATGAGGGTTAGTGTTAAGGTGAGGGCTAGCGTGAGGGTGAGGTTTAGGGATAGGGTTAGAGTGAGGGTGAGGGTTGGGTGATGTTTAGGGTTAGTTTGAGGGTTAGTGTAAGGGTTAGAGTTAGTGTTAGTGTGATGGTAAGTGTTAAGGTGATGGTTAGGGTTAGGCTGAGGGTTATTGTTAGTGTTAGGGTTAGGGTTAGGGTCAGGGTTAGGGTTAGGGTTAGTGTTATTGTTTGGTTTAGGGTTAGAGTTATGTTGAGGTTGAGGCTGAGGGTTTTGGTTAGGGTGAGGTTTAGTGTGAGGTTAAGGGTTAGGGTTAGTGTTAGGGTTAGTGTGAGGGTGAGGTTTAATGTTACAGTTAGGGTTAGGGGGAGGTTTAGGATGAGGGTTAGGGTTAGGATTAGGGTTAGGGTAAGGGCTTGGTTGAGGGTGAGTTTTAGGGTTAGGGTTAGGTTGAGGTTTAGGATTAGGGTTAGGTTGAGGTTTAGGGTTAGGGTTAGGGTTAGGGTGAGGATGTGGTTTAGGGTTAGAGTTATGGTTAGCGTGAGGCTGAGGGTGAGGATTAGGGTTAAGGTGAGTGTTAGGGTTTGGGGTAGGGTGAGGGTTACTGAGGGTGAGGGTTAGGGTTAGGGTTAGGATTAGGATTAGGGTTAGGGTTTCGGTGAGTGTGAGGGTTAGGGATAGTGTTAGGTTGAGTGTTAGGGTTAGCGTGAGAGTTATGGTTAGGGCTAGGAATACGGTTAAGCTGAGGTTGAGTGTGAAGATTAGGGTTAGGTTGAGCTTTAGTGTTTGGTTTAGGGTTAGAGTTAGGCTTAGATTTAGGGTAAGATTTAGGGGTAGAGTTAGGGTTAGGGAGGAGGGTTTGGGTGAGGGTTATGGTTAGGGTGACGGTTAGGTTGGGCGTGATGGTAAGGATAAATTTTAGGGTTATGCTGAGGGTGAGGGTTACGGTTAGGGTGAGGGTTAGGGTTAGGGTGAGGGTAAGGGTTAGGTTTAGGGTGAAGGTGAGGGTTAGATTGAGGATTAGTGTTAGGGTTAGTGTGAGGTTTAGGATGTGGATGAGAGTTAGGGTTAGGGTGAGGGCTAGGGTGAGGGTGAGGGTTAGGGTTAGTGTGAGGGTTAGTGTTAGGGTTAGGGTTAGTGTTAGGTTGAGGGTTAGGGTTAGGTTTAGGGTTAGGTTTAGTGGTAGGGTTAGGGTTAGGGTTACGGTGAGGCTAAGCGGATGGGTTTGGGTTGGGGTTAGGATGAAGTTCAAGTTTAGCATTAGGTTAGGGTTAGGGTTAGCATGAGGGTGAGGTTTAGGGTTAGAGTTAGGGTTAGTGTTAAGGTTAGGGTTCGGTTATTGTTAGGATTAGGGTAAGGGATAGGGTTAGGGTTAGGCTTAGGCTTAAGCTAAGGCTTAGACTGAGCATGAGTGTGAGGGTTAGGATTACGGTTAGGGTTAGGTTGAGGTTTTGGTTTAGGTTTAGGGTTAGGGTGAGGGTTAGTGTTAGGGATAGGGTTAGGTTTAGGATTAAAGTTAGGGTGAGGTTGAGTGTGAGCATTAGGATTAGGGTTAGGGTTAGGCTTAGGGTTAGGGTGAGAGTTAGGGTTAGGTTTTGGGTTAGGGTGAGGGTGAGGCTGAGGACTAGGTTTAGGTTTAGGGTTAGGGTTAGGGTTAGGATTACAGTGAGGGTTAGGTTTATGGTTAGGGTGAGAGTTAGGATTAGGTTGAGGGTTAGGGTTAGGATTAGGTTTAGGGTGAGGGTGAGGGATAGGGTTAGTTTTAGGGTGAGTTTTAGGATGAGGGTTAGGGATAGGATTAAGGTTAGGGTGAGGGCTAGGCTGAGGGTGAGGTTTAGGATTAGGGTTAGGGTGAGTTTTAGTGTTAGTGTTAGTGTTAGGGTTAGGGTGAGGGTTAGGGTTATTGTTAGGTTTAGGGTTAGGGTTAGGGTTATAGTTGTAGTGAGGGTGAGGGTTAGGGTTAAGGTTAGGATGAGGTTTAGGTTTTGGGTTAGGGTTAGATTTAGGTTTAGGATGAGGGTGAGATTTAGGGTTAGAGTTAGGGTTAGTGTTAGGGTTAGGTTTAGGGTGAGGGTTAACGTTTGGGTTAGAGTTAGGCTTAGGCTTAGACTTAGGCAGAGAATGAGGGTGAGGTTTAGGGTTAGGGTTAGGGTGAGTGTTAGGGTTATTGTTAGGTTGAGGCTTATGATGAGTTTTAGAGTTAGGATTAGGGTTAGGGTGAGGGCTATGGTGAGGGTTAGGGTGTGGGTTACGTTAAGGGGTAGGGTTAGATTTAGGATTAGGATTAGGGTGATGGTGAGTGTGAGGGTTAGGGTTAGGCTTAGGGTTAGGGTGAGGTTTTGGGTTAGATTGAGGGTGAGGCTGAGGATTAGGGTTAGGGTTAGGCTGAGGATTAGGGTTAGGGTTAGGGTTAGGTTTAGGGTTAGGGTTAGGGTTAGGGTTAGGTTTAGGGTTAGGGTTAGGGTTAAGTAGAGGGTTAGGCTTAGGCTTAGGCTTAGGCTGAGAGTGAGGGTGGGTGTGTGGATTTGTGTTAGGGTTAGGGTTATGGTTAGGGGTATGGTTAGTGTTATGATTAGGGTTTATTTTGCCTTGTGGGTGAGGCTGAGGGTGAGGGTTATAATTAGTGTTAGGGGTAGGGTTAGGGTTAGTGTTATTGTTAGTGTTAGGGTTAGAGTTATGGTGAGTTTGAGCGTGAGGGTGAGGGTTAGGGTTAGGTTGAGTTTTAGTGTGAGGTATAGGGTTAGGGTTAGGGTTAGTGTTAAGGTGAGGGTGAGGTTTAGGGTTAGAGTTAGGGTTGGGGGAGGGTTAGGTTGAGGTTTAGGGTTAGGGTTAGTGTGAGGGTTAGGGTGAGGGTGAGGGTTAGGATGAGATTTAGGGATAGGGTTAGGTTTATGGTTAGGTTTAGTGTTAGTGTGAATGTAAGGCTTAGGGTGAGGTTTAGGCTTACGCTTATGGTTATGCTGAGGGTGAGGGTGGGGGTGAGGAATAGGGTTAGAGTGATGTTTAGGGTTAAAGTTAGTTTTATTGTTAGGGTTAGTGTTACAGTAAAGGTGAGGATGAGGGTGCGGGTGAGGATTAGGTTGAGGGTTAGGATGAGGGTTAGGGTTAGGATTAGGGTTAGGGTGAGGGCTAGGCTGAGGGTGAGGTTTAGGATTAGGATTAGTGTGCAGTTTTTTGTTAGGGTTAGGGTGAGGGTGAGGTTTAGGGTTAGATTTAGGGTTAGGGTGAGACTGAGGTTGAGGGTTAGGGTTAGGGTTAATGTTAGAGTTAGGGTTAGGGTGAGGGTTAGGTTGAGGGTGAGGGTTAGGATTAGAGTTAGGATTAGGATTAGGGTAAAGTTTAGGGTGGCTGTGAGGGTTAGTGTTAGGGTTAGGGTTAGGCTTAGGTTTAGGCTGAGGATGAGGGTAAGGGTGAGGTTTTGGGTATGGGTGAGGGTTAGGGTTAGGTTTAGGGTGAGAATTAGGGTTCGGTTAAGTTTAGGGTTAGGGTGAGGGTTAGGGTTAGTGTTAGGGTTATTGTTAGGGTTAGAGTTAGGGTGTGGTTTAGGTTTAGGTTATGTTTAGAGTTAGGTTTAGGATGAGGGTGAGATTTAGGGTTAAAGTTAGGATTAGTGTTAGCGGTAGGTTTAGGGTGAGGGTTAACGTTTGGGTTAGGGTTAGGCTTAGGCTTAGGCTGAGCATGAGGGTGAGGTTTTGGGTTAGGGTTAGGGTGAGGGTTAGGGTTAGGTTTAGGGTGAGGTCATTGATGAGTTTTAGGGTTAGGATTAGGCTAAGGGTGAGGGCTAGTTTCAGGGTTAGGGTGAGGGCTAGGGCTAGGGATAGGGTTAGGTTTAGTATTAGGGTTAGGGTGAGGGTGAGTGTGAGAGTTAGGGTTAGGGTTAGGTTTAGGCTTAGAGTTAGGGGGAGGGTTAGGGTTATGGTTTGGGTTAGGGAGAGGGTGAGGCTAAGGATTAGGGTTAAGTTTAGAGTTAGGTTTAGGGTTAAGTTTAGGTTTAGGGTTAGTGTTAGGGTTAGGGTTAGGGTTACGGTGAGGGTTAAGGTTAAGGTTAGGGTTAGGTTTAGGCTTAGGTTTACGGTGAGGGTTAAGTTTAGGGTTAGGGTTAGGCTTAGGGTTAGGCTGAGGGTATGGATTGGGGTGATGATTAGAGTTAGGTTTAGGGTTAGGCTTAGGGTTAGGTTTATTGTTAGAGTTATATTTAGGTTTAAGTTTGCGGTGAGGGTGAGGCTGAGGGTGAGAGTTATCGTTAGGGTTAGGGTTAGGGTTAGTGTTATTGTTAGGGTTAGGGTTAAAGTTACGGTGAGTTTGAGGGTGAGGGTAAGGGTTAGGGTTAGGGTGAGGTTTAGGGTTAGGGTTAGGGTTAGGGTGAGGGTGAGGTTTAGGGTTAAAGTTATTGTTAGGGGGATGGTTAGAGTAAGTTTTAGAGTTAAGGTTAGTGTTTATGTTAGTGTGAGGGTGAATGTTAGTTTGAGGTTGAGGGATAGGGTTACCTTTAGAATGAGGGTCAGTTTGAGGGTGAGTGTGATTGTTAGGGTGAGGGTTAGCCATATGCTTAGGGTTAGGCCGAGTGTGAGGGTGGGGTGAGGATTAGGGTTAGGTTGATGGTTCGGGTTAGGGTTAGTGTTATTTTTAGGGTTAGGGTTAGAGTTAAAGTGAGGGTGAGGGTGCGGGTGAGGGTTAGGGTTAGGGTTAGGATGGGGGTTAGGCTTAGCATTATGGTTAGGTTGAGGGTAAGGTTTAAGGTTACAATTAGGGTTAGCATGAGGCTGAGGGAGAGGGTGAGTGTTAGGGTTAGGGTTAGGATTAGACTTAGGATTAGGGTTAGGGTGAGTGTGAAGTTTAGTGTTAGCCTTAGGTTTAGGCTGAGGGTGAGGGTGATGGTGAGTGTTAAGGTTAGTTTGAATGTTAGGGTTAGGGTTAGGGTGTGGTTTAGTGTTAGGGTTAGTGTTAGAGTTAGGGGTAGGGTGAATGTGAGGTTTAGGTGTAGAGTTAGGTCTAGGGTAAGGTTAAGTAGAGTGTTAGTGTTAGGGTGAGTGTTAAGGTGGGGGTGTTGGTAAGAGTGAACGTCAGGGTTAGGCTAAGGTTGAGGGTTAAGGTAAAAGTGAGGGTTAGGGTGAGGGTTAGGGTTAGGGTTATGGTGAGAGTTTGGGTTCAGGTTAAGTTTAGGGTTAGGGTGAGGGTTAGGCTGAGGGTTAGGGTTAGGGTGAGAGTTAGGGTTAGGTTGAGGGTTAGGGATACGATTAGGGTTAGGGTGAGGGTGAGGGTTAGGGTTAGTGTTAGGGTGAGGGTTAGGATGAGGGTTAGGGTTAGGATTAGGGTTAGGGTGAGGGCTAGGCTGAGGGTGATGTTTAGGATTAGGGTTAGGGTGAGGTTTAGCATTAGGGTTAGGGTGAGGGTGAGGGTGAGGGTGAGGTTTAGGGTTAGATTTAGGGTTAGGTTGAGACTGAGGTTGAGGGTTAGGATTAGGGTTAGTGTTAGAGTTAGGGTTAGGGTGAGAGTTAGGTTGAGGGTTCGGGTTAGGCTTAGGGTTAGGATTAGGATTAGAGTAAGGGTTTTGCTGAGTGTGAGGGTTAGGGTTAGGGTTAGGCTTAGGTTTAGTCTGAGGGTGAGGGTGAGGTTGAGGCTTAGGTTAAGGGTGAGGTTTAGGGTTAGGGTTAGGGTGAGAGTTAGGGTTCGGTTAAGTTTAGGGGTAGGGTGAGGGTTAGGGTTAGGGTTTGGGTTAGGGTGAGGGTGAGGCAAAGAATTAGGCTTAGGTTTAGGGTCAGGTTTAGGTTTAGTGTTAGTGTTAGGGTTATGGATATGGTTAGGGCTATGGTGAGGGTTAGGGTTAGGGTTAGGTTTACGGTTAGGCTTAGGGTTAGGCTGAGGATGAGAGTGAGGGTGAGGGTTAGGGTTAGGGTTAGGGTGAGGTTTAGGATAAGGTTTAGTGTTAGGATTAGGGTATGGGTGAGGGCTATGGTGAGGGTTAGGGTGAGGGCTAGGGATAGGGATAGGGTTAGGTTTAGGATTAGGGTTAGGGTGAGGGTGAGTGTGAGTTAGGGTTAGGGTTAGGTTTAGGCTTAGAGTTAGGGTGAGGGTTAAGGTTAGGGTTTGGGTTAGGGTGAGGGTGAGGCTGAGGATTAAGGTTAAGTTTAGGGTTAGGTTTAGGGTTAGTGTTAGGGTTCCTGTTAGGTTTAGGGTTAAGGTGAGGGTTAGGGTTAGGGTTAGGCTTAGGCTTAGGGTTAGGCTCAGGGTGACGTTGGGGCTGAAGATTAGAGTTAGGGTTAGGCTTAGGCTTAGGGCTAGGCTTCTTGTTAGGGTTATGTTTAGGTTTAAGTTTGCGGTGAGGGTGAGACTGACGGTGCGTGTTATCGTAAGTGTTAGGTTTACGGTTAGTGTTATTCTTAGGATCAGGGGTGAGAGTTACGGTGAGGTTGAGCGTGAGGGTGAGGGTTAGGGTTAGGTTGAGGTTTAGGGTTAGAGTTAGGGTTAGGGGGAGGGTTAGGGGGAGGTATAGGGTGAGGGTTAGTGTTAGGGTTAAGGTGAGGTTGAGGGTTAGGTTGAGGTTTAGGGATAGTGTTAGGTTTAGGATTAGGTTTAGGGTGAGAGTGAGTGTAATGCTTAGGGTGAGGGTTAGGCTTAGGCTTAGGGTTAGGCTTAGGGTGAGGGTCGGGGTGAGGAATAGGGTTAGGGTGATGATTAGGGTTAAGGTTAGTTTTATTGTTAGGGTTAGTGTTAGAGTTAAGGTGAGGGTGAGGGTGCGGGTGAGGGTTACGGTGAGGGTTAGGATGAGGGTTATGGTTAGGATTAGGGTTAGGGTGAGTGCTAGGCTGAGGGTGAGGTTTAGGATTAGGTTTAGAGTGAGGTTTAGGTTTAGGGTTAGGTTTAGGTTTAGGGTTAGGGTTATGGTGAGGGTTAGGGTTATTGTTAGGGTTAGGGTTGGAGTTTGGGTTACAATTGTAGTGAGGGTGAGGGTTAGGGTTAAGGTTAGGATGAGGTTTAGGTTTTGGGTTAGGGTTAGAGTTAGGTTTAGGATGAGGATGAGATTTAGGGTTAGAGTTAGGGTTAGTGTTAGGGTTAGGTTTAGGGTGAGGGTTAACGTTTGGGTTAGGGTTAGGCTTAGGCTTAGACTTAGGCAGAGAATGAGGGTGAGGTTTAAGGTTAGGGTTAGGGTGAGTGTTAGGGTTAGGGTTAGGGTGAGGCTTATGATGAGTTTTAGGGTTAGGATTAAGGTTAGGGTGAGGGCTAGTGTGAGGGTTAGGGTGTGAGTTACGTTTAGGGGTAGGGTTAGATTTAGGATTAGGTTTAGGGTGAGGGTGAGTGTGAGGGTTAGGGTTAGGGTTAGGCTTAGGGTTAGGGTGAGGTTTTGGGTTAGGTTGAGGGTGAGGCTGACGGTTAGGGTTAGGGTTAGGGTTAGGATTAGGGTTAGGGTTAGGGTAAGGGTTAAGTTGAGGGTTGGGCTTAAGCTTAGGCTTAGGCTGAGCGTGAGGTTGAGGGTGTGGATTAGGGTTAGGGTTAGGGTTATGGTTAGGGGTATTGTTAGTGTTATGGTTAGGGTTTAGTTTGCGTTGAGGGTGAGGCTGAGTGTGAGGGTTATAATTAGTGTTAGGGGTAGGGTTAGGGTTAGTGTTATTGTTAGTGTTAGTGTTAGAGTTACGGTGAGTTTGAGCGTGAGGGTGAGGTTTAGGGTTAGGTTGAGTTTTAGGGTGAATTATAGGGTTAGGGTTAGGGTTAGTGTTAAGGTGAGGGTGAGGTTTAGGGTTAGAGTTAGGGTTAGGGGGAGGGTTAGGTTGAGGTTTAGGGTTAGGGTTAGTGTGAGGGTTAGGGTGAGGGTGAGGGTTAGGTTGAGATTTAGGGATAGGGTTAGGTTTAGGGTTAGATTTAGTGTTAGAGTGAATGTAAGGCTTAGGGTGAGGGTTAGGTTTACGCTTAGGGTTATGCTGAGGGTGAGGGTGGGGGTGAGGAATAGGTTAGGGTGATGTTTAGGGTTAAGGTTAGTTTTATTGTTAGGGTTAGTGTTAGTGTTAAGGTGATGGTGAGGGTGCGGGAGAGGGTTAGGTTGAGGGTTAGGATGAGGTTTAGCGTTAGGATTAGGGTTAGGGTGAGGGCTAGGCTGAGGGTGAGGTTTAGGGTTAGGGTTAGGGTGAGGGTTAGGGTTAGGTTTAGGGTGAGGTCATTGATGAGTTTTAGGGTTAGGATTAGGCTAAGGGTGAGGGCTAGTTTCAGGGTTAGGGTGAGGGCTAGGGATAGGGATAGGGTTAGGTTTAGTATTAGGGTTAGGGTGAGGGTGAGTGTGAGAGGTAGGGTTAGGGTTAGGTTTAGGCTTAGAGTTAGGGGGAGGGTTAGGGTTATGGTTTGGGTTAGGGTGAGGGTGAGGCTAAGGATTAGGGTTAAGTTTAGAGTTAGGTTTAGGGTTAAGTTTAGGTTTAATGTTAGTGTTAGGGTTAGGGTTAGGGTTACGGTGAGGGTTAAGGTTAGGGTTAGGGTTAGGCTTAGGCTTAGGCTTAGGGTTAGGCTGAGGGTGAGGGTTAGGGTGAGGTTTAGGGTTAGGGTTACGGTGAGGTTTAGGTTGAAGTTTAGTGTTAGGATTAGGGTAAGGGTGAGGGCTATGGTGAGGGATAGGTTGAGGGCTATGGATAGGAATAGAGTTAGGTTTAGGATTAGAGTTAGGGTGAGGGTGAGTGTGAGAGTTAGGGTTAGCGGTAGGTTTAGGCTTAGAGTTAGGGTGAGGATTAGGGTTAGGGTTTGGGTTAGGGTGAGGGTGAGGCTGAGGATTAGGGTTAGGTTTAGCGTTCGGTTTAGGTTTATGGTTAGGGTTAGTGTTAGGGTTAGGGTTACGGTGAGGGTTAGGGTTAGGGTTAGGGTTATGGTTAGGTTTAGGGTTAGGCTGAGGGTGAGGGTTGGGGTGAGGATTAGAGTTAGGGTTAGGCTTCAGCTTAGGGTTAGGTTTATTGTTAGAGTTATAATTAGGTTTAAGTTTGCGGTGCGGGTGAGGCTGAAGGTGAGGGTTATCGTTAGGGTTAGGGTTAGGGTTAGTGTTATTGTTAGGGTTAGGGTTAAAGTTACGGTGAGTTTGAGGGTGAGGGTGAGGGTTAGGTTGAGTGTGAGGTTTCGGGTTAGAGTTATTGTTAGGGGGAGGGTTAGGGTGAGGGTTAGAGTTTAGGTTAGTGTTTTGGTTAGTGTGAGGGTGAAGGTTATGTTGAGGTTGAGGGATAGGGTTACCTTTAGGATGAGGGTCAGTTTGAGGGTGAGTGTGAGGGTTAGGGTGAGTGTTACGCTTATGCTTAGGGTTAGGCCGATGGTGAGGGTGGGGTGAGGATTAGGGTTAGGGTGATGGTTCGGGTTAGGTTTAGTGTTATTTTTAGGCTTAGGGTTAGAGTTACGGTGAGGTTGAGCGTGAGGGTGAGGGTTAGGGTTAGGTTGAGGTTTAGGGTTAGAGTTAGGGTTAGGGGGAGGGTTAGGGTGAGGTTTAGGGTTAGGGTTAGGGTTAGGGTTAGGGTGAGGGTGAGGGTTAGTTTGAGGTTTAGGGTCAGGGTTAGGCTTATGCTTAGGTTTAGGCTTAGGGTGAGGGTGGGGGTGAGGAATAGGGTTAGGGTGATGGTTAGGGTTAAGGTTAGTTTTATTGTTAGGGTTAGTGTTAGAGTTAAGGTGAGGGTGAGGTTGCGGGTGAGGGTTACGGTGAGGGTTAGGATGAGGGTTATGGTTAGGATTAGGGTTAGGGTGAGGGGTAGGCTGAGGGTGAGGTTTAGGATTAGGTTTAGGGTGAGGCTTAGGGTTAGGGTTAGGTTTGGGGTTAGGGTGAGGGAAAGGATTAGGGTTAGATTTAGGGTTAGGTTGAGACTGAGGTTGAGGGTTAGGGTTAGGGTTAGTGTTAGAGTTAGTGTTAGGGTGAGGGTTAGGTTGAGGATGAGGGTTAGGCTTAGAGTTAGGAATAGGATTAGGGTAAGGGTTAGGGTGACTGTGCGTGTTATGGTTAGGTTTTGGTTTAGGCTTAGGTTTAGGCTGAGGGTGAGTGTACGGGTCAGGGTTAGGTTAAAGTTGAGGGTTAAGGTTAGTGTTAGGGTGAGAGTTAGGGTTCAGTTAATTTTAGAGCTAGGGTGAGGGTTAGGATTAGGTTTAGGGTTATTTTTAGGGTTAGGGTTAGGGTTAGGGTTACAGTTACAGTGAGGGTGAGGGTTAGGGTTAGGGTTAGGATGAGGTTTAGGTTTAGGTTATGTTTAGAGTTAGGTTTAGGATGTGGGTGAGATTTAGGGTTAGAGTTAGGGTTAGTGTTAGGGTTAGGTTTAGAGTGAGGGTTAACATGAAGGTTAGGGTTAGGGTAAGGGTTAGGCTTAGAGTTAGTTTGAGGGTTATGTTTAGGGTTTGGGTTAGGGTGAGAGTGAGGCTGAGGTTTGGGGTTAAGTTTAGGGTTACGTTTAGGGTTAGGTTTAGGTTTAGGGTTAGTGTTAGTGTTAGGGTTAGGGTTAGGGTTACGGTGAGGTTTAGGGTTAGGGTTATGTTTAGGGTTAGGCTTAGGCTTAGGGTTAGGCTGAGGATGAGGGTGAGGGTGAGGTTTAGGGTTAGGGTTAGTGTGAGTTTTATGATGAGGTTTAATGTTAGCAATAGGGTAAGGGTGAGATCTATGGTGAGGGTTAGGGTGAGGGCTAGGGATAGGTATATGGTTAGGTTTAGGATTAGGGTTAGGGTGAGTGTGAGGGTTAGGGTGAGGGTTAGGGTTAGGGTATGGTTGAGGGTGAGGTTTAGGGTTATAGGTTTATAGGGTAAGGGTTAGGGTGAGGGTTAGGGTTAGGGTTAGGGTGATAGTTAGGGGGAGGTTTAGGGTTAGGGTTAGGGTTTGGGATAGCATTAGGATTAGGTTGAGGCTGAGTGTGTGTGTTAGCTTTAGGTCTAGGGTTAGGCTTAGGTTTAGGCTGAGGGTGAGGGTGAGGTTGAATTTTAGGATTAGGGTGAGGTTTAGGGTTAGGGTTAGTGGGAGGATTAGAATGAGGGTTATGTTTAGGATTAGGGTTAGGGTAAAGGCTAGGGTGAGGGTGAGGTTTAGGTTTAGGTTTAGGGTGAGGTTTATGTTTAGGCTTAGGGTTTGGGTTAGGGTGACCCTGAGGTTTAATTTTAGAGTTAGGTTTAGGGTGAGGCTGAGGGTGAGGGTTAGGTTTAGGGTTAGTGTTAGTTTTAGGGTTAGTGTTAGGGTGAGGGTTAGGGTGAGGTTGAGGTTTAGGGATAGGTTTAAGATTAGGATTAGGATTAGGGTTAGGCTGAGGGTGAGGGTGAGGGTGAGGGTTAGGGTGAGGATGAGGGTTAGGGAAAGGGTTAGATTGCGGGTGAGGGTTAGGGTGATGTTTAGGGTTAGTGTGAGGGTTAGTGTTAGGGTTAGAGTTAGTGTTAGTGTGAGGGTAAGTGTTAAAGTGAGGGTTCGGGTTAGGGTGAGGGTTATTGTTAGGGTTAGGGTTTGGGTCTGCGTTAGTGTTATTGCTTTGTTTAGGGTTAGAGTTACGTTGAGGTTGAGGGTGAGAATGAGGGTTTTGGTTAGCTGAGGTTTAGGGTGAGGTTTAGGGTTAGGGTTAGGGTTATGGTTAGGGTGAGGGTGAGGTTTAGGGTTAGAGTTAGGGTTAGGGGGAGGTTTAGGATGAGGCTTAGCGTTAGGATAAGGGTTAGGGTAAGGGCTAGGGTGAAGGTGAGTTTTAGTTTTTTTTTTTTTTTTTTTTTTTTTTTTTTTTTTTTTTGGGGGGGGGTCCAGTTGTGGGGCCTGAACTCTGGGCCTGGGCACTGTCCTTCAGCTCTTAAGCTCAAGGCTAGTGCTCTACCACTTGAGCCATAGCGCCACTTCCGGCTTTTTTCTTTTTGCTTATGTGGTGCTGAGGAATCGAACCCAGGGCCTCAGGCATGCAAGGCAAGCGCTCTACCACTGAGCCACCTTCCCAGCCCTGAAGGTGAGTTTTAGACTTAGGGTTAGGTTGAGGTTTACGGTTAGGGTTACTGTTAGGGTGAGGGTGAGTTTTAGGGTTAGAGTTAGGGTTAGCGTGAGGCTGAGGGTGAGGATTAGGGTTAGGGTGAGTGTTAGGTTTAGGGTTAGGGTGAGGGTTAAGCTGAGGTTTAGGGTTAGGTTTAGGGTTAGGATTAGGAATAGGGTTTGTGTTTTGGTGAGTGTGAGGGTTAGGGATAGTATTAGGTTGAGGGTTAGGGTTAGGGTGAGGGTTATATTTAGGTCTAGTATTATGGTTACGGTGAGGGTGAGTGTGAGGGTTAGGGTTAGGGTGAGGTTTAGGGGTAGAGTTAGGGTTAGGGAGGAGTGTTTGGGTGAGGGTTATGGTTAGGGTGAGTGTTAGGGTGGGGGTGATGGTAAGCCAAAAATGGGGGTTATGCTGAGGGCGAGGGTTATTGTAAGGGTGAGGGTTTGGGTTAGGGTGAGGGTTAGGGTTAGGGTTAGGGTGAAGGTGAGGGTTGGATTGAGGATTAGTGTTAGGGTTAATGTGAGTTTGAGGGTGAGGATGAGAGTTAGGGTTAGGGTGAAATGTAGGATGAGGGTGAGGGTTAGGGTTAGTGTTAGCATGAGGTTTAGGGTTAGGGTGATGGTTAGGGTTAGTGTGAGGGTTAGTGTTAGGGTTAGGGTTAGGGTTAGGTTGAAGGTTAGGGTTAGGGTTAGGGTTAGGGTTAGGTTCAGGGTTACGGTGAGGGTAAGGGTGTGGATTAGTGTTGGGGTTAGGATGAGGTTTAGGTTTAGGATTAGGTTTAGGGTTAGGGTTAGGGTGAGGGTGAGGTTTAGGGTTAGAGTTAGGGTTTGTGTTAGGTTTAGGGTGAGGGTTAGGGCTAGGATTAGGTTAAGGGATAGGTTTAGGGTTAGGGTTAGGCTTAGGCTTAAGCTTAGACTTAGACTGAGCATGTGTGTGAGGGTTAGGTTTAGGGTTAGGGTTAAGTTGAGGTTAAGGTTTAGATTTAGGGTTAGGGTGAGGTCTAGGGTGAGGGTTAGGGTGAGGGTTAGGGTTAGGGATAGGGTTAGGTTTAGGATTAGGGTTAGGGGGAGGTTGAGTGTGAGCGTTATGGTTAGGGTTAGGGTTAGGTTGAGGGTTAGGGTTAGGTTTTGGGTTAGGGTGAGGATGAGGCTGAGGACTAGGCTTAGGTTTAGGGTTAGGTTTAGGGTTAGGGATAGTTTTAGGGTAACAGTGAGGATTAAGGTTCGTCCGAGGGTTAGGCTTAGGGTTAGGCTGAGTGTGAGGGTGGGGGTGAGGATTAGGGTTAGGGTTAGGGTTTAAATTAGGGTTATTGTTAGTGTTATATTTTTGGTTAAGTTTGCAGTGAGGGTGAGGGTTATGGCTAGGGTTAGTTATAGGCTTAGGTTTTGGCTGACAGTGATCCTGGGGGTGAGGAATATATTTTGGGTGATGGTTAGGATTAAGGTTAGGGTGAGGGTTATGATGAGGGTAGGGTTAGGATTAGGTTTAGCCTGAGGGCTTGGGTGAGGGTGAGTGTTAGGGTTAGGGTTAGGCTTAGGCTTAGGTTTAGGCTGAGGTTGAGGGTGAGGGTGAGTGTTAGGGTTAGGGTGATGGATAGGGTTAGGTTTAAGGTGAGTGTTTGGATGAGGGTTAGGGTTAGGGTGAGTGTTAGGATGAGTGTGACCATAGGAGTAAAGGTGAGGGTTAGGCTGTGGGTGAGTGTTCCCCTAAGCGTGAGGGTTAGGATTAGGGTGATGGTTAGGGTAAGGGTTAGGGTGAGGGTTAGGGTGAGGGTGAGGGATAGATTGAGGATTAGGGTTAGGGTTAGTGTGAGGTTTAGGGTGAGGATGAGGGTTAGGTTATGGTGAGGGTTAGGGTTAGAATTAAGTTTATTGTGGGGGCTAGGGTGAGGCTGAGGGGTAGGGTTAGGGTTAGGGTGAGGTTTAGGGTTAGGGTTAGAATTAGGGGTACTGTGAGGGTTAGTGTTAGGGTGAGGGTTATGGTTAGGGTGAGGTTTACGGTTAGTTTTAGGGTTATTTTTAGGTTTAGGGTTAGGGGTACGGTGAGGGTGAGGATGAGGGTTAAGGTTAGGGGAGTTTTAGGTTTAGGGTTAGGGTTAGAGTTAGGGTTAGGGTGAGTGTGAGGTTTAAGGTTAGAGTTTGGGTTCAGATGAGGTTTAGGATGAGGGTTAGGGTTAGGGTTAGTTTTAGGTTTAGGGTTAGGGTGAGGTTAAGTGTTAGGTATATGGTTAAGATTAGGTTTAGGGTGAGGGTGAGTGTGTGGGTTAGGGTTAGGTTTTGGGTTAGGCTTAGGTTTAGGCTGAGGGTTAGGTTGAGCGGGAGGGTTAGGGTTCGGGTGAGGGTTAGGGTTAGGGTTAGTGTGAGTGTTAGGATGAAGGTTTGGTTTTGGATTAGGTTTAGGGTGAGGGCTAGGTTGAAGGTGAGTTTTAGGGTTAGGGTTAGGGTGAGGTTTAGGGTTAGGGTTAGGGTCAGTGTGAGTTTGAGGTTTAGTGTTACAGATAGGTTTAAGGTGAGAGTTAGGGTGAGGGTTTGGCTTAGTGTTAGTGTTAGAGGTAGTTTTAAGGTGAGGTTTAGGGTATGGGTGTCTCTTAGGGTTAGGGTTAGGATTAGTATTAGGTTTAAGGAGAGGGGGAGTGTGAGGGTTAGAGTTAGGGTTAGGTTTAGGCTTCGGGCCAGGGTGAGGGTGAAAGTTAGGGGGAGGGTTAGGGTTAGGGTTAAGGTTATGGTTAGGGATAGCGTTAGGGTTAGGGTGAGGTTGAGGTTTAGAGTTAGAATTAGGGTTAGGGTGAGGCTGAGGCAGAGGGTGAGGGTTAGTGTAAGTGTTAGGATTAGGATTAGGGTTAGGGTTAGGGTGAGTGTGAGGGTTAGGGTTAGCCTTAGGTTTAGGCTGAGGGTGAGGGTGAGGGTGAGTGTTAGGGTTAGTTTGAGTGTTAGCGTTAGTTTTAGGGTGTGGATTAGTGTTAGGGATAGTGTTAGATTTAGGGTTATGGTGAGGGTGAGGTTTAGGAGTAGAGTTAGGGTTAGGGTGAGTGTTAGGTTGAATGTTAGGGTAAGGGTGAGGTTTAGGGTGGGGGTGACGGTAAGGGTAAACGTGAGGGTAAGGTATGTGTGAGGGTTATGGTGAGGTTTAGGGTTGGGGTTACGGTGAGTGTTTGGGATCGGGTTAATTTTAGGGTTAGTGTGAGGGTTAGGGTAAGGGTTAGGGTGAGTGTGAGAGTTAGGTTTAGGTTGAGGGTTAGGGTTAGGATTAGGGTTAGGGTAAGGGAGAGGGTTAGGGTTATTGTTAGGGTGAGGGTTAGGATGAGGGTTAGTGTTAGTATTAGGGTTAGGGTGAGGGCTAGGGTGAGGGTGAGGTTTAGGTTTAGGGTTAGGGTGAGGTTTATGGTTAGGGTTAGGTTTAGGGTTAGGGTGAGGGTGAGGTTTAGGGTTAGGTTTAGGGTTAGGTTGAGACTGAGGTTGATGGTTAGTGTTTGGGTTAGTGTTAGAGTTAGGGTTAGGGTGAGGGTTAGGTAGAGGGTGAGGGTTAGGCTTAGGTTTAGGATTAATATTAGGGTAAGGGTTAGGGTGATTGTGAGGGTTCGGGTTAGGGTTAGGCTTAGGTTTAGGATGAGGGTGAGTGTGAGATTTAGGGTTAGTGTGAGGGTTAGGGTTAGGGTGAGAGTTATGGTTCGCTTAAGGTTAGGGTTAGGGTGAGGGTTAGGGTTAGGGTTAGGGTTATTGTTAGGGTTAGGGTTAGGGTTAGGGTTACAGTTACAGAGAGGGTGAGGGTTAGGGTTAAGGTTAGGATGAGGTTTAGGTTTGGGGTTAGGGTTAGAGTTAGGTTTAGGATGAGGGTGAGATTTAGGGTTACAGTTAGGTTTAGTGTTAGGGTTATCTTTACCATGAGGGTTAACGTTAGGGTTAGGGTTAGGCTAGGTTTAGGCTTAGGCAGAGAATGAGGGTGAGGTTTAGGGTTAGGGTTAGGGTGAAGGTTAGGGTTAGGGTTAGGGTGAGGCTTAGGATTAATTTTAGGGTTAGGATTAGGGTTAGGGTGAGGGCTAGGATGAGGGTAGTGTGTGGGTTCCGTTTAGGGATAGGTTTAGGTTTAGGATTAGGTTTAGGGTGAGGGTGAGTGTGAGAGTTAGGTTTAGGGTTAGGCTTAGGCTTAGGGTGAGGTTGTGGGTTAGGTTGAGGGTGAGGCTGAGGATTAGGGTTAGGTTTAGGGTGAGGGTTAGGTTTAGGTTTAGGGTTATGGTTATGGTTAGGGTTAAGTTGAGGGTTAGGCTTAGGCTTAGGCTTAGGCTTAGGCTGAGGGTGAGGGTGGGGTGTGGATTAGGGTTAGGTTTAGGGTTAGCGTTAGGGGTATTGTTAGTATTATGGTTAGGGTTAAGTTTGCGATGAGGGTGAGGCTGAGGGTGAGGGTTATGATTAGTGTTAGGGGTAGGGATAGGGTTAATGTTATTGTTAGGATTAGGGTTAGAGTTACGGTGAGGTTGAGCATGAGGGTGAGGTTTAGGGTTAGGTTGAGTTTTAGGGTGAGGTTTAGGGTTAGGCTTAGGGTTAGTGTGAGCGTGAGGCTTAGGGTAAGAGTTAGTATTAGTTGGAGGGTTAGGGTGAGGTTTAGGGTTAGGGTTAGTGTTAGGATTAGGGTGAGGGTGAGGGTTAAGTTGAGGTTTAGGGATAGGCTTAGGTTTAGGATTAGGTTTAGGGTGAGGGTGAGTGTAAGGCTTGGGTGAGGATTAGGCTTAGGCTTAGGGTTAGGCTGATGGTGAGGGTGGGGGTGAGTAATAGTGTTAGGGTGATGGTTAGGGATAAGGTTAGTTTTATTGTTAGCGTTAGTGTTAGAATTAAGGTGAGGGTGAGGGTGCGGGTGAGGGTTAGGGTTAGGATTAGACTTAGCTTGAGGGTGAGGTTTAGGGTTAGATATAGGGTTAGTTGGAGGGTTAGGGTGAGGGTTAGGGATAGGGTTAATTTTAGGCTTAGGGTTAGGGTGAGGGTTAGGGTTAGGGTTTGGGGTAGGGTGAGGGTGAGGCTGAGGATTAGGGTTAGGTTTAGGGTTAGGTTTATGGTTAGGTTTAGGTTTAGGGTTAGTGTCATGGTTAAGGTTAGGGTTAGGGTTACAGTGAGGGTTAGGGTTATGGTTCGGGTTAGGCTTAGGGTTAGGCTGAGTGTGAGGGTGAGGGTGAGGGTTAGGGTTAATGTTAGAGTGAGGTTTAGGATGAGGTTTAGTGTTAGGATTAGGGTAAGTGTGAGGGCGATGGTGAGGGTTAGGGTGAGGGCTAGGTATAGGAATAGAGTTAGGTTTAGGATTAGGGTTAGGGTGAGGGTGAGTGTGAGAGTTAGGGTTAGGGATAGGTTTAGGCTTAGAGTTAGGGTGAGTGTGAATGTTATGGTTTGGGTTAGGGTGAAGGTGAGGCTGAGGATTAGGGTTAAGTTTAGGGTTAGGTTTAGGTTTAGGGTTACTCTTAGGGTTAGGGTTAGGGTTAGGATTTCGGTGAGGGTTAGGGTTAGGGTTAAGCTTAGGGTTAGTCTGAGGGTGAGGTTGTGGGTGAGGATTAGAGTTAGGGTTAGGGTTAGGCTTAGGGTTAGGGTTATTGTTAGGGTTATGTTTAGGTTAAAGTTTGCAGTAAGGGTGAGGCTGAGGGTGAGTGTTATTGTTAGGGTTAGGGTTAGGATTAGTGTTATTCTTAGCGTCAGGGTTAGAGTTACGGTGAGGTTGAGGGTGAGGGTGAGGGTTAGGGTTAGGGTGAGGTTTAGGGATAGGGTTAGGGTTAGGGTGAGGGTGAGGTTGAGGGTTAGAGTTATTGTTTGGGGGAGGGTTAGGGTGAGGTTTAGGGTTAGGATTAGTGTTTGGGTTAGTTTGAGGTTGAAGTTTAGGTTGAGGTTGAGGGATAGGTTTACCTTTAGGATTAGGGTTAGATTGAGGGTGAGTGTGAGGGTTAGGTTGAGGGTTATGCTTAAGCTTAGGGTTAGGCTGAGGGTGAGGGTGGGGTGAGGATTAGGGTTACGTTGATGGTTCGGGTTAGGGTTAGTGTTATTTTTAGGGTTAGGGTTAGAGTTACAGTTAAGTTGATGGGGAGGGTGAGGGTTAGGGTTAGGGTTAGGGTGGCGGTTAGGTTTCGATATACCGTTTGGGGGAGGGTTAGGGTGAGTGTTAGGATTAGGCTTAATGTTAGGATTAGGTTGAGGGTGAGGGTTAGGTTGAGGTTTCGGGTTAGGGTTAGGGTTAGTGTGAGGGTTAGTGTTAGGGTTAGGGTTAGTGTTAGGATGAGGGTAAGTGTTAGGTTGAGGGTATGGGTTCGGGTGAGGGTTATGGTAAGGGTGAGGGTTAGGATTAGGTTTAGGGTTATTGTTAGGGTTAGGTTTAGGGTTATGGTTACTGTGAGGTTGAGGGTTAGGTTTAGTGTTAGCTTGAAGTTTAGGTTGGGGTTAGAGTTATAGTTAGGGATTGGGTGAGGGTGAGGTTTAGGGTTATAATTAAGGTTAGGGTGAGGGTTAGGGTTAGGGTTAGGGTGATAGTTAGAGGGAGGGTTATGGTTAGTGTTAGGTTTAGGGATAGGATTAGGATTAGGTGGAGGGTGAGTGTGTTTGTTAGGGTTAGGTCTAGGGTTAGGCTTAGGTTTAGTCTGAGGGTGAGCATGAGTTTGAGGGTTAGGGTGAGGTTTAGGTTTAGGGTTAGGGGGAGGTTTAGTATGAGGGTTAGGGTTAGGATTAGAGTTAGGGTAAGGGCTAGGGTGAGGGTGAGGTTTAGGGTTAGGGTTAGGGTGAGGTTCATGTTCATGGTTAGGGTGAAGTTGAGGTTCGGATTTAGAGTTAGGGTTAGGGTGAGGGTGACGGTGAGGGTTAAGTTTAGGGATAGTGTTAGTTTTAGGGTTAGGGTTAGGGTGAGGGTTAGTGTGAGGGTGAGGGTTTGGGATAGGTTTAGGATTAGGTTTAGGGTTAGGGTTAGGCTTAGGGTGAGGGTGAGGGTGAGGGTTAGGAAGAGGATGAGGGTTAGTGTTAGGGTGAGGGCTAGGGTGAGGGTGAGGGTTAGGGATAAGGTTAGAATGAGGGTTAGGGTTAGGGTGATGGTTAGGGTTAGTGTGAGGGTTAGTGCTAAGGTTAGGGTTAGTGTTAGTGTGTGGGTAAGTTTTAAGGTGAGGGTTAGGGTTAGGGTGAGGTTATTGTTAGGGTTAGGATTAGAGTTACGGTTATGGTGAGGGTGAAGTTGAGGGTTCGGGTTAGGGTTAGGATGAGGTTTAGGTTTAGGGTTAGGGTTAGGGTGAGGGTTTGGGTTAGGCTTAGGGTTACGGCGAGGTTTAGGGGTTTGGGTTAGTGTTAGAGTTAGGTTTATTGTGAGCGGGAGGTTTAGAGTTAGTTAGGGTTAGGGTGACGGTTAGGAAAGGGTTAGGGTTAGTGTTAGCATTAGGGTTACAGTGAGAGTAAGGGGGAGGGTTAGGGTTAGGGTTAGGGTTAAGTTTAGGATTTGGTTCAGGGTGAGGGTGAGTGTGTGTGTTAGGGTTAGGTTTAGGTTTAGGCTTAGGGTTAGGCTGAGTGTGAGGTTGAGGGTGAGGGTTAGGGTTAGGTTGAGGGTTAGGTTTTGGGTTAAGTTTAGGGTTAGTGTGAGGGTTAGGGTAAGGGTTATGGTGAGGGTGAGGGTTAGGGTTATGTTGAGGTTTAGGGTTAGGTTTAGAGTTAGGGTGAGTGTGAGGGTGAGGTTTAGGATTAGGTTTAGGGTGAGGGTTAGGATAAGGGTTAGGGTTAGGATTAGGTTATGGGGAGGGCTATTGTGAGGGTGGGGTTTAGGGTTAGGGTTAAGGGGAGGCATAGGTTTAGGGTTAGGGTTAGGGTGAGGGTGAGGTTTAGGGTTAGAATTAGGGTTAGGGTGAGGCTGAGGGTGAGGGTTAGGGTTAGGGTTAGTGTTAGATTTAGGTTTAGGGTGAGGGTTAGGGTGAGGGTGAGGTTTAGCCTTAGGGTGAAGATTAGGATTAGGATTAGGATAAGGGTTAGGGTGAGTGTGAGGGTTAGGTTTAGGATTAGGGTTAGGCTACCTTTAGACTGAATGTGTGGGTGAGGGTTAGGGTTAGGGTTAGGATGAGGGTGAGTGTTAGGGTTAGGGTGAGACTTAGGGTTCGGGTTAAGTTGAGGGTTAGGGTGAGTGTTAGGGTTAATATTAGGGGTAGGGTGAGGGTTAGGATGAGGATTAGGGTCAGGATTAGGGTTAGGTTGAGGGCTAGGGTGAGGGTGAGGATTCGGGTTAGTGTTAGGATGAGGTTTAGGTTTAGGGTTAGGTTTAGAGTGAGGGTTAGGATGAGAGTTAGTGTTATGGTGATGTGAGGGTTAGGGTTAGGGTGATGTTCAGTGTTAGTATTAGGGTTAGGGTGAGGGTGAGTGTTAGGATTAAGGTTAGGGTTAGAGTTAGGTTTAGGTTTAGCGTTAGGATTAGTGTTATTGTTAGGGATACGGTTAGAGTAACAGTGAGGTTGAGGGTGAGGGTGAGGATGAGGGTTAGGATGAGGTTTAGGGTTAGGGTTATTTTTAGTGTTAGGATTAGGGTGAGGGTGAGGTTGAGTGTGAGGCTTAGGGTTAGGGTTAGGCTTAGGCTTAGGGTTAGGCTGAGGGTGAGGTTGGGGGTGAGGTTTAGGGTTTGGGTAATGTTTAGGTTTACGGTTAGGGTGAGGGTTAAGATGAAGTTTAGGGTTAGGGTGAGGTTAGGGTGAGGATGATGTTAAGGGTAAAGGTGAGGTTTGTGCTGAGGGTAATGGTTAAGATAAGGGTGAGGGTTAGGGGTAGGTTTAGGGTTGGTGTAAGGGTTAGGGTTAGGGATAGGAAGAGTTACTTTTAGAATTAGTGTTAAGGTGAGTGTGAGGTTTAGGGTGACGATGAGGGTCAGGTTTAGGGTGAGGGTGAGGGTTAGAATTAGGGTTAGGGTTAAGGTTAAGTTTAGGGTTAGGGTTAGGATTATGGTGAGGGTTAGGGTTAGGGTTAGGCTTAGGCTTACATTTAGGCTGAGGTTGAGGCTGAGGGTGAGGGTTTTGGTTAGGGTTAGGGTTAGGGTTAGGTTTAGGGTAAGTGTTATTGTTAGGGTTAGGTTTAGAGTTATGGTGAGGTTGATGGTGAGGGTGAGGTTTAGGGTTAAGGTGAGGTTTAGGGTTAGGGTTAGGGTTATGGATAGAGTTAGGTGAGGGTGTCGGTAAGGTTAAAGGTGAGCGTTAGGCTGAGGCTGAGATTTAGTAAGGGTTGGTGTGAGAGTTAGGGTTCGGGTTAAATTTATGTTTAGGTTGAGGGTTAGGTTAAGGGTTAGGTTGAGGATGAGGGTTAGGGTTAGGTTGAGGGTTAGTGTTAGGATTAGGGTTAGGGTGAATGTGAAGGTTAGGGTTAGTGTTAGGGTGAGGGTTAGGATGAGGGTTAGGTTTAGGATTAGGGTTATGGTGAAGCCTGGTTTGAGGTTGAGGTTTCGGGTTAGCGTTAGGTTGAGGTTTAGGGTTAGGTATAGGGTTAGGGTGAGGGTGTCAGTAAGGTTAAAGGTGAGGGTTAGGCTGAGGGTGAGGATTAAGGTAAGGTTGAGGGTTAGGGTTAGGGTGAGGGTTAGTGTTAGGGTTGGGGTGAGAGTTAGGGTTCATGTTAAGTTTAGGGTTAGGTTGAGGGTTAGGGTAAGGGTTAAAGTGAGGGTGATTGTTAGGGTTAGGTTAAGGGTTAGTGTTATGGTTAGGGTTAGGGTGAGGGCTAGTTTGAGGTTGAACTTTAGGGTTAAAGTTAGGGTGAGATTTAGGGTTAGGGTTAGGGGTAGGGTTAGGGTGAGGGTGAGGTTTACGGTTAGAGTTAGAGTTAGGGTGAGGCTGAGATTGATGTTTAGGTTTAGTGTTAGAGTTAGGGTTAGGGTGAGGGTTAGGTTGAGGTTGAGGGTTAGGCTTAAGTTTAGGATTAGGATTAGCATAAGGGTTAGGGTGAGTGTGAGGGTTATGGTTAGGGTTAGGCTGAGGGTGAGGTTGAGAGTCAGGATCAGAGTTAGGTTTACGGTGAGAGTTAGGGTTTGGTTAAGTTTAAGGTTAGAGTGAGGGTTAGGGTTAGATTTATGGTGAGCTTGAGTGTTACGGTTAGGTTGAGGCTTAGGGTTAGGATTAGGGTTAGGGTAAGGGTTAAGATTAGGGTTAGGGTGAGGGTAAGGATAAGGATTAGGGATAGGGTGACGGCTAGGTTGAGGGTGAGGTTTAGGGTTAGTGTTAGATTAAGGGTTAGGGTTAGAGTTAGGCTTAGGGTGAGGGTTAGTTTGAGGGTTAGGTTTACGGTGAGGATGAGGGTTAGGGTTAGGGTGAGGATGATGGTAAGGGTAAAGGTGAGGTTTAAGCTGAGGGTGAGGGTTAAGATAAGGGTGAGGTTTAGGGTTAGGTTTAGCGTTAGTGTAAGGGTTAGTGTTAGGTATAGGATGAGGTTTAGATTGAGGATTAGTGTTAGGGTTAGTGTGAGGTTTAGGGTGAGGATGACTGTCAGGTTTAGGGTGAGGGTGAGAGTTAGAATTAAGGTTAGGGTGAGGGCTAGGGTAAGGGTGAGGGTTAGGGTTAGTGTGAGGTTTAGTGTAAGTGTTAGGATTAGGGTTTGGGTGAGGGAGACTGTTAGGATTAGGGTTAGGGTTAGGTTTAGGGTTAGGATTAGTGTTATTGTTAGGGTTAGGGTTAGAGTTATGGTGAGGGTGAGGGTGATGGTCAGGGTGAGGATTAGGATTAGGGTTAGAATGAGGTTTAGGGTTAGGGGTAGGATTAGTGTTATGGTGAGGGTGAGGTTTAAGGATAGATTTAGGGTTAGTTGGAGGGTTAGGTCGAGGGTTAGTGTTAGGGTTAGTTTAAGGGTTAAGGTTGGGGTGACGGTTAAGTTGAGTTTTAGGGTTATGATTAGGGTTTGGGTGAGGATTAGGGTGAGGGTGATGGTGAGTGTGAGGGTTAGGGTTAGGGTTAGGTTTAGGCTTAGGATTAGTCAGAGAGTGAGGTTGGGGGTAAGGATTAGGTTTAGGGTGATGGTTAGGGTTAGGATTAGGGTTAGGGTGAGGGCTAGCGTGAGGGTGAGGCTTAGCTAAGGGTTAGGCTTAAGCTTAGGCTTAGGGTTAGGCTGAGCATGAGATTGACGGTGACGGTTAAGGTTAGGGTGATGGTTAGGGTGAGTGTTAGGATGAGGTTTAGGGTTAGGGTGAGGGTTAGGGTGAGGATGATGGTAAGGTTAAAGGTGAGGCTTAGGCTGAGGGTGAGGGTTACTGTAAGGGTCAGGGTTAGGGTTACGTTTAGGCTTAGGGTTAGGGTTAGGGTGAAGTGTAGGTTTAGGGTTAAGGTTAGAGTGAGGGAGAGGTTTAGGGTTAGAGTTAGGGTTAGGATGAGGCTGAGTTTGAGGTTTAGGGTTAGGGTTACTGTTTGAGATAGGGTTAGCATGAGGGTTAGGTTCAGTGTGATGGTTACACTTAGGGTTAGGATTAGGTTTAGGGTAAGGGTTAGGGTGAGTGTGACTGGGTTAGGGTAAAGTTTAGGCTTAGGGTTAGTCTAACAGAGAGGGTGAGGGTGAGGGTTAGGGTTCGGGTGAGTTAGGGTTAGGGTAAGGGTGAGAATTAGGGTTCAGTTAAGTTTAGGGCTAGGGTGAGGGTTAGGGTTAGGGTTATGGTGAACGTGAGGGTTAGGGTTAGGTTGAGGGTTAGCGTTAGGTTTAGGGTTAGGGTGAGGGTGAGGATGAGGATTAGGGTTAGGATGAGGGCTAGAGTGAGGGTGAGGGTTAGGGTTAGTGTTAGATTAAGGTTTAGGTTTGGGTTAGGGTTAGGGTGAGGGTTAGCTTGAGGGTTAGGGTTTCAGGGAGGGTGAGGTTTAGGGTTAGGGTGAGGGTTAGGGTTAGGATTACGGTTAGCGTGAGGGGGAGTGTTAGGATTAGGGTTAAGTTTAGGGTTAGGGTTAGGTTTATGGTTAGGTTAGTGTTGTTGTTAAGGTTTGGGTTAGAGTTATGGTGAGGTTGAGGGTTAGGGTGAGGGTTAGGGTTAGGGTTAGGGTGAGGTTTAGGGTTAGGTTTAGGATTAGAGTTAGGATGAGGGTGAGGTTTAGTGTTAGATTTAGGGTTAGTTGGAGGGTTAGTTCGAGAGTTGGGGTTAGGTTTAGTATTAGGGTTAAAGTTTGAGTGAGGCTTAGATTGAGGTTTAGGGTTATGTTTAGTGTTAGGTTTAGGATAAGGTGAGGGTGAGGGTGAGTGTGAGGGTTAGGATTAGGGTTAGGCTTAGGCTGAGAGTGAGGGTGGGGGTAAGGATTAGGTTTAGGGTGATGGTTAGGGTTAGGGTTAGGGTGAGGGTTAGGATGAGGGTTAGGTTTAGGATTAGGATTAGAGTGAGGGCTAGGGTGAGGGGGAGGGTTAGGGTAAGTGTTAGGCTTAGGCTTAGGGTTAGGCTGAGCCTGAGGTTGAGGGTTAGGTTCAGGGTTAGGGTTAGGGTATAGTTTAGGATTTGGGTGAGGGTTAGGGTTAGTGTGAGGGTTAGTGTTAGGGTTAGGGTGAGGGTAAGTGTTAGGATGAGGGTTAGGCTTAGGGTGAGGGTTATGGTTAGGTTAGCGGTTAGGGTTAGTGTTAGGGTTATTGTTAGGTTTAGGGTTAGGTTTTCGGTTACGGTGAGGATGAGGCTTAGGGTGAGGGTTAGCGTCAGGTTTAGTGTTAGGGTTAGAGTTAGAGTTAGGATTAGGTTGAGGAGGACGTTTAGGGTTAGAGTTAGGTTTGGTGTTAGGGTTAGGGTGAACGTTAGGGTTAGGGTTAGGCTTAAGCTTAGGCTGATCATGAGGGTGAGGGTTAGGGTTCCGGTTAGGGTGAGGTTTAGGGCTAAGGTTAGGGGAGTTTTAGGATGAGTGTCAGAGTTAGTGTTTGGGTTAAGTTTAGGGTTAGGTTGAGGGTTAGAGAAAAGGTTACGATGAGGGTGAAGGTTAGGTTTAGGTTGAGGGTTAGGGTTAGCATTAGGGTTAGGGTGAGGGTTAGGGTGAGGATTAGGGTTAGGGTAAGGTTTAGCTTGGCAGTGATGGTAAGGGTAAATGTGAGGGTTAGGGTGAGGGTGAGGGTTACAATGGGGTGAGGGTTAGGGTTTAGGTGCGGGTTAGGGTTAGGGGAAGGGTGTGGGTGAGTATTAGGTTGAGGATTAGTGTTAGTTTTAGTGTGAGGCTTAGGATGAGGATGAGGGTTAGGGTTAGGGTGAGGGCTAGGGTGAGGGTGAGGGTTAGGTTTAGTTTTAGGGTGAGGTTTAGGATTAGGGTGATGGTTAGGGTTAGTGTGAGGGTTAGTGTTAGGGTTAGGGTTAGGGTTAGGGTGAGGGTAAATGTTAGGGTGAGGGTTAGGGTTAGGGTGAGCGTTATGGTTAGGTTGAGGGTTAGGGTTAGGTTTATTGTTAGGGTTAGGGTTACGGTTACGGTTACGGTGAGGGTGAGGGTGAGGGTTAGGGTTAGGGTTAGGATGAGGTTTAGGTTTATGGTTATGGTGAGGGTGAGGGTTAGGGTTAGGGTTAGAGTTAGGTTGAGGGTAAATGCTAAGTTGAGGGTTAGGGTTAGGGTGAGCGTTATGGTTAGGTTGAGGGTTAGGGTTAGGTTTATTGTTAGGGTTAGGGTTAGGATTATGGTTAGGGTGAGGGTGAGGGTTAGGGTTAGGGTTACGATGAGGTTTAGGTTTAGGGTTAGGGTTAGAGTTAGGGTTAGGGTGAGAGCGAGGTTTACGGTTAGAGTTAGGGTTACTGTTAGAGTTAGGGCTAGGGTGAGGGTTTGGGTTAGAGTTAGGCTTAGGCTTAGGCTTAGGCTTAGGCCGAGCAACAGGGTGAGGGTTAGGGTTAGGGTTAGGATTAGGATTAGGGAAAGGGTTAGGGTTAGGTTTAGGATTAGGCTTAGGGTTAGGGTGAGAGTGAGGGTGAGGTTGAGGGTTAGGGTTTGGGTAAGGTTTAGACTTAGGGTTAGAGTGTGAGTTAGGGTTCGGTTAATTTTAGGGTTAGGGTTAGTGTTAGGGTAAGGGTTACAGTGAGGGTGAGGGATAGGGTTAGGTTGAGCGTTAGAGTTACGGTTAGGGTGAGGGTGAGGGTGAGGGTTAGGGTTAGTTTTAGGGTGAGGCTTAGGATGAAGGTTAGGGTTAGTATTAGGATTAGGGTGAGCGCTAGGGTTAGGGTGAGGTTTAGGCTTAGGATTAGGGTGAGCTTTAGGGTCAGGTTTAGGGTTCGGGTTAGGGTGAGGGTGAGGTTTAAGATTAGAGTTAAGGTTAGGGTGAGGATGAGGTTGATGGTTAGTGTTAGGGTCAGTGTTAGAGTTAGGGTTACCGCGATGGTTAGGGTGAGGTTAAGGGTTCACCTTCATGTTAGGATTAGGTTTAGGGTGAGCACTAGGGTGATGGTGAGGATTAGGGTTAGTGTTTGGGTGAGATTTAGGCTAAGGGTTAGGGTTAGGGTGAGGGTAAGGGTGAGGTTTAGGGTTACAGTGAAGGTGAGGTTTAGGGTTACGGTGAAGGTTAGGGTTAGGATTAGGGTAAGGATGATGGTGAGTTTTAGGGTTAGATTTAGGGTTAGGGGGAGGGTTAGTTACAGGGTTAGGGTTAGGATTAATGTTAGGGTTAAGGTTAGGGTGAGGGTTAGGTTGATGTTTAGGGTTAGGTTTAGGTTTAGGGTTAGGATTAGGGTTAGGGTTAGGGTATGTGAGGGTTAGGGTTAGGGTTAGGCTTAGAGTTAGGATTATGCTGAGGGTAAGGGTGGGAGTGAGGATTAGGGTTAGGGTGATTGTTAGGGTTAGGGTGAGGGTTAGGATGAGGGATAGCATTAGGATTAGGTTTAGGCTGAGGGCTAGTGTGAGGGTGAGGGTTAGAGTAAGTGTTAAGCTTAGGCTTAGGGTTAGGCTGAGCATGAGGATGAGGGTGAAGGTTAGGGTTAGGGTTAGGCTTAGGCTTAGGGTTAGGCTGAGAGTGAGGGTGAGGGTGAGGGTTAGGTTTAGGTGAGGGTTAGGGTTAAGGTTATGGTGAGAGTTAAGGTTCGGTTAAGTATAGGGTTAGGGTGAGTGTTAGGGCTAGGATAAGTGTGAGGGTGAGGGCTCGGGTGATGATGAGGGTTAGGGTTAGTGTTAGGGTAAGTTTTTGGCTAGATTTAGGGTTTCGGTTATGGTTAGGATGAGGCTTAGGTTTATGGTGAGGGTGAGGGTTAGGGTTAGATTGAGGGTATGGGTAAAGATTATGGTTAGGGTGAGGGTAAGTGTTAGGATTATGGTGAGGGTTATGGTTAGGTTTAGGGTTAGGATTAGTGTTATTGTTAGTGTTAGTGTTAGAGTTATGGTGAGGGTGAGTGTGAGGGTTAGGTTTAGTGTTAGGGTGAGGTTTAGGGTTAGGGTTAGGATTAGGGTGAGGGTGAGCGTGAGGTTTAGGGTTAGATTTAGGGTTAGTTGGAGGGTAAGTTCGAGCGTTATTGTTAGGGTTAGTTTTAGGGTTAAGGTTAGGGTGAGGGTTAGGTTGAGGTTTAGGGTTAGGGTTAGGGTTATGATTAGGGTTAGGGTGAGGGTGAGTGTGAGGGTTAGGGTTAGGCTTAGGCTTAGGCTTAGGGTTAGGCTGAGGGTGAGGTTGGGGTTGAGGATTAGGGTTAGAGTGATTGTTAGTGTTCGAGTTAGGGTGTTAGGGTTAGAATGAGTGTTAGGGTTAGGCTTAGGGTTAGTGTGAAGGCTAGGGTCAGGGTGAGGGTTATGGTAAGGGTAAGGGTAAGGCTTAGGCTTGGGGTTAGGCTGACCATGAGGTTTATGGTGAGGGTTAGGGTTAGGGATAAGTTGAGGTTTAGTGTTAGGGTTAGGGTTAGAGTTAGGGTTAGGGTGAGGGTCTGGTTTAGGTGTAGGGTTAGGGTCAGGGTGAGGGTTAGGGTTCGGGTGAGGGTTAGGGTGGGTGTGACGGTAAGGGTAAAGGTGAGGGTTAGGCTGAGGTTGAGTGTTATAGTAAGGGTGAGGGTTAGGTTTAAGATGAGCGTTAGGGTTAGGGTTAGGGTGATGGTGAGGGTTAGATTAAGGATTATTGTTATGATTAGTGTGAGGTTTATGTTGAGGACGAGGGTTAGGGTTAGGGTGAGGGGTAGGGTGAGGATGAGGGTGAGGTTTATATTGAGGACTAGTGTTAGGGTTAGTGTGAGGTTTAGGGTGAGGATGAGGTTTAGGGTTAGGGTTAGGTTTAGGATTAATATTAGGGTTAGGCTTATGGTGAGGGTTAGGTTGGGGGTGAGGCTTAGGGTTAGTTGTAGGATTAAGATTAGGATTAGGGTTTGGGTTAGGGTTAGGGTGAGGGTTAGGTTGACGGTTGGGGTTAGGGTTAGTGTCAGAGTTAGGGTTAAGTTTAGGGTGAGGGTTAGTTTGAGGCTGACCTTTAGGCTTGGGGTTATGGGAAGGGTTAGGATGAGGGTTAGAGTTAGGATTAGGGTTAGGGTGAGGGCTAGGTCGAGGGTGAGGTTTAGTTTTCGGGTTAGGGTGAGGTTTAGGGTTAGGGTTAGAGTTAGGGTAAGGTTGAGGTTTAGGTTTAGAGTTCGGGTAAGGGTGATGCTGAAGTTGAGGGTTAGGTTTAGGGTTAGGGTTAGATTTAGAGATAGGGTGAGGTTTAGGTTTGTGGTGAGGGTGAAGGTGAGGGTTAGGTTTAGGCTTATGGTTAGGATTAGGATTATGGTAAATTTAGGGTGATTGTGATGGTTAGGGTTAGGGTTAGGCTTAGGCTTAGGGTTAGTCTGAGAGTGAGGCTGAGGGTGAGCGTTAGGGTTAGGGTGAGGGTTAGGGTTAGGATTAGGGTTAGGGTGAGGGCTAGGGTGAGGTTGAGTGTTAGTGTTAGTGTTAGTGTTAGGGAAAGGTTTAGGGTTAGGGTTAATTTTTGGGTTAGGGTTATGATGAGGGTTAGGGTTACAGTGAGGGTGAGGGTTAGGTTTAGTTTGAGGTTTAGGGTTAAGATTATGGTTAGGCTGAGGGTGAGTTTTAGGATTAGGGTTAGGGTTAGGGTTAGGTTTAGGGTTAGGATTAGTGTTATTGTTAGGGTTAGGGTTAGAGTTATGGTGAGGGGGAGGGGGAGGGTCAGGGTGAGGGTTAGGGTTAGGATTAGGGTGAGGTTTAGGGTTAGGTTTAGGGTTAGGGTTAGGGTGAGGGTGAGGTTTAGGGTTAGAGTTAGGGTTAGGGTAAGCCTGAGGTTGAGGGTTAGGGTTAGGGTTAGTGTTAGATTTAGGGATACGATGAGTGTTAGGTTGAGTGTGAGGGTTAGGGTTATTATTAGGAATAAGATTAGGGTAAGGATTAGTGTGTGTGATGGTTAGGGTTAGGTTTAGGTTTAGGGCTAGGGTTAGGATGAAGGTGAGGGTTCAGTTTAAGTTTGGGTTAGGGTGAGGGTTAGGGTTAGGGTTACAGTGAGCATGAGGGTTAGGGTTAGTTTGAGGGTTAGGCTAGGCTTAGGATTAGGGTGCTGGTTAGGGTTAGGCTTAGGGTGAGGGTTAGGATGAGGATTAGGGTTAGGATTAGGGTTAGGGTGGGGGCTAGGGTTAGAGTGAATGTTAGGGTTAGTGTTTGGTGAGGTTTAGGTGTAGGGTTAGGGTTAGGGTGAGAGTTAGGTTGAGGATTAGGGTTACAGTGAGGGTGAGTGTTAGGGTAATGGTGAGGGTTAAGGTTAGAATTTGGGTTGTGTTGAGGGTGAATTTTAGGGTTCAATTTAGTTTTAGGGGGAAGGTTAGGACGAAGGTTAGGGTTAGTGTTAGGGATAAGGTTAGGGTGAGGGTTAGGTTGAAGTTTAGGGTTAAGGTTAGGTCTAGGGTTAGGGTAAGGGTGAGTGTATGTGAGGGTTAGGGTTAAGCTTAGAGTTAGGGTAGGTATGAGAGTGAGGGTGCGGGTGAGGATTAGGGTTAGGGTGATGGTTAGGTTTAGGCTTAGGGTGAGGGTTAGGATGAGGGATAGGGTTAGAATTAGGGTTCGCGTGAGGGCTAGGATGCGGATGAGGTTAAGAGTAAGGGTTAGGCTTAGGCTTAGGTTTAGACTGAACGTGAGTTTGAGGGTGAAGGTAGGATTAGGGTGAAGGTTAGGTTTACAGTTTTGGTGAGGGTTAGGGTTAGTGTGAGGGTTAGTGTTAGTGTTAGGGTTAGTATTAGGGTGAGGGTACGTGTTAGGGTAAGAGTTAATGTTAGGGTGAGGTTTATGTTTAGGGTGAGGGTTAGGGTTAGGGTTAGGGTTATTGTTTAGGTTAGGGTTCGGTTAAGTTTAGGGTTAGGGTGAGGGCTAGGTTTAGGGTTAGGGTTAGGGTGAGGTTTAGGTTTAGGCTTAGGGTTAGGGTTAGGCTGAGGGTTTGGGTTAGGGTTAGGGTTACGGTGAGGGTGAAAGTGAGGTTTAGGGTTAGGGTGAGGTTCAGGGTTATGGTTAGGGTTAGTGTGAGGGTGAGGGTGAGGTTTAGGGTTAGAGTAAGGGTTAGGGTGAGGGTTAGGGTGAGGGTTATGGTTAGGGTTAGTGTAAGGGTTAGGGTGAATGTTAGGATGAGGGTTAAGTTTATGGTTTTGTGAGGTTTAGGGTTCGGGTTAGAGTGAGGGCGAGGGTTAGGGTTAGGTTTAGGGTGAGGTTTAGGATTAGTATTAGGGTTAGGGTGAGGGCTAGGGTGAGGGTGAGGTTTAGGGTTAGTGTTTGTGTGAGGTTAGGGTGAGGGTGAGGGTTAGGATGAGGGTGAGGGTTACAGTGAGGGTGAGGGTTAGGGTTAGGGTAAGGGTTAGGCTTAGGATTTGGGTTAGGGTGATGGTGAGTTTTAGGGTTAGATTTAGGGTTAGTTTTAGGGTTAGGGGGAGATTTAGGTCGAGGATTAGGGTTAGGATTAGTGTTAGGGTTAAGTTTAGGTTGAGGGTTAGGTTGATGTTTAGGGTTAGGGTTAGGGTTAGGGTTAGGGTTAGGATTAGGATTAGGGTTAGGGTATGTGAGGGTTAGGGTTAGGTTTAGGGTGAGAGATAGGGTTCGGTTAAGTTTAGGGTTAGGGTGAATGTTACGGTAAGGGTAACAGTGAGGATGAGGGATAGGGTTAGGTTGAGGGTTAGGGTTAGGGTTAGGGTTAGGGTGAGGGTGAGGGTGAGGGTTAGGGTTAGTGTTAGGGTTAGGCTTAGGATGAGGTGTAGGGTTAGGATTAGGGTTAGGGTGAGGGTTAGGGTTAGTGTGAGGTTTAGGGTTAGGGTTAGGGTGAGATTTAGTGTTAGGTTTAGGGTTAAGGTTAGGGTGAGGGTGAGGTTTAAGGTTAGAGTTAAAGTTAGGGTGAGGCTGAGGGTGAGGGTTAGTGTTAGAGTCAGTGTTAGAGTTTGGGTTATGGTGAGGGTTAGGATGAGGATTAGGGTAAGGATTAGGGTTAGGGTGAAGGCTAGTTTGAGTGTGAGGATTAGAGTTAGTGTTTTAGTGAGGTTTAGGTTTGGGTTAGGATTAAGGTTAGGATGAGGGGGAGGTGTAGGATTAGATTTAGGGTTAGATGTAGGGTTAGGTTGAGCGTTAATGTTAGGGTTAGTGTGAGGGTTAAGGTTAGGGTGAGGTTTAGGTTGAGGATTAGTGTGATGGGTAGAGTGAAATTTAGGGTTTAGGATGAGGTTTAGGGTTAGGGTTAGGGTTAGGATTAATGTTAGGGTTAGGCTTAACTTGAGGGTTTGGGATAGGGTGAGATTTAGGGTTAGGGTTAGGATTAGGATTAGGGTTAGGGTTAGGGTGAGGGATGCGATGAGGGTTAGGTTTAGGGATAGGGTTAGGCTTAGTGTTAGGCTGAGGGTGAGGGTGAGGGTGCGGGTTACGGTTAGGGTGAGGGTTAGGTTTAGGTTAGGGTGAGAGTTAGGGTTCAGGTTAAGTTTAGGGTTAAGTGAGGGTTAGGGTAACGGTTACAGTGAGGTTGAGGGTTAGGGTTGGGATGAGGGTTAGGGTTAGGGTTAGGGTTAGGGTGAGGGTGAGGGTGAGTTTTAGGGTTAGTGTTAGGGTGGGGGTTGGGGTTAGGATTAGGGTTAGGGTGAGGGCTAGGTTGAGGGTGAGGTTTAGGGTTAGGATTAGGGTGAGGGTTAGGGTTAGGTTTAGGTTTAGGTTAGGCTGAGGTTGAGGGTTAGGGTTAGGGTTAGTGTTAGAGTTAGGGTTACAATGAGGGTTAGGGTGATTGTGAGGGTTAGGGTTATTGTTAGGAATAGGATCAGGGTAAGGGTTAGTATGAGTGTGAGGGTTAGGGTTATGTTTAGGTTTACCCTTAGGGTTAGGCTGAGGGTGAAGTTGAGGGTAAGGGTTAGGGTTAGGGTGAGAGTTAGGGATATCGTTAGGGTGAGGGTTAGGGTTCGGTTTAAGTTTAGGGTTAGGGTGAGGGTTAGGGTTAGGTTTACAGTTAGCATGAGGGATAGGGTTAGGTTGAGGGTTACAGTAGGCTTAGGATTAGGGTGAGGGTTAGGGTTAGGCTAAGGGTGATGGTTAGTATGAGGATTAGCATTAGGGTTAGGGTTAGGGTGAGGGCTAGGGTGAGGGTGATGGTTAGGGTTAGTGTTTGGGTGAGGTTTAGGTTTAGGGTTAGGGTTAGGGTGAGGGTTTTGAGGGTTAGGGTTACAGTGAGGTTGAGGGTTAGGGTAAGGATTAGGGTTAGGTTTAGGATTTGAGTTGTGGTGAGGGTGAGTTTTAGGATTAGATTTAGTGTTAGGGGAAAGTTAGGTCGAGGGTTAGGCTTAGTGTTAGGGATAAGTTTAGGGTGAGGGTTAGGTTGAGGTTTAGGGTTAGGGTTAGGGTTAGCGTAACGGTGAGAGTATGTAATGGTTATGGTTAAGCTTAGGGTTAGGGTTAGGCTGAGGGTGAGGGTGCGGGTGAGGATTAGGGTTAGGGTGATGGTTAGGGTTAGGCTTATGGTTAGGGTAGGGTGAGGGATAGGGTTAGGATTAGGGTTAGGGTTAGGGCTAGGTTGAGGGTGATTGTTAGAGTCAGGGTTAGTCTTAGGGTTAGGTTTAGGCTGAGCGTGAGTTTGAGGGTGAAGATAGGGTTAGGTTGATGTTTAGGTTTACGGTTAGGGTGAAGGTTAGGGTTAGTGTGAGGGTTAGTGTTAGGGTTAGGGTTAGTGTTAGGGTTAAGTTAGGGTTAGGTGACGGTGAGGGTTAGGGTTAGGTTTAGGGTTAGGGTGAGGTTTAGGGTTATGGTTAGGGTTAGGGTGAGGCTGAGGGTTTGGGTTAGGGTTAGGGTTCTTGTTATTATTAGGGTTAGGGTTAGTGTTATGTTGAGGGTGACTGTGAGGGTTAGGGTTATGGTTATTTTTAGGGTTATGGTTATGGTTAGCATGAGGGTGAGGGTGAGGTTTAGGGTTAGAGTAAGGGTTAGGGTGATGGTTAGGGTGAGGGTTAGGGTTAGGGTTAGTGTAAGGGTTAGGGTGAGGATTAGGATGAGTGTTAAGTTTATGGTTTGGGTGAGGTTTAGGGTTTGGGTTACAGTGAGGGTGAGGTTTAGGGTTAGGGTTAGGTTGAGGGTTAATATGAGGATTAGGGTTAGGATTAGGGGTAGGGTGAGGGTGAGTGTTAGGGTTAGTGTTTGGGTGAGGTTTAGGGTTAGAGTTAGGGTTAGGGTGAGGGTTAGTATGAGGGTGAGGGTTACAGTGAGTGTGAGGGTTAGGGTTAGGGTGAGGGTTAGGGTTAGTATTTGGGTTAGGGTGATGGTGAGTTTTGGTTTAGATTTAGGGTTGGAGGAGGGTTAGGTCGAGGGTTAGGGTTAGGATTAGTGTTAGGGTTAAGGTTAGGTTGAGGGTTAGGTTGATGTTTAGGGTTAGGGTTAGGATTAGGGTTAGGGTTAGGGTATGTGAGGGTTAGGGTTAGGGTTAGGCTTAGGGTTAGGGTTATGCTGAGGGTGAGGGTGGGGGTGAGGATTATGGTTAGGGTGATGGTTAAGGTTAGGGTTAGGGTGAGGGTTAGCATGAGGGATAGGGTTAGGATTAGGGTTCAGGTTCGGGCTAGCGTGAGGGTGAGGGTTAGAATAAGATTAGGCTTAGGCTTAGGGTTAGGCTGAGCATGAGCTTGAGGGTGAGGGTTCGGGTTAGGGTGAAGTTTAAGGTTAGGGTGAGGGTTAGGATGAGGTTTAGGATTAGGGTGAGGTTTAGGGTGAGGATGATGGTGAGGCTAATGATGAGGTTTAGACTGAGGTTGAGGGTTAAAATAAGGGTGAGGTTTAGGGTTAAGTTTATGGTTATGGTTAGGGTTAGGGTGAGGGTTAGATTGAGGATTAGTGTTAGGGTTAGTGTGAGGTTTAGGGTGAGGTTGAGTTTTAGGGTTAGGGTTAGGGTTAGGATTAATGTTACGGTTAGGGTTAAGGTGAGGATTAGGGTGAGGGTGAGGTTTAGGGTTAGTGTTAGTATTAGGATTAGGGTTAGGGTTAGCTTGAGTGTGAGGGTTAGGGTTAGGGTTAGGGTTAGGCTTAATGTTAGGCTGAAGGTGAGGGTGAGGGTCAGGGTTAAGGTAAGGGTGAGTGTTAAGGGTAGGGTTAGGGTGAGAGTTAGGGTTCGGGTTAAGTTTAGGGCTAGGCTGAGGGTTAGATTTAGGGTTACAATGAGCATGAGGGCTGGGGTTAGGTTGAGGGTTAGGATTAGGCTTAGGATTAGGGTGAGGTTTAGGTTTAGGGTTAGGATCAGGTTTAGGATGAGGATTGGGGTTAGGGTTAGGCTTAGGATGACGGCTAGGGTGAGGGTGAGGTTTAGGGTGAGTGTTTGGGTGATGTTAAGGTTTATGGTTACGTTTAGGGTGAGGGTATGTGAGGGTTAGGTTTAGGGTTAGGGTTAGGCTGAGGGTGAGGGTGGGGGTGAGGATCATCGTTAAGGTGATTGTTAGGGTTAGGGTTAGGGTGAGGGTTACAATGTGGGATAGGTTTAGGATTAGGGTTAGAGTGAGGGCTAGGGTGAGGGTGAGGGTTAGAGTAAGGGTTAGGCTTAGGCGTAGGGTTAGGCTGAGCGTGAGGTTCAGTGTGAGGGTTAGGGTTAGGGTGATGGTTAGGTTTATGGTTAGGGTGAAGGTTAGGATGAGGTTTAGGGTTAGGGTGAGGATGATGGGAACGGTAAAGGTGAGGTTTAGGCTGAGGGTGAGGGTTAAGATAAGGGTGAGGGTTAGGGTTAGGTTTAAGGTTAGGGTTAGAGTTAGCGTGAGGGTTAGATTGAGGACTAAGGTTAGGGTTAGTGTGAGGTTTAGGGTGAGGATGAGGTTTAGGGTTAGGGTGAGGGTGAGGGTTAGAATTAGGGTTAGGGTGAGGGCTAGGGTAAGGGTGTGGGTTAGAATAAGGGTTAGGGTTAGGGTGAGGTTTTAGATTAGGGGGAGGGTTAGTGTTATTGTGAGGGTTAGTGTTAGTGTTAGAGTGATGTTAAGGGTTAGGTTGAGGGTTAATGTTAGGGTGAGGGTTATAGTTAGGGAGAGGGTTAGGGTTAGGATGAGGGTGAGGTTCCGTGTTAGGGTTAGTGTTAGAGTTAGGGTTAGAGTGAGGGTGAGGTTTAGGGTTAGAGTTAGGGTAAGGGTGAGGCTGAGTTTGAGGGTTAGTCGTAGGGTTACTGTTAGGGTTAGGGTTAGGTTGAGGGTTTGGGTGAGGGTGAGGGTGATGGTGAGGGTTAGGATTAGGTTTAGGATTGGGATTAGGGTAAGGTTTAGGGTGAGTGTGAGGGTTAGGTTTAGGGTTAGGCTCAGGCTTAGGCTTAGGGTTAGGCTGAGAATGAGGGTGATGTTGAGGGTTAGGTTTTGGTTTAGGGTGAGAGTTAGGTTTCGGTTAAGTGTTAGTGTTAGGGTTAGGGTGAGTGTTAGGATGAGAGTTAGGATTAGGATTAAGGTTAGGTTTAGGGCTAGGGTGAGGGTGAGGATTAAGGTTACGGTGATGGTTAGGTTAACTGTTAGGGTGAGGGTTAGGATGAGGTTTAGGGTTAGGGTGAGGGTTAGGGTGAGGATGATGGTAAGTGTAAAGGTGAGGTTTAGGCTGAGGGTGAGGGTTAAGGTACTGGTGAGTGTTAGGGTTAGGTTTAGGTTTAGGGTAAGGGTTAGTGTTAGGGTGAGGGTGAGGTTGAGATTGAGGATTAGAGTTAGGATTAGTGTGAGGTTTAGGGTGAGGATGAGGGTTAGGGTTAGAGTGAGGGTGAGGGTTAGAATTAGGGTTAGGGTGAGGGCTAGGATGAGGGTGAGGATTAGGGTTAGGGTTAGGGTTAGGGTGAGGTTTAGGATTAGTGTGAGGGTTAGGGTTATTGTGAGGGTTAGTGTTAGGGTGAGGATAAGTGTTAGGTTGAGGGTTAGGGTTAGGGTGCGGGTTATGTTTAGGGTGAGGGTTAGAATTAGGGTTAGGGTGAGGGCTAGGATGAGGGTGAGGATTAGGGTTAGGGTTAGGGTTAGGGTGAGGTTTAGGATTAAGGTGAGGGTTAGGGTTAGTGTGAGGGTTAGTGTTAGGGTGAGGATAAGTGTTAGGTTGAGGGTTAGGGTTAGGGTGCGGGTTATGTTTAGGGTGAGGTTTAGGGTTAGGGTTAGGGTTATTGTTAGGTTTGGGGTTAGGGTTATGGTTACGGTGAGGGTGAGGGTTATGATTAGAATTACAGTGAGGTTTAGTTTTAGGGTTAGGGTTAGAGTAAGGGGTAGGGTGAGGGTGATGTTTAGTGGTACATTTAGGGTTAGAGTGAGGGTTAGGGTTAGGGTGCGGGTAAGCGTGGGGGTGATGGTAAGGGTAAAGGTGAGGGTTAGGCTGAGGGTGAAGGTTACCGTAAGTGTGAGTGTTAGGGTTAGTGTGAGGTTTAGTGTTAGTGTTAGGGTGAGGTTGAGGGTTAGATTCAGGATTAGTGTTAGGGTTAGTGTGAGGTTTATGGTGAGGATTAAGTTTAGGGTTAGGATGAAGGCTAGGGTGATGATGAGGGTTAGAGTTTGTGTTAGGGGGAGGTTTAGGGTTAGGGTGATGTTTAGGGTTAGTTTGAGGGTTAATGTTAGGGTTAAGGTTAGTGTTAGGTTGAGGGTAAGTGTTAGGGTGAGGGTTAGGTTTAGAGTGAGGGTAATGATTAGGGTGAGGGATAGGGTTAGGATAAGTGTAAGGGTGAGGGCTAGGCTGAGGGTTAGGGTGAGGGTTAGGGTTAGGGATAGGGTTAGGTTTAGGATTAGGTTTAGGGTGGGGACGAGTGTGAGGGTTAGGATTAGGGTTAGGGTTAGGCTTAGAGTTAGGATGAGGGATAGGTTTAGGGTTTGGGTTAGGGTTAGGGTGAGGCTGAGGATTAGGGTTAGATTTAGGGTTAGGTTTAGGGTTAGTGTTAGTGTTAGGATTAGTGTTAGTGTTACAGTGAGGGTTGGGGTTAGGGTTAGGCTTAGGCTTAGGCTTAGATTTAGGGTGAGGGTTAGGATGACGATTAGGTTTTCGATTAGGTTTAGAGTGAGGGCTATGTTGAAGGTGAGGTTTAGGGTTAGTGTTAGGGTAAGGTTTAGGGTTAGGGTTAGGGTGAGGGTGAGGGTGAGGTTAGGGTTAGGGTTAGGAGTTGGATTAGGATTAGTGTTAGGGTGAATATGAGGGTTAAGGTTAGGGTGAAGTTTAGGGTTAGAATTAGGGTGAGTGTGAGGTTTAGGGTTAGGGTTAGGCTTAGAATTAGGCTGAGGGTGAAGGTGTGGGTTAGGGTTAGGTTTAGTGTTAGGGTGAGGTTTAGGGTTTGGATCAGGGTTAGAGATTGGGTTAGGGTGAGGGTGAGGTTTAGGGTTAGTGTTAGGGTTAGGGTGAGGCTGAGAATGAGGGTTAGGGTTAGGGTTAGTGTTAGGTTTTGGTTTAGTGTTAGGTTTAGGGTTAGCTTTAGGGGGAGGGTTAGGGTGAGGGTGAGGTTTAAGATTAGGATTAGGGTTAGGGTTAGGGTGAGTATGAGGGTTAGGGTTAGGTTTACGGTTATTCTTAGGGTTAGGCTGAGGGTGAGGGTGAGGCTGAGGTTTAGGGTTAGGGTTAGGGTTATGGGGAGGGTTGGGATGAGTTTTAGTGTTAGGATTAGGGTTAGGGTAAATATTAGGGTGATGTGTAGGGTTAGGGTGAGGGTTATGGTTAGGGTGAGGGTTAGGGTTAGGTTTAGGATAATTGTTAGCATTAGGGTTAGGGTTCCGGTTATTGTGAGTGAGGGTGAGGGTTAGGTTTAGGGCTAGGATGAGGTTTAGGGATAGGGTTAGGTTGAGTGTGAGAATTAGGGTTAGGGTTAGGCTTACGATTAGGCTGAGGGTGATGGTTAGGTTTAGGTTGAGGGTTAGGGTTATTGGGAGGGTTTGGATGAGGGTTTGGGTTAGGATTAGGGTTAGGGTGGTGGTGAGTGTGTGTGTTAGCATTAGGTTTAGGGTTAGGGTTAGGGTTAGGCTGAGGGTGAGGTTGAGAGTGAGGGCTAGGGTGAGGGTTATTTTTACGGTTAGGGTTAGGGTGAGGGTTATGGTTAGGGTGAGATTGAGGGTTAGGGTTCGGTTTAAGTTTATGGTTAGGTTGAGTGTTAGAGTACGGGTTATGGTGAGGGTGATGGTTAGGGTGAGATTGAGGGTTAGGTTTCGGATTAAGGTTAGGGTGAGGGTGAGGGTGAGGGATAGGGTTAGTGTTTGGGTGAGGGATAGGTTGAGGGTTAGGGTAAGGATTAGGGTTAGTGTGAGGGCTAGGGTGAGGGTGAGGTTTAGGGTTAGGGTTAGGGTTAGGCTTAGGCTTAGGGTTAGGCTGAGGGTGAGGGTGGGGGTGAGGATTATGTTAGGTTTGATCGTTAGGGTTAGGGTTAAGGTGAGGGTAATGATGAGGGTTAGGATTAGGATTAGGTTTAGGGTGAGGGCTAGGTTGAGGGAGAGGGTTAGGGTTAGGATGATGGTTAGGTTTATGCTTAGGGCGAGGGTTAGGATGAAGTATAGGTTTAGGGTGAGGTTGAAGGTAACGGTAAAGGTGAGGTTTAGGCTGACGGTGAGGGATAAGATAAGGGTGAGGGTTAGGGTTAGTTTTAGGGTGAGGGTTAAAGTTAGGGTACGTGTTATGTTTAGGGTGAGGGTTAGGGTTAGGTTTAGGGTTATTCTTAGGTTTAGGGTTAGGGTTATGTTTAATGTGAGGGTAAGGGTTAGGTTTAGGGTTACAATGAGGTTTAGTGTTGGGTTAGGGTTAGAGTTAGGGTTAGGGTGAGGGTGAGGTTTAAGGGTACATTTAGGGTTAGGGTGAGGGTTAGGGTGAGGTTGAGTGTTAGCATTAGGTTTAGGGTTCGGGTTAGGTTTAGGTTTAGGATTAGTGTTATTGTTAGGGGTAGAGTTAGGGTTAGTGTGAGGGTTAGGGTGAGGGTTAGGGTTAAAGTGAGGTTTATGGTTAGGATGAGGGTTAGGGTTAGGGTGAAGGATAGGGTGAGGGTGAGGGTTAGGGTTAGACTTAGGGTGAGTGTTAGGGTTAGGGTGATGTTTAGGGTTAGTGTGAGGGTTAGTGTTACCGTTAGGGTTAGTGTTGGGTGAGGGTAAGTCTTAGGGAGAGGGTTAGGGTTAGGGTGAGGGTTATGGTTAGGGTGAGGGTTAGGGTTAGGATAAGTGTAAGGGTTAGGGCTAGGCTGAGGGTTAGGGTGAGGGTTAGGGTTAGGGATAGGGTTAGGTTTAGGATTAGGGTTAGGGTGAGTTTGAGTGTGAGGGTTAGGATTAGGTTTAAGGTTAGGCTTAGAGTTATTATGAGGGTTAGGGTTAGGGTTTGGGTTAGGGTGTCGGTGCGGCTGAGGATTAGGGTTAGGTTTAGTGTTAGTTTTAGGGTTAGCTTTAGGGTTAGTGTTAGTGTTAGGTTTAGTGTTAGGGTTAGAGTTAGTTTTGGGGTTAGGGTTAGGATTAGAGTTAGGCTTAGAGTTAGGGTGAGGGTTAGGATGAGGATTAGGTTTACCAGTAGGTTTAGGGTGAGGGTAGGGTGAAGGTGAGGATTAGGGTTAGTTTTAGGGTAAAGTTTAGGGTTAGGGTTAGGGTTAGGGTGATGGTTACGATGAGGGTTAGGGTTACGGTGAGGGTGAGGGTTAGGTTTAGGGTGAGGATTACGGTTAGGTCTGGGGTGAGGGTGAGGGTGAGTGTTAGGGTTAGAGTGAGGTTTAGGGTTAGGTCTAGGATTAGTGTTATGGTGAGGGTTAGTTTTATGGTTAGACTTAGGTTTAGTTGGAGGGTTAGGTGGAGGTTTAGGGTTAGGGTAAGTATTAGGGTTAAGGTTAGGTTGAGGGTTATGTTGAGGTTTAGGGTTAGGGTTAGGGTTAGGGTTAGGGTGAGGGTGAGTGTGAGGTTTAGGGTTAGGGTTAGGCTTAGGCTTAGGTTTAGAATGAGGGTGAGGGTGGTGGTGAGTATTAGGGTTAGGGTGATGGTTAGGCTTAGGGTTAGGGTGTGGGTTATTGTTAGGGTTAGTGTTAGAGTTAGGGTTAGGGTGAGTGTGAGGTTTCGGCATAGAGTTAGGGTTAGGGTGAGTGTTAGAGGTAGAGTGAGGGTTAGGGTGGGATTGACGATACGTGTAAAGGTGAGGGTTAGGCTGAGGGGGAGGGTAATGATAAGGGTGAGGGATAGGGTGAGGGTGAGGTTTAGGGTTAGTGTTCGATTTAGGGTTAGGTTGAAGGTGAGGGTTAGGCTTAGGGTTAGGATTAGGTTTAGGGTAAGGGTTAGGGTGAGTGTGAGCGTTAGTGTTAGGGTTAGGCTTAGGGTAAGGCTGAGGGTGAGGGTGAGGTTGAGGGTTAGGGTTAGGGTGAGGGTTAGGTTTAGGGTGAGGGTGAGAGTTAGGTATAGGTTAAGGGTGAGGGTTAGATTGAGGATTAGTGTTTGGTTTAGTGTGCAGTTTAGGGTGAGAATGAAGGTTAGGGTTAGGGCGAGGTCTAGGGAGAGGGTGAGGTTTAGGGTTAGTGTTAGGGTGAGGTTTAGGGTTAGTGTGATGGTTAGGGTTAGTGTGCGGTTTAGTGTTAGGGTTAGGGTTAGTGTTAGGGTGAGGTTAAGCGTTATGGTGAGGGTTAGGGTGAGGGTGAGGGTTGTGTTTAGGGTGAGGTTTAGGGTTCGGGTTAGGGTTATTTTAGCTTTAGGGTTAGGGTTAAGGTTATGGTGAGGGTTAGGGTTAAGGTTAGGGCTAGGATGAGGTTTAGGGATAGGGTTACGGTTAGGGTTAGGGTCAGGGTTAGTTTTAGTGTTAGAGTTAGAGTTAGGGTGAGGCTGAATGTGAGGGTTAGGGTTAGGATTAATGTTAGGGTTAGGCTTAAGGTGAGGGTTAGGTTGAGGGTGAGGTTTGGGTTTAGGGTTAGGAGTAGGATTAGTGTTAGTCTGAGGTTGAGGGTGAGGGTGAGGGTTAGGGTGAGGTTTACGGTTAGGTTTAGGGTGAGTGTGAGGGTTAGGGTTAGGATTAGGCTTGGATTAGAATGAGGGTGAGGGTGTGGGTTAGTGTGAGGATTAGTGTTAGTGTGAGGTTTAGGGTTTGGGTTAGGGTTAGAGTTAGGGTTAGAATGAGGGTGAGGTTTAGATTTAGAGTTAGGGTTAGGGTGATATTTAGGTTGAGGGTAAAGCTAAGGGTTAGTTTTAGCGTTAGGGTTAGGGTGATAGTTAGGGGGAGGGTTAGGGTTAGGGACAGGATCAGGGTTAGAGTGAGGGTGAGTGTGTGTGTTAGGTTTAGGGTTAGCCTTAGGGTTAGGCTGAGGGTGAGGTTGAGGGTGAGGGTTAAGTTTAGGGGGAGGGTTAGGATGAGGGTTAGGGTTAGGATTAGGGTTAGGGTAAGGGCAAGGGTGAGTGTGAGTGTGAGGTTTAAGGTTAGGGTTAGGGTTAGGTTTACTGTAAGTTTGAGGTTTAGGGTTAGAGTTAGGGTTAGGGTGAGACTGAGGTTGAGGTTTAGGGTTAGGGGTATTGTTAGGTTTAGGTTTAGGTGTAGGGTGAGCGTTAGGGTGAGTGTGAGGGATAGGGTTAGGATTAGGTTTATGTTTAGGGTGAGTGTGAGGGTTAGTGTTAGGTTTAGTGTTAGGCTTAGGTTTAGGCTGAGGTTGAGGGTGAGTTTGAGGGTTAGGGTTAGGGTGAGGGTTAGGGTTAGGGTTATTGGTGGGGTTAGGATGAGGGTTAGGGTTAGGATTAGGGTTAGGGTGAGGGCTAGGGTGAGGTTGAGGTTTAGGGTTAGTGTTAGGGTGAGGTTTAGGTTTAGGGTTAGGGTTAGGGTTAAGGTGAGTGTGAGGTATAGGGTTAGGGTTAGGGTAAAGTTGAGGCTGAGGGTTAGGGTTAGTGTTAGGGTTAGGGTTAGGGTGAGAGTTATGGGGAGTGTAGGGGTTAGAGTTAGGATTAGGGTCAGGGTGACGGTGCGTTTGTGTGTTAGGGTTAGGTTTAGGGTTAGGCTTAGGGTTAGGCTGAGGGTGAGGGTTATGGTTATGGTGAGGGTTATTTTTACAGTTAGGGTGAGGGTTAGGATGAGGTTTAGGGTTAGGGTGAGGGTTAAGGTAAGGATGATGGTAAGGGTAAAGGTGAGGTTTAGGCCGAGGGTGAGGGTTAAGATAAGGGTGAGGGTTAGTGTTTGGTTTAGGTTTAGGTTGAGGGCTAGATTGAGGATTAGGGTTAGCGTTCGTGTGAGGTTTAGAGTGAAGATGAGGGTTAGGGTTAGGGTTAGGGACAGGATCAGGGTTAGAGTGAGGGTGAGTGTGTGTGTTAGTTTTAGGTTTAGGGTTAGGCTTAGGGTAAGGCTGAGGGTGAAGTTGAGGGTGAGGGTTAGGGTTACGGTGAGGGTTAGAGTAAGGTTTAGGGGGAGGGTTAGGATGAGCGTTAGGTTTAGGATTAGGGTTAGGGTGAGAGCGAGGGTGAGGGTGAGGTTTAGGTTTAGGGTTAGGGTGAGGGTTATGGTTAGGGTGAGGTTTAGGATTAGCCTTAGGTTTATTGTTAGGGTTCAGTTTAAGTTTACGGTTATGGTGCGGGTGAGGGTGAGGGTTAGGGTTAGGGTTAGGGTGAGATTTAGTGTGAGGGTGAGGTTTAGGGTTAGAATTAGGGTTAGGGTGAGGGTTAGGTTGAGGGTTAGGGTTAGGGTTAGTGTTAGTGTTAGGGTTAGGGTGAGAGTTAGGGGGAGGTTTAGGGTTAGGGTTAGGATGAGGTTTAGGATTAGGGTTAGGGTGAGGGTGAGTGTGTGTGTTAGGGGTAGGTTTAGGGTTAGGCTTAGGGTTAGGCTGTGGGTGAGGTTGAGTGTGAGGGTTAGGTTTAGGGTGAGAGTTAGGTTTAGGGTTAGTAGGATGGTTAGGATGAGGGTTAGGTTTAGGATTATGGTTAGGGTGAGTGCTAGGGTGAGGATGAAGTTTAGCGTTAGGGTTAGGGTGAGGGTTAGGGTTAGGTTTAGGGTGAGAGTTAGGTTTTGGGTTAAGTTTAGGGTTAGGGTGCGTGTCAGGGAAAGAGTTACTGTGAGGGTGAGGGTTAGGATTAGGTTGATGCTTAGGGTTAGGATGAGGGTTAGGGTGAGGGTGATGGTGAGGGTTAGGATTAGGTTTAGGGTGAGGGTTAGGATGAAGGTTAGGGTTTGGATTAGGGTTAGAGTGAGGGCTAGGGTGAGGGTGACGATTATGGTAAGTTTTAGGCTTAGGCTTAGGGTTAGGCTGAGGGTGAGGTTGAGGTTGAGGGTTAGGGTTAGGGTGAGGGTTAGGTTTATGGTTAGGGTGAGGGTTACGATGAGGTTTACAGTTAGGGGGAGGTTTAGGGTGAGGATGATAGTAAGGGTAAAGGTGAGGTTTAGGCTGAGTATGAGGATTAAGATAATGGTGAATGTTAGGGTTAGGTTTAGGGTTAGGGTAATGGTTAGGATTAGGGTTAGGGTGAGAGTTAAATTGAGGTTTAGGGTTAGCGTCAGTGTGAGGTTTAGGGTGAGGATGAGGGATAGGGTTAGGGTTAGGTTAGGGTTAGGGTGAGCGTGAGGTTTTGGGGTGGAATTAGGGTTAGGGTGAGGATTAGGGTGAGGGTTAGGTTTAGGGTAAGGTTTAGCGTGGGGGTGATGGTAAGGGTAAACGTGAGGTTTAGGCTGAGGGTGAGGGTTACAGTGGGGTGAGGGTTAGGGTTAGAGGGAGGGTTAGGGTTAGGGGAAGGGTGTGGGTGAGGTTTAGCTTGAGGATTAGTGTTAGGGTCAGTGTGAGGTTTAGGGTGAGGATTAGGATTAGGGTTATTGTGAGGGCTAGGGTGAAGGTGAGGGTTAGGTTTAGGTTTAGGGTGAGCTTTAGGGTTAGGGTGATGGTTAGGGTTAGTGTGAGGGTTAGTGTTAGGATTAGTGTTAGTGTTAGGGTGAGGGTAAGTATTATAGTGAGGGTTAGGGTTAGGGTGAGGGTTAGGGTTAGGTTGATGATTAGGGTTAGTGTTAGGGTTATTGTTAGGGTTAGGGTTAGGTTTAGGATTACAGTGAGGGTGAGGGTGAGGTTTAGGATTAGTGTTAGGATGAGGTTTAGTTTTAGGGTAAGGGTTAGAGTTAGGGTTAGTGTGAGAGTGAGGTTTAGGGTTAGAGCTAGGGTTAGCGTTATGTTGAATGTTTGGGTTAGATTTAGGCTTAGCCTTAGGCTTAGGCCAAGCATGAGGGTGAGGGTTAGGTTTAGGGTTAGGGTGAGGTTTAGGGTTACGGTTAGGGTGAGGGTTAGGATGAGGTTTAGGGTTAGGATTAGTGTTAGGGTGAGGGTTAGGGTGAGGTTTAAGTTTAGGGATATGGTTAGGTTTAGGGTTAGGTTTAGGTTGAGGGTGAGTGTGAGGGTCAGGGTTATGGTTAGGCTTAGGGTTAGGGTGAGGGTTAGGGTTAGGGATTTGGTTAGGGTGAGGGTGAGGCTGAGGATTAGGGTTAGGTTTATCGTTAGATTTAGGGTTAGGGTTACAGTTAGGGTTAGGGTTACAGTTAGGTTTAGGGTTAGGTTTAGGCTTAGGGTTAGGCTTAGGATTCGGCTGAGGGTGAGGTTGGGGTTGAGGATTAGGGTTAGGTTTAGTATTAGGGTTATTGTTTGTGTTATGTTTAGGGTTAAGTTGGAGCTGAGGGTGATTCTGAAGGTGAGGGTTATGGTTATGGTTATGGTTAGGGTTAAGGTTAGTGTTAGGTTTAGGGTTAGGTTTAGAGTTATGGTGAGATTGAGGGTTAGGGTGAGATTTAGGGTGAGGCTTAGGGTTAGGGTTAGTGTTAGGGTTACGGGGAGGGGGAGGGTTAGGTTGAGGTTTAGGGATAGGGTTAGATTTAGTATTAGGGGTAGGGTGAGGGTGAGTGTGACAGTTAGGGTGAGGGTGAGGCTTAGGCCTAAGTTTAGGCTGAGGGCGAAGGTGGGGGTGAGGATTAGGGTTAGGGTGATGGTTTGAGTTAGGGTTAATGTTACTGTTAAGGTTAGGGTTAGAGTTAAGGTGAGGGTGATGGTGGGGGTGTGGAGTAGGGTTAGGGTTAGGGTATGGTTTAGGGTTAGGTTTAGGGTTAGTGTGAGGGTGAGGTTTAGGGTTAGATATTGTGTTATGAGGAGGGTTAGGGTGAGGGTTAGGGATAGGGTTAGTGTTAGAGTTAGGCTGAGGGTGAGGGTTAGTTTGAGGTTTAGGGTTAGGGTTATGGTTGTGGTTAGTGTGAGAGTTAGTTTTACGGTTAGGTTAGTGTTAGGGTGAGGGTAAGTTTTACAGTGAGGGTTTGGGATAGGATGAGGGTTATGGTTAGGGGGAGGGTTAGGATTAGGGTTAGGGTTATTGTTAGGGTTAGGTTTAGGGTTTTGGTTATGGTGAGGTTGAGGGTGACTTTTAGGGTTAGGGTTAGGGTAAGGTTTATGGTTTGGGTTAGGGTTAGAGTGATGGTTAGGATGATGGTGAGGTTTACAGTTAGTGTTAGAGTTAGGGTGAGGGTTAGGGTGAGGTTTAGCGTTAGGGTTAGTGTTAGGGTTAGGGTTAGGGTGAGAGTTAGGGTTAGGGTTAGGGTTAGGGTTAGGGTTAAGTTAAGGGTTAGGTTTAGGGTTTCCGTTATGGTGAGGGTCAGTTTAGGGTTAGGGTCAGTGTGAAGTTTAGGGTTAGAATTAAGGTTAGGGTGAGTCTGTAGATTCGTGTTCGGGTTAGGTTTAGGGTTAGGATTAGGATTAGGGTTCGGTGACGGAGAGTGTGAGGCTTATGGTTAGGGTTAGGGTTAGCCTTAGGTTTAGGCCGAGGGTTTGCGTGAGGTTGAGGGTTAGGGTTATTCTGAGGGGTAGGGTTATGGTTAGGGTGAGGTTTAGTGTTAGGGTTAGGGTTAGAGTTATGGTTTGGGTGAGGGTGAGGTTTAGGGTTAGAGTTAGTTTTAGGGTGAGGGTTAGGTTGAGTGTGAGGGTTATGGTGAGGGTTAGGGTACGGGTGACGGTAAGGGCAAACTTGAGGGTTAGGCTGAGGGTGAGGGTTATGGTAAGGTTGACGGTTAGGGTTAGGGTGAGTGTTAGGGTTAGGGTTAGGGTGAGAGTTAGGGTTTGGGTTAAGTTTAGAGTTAGAGTGAGGGTTAGGGTAAGGGTTAAGGAGAGGGTGAGGTTTAGGGTTAGGTTGAGGGCTAGGTTGAGGGTGAGGGTTAGGTTTAGGGTTAGGGTAAGCGCTAGGGTGAGGGTTAGGGTGAGGGTTAGGGTTAGGGATTGGGTTAGGTTTAGGATTAGGGTTAGATTGAGGGTGAGTGTGAGGGTTTGGGTTAGGGTTAGGCATAGAGTTAGGGTGAGTGTTAGGTTTAGGGTTTGGGTTAGGGTGAGGCTGAGGCTGAGGATTATGGTTAGGTTTAGGGTTAGGGTTAGGCTTAGGGTTAGGCTGAGGCTGAGGGTGGGGGTTAGGATTAGATTTAGAGTTAGGTTAGGCTTAGGGTTAGGGTAATTTTTAGTGTTATAGTTAGGGTTAATTTATCAGTGATAGTGAGGCTGAAGGTGAGGGTTATGTTTAGAGTTAGCATTAGGGTTAGGGTTAGTGTTATTGTTAGGGTTAGGTTTAGAGTTACGGTGAGTTTGAGGGTGAGGGTGAGGTTAGGGTTAGGGTGAGGTTTAGGCTTAGGGTTTTGGTTAGGGTTAGTGTGAGGGTGAAATTTAGGGTTAGATTTAGGGTTAGGGTGAGGGTTAGGGTGAGGTTTAGGGTTAGGGTTAGTGTTAGTGTTAGGGTGAGGTTGAGGGTTAGTTTGAGGTTTAGGGATAGGGTTAGATTTAGGATTATGGTTAGGGTGAGGGGGAGTGTGAGGGTTAGGGTGAGGGTTTGGCTTAGGCTTATGGTTAGGCTGAGGGTGAGGGTGGGGGTGAGGATTAGGGTTAGGGTGACTGTTAGGGTTATTGTTAGGGGGAGGGTTCAGGTGAGGGTTAGGGTTAGGTTTAGTGTTAGGGTTAGGGTAAGGATGAGGGTTAGGGTTCGGGTTAGGGTTAAGGTTAGGGTAGGTGTGAGGTTTAGGTTAGGTGAGGGTTAGGGTTAGGGTGAAAGTTAGGGTTAGGGTTAGGGTTAGGGTTAGAATTACGGTGAGGTTGAGGGTGCAGATGAGTGTGAGGTTTAGGGTTAGGTTTAGGGTGAGGCTTACGGTTAGGCATAGGGTTAGGCTAAGGGTGAGGGTGAGGTTTAGGGTTAGGGTGACTGTTAGAGTTAGGGTTATGTGGAGGGTTAGGATGAGGGTTAATGTTTGGACTAGGGTTAGGGTGATAGCTAGTTTGACGGTGAGGTTTAGGGTTAGGTTAGGGTGAGGTTTAGGGTTCAGGTTCGGGTTAGGATTAAGGTGAGGTTAAGGTTTAGGGTTAGAGTTAGGGTTAACGTGAGGCTGAGGGTGAGGTTTAGGGTTAGGGTTAGGATTAGGATTTGTGTAAGGGTTAGGGTGACTGTGAGTGTTAGGGTAAGGGTTAGGCTTAGGCTTAGGGTTACACTGAGGGTGAGGGTGAGGTTTAGGTTTAGGATGAGAGTTAGGGTTCAGGTTAAGTTTAGGCTTAGGTTGAGGGTTAGGGTTAGGTTTACGTTGAGTGTGAGGGTTAGAGTTAGGTTGAGGGTTAGGGTTAGGGTGAGGTTTAGCGTTAGGGTTAGGGTGAGGGTTAGGATGAGGATTAGGCTTAGAGTTAGGGTGAGGGTTAGGATGAGGTTAAGGGTTAAGGTAAAGGTGAGGGTTAGGGTTAGGTTGAAGTTTAGGTTTAGGTTTAGGGTTAGGGTAATGGTTATGGTTAAGGTTAGGGTGAGGGTTAGGATAAGGATTAGGTTTAGGATTAGGGTTAGGGTGAGGGCTAGTGTGAGGGTGAGGGTTAGGGTTAGTGTTAGGGTCAGGTTTAGGGTTAGGGTTACGTTTAGTTTGAGGGTTAGGATGAGGGTTAGGGTTACGGTAAGGGTGAGGGTTAGGGTTAGGGTGAGGGTGAGGGTTAGGGTTAGGTTTAGGGTTAGGGTGAGGGTGAGGTTTGGATTCGGGTTAGGGTTAGGGTTATTTTTACGGTTATTTAGGTGAGGGTGAGGGTTAGGGTTAGGGTTAAGTTGAGGTTTTTAGTGTTAGGGTTAGGGTTAGAGTTAGGGTTAGGGTGAGGGTAGGGTTAGTGTTACTGTGAGGTTTAGTGTTTCGGTTAGGCTATGGGTTACCGTGAGGGCTGTGGTTAGCGTGAGGGCTAGGATTAGGGTTAGGGTTTTTATTTGGGTTAGGTTTTGGGTTAAGGTAACGTTGAGGGTAAGGGTGAGCGTTAGGGTTTAGGGTTAGGGTGAGTTTTAGGTTTTGGGTTAGGGTTATAGTTAGGGTTAGGGTGAGGTTGAGGTTTAGAGTTAGAGTTAGGGTTAGGGTGAGGGTTAGGTTGAGGGCTTGGGTTAGGGTTAGTGTTAGGGTTAGAGTTAAGGTTAGGGTGAGAGTTAGGTTGAGGGTGAGGTTTAGGGTTACTGTTATGGGAAGGTTTAGGATGAGGGTTAGGGTTAGGATTAGGGTTAGGTTGAGTGCTAGGTTGAGGGTGAGGTTTAGTGTTAGGGTTAGGGTTAGGTTTAGATTTAGGGTTAGGTTACGGTAAGGGTGAGGTTTAGGTTTGGAGTTAGGTTAAGTGTGAGGCTGAGGTTGAGGGTTAGGGTTAGTGTTAGAGTTAGTTTTATGGTGAGGGTTAGGATTAGGATGAGGATGAGGGTGAGGATTAGGCTTAGGTTTAGGATTCGGATTAGGGTAAGGGTTAGGGTCAGTGTGATCGTTAGGGTTAGGGTTAGGCTTAGGCTTAGGGTTAGGCTGAGTGTGAGGGTGAGGGTGAGGGTTAGGGTTAGGGTGAAAGTTAGGGTTAGGGTTAGGGTGAGAGTTAGGGTTCGATTATGTTTAGGGGTAGGGTGAGGGTTAGGGTTAGGATTAGGGTTAGTATGAGGGCTAGGGTGAGGGTGAGGGTTAGGGTTAGTGTTAGGATAAGGTTTAGGGTTAGGGTTAGGATTTGGGTTAGGGTTAGGTGAGGGTTAGGGTTACTGTGAGGGTGAGGGTTAGGGTTAGGTTGAGGGTTAGGGTTAATATTATGGTTAGGGTGAGGGTGTGTGTTAGGTTTAGGTTTAGGGTTCGGGTTCGCTTTAGGGTTAGGATTAGTGTTATTGTTAGGGTTAGGGTTAGAGTTATGGTGAGGGTGAGGGTGAGGTTGAGGGTGAGGTTTAGGGTTAGAGTGAGGTTTAGGGTTAGGGTTAGGATTAGGGTTAGGATGAGGCGGCAGTTTAGGGTTAGATTTAGGGTTAGTTGTAGGGTTAGGTCGAGTGTTAATGTTAGGGTTAGTGTTAGGATTAAGGTTAGGGTAAGGTTTCGGTTGAGGATTAGTGTGAGGGTTAGTGTGAGGTTTAGGGTTTAGGCTGTGGTATAGGGTTAGGGTTAGGTTTAGGATTAATGTTAGTGTTAGGCTTAAGTTGAGGGTTAGGGTGAGGGTGAGGTTTAGGGTTAGGGTTAGGATTAGGAATAGGTTTAGGGTTAGGGTGAGGGATAGGATGAGGGTTATGGTTAAGGATAGGGTTTGGCTTAGGTTTAGGCTGAGGGTGAGGGTGAGGGTGAGGTTTAGGGTTAGTGTGACTGTTAGGGTCAGGGTTAGGGTGAGAGTTTGGGTTCGGGTTAAGTTTAGGGTTAGGGTGATGGTTAGGGTAATGGTTACAGTGAGGGTGAGGGTTAGGGTTAGGTTGAGGGTTAGGGTTATGGGTAGTGTGAGGGTGAGGGTGAGAGTTAAGGTTAGGGTTAGTCTGAGGGTTAGGATGAGTATTAGGGTTAGGATTAGGGTTAGGGTGAGGGCTAGGGTGAGGGTGAGGTTTAGGGTTAAGGTTATGGTGAGGGTTAGGATGAGGGTTAGTGTTAGGATTAGGATTAGTGTAATGGCTAGGGTGTGGGTGAGTTTTAGGGTGAGGTTAGGGTGAGGTTTAGGGTTAGGGTTAGGGTTAGGGTGAGGCTGAGGGTGAGGGTTAGGTTTAGAATTAGCATTAGGGTAAGGGTTAGGGTGAGTGTGAATGTTAGGGTTAGGGTTAGGGTTAGGCTTATGGTTACACTGAGGGTGAGGGTAAGGGTTAGGGTTATGGTGAGAGTTAGGGTTCAGATTAAGTTTAGGGTTAAGTTGAGGGTTAGGGTTAGGTTTACGTTGAGTGAGAGGGTTAGACTTAGGTTGAGCGTTAGGGTTAGGTTTAGGCTTCGGGTGAGGTTTAGGATTAGGGTTAGGGTGAGGGTTAGGATGAGGATTACGTTTATGATTAGGGTTAGGTTGAGGGCTAGGTTGAGGGTGAGGGTTAGGGTTAGTGTTAGGGTGAGGTTCAGGTTTAGGTGTAGAGTTAGAGTGAGGGTTAGGATGAGGGTAAGGGTTACGGTAAGGGTGAGGGTTAGGGTTAGTTTTAAGGTTAGGATGAGGGTGAGTGTTAGGATTAGGGTTAGGGTTAGGGTTATTGTTAGGGTTATGATTATGGTGAGGGTGAGGGTGAGGGTTAGGGTGACGTTGAGGTTTTGAATGTTAGGGTTAGGGTTAGAGTTAGGGTTAGGGTGAGGTTAGGGTTAGGGTTAGTGTGAGTGTTAGTGTTTGGGTTAGGGTATGGGTTACGGTGAGGGTTCTGGTTAGGGTGAGGGTTAGCATGAGGGTTAGGTTTACAGTAAGTGTGAGGGTTAGGTTAGGGTGAGGGTTAAGTTTTGGTTTAGGGTTAGGGTGACTGTGAGGGTTAGGATTAGGGTTAGGGTTATTGTTAGGGTTACAGTTATGGTGAGGTTGAGGGTGAGGATTAGGGTTAGGGGTAGGTTGAGCTTTTTAGTGTTAGGGTTAAGGTTAGAGTTAGGGTTATGGTGAGTTTAGGGTTAGGGTTAGTGTGGGGGTTAGTGTTTGGGTTAGGGTATGGGTTACGGTGAGGGTTGTTGTAAGGGTGAGGGTTAGGATTAGGGTTATGGTTATTGTTAGGGTTATGTTTAGGGTTACAGTTACGGTGAGGGTAAGGGTGAGGGTTAGGGTTTAGGATTATAGTGAGGTTTAGGGTTTGGGTAAGGTTTAATGTTAGGGTTAGGTTGAGGGTGAGGTTTAGGTTAAGAGTTAGGCTTAGGGTGATGTTTAGGTTGAGGGTTAGGATTAGGGTTAGTGTTAGGGTTAGGGTTAGGGTTAGGGTGAGGGTTAGGTTGAGGGTGAGGGTTAGGTTTAGGGTTATGGGGAGGGTTAGTCTGAGGGTTAGGGTTAGGATTAGGGTTAGGGTGAGGGCTAGGTTGAGGGTGAGGTTTAGGGTTACGGTTAGGGTGAGGTTTAGGATTAGGTTTAGGGTTAGTCTTAGGGTTAGGGTTAGGGTTAGGGTTATGGTGAGGGTTAGGGTTAGGGTTAGGGTTAGGTTTAGGCTGAGGGTGCATGTGGGATTGAGGATTAGGATTAGGGTTAGGGTTAGCGTTATTTTTAGTTTTATGGTTAGGGTGAAGTTTGCAGTGAGGGTGAGGCTGAGGGTGAGGGTTATGTTTAGGGTTAGGGTTAGCGTTAGGGTTAGTTTTATTGTTAGGGATAGGGTTAGAGTTACGGTGAGGTTGAGGGTGAGGGTTTGGGTTAGGGTTAGGGTGAGGTTTAGAGTAAGGTTTATGGTTAGGTTTATGGTGAGGTTGAGCTTTACGTTTAGAGTTAGGGTTAGCGGGAGGGTTAGTGTGAGGTTTAGGTTTAAGGTTAGTGTTAGGGTTAGGGTGAGGGTGAGGGTTAGGTTGAGGTTTAGGGATAGGGTTAGGTTTAGGATTAGGGTTAGGGTGAGCATGAGTGTGAGGGTTAGGGTAAAGTTTAGGCTTAGGCTGAGGGATAGGCTGAGGGTGAGGGTGGGTTGAGGATTCGGGTTAGGGTGATGGTTAGGGTTAGGTGTAGTGATATTTTTAGGGTTAGGGTTAGAGTTACGGTGAGGGTGAGGGTGCGGTTGAGGTTTAGGGTTAGGGTTAGGGTGGGGTTTAGGGTTAGGGTTAGGGTTGGGATGAGGTTTAGGGTGAGGTTTAGGGTTAGATATAGGGTTAGGGTGATGGTTAGGGTGAGGGTTAGGGTTAGGTTTAGTGTTAGGGTTAGGGTGAGGATGAGGGTTAGCGTTGGGTTAGGTATAGTGTAAGGGTGTGATTTAGGGTTAGGGTTAGGGTTAGGGTTAGAGTTATGGTGAGGGTGAGGGTGCAGAATGAGTCTGAGGGTTGCGGTTAGTTTTAGGGTTAGGCTTAGGGTTAGGCTTAGGTTTGGGCTAAGGGTGAGCTTGAGGTTTAGGGTTATTGTTTGGGTTAGGGTTAGGGTTATGGAGAGGGTTAGGATGAGGGTTAGTGTTAGAATTAGGGTTAGGGTAATGGCTAGGGTGAGGGTGATGTTTAGGGTTAAGTCAGGGTGAGGTTTAGGGTTAGGGTTATGGTTAGGGTGAGGGTGAGGGTAAACGTTAGGGTTCGGATTAAGATTGGGGTAAGGGTTAGGGTGAGTGTGAGTGTTAAGGTTAGGGTTAGCGTTAGGCTTAGTGTTACATTGAGCGTGAGCGTGAGGGTGAGGGTTAGGGTGAGAGTTAGGGTTCAGGTTATGTTTCGAGTTAGGGTGAGGGTTAGGGTTAGGTTGAGGGTTAGGGGTAGGGTTTGGGTTAGTGTGAGGTTTAGGGTTAGGGTTAGGGTAAGTGTTAGGATGTGGGTGAGGGTTATGGTAAGGGTGAGGGTTAGGGTTAGGGTGAGTGTTAGGGTTAGGTTTAGGGTTAGGGTGAGGGTGAGGGTTAGGATTCGGGTTAGGGTTAGGGTTATTTTTAGGGTTACCGTTATGGTGAGGGTGAGGGTGAGGGTTGGGGTTAGGGTTAGGTTGAGGTTTTTAGTGTTAGGGTTAGGATTAGAGTTAGGGATAGGGTGAGGTTAGTGTTAGGGTTACTGTGAGGGTTAGTGTTTGGGTTAGGGTATGGGTTAAGGTGAGGGTTTTGGTTAGGGTGAGGGTTATGATTAGGGTTAGGGTTATTGTTTGTGTTGGGTTTTGGGTCAAGGTAACGTTGAGAGTAAGGGTGAGCGTTAGGGTTTAGGGTTATGGTCAGGTTTAGGTTTTGGGTTAGGGTTAGAGTTAGGGTTAGGGTGAGGGTGAGGTTTAGAGTTAGAGTTAGGGTTAGGGTGAGGGTTACGTTGAGGGTTAGGGTTAGGGTTATGGTTAGTGTTAGGGTTAGGGTTAAGTTTAGGGTTAGGGTTAGGTTGAGGGTGAGGTTTAGGATTAGGGTTATGGGGAGGGTTAGGATGAGGCTTAGTGTTAGGATTAGGGTTAGGGTGAGTGCTAGGTTGAGGGTGAGGTTTAGTGTTAGGGTTGGGGTAATGTTTAGGTTTAGGGTTAGCGTTAGAGTTAGGGCAAAGGTGAGGTTTAGGTTTAGAGTTAGGGTAAGGGTGGGGCTGAGTTTGAGGGTTAGGGTTAGTGTTTGAGTTAAGGTTAGGGTGAGGGTTAGGATTAGGGTGATTTTGAGGGTGAGGGTTAGGCTTAGGCTTAGGGTTACTATTCGGATTAGGGCAAGGGTTAGGGTGAGTGTGATGTTTATGGTTAGGGTTAGGCTTAGGCTTAGGTTTGGGCTGAGAGTGAGGGTGAGGGTGAGTGTTAAGGTTATGGTGAATGTTAGGGTTAGTGTTAGGGTGAGAGTTAAAGTTCTATTATGTTTAGGGTTAGGATGAGGGATCGGGTTAGGATTGGGATTAGGGTGAGTGCTAGGGTGAGGGTGAGAGTTAGAGTGAACCTTAGGCTTAGGCTTAGGGTTAGGCTGAGCATGAGGTTGACGGTGAGGGTTAGGGTTAGGGTGATGGTGAGGTTTAAGTTTAGGTTGAGGGTTAGGATGAGGTTTAGGGTTAGGGTGACAGGGTGAGGATGATGGTACGGGTAATGGTGAGGTTTAGGCTGAGGTTGAGAGTTAAGATAAGGGTGAGGGTGAAGGTTAGAATTAGGTTTAGGGTGAGGGCTAGGGTGAGGGTGAGGGTTAGAGTTAAGGTTAGGATTAGGGTGAGGTTTAGGATTACGTTGAGTGTTAGGGTTAGTGTGAGATTTAGTGTGAGGGTTAGGGTTAGTGATAGGGTGAGGGTAAGTGTTAGGGTGAGGGTTAATGTTAGGGTCAAGGTTATGGTTAGGGTGAGGGTTATGGTTAGGGTTATTGTTAGGGTTAGGGTTACGGTTACTGTGAGGGTGAGGGATAGGGTTAGGGTTAGGGTGAGGTTTAGTGTTAGGGTTAGGGTTAGAGTTAGGGTAAGGTAGAGGGTTAGGTTTAGGGTAAATGCTAGAGTTAGGGTTACGGTGAGGGTTAGGGTGAGGGTGAGGTTTAGTCTAAGGGTTAGGATTAGGATTAGTGTAAGGGTTCGGATGAGTGTGAAGGTTAGGGTTAGGGTAAGGCTTAGGCTTAGGGTTAGGTTGAGAGTGAGGATGAGGGTGAGGATTAGGGTTTGGGTGACGGTTAGGGTTAGGGTTAGGGTGAGATTTAAGGTTCGGTTAAGTATAGGGTTAGGGTGAGTTTGAGGGTTAGGATTAGGGTGAGGGTGAGGGCTAGGGTGAGTGTGAGGTTTAGAGTTAGGGTGAGGGTGAGGTTTAGGGTTAGGGGTAGGGTTAGGGTTAGGTTTAGGATGAGGCTGAGGTTTAGTGTTAGAGTTAGGGTTAGGGTGAGGCTGAGGATGAGGGTTAGGGTTAGGGTTAATCTTGGAGTTAGCGTTAAGGTGAGGGTTAGGGTGAGGCTGAGGGTAAGGCTTAGTGTTAGGATTAGATATAGCGAAAGGTTTAGGGTGAGTTTGAGGGTTAGGATTAGGTTTAGGGTTAGGCTTAGGGTCAGGGTTACTGTGAGGGTGAGGGTGATGGTTAGGGTTAGGGTGAGAGTTAGGGGTAGGGTTAGGGTGAGATTTAGGGTTCGGGTTAAGTTTAGTGTTAGGGTGAAGGTTAGGGTTAGGGTTACAGTGAGGGTTAAGGTTAGGGTTAAGTTGAGGGTTAGGGTTAGGCTTAGGATTAGTGTGAGGGTTAGGGTTAGGGTTAGGGTGAGGGTTAGGATGAGGATTAGGGTTAATATTAGGGTTAGGGTGAGGGCTAGGGTGAGGGTGAGAGTTAGGGTTAGGGTTAGGGTGAGGTTTAGGATGAGTGTTAGGGTTACGGTGAGGGTGAGAGTTAGGTTTAGGGTGAGGGTTAGGGTTAGGTTTAGGGTTACAGTGAGGGTGTGTGTTATTGTTAGGGTTAGGGGTAGGGTTATGGTTATGGTGAGGGTGAGGGTTAGGGTTAGGTTTAGGGTGAGGTTTAGTGTTAGGGTTAGGGTTAGCGTTAGGCTTAGGCTGAGGGTGAGGTTTAGGTTTAGAGTTAGGGTAATGGTGAAGCTGAGGTTGAGGGTTGGGTTTAGGGTTAGTGTTAGAATTAGGGTTAGGGTGAGGGTTAGGGTGAGGGTGAGGGTGAGAGTGAGGGTTAGGCTTAGGGTTAGTCTTAGGATTAGGGTAAGTGTTAGGGTGAGTCTTAGGGTTAGGGATAGGGTGAGGTTTAATATTAGGGTTATGGTTAGGGTTAGGATTAGGGTGAGGGTGAGGTTTAGGAGTAGGTTTAGGGTCAGTGTGAGGGGTAGGGTTAGGGTGAGTGTTAGGGTAGGGTTGACGGTAAGGGTAAAGGTGAGGGTTAGGCTGAGGGTGATGGTTATGGTAAGGGTGAGAGTTAGGTTTAGGGTGAGTGTTAGGGTAGGGTTGATGGTAAGGGTAAAGTGAGCGTTAGGCTGAGGGTGAGGGTTATGGTAAGGGTGAGAGTTAGGTTTAGGGTGAGGGTTAGGGTTAGGGTTAGGGTGAGGGTGAGGGTTAGATTGAGGATTATTGTTAGGTTTAGTGTGAGGTTTAGGGTGAGGATGAGGTTAGGGTTAGGGTGATTGCTAGGGTGAGGTTGAGGGTAAGGGTTAGATTGAGGATTAGTGTTAGGGTTAGTGTGAGTTTGAGGGTGAGGATGAGGTTTAGGGTTAGGGTTAGGGTTACGATTAATGTTAGCGTTAGGCTTAAGGTGAGGGTTAGGGTGAAGATGAGGTTTAGGGTTATGGTTAGGTTTAGGCTTAGGCTTAGGTTTAGGCTGAGAGTGAGGTTGAGGTTGAGGGTTAAGGTTAAGGTGAGGGTTAGGTTTAGGGTTAGGTTGAAAGTTAGGCTTCAGTTAAGTTTAGGGTTAGGGCGAGGGTTATGGTTAGGATTAGGATTAGGGTGAGGGCTAGAGTGAGGGTGAGGTTTACGGTTAGTGTTAGGGTAAGGTTTAGGGTTAGGGTTAGGGTTTGGTTTAGGGTTAGGATGAGGGTTAGGGTTAAGATTATGGTTAGAGTGAGGGTGAGTGTTAAGATTAGGGTTAGGGTTACGGTTAGGTTTAGGGTTAGGATTAGTGTTTTGTTAGTGTTAGGTTTAAAGTTATGGTGAGGGTGAGGGTTAGGTTTAGGGTTAGGGTGAGGTTTATGGTTAGGTTTAGGATTAGAGTTAGGGTGAGGGTGAGGTTTAGGTTTAGATTTAGGGTTATTTGGAGGGTTAGGTCGAGCGTTAATGTTAGGTTTAGTGTTAGGGTTAAGGTTAAGTTGAGGTTTAGGTTGAGGTTTAGGATTAGGGTTAGGTTAGGGTTAGGATTAGGGTGAGGGTGAGGGTGAGTGTGCGGGTTAGGGTTAGGTTTAGGCTTAGACTTTGGGTTAGGCTGATGGTGATGTTGGGGCTGAGGATTAGGGTTGGGGTGATGGTTAGGGTTAGGGTTAGGGTGAGGGTTAGTATGAGGGTTAGCTTTAGGATTAGGGTTAGGGTGAGGGCTAGGGTGAAGGTGAGATTAAGGGTAAGGTTTAATCTTAGGCTTAGGGTTAGGCTGTGCATGAGGTTGAGGGTGAGGGTTAGGGTTAGGGGTAGGGTGAGGTTTAGTGTTAGGGTTAGGGTTAGAGTTAGGTTTAGGATGAGGGTATGGTTTAGGGTTAGGGTTAGGTTCAGGGTGAGAGGTAGGGTTAGGGTGAGGGTTAGGGTGGGGGTGAAGGTAAGGGTTAAGGTGAAGGTTAGGTTGAGGGTGAGTGTTATGATAAGGGTGAGGTTTAGGTTTTGGGTGTGGGTTAGTGTTAGGGTGAGGGTGAGGGTGAGGGTTAGATTGAGGATTAGTGTTAGGGTTAGTTTGAGGTTTAGGGTGAGGATAAGTGTTAGGGTTAGTGTGAGGGCTAGGGTGAGATTGAGGGTGAGGGTTAGATTGAGGGTGAGGGTTAGATTGAGGATTAGTGTTAGGGTTAGTGTGAGGTTTAGGGTGAGGATGAGGTTTAGGGTTAGGTTTGGGGTTAGGATTAATGTTAGGGTTAGGCTTAAGGTGAGGGTTAGGGTGAGGGTGAGGTTTAGGGTTAGTGTTAAGATTAGGATTTGGGTTAGGGTTAGGTTTAAAATGAGGGTGAGGTTTATTTTTAGGGTTAGGTTTAGGGTTATGGTTATGGTGAGGGTGAGGTTTAGGGTTAGGGTTAGGGTGAGGTTTAGTGTTAGTATTAAGGTTAGAGTTAGGGTTAGGGTGAGGGTGAGGTTTAGGTTTAGAGTTAGGGTAAGGGTGAGGCTGAGGTTGAGGGTTGGGTTTAGTGTTAGTGTTAGAGTTAAGGTTAGGGTGAGGGTTAGGATGAATGTGAGGGTGAGGTTGAGTGTTAGGCTTAGGTTTAGGATTAGGATTAGGGTAAGGTTTAGGGTAAGTGTGAGGCTTAGGGTTAGAGTTAGGCTCAGGCTTAGTGTTAGGCTGAAGGTGAGGGTGAGGTTGAGGGTTAGGGTTAGGGTGAGCGTTAGGGTTAGGATTAGGGTAAGTGTTAGGGTGAATGTGAGGGTTAGGGTTAGGCTTAGGGTGAGAGTTAGGTGTAGTGTTAGGGTGAGAGTTAGGGTTCGGATTAAATTTAGTGTTAGGGTGAACGTTAGGGTTAGAGTTACAGTATGGGTGAAGGTTACGGCTAGGTTGAGGGTTAGGGTTAGGCTTAGGATTAGGGTGAGGGTTAGGGTTAGTGTTAGGGTGAGGGTTAGGATGAGGATTAGGATTAGGATTAGGCTTCGGTGAGGGCTAGGGTAAGGGTGAGGGTTAGGGTTAGGGTTAGGCTGAGGCTTAGGTTTAGGGTGAGGGTTAGTGTTTGGGTTTGGGTTAGGGTGAGGGTGAGGCTGAGGAAGAGGGTTAGGGTTAGGGTGAGGGCTAGGGTGAGGGTGAGCATGATGGTTAGATTGAGGATTAGTGTTAGGTTTAGTGTGAGCTTTAGGGTGAGGATGAGTTTTAGGGTTAGGGTTAGGGTTAGGATTAATATTTGGGTTAGACTTCAGGTGAGGGTTAGGGTGAGGGTGAGGTTTAGGGTTAGGGTTAGGCTTAGTGTTAGGCTGAAAGTGAGGGTGAGGGTGAGGTTTAGGGTTAGGGTTAGTGTTATTGTTAGGGTTAAGGTGAGAGTTAGGGTTCGGGTTAAGTTTAGGGTTAGGGTGAGGGTTAGGGGAAGGGTTACAGTGAGAGTGCGGGTTTTGGTTAGGTTGAGGGTTAGTGTTAGTGTTAGGGTGAGGATTAGGATGAGGGTTAGGGTTAGGTTTAGGGATAGGGTGAGGGCTAGGGTGAGGGTGAGGTTTAGGGTTAGGGTTAGGGTGAGGTTTAGGGTTAGGTTTAGGTTTAGGTTTAGGGTGAGTGTGAGGTTTAAGGTTAGAGTTAAGGTTAGGGTGAGGCTGAGGGTGAGGGTAATGGTTAGGGTTAGTGTTAGAGTTAGGTTTATGGTGAGGGTTGGGGTGAGGGTGAGGGGAAGGTTTAGTGTTAGGATTAGGATTAGGGTAAGTGTTAGGGTGAGTGTGAGGGTTAGGGTTAGGGTTTAGGTTTAGTCTTAGGGTTAGGCTTAGTGTGAAGGTGAGGGTGAGGGTTAGGGTTAGGGTGAGAGTTAGCAGTAGGTTTAGAGTGAGAGTTAGGGTTCGGATTAAATTTAGGGTTAGGGTGAGGGTTAGGGTTAGGTTTACAGTGAGAGTGGGTTTTAGGGTTAGGTTGAGGGTTAGGGTTAGGCTTAGGATTAGGGTGAGTGTTAGGGTTAGTGTTAGGGTGAGGGTTAGGATGAGGATTAGGGTTAGGATTAGGGTTCGGGTGAGGGCTGGGGTGAGGGTGAGAGTTAGGAGTAGGGTTAGGATGAAGGTTAGGTTTAGGGTTAGGGTGAGGGTTAGTATGAGGGATGGGGTAGGATTATTGTTAGGGTGATGGCTAGGGTGAGGGTGAGGGTAAGCGTAAGGGTTAGGCTTAGGCTTAGGTTTAAGCTGAGCATGAGGTTGAGGGTGAGGGTTAGGATTATGGTGATGGTTAGGTTTATGGTTAGGGTGAGGATTATGATGAGGTTTAGGGTTAGGGTGAGGATTATGGTAAGGGTGAAGTTGAGGTTTAGGCTGAGGTTGAAGATTAAGATAAGGGTGAGGGTTCGGATTAGGTTTAGGTTTAGGTTTAGGGTGAGGGTTTGATTGAGCATTAGGGTAAGGGTTAGGGTTAGTGTGAGGTTTATGGTGAGGATGAGGGTGAGGGTTAGGTTGAGGGTGAGGGTTAGAATTAGGGTTAGTGTGAGGGCTAGGGTGAGGGTGAGGGTAAGAGTTAGGGTTAGGTTTAGGGTGAGGTTTAGGATTAGGGTGATGGTTAGGGTTAGTGTGAAGGTTAGGGTTAGGGTTAGGGTTAGTGTGAGGGTGAGGGTAAGTGTTAGGGTGAGATTTAATGTTAGGGTGAGGGTTATGGTTAGGGTGAGTTTTAGGGTTAGGGTTCGCGTTATTGTTAGTGTTAGGGTTAGTGTTACATTTACGGTTAGGGTGAGGGTGTGGGTTAGGGTTAGTGTGAGATTTAGGATGAGGTTTAGGGTTAGGATTAGTTTTAGGGTGAGGACTAGGGTGAGGTTTAGAGTGAGGTTTAGGGATAGGTATAGTTTTAGGATTTGGTTTACGGTGAGGTTGAGTGTGAGGTTTAGGGTTAGGGTTAGGGTTACCTTGAGGGTTAATGTTAGGGTTATGGTTAGGGTTAGGCTGAATGTGAGGGTGGGTGTGAGGATTAGGTTTAGGTTTACGGTTAGGGTTATTTTTAGTGTTATGTTTAGGGTTAAGTTTGCAGTGAGGGTGAGGCTCAGGGTGAGGGTTATGTTTAGGGTTAGGATTAGGGTTAGGGTTAGTGTTATTGTTAGGGTTAGGTTTAGAGTTACAGTGAGGTTTATGTTGAGGGTGAGGGTTAGGTTTAGGGTGAGGTTTAGGGTTAGGGTTAGGATTCGGGTTAGGGTTCGGGTGAGGTTTATGGTTAGAGTTAGGGGGAGGGTTAGGGTGAGGTTTAGGGTAAGGGTTAGTGTTAGGGTTAGGGTGTGGGTGAGGGTTAGGCTGAGGTTTAGGGATAGGGTTAGGGTTAGGATTAGGTTTAGGGTGAGCATAAGTGTGATGGTAAGCGTGAGGCTTAGGCTTAGGCTTATGGTTAGGCTGAGGGTGAGGGTGGGGGTGAGGATTAGGGTTAGGGTGATGGTTAAGGTTAGGTTTAGTGGTATTGTTAGGGTTAGGGTTCGAGTTACAGTGAAGGTGAGGGTGCGGGTGAGGGTTAGGGTTAGGGTTAGGGTTAGGGTTAGGGTCAGTGTGAGGTTTAGGGTTAGATATAGGGTTAGGGGGAGGGTTACGGTTAGGTTTAGAGTTAGGGTCACGGTGAGGGTGAGGTTTTGGTTCAGATATAGGATTTGGGGGAGGGTTAGGGTTAGCTTAGGGTTAGGTTTATAGTTAGGGTGAGGTTTACAGTTAGGGTTAGGGTTAGGGTTAGAGTTACTGTGAGGGTGAGGCTTAGGGTTATGGTTAGGGTTAGGGTGAGGTTTAGGGTTAGGGTGAGGGTTAGATTTAGAATTACGGTGAGGGTGATGGTGCGGGTGAGTGTGAGGTTTAGGGCTAGAGGTAGAATTAGGGTGAGGATGAGGGTTAGGGTTAGGGTTAGTGTTAGATTTAGGGTTATGGTGAGGGTTAGGGTGAGGGTGAGGGTAAGGCTTAGTGTTAGAATTAGGATTAAGGTAAGGGTTAGGGTGAGTGTGTGGGTTAGGTTTAGGGTTAGGCTTAGGGTTAGTCTGAGTATGAAGTTGAGGGTGAGGGTTAGGGTTAGGGTTAGAGTTGGGGTTTGGTTGAGTGTGAGGTTTAGGGGTAGGGTTAGAGTCAGGGTGAGGGGTAGGGTAAGTGTGAGGGTTAGGGTGGGGGTGACGGCAAGGGTAAAGGTGAGGGTTAGGCTGAGGGTGAGGGTTATGGTAAGGGTGAGGGTTAGGTTTAGGGTTAGGGTTAGGGTTAGTATGAGGTTTAGGATGAGAATGAGTGTTAGGGTTAGGGTGAGGGCTAGGGTGAGGGTGAGGGTGAGGGTTAGATTGAGGATTAGTGTTAGGGTTAGTGTGAGGTTTAGGGTGAGGATGAGGTTTAGGGTTAGGTTTAGGGTTACGATTAATGTTAGGGTTAGGCTTAAGTTGAGGGTTAGGGTGAGGGTGAGGTTTAGGGTTAGTGTTAGGATTAGGGTTAGGTTTGGTGTTAGGGTGAGTGTGAGGGTTAGGGTAGGGTTAGGTTTAGGATTAGTTTTAGGCTGAAATTGAGGGTGAGTGTGAGGGTTAGGATTAGGGTGAGTGTTAGGGTTAGGGTTAGGGTGAGAGTTAGGGTTCAGGTTAAGTTTAGGGTTAGGTTGAGGGTTAGGGTAAGGGTTACAGTGAGGGTGATGTTTAGGGTTAGGTTGAGAGTTAGGGTTAGGGTTAGTGTTAGGCTGAGGGTTAGGATGAGGATTGGGTTAGGATTAGGGTTAGGGTGAGGGCTAGGGTGAGTGTGAGGTTTAGGGTTAGGGGTAGGGTGAGGGTGAGTTTTAGGGTAAGAGTTAGGCTTTGGGTGAGGCTGAGGGTGAGCGTTAGGGTTAGGGTTAGGGTTAGGGTTAGGGTTAGGGTGTTAGGGTAAGTGTGAGGGTTAGGGTTAGGCTTAGGGCTAGGCTGTGGGTGAGGGTGGGGATGAGGATTAAGGTTAGGCTGATGGTTATGGTTAGGGTGAGTGTTAGGATGAGGGTTAGGGTTAGGATTAGGCTTAGGGTGAGGGCTAGGGTAAGGGTGAGGTTTAGGGTAAGGGTTAGGCTTAGGCTTAGGTTTAGTCTGAGCATGAGGTTGAGGGTGAGTATTAGGCTTAGTGAGGGTGAGGGTGAGGGTTAGGGTTATGATGAGTTTTAGGGTTAGGGATAGGGTGAGGTATAGTGCTAGGGTTAGGTTTAGAGTTAGGGTTAGGTTGAGGGTGATGTTTAGGGGTAGGGTTAGGGTCAGGGTGAGGGGTAGGGTTAGGTTGAGGTTTAGGGTGGGAGTGATGGTAAGGGTAAAAGTGAGGGTTAGGATGAGTTTGAGGGTTATGGTAAGGGTGAGGGTTATGTTTAGGCTGAGGGTTAGGGTTAGGGTTAAGTTGAGTGTGAGGGTTAGTTTGAGGATTAGTTTTAGGGTTAGTGTGAGATTTAGGGTGAGGATGAGTGTTAGGGTAGGGTGAGGGCTAAGGTGAAGGTGAGGGTAAGGGGTAGATTGAGGATTAGTGTTAGGGTTAGTGTGAGGTTTAGGGTGAGGTTGAGGTTTAGGGTTAGGGTTAGGGTTTGGATTAATGTTAGGGTTAGGCTTAAGGTGAGGGTTAGTGTGAGGCTGAGGTTTAGGGTTAGTGCTAGGATTAGGATTAGGGTTAGGGTTAGGGTGAATGTGAGGATTACGGTTAGGGTTAGTGTAAGGCTTAATGTTAGGCTGAAGCTGAGGGTGAGGGTGAGGGTTAGATTGAGGATTAGTTCTAGGGTTAGTGTGAGGTTTAGTGTGAGGATGAGTTTTAGGCTTAGGGTTAGTGTTAGGATTAATGTTAGGGTTAGGTTTAAAGTGAGGGTTAGGGTGAGGGTGAGATTTATGGTTAGTGTTAGGATTATGATTAGGGGTAGGTTTAGGGTACGTGTGAGGGTTAGGGTTAGGGTTAGGCTTAGTGTTAGGCTGAAGGTGAGGGTGAGCATGAGGGTTAGGGTTATGGTGAGTTTTAGGGTTAGGGTTAGTGTGAGAGTTAGTTTTCGGGTTAAGTTTAGGGTTAGGGTGAGGGTTAGGATAAGGGTTACAGTGAGGGTGAGGATTAGGGTTAGGTCGAGGGTTAGGGTTAGGGTTAGTGTTAGGGAGAGGGTTAGGATGAAGGTTAGCGTTAGGATTAGGGTTAGGGTGAGGGCTAGGGTGAGGGTGAGGTTAGGGTTAGGGGTAGTTTGAGGTTTAGGGTTAGGTTTAGATTTAGGATTAGGGTGAGGCTGAGGTTTGGGGTTAGATTTAGGGTTAGGGTGAGACTGAGGGTGAGGGTTAGGGTTAGGGTTAATCTTAGAGTTAGCGTTACGGTGAGGGTTAGGGTGAGGGTGAGGGTAAGGCTTAGTGTTAGATTAGGATTTCGGAAAGGGTTAGGGTTAGTGTGAGTGTTAGGATACAGGTTAAGGTTAGGCTTAGGGTTAGGCTTAGGGTGAGGGTGAGGGTGATGTTTAGAGTTAGAGTGAGATTTAGGTGTAGGGTTAGGGTATGAGTTAGGGTTTGGGTTAAGTTTATGGTTAGGGTGAAGGTTAGGGTTAGGGTTACAGTGAGGGTGAGGGTTAGGGTTAGGTTGAGGGTTTGGGTTGGGCTTAAGATTAGGGTGAGTGTTAGGGTTAGGGTTAGGGTGAGGGTTAGGATGAGGATTAGGGTTAGGATCAGGGTTAAGGTGAGGGCTAGGGTGAGGGTGAGAGTTAGGGTTAGGGTTAGGGTGAGGTTTAGGGTTAGAGTTAGCGTGAGGTTTAGGGTGAGGGTTAGGGTTACGGTGAGGGTGAGGGTTAGGATTAGGGTGAGGGTTAGGGTTAGGATTAGGGTTACGGTGAGGCTGAAGGTTATTGTTAGGGTTAGGGTTAGATTTATGATTACAGTGTGGGTGAGGGTTAGGGTGAGGGTTCAGGCGAGGTTTAGTGTTAGAGTTAGGGTTAGGGTGAGGGTGAGGTTTAAGTTTAGATTTAGGGTAAGGGTGAGGCTGAGGTTGAGTGTTGGGTTTAGGGTTAGTGTTAGAGTTAGGTTTAGAGTGAGGGTTAGGGTGGGGGTGAGGGTGAGGGTTAGGCATAAGTTTAGGATTAGGATTAGTGTAAGTGTTAGGGTGAGTGTGAGGGTTAGGCTTAGGCTTAGGCTTAGGCTTAGGGTTAGGCTGAGATTGATGTTGAGGGTGAGGGTTAGGGTTAAGTTGAGGGTTAGGGTTAGGGTTAGGGTGAGTGTTAGGTTTCGCTTAAGTTTAGGGTTAGGGTTAGGGTTAGGGTAAGGGTGAGGGCTAGGGTGAGGGTGAGGTTCAGGGTTAGTGTTAGGGTAAAGTTTAGGGTTAGGGTTAGGGTTTGGGTTAGGGATTAGGATGAGGGTTAGGGTTAAGATTATGGTTACGGTGAGGGTGAATATTAGGATTAGGGTTAGGGTTAGGGTTATGTTCAGGGTTAGGATTAGTGTTATTGTTAGGGTTAGAGTTAGAGTTATGGTGAGGATGAGGGTGAGGGTGAGGGTGAGCGTTAGGGTTAGCTTTAGGGTGAGGTTTAGGGTTAGGGATAGCATTAGAGTTAGGTTGAGGGTTATGTTTAGGGTTAGATTTAGGGTTAGTTGGAGGGTTAGGTGGAGCGTTAATGTTAGGGTTAGTGTTAGGGTTAAGGTTAAGGTGAGGTTTAGGTTGATGTTTAGGGTTAGGTTTAGGGTTAGGATTAGAGTTAGGGTGAGGGTGAGGGTGAGGTTTAGGGTTAAGGTTAGGCTTAGGCTTAGGTTTAGGCTGATGGTGAGGGTGGGGGTGAGGATTAGGGTTAGGGTGATGGTTAGGCTTAGGGTTAGGGTGAGGGTTAGGATGAGGGTTAGGGTGGGGGTGAGGATTAGGTTTAGGTTGATGGTTAGGTTTAGGGTTAGTGTGAGGGTTAGGATGAGGTTTAGGGTTAGGATTAGGATTAGGGTGAGGGCTAGGGTGAGGGTGAGGGTTAGGGAAAGGTTTAGGCTTAGGCTTAGGGTTAGGTTGAGCATGAGGTTGAGGGTGAGGGTTGGGGTTAGGGATAGGGTGAGGTTTAGTTTTAGGGGTAGGGTTAGATTTAGGGTTAGGGTGAGGGTGAGGTTTAGGGGTTGGGTTAGGGTCAGGGTGAGGTGTAGGGTTAGGGTGAGGGTAAGTGTGGGGGTGACGGTAAGGGTAAAGGTGAGGTTTAGGCTGAGGGTGAGGGTTATGGTAAGGGTGAGGGATTGTTTAAGGGTGACGGTTAGTGTTAGGTTTAGGATGAGGGTGAAGGTTAGATTAAGGATTAGTGTTAGGATTACTGTGAGGTTTAGGGTGAGGATGAGGGTTAGGGTTAGGGTGAGGGCTAGGTTGAGATTGAGGGTGAGGGTTAGATGGAGGATTAGTGTTAGGGTTAGTGTGAGGTTTAGGGTGAGGTTAAGATTTAGGTTTAGGTTTAGGGTTAGGTTTAATGTTAGGGTTAGGCATTAGGTGAGGGTTAAGGTCAGGGTGAGGTTTAGGGTTAGTGTTAGTACTAGGATTAGAGTTAGGGTTAGGGTGAGTGTGAGGGTTAGGGTTAGGCTTAGTGTTAGGCTGAAGGTGAGGGTGAGGTTGAGGTTTATGGTTTGGGTGAGTGTTAGGGTTAGGGTTAGGGTGATAGTTAGGGTTCAGGTTAAGTTTAGGGTTAGGGTGATGCTTAGGGTAAGGGTTACAGTGAGGGTGAGGGTTAGGGTTAGTTTGAGGGTTAGGGTTAGCGTTAGTGTTAGTCTTAAGGTGAGGGTGAGGGTGATGGTTAGTGTTAGTGTTAGGGTGAGGGTTAGGATGAGGTTTAGGGTTAGGATTAGGGTTAGGGTGAGGGCTAGGTTGAGGGTGAGGTTTAGGGTTAGGGTTAGGGTGAGATTTTTGGTTAGGTTTATGGTTAGGGTTAGGGTGAGGCTGAGGGTTAGGGTGATGGTTAGGGTTAGTGTTAGAGAGGGTTACAGTGAGGATTAGTGTGAGGGTGAGGGGAAGGTTTTGTGTTAGGATTAGGATTAGGGTAAGTGTTGGGGTGAGTGTGAGGTTTAGGGTTAGGATTAGGTTTAGGCTTAGGTTTACGCTTAGGGTGAGGGTGAGGGTGAAGGTTAGGGTTAGGGTGAGAGTTAGGAGTAGGTTTAGGGTGAGAGTTTGGGTTCAGGTTAAGTTTAGGTTTAGGGTGAAGGTTAGGTTTAGGGTTACAGTGAGGGTTAGGGTTAGGTTTAGGATTAGGATGAGGGTTAGGGTTAGTGTTAGGGTCAGGGTTAGGGTTAGGATTAGGGTTCGGCTGAGGGCTAGGTTGAGGGTGAGGGTTGGGATTAGTGTTTTGGTGAGGTTTAGGTTTAGGGTTAGGGTGAGGGTTAGGACATGGGTTAGGGTTACAGTGAGCATGAGTGTTAGGGTTAGGGTGGGTTTTAGGGTTAGTATTTGGGTTAGGGTGAGGGTGAGTTTTAGGATTATATTTAGGGTTAGGGGGAGGATTAGGTCAAGTGTTAGGGTTAGGGTTAGTATTAGGGTTAAGGTTAGGGTGAGGGTTAGGTTGAGGTTTAGGGTTAGGGTTAGGGTTAGGATTAGGATTAGCGATAGGGTATGTGAGGGTTAGGGTTAGGCTTAGGCTTAGGGTTAGGGTTATGCTGAGGGTGAGGGTGGGTGTGAGTGTTAGGGTTAGGGTGATGGTTAGCGTTAGCGTTAGGGTGAGGATTATAATGAGGGATAGGTTTAGGATTATTGTTAGGGGGAGGGCTAAGATGAGGGCGTGGGTAAGGATAAGGGTTAGGCTTAGGCTTAGGTTTCGGCTGAGCATGAGGTTGAGGGTGAGGGTTAGGGTTAGGGTGATGGTTAGGTTTACGGTTAGGGTGAGGGTTAGGATGAGGTTTAGGGTTAGGGTGAGTATGATGGTAAGGGTAAAGCTGAGGTTTAGGCTGAGGGTGAGGATTAAGTTAAAGGTGAGTGTTAGCATTAGATTTAGAATTAGGGTTAGGGTTAGGGTGAGGTTTTGATTGAACATTAGGGTTAGGTTTAGGGTTAGTGTGAGGTTTAGGGTGAGGATGAGGGTTAGGGTTAGGATGAGGGTGAGGGTTAGAATTAGGGGTAGGGTGAGGGCTAGGGTGAGGGTGAGGGTTAGAGATAGGGTTAGGGTTAGGGTGAGGTTTAGGATTAGGGTGAGGGTTAGGGTTAGTGTGAGGGTTAGGGTTGGGTTAGGGTTAGTGTTAGGTGAGGGTAAGTGTTAGGGTGAGGGTTAATGTTAGGGTGAGGGTTATGGTTAGGGTGAGGTTTAGAGTTAGGTTCAGGTTTATTGTTAGGGTTACATTTACGGTGAGGGTGAGGGTGAGGGTTAGGCTTAGGGTTAAGGTGAGGTTTAGTGTTTGGTTTAAGGTTAGAGTTAGGATTAGGGTGAGGGTGAGGTTTAGGGGTAGAGTTAGGGCGAGGGTGAATGTTAGGGTTAGGGTGAGTTTTAGCGTGGGGGTGATGGTAAGGGTAAAGTTGAGGGTTAGGCTGAGGGTGAGGGTTACGTTAAGAGTGAGGGTTAGGGTTAGGGTGAGGGTTAGGTTTAGGGTCAGGTTGAGGGTGAGGGTTAGATTGAGGATTAGTGTTAGGGTTAGTGTGAGGTTTAGGGTGAGGATGAGGATTAGGTTTAGGGTGAGGTCTAGGGTGAGGGTGAGGGATAGGGTTAGTGTTAGGGTAAGGTTTAGGGTTAGGGTGATGGTTAGAGTTAGTGTGAGCATTAGTGTTACGTTAGGGTTAGTGTTAGGGTGAGGGTAAATGTTAGGTTGAGGGTGAGGGTTAGGGTGAGGGTAATGGTTGAGGTGAGGTTTAGGGTTAGGGTTATTGTTAGGGTAAGGGTTAGGGTTACTGTTACAGTGAGAGTTAGGGTTAGGTTTAGGATGAGTTTTAGGTTTAGGGTTAGGGTTAGAGTTAGGGTTAGGGTGAGGGTGAGGTTTAGGGTTAGAGTTAGGGATAGTGTTAGGGTTAGGAATAGGATGAGGGTTAGGGTTAGGGTTAGGCTTAGGCTTAGGCTGAGGCCGAGCATGAGGTTCAGGGTTAGGGTTAGGTTTAGGGTGAGGGTTAGGGTTAGGGTTAGGGTGAGTTTTAGTATCAGGTTTAGGGTTAGGATTAGGTTTAGGGTGAGGACTAGGGTGATGGTTAGGGTGAGGTTTAGGGATAGGTTTAGGTTTAGGATTTGGGTTAGGGTGAGCGTGAGTGTGAGTGTTAGGGTTAGGGTTAGGGTGAGGCTTAGGGTTAGGGTGAGGGATATTGTTAGGGTTTGGATTAGGGTTAGGGTGAGGCTGAGGATTAGGGTTAGGTTTAGGTTTAGGTTTAGTGTTTAAATTAGGTTTAGGATTAGTGTTAGTGTTAATGTTATGGTTAGGGTTACCTTGAGGGTTAGGTTTAGGGTTAGGGTTAGGGTTACGCTAAGGATGAGGTGGGAGTGAGGATTAGGGTTAGGGTTAGGGTTAGGGTTATTGTTAGTGTTATGGTTAGTGTTAAGTTTGGGGTGAGGGTGAGGCTGAGGGTGAGGGTTATGTTTAGGTTTAGGATTAGGGTTAGGGTTAGTGTTATTGTTAGTGTTAGGGTTAGAGTTACAGTGAGGTTAAGGTTGAGGGTCAGGGTTAGGTTTAGGGTGAAGTTTAGGATTATAGTTAGGGTTAGGGTTAGGGTGAGGGTGAGGGTGTGGTTTAGGGTTAGAGTTAGTTTAGGGGGAGGGTTAGGCTGACGTTTAGGGTTAGGGTTAGTGTTAGGGTTAGGGTGAGTGTGAGGGTTAGGTTGAGGTTTAGGGATAGGTTTAGGGTTAGGATTAGAGTTAGGGTGAGCATGAGTATGAGTGTTAGGGTGAGGCTTAGGCGTAGGATTAGGCTGAGGGTGAGGGTGGGGGTGAGGATTAGGGTGAGGGTGATGGTTGGAGTTAGGGTTAGTGTTATTGTTAGGGTTAGGGTTCGAGTTTCAGTGAAGGTGTGAGTGCTGGTGTGGGTTAGTTTTAGGGTTAGTGTTAGGCTTAGTGTTAGGCTGAGCATAAAGTTGAGTGTGAGGATTATTGTCAGGGATAGGGTGAGGTTTAGTGTTATGGTTAGGGTTAGAGTTAGGGTTAGGTTGAGGGTGAGGTTTAAGGGTAGGCTTAGGTTCAGGGTGAGGGTTAGGGTTAGGGTTAGGGTGAGGGTTAGATTGAGGATTAGTGTTAGGGTTAGTGTGAGGTTTAGGGTGAGGATGAGGTTTAGGGTTAGGGTTAGGTTTAGGATCAATGTTAGGGTTAGGTTTAAGGTGAGGGTTAGGGTGAGGGGGAGGTTTAGGGTTAGAGTTATGGTTAGGATTAGGGTTAGGCTTAGTGTGAGTGTGAGGGTTAGATTTAGGGTTAGGGTGAGGGTTAGTGTTAGGCTGAAGGTGAGGGTGAGGGTTAGGGTAAGGTTGAGTGTTAGGGTTAGGTTTAGGGTGAGGGTTAGTGTTCGGGTTAAGTTCAGTGTGAGGATGAGGGTTAGGGTTAGGTTGAGGGTTAGGGTGAGGTTTCGGGTTAGGATTAGGGTGAGGTTTAGGGTTAGCTTTAGGGTAAGGGTTAGCGTTATGGTGAGGGTTCGATTGAGGTTTAGGTTTCTGGTTAGGGTTTGTGTTATGTTTAGTGTGAAGATGAAGGTTAGGGTTAGGGTGAGGATGAGGGTTAGAATTAGGGTTAGAGTGAGGGCTAGGGTGAGGATTAGGATTAGGGTGAGGCTGGGGGTGAGGATTAGGGTTCGGGTTATTGTTAGGGTGAGGGTGAGTTTTAGGGTTAGAGTTAGGTTTTGGGGGAGGGTTAGGGTGAGGTTTAAGGTTAGGGTTAGTGTCAGTGTTAGGGTCAGGGTGAGGGTTAGTTTGAGGTTTAGGGATAGGTTTACGGTTAGGATTAGATTTAGGGTGAACATGAGTATGAGGGTTAGGGTGAGGCTTAAGCTTAGGGTTAGGCTGAGGGTGATGGTGGTTGTGAGGATTAGGGTTAAGGTGATTGTTAGGTTTAGGGTTAGTGTTATTGTTAGGGTTAAGGTTTGAGTTTCGGTGAGGGTGAGGGTTCGGGTGAGAGTTAGTTTTAGGGTTAGGGTGGGGTTTAGAGTTAGGGTTAGGTTTAGGGTGAGGGTGAGGTTTAGTGTTAGATATAGGGTTAGGGGTAGGGTTAGGGTGAGGGTAAGGGTTAGGGTTAGTGTTAGGGTGAGGGTGAGGTTTAGGGTTAGACTTAGGGTTAAGGTGAGGCTTAGGGTGAGGTTTATGATTAGGGTTAGGATTAGGATTACTGTAAGGATTAGGTTGAGTGTGAGTGTTAGGGTTTTGGTTAGGGTTAGGATTAGGGATACACTGAGGGTGAGGGTGAGTGTTAGGTTTAGGGTGAGGGTTAGGTTTAGGGTTAGGGTGAGAGTTAGGGTTCAGGTTAATTTTTGGGTTAGGGTGAAGGTTGGGGTTACATTGAGGGTGAGGTTTAGGGTTAGGTTGTTGGTTAGGGTTAGGGTTAGGATGAGATTTAAATTTAGGGTTAGTGTGAGGCTTAGGATGAGTATTAGGGTAAGGATTAGGGTTAGGGTGAGGGATAGTGTGAGTGTTAGGGTTACATTAAGGGTGAGAGTTAGGGTTAGGGTGAGGGTTAGTGTTAGGATTAGGGTTAGGTTGAGGGTGAGGGTTCGGATTAGAGTTAGGGTTAGGTTATTATTAGAGTTAGGGTTAGGGTTACAGTGAGGGTGAAGGTGAGGGTTAGGGTTACGGTTATGTTGAGGTTTAGGGTTAGAGTTAGTGTTAGGGTGAGGGTGAAGTTTAGGGTTAGAGCTAGGTTTAGGGTGAGGGTTAGGCTTAGGTTTAGTGTTAGGGTTAGTGTTAGGGGAAGGGTATGGGTTAGGGTTAGGGTTATGGATAGGATTATTGTTAGGGTGAGGGTGAGTGTGTGTTTTAGGGGTAGGTTTAGGGTTAGGCTTAGGGTGAGGCTGAGGGTGAGGTTGAGGGTGAGGTTTAGGGTTAGGGTGAGGGTTAGGGTTAGGTTTAGTGGCAGGGTTAAGATGAGTGTCAGGTTTAGGTTTAGGGTTAAGGTAAGGGCTAGGGTGTGGATGAGGTTTAGGGTTAGGTTTAGGCTTAGGTTTAGCTTTAGGGTTAGGGTGAGGGATAGGGTAAGGTTGAGGTTTAGGGTTAGAGTTAGGGTTAGGGTGAGGCTGAGGGTGAGGGTTAGGTTTAGGGTTTGAGTTAGGGTTAGAGTCAGGGTTAGGGTGAGGGTTAGGGTCAGGGTTAGGGTGAGGGTGAGGGTTAGAATTATGGTTAGGATTACGTTTAGTGTTAGGGTGTGAGGGTTAGGTTTAAGTTTAGGTTTAGGCTTAAGGTTAGGCTGAGGGTGAGGGTGAGGGTTAGGGTTAGGGTGAGGGTTAGGGTTATGGTTATGGGGATGTTTAGGATGAGGTTTAGGGTTAGGATTAGGGTTAGGGTGAGGGTGAGGTTTAGGGTTAGGGTTAAGGTGAGGTTTAGGGTTAGGGTTAGGTTTAGGGTGAGGGTGAGGTTTAGGGTTAGATTTATGGTAAGGTTGAGGCTGAAGTTCAGGGTTAGTGTTAGGGTTAGTGTTACAGTTAGAATTAGGGTGAGGGTTAGGGTGAGGGTGAGGGTTAGGCCTAGATTTCGGATTAGGATTAGGGTAAGGTAAGGATGAGTGTAAAGGTTAGGTTTAGGGTTAGGCTTAGGCTTAGGGTTAGGCTGAGAGTGAGGGTCAGGGTGAGGGTTATGGTTAGAGTTAGGGTGAGGTTTAGGGTCAGGGTGAGAGAAAAGGATCGGTTAATTTTAGGGTTGGTGTGAGGATTAGCATTAGGGTGAGGGCTAGGGTGTGGGTGAGGGTTACGTTTAGTGTTACGGTAAGGTTTAGGTTTAGTATTAGGGTTAGGGTGAGGGTTGGGATGGGGGTTAGTGTTACGGTGAGGGTGAGGGTTAGGGTTAGGGTGACGGTTAGGGTTAGAATTAGGGTTATGGTGAGGGTGAGTTTTATTGTTAGGGTTAGGGTTAGGGTTGGGGTTACAGTGAGATTGAGGTTTAGGGTTAGGGTAAGGGTGAGGTTTAGTGTTAGGGTTAGGGTTAGAGTTAGGTTTAGGGTGAGGGTGAGGTTTAGGGTTAGAGTTAGGGTAAGGGTGAGGCTGAGGTTGAGGGTTAGAGTTAGGGTAAGGGTGAGGCTGAGGTTGAGGGTTAGGTTTAGGCTTAACGATAGGTTTAGGATTAGGGTAAGGGTTAGAGTGAGTGTGAGGTTTAGGTTTAGGTTTAGGTTTAGACTTAGGCTTAGGGTTAGGCTGAGAGTCATGGTGAGGGTGAGGGTTAGGGTTAGATTGAGGGTTAATGTTAGGGTTAGGGTGAGAGTGAGGGTTCTGTTAAAGTTAGGGTAAGGGTGAGGGATAAGGTAAGGATTAGTGTTAGGGTGAGGGCTAGGGTGGGGGTGAGGATTAGGGTTAGTGTTAGGGTAATGTTTAGGGTTAGGGGTAGGTTTTGCATTAGGGTTAGGATGAGGGTTAGGGTTAAGTTTATGGTTAGGGTGAGGGTGATTGTTAGGATTAGGGTTTGGGTTAGGGTTAGGTTTAGGGTTAGGATTCGTGTTATTGTTAGAGTTAGGGTTAGAGTAATGGTGAGTGTGAGGGTGAGGGTGAGGTTGAGGTTAAGGGTTAGGTTTAGGGTTAGTTTTAGTATTAGCGTTAGGGTGAGGTGAGGTTTAGGGTTAGATTTAGAGTTACTTGGAGCATTAGGTCGAGCGTTAATGTTAGGGTTAGTGTTAGGGTTAAGGTTATGGTGAGGGTTAGGTTGAGGTTTAGGGATAGGGTTAGGGTTAGGATTAGGGTTAGGCTGAGGGTCAGTGTGAGGTTTAGGGTTAGGGTTAGGCTTAGGCATTGTGTTAGGCTGAGGGTGAGGGTGGGGGTGAGTATTAGGGTTAGGGTGATAGTTAAGGTTAGGGTTAGGGTGAGTGTTAGGATGAGGGATTGGGTTAGCATTAGGGTTAGGTTGAGGGCTAGGTTGAGGGTGAGGGTTAGGTTAATGGTTAGGCTTAGGCTTAGGGTTAGGGTGAGCATGAGGTTGAGGGTGAGGGTTAGGGTTAGGGATAGCATGAGGTTTAGTGTTAGGGTTAGGGTTAGAGTTAGGGTTAGTGTGAGGTTGAGGTTTAGGTGTAGGGTTAGGGTCAGGGTGAAGGGTAGGGTTAGGGTGAGGGTTAGGGTGGGGGTGACTGTAAGTCTAAAGGTGAGGGTTAGGCTGAGGATGAGGGTTATGGTAAGGGTGAGGGTTACGTTTAGGGTGATGTTTAGGGTTAGGGTTAGGGTGAGGGTGAGGGTTAGATTGAGGATTAGTGTTAGCTTTAGTGTGAGGTTTAGGGTGAGGATGAGTGTTAGTGTTAGGGTGAGGGCTAGGGTGAAGGTGAGGGTGAGGGTTAGATTGAGGATTAGTGTGAGGGTTAGTGTGAGATTTTGGGTGAGGATGAGGTTTAGGGTTAGGGTTAGGTTTAGGATTAATGTTAGGGTTAGGCTTAAGGTGAGGGTTAAGGTGAGGGTGAGGTTTAGGGTTAGTGTTAGGATTAGGATTAGCATTATGGTTAGGGTGAGTGTGAGGGTTAGGCATAGGGTTAGGTTTAGGCTTAGTGTTAGGCTGAAGGTGAGGGTAAGGTTGAAGGTTAGGGTTAGGGGGAGGGTTAGGTTTAGGATTAGGGTGAGAGTTTGGTTTCAGTTTAAGTTTAGGGTTAGGGTGAGGGTGAGGGTAAGGGTTAAATTGAGGGTGAGGGTTAGGGTTAGGTTGAGGGTTAGGGTTAGGGTAAGGGTTAGGTTGAGTGTTAGGTTTAGGGTTAGATTTAGGGTGAGGTTGAGGGTGAGGGTTAGGGTTAGTGTTAGGGTGAGGGTTAGGATGAGGGTTAGGGTTAGGATTAGGTTTAGGGTGAGGGTTAGGGTGAGGATGAGGTTTAGGTTTAGGGTTAGGGTGAGGTTTTGGGTTAGGTTTAGGGTTAGGGTTAGGGTGAGGGTGAGGATTAGGCTTAGACTTAGGGTTAAGGTGAGGCTGAGGGTGAAGTTTAGGATTAGGATTAGGATTAGGGTTTGGGTAAGTATTAGAGTGTGTGTGAGGGTTAAAGATAGGGTTACGCTTAGGCTAAGCATTACACTGAGGGTGAGGGAGAGGGTGAGCTTTAGGGTTAGGCTGAGGGTTAGGGCTAGCTTTAGGGTTAGAGTTAGGGTTCAGGTTAAGTTTAGGGTTAGTGTGAGGGTTAGGGTGAGGGTTAGGATGAGGATTAGATTTAAGATTTGGGTTAGGTTGAGGGCTAGGGTGAGGGTGAGGTTTAGGGTTAGTGTTAGGGTGAGGTTTAGGTTTAGGGTTAGAGTGATGGTTAGGGTGAGGGTTAGGGTTACAGTAAGGGTGAGGGTTAGGGTGAGGGTGATGGTTAGGATTAGGGGTAGGGTTAGGATTATTGTTAGGGTTAGGATTAGGGTTACGGTGAGGGCTAGGGTTAACGTTAGGGTTAGGCTTAGGCTGATGGTGAGGTTGGGGTGGTGGTGAGGATTAGGATTAGGGTTAGGGTTAGGGTTATTGTGAGTGTTATGGTTAGGGATAAGTTTGCGGTGAGGGTGAGGCTGAGGGTGAGGGTTATGGTTATGGTTAGTGTTAGGCTTAGTGTTATTGTTAGGGTTAGGGTTATAGTTACGGTGAGATTGAGGGTGAGGGTGAGGGTTAGGTTTAAGGTGAGGGTTAGGGTTTGGGTTAGGGTTAGAGTTAGTGTTAGTGTGAGGGTGAAGTTTAGGATTAGAATTAAGCTTAGGGTGAGGGTGAGGGTTAGTGTTAGGGTTAGCTTTAGAGTGAGAGTTAGCGGGAGGGTTTGGGTTAGGGTTAGGGTTAGGGATAGGATTAGGGATAGGTCGAGGGTGAGTGTGTGTGTTAGGGTTAGGTTTAGGTTTAGGTTTAAGGATATGCTGAGGTTGATGTTGAGGGTGACGGTTAGGGTTAAGTTGAGTGTTAGGGTTAGGGTTAGGGGGAGGGTTAGGATGAGGGTTAGGGTTAGGATTAGGGTTAAGGTAAGGGCTAGGGTGAGGGTGAGGTTTAGGGTTAGGTTTCGGTTGAGGTTTAGGGTTAGGTTTAGGGTTAGAGTTAGGGTGAGGGTGAATTTTAGAGTTACAGTTATGTTTAGGGTGAGGCTGAGGGTGAGGGTTAGGTTTAGGGTTAGTGTTAGGGTTAGGGTTAGGTTTAGTTGAGGGTTAGAGTGAGGGTGAGCTTTAGGGTTGGGGTTAGGATTAAGATTAGGTTTAGGGTTAGGGTGAGTCTGAGGGTTAGGGTTAGGTTTAGGGTTAGGATTAAGTTTAGGCTGAGAGTGAGGGTTAGGTTGAGGGTTAGGGTTAGGGTGAGAGTTAGGTTTAGGTTTATGGGGAGGTTTAGGATGAATGTTAGGGTTAAGATTAGTGTTAGGGTGAGGGCTAGGGTGAGGGTGAGGTTTAGTGTTAGGGATACGGTGAGGTTGAAGGTTAGGGTTAGGGTTAGGTTTAGGGTGAGGTTGTGGTTTAGGGTTATAGTTAGGGTAAGGTTGAGGCTGAGGGTGAGGGTTAGGTTTAGGGTTAGTGTTAGAGTTAGGGTTAAGGTGAGGGTTAGGATGAGGGTGAGGGTTAGGCTTAGGGTTAGGATTAAGATTAGGGTAAGTGTTAGGGTGAGTGTGAGGGTTAGAGTTAGGGTTAGGCTTAGGCTTAGGGTTAGGCTGAGAGTGAGGGTGAGTGTGAGGGTCAGGGTTAGGGTGAGGGTTAGGGTTAGGTTTAGGGTGAGAGTTAGGTTTCGATTAATTTTAGGGTTAGGTTGAGGGTTAGGGTTAGGATTAGTATTAGGGTGAGTGCTAGGGTGAGCGTGACGTTTAGGGTTAGGGTTAGGGTGAGGTTTCGAGTTAGGATTAGGGTTTGGGTTAGGGTTAGGATGAGGGTTAGGGTTACGGTGAGGGTGAGGGTTAGGGTTAGGTTGAGGGTTAGGGTTACGATTATGGTTAGGGTGATGGTGAGTGTTAGGATTAGGGTTAGGGTGAGGGCTAGGGTGAGGGTGAGTGTTAGAGTTAGTGTTAGGTTTAGGGTGGGGTTTAGGATTAGAGTGAGTGTTAGGGTTAGTGCGAGGGTTAGTGTTAGGTTTAGGGTTAGTGTTAGGATGAGTGTAAGTGTTAGGGTGAGGGTTAATGTTAGGGTGAGGATTATTGTTAGGGTAAGGGTTAGGGTTACGGTTACGGTTATTGTTAGGGTTAGGGTTAGGGTTACGATTACGGTGAGGGTGAGGGTTAGGTTTAAGTTTAGGGTGAGGTTTAGTGTTAGGGTTAGGGTTAGAGTTAGGGTTAGGGTGAGGGTGAGGTTTATGGTTAGAGTTAGGGTTAGGGTGATGGTTAGGGTTAGGGTTAGTGTTATTGTTAGGGTTAAGGTACGAGTTATGTTGAAGGTGAGGGTGCAGTTGAGGGTTAGGGTTAGGGTTAGGGTGGGGTTAAGGGTTAGGGTTAGGATTAGGGTGAGGGTGAGGTTTAGGGTTAGATATAGGGTTAGGGGGAGGCTTAGGGGGAGGGTTATTGTTAGGGTTAGTGTTAGGGATAGGGTGAGGGTGAGGGTTAGGTTTAGGGTTAGGGTGAGCGTGAGGTTTAGGGTTAGGGTTAGGGTTACGGTTAGAATTATTGAGAGGGTGAGGGTTCGGGTGAGTGTGAGGGAAAGATTTAAGTTTAGGGTTAGGCTTAGGGTTAGGCTGACGGGAGGGTGATGGTGCAGGTTAGGGTTAGGGTGAGGGTTAGGGTTAGGGTTATGGGGAGGGTTAGGATGAGAGTTAGGTTTAGGATTAGGGTTAGGGTGATGGCTAGTGTGAGGGTGATTGTTAGGGTTAGGGTTAGGGTTAAGGTGAGGCTTAGGGTGAGGTTTAGGATTAGGGTTAAGATTAGGATTAGAGATTTTGGGTTACTGTTAGGGTTAAGGTTAGGGTGAGGGTTAGGTTGAGGTTTAGGGTTAGGATTAGTTTTAGGGTTAGGATTAGGGTTAGGGTTAGGTTTAGTGTTAAGGGTTAGGGTTAAGGTTAGCCTTAGGCTTAGGGTTAGGCTGAGGGTGCGGGTGGGGGTGAGGATTAGGGTTAGGGTGATGGTTAGGGTTAGGGTTAGGTTGAGGGTTAGCATTAGGATTAGGGTTAGGGTGAGGGCTAGGGTGAGGATGAGGGTTATTGTAAGGGTTACTCTTAGTCTTAGGGTTATGCTTAGTATGAGGTTGAGGGTGAGGGTTAGGGTTAGGGTGAGGGTTATTGTTAGGGTGAGGGTTAGGGTTATGGTTATGGTTATTGTTAGGGTTAGGGTTAGGGTTACGATTACAGTGAGGGTGAGGGTGAGGGTTAGGGTTAGGTTTAGGGTGAGGTTTAGTGTTAGGGTTAGGGTTAGAGTTAGGGTCAGGGTGAGAGTGAGGTTTAAGGGTAGGATTAGGGTCAGGGTGAGGGGTAGGGTTAGGGTGAGTTTTAGGGTGGGGGTGACGGTAAGGATAAAGGTGAGGATTAGGCTGAATGTGAGGGTTATGGTAAGGGTGAGGGTTAGGTTTGGGGTGATGTTTCGGGTTAGGGTTAGGGTGAAGGTGAGGGTTAGATTGAGGATTAATGTTAGGGTTAGTGTGAGGTTTAGGGTGATGATGAGGTTTAGGGTTAGGGTTAGTGTTAGGCTTAATGAATGTTAGGGTTAGGCTTAAGGTGAGGGTTAGGTGAGGGTGATGTTTAGGGTTAGTGTTAGGATTAGGATTAGGGTTATGGTGAGGGTTAGTGTGAGGTTTAGGGTTAAGGTTAGGGTTAGGCCTAGTTTTAGGCTGAAAGTGAGAGTGAGGGAGGAGGATTAGGGTTTGGGTGAGGGTTAGGGTTAGAGTTAGGGTGAGAGTTAAGGTTCGGGTTAAGTTTCGGGTTAGGGTGAGGGTTAGAGTAAGGGTTACAGTGAGGGTGAGGGTTAGGGTTAGCTTGAGGGTTAGGATTAGGGTTAGGGTGAGGGCTGTGGTGAGGGTGAGGTTTACGGTTAGGGTTAAGTTGAGGTTTATATTTAGGTTTAAGCGTAAGGTTAGGGTAAGAGTGAGGGTGATATTTAGGGACAGAGTTAGGGTTAGGGTGAGGTTTATGTTGAGGGTTAGGTTTAGGGTTAGTGTTAGATTAAGGTTTAGGTTTAGGGTTATGGTTAGGGTGAGGGTTAGCTTGAGGGTTAGGGTTACGGTGAGGGTGAGGGTTAGGGTTAGGGTGAGGGTTAGGTTTAGATTTAGGGTTAGGGTGAGGGGGAGTGTTAGGAATAGGGTTAGGGTGAGAGTTAGGCTTAGGTTTCGGTTGAGGGTGAGGGTGAGGGTTAGGGTTAAATTTAGGGTGAGGGTTAGGATGAGGATTAGGGTTAGGATTAGGGTTAGGGTGAGGGTGAGTGTTAGGGTTAGTGTTGGGGTGAGGTTTAGGGTTAGGGTTAGGGTGAGGGTTAGGATGAGGGTTAGAGTTATGGTGAGTGTGAGTTTTAGGGTTAGGGTTAGGGTTAGGGTTAGGATTAGTGTTTCGGTGAGGGTGAGGGTTATTGTTAGGGTTAGGCTTAGGGTTAAGTTTAAGGTGAGGGTGAGGGTTAGGTTTAGGGTCAATTTGAGGTTTAGTGTTAGGATTAGGGTTAGAGTTATGGTTAGTGTTCGGGTGAGGTTTAGGATTAAAGTTAGGGTAAGTGTGAGGCTTAGATTGAGGTTTATGTTTAGGGTTAGTGTTAGAGTTAGGTTTAGGGTGAGGGTTAGGGTGAGGGTGAGGCTTAGGCTTAGGGTTAGGTTTAAGATTAGGGTAAGGGTTATGGTGAGTGTGAGAGTTAAGTTTAGGATTAGGCTTAGGGTTAGGCTGAGAGTGAGGGTGAGGGTGAATGTTAGGGTTTTGGTGAGGGTTAGGGTTAGTGTTAGCGTGAGAGTTAGGGTTTGGTTAAGTTTAGGGTTAGGGTGAGGGTTATGGTTAAAATTAGGATTAGGGTGAGGGTTAGGGTTAGGGTTTGGGTGAGGGTGAGTGTTAGGGTTAGGCTTAGGGTGTGGTTTAGTATTAGGGTGAGGGTTAGGGTTAGTGTGAGTGTTAGGGTTAGGGTTAGGGTTAGGGTTTGGGTTAAGGTTAGGGTTAGGGTTAGGTTTAGTTTTAGGGTTAGATTTAGGGTAGGATTAGGGTTAGGGTTAGGGTTATTTTTAGTTTTAGGTTTAGGATGAGGTTTAGGTTTAGGGTTAGGGTTAGAGTTAGGGTTTGGATGAGGGTCAAGTTTAGGTTTAGAGTTAGAGTTAGTGTTAAGTTTAGGGTTAGGCCGAAGCTTAGGGTTAGGGTTAGGGATAGACTTTGGCTTAGGCTTTGGCCCAGCATGTGGGTGAGCGATAGGTTTAGGTTTAGGGTGAGGGTTAAGGTTAGGGTTAGGCTTAGGGTTAGGATGAGATTTACAGTTAGGAATAGGGTTAGGGTAGGGGCTAGGTTGAGGGTTAGGGTAAGGGTTAAGGTTAGGGATAGGGTTAGGTTTAGGATAAGGGTTAGGATGAGGGTGAGTGTGAGGATTAGGGTTAGGGTTAGGCTTAGGGTTAGGGTGAGGTTTAGGGTTAAGGTTTGGTTAGGGTGAGGGTGAGGCTGAGGATTAGTTTTAGGTTTCAGGATAGGTTTAGGGTTAGGGTTAGTGTTAGTGTAAGGGTTAGGCTTACAATGAGGTTTAGGGTTATGGATAGGGTTATGGTTAGGTTTAGGGTTAGTGTTATTGTTAGGGTTAGAGTTACGGTGAAGTTTAGGGTGAGGGTGAGGCTTAGGGTTAGTGTGAGGTTTAGGGTTAGGGTTAACGTTAGGGTGAGGGTGAGGGTGAGGTTTAGGTTTAGAGTTAGGGTTAGGTTTTGGGTTAGGGTGAGGATTAGATTGAGGATTAGGGTTATGGTTAGTTTGAGGTTTAGGTTGAGGATGAGGGTTAGGGTTAGGGTGAGGGTTAGGGTTAGAATTAGTGTTAGGGTGAGGGCTTGGGTGAGGGTGAGTGTTAGGGTTAGGTTTAGGGTGTGGTTTAGTATTAGGGTGAGGGTCAGGGTGAGTGTTAGGATGAGGGTTAGTTTTATTGTAAGGGTGACGTTTAGCATTAGGGTGAGGGTTGGGTTAGGATTAGGGTTAGGGTCAGGGTGAGGGTGAGTGTGAGGATTAGGGTAGGGTTAGGGTTAGGTTAGGTTTAGGCTTAGGATTACTTTTATTGTTTGGGTTAGGGTTAGAGTTACAGTGAGGGTGAGGGTTAGGCTTAGGCTTAGGCTTATGCTTAGGGATAGGCTGAGCTTGAGGTTGAGGGTGAGGCCTAGGTTTAGGGGGATGGTTAGGTTTATGGTTAGGGTGAGGTTTAGGATGAGGTTTAGGGTTACCGTGAGGTTTAGGGTGAGGAAGATGCTAAGGGTAAAGGTATGGTTTAGGCTGAGGGTGAAGGTTAAGATAAGGGTGAGGGTTAAAGTTCAGTTTAGGGTTATGGTAAGGGTTAGGGTTAGAGGTAGGGTGAGTGTTAGATTGAGGATTACGGTTAGGGTCAGTGTGAAGTTTAGTGTGAGGATGAGGGTTAGGTTTAGGGTGAGGAAGATGCTAAGTGTAAAGTATGGTTTAGGCTGAGGGTGAAGGTTAAGATAAGGGTGAGGATTAAAGTTCAGTTTAGGGTTAGGGTAAGGGTTAGGGTTAGAGGTAGGGTGAGGGTTAGATTGAGGATTAGGGTTACGGTCAGTGTGAGGTTTAGTGTGAGGATGAGGGTTAGGTTTATTGTGAGGGTGAGGGTTAGAATCAGGGTTAGGGTGAGGGCTACGGTGAGGGTGAGGGTTTGGGTTCGGGTTTGGGTGAGGTTTAGGATTAGGTTGAGGGTTAGGTTTAGTGTGAGGGTTAGTGTTAGGGTTAGGGTTAGTGTTAGAGTGAGGGTAAGTGTTATGGTGAGGGTTAGCCTTAGGGTGATGGTTATGGTTAGGGTGAGGAAAAGGGATAGGGTTAGGGTTATTTTTAGGGTTAGGGTTAGGGTTACGGTTACGGTGAGGGTGAGGGTGAGGGTTAGGTTTAGGCTTAGGCTTAGGGTGAGGTTTAGTGTTAGGGTTAGGAATAGAGTTAGGGTTAGGGTGAGGCTGAGGGTGAGGGTTAGGGTTAGGGTTAATGTTAGAGTTAGGGATAGGGTGAGGTTTAGTTTTAGGGTTAAGTTAGGCTTAGGATTAGGGTTAGGGTGAGGGTTAGTGTGAGGGTTATGGTTATGTTAGGTTTAGGCTTAGGGTTAGGGTGAGGATTAGGTTTAGGGTTTGGGTTAGGGTGAGGGTGATGCTGAGGATTAGGGTTAGGTTTAGGTTTAGGTTTAAGTTTAGGGTTAGCGTTAGGGATACGGTTAGGTTTACGGTGAGGGTTAGGGTTAGTGTTAGGGACAGGGTTAGGCTTAGGGTTAGGTTGAGTGTGAGGGTGTGGTTGAGGATTAGGGTGGGGGTTAGGGTTAGGTTTAGGGGAGGGTTAGGATGAGCATTACGGTAAGGATTAGGGTTAGGTTGAGGGCTAGGATGAGCGTGAGATTTAGGGTTAGGCTTAGGGTTAGAGTTAGGGTGAGGGTGAGGTTTAGGGTTAGAGTTAGGGTTAGGGTGAGGCTGAGGATGAGGGTTAGGTTTAGTGTTAGAGTTAGGGTTAGGGTGAGTGTTAGGGTGAGGCTGAGGGTTAGGGTTAGGGTTGGGCTTAAGCTTAGGGTTAAGCTGAGGGTGCGTGTGATGGTGAAGGTTAGGGTCAGGGTGAGGGTAAGTGTTAGGGTTACAGTGAGCGTGAGGGCTAGGGTTAGGTTGAGGGTTAGGGTGAGGGTAAGGGTTAGAGTTAGTGTGAGTGTTAGGGTTAGGGTTCGGCTTAGGGTTATACTGAGGGAGAGGGTGAGCGTGAGGGAGAGGGTTAGGGTGAGGTTTAGGTTTAGAGTTAGGGTTAGGGTGAGGGTTAGGTTTAGGGGTAGGGTGAGGGTGTGGGTTAGATTGAGGATTAATGTTAGAGTTATTGTGAGGTTTAGGGTGAGGATGAGGGTTAGGTTTATAGGTTTATTGTGAGTGTTAGGTTGAGGGTGAGGGTTAGGGTTAGGGTTAGGGTGAGGATTAGGTTTAGGGTGATGGTTAGGGATAGTGTGAGTGTTAGTGCTAGGGTTATTGTTAGTGTTAGGGTGAGGATAAGTGTTAGGGTGAGGGTTAGTGTTAGGGTGGGGGTTATGGTAAGGGTGAGGGTTAGGTGTAGATTTAGGGTTACTGTTAGTGTTAAGCTACGGTTACGGTGAGGTTGAGGGTGAGGGTTAAGTTTAGTTTTAGGAAGAGTTTTAGGTTTAGGGTTTGAGTTAGATTTAGGGTTAGGGTGAGGGCTAGGTTATGGCTTAGGGTGAAGGTTATGGTTAGGGATAGGGTTAGGTTTAGGATTTAGTTTACGGTGACGGTGAGTGTGAGGGTTAGGGTTGGGTTAGGGTTAGGGATAGGGTTATGATTATTGTTAGTGTTATGGTTAGGGTTACGTTTACGGTGTGGGTGAGGCTGAGAGTGAGGTTTATGGTTAGGGTTAGGGTTAGAGTTAGTGTTATTGTTAGGTTTAGCGTTAGAGTTACTTTGAAGTTTTAGGTGAGGGTGAGGGTTAGGGTTAGGGTGAGGTTTAGGGTGAGGTTTAGGGTTAGGATTAGAGTTAGTGTGAGGGGGAGGATTAGTGTTAGAGGTAGGGTTAGGGGGACAGTTAGGATGAGGTTCAGGGTTAGGGTTAGGGTTCGGTTTAGGGTGAGGGGGAGGTTTAGGTTGAGGTTTAGGGATAGGGTTAGGTTTAGTATTAGGGTTAGGGAGAGGTTGAATGTGAGGGTTAGCGTGAGGGTTAGGTTTAGGCTTAGGGTTAGGCTGAGGGTGAGGGAAATTTTGAGGGTTAGGGCTAGGTTTAGGGTTATGGGGAGGGTTTGGATGAGCGTTAGGGTTAGGATTAGGGTTAGGGTGAGGGCTAGGGTTAGGATTAGGGTTAGGGTGAGGGCTAGGGTGAGGGTGAGTTTTAGGGTTAGGGTTAGGGTGAGGTTTAGCGTTAGGTTTAGGGTTAGGGTTAGGGTGAGGCTGAGGTTTAGGGTTAGAGTTAGGGTTAGTGTTAGAGTTAGGGTTAGGGTGAGGTTTAGGGTGTGGGTGAGGGTTAGCCTTAGTGAAAGCATTAGGATTAGGGTAAGGGTTAGTGTGTGTGTGAGGGTTAGGTTTAGGATGACGTTTAGGTTCAGGGTTAGGTTTAGAGTTAGGTTTAGGGTGAGGGTGAGGTTTAGGGTTAGAGTTAGGTTTAGGGTTAGGGTTAGGGTTTGGCTTAGGGTTAGGCTGAGGGTCGAGGTGAGGATTAGAGTTAGTGTTACCGTTAGGGTTATTGTTAGTGTTATGGTCAGAGTTAAGTTTGCGGTGAGGGTGAGGCTGAGGGTGAGGGTTATGTTTAGGGTTAGGGTTAGGGTTAGGGTTAGTGTTATTTTTAGGTTTAGAGTTAGAGTTACTTTGAGGTTTTGGGTGAGGGTGAGGGTTAGGGTTAGGGTAAGGTTTAGGGTTCAGGTTAGGGTTAGGGTGAGGGTGAGGTTTAGGGTTAGAGTTAGGGTTAGTGGGAAGGTTAGGGTGAGTTTCAGGGTTAGGGTTAGTGTTAGTTTTAGGGTGAGGGTGAGGTTTAGGTTGAGGTTTAGGGATAGGGTTACGTTTAGGATTAGGGTTAGGTTGAGGGTGATTGTGAGGGTTAGGGTGAGGTTTAGGTTTAGGTTTAGGTTTGGGCTGAGGGTGAGTGTGAGTTCGAGGTTTAGGGTTAGTGTGAGGGCTAGTGTTAGGGTTATGTGGAGGGTTTGGATGATTGTTAGGGTTAGGATTAGGGTTAGGATCAGGACTAGGGTGAGGGTGAGTTTTAGGGTTAGGGTTAGGGTGAGGTTTAGCGTTAGGTTTAGGGTTAGGGTTAGGGTGAGGTTGAGGTTTAGGGTTAGGTTGAGGCTGAGGGTGAGGGTTAGGGTTAGGGTTAGTGTTAGAGTTAGGGTTAGGGTGAGGTTTAGCGTTATGTTTAGGGTTAGGGTTAGGGTGAGGTTGAGGTTTAGGGTTAGGGTGAGGATGAGGGTGAGAGTTAGGGTTAGGGTTAGTGTTAGAGTTAGGGTGAGGGTGAGGTTTAGGTGTAGAGTTAAGGTTAGGGTGAGGGTTAGGGTGAGGTTTAGGGTTAGGGTGAGGGTTAGGTTTAGGGGTAGGGTGAGGGTGAGGGTTAGATTGAGGATTAGTGTTATGGTTATTGTGAGGTTTAGGGTGAGTATGAGGGTTAGGTTTAGGGTGAGGTTAGGTTGAGGGTGAGAGATAGGGTTAGGGTTAGGGTGAGGATAAGGTTTAGAGTGATGGTTAGGGATAGTGTGAGGGTTAGTCTTAGGGTTAGAGTTAGTGTTAGGGTGAGGTTAAGTGTTAGGTTGAGGGTTAGGGTTAGGGTGAGGCTTATGGTAACTGTGAGGAATAGGGCTAGAGTTAGGGTTACTGTTAGGGTTAGGGCTACGGTTATGGTGAGGGTGAGGGTGAGGCTTATGTTTAGGTTTAGGATGTGGTTTAGGTTTAGGGTTAGGGTTAGATTTAGGTTTCTGGTGTGGGCTAGGTTGAGGCTTAGGGTGAGGGTTAGGGTTAGGGATAAGTTTAGGTTTAGTATTAGGTTTAGGGTGAGGGTGAGTGTGATGGTTAGGGTTAGGCTTAGGGTTAGGCTGGGGGTTAGGGTTAGGGTTTGGGTTAGGGTAAGGGTGAGGCTGAGGATTAAGGTTAGGTTTAGGGTTAGGGTGAGGGTGAGGGTGAGGGTGAGGTTTAGGCTTAGGTTTAGGATTAGGATTAGGGTAAGGTTTAGGGTGAGTGTGAGTGTTAGGGTTAAGCTTAGGCTTAGGTTTAAGCTGAGGGTGAGGGTGAGGGTGAGGGTTAGGGTTAGGGTGAGGGTAAGGCTTAGAGTTAGTGTGAGGGTTAGGATTAGGGTTAGGGTTAGGCTTAGGGTTACAGTGATGGAGAGGGTGTGCCTGAGGGTTAGGATTAGGGTGAGGTTTATGCGTAGAGTTAGGGTTAGGGTGAGGGTTAGGGTGAGGGTTAGGGTTAAGGTGAGGGTTAGGTTGAGGGGTAGGGTGAGGGTGAGGGTTAGATTGAGGATTAGTCTTAGGGTTATTTTGAGGTTTAGGGTGAGGATGAGGGTTAGGTTTAGGGTGAGGGTTAGGTTGAGGGTGAGGATTAGGGTTAGGGTTAGTTTGCGGATTACGGTTAGGGTGATGGTTAGGGATAGTGTGAAGGTTAGTGTTAGGGTTAGAGTTAGTGTTAGGGTGAGGGTAAGTGTTAGGGTGAGCGTTAGGTTAGGGTGAGGGTTATGGTAAGGGTGAGGGTTAGGGCTAGGGTTAGGGTTACTGTTAGGCTTAAGGCTACGGTTATGGTGAGTGTGAGTGTGAGGGTTAGGTTTATGGTTAGGATGAGGTTTAGGTTTAGTGTTAGGTTTAGATTTAGGGTTAGGGTGAGGGCTAGGTTGAGGCTTAGGGTGAGGGTTAGGGTTAGGGTTTGTGTTAGGTTTAGGATTAGGTTTAGGGTGAGGGTGAGTGTGAGGGTTAGTTTTAGGTTTAGGGTTAGGCTTAGCGTTAGTGTGTGGTTTAGGGTTAGGGTGAGGTTGAGGCTGAGGATTAGGGTTAGGTTTAGGGTTAAGGTTTGGGATAGGTTTAGGGTTAGGGTTAGGTTTAAGGTTAGGGTTACAGTGAGGGTTAGCTTTAGGGTTAGGGTTACGGTTTGGCTTATGATTAGGCTGAGGTTGAGGGTGGGGGTGAGGATTAGGGTTAGTGTTAGGGTTAGGGTTATTGTTAGTGTTATGGTTAGGGTTAAGTTTTCGGTGAGGGTGAGGGTTATGGTTAGGATTAGGTTTAGGGTTAGTGTTATTTTTAGGTTTAGAGTTAGAGTTACTTTGAGGTTTTGGGTGAGTGTGAGTTTTAGGGTTAGGGTGAGGTTTAGGGTGAGGTTTAGGGTTAGGGTTAGGATTAGGGTGAGGGTGAGGTTTAGAGTTAGAGTTAGGGTTGGGGGAGGGTTAGGGTGAGGTTCAGGTTTAGGTTTATTGTTAGGTTTAGGGTGAGGCTGAGGTTTAGGTTGAGGTTTAGGGATAGGGTTAGGTTTAGGATTAGGGTTAGGGTGAGGTTGAGTTTGAGGGTTAGGGTGTGGGTTAGGTTTAGGCTTAGGGTTAGGCTGAGGATGAGGGAGACTTTGAGGGTTAGGGATAGGGTGAAGGTAGGTTTAGGGTTATTGGGAGGGTTTGGATGAGCGTTAGGATTAGGATTAGGGTTAGTGTGAGGGCTAGTGTGAGGGTGAGTTTTAGGATTAGGCTTAGGGTGAGGTTTGGCGTTAGGTTTAATGTTAGGGTTAGGGTGAGGTTTAGGTTTAGGGTTAGAGTTAGGGTTAGGGTGAGGCTGAGGGTGAGGGTTAGGGTTAGGGTTAGTGTTAGAGTTAGGGTTAGGGTGTGGGTGAGTGTTGAGCTTAGTGAACGGATTAGGATTAGGTTAAGGGTTAGGGTGTGTGTGAGGGTTAAGGTTAGGATGAGGTTTAGGTTCACTGTTAGGTTTAGAGTTAGGGTTAGGGAAAGGGTGAGGTTTAGGGTTAGAGTTAAGGTTAGTGTTAGGGTAAGGGTTAGGGTGAGGGTTAGGGTTAGGTTTAGGCTTAGGTTTAGGTTTAGGAGTAGGCTTTGGCTGAGCATGAGGGAGAGGGTTAGGTTTAGGGTTAGGGTGAGGGTTAGGTTTAGGGTTAGGGTGAGGGTAAGGATAAGGTTTAGGTTTAGGATTAGGGTTAGGGTGAGGGCTAGGTTGAGGCTGACTGTGAGGGTTGGGGTTAGGGATAGGGTTAGGTTTATGTTTAGGGTTAGGGTGAGGGTGAGTGTGAGGGTTAGGGTTAGGGTTAGGCTTAGGGTTAGGGTGAGGGTTAGGGTTAGGTTTTGGTTTAGGGTGAGGTTGAGCCTGAGGATTAGGGTTAGGTTTAAGGTTAGGGTTAGGGTTAGTTTTAGAGTTACAGTGAGGGATATGGTTATGGTTAGGTTTAGGGTTAGGTTTAGGGTTAGGTTGGGGGTTAGGGTTAGGTTTTGGTTTAGGGTGAGAGTGAGGCTGAGGATTAGATTTAGGTTTAGGGTTAGGGTTTGGCTTAGGTTTAGGTTTAGGATCAGGTTTAGGGTTAGGGTTATGGTGAGTGTTAGTTTTAGAGTTACGGTTAGGGTTTGGCTTAGGGTTAGGCTGAGGGTGAGGGTGGGGGAGAGGATTACGGTTAATGTTAGGGTTAGGGTTATTTTTAGTATTATGGTTAGAGTTAAGTTTGTGGTGAGGATGAGGCTGAGGGTGAGGGTTATGGTTATGGTTAGGGTTAGTGTTATTGTTAGGTTTAGAGTTAGAGATACTTTGAGGTTTTGGGTGAGGGTGAGGGTTAGGGTTAGGGATAGGTTTAGGTATAGGATTAGGGGTAGGGAGAGGGTGAGTGTATGGGTTAGGTTTAGGGTTAGGGTCAGGATTAGGGTTAGGGTGAGGGTTCGGTTTAGTGTTTGGGGTAGGTTGAGGATGAGGCTGAGGCTTAGGGTTAGGTTTAGTGTTAGGGTTAGGGTTAGGTTTAGAGTTACAGTGAGGGTTATGGTTAGGGTTAGGGTTAGGGTTAGGGTTAGGCTTAGGGTGAGAGTGGGTGTGTGTATTAGGGTTAGGGTTAGGATTAGGGTTATTGTTTGTGGTATGGTTAGAGTTAAGTTAGTGGTGAGGGTTAGGCTGAGGTTGCGGTTTATGGTTATGGTTAGGGTTGGGGTTAGTGTTATTGTTATAGTTAGGGTTAGAGTTATGGTGAGGTTGAGGATGGGGGTGAGGGTTACGGTTAGGTTGAGGTTTAGGGAGAGGTTTAGCGTTAGGGTTAGGGTTAGGGTGAGGGTCAGTGTGACGTTTAGGGTTAGAGTTAGCGTTAAGGGGAGGGTTAGGATGAGGATTAGGGTTAGGATTAGTGTTAGGGTTAGGGTGAGGGTGAAGTTTAGGTTGAGGTTTAGGGATAGGGCTAGGTTTAGGATTAGGGTTAGGGTGAGGGTGAGTGTGGGGGTGAGCATTAGGGTTAGGGTGATGGTTGAGTTAGGGTTAGTGTTATTGTTAGGGTTAGGGTTAGATTTACGGTGAGGGTGAGGGTGCGGATGAGGGTTAAGTTTAGGGTTATAATGGGGTTTAGTGTTAGGGTTAGGGTTAGAGTGAGGGTGAGGTTTAGGGTTAGATATACGGTTAGGGGGAGGGTAGGGTGAGGGTGAGTGTGATGGTTAGGGTTAGGGTTACGTTTAGGTTTAGGGTTATGCTGAGGTTTAGGGTTAGTGTGAGAGTTAGGATTCGGATTAAGTTTATGGTTAGGGTGAGTGATAGGGTTAGGGTTAGGGGGAGGGTGAGAGTTAGGCTTAGGGTTAGGGTTAGGTTGAGGGTGAAGTTTAGGGTTAGAGTTAGGGTTATGGAGAGGTTAAGGGTTAGGGTTAGTGTTAGGTTTAGGGTGAGGGTGAGGTTTAGGTTGAAGTTTAGTGATAGGGTTAGGTTTAGGATTAGGGTTACTGTTAGGGTGAATGTGAGGGTTAGGGTGAAGGTTAGTGTTAGGCTGAGAGTGAGGTTGAGGGTGAGGGTTAGGTTTAGGTTGAGAGCTAGGGTTAGGGTTATTGGGAGGTTTTGGATGAGCTTTAAGGTTAGGATTAGGTTTAGGGTGAGGGCTAGGTTGAGGGTGAGGTTTAGGGTTAGGTTTAGGGTGAGGGTTAGGATGAGGTTTAGGATTAGGATTAGGGTTAGGATTAGGGCTAGGGTGAGGGTTAGGGTGAGGGTTAGGGTTAGGGTTAGGGTTAGGGTTAGTATTAGGGTTAGGGTGAGGGTGAGTGTGAGGCTTAGGGTGAGGATTAGGCTTAAGGTTAGGGTGAGGGTTAAGTTTAGGGATTGGGCAAGGGTGAGTGTGAGGATGAGGATTAGGGTTAGGTTTAGGGTTAGGGTTAGGGTTAGGTCTAAGTTTAGGTTTAGGATTAGGGTTAGGGTGAGAGTGAGTGTAAGGGTTAGGTTGAGGGTTAGGCTTAGGCTTATGGTCAGGCTGAAGGTGAGGGTGGGGGTGAGGATTAGGGGTAGGGTGATGGTTCCGTTTAGGGTTAGTGTTATTTTTATGGTTAGGTTTAGAGTTACAGTGAGGGTGAGGGTGCGGGTGAGGGTTAGGGTTAGGGTGAGGTTTAGGGTTTGGGTTATGGTTAGAGTTAGGTTTAGGGTGAGGGTGAGGTTTAGGGTTAAAATTACGGTTCGGGTGAGGGTTAGGTTGAGGTTTAGGGTTAGTGTTAGTGTTAAGATTAGGTTTACGATGAGAGTTAGGGGGAGGGTTAGGGTTAGGATTAGAGTTAGGGTGAGGGTGAGTGTGGTTTAGGGTTAGTGTGAGAGTTAGGATTCGAATTAAGTTTATGGTTAGGGTGAGTGATAGGGTTAGGGTTAGGGGGAGGGTGAGAGTTAGGCTTAGGGTTAGGGTTAGGTTGAGAGTGAAGTTTAGGGTTAGAGTTAGGGTTTGGAGAGGTTAAGGGTTAGGGTTAGTGTTAGGTTTAGGGTGAGGGTGAGGTTTAGGTTGAGGTTTAGTGATAAGGTTAGGTTTAGGATTAGGGTTACTGTTAGGGTGAATGTGAGGGTTAGGGTGAAGGTTAGTGTTAGGCTGAGATTGAGGTTGAGGGTGAGGGGTAGGTTTAGGTTGAGAGCTAAGGTTAGGGTTATGGGGAGGTTTTGGATGAGCTTTAAGGTTAGGATTAGGTTTAGGGTGAGGGCTAGGTTGAGGGTGAGGTTTAGGGTTAGGTTTAGGGTGAGGGTTAGGATGAGGTTTAGGATTAGGATTAGGGTTAGGATTAGGGCTAGGGTGAGGGTTAGGGTGAGGGTTAGGGTTAGGGTTAGGGTTAGGGTTAGTATTAGGGTTAGGGTGAGGGTGAGTGTGAGGCTTAGGGTGAGGATTAGGCTTAAGGTTAGGGTGAGGGTTAAGTTTAGGGATTGGGCAAAGGTGAGTGTGAGGATGAGGATTAGGGTGAGGTTTAGGGTTAGGTTTAAGTTTAGGTTTAGGATTAGGGTTAGGGTGAGAGTGAGTGTAAGGGTTAGGTTGAGGGTTAGGCTTAGGCTTATGGTTAGGCTGAAGGTGAGGGTGGGGGTGAGGATTAGGGGTAGGGTGATGGTTCCGTTTAGGGTTAGTGTTACTTTTATCGTTAGGTTTAGAGTTACAGTGAGGGTGAGGGTTAAGGTTCGGGTGAGGTTTAGGGTTTGGGTTAGGGTTAGAGTTAGGTTTAGGGTGAGGGTGAGGTTTAGGGTTAAAATTACTGTTCGGGTGAGGGTTAGGTTGAGGTTTGGGGTTAGTGTTAGTGTTAAGATTAGGTTTACGGTGAGAGTTAGGGGGAGGGTTAGGGTTAGGATTAGAGTTAGGGTGAGGGTGAGTGTGTGTGTTAGGGTTAGGTTTAGTGTTAGGATTAGGGTTAGGCTGAGGGTGAGGTTGAGGGTGAGGGTTAGGATTAGGGTGAGGGTTAGGGTTCGGGTTAAGTTTAGTGTTAGAGTGAGGGTTAGGGTAAGGGTTATGGTGAGGGTGAGGGTTAGGGTTAGGTTGACGGTTAGGTTTAGGTTTAGGGTAAGGGTGAGGATGAGTGTTAGGCTTATGGTGAGGGTTAGGATGAGGGTTAGTTTTAGGATTAGGGTTATGGTGAGGGCTATTGTGAGGGTGAGGTTTAGGGTTAGGGTTAGGGTTAAGGTGAGGATGAGTGTGAGGTTTAGGGTTAGGGTTAGGGTTAGGGTGAGGCTGAGGTTGAAGTTTAGGTTTAGGGTTAGTGTTACATTTATGGTTAGGGTGATGGTAAGGGTAAACCTTTGAGTTAAGCTGAGGGTGATGTTTACGGTAAGGTTGAGGGTTAGGGTTCGGGTGAGGGTTAGTGTTAGGGTTAGTGTGATGGTGAGGGTTAGATTGAGGATTTGTGTTAGGGTTAGTGTGAGGTTTTGGGTGAGGATGAGGGTTAGGGTTAGGGTTAGGGTAAGGGTGAGGATGAGGTTTAGGATTAGATATAGGGTTAGGGTGAGGGTTAGGGTGAGGGTTAGGTTTATGGTAAGTGTTAGGATTAGGTTGAGGGTGAGGATTAGGTTGAGGTTTAGGGTTAGGGTTAGGGTTAGGGTTAGTGTGAGGGATAGTGTTAGGGTTAGGCTTAGTTTTAGGGGGATGGTAATTGTTAGGGTAAGGGTATGGGTTAGGCTGAGGGTTATGGTTAGGGTGACGGTTAGGATTAGGGTTAGTGTTACTGTTAGGGTTAAGTTTAGGGTCATGGTTGTGGTGAAGGTGCGGGTGAGGGTTAGGGTTAGGGTTAGGGTGAGGTTTAGGGTTTGGATTAGGGTTAGAGTGAGGGTGACGTTTAGGGTTAGGGTTAGGGGTAGGGTGAGGGTCAGGTTGAGGGTTAGGGTTAGGGTTAGTGTTAGGGTTAGGTTTAGGTGAGAATTAGGGAGAGGGTTAGGATTAGGGTTAGGTTTAGGGATAGGGTTAGGGTTAGGGTGAGGGTGACAGTGGGGTTGAGTATTAGGGTTAGGGTGATGGTTCGGTTTAGGGTTAGTGTTATTCTTAGGGTTAGGGTTAGAGTTATGGTGAGGGTGAGGGTGTGGGTGACGGTTAGGTTTAGGGTTAGGGTGGGGTTTAGGGTTAGTGTTAGGTTTAGGGTGAGGGTGAGGTTTAAGGTTAAATATAGGGTTAGGGGGATGGTTAGGGTGAGGGTTAGGGTTAGGGTAAAAGTTAGGGTTAGGCTTAGGGTGAGGGTTAGATTGAGGATTAGGTTTAGGGTTACTGTGAGTTTTAGGGTGAGGTTTAGGGTTAGGTTTAGGTTTAGAGTTAGGGTGAGGATGAGGTTTAGGGTTAGAGTTAGGGTAAAGTGGAGGGTTAGGGTGAGGTTTAGGGTTAGTGTTAGTGTTAGGTTTACGGTGAGGGTGAGGGTTAGGTTGAGGTTTAGGAATAAGGTTAGGTTTAGGATTAGGGTTAGGGTGAGGGCTAGGGTGAGGGTGAGGTTTAGCTTGGGGTTAGGGTGAGGTTTAGTGTTAGGGTTAGTGTTAGGGTGAGGGTGAGATTTAGAGGTAGCTTTAACTTTAGGCTGAGGTTGAGGGTTAGGGTTAGGGTTAGTGTTAGAGTTAGGGTTAGGTTGAGGGTTAGGTTGAGGTTGAGGGTTAGGCTTAGGGTTACTATTAGGATTAGGGTAAGGTTTAGGGTGAGTTTTACAGTTACGGTTAGGGTTAGGCTTAGCCTTAGGGTTAGGCTGAGGGTGAGGGTGAGGGTAAGGGTTAGAGTTAGGGTTCGGGTTAGGGTTAGGGTTAGGGTGAGAATTAGGGTTCGGTTAAGTTCAGAGTTAGGGTGAGGGTTAGGGTTAGGGTGAGCGTGAGGCTTAGGGTTAGGTTGAGGTTTAGGGTTAGGGTTCGAGTGATGGTTAGGGTTAGGGTTGGTGTTCGGGCTAGGATGAGGATTAGGGTTAGGATTAGGGTAAGTGTGAGGTCTAGGATGAGGGTGAGGGTTAGGGTTAGTGTTAGGTTAAGGTTTAGGGTTAGGGTTATGGTTAGGTTGAGGGTTAGGTTGAGGATTAGGGTTACAGTGAGGGTGAGGGTTAGGGTTAGGGTGAGGGTTAGGGTTAGGGTGAGGGTTAGGGTTAGGATTAGGTTTAAGGTGAGGGTGAGTGTTAGGATTAGTGTTAGGGTTATGTTTAGGTTTAGGGTTAGGATTAGTGTTATTGTTAGGGTTAGGGTTAGAGTTATCATGATGGTTAAGTTGAGGGTGAGGGTGAGGATTAGGGTTAGCTTTAGGGTGAGGTTTAGGGTTATAGATAGGATTAGGTTTAGGGTGAGGGTGAAGTTTAGCGTTAGATTTAGGGTTAGTTGGAGGGTTAAGTTGAGGGTTAGTGTTAGGGTTAGGGTTAGGGTTAAGGGTAGGTTGAAGGTTAGGTTGAGGTTTAGGGTTATGGTTAGGGTTAGGGTTAGGATTAGGTATAGGTTGAGTGTGAGTGTGAGGGTTAGGGTTAATCTTAGGCTTAGGCTTAAGGTTAGGCTGAGGGTCAGGGTGGGGTTGAGGATTAGGCTTATGGTGATGGTTAGGGTTAGGGTTAGTGTGAGGGTTAGGATGAGGGTTAGGGTTAGGATTAGGTTTCAGGTGAAGGCTGTGAGTGTGAGGGATAGGGTAAGGTTTATTCTTAGGCTTATGGTTAGGCTGAGCGTGAGGGTTAGGGTTAGGGTTAGTGTTAGGGTGATGGTTAGGTTTACTCTTAGGGTGAGTGTTAGTATGGGATTTAGGGTTAGGGTGAGGACGATGGTAATGGTAAAGGTGAGGTTTAGGCTGAGGGTGAGGTTTAAGATAAGTTTAGTTTTAGGTTTAGGGTTAGGATAAGGTTAGGGTGAGCTTTAGATTGAGGATTAGGTTTAAGGTTAGTGTGAGCTTTAGGGTGAGGATGAGGGTTAGGTTTAGGGTGAGAGTGAGGGTTAGAATTAGGGTTAGGGTGAGTGCTAGGGTGAGGGTGAGGGTTAGGTTTAGGGTTAGGGTTAGGGTGAGGTTTAGAATTAGGGTGAGGTTTAAGGTTAGAGTGAGGGTTAGTGTTAGGGTTAGGGATAGTGTAAGGGTGAGGGTAAGTGTTAAGGTGAGGTTTAGGGTTCGGATGAGGGTTATGTTTATGGTGAAGGTTAGGCTTAGGTTTAGGTTTATTGTTAGGGTTAGGGTTAGTGTTACGGTTAAGGTAAGAGTGTGGGTGAGGGTTAGGGTTAGGCTTAGGGTGAGGCTTAGTGTTAGGGTTAGAGTTAGTGTTAGCATGAGGGTGAGGTTTAGGTGTAGAGCTAGGGTTAAGGTGAGGGTTAGGGTTAGGGTTATGGTTAGTGTGCGGGTTAGGGTCGGGGTGAAGTTAAGGGTAAAGTTGAGGGTTAGGCTGAGGGTGAGGGTTACGGTAAGAGTGAGGGTTAGGGTTAGGGTGAGAGTTAGTGTTAGGGTTAGGGTGAGGGTTAGTGTTAGGGTTAGGGTGAGGGTGAGGGTTAGATTGAGGATTAGTATTAGGGTTAGTGTGAGGTTTAGGGTGAGGATGAGGGTTAGGGTTACGGTGAGCCTTAGTGTTATTGTTAGGTTTAGTGTTAATGTGAAGGTAAGTGTTAGGGTGAGGGTTAGGGTAAGGGCGAGTGTAATGGTTAGTGTGAGGGTTAGGGTTAGATTTAGGGATAGGGTGAGTGTGATATTTACGGTTAGAGTTAGAGTTAGTGTTAGGGTTAGGGTTAGGGTGAGGGTTAGGTATAGGGTTAGGGTTAGGCTTAGGCTTAGGCCGAGCATGAGCGTGAGGTTTAGAGTTAGGGTTAGGGTGAGGGTTAGGGTTAGGTTGAGGGTTAGGATGAGGTTTAGGGTTAGGATTAGGGTTGGGTGAGGCTAGGTTGAGGGTTTGGGTGAGCGTTAGGGTTAGGAAATGGGTTAGGTTTAGGATTAGGGTTAGGGTGAGGGTGATTGTTAGGGTTAGGGTTAGGGTTAGGGTTAGCCTGAGAGTTAGGGTGAGGGTTAGGGTGTGGGTTAGGATTAGGGTTTGGGTTAAGGTGAGGGTGAGGCTGAGCATTAGGCTTACTTTTAGGGTTAGGGTTAGGCTTAGGGTTAGGGTTAGGGTGAGGTTTTAGGTTAAATATAGTGTTAGGGCGACGGTTTGGGTAAGGGTTAGGCATAGGGTTAGTATTACGGTTAAGGTGAGGGTGAGGGTTAGGTTGAAGTTTAGGGTTAGGGTTAAGTTTAGGGTTAGTTTGAGGGTTAGTGTTAATGTAGGGTTAGTGTTAGGGTGAGGGTAAGTGTTAGGGTGAGGGTTAGAGTTAATGTGAGGGTTGGGTGAGGGTGAGGTTTAGTGTTAGAATTAGGGTTAGGATGAGGCTGAGGGTGAGGGTTAGTTTTAGGGTTAGGGTTAGGGCGAGGGTTAGGGTGAGGGTTAGGGTGAGGGTTAGTGTTAAGGCTAGGATTAGTATTAGGATTAGGGTTAGGGTTAGGGTGAGTGTGAGGGTTAGGGTTAGGCTTAGGGTTAACCTTAGGTTTAGGCTGAGAGTGAGGGTGAAGGTGAGGGTTAGGTTTAGCCTGAGAGTTAAGGTTAGGGTTACGATGAGTTTTAGTTTTAGGGTTAGGGTTAGAGATAGCTTTAGGGTGAGCATGAGATTTAGGGGTAGATTTAGGGTTGGGGTTAGGGTTATTTTAGGGTTAGGTTTAGGGTTAGTTTTAGAGTTAGAGTTGCAGTTAGGGTTAGGGTAAGCGTGAGGTTTACAATTAGAGTTAGGGTTAGTGTTAGGGTTAGGGTTAGTGTGAGGGTTAGGGTTAGGATTAGGCTAAGGCTTATGCTTAGGCTTAGGCCGAGCATGAGGGTGAGGGCTAGGGTGAGTGTTATGGTGAGGGTTAGGTTTAGGCATACGGTTAGGGTTAGGATTCGGATTAGGGTGAGGGTGAGTGTGAGGTTAGGGTTAGGGTTAGGCTTAGGGATAGGGTTAGGTTTAGAATTAGGGTTAGGGTTAGGGTTATGGTGAGGGTTATGGTTAGGGTTAGGGCTAGGCTTATTGTAAGGATTATAGTTAGGGTTAAGTTTGCGGTGAGGGTGAGGCTGAGGGTTAGGGTTAGGATTAGTATTATTTTTGGGGATAGGCTTAGAGTTACAGTGAGGTTGAGTGTGAGGGTGTGGGTTAGGGTTAGGCTGACGTTTAGGTTGAGGTTTAGGGCTAGGGTTGGGGTAGTTTGAGAGTGAGGTTTAGGGTTAGAGTTAGGGTAAGGGGGATTGTTAGGGTGAGGTTTTGGGTTAGGGTTAAGTTTAGGATTAGGGTAAGGTTGAGGGTGAGTGTGAGGATTAGCGTGAGCGTTAGTGTGAGGGTAAGTGATAGGGTGAGGGTTAGGGTTAGGGTGATGGTGAGGGTGACGTTTAGGGTTAGAGTTACAGTTAGGGTGAGTGTTAGGGTGAGGTTTAGGGTTATGGTTAGTGTTACCGTTAGGGTTAGGGTGAGAGATAGGGGGAGGGTTAGGGTTAGGGTTAGGGTTAGTATTAGGGTTAAGCTGAGGGTGAGGTTTAGGGTTAGAATTAGGGTTAGGGTTAGGCTGAGTTTGAGGGTGAAGGTTAAGGTTAGGGTTAGGGTTAGGATTAAGGTTAGGGACAGGGTGAGTGTGAGGGTTAGGATTAGGGTTAGGGTTAGCCTTAGGTTTTGGCTGAGGGTGAGGGTGAGGGTGAGGGTTAGGCTTAGGCTTAGGCTTAGGGTTAGGCTGAGCGTGAAGTTGAGGGTGAGGGTTAGGGTTAGGATTAGGGTGAGATTTAGTGTTAGGGTTAATGTGGGGGTGATGGTAAGTGTAAAGTTGAGAGTTAGGCTTAGGGTGAGGGTTAAGTTAAGGGTTAATGTTAGGGTGAGGTTTAGGGTTAGGGTGTGGGTGAGCTTGAGGGTTAGATTGAGGATTAGTGTTAGGGTTACTGTGAGGTTTAGGGTGAGGATGAGGGTTAAGGTTTAGGGTGAGGGCTAGGGAGAGGGTGAGGTTTAGGGTTAGTGGTAGGGTGAGGTTTAGGGTTTGGGTGATGACTAGGGTTAGTGTGAGGGTTAGTGTTAGGGTTAGGGTTAGTGTTAAGGTGAGGGTAAGTGTTAGGGTGAGTGTTAGGTTTAGGGTGAGGGTTATGGTTAGGGCGAGGGTTAGGGTTAGAGTTAGGGTTATTGTTAGCGTTAGGGTTAGGGTTATGGTTACTGTGAGGGTGATGGTGAGGTTTAGGGTTATGGTTCGGATGAGGCTTAGAGATAGGGTTTGGGTTAGGGTTAGGGTCAGGTGAGGTTTAGGGTTAGAGTTAGGGTTAGGGTCAGGCTGAGGGTGAGGGTTATGTTAGAATTAATGTTAGGTTTAGGCTTAAGGTGAGGGTTAGGTTGAGGGTGAGGGTTAAGGTTAGGATTAGGATTAGGATTAAGGTTAGGTTTAGGGTGAGTGTGAATGTTAGGGTTAGGGTACGGGTTAGGCTTAGGGTTAGGCTGAGGGTGAACGTGAGGGTGAGGGTTAGGGTTAGGGTGAGGTTTAGGGTTAGGTTTAGGGTGAGTGTGATGGTTAGGGTTAGGGTTAGGATTAGGGTTAGGCTTAAGTTTAGGCTGAGGGTGAGGGTGAGGGTTAGGGTTAGGGCGAGGGTTAGGATTAGGGTTATGGGGAGGGATAAGATGAGGGTTAGGGTTAGGATTAGGGTTAGGGTGAGGGCTATGGTGAGGGTTAGGGTTAAGGTGAGGTTTACAGTTTGGGTTAGGGATAGGGTTATGGTGAGGGTGAGGTTTAGGGTTAGAGTTAGGGTTAAGTTGAGGCTTAGGGTCAGGTTAGATTTAGGGTAAGGATTAGGATTAGGGTAAGGGATAGGGTGAGTGTGAGGTTTAGGGTAACATTTAGGGTTAGGCTTAGGGTTACGTTGAGGGTGAGGGTGAAGCTTAGGGTTAGGGTGAGGATTAGGGTTAGGGTTAGGGTGAGAGTTAGGGTTCAGTTTAAGTTTAGGGTTAGGGTGAGTGTTAGGGTTAGGGTTATGTTGAGCGTGAGGGTTAGGGTTAGGTTGAGGGTTAGGGATCGGGTTAGGTTTAGGGTGCGGTTAGGGTTAGGATTAGTGTGAGGGTTAGTGTTAGGGTGAGGATTAGTGTTATAGTCAGGGTAAGTGTTAGGGTGAGGGTTTGGGTTAGGCTGAGGCTGAGGGTGAGGGCGAGGCTGAGGGTTAGGGTGAGGGTGAGGGTGAGGGTTATGGTTATGGTGAGGGTTAGCATTAGGGTTGGGGTTATTGTTAGGGTTAGGTTTAGAGTTACGGTTATGGTGAGGGTGAGGGTGATGTTTAGGGTTAGGTTTAGGGTGAGGTTTAGGGATTGGGTTACTGTTAGAGTTAGGTTTAGGGTGAGGGTTAGGTTTAGATTTAGAGTTAGGGTTAGGGTGAGAGGTTGAGGTTTAGGGTTAGGGTTAGTGTTAGTGTTAGGTTTAGGGTGTGAGTTAGGGGGAGAGTTAGGGTAAGGGTTAGGGTTATTGTTAGATTTAGGGTGAGGGTGAGTGTGTGTGTTAGGGTTAGGTTTAGTGTTAGGGTTAAGGTTAGGGTGAGGGTTTGATTGAGCATTAGGTTTAAGGTTAGGGTTAGTGTGAGGTTTAGGGTGAGGATTAGGGTTAGGGGTAGGGAGATGGGGAGGTTTAGATTTAGGGTTAGTGTGAGGGCTAGGGAGAGGGTGAGGTTTAGAGTTAGGGTTAGGGTTAGGGTGAGGTTTAGGATTAGAGTGAGGGTTAGGTTTAGTGTTAGGGTTAGGGTTAGTGTTAGGGTTAGTGTTAGGGTGAGGGTAAGTGTTAGGTTGAGGGTGATGTTTAGGGTGAGGGTTATGGTTAGGGTGAGGGTTAGGGTTAGGTTTAGGGTTATTTTTAGGTTTACGGTTATGGTTACAGTGAGGGTGAGTGTGAGCGTTAAGGAAAGGGTGAGGCTGAGGTTTAGTGATAGGGTAAGTGTTAGAGTTAGGTTTAGGGTGAGGGTGAGGTTTAGGTGTAGAGTTAGGGTTAGGGAGAGGGTTGGGGTTAGGGTGAGGTTTAGGGTGCGGGTGACGGTAAGGGTAAAGGTGAGGGTTAGGCTGAGGGTGAGGGTTACGGTAAGTGTGAGAGTTACAGTTATGGTGAGGGTTAGGTTTAGAGTTAAGGTGAGGGTGAGGTTTAGATTGAGGATTAGTGTTAGGGTTAGTGTGAGGTTAGGGTGAGGATGGGTGAGGTAAATGTTAGGGTGAGGGTTATGGTTACGGTGATGGTTAGGGTTAGGGTTTGTGTTATTGTTAGGGTTAGGGTTATGTTTACGGTTAGGGTGAGGGTGAGGGTGAGGGTTAGGGTTAGGGTTAGGATGAGGTTTAGGTTTAGGGTTAGGGTTAGACTGAGGGTTAGGGTGAGGGTGAGATTTAGGGTTAGAGTTAGTGTTAAGGTTAGGGTTAGGGATATGGTTAGGGTTAGGGTTAGGTTTAGGCTTAGGCTTAGGCTTAGGCTGAGCATGAGGGGGAGGGTTAGGGTTCGGGTTAGGGTTAGGTTTAGTGTGAGTGTTAGGATGAGGTTTAGGGTTAGGATTAGGTTTAGGGTGAGATCTTGGGTGAGGGTTAGGGTGAGGGTTAGGGTTAGGGATAGGGTTAGGTTTAGGATTTGGGGTAGGATAAGGGTGAGGGTGAGGGTTAGGCTAAGGGTTATGGTTAGGCTTAGGGTTAGGGTGAGGGTTAGGGTTAGGGTTTGGATTAGGGTGAGGCTGAGGATTAGGTTTAGTTTTAGTGTTTGGTTTAGGGTTAGTGTTAGTGTTAGTGTTAGGGTTAGGGTTAGGGTTACAGGGAGGGTTAGGGTTAGGGTTAGGGTTAGGGTTACGGTTAGGCTGAGTGTGAGAGTGGGGGTCAGTAATAGGGGTAGGGTTAAGGTTAGGGTTAGGGTTATTTTTAGTGTTATGGTTAGGGTTAAGTTTTCAGTGAACGTGAGGCTGAGGGTGAGGGTTATGTTTAGGGATAGGTTTAAGGTTAGAGTTATTGTTAGGGACAGGGTTAGAGTTACGGTGTGGTTGAGGGTGAGGTTGAGGGTTAGGGTTAGGGTGTTTTAGGGTTAGGGTGAGGGTGAGGTTTAGGGTTAGACTTAGGGTTTGGGGTAGGGTAAGGGTGAGATTTAGGGTTACGGTTAGTGTTTGGGTTAGGGTGAGGGTGAGGGTTAAGGTGAGATTAAGGGACAGGTTTAGGTTTAGGTTTAGGGTTGGGTGAGCGTGAGTTTGAGGCTGATGGTGAGGGTGGGGGTGAGGATTAGGGTTAGGGTGATGGTTAGGGTTAGGCTTAGTGTTATTTTTAGGGTTAGGGTTAGAGTTACGGTGAGAGTGAGGGTGTGAGTCAGGGTTAATGTTAGGGTTAGGGTGGGGTTTAGGGTTAAGGCTAGGGTTAGAGTTAGGTTGAGGGTGAGGTTCAGGGCTAGATATAGGATTAGGGGAAGGTTAGGGTGATGGTTAGGGTTAGGGTTTGTGTTAGGGTTAGGGTGAGGGTGAGGGTTAGGATTACGGTTAGGTTTAGGGTGAGGTTTAGGGTTAGGTTTAGGGTTAGGTTTAGAGTTATGGTGAGGGTGAGGGTGCGGGTGAGTATGAGGGTTAGGGTTAGGTTTCTGGTAAGGCTTGTGGATAGGCTTAGGGTTTGGCTGAGGGTGAGGGTGAGTATGACAGTTAGGGTTAGGGTTAGGGTTTCAGATAGGGTTATAGGGAGTGTTAGGATGAGGGTTAGGGTTAGGATTAGGGTTAGGGTGAGGGCTAGGGTGAGGGTGAGGTTAAGGGTTAGGGTTAGGGTGAGGTTTAGGTTTAGGGTTAGGGTTAGGTTTAGGGTGAGGGTGATTTTTAGGGTTAGAGTTAGGGTTAAGGTGAGGCTGAGGTTGAGGGTTAGGGTTAGGGTTAGGATTAGGATTAGGGTAAGGTTAGGGTGAGTGTGAGGGTTAGGGTTAGGGTTAGGCTTAGGTTTTCACTGATGGTGAGGGTGAGGGTGAGGGTTAGGGTTAGGGTGAGGGTTAGGGTTAGGGTTAGGGTGAGAGTTAGGGTCCAGGTTAAGTTTAGGGTTAGGTTGAGGGTTAGGGTTAGTGTTAAATTGAGCGTGAGAATTAGGGTTAGGTTGAGGGTTAGGTTTAGGGTTAGCGTTAGGGTGAGGTTTAGGGTTAGGGTTTGGGTGAGGCTTAGGATGAGGATTAGGTTTAGGATTAGAGTTAGGGTGAGGGCTCGGGTGAGGATGAGGGTTAGGTTTAGTGTTAGTGTGAGGTTTAGGTTTAGGGTTAGGGTTAGGTTGAGGGTTAGGATGAGGGTTAGGGGTAGGTTAAGTGTGAGGGTTAGGGTAAGGGTGAGGGTTAGAGTTAGGATCAGGGTTAGTGTGAGGTTGAGGATTATGATTAGGGTTAGGGTTAGTGTTATTGTTAGGGTTAGTGTTAGGTTTAAGGTTAAGGTGAGGGTGAGGGTTAGGGTTAGGGTTAGGGTGAGGTTTTCAGTGTTACGCTTGGGCTTAGAGTTAGGGTTAGGGTGAGGTTATTGTTTGGGTTAGTGTGAGGGTTAGTGTTATGGTTACGGTATGGGTTACAATGAGGGTTATGGTTACAGTTAGGGTTACGTTTAGGGTTAGGGTTATTGTTATGGTTAGGTTTACTGTTACGGTTAGGGTGAGGGTGAGTGTGAGGGTTAGGCTTAGGGTTAGGGTTAGGCTTAGGGTTAGGGTGAGGGTTAGGGTTAGGATTAGGGTTAGGGTTAGGGTGAGGTTTAGGGTTTGGGTTACTTTAGAGTTAGGTTTAGGGTGAAGGTGTGGTTTTGGGTTAGATTTAGAGTTAAGGTGAGGTTTAGGGTGGGGTTTAGGGTGAGGGTTAGGATTAGGGTTAGGGTTAAGGTGGGGGTGACCATAAGGGTAAAGGTGAGGGTTAGGCCTAGGGTGAGGGTTACGGTAAGGGTGAGGATTAGGGTTAGGTGAGGGTTAGGGTTACGGATAGGCTGAGGCTGAGTGTTAGATTGAGGATTAGTGTTAGGGTTAGTGTGAGATTTAAGGTGAGGGTGAGGGTTAGGTTTAGGGTTAGGGCTAGGGTGAATGTGAGGATTAGGATTAGTGATATGGTGAGGTTAGGGTTAGGGTGAGGGTTATGGTTAGGGTTAGGGTGAGTGTTTGTGTTAGGGTTAGGTTTAGGGTTAGGCTTAGGGTTAGGCTGAGGGTGAGGTTGACGGTGAGGGTTAGGGTTAGGGTGAGTGTTAGGGTTAGGGTTAGATGGGGGGTTACGATGAGGGTTAGGGTTAGGATTAGGTTTAGGTTAAGGGCTAGGGTGAGGGTGAGGTTTAGAGTTAGGTTTCGGTTGAGGTTTAGGTTTAGGGTTAGGGTAAGTGTTACGGTGAGGGTGAGATTTAGGGTTAGAGTTAGGGTTAGGGTGAGGGTTAGGGTTAGGCTTAGTGTTAGGGTTACGGTTGAGGTTAGGGTGAGGGTTAAGGTGAGATTGAGGGTTAGTGTTAGGGTTAGGATTAATGTTAGGGTTAGGTTTAGGGTTAGTGTTAGTTTTAGGGTTAGAGTTAGGTATAGGCTTAGGGTTAGACTGAGGGTGAGGGTGAAGGGGAGGTTTAGGGTTAGGGTGAGGGTGAGGATTAGGGTTATGGGGAGGGTTAGGATGAGGGTTAGGGTTAGGATTAGGGCTAGGTTGAGGGCTAGTGTGAGGGTGAGGTTTAGGGTGAGGTTTAGGGTTAGGGTTAGGGTGAGGGTTAGGATGAGGGTTAGGTTTAGGATTAGGGTTAGGGTGAGGGCTAGGGTGAAGGTGAGGGTTAGGGTAAACGTTGGGCTTAGGCTTAGGTTTAGGCTGAGCATACTGTTCAGGGTGAGGGTTTGCTTTAGGATTAGGGTGAGGTTTAGTGTTAGGGTTAGGGATAGAGTTCGGGTTAGGGTGAGGGTGCGGTTTAGGGTTAGAGTTAGGGTTAGTTCTAGGGTGAGGGTTAGGGTTGGGGTGACGGTAAGGGTAAAAGTGAAGATTACGCTGAGGGTAAGGGTTACAGTAAGGGTGAGGGTTAGGGTTAGGGTGAGGGTTAGGGTTAGGGTTAGGGTGAGGGTGAGGGTTTGATTGAGGATTAGTGTTAGGGTTAGTGTGCGGTTTAGGGTGAGGATGAGGGTTAGGGTTAGGGTGAGTGTGAGGGTTAGGGTTAGTGTTAGGTTGAGGTTTAGGGTTAGGGTGATAGTGTTAGTGTTAGGGTGAGGTTGAGGGTTACGGTTAGGGTTAGGATTAATGTTAGGGTTAGGCTTAAGGTATGAGATAGGGTGAGGGTGAGAGTTAGGCTTAGGGTTTGATTAGAATTAGGGTTAGGTTGATTGTTAGGGTTAGGGTTAGGGATAGGGATAGGCTTAGGGTTAGGCTGAGGGTGAGGGTGAGGTTGAGAGTTAAATTGAGGGTGAGGGATAGTGTTAGGTATAGGGTGAGAGTTCGGTTTTGGGTTAAGTTTAGGGTTAGGGTGAGGGTTATGGTAGGGGTTATAGTGAGGGTGAGTGTTTGGGTTAGTTTGAGAGTTAGGGTTATGGTTAGGGTTAGGGTGAGGGTGAGGTTGAGGGTTAGGTTTATTTTTAGGGTGAGGGTTAGGATGAGTGTTAGGGATAGGATTAGGGTTAGGGTGAGGGCTAGCGTGAGGGTGAGGTTTAGGGTTAAGTTTAGGGTGAGGTTTAGGGTTAGGGTTAGGGTGAGTGTGAGGTTTAGTGTAGGGTTAGGGTGATGCTGAGGGTGAGGGTTGGGTTAGGGTTAGGGTTAGGTTGAGGGTGTGTGTTAGGATTAGGTTTAGGGTTAGGGTTAGGGTTAGGATTAGTGTTATTGTTAGGGTTAGGGTTAGAGTTAAGGTGAGGTTAAGGGTAAGGGTGAGGGTGAGGGGTAGGTTTATTGTTAGGGTGAGGTTTAGGCATTGGGTTAGTGTTATGGTGAGGGTTAGGATGAAGGTTAGGGTTACAGTAAGGGTGAGGGTTAGGGTTAGGGTGAGGTTTAGGGTTAGGATTAGGGTTAATGTGAGAGTGAGGGTTAGGATTAGGGTTAGGGTTAGGGTTATTGTTAGGGTTAGGGTTACGGTGACAGTGAGGTTGAGGGTTAGTGTTAGAGTTAGGGTGAGGTTTTTAGTGTTAGGGTTAGGGTTAGAGATAGCGTTAGGGTGAGGGTGAGGTTTAGGGGTAGAGTTAGGGTTAGGGTGAAGGTTAGGCTGAGGGTTAGGGTTAGGGTGAGGATTAAGGTGGGGTGACGGTTAGGGTAAAGTTGAGGGTTAGGCCTAGGGTGAGGGTTACGGTAGGTGAGGGTTAGGTTTAGGGTGTTGGTTAGGTTTAGGGTGAGGGTGAGGATGAGGGTTAAATTGAGGATTAGTGTTAGGGTTAGTGTGACGTTTAGGGTGAGGATGAGGGTAAGGGTTAGGGTGAGGGCTAGGGTGAGGGAGAGGATTAGGGTTGGTGTTAGGGTGAGGTTAGAGTTAGGGTGAGGGTTATGGTTAGTATTAGGGTTAGGGTTAGGTTCAGTGTTAGGGTTAAGGTTAAGGTTAGTGTAGGGTTAGGGTTAGGGTTATTGTTAGGGTTAGGGTTAGGGTTAGGATGAGGTTTAGGTTTAGGGTTAGAGTTAGGGTTAGTGTGAGTGTGAAGTTTAGGGTTAGAGTTAGGGTTAGTGTTAGGGTTAGGGCTAGGATGAGCATTAGGGTTAGGGTTAGGCTTAGGCTTTGGCTCATGCTTAGCCCCAGCATATGGGTGAGGGTTAGGGTTCGGTTTAGGGTTCGGGTTAAGTTTAGGGTTAGGGTGAGGATTAGGAGTAGATTTAGGGTTAGGATTAGGGTTAGGCTGAGGTCTAGGGTGAGGATTAAGCTGAGGGTTAGGGATAGGGTTAGGTTTAGGATTAGGTTTAGGGTGAGGGTGAATGTGAGGGTTAGAATTAGGGTTAGGTTTAGGCTTAGGATTAGGGTGAAGGGTGGGGTTAGGGTTTTGTTAGGGTGAGGGTGAGGCTGAGGCTTAGGTTTAGGTTGAGGGTTAGGTTTAGGTTTAGGGTTAGTGTTAGTGTTATGGTTAGGGTTACAGTGAGGGTTAGGGACTAGGTTTAGAGTTATTGTTAGGGTTAGTGTTAAGGTTACAGTTACAATGAGGGTGAGGGTGAGGATTAGAGTTAGCATTATGGTGAGATTTAGTGTTAGGATTAGGGTTAGAGGTAGGTTTAGGGTGAGGATGAGGTTTAGGGGTAGAGTCAGGGTTAGGGTGAGGGTTAAGTTGAGGGTTAGGGTTAAGGTGAGGGTTAGGGTGGGAGTGACGTTACGGGTAAACGTGAGGGTTAGGCTGAGGTTGTGGGTTATCGTAAGGGTGAGGGTTAGGGTTAGGGTGAGAATTAGGGTTAGGGGTAGGGTGAGTGTGAGGGTTAGATTGAGTATTAGTGTTAGGGTTAGTGTGAGGTTTAGGGTGAGGATGAGTGTTAGGGTTAGGGTGAGGGCTAGGGTGAGGGTGAGGGTTAGGGTTAGGGTTAAGGTGAGGTTTAGGGTTAGGGTGATGGTTAGGGTTAGTGTGAGGGTTAGTGTTAGGATTAGTGTGAGTGTTCTGTTGAGGGTAAATGTTAGGGTGAGTCTTAAGATAAGGGTTAGTTTTAGAGTTAAGGTTAGGGTTATTGTTAGGGTTAGGTTTAGGGTTATGGTTAAGGTGAGGGTGAGGTTTAGATTTAGTGTTAGGATGAGGTTCAGGTTTAGGGTTAGGGTTAGAGTTAGGGTGAGGGTGAGAGTGAGGTTTAGGGTTAGAGTTAGGGTTAGTGTAAGGGTTAGGGTTAGGGTGAGGGTTAGGGTTAGGGCTAGGCTTAGGCTTAGGCTTAGGCCTAGGCCGAGCATGAGGGTGAGGGTTAGGGTTAGGTTTAGGGTGAGGGTTCGGTTTAGGGTTATGGTGAGTGTTAGGATGAGGTTTAGGGTTAGGATTAGGGTTAGGTTGAAGGCTAGTGTGAGGTTTATAGTGAGGGTTTGGGTAAGGTTAGGGTTATGTTTAGGATTAGGTTTAGGGTGAGGGTGAGTGTGAGGGTTAGGGTTAGGGTTAGGGTTAGGTTTACAGTGAGGGTTAGGATTAGGGGTAGGTTTAGGCTTAGGGTTAGGCTGAGTGTGAGGGTGGGGGTGAGGATTAGTGTTAGGGTTAGGGTTTGGGTTAGGATTAAGTTTAGGGTTAGGGTTAGTGTTAGAGCTAGGGTTAGGTTTAGAGTTACAGGGAGGGTTAGTTTAGGGTTAGGGATAGGCTTAGGTTTAGACTGAGGGTGAGGATGGGGGTGAGGATTAGGGTTAGAGTTAGGGTTAGGGTTAGGATTATTTTTAGTGTTATGGTTAGGGTTAAGTTTTAGGTGAGGGTGAGGCTGAGGGTGAGGTTTTTGTTTAGGGTTAGTGTTAGGGTTAGGTTTAGTGGTATTGTTTATTTCGTGTTAGAGTTATGGTGAGGTTGAGGGTGCGGGTGAGAGTTAGGGTAAGGGTGACGTTTAGAGTGAGGTTTAGGGTGAGGGTTAGGGTTAGGGTAAGGGTGAGGTTTAGGGTTAGAGTTCTGGTTATGGGGATGGTTAGGTTGAGGTTTAGGGTTAGGGTTAGTGTTAGGGTTAGGGTGATTGTGAGGGTTAGTTTGAGGTTTAGGGTTAGGATTAGGTTTAGGATTAGGGTTAGGGTAAGGGTAAGTGTGAGGGTTAGGGTGAGGGTTAGGCTTAGGCTTAGGGTTAGGCTGAGGGTGAGGATGGGGGTGAGGATTAGGGTTAGGGTTAGGGTGTGTGTTATTGTCAGTATTAGTGTTAGAGCTACATAGAGGGTGAGGGTGCGGGTGAGGGTTAGGTTTAGGGTTAGGGTGGGGTTTAGGGATTGGGTTAGGGTTAGGTTGATGGTGAGGCTGAGGGTTAGGGTTAGATATAGGGTTAGGGGGAGGGTTAGGGTGAGCGTTAGGGTGAGGCTTAGTTGTTAGGTTTAGGGTGAGGGTGAGGCTTAGGTTGAGGTTTAGGGTTAGGGTTAGTGTGAGGGTTTGTGTTAAGGTTATGGTTAGTGTTTGAGTGAGGGTAAGTGTTAGGGTGAGGGTTTGGGTTAGGGTCAGTGTTATGGTTTTGGTGAGGTTTCGTGTTAGGTTTAGGGGTAGGGTTAGGGTTAGGGTGAGGCTTAGGGTCAGAGTGAGGCTGAAGGTGAGGTTTACGGCTAGGGTTATTATTAGGGTTAGGGTTAATGTGATGGTTAGGGTGAGGGTTAGGGTTAGGATTAGGAATAGGCTTAGGGTTAGGGTGAGTGTGAGGTTTAGGGTTAGGGTTAGGGTGAGAGTTAGAGTTCTGGTTATGTTTAGGGTTAGAGTGAGGGTTAGGGTACGGGTTAAGGTGAGGTTGAGGGTTAGGGATAGGTTGAGCATTAGGGTTAGGTTAGGGTTAGGGTGAAGTTGAGTGTGAGGGTTAGGGTTAGTGTTAGGGTGAGATTGAGGGTGAGGGTTAGGGTTATTGTTAGGGTGAGGGTTAGGATGAGTGTTAGGGTTAGGATTAGGGTTAGAGTGATGGCTAGCATGAGGTTGAGGTTTAGGGTTAAAGTTACGGTGAGGTTTAGCGTTAGGGTAAGGGTTAGGGTTAGGGTGATGGTGAGCTTTAGGGTTAGAGTTAGGGTTAGGGTGAGGCTGAGGGTGAGGGTTGGGTTCGGTTTAGGGTTAGGTTTAGGCTTAGGGTTAGGCTTAGGCCGAGCATAAGGGGGAGGGTAAGTGTTAGGGTTAGAGTGAGGTTTAGGATGAGGTTTAGGGTTAGGATTAGGTTTAGGGTGAGGGCTAGGGTGAGGGTTAGTGTGAGTGTTGGGGTTAGGGATAGAATTAGGTTTAGGATTTGGCGTACGGTGAGTGTGAGTGTGAGGGTTAGGCTAAGGGTTAGGGTTAGGCTTAGGGTTAGGGTGAGGGTTAAGGTTAAGGTTTGGGTTAGGGTGAGTGTGAGGCTGAAGATTAGGTTTAGGTTTGAGGTTAGGTTTAAGGATTGTTTTAGGGTTAGGGTAAGGGTTAGGTTTAGGGTTACAGTTAGGGTTAAAGGGAGGGTTAGGGTTAGGGTTAGGCTGAGGGTGAGGTTGGGGGTGAGGATTAGGGTTAGGGTTAAGTTTAGGGTTAGTCCTATTGTTAGTGCTATGGTTAGGGTTAAGTTTTCAGTGAGGGTGAGGCTGAGGGTGAGGTTTATGTTTAGGGTTAGGGTTAGGGTTAGTGTTGTTAGGGACAGGATTATAGTTAGGGTGAGTTAGAGGGTGAGGGTGAGGGTTAGGGTTAGGGTGAGTTTTAGGGTTAGGGTGAGGGTGAGGTTTAGCGTTAGAGTTAGGGTTTGAGGGAGGTTTTGGGGGAGGTTTATGGTTAGGGTTAGTGTTAGGGTTAGGGTGAGGGTGAGGGTTAATTTGAGGTTTAGGGATAGGGTAAGGTTTAAGATTAGGGTTAGGGTGAGCATGAGTGTGAGGGTTAGGGTGAGGGTTAGGCTTAGGCTTAGTGTTAGGCTGATGGTGAGGGTGGGGGTGAGGATTAGGGTTAGGGTGATGGTTAGGGTTAGGCTTAGTGTTATTTTTAGAGTTAGCATTAGAGTTATGGTGAGGGTGAGGGTGCGGGTGAGGGTTAGTGTTAAGGTTAGGGTGGGTTTTAGGGTTAGGGTTAGGGTTAGGGTTAGGTGGAGGGTGAAGTTTACGGTTAGATACAGGGTTAGGGGGAGGGGTAGGTTGAGGGTTAGGGTTAGGGTTTGTGTTAGGGTTAGGGTGAGGGTGAGGGTTAGGGTTAGGGTTAGGGTTAGGGTGAGGTTTAGGGTTAGGGTTAGGGTTTGGTTTAGAGTTATGGTGAGGGTGAAGGTGCAGGTGAGTTTGAGGGTTAAGGTTAGGTTTCAGGTAAGGCTTGTGATTAGGCTTAGTGTTAGGCTGAGGGTGAGGGTGAGTGTGAGGGTTAGGGATAGGGTGAGGGTTTCAGATAGGGTTATAGGGAGGGTTAGGATGAGGGTTAGGGTTAGGAGTAGGTTTAGGGTGAGGGCTAGGGTGAGGGTGAGGTTTAGGGTTATGGTTAGGGTGAGGTTAGGTTTAGGGTTAGGGTTAGGGTTAGGGTGAGTGTGGGGTTTAGGGTTAGAGTTAGGGATAAGGTGAGGCGGAGGTTGAGGGTTAGGTTTAGGGTTAGGATTAGGATTAAGGTAAGGGTAAGGTGAGTGTGAGGGTTAGGGTTAGGGTGAGGGTTAGGGTTAGGGTTAAGGTGAAAGTTAGGGTTCAGGTAATGTTTAGGGTTAGGGTGAGGGTTAGAGTTAGTGTTAAGTAGAGCGTGAGGATTAGGGTTAGGTTGAGTGTTAGGTTTAGGGTGAGGTTTAGGGTTTGGGTTAGGGTGAGTTTTAGGATGAGAAGTAGGGTTAGGATGAGGTATAGGTTGAGGTTGAGGGTTAGGTTTAGTGTTAGGGTGACTTTTAGTGTTAGGTTTAGGCCTTAGGGTGAGGGTTAGAATGAGGTTTAGGGTTAGAATAAGTGTGAGCGTTAGGGTTAGCTTGAGGTTTAGGTTTAGGATTAGCGTTAGTGTGCGTTTGAGGATTATGATTAGGGTTAGGTTTAGGGTTATTGTTAGGGATAGGGTTAGGGTTATGATTATGGTGAGGTAGAGGTTTAGGGTTAGGGTTATGGTGAGGTTTTTAGTATTATGGTTAGGGTTAGAGTTAGATTTAGCGTGAGGTTCGGGTTACTGTGAGGGTTATTGTTAGGGTTAAGTTTTGGGTTATGGTGAGGGTTATGGTTATGGTTATGGTTAGGGTTAGGGTTAGGATTAGGGTTGGGGTTAGGGTGAGATTTAGTAGTTTAGGGTGAGGGTGGGATTTAGGGTTAGAGTTAGGGTTAGGGGGAGGATTAGGGTGGGGGTTAGTGTTAGCGTTCAGATTAGGCTGAGGGTTAAGGTAGGGGTCATGATAAGGTTAAATGTGAGGGTTAGGACTAGGGTGAGGGTTAGGGTTAGGGTGAGGGCTAGGGTGAGGGTGAGGATTAGGGTTAGTGTTAGGATTAGGCTGAGGGTGAGGTTGAGGGTAAGGGTTAGGGTTAGGGTGAGTGTTAGGGTTAGGGTTAGTGGGAGGGTTAGGATGAGGGTTAGGGTTAGGATTAGGGTTAGTGTAAGGGCTAGGATAAGGGTAGGTTTAGAGTTAGGGTTAGGGTCAGGTTTAGGGTTAGGGTTAGGCTAAGGGTTATGGTGAGGGTGAGGTTTAGGGTTAGAGTTAGGGTTAGGATGAGGCTGAGGGTGAGGGTTAGGGTTAGGCTTAGTGTTAGGGTTAGGGTTAGGGTGAGGGTTAAGGTGAGATTGAGGGTTAAGGTTAGGGTTAGTTTTAGGCTTAGGATTAGGCTGAGTGTGAGGGTGAAGCTGAGTGTTAGGGTTAGGTTGAGGGTTAGGGTTAGGGTTATCGGGAGGGTTAGTATGAGGGTTAGGGTTAGGATTAGGGCTAGGATGAGGGCTAGGGTGAGGGTGAGGTTTAGGGTTAGGTTTAGGTTGAGGTTTTGTGTTAGGGATAGAGTGAGTGTTAGGATGAGGGTTAGGTTTAGGATTAGGGTTAGCATTAGGGCTAGTGTGAGGTTGATGGTTAGGTGAAGCGTTAGGCTTAGACTTAGGTTGAGGCTGAGCATGTGGTTGAGGGCAAGGATTAGCTTTAGGGTTCGGTTGAGGTTTAGTGTTAGGGTTAGGGATAGAGTTCGGGTTAGGGTGAGGGTGAGGTTTAGGGGTAGAGTTAGGGTTAGGATGAGGGTTAGGTTTAGGGTGAGGGTTAGGGTGGGGGTGATGGTAAGGGTAAATGTGAAATTTAGGCTGAGGGTGAGGGTTACGGTAAGGGTGAGGTTTAGGGTTAGGTTGAGGGTTAGGGTTAGGGTTAGGGTGAGGGTGAGGCTTAGATTGAGGATTAGTGTTAGGGTTAGTGTCGGGTTTAAGGTGAGAATGAGGCTTAGGGTTAGGGTGAGGGTAGGGTGAGTGTGAGGGTTAGGGTTAGTGTTAGGGTGAGGGTTAGTGTTAGGGTGATGGTTAGGGTTAGTGTTAGTGTGAGGTTTAGGGATGGGGTTAGGGTTAGGATTAATGTTAGGGTTAGGCTTAAGGTGAGGCTTAGGGTGAGGGTGAGCGTCAGGGTTAGGGTTTGATTGGGATTTGGGTTAGGTTGAGTGTGAGGGTTAGGGTTAGGGATAGGGATAGGCTTAGGTTTAGGCTGAGGGTGAGGGTGAGTGTGAGGCTTAGAGTTAGGGTGAGGGATAGGGTTAGGGTGAGAGTTAGGGTTTGGGTTAAGTTTAGGGTTAGGGTGAGGGTTAGGGTAGGGGTTACAGTGAGGGTGAGGGTTAGGGTTAGGTTTAGGGTTAGGGTTAGGTTTAGGGTTAGGGTGAGGGTGAGGATTAGGGTTATGGTTATTTTTAGGATGAGGTTTAGGATGAGTGTCAGGGTTAGGATTAGGGTTAGGGTGAGGGCTAGCATTAGGGTGAGGTTTAGGGTTAAGTTTAGGGTGAGGTTTAGGGTTAGAGGTTAGGTTAGGGTGAGGCTGAGTGTGAGGGTTGGGTTAGGGTTAGGTTTCGGTTGACGGTGAGTGTTAGGATTAGGGTTAGGGTTAGGGTTAGGGTTAGGTTTAAGGTAAGGATTAGTGTTAATGTTAGGGTTAGGGTTAGAGTTAAGGTGAGGTTGAGGGTGAGGGTGAGGGTGAGGGGTATGTTTATTGTTAGGGTGAGTTTTAGGTTTAGGGTTAGTGTTAGGGTGAGGGTTAGGATGACGGTTAGGGTTATGGTAAGGGTGAGGGTTAGGGTTAGGCTGAGGGTTAGGGTCAGGATTAGGGTTAATGTGAGGTTGAGGGTTAGGATTAGGGTTAGGGTTAGGGTTATTGTTAGGGTTAGGGTTACCGTTACAGTGAGGTTGAGGGTTAGGGTTAGAGTTAGGGTGAGCTTTTTCGTGTTAGGGTTAGGGTTAGAGATAGGATTAGGGTGAGGGTGAGGTTTAGGGGTAGAGTTAGGTTTAGGGTGAAGGTTAGTGTGAGGGTTAGGGTTAGGGTGAGGGTGAGGGTGATGGTTAGATTGATGATTAGTGTTAGGGTTAGTGTGAGTTTGAGGGTAAGGATGAGGTTTAGGCTTAGGGTGAGGGCTAGGGTGAGGTTGAGGATTAGGTTTAGTGTTAGGGTTAGGGTGAGGGTTATGGTTAGGGTTTGGGCTAGGTTTAGGTTTAGGTTTAGTGTTACGGTTAGGGTTTGGTTTAGGGTAAGGTTAGGGTAAGGGTTTTTGTTAGGGTTATTATTAGGGTTAAGGTTAGGATGAGGTTTAAGTTTACATTTCGGTTTAGAGTTAGGATTAGTTTTAGAATGAGGTTTAGAGTTAGAGTTAGGGTGAGTGTTAGGGTTAGAGTTAGGGTTAGCGTTAGGGTTAGGGTTAGGCTTAGGCTTTGGCTTAGACTTAGGCCCAGCATGTGGGTGAGGGTTAGGGTAAGGGTTAGGGTGAGGGTTAAGGTTAGGGTTAGGGTGAAGATTAGGATGAGGTTTAGGGTTAGGATTAGGGTTAGGCTGAGGAGTAGGGTGAGGGTTAGGGTGAGGGTTAGGCTTAGGGAGAGGGTGAGGTTTAGGGTTTGATTTAGGGTTAGGGGGAGTGTTAGTTCGAGGTTAGGGTTAGGGTTAGTGTTAAGTTAAAGGTTAGGTTGATGGATACGTTGAAGTTTTGGGTTAGGGTTATGGTTATGGTTAGGGTTAGGATGAGGGTTAGGCTGAGGGTGAGTGTGAGGTTTAGGGTTAGGCTTAGGGTTAGGTTTAGGTTTAGGTTTAGGATTAGTGTTATTGTTAGGGTTAGGGTTAGATTTATGGTAAAGTGAGGGTGAGGGTGATGGTGAAGTTTAGGGTTAGGGTTAGGGTGAGGTTTATGGTTAGGGTTAGGATTAGGATTAGGGTGAGGGTGAGGTTTAGGGTTAGATTTTGGGTTAGGGGCAGTATTAGTTCGAGGGTTAGGGTTAGGGTTAGGGTTAGGGTTAAGGGTAGGTTGATGGTTATGTTGAGGTTTTGGGTTAGGAATAGGGTTAGGGTTAGGATTAGGGTTAGGGTGAGGGTGAGTGTGAGGGTTAGGGTTAGGCTTAGGCTTAGGCGTAGGGTTAGGCTGAGGGTGAGGGTGGGGGTGAGGATTAGGGTTACGGTGATGGTTAGGGTTAGGGTTAGGTTGAGGGTTAGAATGAGGGTTAGGGTTAGAATTAAGGTTAGGGTGAGGGCTTGGGTGAGGGTGAGGATTAGGGTAAGGCTGAGGCTTAGGGTTAGTTTGAGCTTGAGGTTGAGGGTGAGGGTTTCAGTTAGGGTGATGGTTAGGTTTACGGTTAGGGTGAGGGTTTGTATGAGGTTTAGGTTAGGGTGTGGTTTAGGGTGATTATGATGGTAAGGGTAAAGGAGAGGTTTTGGCTGAGCGTGAGTGTTAAGATATGGGTTAGGGTTAGGGTTATTTTTCGGGTTAGGGTAAGGGTTAGTGTTAGGGTTAGGGTGAGGGTTAGACTGAGGATTCAGTTTAGGGTTAGTGTGAGGTTTAGGGTGAGGATAAGGGTTAGGGTTAGCGTGAGGGTGAGGGATAGAATTAGGGTTAGGGTGGTTGCTAGGGTGAGGGTGAGGTTTAGGTTTAGTTTAGGGTGAGGGCTAGGGTGAGTGTTAGGGTGAGGTTTAGTGTTAGGGATAGCGTTAGGTTTAGGATTAGGTGTAGGGTGAGGGTGAGTGTGAGGGTTAGGGTGAGGGTTAGGATTAGGCTTAGGGTTAGGATGCGAAATAGGGGTAGGGTTTGGGTTAGGGTTACAGAGAGTGTTAGGGTTAGGGATAGGGTTAGGCTTTGGGTTAAGCTGAGGGTGAGGGTGGGGTTTGGTTTAGGTTATTGTTAGTGTTATGGTGAGGGTTAAGTTTGCAGTGAGGGTGAGGCTGAGGGTGAGGGTTATGGTTAGGGTTAGGGTTTGGGTTAATGTTATTATTAGGGTTAGGGTTAGAGTTATGGTGAGGTTGAGGGTGAGGGTGAGGGTTAGGGTTAGGGTGAGGTTTAGGTTTAGGGTGAGGTTAAGGGTTAGGGTTAGGGTTAGGGTGAGGGTGAGGTTTACGGTTTGATATAGTGTTAGGGGAAGGGTTAGGAGGAGGGTTAGTTTTAGGGTTAATGTTAGGCTTAGTGTGAGGGTGAGGGTTAGGTTGAGGTTACGGGTTAGGGTTAGTGTGAGGTTTAGTATTATGGTTAGTGTTAGTGTTAGGGTTAGGGTAAGTGTTAGGGTGAGCATTTGGGTTAGGGTGAGGGTTATGGTTAGGGTGAGGGTTAGGGGTAGTGTTAGGGTTATTGTTAGGGTTAGGGTTAGTGTTACGGTTACAGTGAGGGTGAGAGTGAGGGTTAGGGTTAGTGTTAGGATGAAGTTTAGTGTTATGTTAGGGTTAGAATTAGGGTTAGGGTGAGACTGAGGTTTATGTTTACAGTTAGGCTTAGTGTTAGTTTTAGGTTTAGGGTGAGGGTTAGGGTTAGGCTTCGGCTTCGGCTTAGGCTTCGGCTTAGGCCGAGCATTAGGGTGAGGGTTAGGGTTAGGGTTAGAATGAGGATTAGGGTTAGGGTTAGGTTGAGGATTAGGATTCGGTTTAGGGTTAGGATTAGGGTTAGGATGAGGGCTAGGGTGAGGGTTAGGGTAAGGTATAGGGTTACGTTTAGGATTAGGGTTAGGTTGAGGTTGAGGGTGAGTGTGAGGATTAGGGTTAGGGTTAGTGTTATTGTTAGGGTTAGGGTCAGAGTTATGGAGAGGTTGAGGGTGCGGGTGAGGGTTAGTTTTAGGGTTAGGGTGGGGTTTAGTGTTAGGGTTAGGGTTAGTGTTAGTGTGAAGGTGAGGTTTAGGGTTAGATATAGGGTTAGGGGGACGGTTAGGGTGAGGCTTAGTGTTAGTCTTAGGGTGAGGGTGAGGGTTTGGTTTCAGGTTTAGGGTTAGGGTTAGGGTTAGGGTTATTGTGAGTGTTAGTGTTAAGGTTAGGGTTAATGTTTGGGTGAGGTTAAGTTTTAGGGTGAGGTTTTGAGTTAGGGTGAGGTTATGGTTTTGGTGAGTTTTAGTATTAGTGTTAGGGTTAGGGTTAGGATGAGGGTGAGGCTTAGGGTTCAAGTTAGGGTTAGAGTGAGGCTGAGGTTGAGGATGAGTGTTAGGGTTAGGGTTATTGTTAGGGTTAGGGTTAATTTGATGGTTAGGTTGAGGGTTAGGTTTAGTGTTAGGGTTAGGATTAGGATTAGGCTTAGGGTTAGAATGAGTGTGAGGTTTAGGGTTAGGGTAAGAGTTATGCTTAGGGTTAGGCTGAGGGTGAGGCTGAGGTTTAGTGTTAGGGTGAGGTTTAGGGTTAGGGTTAGGGTGAGAGTTAGGTTTCCGGTTAAGTTTAGGTTTAGGGTGAGGGTTAGGGTACGGGTTAATTTGAGGGTGAGCGTTAGGTTTAGGTTGAGCTTTAAGATTAGATTAGGGTTAGGGTTAGGATTACGGTGAGGGTGAGGTTTAGGTTTAGGGTGAGGTTAAGGGTTAGGGTTAGGGTTAGGGTGAGGGTGAGGTTTAGGATTAGAGTTAGGTTTAGGGTGAGGCTGAGGATGAGGGTTAGTGTTAGGGTTAGTGTTGGAGTTAGGGGAGGGTGAGGGTTAGGGTTAGGATTAGTATTAGGGTTAGGTTTAGGGTTAGGATGAGGGCTGGGGTGAGGTTGAGGGGTAGGGTTAGTGTTAGGGTGAGGTTTATGGGTAGCGTTAGGGTTAGGGTGAAGGTTTGGATGAGAGTTAGGATTACAGTGAGGGTGAGGGTTAGGGTTAGTTTGAGGGTTAAGGTTAGGATTAGGGTTAGGGTGAGGTTGAGTGTTAGGATTAGGGTTAGGCTTGGGTTTAGGGTTAGGATTAGTGTTATTGTTAGGGTTACGTTTAGATTTATGGTAAGGGTGAGGGTGAGTGTGAGGGTGAACGTTAGGGTTAGGGTTAGGGTGAGGTTTATGTTTAGGGTTAGGATTAGGTTTAGGCGAGGGTGAGGTTTAGGGTTAGATTTAGGGTGAGGGGGAGTGTTAGTTTGAAGTTAGGGTTAGGGTCAGTGTTAAGGTTAAGGTTAGGTTGATGGTTACGTTGAGGTTTTGGGTTAGGGTTATGGTTAGGGTTAGGATTAGGGTTAGGGTGAGGGTGAGTGTGAGGGTTAGGGTTAGGCTTAGGCTTAGGCTTAGGTTTAGGGTTAGGCTGAGGGTGAAGGTGGGGGTGAGGATTAGGGTTACAGTGATGGTTAGGTTTCGGGTTAGGTTGAGGGTTAGAATGAGGGTTAGGGTTAGGATTAAGGTTAGGGTGAGGGCTTGGGTGAGGGTGAGGATTAGGGTAAGGCTTAGGCTTAGGGTTAGGCTGAGCTTGAGGTTGAGGGTGAGGGTGTTGGTTAGGGTGATGGTTAGGTTTACGGTTAGGGTGAGGGTTTGTATGAGGTTTAGGGTTAGGGTGATTATGATGGTAAGGGTAAAGGAGAGGTTTTGGCTGAACGTGAGTGTTAATTTAAGGGTGAGGGTTAGGGTTATTTTTAGGGTTAGTGTAAGGGTTAGTGTTAGGGTTAGGGTGAGGGTTAGATTGAGGATTCAGTTTAGGGTTAGTGTGAGGTTTAGGGTGAGGATGAGGGTTAATGTTAGGGTGAGGGTGAGGGATAGAATTAGGGTTAGGCGTAGGTTTAGGGTTAGGATTAGTGTTATTGTTATGGTTAGTTTTAGATTTATGGTAAGGGTGAGGGTGAGGGTGAGGGTGAAGGTTAGGGTTAGGGTTAGGGTGAGGTTTATGGTTAGGGTTAGGATTAAGTTTATGGTGAGGGTGAGGTTTAGGGTTAGATTTAGGGTTAGGGGGAGTGGTAGTTCGAAGTTAGGGTTAGGGTTAGTGTTAAGGTTAAGGTTAGGTTGATGGTTATGTTGAGGTTTTGGGTTAGGGTTATGGTTAGGGTTAGGATTAGGTTTAGGGTGAGTGTGAATGTGAGGGTTAGGGTTAGGCTTAGGCTTAGGGTTAGGCTGAGGGTGAGGGTGGGGGTGAGGATTAGGGTTAGGGTGATGGTCAGGGTTAGGGTTAGGTTGAGGGTTAGAATGAGGGTTAGGATTAGGATTAGGGTTAGGGTGTGGGCTAGGGTGAGGGTGAGGATTAGGGTAAGGCTTAGGCTTAGGGTTAGGCTGAGCATGAGTTTGAGGGTGAGGGTTTCCGTTAGGGTGAGGGTTAGTATGAGGTTTAGGGTTAGGGTGTGGGTTAGGGTGAGGGTTTGGATGAGGGTTAGGGTTACAGTGAGGTTGAGGATTAGGGTTAGGTATAGGATTAGGGTTAGGATTAGGGTTAAGGTGAGGGTGAGTGTTAGGATTAGCGTTAGGCTTACTTTTAGGGTTAGGTATAGGGTTATGATTAGTGTTATTGTTAGAGTTAGGGTTAGATTTATGGTGAGTGTGAGGGTGACGTTTAGAGTTAGAGTTAGGGTGAGGTTTATGGTTAGTGTTAGGATTAGGGTTAGGGTGAGGGTGTGGTTTAGGGTTAGATTTAGGGTTAGGGTGAGGATTAGGGTTAGGATTTGGGTGAGAGTTTGTCTTCCGCTTAAGTTTAGGGTTAGGGTGAGGGTTAGGGTTAGGTTGAGGTTTAGGTTTAGGGATAGTGTGATGGTTAGATTTAGGGTTAATGTTAGGGTTAGGATGAGGATTAGAGTTAGGATTAATGTTAGGGTGAGGACTAGGGTGAGGTTGAGGGTTAGTGTTAATGTTAGGGTGAGGGTTTGGATGAGTGTTAGGGTTACAGTGAGGGTGAGGATTAGGGTTAGGTTGAGGGTTAGCGTTAGGATTAGGGTTAGGTTGAGGGTGAGTGTTAGGATTAGGGTTAGGCTTAGGGTTAGGTTTAGGTTTAGGGTTAGGATTAGTGTTACTGTTAGGGTTAGGGTTAGATTTATGGTAAGGTGAGGGTAAGGGTGAGGGTGAAGGTTAGGGTTAGGGTTAGGGTGAGGTTTATGGTTAGGGTTAGGATTAGGGTTGGGGTGAGCGTGAGGTTTAGGTTTAGATTTTGGGTTAGGGGGAGTGTTATTTCGAGGGTTAGGGTTAGGGTTAGGGTTAGGGTTAAGGTTATTTTGATGGTTATGTTGAGGTTTTGGGTTAGGATTAGGGTTAGTGTGAGGGTGAGTGTGAGTGTTAGGGTTAGGGTTAGGCTTAGGCTTAGGGTTAGGCCGAGGATGAGGGCGGGGGTAAGGATTAGGGTTACAGTGATGGTTAGGGTTAGGGTTAGGTTGAGGGTTAGAATGAGGGTTAGGGTTAGTATTAAGGTTAGGGTGAGGGCTTGGGTGAGGGTGAGGATTAGGGTAAGGCTTAGGCTTAGGGTTAGGCTGATCTTGAGGTTGAGGGTGAGATTTTGGTTAGGGTAATGTTTAGGTTTAAGGTTAGGGTGTGGGTTTGTATGATTTTTAGGGTTAGGGTGATTATGATGGTAAGGGTAAAGGAGAGGTTTTGGCTGAGCATGAGTGTTAAGATAAGGGTGAGGGTGAGGGTTAGGTTTAGGGTTAACGTAAGGGTTAGTGTTAGGGTTAGGGTGAGGGTTAGATTGAGGATTCAGTTTAGGGTTAGTGTGAGGTTTAGGGTTAGGGTTAGGGTGAGGGTGAGGGATAGAATTAGGGTTTGGCTTAGGTTTAGGGTTAGGATTAGTGTTATTGTTAGGGTTAGGTTTAGATTTATGGTAAGTGTTAAGGTGAGGGTGAGGGTGAAGGTTAGGGTTAGGGTTAGGGTGAGGTTTATGCTTAGGGTTAGGATTAGGTTTAGGTTGAAGGTGAGGTTATGGGTTAGATTTAGGGTTAGGGGGAGTGGTAGTTAGAGGTTAGGGTTAGGGTTAGTGTTAAGGTTAAGGTTAGGTTGATGGTTACGTTGAGGTTTTGGATTAGGGTTATGCTTAGGGTTAAGATTAGGGTTAGGGTGAGGGTGAGTGTGAGGGTTACGGTTAGGCTTAGGCTTAGGCTTAGGGTTAGGCTGAGGGTGAAGGTGGGGGTGAGGATTAGGGTTAGGGTGATGGTTAGGGTTAGGGTTAGGGTGAGGGTTAGAATGAGGGTTAGGATTAGGATTAGGGTTAGGGTGAGGGCTAGGGTGAGGCTGAGGATTAGGGTAAGGCTTAGGCTTAGGGTTAGGCTGAGCTTGAGGTTGAGGTTGAGGGTTTCGGTTAGGGGGAGGGTTAATATGAGTTTTAGGGTTAGGGTGTGGGTTAGGGTGAGGGTTTGGATGAGGGTTAGGGTTACAGTGAGGTTGAATGTTAGGGTTAGCTATAGGGTTAGCGTTAGGATTAGGTTTAGGGTGAGGGTGAGTGTTAGGATTAGGGTTAGGCTTAGTTTTAGGGTTAGGTTTAGGGTTAGGATTAGTGTTATTGTTAGGGTTAGGGTTAGATTTATGGTAAGGGTGAGGATGAGGGTGAGGGTGAAGTTTAGGGTTAGAGTTAGGGTGAGGTTTATGGTTAGTGTTAGGATTAGGGTTAGGGTGAGGGTGAGGTTTAGGGTTAGATTTAGGGTTAGGGTGAGAATTAGGGTTAGGATTAGGGTGAGAGTTTGGGTTCTGCTTAAGTTTAGGATTAGGGTGAGGGTTAGGGTTAGGTTGAGGGTTAGGTTTAGGTATACTGTGATGGTTAGAGTTAGGATTAGAGTTAGCGTTAGGATGAGGATTAGAGTTAGGATTAATTTTAGGGTGAGGACTAGGGTGAGGTTGAGCGTTAGTGTTAGGGTTAGGGTGAGGATTTGGATGAGGGTTAGGGTTACAGTGAGGGTGAGGATTAGGGGTAGGTTGAGGGTTAGCATTAGGATTAGGGTTAGGTTGAGGGTGAGTGTTAGGATTAGGGTTAGGCTTAGGGTTAGGTTTAGGTTTAGGGTTAGCATTAGTGTTATTGTTAGGTTTAGGGTTAGATTTATGGTAAGGTGAGGGTGAGGGTGAGGGTGAGTTTAGGGTTAGGGTTAGGGTGAGGTTTATGGTTAGGGTTAGGATTAGGGTTAAGGTGAGGGTGAGGTTTAGGGTTAGATTTTGGGTTAGGTGGAGTGTTAGTTCGAGGGTTAGGGTTAGGGTTAGGGTTAGGGTTAGGGTTAAGGGTAGGTTGATGGTTATGTTGAGGTTTTGGGTTAGGATTAGGGTTAGGGTAAGGATTAGGGTTGGGGTGAGGGTGAGTATGAGGTTTATGGTTAAGGTTAGGCTTAGGCTTAGGGTTAGGCTGAGGGTGAGGGCAGGGATGAGGATTAGGGTTACAGTGATGGTTAGTGTTAGGGTTAGGTTGAGGGTTAGAATGTGGGTTAGGGTTAGGATTAAGATTAGGGTGACGGCTTGGGTGAGGGTGTGGTTTAGGGTAAGGCTTAGGCTTAGGGTTAGGCTGAGCTTGAGTTTGAGGGTGAGGGTTTCGGTTAGGGTGATGGTTAGGTTTACGGTTAGGGTGAGGGTTTGTATGAGGTTTAGGGTTAGGGTGTGGGTTAGGGTGATTATGATGGTAAGGGTAAAGGAGAGGTTTTGGCTGAGGGTGAGTGTTAAGATAAGGGTGAGGGTTAGGGTTATTTTTCGGGTTAGGATAATGGTTAGTGTTAGGGTTAGGGTGAGGGTTAGATTGAGGATTCAGTTTAGGGTTAGTGTGTGGTTTAGGGTGAGGATGAGGGTTAGGGTTAGGGTGAGGGTGAGGGATAGAATTAGGGTTAGGTTGAGGGCTAGGGTGAGGGTGAGGTTTAGGTTTAGGGTTAGGGTGAGGGCTAGGGTGAGTGTTAGGGTGAGGTTTAGTGTTAGGGATAGGGATAGGTTTAGGATTAGGTTTAGGGTGAGGCTGAGTGTGAGGGTTAGGGTTAGGGTTAGGATTAGGCTTAGGGTTAGGGTGCGGACTAGGGGTAGGGTTTGGGTTAGGGTTACGGTGAGTGTTAGGGTTAGGGATAGGGTTAGGCTTTGGGTTAAGCTGAGGGTGAGGGTGGGTTTGGTTTAGGTTATTGTTAGTGTTATGGTTAGGGTTAAGTTTGCAGTGAGGGTTAGGCTGAGGGTGAGGGTTATGGTTATGGTTAGGGTTTGGGTTAATGTTTTTATTAGGGTTAGGGTTAAAGTTACGGTGAGATTGAGGGTGAGGGTGAGGGTTAGGATTAGGGTGAGGTTTAGGGTGAGGTTTAGGTTTAGGGTTAGGTTTAGTGTTAGGGTGAGGGTGAGATTTAGGGTTTGATATAGGGTTAGTGAGAGGGTTACGGTGAGCATTAGGGTTAGGGTTAATGTTAAACTTAGGGTGAGGGTGAAGGTTAGGTTGAGTTTAAGGGTTAGGGTTAGTGTGAGGGTTAGTATTAGGGTTAGGGTTAGTGTTAGGGTTAGGGTAAGTGTTAGGGTGAGCGTTTGGGTTAGGGTGAGGGTTATGTTTAGAGTGATGGTTAGGGGTGGGTTTAGGGTTATTGTTAGGGTTAGGATTAGTGTTACGATTACATTGAGGGTGACAGTGAGGGTTTGGGTTAGGGTTAGGATGAGGTTTAGTATTATGTTAGGGTTAGAATTAGGGTTAGGTTGAGACTGAGGTTTATGTTTACAGTTAGGCTTAGTGTTAGTTTTAGGTTTAGGGTGAGGGTTAGGGTTAGGCTTAGGCTTCGGCTTAGGCTTAGGCCAAGCATGAGGTTGAGGGTGAGGGTTAGGATGAGGTTTAGGGTTAGGATTAGGGTTAGGGTTAGGTCTAGGGTGAGGGTTAGGTTGAGGGTTAGGGTTATTGATAGAGTCAGGTTTAGGATTAAGGTTAGGGTGAGGTTGAGTGTGAGGGTTAGGGTTAGGGTTAGGATTAGGCTTAGGGTTAGGGTGAGGGTTAAGATTAGGGTTTGTGTTATGGTGAGGGTGAGGCTGAGCATTAGGGTTTGGTTTAGGGTTAGATTTAGGGTAAGGTTTAGGATTAGGGTTATGGTTCCGGTGAGGGTTTGGGTTAGAGTAAGGGTTAGGCTTAGGGTTAGGCTGAGGTTGAGGGTCGGGGTGAGGGTGAGGGTTATGGTTAGTGTTAGGGTGAGGGTTAGGATGAGGGTTAGGGTTAGGATTAGGGTGAGGGTGAGGTTTAGGTTTAGGGTGAGGTTTAGGTTTAGGGTTAGGGTTAGGGTGAGAGTGAGGTTTAAGATTAGAGATAGGTCTCGGGTGAGGCTGAGGGTGAGGGTTAGGGTTAGGGTTAGTGTTAGAGTTAGGGTTAGGGTGAGGTTTAATGTGAGGATGAGGGTTAGGCTTAGGTTTAAGAGTAGGATTAGGGTAAGGGTTAGGGTGAATGTAAGGATTAGGGTGAGTGTGAGGGTTAGGGTTAGGGTTAGGCTTCGACTTAGGTTTAGGCTGAGGGTGAGGGTTAGGGTTAATGTGAGTGTTAGGGTTAGGGTTAGGGTGAGGGTTAGGCTGAGTTTGAGGGTTAAGCTCAGGTTTAGGATTAGGTTAAGATTTAGGGTGAGTGTGAGGGTTAGGGTTAAGGGTAGGCTTCGGTTTAGGGTTAGGCTGAGGGTGAGGGTGAGGGTGAGGTTTAGGGTTAGGGTGAGGGTTAGGGTTAGGTTTAGAGTGATAGTTTGGGTTCGGGTTAAGTTCAGGGTTAGGGTGAGTGTTAGGGTTAGGTTAAGGGTTAGGGTTAGGGATAGTGTGATGGTTAGGGTGAGGGTTAGGGTTAGGATGAGGATTAGGGTTATGTTTAGGTTTAGGATGAGGGCTAGGGTGAGGATGAAGGTTATAGGGTTAGTGTTAGGTTGAGGTTTATGGTTAGCGTTAGGGTTAGGGTGAGGGTTTGGATGAGAGTTAGGATTACAGTGAGGTTGAGGGTTAGGGTTAGTTTGAGGGTTAGGGTTAGGATTAGGGTTAGGGTGAGGGTGAGTGTTAGGATTAGGGTTAGGCTTAGGTTTAGGGTTAGGATTAGTGTTATTGTTAGGGTTAGGTTTAGATTTATGGTAAGGGTGAGGGTGAGGGTGAGGGTGAAGATTAGGGTTAGGGTTAGGGTGAGGTTTATGTTTAGGGTTAGGATTAGGTTTAGGGTGAGGGTGAGGTTTAGGGTTAGATTTAGGGTTAGGGGGAGTGTTAGTTCGAGGTTAGGGTTAGTGTTAGTGTTAAGGTTAAAGTTAGGTTGATGGTTACATTGAGGTTTTGGGTTAGGGTGATGGTTAGGTTTAGGATTAGGGTTAGGGTGAGGGTGAGTGTGAGGGTTAGGGTTAGGCTTAGGCTTAGGCTTAGGGTTAGGCTGAGGGTGAGGGTGGTAGTGAGGATTAGGGTTAGGGAGATGGTTAGAGTTAGGGTTAGGTTGAGGGTTAGAATTAGGGTTAGGAATAGAATTAGGGTTAGGGTGAGGGCTAGGGTGAGGGTGAGGATTAGGGTAAGGCTTAGGCTTAGGGTTAGGCTGAGCTTGAGGTTGAGGGTGAGGGTTTCGGTTAGGGTGAGGGTTAGTATGAGGGTTAGGGTTAAGGTGTGGGTTAGGGTGAGGGTTTGGATGAGGGTTAGGGTTACAGTGAGGTTGAGTATTAGGGTTAGGTATAGGGTTAGGGTTAGCATTAGGGTTAGGGTGAGGTTGAGTGTTAGGATTAGGATTAGGGTTAGGTTTAGGGTTAGTTTTAGGGTTAGGATTAGTTTTATTGTTAGGTTTAGGGTTAGATTTATCTTAAGGGTGAGGGTGAGGGTGAGGGTGAAGTTTAGTGTTAGAGTTAGGGTGAGGTTTATGGTTAGTGTTAGGATTATGGTTAGTGTGAGGGTGAAGTTTAGGGTTAGATTTAGGGTTAGTGTGAGGATTAGGGTTAGGATTAGTGTGAGTTTGGGTTCCGCTTAAGTTTAGGTTTAGGGTGAGGGTTAGGGTTAGGTTGAGGGTTAGGTTTAGGGATAGTGTGATGGTTAGAGTTATGGTTAGGGTTAGGGTTAGCATGAGGATTAGAGTTAGGATTAAGGTTAGGGTGAGGACTAGGGTGAGGTTGAGCGTTAGTGTTAGGGTTAGGGTGAGGGTTAGGGTTACAGTGAGGGTGAGGATTAGGGTTAGGTTGAGGGTTAGAGTTAGGATTAGGGTTAGGTTGAGGGTGAGTGTTAGGATTAGGGTTAGGCTTAGGGTTAGGTTTAGGTTTAGGGTTAGGATTAGTGTTATTGTTAGGGTTAGGGTTAGATTTATGGTAAGGTGAGGGTGAGGGTGAGGGTGAAGTTTAGGGTTAGGGTTAGGGTGAGGTTTATTGTTAGGGTTAGGATTAGGGTTAGGGTGAGGGTGAGGTTTAGGGTTAGATTTTGGGTTAGAGGGAGTGTTAGTTCGAGGGTTAGGGTTAGGGTTAGGGTTAGGGTTAAGGGTAAGTTGATGGTTATGTTGAGGTTTTGGGTTAGGATTAGGATTAAGGTTAGGGTGAGGGTGAGTGTGAGGGTTAGGTTTGGGTTTGGTTTAGGCTTATGGTTAGGCTGAGGGTGAGGGCGGGGTTGAGGATTAGGGTTATGGTGATGTATAGGGTTAGGGTTAGGTTGAGGGTTAGAATGAGGGTTAGGTTTAGGATTAAGGTTAGGGTGAGGGCTTGGGTGAGCGTGAGGATTAGGGTAAGGCTTAGGCTTAGGGTTAGGCTGAGCTTGAGGTTGAAGGTGAGGGTTTAGGTTAGGGTGATGTTTAGGTTTACGGTTAGAGTGAGGGTTTGTATGAGGTTTAGGGTTAGGGTGTGGGTTAGGGTGATTATGATGGTAAGGGTAAAGGAGAGGTTTTGGCTGAGCGTGAGTGTTAAGATAAGGGTGAGGGTTAGGGTTATTTTTCGGGTTAGGGTATGGGTTAGTTTTAGGGTTAGGGTGAGGGTTAGATTGAGGATTCAGTTTAGGGTTAGTGTGAGGTTTAGGTTGAGGATGAGGGTTAGGGTTAGGATGAGGGTGAGGGATAGAATTAGGGTTAGGTTGGGGCCTAGGGTGAGGGTGAGGTTTAGGTTTAGGGTTAGGGTGAGGGCTAGGGTGAGTGTTAGGGTGAGGTTTAGTGTTAGGGATAGGGTTAGGTTTAGGGTGAGGGTGAGTGTGAGGGTTAGGGTTAGGGTTAGGATTAGGCTTAGGGTTAGGGTGCGGACTAGGGGTAGGGTTTGGGTTAGGGTTACGGTGAGGGTTAGGGTTAGGGATAGGGTTAGGCTTTGAGTTAAGCTGAGGGTGAGGGTGGGGTTTGGTTTAGGTTATTGTTAGTGTTATGGTTAGGATTAAGTTTGCAGTGAGGGTTAGGCTGAGGGTGAGGTTTATGGTTAGGGTTAGGGTTTGGGTTAATGTTATTATTAGGGTTAGGGTTAGATTTACGGTGAGGTTGAAGGTGAGGGTGAGGGTTAGGGTTAGGGTGAGGTTTAGGGTGAGGTTTACGTTTAGGGTTAGGTTTAGTGTTAGGGTGAGGGTGAGGTTTAGGGTTTGATATAGGGTTAGGGGGAGGGTTAGGGTGTGGGTTAGGGTTAGGGTTAATGTTAGGTTTAGGGTGAGGGTGAGGATTAGGTTGAGTTTAAGGGTTAGGTTTAGTATGAGGATTAGTATTAGGGTTAGGGTAAGTGTTAGGATTAGTGTAAGTGTTAGGGTGAGCGTTTGGGTTAGGGTGAGGGTTATGTTTAGAGTGATGGTTAGGGGTCGGGTTAGGGTTATTGTTATGGTTAGGGTTAGGGTTATGGTTACATTGAGGGTGAGAGTGAGGATTAGGATTAAGGTTAGGATGAGGTTTAGTGTTATGTTAGGGTTAGAATTAGGGTTAGGTTGAGACTGAGGTTTATGTTTACAGTTAGGCTTAGTGTTAATTTTAGGTTTAGGGTGAGGGTTAGGGTTAGGCTTAGGCTTTGGCTTAGGCTTAGGCCGAGAATGAGGTTGAGGATGAGGGTTAGGATGAGGTTTAGTGTTATGTTAGGGTTAGAATTAGGGTTAGGTTGAGACTGAGGTTTATGTTTGCAGTTAGGCTTAGTGTTAGTTTTAGGGTTAGGATTAGGGTTAGGGTTAGGTCTAGGGTGAGGGTTAGGTTGAGGGTTAGGATTATTGATAGAGTCAGGTTTAGGATTAAGGTTAGGGTGAGGTTGAGTGTGAGGGTTAGGGTTAGGGTTAGGATTAGCTTAGCGTTAGGGTGAGGGTTAAGATTAGTGTTTGTGTTGTGGTGAGGGTGAGGCTGAGGCTTAGGGTTTGGTTTAGGATTAGATTTAGGGTAAGGTTTAGGGTTAGGGGTAGGGTTCCCTTGCGGGTTTGGTAGGGTTAGGGTTAGGCATAGGGTTAGGCTGAGGGTGAGGGTGAGGGTGAGGTTGAGGGTTAGGGTTAGTGTTAGGGTGAGGGTTAGGATGATGTTAGGGTTAGGATTAGGGTGAGGGTGAGGTTTAGGGTTAGGGTGAGGTTTAGGATTAGGGTTAGCGTTAGGGTTAGGGTGAGGTTTAGGATTAGAGTTAGGTCTCGGGTGAGGCTGAGGTTGAGGGTTAGGGTTAGGGTTAGTGTTAGAGTTAGGATTAGGGTGAGGGTTAATGTGAGGGTGAGGGTTAGGCTTAGGGTTAAGAGTAGGATTAGGGTAAGGGTTAGGGTGAGTTTAAGTGTTAGGGTGAGTGTGAGGGTTAGCATTAGGGTTAGGCTTCGGCTTAGGTTTAGGCTAAGGGTGAGGGTTAGGTTTAGGGTGAGTGTTAGGTTTAGGGTTAGGGTGAGGGTTAGGCTGAGGGTGATGGTTAAGCTCAGGTTTAGGATTAGGATTAAGTTAATGTTTAGGGTGAGTGTGAGGGTTAGGATTAGGGGTAGGCTTCGGCTTAGGGTTAGGCTGAGGGTGAGGGTGAGGGTGAGGGTTAGGGTTAGGGTGAGTGTTAGGGTTAGGGTTAGGGTGAGATTTTGGGTTCGGGTTAATTTTAGGGTTAGGGTGAGAGTTAGGGATAGGTTGAGGCTTAGGGTTAGGGATAGTGTGATGGTTAGTGTGAGGGTTAGGGTTAGGATGAGGATTAGGGTTATATTTAGGGTTAGGATGAGTGCTAGGGTGAGGTTGAGGGTTATAGTGTTAGTGTTAGATTGAGGTTTATGGTTAGCGTTAGGGTTAGGGTGAGGGTTTGGATGAGAGTTAGGATTACAGTGAGGGTGAGGGTTAGGGTTAGTTTGAGGGTTAGGGTTAGTACTAGGGTTAGGGTGAGGGTGAGTGTTAGGATTAGGGTTAGGCTTAGGTTTAGGGTTAGGATTAGTGTTATTGTTAGGGTTAGGTTTAGATTTATGGTAAGGGTGAGGGTGAGGGTGAGGGTGAACGTTAGGGTTAGGTTTAGGGTGAGGTTTATGTTTAGGGTTAGGATTAGGTTTAGGGTGAGGGTGAGTGTGAGGGTTAGGGTTAGGCTTAGGCTTAGGCTTAGGGTTAGGCTGAGGTTGAGGGTGGGGGTGAGGATTAGGGTTAGGGTGATGGTTAGGTTTAGGGTTAGAGTGAGGGTTAGGATTAGGATTAGGGTTAGGGTGAGGGCTAGGGTGAGGGTGAGGATTAGGGTAAGGCTTAGGCTTAGGGTTAGGCTGAGCTTGAGGTTGAGGGTGAGGGTTTCGGTTAAGGTGAGGGTTAGTTAAGCTTTAGGGTTAGGGTGTGGGTTAGGGTGAAGTTTTAGATGAGGATTAGAGTTACAGTGAGGTTGAGGATTAGGGTTAGGTATAGGGTTAGGGTTAGGATTAGGGTTAGGGTGAGTGTGTGTTAGGATTAGGGTTAGGCTTAGGTTTAGGGTTAGGTTTAGGGTTAGGATTAGTGTTATTGTTAGGGTTAGGGTTAGCTTTATGGTGAGGGTTAGGGTGAAGTTTAGTGTTAGAGTTAGGGTGAGGTTTATGGTTAGTGTTAGGATTAGGGTTAGAGTGAGGGTGAGGTTTAGGTTTAGATTTAGGCTTAGGGTGAGGATTAGGGTTAGGAATATTGTGAGAGTTTGGGTTCTGCTTATGTTTAGGGTCAGCGTGAGGGTTAGGGTTAGGTTGAGGGTTAGGTTTAGGGATAGTGTGATGGTTAGAGTTAGGGTTAGGGTTAGGGTTAGGATGAGGATTAGAATTAGGATTTAGGTTAGGGTGAGGAATAGGGTGATATTGAGGTTTAGTATTAGTGTTAGGTTGAGGGTTTGGATGAGAGTTAGCGTTACAGTGAGGGTGAGGATTAGGGTTAGGTTGAGGGTTAGCGTTAGGATTAGGGTTAGATTGAGGGTGAGTGTTAGGATTAGGGTTAGGCTTAGGGTTAGGGTTAGGTTTAGGGTTAGCATTAGTGTTATTGTTAGGGTTAGGGTTAGATTTATGGTAAGGTGAGGGTGAGGGTGAGGGTGAAGTTGAGGGTTAGGGTTAGGGTGAGGTTTATGTTTAGTGTTAGGATTAGGTTTAGGGTGAGAGTGAGGTTTAGGGTTAGATTTAGGCTTAGGGTGAGGATTAGGGTTAGGATTAGGGTGAGAGTTTGGGCTCCGCTTATGTTTAGGGTTAGGGTTAGGGTTAGGGTTAGGTTGAGGGTTAGGTTTAGGGATAGTGTGATGGTTAGAGTTAGGGTTAGGGTTAGGGTTAGGATGAGGATTAGAGTTAGGATTAAGGTTAGGGTGAGGACCAGGGTGAGGTTGAGGGTTAGTATTAGGGTTAGGGTGAGGTTTGGATGAGGGTTAGGGTTACAGTGAGGGTGAGGATTAGGGTTAGGTTGAGGGTTAGCGTTAGGATTAGGGTTAGGTTGAGGGTGAGTGTTAGAATTAGGGTTAGGCTTAGGGTTAAGTTTAGGATTAGGGTTAGGATTAGTGTTATTGTTCGGATTAGGGTTATATTTATGGTAAGGTGAGAGTTAGGGTGAGGGTGAAGGTTAGGGTTAGGGTTAGGGTGAGGTTTATGGTTAGGGTTAGGATTAGGGTTAGGGTGAGGTTCAGGTTTAGGGTTAGATTTTGGGTTAGGGGGAGTGTTAGTTCGAGGGTTAGGGTTAGGGTTAGGGCTAGGGTTAAGGGTAGGTTGATGGTTATGTTGAGGTTTTGGGTTTGGATTAGTGTTAGGGTTAAGATTAGGGTGTAGGTTAGGGTGATTATGATGGTAAGGGTAAAGGAGAGGTTTTGGCTGGGGGTGAGTGTTAAGATAAGGGTGAGTGTTAGGGTTATTTTTCGGGTTAGGGTAAGGGTTAGTGTTAGGGTTAGGGTGAGGGTAAGATTGAGGATTCGGTTTAGGGTTAGTGTGAGGTTTAGGGTGAGGATGAGGGTTAGGGTTAGGGTGAGGTGAGGGATAGAATTAGGGTTAGGGTGAGGGCTAGGTTGAGGATGAGGTTTAGGTTTCAGGTTAGGGTGTCAGCAAGGGTGAGTGTTAGGTTGAGGTTTAGTGTTAGCGATAGGGTTAGGTTTAGGATTAGGGTTAGGGTGAGGGTGAGGGTGAGGGTTTGGGTTAGGGTTAGGATTAGGCTTAGGGTTAGGGTGAGGATTATTGTTAGGGTTTGGATCAGGGTGAGGTTTAGGTTAGGTTTAGGGTTAGCATTATGGTGACTGTGAGATTTAGTGTTAGATATAGAGTTAGGGGTAAAGTTAGGGTGAGGGTTATGGTTAGGGTTAGTGTTAGGCTTAGGGTAAGGGTGAGGGTTAGGTTGAGTTTAAAGGTAAGGGTTAGGGTTAGTGTTAGTGTGAGGGTTAGTATTAGGGTTAGGGTTAGTGTTATGGTTAGCGTAAGTGTTAGGGTGAGGGTTTGGGTTAGGGTGAGGGTTATGGTTAGTGTGAGGGTTAGGGTTAGGGTTAGGGTTATTGTTAGGGTTAGGGTTAGGGTTACGGTTACAGTGAGGAAGAGAGTGAGGGTTAGGGTTAGGGTTAGGATGAGGTTTAGGGTTATGTTAGGGTTAGAATTACGGTTAGGGTGAGAGTTAGGTTTAGGTTTAGATTTAGGCTTAGTGTTAGTTTTACGGTTAGTGTGAGAATTAGGGTTAGGCTTAGGCTTAGGCTTAGGCTTAGGCTTATGCTGAGCATGAGGGTGAGGGTGAGGGTTAGGATGAGGTTTAGGTTTAGTATTAGGTTTAGGGTTAGGGCTAGGGTGAGGGTTAGGTTGAGGGTTAGGGTTAGGGTGAGAGTTAGGTTTAGTATTAAGGTTAGGGTGAGGTTGAGTGTGAGGGTTAGGGTTAGGGTTAGGATTAGGCTTAGTGTTAGGGTGAGGGTTAAGATTAGGGTTTGGGTTATGATGAGGGTGAGTCTGAGGATTAGGGTTTGGTTTAGGGTTAGATTTCGCGTTAGGTTTAGGGTTAGGTTTAGGGTTATGGTGAGGGTTAGTGTTAGGGTTAGGGTTAGGCTGAGGGTGAGGGTGCGGGTGAGGGTGGGAGTGAGGGTTAGGGTTAGAGTTAGGGTTAGGTTTAGGGTTATTGTTAGTGTTATAGTAAGAGTTAAGTTTGCAGTGAGGGTGAGGCTGAGGTTGAGGGTTATGGTTATGGTTAGGGTTAGGGTTAGTGTTAGTGTTATTGTTAGGGTTAGGGTTAGAGTTACTGTGAGGTTGAGGGTGAGGTTGATAGTTTAGAGTTAGGGTGAGGTTTAGGGTGAGGTTTAGGGTTAGGTTTAGGCTGAGGGTGAGGTTTAGGGTTAGAGTTAGGGTTAGGGGGATGCTTATGGTGAGGTTTAGCGTTATGGTTAGTGTTAAGGTTAGGGTGAGGGTGAGGGTTAGGATGAGGTTTAGGGATAGGATTAGGGTTAGGATTAGGGTTAGGGTGAGGGTGAGTGTAAGGGTTAGGGTGAGGGTTAGGCTTAGGCTTAGGGTTAGGATGAGGCTAAAAGTGGGGGTGAGGATTAGGGTTAGGGTGATGGTTAGGGTTAGGATTAGTCTTATTGTTAGAGTTAGTGTTAGAGTTCCGGTGAGGGTGAGGGTGCAGGTGAGGGTTAGGTTTAGGGTTAGTGTGAGTGTTAGTGCTTGGGTTAGGATTAGTTTTAGGGTCATGGTAAGTTTTAGGGTGAGGTTTTGGGTTAGTGTGAGGGTTATGGTTAGGGTTAGGGTCAGGTTTAGGGTTTGGGTTAGAGTTAGGTTTAGGGTGAGAGGTAGGGGGAGGTTTAGGGTTAGGGTTAGGGTTAGGATTAGGGTTAGGTTGAGGGTGAGTGTGTGTGTTAGGGTTAGGTTTAGGATTAGGCTTAGGTTTAGGCTCAGGGTGAGGTTGAGGATGAAGGTTAGGGTTGGGGTGAGCATTAAGGTTCGGGTTACGTTTAGGTTTAGGGTGAGGGTTAGGGTAAAGGTTATGGTGAGGGAGAGGGTTAGGATTAGTTTGAAGGTTTGGGTTAGGGTGAGGGTGAGGATTAGCATTAGGTTTAGGGTGAGAGTTAGGATGAGGGTTAGTTTTAGGATTAGGGTTAGAGTGAGGGCTATTTTGAGTGTGAGATTTAGGCTTAGGGTTAGTGTGACGTTTAGGGTTAAGGTAAGGGTTAGGGTTAGGGTGAGGTTGAGGTTTAGGGTTAGAGTTAGTGTTACGGTGAGGCTGAGTTTGAGCATTAGGTTTAGGGTTAGAGTTAGATTTAGGGTTAGGGTGAGGGTGAGGTTTAGGCTTAGGGTTAGGCTTAGGGTTAGCATTAGGATTAGGGTAAGCTTTCGGGTAAGTCTGAGGGTTAGGGTTAGGGTTAAGGTTAGGTTTAGGGTTAGGCTGAGTGTGAGCATGAAGGTGAGAGTTAGGGTTAGGGTGAGGTTTAGGGTTAGGGTTAGGGTGAGTGTTAAGGTTAGGTTGAAGGTTAGGTTTAGGGTTATGGTGAGGGTTAGGGTTAGGGTTAGGGTGAGGGTTAGGTTGAGGATTAGGGTTAGGATTAGAGTTAGGGTGAGGGCTAGGGTGAGGGTGAGTATTGGGGTTAGTGTTAGTGTGAGGTTTAGGGTTAGGGTTAGGGAAAGGGTGAGAGTTAGGATGAGGGTTAGGGTTATGGTGACATGAGGGTTAGTGTTAGGGTGGGGCTTAGGGTTAGAATTAGGGTTAGGTTGATGCTGAGGTTTAGGATTAGTGTTATGGTTAGGGTTAGGTTTAGGGTTACGATTAGTGTTATTGTTAGGATTAAGGTTAGATTTACTGTGATAGTGAGGGTGAGGGTGAGGGTGAGAGTTAGGTTTAGGGTGAGGTTTAGGGTTAGGGTTAGGATTAGTGTTAAGGTGAGGGTGAGGTTTAAGGTTAGATGTAGGTTTAGGGGGAAGATTAGATCGAGGGTTAGTGTTAGGGTTAGTGTTAGGGTTAAGGTTAGGGTGAGGGTTAGGTTGAGGTTTAGGGTTAGTGTTAGGGTGAGTGTTAGTTTAAGGGTTAGGGTTAGGGTTAGGCTTAGGCTTAGGATTAGGCTGAGGTTGAGGGTGGGGGTGAAGATTAGGGTTATGGTGATGGTTAGGATTAGGGTTAGTGTGAGGGCTAGGATGAGGGTGAGGGTTAGTGTAAGGCTTAGGCTTAGGGTTAGGCTGAGCGTGAGGTTTTGGGTGAGGGTTAGGGTTAGGGTGATGGTTAAATTTACGGTTAGGGTGAGGGTTAGGGTGAGGTTTAGGGTAAGGTTGAGGGTAAGGGTGAGGATGATGGTAAGGGTAAAAGTGAAGTTTACGCTGATGGTTAGGGTTAAAATAAGTCTGAGAGTTAGGGTTAGGTTTAGGTTTAGGATAAGGGTTAGGTTTTGGCTTAGGGTGAGGGTTAGATAGAGGATTAGGGTTAGGGTTAGTGTGAGGTTTAGGGTGAGGATGAACGTATGGATTAGGGTGAGGGTGAGGGTTAGAATTAGGGTTAGGGTGAAGACTAGGGTGAGGGTGAGGGTTACGGTGAGGGTGAGGTTTAGGGTTAGATATAGGGTTAGCGAGAGGTTTAGGGTTAGAGTCAGTGTTAGGGTTAGGGTGAGGGTGAGGGTTAGGTTGAGGTTAAGGTTTAGGGTTACGGTTAGGGTTAGTGTGAGTGTTAGTGTTAGGGTTAGAGTTAGTGTTTAGGTGAGGGTAAGTGTTTGGGTGTGGGTTTGGTTTAGGGTGAGTGTTATTGTTAGGGTGAGGGTTAGGGTTAGGGTTAGGGTTATTGTTAGAGTTAGGGTTACGGTTACGGTTACAGTGAGGGTCAGAGTGAAGTTTAGGGTTAAGGTTAGGATAAGGTTTATGGTTAGGGTCAGGGTTAGAATAAGGGTTAGGCTGAGAGTGAGGTTTAGGTTTAGAGTTAGGTTTAGTGTTAGTTTTAGGGTTAGGGTGAGGGTTAGGGTTAGGCTTAGGCTTAGGCTTAGGCTTAGGCTGAGCATGAGGTTGAGGGTGAGGGTTAGGATGAGGTTTAGGGTTAGCATTAGGGTTAGTGTTAGGGCTAGGATGAGGGTTAGGTTCAGGTTAGAGTTAGGGATAGGGTTCGTTTTAGGATTAAAGTTAGGTTGAGGTTGAATGTGAGGATTAGGGTTAGGTTTAGGATTAGGCTTAGGGTTAGGGTGAGGGTGAGACTGAGGATTAGGGTTTGGTTTAGGGTTAGGTTTAGGTTTAGGGTTAGGGTTACGGTGACGGTTAGGGTTAGGCTTAGGCTTAGGGTTAGGGTTAGAGGTATTGTTAGGGGGACTGTTAGGTTGCGGTTTAGGGTTAGGGTTAGTGTTAGGGTTAGGGTGATTTGTGAGGGTTAGGTTGAAGTTTAGGGATAGGGTTAGGTTTAGGATTAGGGTTAGGGTGAGGGTGAGGGTGGGGGTGAGGATTAGGGTTAGGGTGATGGTTTTGTTTAGGGTTAGTGGTATTGTTAGGGTTAGGGTTAGATTTCCGGTGAGGGTGAGGGTGCGGGTTAGGGTTAAGGTTAGGGTTATTGTTAGGGTTAGGTTTAGGGTTAGCCTGAGGGTTAGCCTGAGGCTGATGTTGAGGGTGAGGTTTATGGTTAGGGTGAGAGTTAGGCTTAGGGTTAGGGTGATGTTTAGGGTTAGTGTGAGGGTTAGTGTTAGGGTTAGGGTGAGTGATAGGTTGAGGGTAAATGTTAGGCTGAGGCTTATGGTAAGGGTGAGGGTCAGGGTTAGGGTTAGAGTTATTGTTAGGATTAAGTTTAAGGTTATGGTTAAAGTGAGGGTGAGGATGAGGGTTAGGTTTAGTGTTAGGATGAGGTTTAGGTTTAGGGTTAGGGTTAGAGTTAGGGTTAGGGTGAGAGTGAGGTTTAGCGTTCGAGTTAGGGTTAGTGTTAGCATTAGGGTTTGGGTGAGGGTTAGTGTTTCGACTAGGCTTAGGCTTAGGCTTAGGCTTAGGCCCAGCTTGAGGGTGACGGTTAGGGTTAGGGTGAGGGGGAGGTTTAGTTTAGGCTTAGTGTTAGGATTAGGTTGAGGTTAAGGTTTAGGGTGAGGGTTAAGGTTAGGTTAGGGTGAGGGTTAAGATGAGGGTTAGGGTTTCAGTGAGAGTGAGTGTTAAGGTTAGGGCGAGGGTTAGGGTTAGGGTTATGGTTAGGGTGAGGGTGATGGTTAGTATTAGCGTTAGGGTTATTGTAAATGTTATGATTAGGGTTACAATTCCAGTGAGGGTGAGGCTGAGAGTGAAGTTTAGGGTTAGGGTAAGGGTTAGTTTTTGGGTTAGGATTAGTGGTAATGTTAGGGTTAGGGTTAGACTTACGATTTGGGTGAGGGTGAGGTTGAGGGTGAGGGTTAGGGTTAGGGTTAGAGTGAGGCATAGGGTAAGGGTTAGGGTTAGGGTTAGATTGGGGTTTAGGGTTAGGTTAGTGTGAGGTTTAGGGTGAGGATGAGGGTTAGGGTGAGGGTTAGGGTTAGAGTTAGGATTAGGTTGAGGGCTAGCGTGAGGATGAGTGTTAGGGTTAGGGTTAAGTTTATGGTGAGGTTTAGGGTGAGGGTTAGGTTTAGGTTTAGGGGGAGGCTTAGGTTTAGTGTGAGGGTTTCGGTTAGGGCGAGAGTGAGGGTGAGGGTAAGGGTTATGGTGAGGGTTAGGGTAATGGTGAGGGTTAGGGTTAGGATTAGGGATAGGTTTAGGGATAGGCTGAGGTTGAGGGTGAGGGTGAGGGTCAGGTTTAGGGTTAGGGTTATGGTTAGGGTGAGGTCTAGGGTGAGGGTGAGGGTTAGGGTGAAGGTGAGGGTGAGGGTGAGGGTCTTGGTTAGGTAATGGTTAGGGTTAGGGTGAGGATTAGTTGAGGGTTATGGTAAGGGTGAGCTTGAGGTTTAGGGTGTGGGTGAGCGTTAGGATTAGGGTGAAGGTTCGGGTGATGGTGAGTGTTAGGGTGAGGTAGAAGGTTAGGGTTAGGGCTAGGTGAGTGTTAGTGTTAGGCTTAGGATTATGTTGAGGTTTAGGATTAGGTTTACGGTTAGGGTGAGGTTTAGGGTGAGGGTGAGGGTTAAGGTTAGGGTTAGGTTTGTGGTGTGGATAAGTGATAGCATGAGGGTTAGGGTGAATGTTAGACTTAGCATTAGGGTTAGGGTGAGGGTGAGGGTGAGGATTAGGGTGAGTTTTAGGGTTAGGGTGAGGGTTATGGTTAGGCTTAGCGTGAGGGTGACGGTTAGAGTTAGAGTTACGGTGAGGATTCGGTTAAGTGTGAGGTTTAGGGTAAGGATGATGTTAAGTGTTAGGATGAGGGTTAGGGTGAGGGTGAGGGTTAGGGTTAAGGTTTGGGTTAGGGTGAGGGTTAGGGTGAGGGTTAAGGTTAGGGTTATGCTTAGGGTTAGGGTGAGGGTTAGGCTGAGGATTAGGGTTATGAATAGGGTGAGGGTTAGGGTGAGGGTGAGGGTTAGGTTTCGGGTTAGGGTCAGGGTGAGTTTGAGGTTTAGGGTTAGAGATAGGTTTAGGGTGAGGGTTAGGGTGAGGGTTAGGTTTAGGGTTAGTGTTAGGGTTAATGGTAGGGTAAGCGTTAGGGTGAGGGTTAGGGTTAGGGATAGTGTTAGGTTTAGGATTAGGTTTAGGGTTAGGGTGAGTGTGAGGGTTAGGGTTTGGATAAGATTTAGGCTTAGGGTTAGTCTGAGGTAGAGTGTAAGTGTGAGGTGTGAGGGTTAGGGTTAGGGTGCGGGTTAGGGTTAGGGTTAGGTTTAGAGTTAGCCTTAAGTTGAGGTTTCGTGTTAGGGTTATGGTTAGTGCGAGGGTTAATTTTAGGGTTATGGTGTGGCTTAGGGTTAGTCTTAGGATTAGGCTTATGAATAGGCTGAGGGTGAGGGTGGGGGTGAGGATTAGGTTTAGGGTTAGGGTTAGGGTTAGGGTTATTGGTAGTTTTATGGTTAGGGTAAATTTTGTGGTGAGGTTGAGGTTGAGGGTGAGGGTTAGGTTTAGGGTGAGGTTTAGGGTGAGGTTTAGGGTTAGGTTTAATTTTAGGTTGAGATTGAGTGTGAGAGTTAGGATTAGGGTTAGGGTTAGTCTTAGGGATCGGGTGAGGATTAATGTTAGGGTTTGGTTTAGGGTGAGGTTGAGGCTGAGGATTAGGGTGAGTTTTAGTGTTAGGTTTAGGTTTAGGGTTAGGGTTAGGGTTAGGCTGAGGGTGAGGGTGGGGGTGAGGATTAGGGTTAGGGTTAGGGTTAAAATTAGGGTTATTGTTAGTGTTATGGTTTGGGTTTAGTTTGCGGTGAGGGTGAGCCTGAGGTTGAGGGTTATGGTTAGGGTTAGGCTTAGTCTTGGGGTTAGGCTGAGGGTGAGTATGGTGGTGAGGAATAGGTTTTGGGTGATGGATAGTGTTAGGGTTAGGTTGAGGGTGAGGATGAGTCTTAGCATTAGGATTAGGTTTAGGGTGAGAGCTAGGGTGAGGGTGAGGGTTAGGGTTAGGGTTAGGCTTAGGGTTAGGCTTAGGGTGAGGGTGAGGGTGAGGGTTTGGGTTAGTGTGATGGATAGGGTTAGGTTTAGGGTGAGTGTTAGGATCTGGGTTAGGGTTAGGGTGAGTGTTAGCATGAGTGTGACGGTAATAATAAAGTTGAGGGTTAGGCTGAGGGTGAGTGTTCCCCTAAGGGTGAGGGTTAGGATTAGGTTGAGGTTAGGGTAAGGGTTAGGATGAGGGTTAGGGTGAGGGTGAGGGTTAGATTGAGGATCAGGGTTGGGGTTTGTGTGAGGTTTAGGGTGAGGATGAGGGTTTGGGTTAGGGTGAGGGTTAGGGTTAGAATTAGGGTTAGGGTGAGGGCTAGGGTGAGGCTGAGGGTTAGGGTTAGGGTTAAGGTGAGGTTTAGGTTTCAGGTGAGAGTTAGGGTTACTTGAGTGTTAGTGTTAGAGTTAGGATTAGTGTTAGGGTGAGTGTAAGTGTTAGGGTGAGAGTTAGGGTTAGGGTGAGTTTTATGGTTAGGGTGAGGGTTAGGGTTAGGTTTAGGGTGATTGTTAAGTTTTGAGTTAGGGTTACGTTGAGGGTGAGGGTCAGGGTTAGGGTTAGGGTGAGGTTTAGGTTTAGGTTTAGGGTTAGAGTTAGGGTGAGGGTGAGGGTGATGTTTATGGTTACAGTTAGGATTCAAGTGAGGGTGAGGATGAGGGTTAGTGTTAGGGTTAGTTTTAGGTTTAGGGTTAGGGTGAGGTTTAGGGTTAGGGTTATGGTTAGGATTAGGGTTAGGGTGAGGGTTAGGGTTAGGGTTAGGATGAGGGTTAAGAAGAGGGTTAGTTTTAGGATTATGGTTATGGTGAGGGCTAGGGTGAGGGTGAAGTTTAGGGTTGGGTTTAGGGTGAGGTTTAGGGTTAGGGTTAAGTTTAGGGTCAGTGTGAGTTTGAGGTTTAGTGTTAGAGATAGGGTTAGGTTGAGGGTTAGGGTGATTGTTAGTGTTAGGGTTAGCGTTAGGGTTAGGGTGAGGTTTAGGGTGAGGTTGTGTGTTAGGGTTGGGGTTAGGATTAGGATTAGGGTCAGGGAGAGGGTGAGTGTGAGGGTTAGAGTTAGGGTTAGGCTTAGGGTTAGCCTCAGGGTGAGGGTGAGAGTGAGTGTTAGGGTTAGGGTGAGGCTTATGGTTAGGGTTAGGGTGAGAGTTAGGGTTCGAGTTTAGGGTTAGGGTGAGGGTTAGGTTGAGGGTGTTAGTAATGTTAAAGTGAGTGCTAGGCTGAGGGTGAGGGCTACGGTAAGGGAGAGGGTTAGGGTTAGGGTGAGGGATAGGGTAAGGGTTAGGGTTAGGTTTTGGGTGAGGGTGAGGGTTAGATTGAGGATTAGTGTTAGGTTTAGTGTCAGGTTTAGGGTTTCGCTGAGGGTTAGGATTAGTGTGAGCGTTAGTGTTATGGTGAGGGTAAGTGTTAGGGCGAGGTTTAGGTTTAGGGTGAGGGTTATGATTAGGGTGAGGCTTAGGATTAGGGTTAGGGTTATTGTTAGGGTTAGGGTTACAGTTACGGTGAGGGTGATCGTGAGGGTGAGGGTGAGGTTTAATGCTAGGGTTAGGGTGAGATTTTGGGTTAGGGTTAGTGTTAGAGTTAGGGTTAGGGTGAAGGTCAGGTTTAGGGTTAGTGTTAGTGTTAGGGTGATGGTTAGGGTGAGGGTTAGTGTCAGGGTTAGGGTTAGGGTGAGGGTTAGATTGATGGTAAGGGTTAGGGCTCGGGTTTCTTTTAGGATTAAGGTTAGTGTGAGGGTGAGTGTGATGGTTAGGGATAGGGTTAGGTTTAGGCTTAGGGTTAGGCTGAGGGTGAGTGTGAAGGTGAGGACTAGGGTTAGGGTGCCAGTTAGGGTTAGGTTTAGGGTTAGAATTAGCCTTAAGGTGAGGTTTATGGTTAGGGTTAGGTTTAGGATTCTGGTGAGTGTGAGGGTTAGAGTTAGCTTGAGTGTTAGGCTGAGGGGTAGGGTTAGAGTTAGGGTGAGGGTTAGGGTTAATGTGAGTTTTAGGGTTATGGTTAGGGTTAGGGTTAGGTTGAGGGTTAGGTTGAGGTTTAGGGTTTGTGTTAGGGTAAGGGTGAGGGGGAGGTTTAGGGGGAGGTTTAAGTCAGGCTTAGTGTTAGGATTAGGGTGAGGTAAAGGGTTAGGGTGAGGGTTATGTTTAGGTTAGGGTGAGGGTTAAGATGAGGGTTAGGGCCAGTGTTAAGGTTAAGATTATGGTTAGGGTGAGGGTGATGGTTAGGATTAGGGTTAGGGTTATTGTAAATATTATGGTTAGGGTTATATTTCCAGTCAGGGTGAGGCTGAGAGTGAAGGTTAGGGTTAGGGTAACGGTTAGTTTTAGGGTTAGGATTAGTGGTAATGTTAGGGTTAGGGTTAGACTTACGATTTGGGTGAGGGTGAGGGTGAGGGTTAGGGTGATTTTGAGGGTGAGGGTAAGGGTTAGGGTGAGGGTGAGGTTTAGGGTTAGGGTTATGGTTAGGGTGAGGTCCAGGGTGAGAGTGAGGGTTAGGGTGAAGGTGAGGGTGAGGGTAAGGGTCTTGGTTAGGTAATGGTTAGGGTTAGGGTGAGGATTAGTTGAGGGTTAGGGTAAGGGTGAGCTTGAGGTTTAGGGTGTGTGTGAGCGTTAGGGTTAGCGTGAGGGTTCGGGTGATGGTGATGTTTAGGGTGAGGTAGAAGGTTAGGGTTAGGTTTAGGTGAGGGTTAGTGTTAGGGTTAGGGTTAGGGTGAGGGTTAGGATTAGGTTTAGGGTTAGGGTGAGGTAAAGGGTGAGGGTGAGGAGTAAGGTTAGGGTTAGGTTTGTGGTATGGATAAGTGATAGAATGAGGGTTAGGGTGAGTGTTAGACTTAGCATTAGAGTTATGGTGAGGATTAGGGTGAGTTTTAGGGTTATGGTGAGGGTTAGGGTTAGGCTTAGCGTGAGGGTGACGGTGAGGGTGACGGTTAGGGTTAGAGTTATGGTGAGGATTCGGTTATGTGTGAGGTTTAGGGTGAGGATGAGGTTAAGGGTTAGTATGAGGGTTAGGGTGAGGGTGAGGGTTAGGGTTAAGGTTTGGGTTAGGGTGAGGGTTAGGGTGAGGGTTAGGGTTAGGGTTATGCTTAGGGTTAGGGTGAGGGTTAGGCTGAGAGTTAGGGTTATGATTAGGGTGAGGGTTAGGGTGAGGGTGAGGGTTAGGGTTGTTATTAGTGTTAGGGTCAGATTTAGGGTTACGGTGAGTTTTTGGGTGAGGGTTAGGTTGAGGCTTAGAGTTATGGTTAAGATGAGGGTTAGGGTAAGGGGTAGGGTTACGGTTAGAGTGAGGGTTAGGTTTATTGTGAGAGTTTGGGTTAGAGTTAGAGTTAGGATTAGTGTGAGGGTAAGAATTAGGTGACTGTTAGGGTGAGGGTGAGGTTTAGCATTAGGAATAGTGATAGGATTAGTGTAAAGCTGAGGGTGAGGGTGAGGTTTAGGTTTAGGGTTAGGGTGAGGGCTTGGGTGAGGGTTAGGGTAAGGTTGAGGGTTAGGGTGAGAGTTATGGTAATGGTAAAGTTGAGGGTTAGCCTGAGGGTGAGGGTTAAGTTAAGGGTGAGGTTTAGGGTTAGGGTTCGGGTTAGGTTAAGGGTTCAGGTTACGGTTATGGTGAGGGTAAGATTGATGATTAGGGTTAGGGTTAGTGTGAGGTTTAGGGTGAGGTTGAGGGTTAGGGTTAGGGTGAGGGTTAGCGTTAGAATTAGGATTAGGGTGAGGGCTAGGATGAGGGTGAGGTTTAGGTTAGGGTTAAGGTTAAGGTTTAGGGTTACTGTGAGGGTTAGGGTTAGTGTGCAGGTTAGTGTTAGAGTTAGGGTTAGTGTTAGGGTGAGGGTAAGTGTTAGGGTGAGTGTTTGGGTTAGGGTGAGGATTATGCTTAGGTTGAGGGTTTGGTTTAGGGTTAGGGTTATTGTTAGGGTTAGGATTAGGAATAGGGTTAGGGTGAGGGTGAGTGTGTGGGTTAGGGTTAGGTTTAGGTTTAGGCTTAAGGTTAGGCTGAGGGTGAGGTTGAGGCTGAGGGTTAGGTTTAGGTTGATGGTTAGGGTTAGGGTTAGGGTGAGTGTTAGGATGAGGGTTAGAGTTGGGATTAGTGTTTGGGTGAGGGCTACGGTGAAGGTGAGGTTTAGGGTTATGTTTAGGGTGAGGTTTAGGGTTAGGGTTAGGGTTAGGGTTAGGGTTAAGGTGAGGCTGAGGCTTAGGTTTAGACATTGGGTTAGGGTGAGGGTTAGGCTTAGGGTTAATGTTGGGTTTACGTTTAGGGTGAGGGTTAGGGTTAGGATGAGGGTTAGGGTTAGGGCTTGGAGTAGGATTAGTGTTATGGTGAAGGTGAGTGTGAGTGTGAGGGTTAGGGTTAGGCTAAGGGTTAGGCTTAGGTTTAGGCTGAGGTTGAGGGTGAGGGTTAAGGTGAGGGTGAGGGTGAGGTTTAGGGTTAGATTTAGGGTTAGTGTGAGGGTTAGTGTTAGGATTGGTGTTAGGGTTAGGGTTAGGGTGAGGGTTAGGGTGAGGGTTATGGTTAGGGATCAGGTTAGATTTAGGATTAGGGTTAGTGTGAGTATGAGTGTGAGGATTAGTGTTAGGGTTAGGCTGAGGGTGAGGGTGAGAGTTAGGGTTAGGGTGAGGGTTAGGGTTAGGGTTAGGGTGAGGGTTAGGATGAGGGTTAGAGTTAGGATTAGGGTTTGGGTGAGGGCTAGGGTGAAGGTGAGGTTTAGGGTTATGTTTAGGGTGAGTTTTAGGGTTAGGGTTAGGATTAGGTTTAGGGTTAAGGTGAGGGTGAGGTTTAGGTTTAGAGTTAGGGTTAGGGTGAGGGTAAGGTTTAGGGTTAATGTTCAGTTTAGGGTTAGGGTGAGGGTTAGGGTTAGGGTGAGGGTAAGGGTTAGGGCTGGGAGTAGGATTAGTGTTAAAGTGTGGGTGAGTGTGAGTGTGAGAGTTCGGGTTAGGGTTAGGGTGAGGTTTAGGATTAGAATTAGGGTTAGTATGAGGGTTAGTGTTAGGATTTGTGGTAGGGTTAGGTTTAGGGTGAAGGTTAGGGTGAGCATTATGTTTAGGGATCGGGTTAGATTTAGGATTAGGTTTAGCGTGAGTGTGAGGATTAGTGTTAGGGTAGGTTTAGGGTTAGGCTGAGGGTGAGGGTGAGGGTTAGGGTTAGGGTTAGGGTTAGGGTTAGGGATAGGGTGAGGGTTAGGATGAGGTATAGTGTTAGGATTAAGGTTACGGTGATGGCTATGGTGAGGGTTAAGGTTAGGGTTAGGTTTAAGGTGAGGATTAGGGTTCAGGTTAGGTTTAGGACTAGTGTTAGGGTGTGGGCTAGGGTGAGGGTGAGGGTTAGGGTTAGGGTTAGTCTTAGTCTTAGGGTTAGGATGAGGGTGAGGGTGGGGGTGAGGAATAGGGTTTGGGTGATTGTTAGGGTTAGGGTTAGGGTGAGGGTTAGGATGAGGGTTAGGGTTAGGATTAGGTTTAGCGTGAAGGCTAGGGCGAGGGTGAGGATTAGGCTTAGGCTTAGGCTTAGGCTTAGGGTTAGGCTGAGGATGAGGGTGTAGGGGTGAGGAATAGGTTTTGGGTGATGGTTAGGGTTAGGTTTAGGGTGAGGGTTAGGATGAGGGTTAGGGTTAGGATAAGTTTTAGGGTGAGGGCTAGGGTGAGGGTGAGGGTGAGGGTGAGTGATAGGGTTAGGCTGATGGATAGTGTTAGGTTTAGGGCAAGTGTTAGGATGAGTGTTAGGGTTAGGGTGAGGGTTAGGGTGAGCATGACAGTAACATTAAAGGTGAGGTTTAGGCGGAGGGTGAGTGTTCCCCTAAGGGTGAGTGTTAGGATTAGGGTGAGGGTTAGCATCAGGTTTAGGGTGAGGGTTAGGGTGAGGGTGAGTGTTAGATTGAGGATTAGGGTTAGGGTTAGTGTGAGGTTTAGGCTGAGGATGAAGTTGAGGGTTAGGGTGAGGGTTATGGTTAGAATTAGGATTAGAGTGAGTGCTAGGTTGAGGGTTAGGGTAAGGGTTAGGGTGAGTGTGAGGTTTTGGGTTAGGGTGAGAGTTAGGGTTACTGTGAGGGTTAGTGTTTGAGTTAAGGTTAGGGTAAGGGTTAGGGTAAGTGTTAGGTTGAGAGTTAGGGTTAGGGTGAGTGTTATGTTTAGTGTGAGGGTTAGGGTTAGGTTTAGGGTTATTGTTAGGTTTAGGTTTAGTGTTACAGTGAGCGTGAGGGTGAGGGTTAGGGTTAGGGTGAGGTTTAGGGTTAGGGTTAGTGTTTTAGTTAGGGTTAGGGTGAGGGTGAATTTTAGGGTTAGAGTTATGGTTAGGGTGAGGGTTAGGGTGAGGATTAGGGTTATGATTAGGGTTAGGGTGAGGGCTAGGGTGATGGTGAGGTTTGTGTTAGGGTGAGTTTTAGGGTTAGGGTTAGGGTGAGCTTTTGGACGAGGGTTAGGGTTTCAGTGAGAGTGAGGGTTAGGGTTAGTTTGAGTGTTAGGGTTAGGATTAGGATTAGGGTGAGGGAGAGTGTTAGCATTAGGGTTAGGCTTAGGGTTAGGTTTAGGTTTAGGGTTAGGATTAGTGTTATTGTTTGGGTTAGGGTTAGAGTTACGGTGAGGGTGAGGGTGAGTTTGAGGGTGAGGGTTAAGATGAGGTTTAGGGTTTCAGTGTGGGTGAGGGTTAAAGTTAGGGGGAGGGTTAGGGTTAGGATTAAGGTTAGGGTGAAGGTGATGTTTAGGATTAGGGTTAGGGTTATTGTAAATGTTACGTTTAGGGTTACATTTGCAGTGAGGGTGAAGCTGAGGGTGAAGGTTAGGGTTAGGGTAAGGGTTAGTTTTAGGGTTAGGATTAGTGTTAATATTAGGGTTAGGGTTAGATTTATGGTTTGGGTGAGGGTGAGGGTGAGGGTTAGGGTTAGGGTTAGGGTGAAGTTTAGAGTTAGGGTTAGGATTAGGGATAGGGTGAGGGAGAGGTTTAGGACTAGAGTTAGGTTGAGGGGGAGGGTAAGGGTGAGTGTTAGGTTTAGGGTTAGTGTTAGGGTTAGCGTTAGGTTTAGGGTGAGGGTAGGGTTGAGGTTTAGGGTTAGGGTTAGGTTTAGGGTTAGGATTAGGGTTAGGGTGAGGGTGGGGGTCAGGATTAGGGTTACAGTGATGGTTAGTGTTATCATTAGGTTGAGGGTTAGAATGAGGGTTAGGGTTTCGATTAAGGTTAGGGCTCGGGCTCTGGTGAGAGTGATGTTAGTTCGAGGTTTTGGGTTAGGGTTAGTGTTAGGGTTAAGGGTAGGTTGATGGTTATGTTGAGGTTTTGGGTAGGGTTAGGGTTAGGGTTAGGCTTAGGCTTAGGGTTAGGCTGAGGGTGAGGGCGGGGGTGAGGATTAGCGTTACGGTGATGCTTTGGGTTAGTGTTAGGTTGAGGGTTAGAATGAGGGTTAGGGTTAGGATTAAGGTTAGGGTGAGGGCTCGGGTGAGGGTGAGGATTAGGGTAAGGCTTAGGCTTAGGGTTAGGCTGAGCTTGAGGTTGAGGTTGAGGGTTTCGGTTAGGGTGATGGTTAGGTTTACAGTTAGGGTGAGGGTTTGTATGAGGTTTAGGGTTAGGGTTTGGGTTAGGGTGATTATGATGGTAAGGGTAAAGGAGAGGTTTTGGCTGAGGGTGAGTGTTAAGATAAGGGTGAGGGTTAGGTTTAGGTTTAGGGTTAGAGTAAGGGTTAGTGTTAGGGTTACGGTGAGGGTTAGATTGAGGATTCCGTTTAGGGTTAGTGTGAGGTTTAGGGTGAGGATGAGGGTTAGGGTTAGGGTGAGGGTGAGGGATAGAATTAGGGTTAGGTTGAGGGCTAGGGTAAGGATGAGGTTTAGGTTTGGGGTTAGGTTGAGAGCTAGGGTGAGTGATAGTCTGAGGTTTAGTGTTAGGGATAAGGTTAGGTTTAGGATTAGGTTTAGGGTTACGGTTAGGATTAGGCTTAGGGTTAGGGTTAGGATTAGGCTTAGGGTTAGGCTGAGGACTGAGGGTAGGTTTTGGGTTAGGGTTATGGTGAGGGTTGGGGTTAGGGATAGGTTTAGGCGTAGGGTTAGGCTGACGGTGAGGGTGGGGGTGAGGATTAGGGTTAAGGTTAGGGTTTGGTTTAGGTTATTGTTAATGTTATGGTTAGGGTTAATTTTGCAGTAAGGGTAGGCTGAGGGTGAGGGTTATGGTTAGGGTTAGTGTTTGGGTTAATGTTATTGTTAGGGTTAGGGTTAGGGTTAGAGTTACGGTGAGGTTGAGGATGAGGGTGAGGTCAGAGTTAGGGTGAGGTTTAGAGTGAGGTTTAGGGTTAGGGTTAGGGTGAGGGTGAGGTTTAGGGTTTGATATAGGGTTAGGGGGAGGGTTAGGATTAGGGTTAATGTTAGGCTTAGGGTGAGGGTGAGGGTTAGGTTGAGGTTAAGGGTCAGGGATAATGTAAGGGATAGTGTTAGGGTTAGGGTTAGTGTTAGGGTTAGTGTAAGTGTTAGGTTGAGCGTTTGGGTTAGGGTTAGTGTTATGGTTAGGGTGAGGGTTAGGGGTAGGGTTAGGGTTATTGTTAGGTTTAAGGTTGGCGTTACGGTTACAGTGAGGGTGAGAGTGAGGGTTAGGGTTAGGGTTAGGATGAGGTTTAGTGTTATGTTATTGTTAGAATTAGGGTTAGGGTTAGACTGAGGTTTATGTTTACAGTTAGGCTTAGTGTTAGTTTTAGGTTTAGGGTGAGGGTTAGGGTAAGGCTTAGGCTTTGGCTTAGGCTTAGGCTGAGCATGAGGTTGAGTGTGAGGGTTAGGATGAGGTTTAGGGTTAGGATTAGGGATAGGGATAGGGATAGGGTGAGGGTTAAATTGAGGGTTAGGGTTAGGGATCAATTCAGGTTTAGGATTAAGTTTAGGGTGAGGTTTAGTGTAAGGGTTAGGGTAAGTGTTAGGATTAGGCTTAGGGTTAGGGTGAGGGTTAAGTTTAGGGTTTGTGTTATGGTGAGGGTGAGGCTGAGGATTAGGGTTTGGTTTAGGGTTAGATTTAGGGTTAGGTTTAGGTTTAGGCTAAGAGTTACGGTGAGGGTTAGGGTTAGGGTTAGGGTTAGGCTGAGGGTGATGTTGGGGGTGAGGGTGAGGATTAGGGTTAGTGTTAGGATGAGGGTTAGGATGAGGGTTAGGGTTAGGATTAGGGTGAAGGTGAGATTTAGGGTTAGAGTGAGGTTTAGGGTTAGGGTTAGGGTTAGGGTTAGGATGAGAGTTAGTTTTAGGATTAGAGTTAGGTCTCGGGTGAGGCTGAAGGTGAGGGTTAGGGTTAGGGTTAGTGTTAGATTTAGGGTTTGGGTGAGGGTTAAGGTCAGTGTGAGGGTTAGGGTGAGTGTGAGGGTTAGGCTTAGGGTTAGGCTTCGGCTTGGGGTTAGGCTGAGGGAGAGGGTTAGGTTTAGGGTGAGTGTTAGGGTTAGGGTTAGGGTGAACATTAGGCTGACGGTGATGGTGAGGCTGAGGGTTACGGTTAGGGTGAGGGTTAGGGTTAGGTTTTGGGTGAGAGTTTGGGTTCGGGTTAAGTTTAGGGTTAGGGTGAGGGTTAGGGTTAGGTTGAGGGTTAGGGTTAGAGATAGTGTGATGGTTAGGGTTAGGGATAGGATGAGGTTTAGGGGTAGGATTAGAGTGAAGGTGAGGTCTAGGGTGAGGTTGAGGGTTAGGGTTAGTGTTATGGTGAGGTTTAGGGTTTGGGTTAGGGTGAGGGTGAGGGTTTGAACGAGGGTTAGGATTACTGTGAGTGTGAGCGTTAGGGTTAGGTTGAGAGTTAGGGTTAGGATTAGGGTTAGGGTGAGGGTGAGTGTTAGGATTAGGGTTAGGCTTAGGTTTAGGGTTAGGATTAGTGTTATTGTTAGGGTTAGGGTTAGATTTATGTTAAGGGTGAGGTTGAGGGTGAATCTTAGGGTTAGGGTTAGGTTGAGGTTTATGGTTAGGGTTAGGATTAGGTTTAGGGTGAGGGTGAGGTATAGTGTTAGATTTAGGGTTAGGGGGAGTGTTAGTTCGAGGTTAGGGTTAGGTTTAGTGTTAGGGTTAAGGTTAGGTTGATGGTTACGTTGAGGTTTTGGGTTAGGGTTAGGGTTAGTGTTATGATTTGGGTTGGGTGAGTGTGAGTGTGAGGTTTAGGGTTAGGGTTAGGCTTAGACTTATGGTTAGGCTGAGGGTGAGGGTGGGGGTGAGGATTAGGGTTAGGGTGATGGTTAGGGTTAGGGTTGGGTTGAGGGTTAGAATGAGGGTTAGGGTTAGGATTAGGTTTAGGGTGAGGGCTAGGGTGAGGGTTTCGGTTAGGGTGAGGCTTAGTATGAGGTTTAGGGTTAGGGTGTGGGTTAGGGTGATTATGATGGTAAGGGTAAAGGAGAGGTTTTGGCTGAGGGTAAGTGTTAAGATAAGGGTGAGTTTTAGGGTTATTTTTCGTGTTAGGTTAAGGGTTAGTGTTAGTGTTTGGGTGAGGGTTAGATTGAGGATTCGGTTTAGGGTTAGTGTGATTTTTAGGGTGAGGATGAGGATTAGGGTTAGGGTGAGGATGAGGTTTAGGTTTAGGGTTAGGCTGAGGGCTATGGTGAGTGTTAGGGTGAGGTTTAGTGTTAGGGATAGGGTTAGGTTTAGGATTAGGTTTAGGGTGAGGGTGAGTGTGAGAGTTAGGGCTAGGTTTAGGATTAGGCTTAGGGTTAGGGTGAGGATTAGTGTTAGGGTTTGGGTTAGGGTGAGGGTGAGGCTGAGGATTAGGGTTAGGTTTAGGATTAGGGTTAGGTTTAGGGTTAGGGTTAGGTTTAGACAGGGTTGGGGTTAGGGTTAGGGTTATGTTGAGGGTTATGATTAGGGATAGGGTTAGGCTTAGGGTTAGGCTGAGTGTGAGGATTATGGTTAGGGTTAGGGTTTGATTTAGGTTAATTTTTGTGTTATGGTTAGGGTTAAGTTTTCGGTGAGGGTGAGGCTGCGGGTGAGGGTTATTGTTAGGGTTAGGGTTAATGTTATTGTTAGGGTTAGGGTTAAAGTTACGGTGACGTTGAGGGTAAGGGTGAGGATTAGTGTTAGGGTGAGGTTTACGGTGAGGTTTAGGATTAGGTTAGGGTTAGGGTTAGGGTGAGGTTGAGATTTAGTGTTAGATGTAGGGTTAGGGGAAAGGTTAGGGTGAGGGTTATGGTTAGGGTAAGTATTAGGCTTAGGGTAAGGGTGAGGGTTAGGTTGAGGTTAAGGGTTAGGTTAAGGATAGTGTTAGTGTGAGGGTTAGTGTTAGGGTTAGGGTTAGTGTTATGGTTAGCGTAAGTGTTAGGTTGAGGGTTTGGGATAGGGTGAGGTCATGGTTAGGGTGAGGGTTAGGGTTAGGTTTAGGGTTATTGTTAGGGTTAGGGTTAGAGTTACGGTTACAGTGAGGGAGAGAGTGAGGGTTAGGGTTAGGGTAAGGATGAGGTTTAGGGTTATGTTTGGGTTAGAATTAGGGTTAGGGTGAGAGTGAGGTTTAAGTTTAGAGTTAGGCTTTGTGTTAGTTTTAGGCTTAGAGTGAGGGTTAGGGTTAGGTTTACGCTTAGGCTTAGGCTTAGGCCGAGCATGAGGTTGAGGGTGAGGGTTAGGATGCGGTTTAGGATAAGGATTAGGTTTAGGGTTAGGGCTAGGTTGAGGGTTAGGTTGAGGGTTAGGGTTAGGGTGAGAGTTAGGTTTAGTATTAAGGTTAGGGTGAGGTTGAGTGTGAGGTTTAGGGTTAGAGTTAGGATTAGGCTTAGGGTTAGGATGAGGGTTAAGACTAGGGTTTGTGTTATGGTGAGGGTGAGGCTGAGGATTAGGGTTTGGTTTAGGGTTAGATTTAGGATTAGGTTTAGGGTTAGGGTTAGGGTTATGGTGAGGGTTAGGGTTAGGGTTAGGCTTAGGCTTAGGGTTAGGCTGAGGGTGAGTGTGGGGGTGAGGATTAGGGTTAGGGTTAGGTTTAGGGTTATTGTTAGCGTCATGGTTAGGGTTAAGTTTGCGGTGAGGGTGAGGCTTAGGTTGAGGGTTATGGTTATGGTTAGGGTTAGGGTTAGTTTTAGTGTTATTGTTAGGGTTAGAGTTACTGTGAGGTTGAGGGTGAGGGTGAGGGTTTAGGGTTAGGGTGAGGTTTAGGGTGAGGTTTAGGGTTAGGTTTAGGGTTAGGGTGAGGGTGAGTTTTAGGGTTAGAGTTAGGGTTGCGGGAGGGTTAGGGTGAGTGTTAGGGTTCGGGTGAGCGTGAGGGTTAGGATGAGGTTTAGAGATAGGTTTAGGGTTAGGATTAGGTTAGGGTGAGGCTGAGTGTAAGGGATAGGGTGAGGGTTAGGCTTAGGCTTAGGGTTAGGATGAGGGTGAGGGTGGGGTTGAGGATTAGGGTTAGGGTGACGGTTAGGGTTAGGATTAGTGTTATTGTTAGAGATAGTGTTAGAGTTCCAATGAGGGTGAGGTTGCGGGTGAGGGTTAGGTTTAGAGTTAGTGTGAGGGTTAGTGTTAGGGTCATGGTAAGTGTTAGGGTGAGGGTTTGGGTTAGTGTGAGGTTTATGGTTAGGGTTAGGGTGAGTTTTTGGGTTTGGGTTAGAGTTAGGTTTAGGGTGAGAGGTAGGGGGAGGTTTAGGGTTAGGGTTAGGTTTAGGATTAGGGTTAGGGTGAGGGTGAGTGTGTGTGTTAGGGTTACATTTAGGATTAGGCTTAGGTTTAGGCTGAGGGTGAGGGTGAGGGTGAGAGTTAGGGTTAGGGTGAGTGTTAAGGTTAGGTTGAAGGTTAGGTTTAGGGTTATGGTGAGGGTTACTGTTAGGGTTAGGGTGAGGGTTAGAATGAGGATTAGGGTTAGGATTAGAGTTAGGGTGAGAACTAGGGTGAAGGTGAGTATTAGAGTTACTGTTAGTGTGAGGTTTAGGGTTAGGGTTAGGGAAAGCGTGAGTTAGGGTTATGGTGACATGGGGGTTAGTGTTACGGTGGGGCTTAGGGTTAGAATTAGCGTTAGGGTAATGGTGAGCTTCGGATTACTGTTAGGGTTAGAGTTAGGTTTAGGGTTAAGATTAGTGTTATTGTTAGGGTTAGGGTTAGATTTACTGTGAGAGTGAGGGTGAGGGTGGGGGTGAGAGTTAGATTTAGGGTGAGGTTTAGGGTTAGGGTTAGGATTAGTGTTAGGGTGAGGGTGAGGTTTAAGTTTAGATGTAGGGTTAGGGGGAAGGTTAGATCGAGGGTTAGGGGTAGTGTTAGTGTTAGGGTTAAGGTTAGGGTGAAGGTTATGTTGAGGTTTAGGGTTAGGGTTAGGGTTAGGTTTAGGGTGAGGGTGACTGTGAGAGTTAGGGTTAGGGTTAGGCTTAGGCTTAGGGTTAGGCTGAGGTTGGGGGTCAGTATTAGGGTTATGGTGATGGTTAGGATTAGGGTTAGGTTGAGGGCTAGGGTGAGGATGAGGGTTAGGTTAAGGTTTAGGCATATGCTTAGGGTTAGGCTGAGCATGAGGTTTTGTGTGAGGGTTAGGGTTAGGGTGATGGTTAAGTTTACGGATAGCGTGAGGGTTAGGATGAGTTTTAGGGTTAGGGTGAGGGTAAGGGTGAGGATGATGGTAAGGGTAAAAATGAAGTTTACACTGAGGGTTAGGGTTAAGATAAGGCTGAGGGTTAGGGTTAGGTTTAGGGTTAGGGAAGAGTTAGGCTTAGGGTGAGGGTTAGATTGAGAATTAGTGTTAGGGTTAGTGTTTTGGGTTAGGGTGAGGATGAGAGTCTGGGTTAGGGTGAGGGTGAGGGTTAGAATTAGGGTTAGGGTGAGGGCTAGGGTGAGGGTGAGGGTGAGGTTGAGGGTGAGGTTTAGGGTTAGATTAGGGTTAGGGAGAGGGTTAGGGGTAGGGCTAGGGTTAGGGTCAGTGTTAGGGTTAGGGTTAGGGTGAGGGTTAGGTTGAGGTTAAGGTTTAGGGTTACTGTTAGGGTTAGTGTGAGTGTTAGTGTTAGGGTTAGAGTTAGTGTTAGGGTTAGGGTAAGTTTTAGGGTGAGGGCTTGGTTTAAGGTGAGGGTTATAGTTAGGGTGAGGGTTAGGGTTAGGGTTAGGGTTATTGTTAGGGTTAGGGTTAAGGTTACGGTTACAGTGAGGTTTAGAGTGAGGTTTAAGTTTACGGTTAGGATGAGGTTTAGGGTTAGGGTTAGGGTTAGAATTAGGGTTAGGGTGAGAGTGAGGTTTAGGTTTAGAGTGAGTGTTAGTGTTAATTTTAGGGTTAGGGTGAGCGTTAGGGTTAGGCTTAGGTTTAGGCTTAGGCTTAGGCCGAGCATGAGGTTGAGGGTGAGGGTTAAGATGAGGTTTAGGGTTAGGATTAGGGTTAGGGTTATGGCTAGGTTGAGGGTTAGGTTGAGGGTTAGGGTTAGGGATAGGGTTAGATTTAGGATTAAGATTAGGTTGAGGTTGAATGTGAGGGTTAGGGTTAGGTTTAGGATTAAGCTTAGGGTTAGGGTGAGGGTTAAGGTTAGGGTTTGGATTAGGATGAGGGTGAGGCTGAGGATTAGGGTTTGGTTTAGGGTTAGGTTTAGGTTTAGGTTTAGGTTGAGGGTCAGGGTTAGGGTAACGGTGACGGTTAGGGTTAGGTTTAGGCTTAGGATTAGGGTTAGAGTTATGGTTAGGGGGACTGTTAGGTTGAGGTTTAGGGTTAGGGTTAGTGTTAGGGTTAGTGTGATTGTGAGGGTTAGGTTGAGGTTTAGGGATAGGGTTAGGTTTAGGATTAGGTTTAGGTTGAGGGTGAGTGTGAGGGTTAGTTTGAGGGTTAGGCTTAGGCTTCTGGTTAGGCTGAGGGTGCGGGTCAGGGTTAGGGGGAGGGTTAGGGTGAGGGTTAGGGTTAGGGTTAGTGTTAGTGTTAGGGTGAGGTTGAGGGTAAGGTTGAGGTTTAGGGTTAGGTTAGGGTTAGTTTGAGGGTTATTGTTAGGGTTGGGTTAGTGTTAGTGGGAGGGTAAGTGTTAGGGTAAGGGTTTAGGTTGGGGTGAGGGTTATGGTTAGGGTGAGTGTTAGGATTAAGATTAGAGTTATTGTTAGGGTTAGGTTTAGGGTTAGGCTTAGGGTTAGCCTGAGGGTGATGTTGAGGGTGAGGTTTATGGTTAGGGTGTGGGTTAGGCTTAGGGTTAGGGTGATGGTTAGGGTTAGTGTGAGGGTTAGTGTTAGGATTAGGGTGTTAGGTTAAGGGTAAATGTTAGGGTGAGGCTTATAGTAAGGGTGAGGGTTAGGGTTAGGGTTAGAGTTATTGTTAGGGTTAAGTTTAAGGTTATGTTTAATGTGAGGGTGAAGGTGAGGGTTAGGTTTAGTGTTAAGATGAGGTTTAGGGTTAGGGTTAGGGTTAGAGTTAGGGTTAGTGTGAGAGTGAGGTTTAGGGTTAGAGTTATGGTTAGTGTTAGGGTTAGGGTTAGTGTGAGGGTTAGGGTTAGGACTAGACTTAGGCTTAGGCCTAGGCCCAGCTTGACGGTTAGGGTTAGGGTTAGGGTTAGGGTGAGGGTGAGGGTTAGGGTGAAGGTTAGGATGAGGTTTAGGGGTAGGATTAGGGTTAGAGTTCGGGTTAGGGTGAAGGTCAGGTTTAGGATTAGTGTTAGGGTTAGGGTGATGTTTAGGGTGAGGGTTAGGGTTAGGGTTAGTGTTAGGGTTAGGTTTAGGGTGAGGGTTAGGTTGAGGGTAAGGATTAGGGATAGGATTAGGTTTAGGATTATGGTTAGTGTGAGGGTGAGTGTGAGGGTTAGGGTTAGCGTTAGGTTTAGGCTTAGGGTTAGGCTGAGGGTGAGGGTGAAGGTGAGGATTAGGGTTAGTGTGCTGGTTAGGCTTAGGGTTAGGGTTAGAATTAGCCTTAAGGTGATGTTTAGGGTTAGGGTTAGGTTTAGGTTTCTGGTGAGGGTGAGGGTTAGAGGTAGCTTGAGGGTTAGGGTGAGGGGTAGGGTTAGGGTTAGGGTGAGTGTTAGGGTTAATGGGAGGTTTAGGGTTGGTTTTAGGGTTAGGGTTAGGTTGAGGGTTAATTTGAGGGTTAGGGTTTGCGTTAGGGTTTGTGTTAGATTTAGGGGGAGAGGGAGGTTTAGGTTAGGCTTAGTGTTAGGATTAGGGTGAGGTTAAGGGTTAGGGTGAGGGTTAAGTTTAGGTTAGGGTGAGGGTTAAGATGAAGGTTAGGGTTTCAGTGAGAGTGAGGTTAAGGCTAGGGCGAGGGTTAGGGTTAGGGTTATGGTTAGGGTGAGGGTGATGGTTAGGATTAGGGTTAGGGTTATTGTAAATGTTATGGTTAGGGTTACGTTTCCAGTGAGGGTGAGGCTGAGAGTGAAGTTTAGGGTTAGGGTAAGGGTTAGTTTTAGGGTTAGGATTAGAGGTAATGTTAGGGTTAGGGTTAGACTTACGATTTGGGTGAGGGTGAGGGTGAGGGTCAGGGTTAGGGTTAGGGTAAGGGTTAGGGTTAGGGTTAGATTGGGGATTAGCGTTAGGGTTAGTGTGAGGTTTAGGGTGAGGATGAGGTTTAGGGTGAGGGTTAGGGTTAGAATTAGGATTAGGTTGAGGGCTAGCGTGAGGGTGAGGGTTAGGGTTAGGGTTAAGTTTATGGTGAGGTTTAGGGTGAGGGGTAGGTTTAGGTTTAGGGTGAGGGTTAGGATTAGTGTGAGGGTTACGGTTAGGGTGAGAGTGAGGGTGAGGCTAAGGGTTATGGTGAGGGTTAGGGTGAGGGTGCTTGTTAGGGTTAGGTTGAGGTTTAGGGTGATTGTTAGTTTTAGGGTTAGGGTTAGTGTTAGTGTTAGGGTTAGGGTGAGGGTTAGGTTGAGGGTAAGGGTTAGGGCTTGGGTTAGTTTTAGGTTTATGGTTATGGTGAGGGTGAATGTGAGAGTTAGGGTTAGGGTTAGGGTTAGGCTTAGCTTTAGGCTGAGGGTGAGGGTGAAGGTGAGGATTAGTGTTAGGTTGCCGGTTAGGGTTAGGGTTAGGGTGAGGATTAGTTGAGGTTTATGGTAAGGGTCAGCTTGAGGTTTAGGGTGTGGGTGAGCGTTAGGATTGGGGTGGTTTGGGTGATGGTGAGGGTTAGGGTGAGGTAGAAGTTTAGGTTTAGGGTTAGGTGAGGGTTAGTGTTAGGGTTAGGATTAGGGTGAGGGTTAGGATTAGGTTTAGGGTTAGGGTCAGGGTTAGGGTGAGGTTGAGGGTTAAGGTTAGGGTTAGGTTTGTGGTGTGGATAAGTGATAGCATGAGGGTTAGGGTGAATGTTAGACTTAGCATTAGGGTTAGGGTGAGGGTGAGGGTGAGGATTAGGGTGAGTTTTAGGGTTAGGGTGAGGGTTAGGGTTAGGCTTAGCGTGAGGGTGACGGTTAGGGTGAGAGTTACGGTGAGGATTCGGTTAAGTATGAGGTTTCGGGTGAGGATGAGGTTAAGTGTTAGGATGAGGGTTAGGGTGAGGGTGAGGGTTAGGGTTAAGGTTTGGGTTAGGCTGAGGTTTAGGGTTATGTTTAGGGTGAGTGTTAGAGTGAGGGTTAGGATTAGGGTTGTTATAAGGGTTAGGATCAGATTTAGGTTGACGGTGAGGCTTTAGGTGAGGGTTAGGTTGAGGGTTAGAGTTAGGGTTAAGGTGAGGTTTAGGGTAAGGGGTAGGGTTACGGTTAGGGTGAGGGTTAGGTTTATTGTGAGAGTTAGGTTTAGGGTTAGGGTTAGGATTAGTGTGAGGGTAAGAATTAGGGTCATGGATAGGTTCACCCTCACGGTGAGGTTTAGGGTTAGTAATAGTGATATTATTAGTGTAAATCTGAGGGTGAGGGTGATGTTTAGGGTTAGGGTTAGGGTGAGGGCTTGGGTGAGGGTTAGGGTAAGGTTGAGGGTTAGGGTGAGAGTGATGGTAAGGGTAAAGGTGAGGCTTAGGCTGAGGGTGAGGGTTAAGATAAGGGTGAGGGTAAGGGTTAGGGTGAGGGTTAGGATAAGGGTTCGGGTTACGGTTAGGGTGAGGGTTAGATTGAGGATTAGGGTTAGGGTTAGTGTGAGGTTTAGGGTGAGATTGAGGGTTACCGTTAGGTTTAGGGTTAGGGTTAGAAATAGGGTGAGGGTGAGGACTAAGATGAGGGAGAGGTTTAGGTTAGGGTTAGGGTTAAGGTTAGGGTGAGTTTTAGGGTTACTGTGAGGGTTAGGGTTAGTGTGAGGGTTAGGGTTAGAGTTAGGGTAAGTGTTAGGTTGAGGGTAAGTGTTAGGGTGAGGTTTTGGTTTAGGGTGAGGGTTATGTTTCGGTTGATGGTTAGGTTTATTGTTTAGTGTTAGGGTTATTGTTAGGGTTAGGATTAGGATTAGGGTTAGGGTGAGGATGAGGGTAGGGGTGAGGAATAGGTTTTGGGTGATGGTTAAGGTTAGGGTTAGGGTGAGGGTTAGGATGGGGGTTGGAGTCAGGATAAGTTTTAGGGTGAGAGTTTGGGTGAGGGTGAGGGTTAGGGTTAGGGTTCAGCTTAGGCATAGGTTTAGGCTGAGGGTGAGGGTGAGTGTGAGTGATAGGGTTAGGGTGATGGATCGGTTTAGGGTTAGGGTGAGTGTTAGGATGAGTGTAAGGGTTAGGGTGAGCATGACGGTAACAGTAAAGGTGAGGTTTAGGCTAAGGGTGAGTGTTCCGTTAAGCGTGAGGGTAAGGATTAATGTGAGGGTTAGCATAAGGGTTAGGGTGAGGGTGCGGGTTAGGGTGAGGGTCAGGGTTAGATTGAGGATTAGGGTTAGGGTTAGGGTGATGTTTATGGTGAGGATGATGGTTAGGGATAGGGTGAGGGTTATGGTTAGAATTAGGGTGAGAGTGAGGGGTAAGGTTTGGTTGAGGGTTAGAGTTAGGGTTAGGGTTAGGGTGAGGTTTAGGATTAGGGTGAGAGTTAGGGTTACTGTGAGGGTTAGTGTTAGAGTTAGGGTTAGGGTAAGGTTTAGGGTAAGTGTTAGGGTGAGGGTTAGGGTTAGGGTGAGTGTTATGTTTAGGGTGAGAGTTAGGGTTAGGTTTAGGGTTATTGTTAGGTTTAGGGTTAGGGTAACAGTGAGGGTGAGGGTGAGGGTTAGGGTTTGGGTGAGGTTTAGGGTTAGGGTTAGGGTTTTAGTTAGGGTTAGGTTTAGGGTGAGTTTTACGTTAGAGTTAGGGTTAGGGTGAGGGTTAGGATGAGGATTAGGGTTATGCTTAGGGTTAGGGTGAGGGCTAGGGTGAAGGTGAGGGTTAGGGTAAGTGTTAGGGTGAGTTTTAGGGTTAGGGTTAGGGTTAGGGTGAGCTTTTGGATGAGGGTTAGGGTTACAGTGAGGGTGAGGGTTAGGGTTAGTTTGAGTGTTAGGGTTAGGATTAGGATTAGGGTGAGGGTGAGTGTTAGCATTAGGGTTAGGCTTAGGGTTAGGGTGAGTTTTAGGGTTAGGATTAGTGTTAATGTTAGGGTTAGGGTTAGATTTACTTTTTGGGTGAGGGTGAGGGGGAGGGTTAGGGTTAGGGTAGGGTGAGGTTTAGAGTTAGGGTTAGGATTAGGGATAGGGTGAGGGAGAGGTTTAGGGTTAGAGTTAAGTTGAGGGGGAGGGTAAGGCTGAGTGTTAGGGTTAGGCTTAGTGTTAGGGTTAACGTTAGGTTTAGGGTGAGGGTAAGGTTGAGGTTTAGGGTTAGGGTTAGGTTTTGGGTTAGGATTATGTTTAGGGTGAGGGTGAGTGTGAGAGTTAGGGTTAGGATTAGGCTTAGGCTTAGGGTTAGTCTGAGGGTGAGGGTGGGTGTGAGGATTAGGCTTAGGGTGATGTTTAACATTAGGATTAGGGTGAGGGTTAGGATGAGAGTTTGGGTTAGGATTAGGGTTAGGGTGAGGGTGAGGGTTAAGGTTGGGTTAGGTTTGTTCTGTGGATAAGTGATAGCATGGGGGTTAGGGTGAGTGTTAGACTTAGCATTAGAGTTATGGTGAGGATTAGGGTGAGTTTTAGGGTTAGGGTGAGGGTTAGGGTTAGGCTTAGCGTGAGGGTGACGGTGAGGGTGACGGTTAGATTTAGAGTTACGGTGAGGATTCGGTTAAGTGTGAGGTTTAGGGTGAGGATGAGGTTAAGTGTTAGGATGAGGGTTAGGGTGAGGGTGAGGCTTAGGGTTAAGGTTTGGGTTAGGGTGAGGGTTAGGCTGAGGGTTAGGGTTATGATTAGGGTGAGGGTTAGGGTGAGGGTGAAGGTTAGGGTTCGGGTGAGGGTTAGGGTTGTTATTAGGGTTAGGGTCAGATTTACGGTGACGGTGAGGTTTTGGGTGAGGGTTAGGGTGAGGGTTAGATTTAGGGTTAAGATGAGGTTTAGGGTAAGGTTTAGGGTTACGGTTAGGGTGAGGGTTAGGTTTAGTGTGAGAGTTAGTGTTAGGGTTAGGATTAGTGTGAGGGTAAGAATTAGCTGACTGTTAGGGTGAGGGTGACGTTAAGGGTTAGGAATAGTGATAGGATTAGTGTAAATCTGAGGGTGAGGGTGAGGTTTAGGGTTACGGTTAGGGTGTGGGCTTGGGTGAGGGTTAGGGTAAGGTTGAGGGTTAGGGTGAGAGTGATGGTAAGGGTAAAGGTGAGGGTTAGGCTGAGGGTGAGGGTTAAGTTAAGGGTGAGGGTTAGGGTTAGGGTGAGGGTTAGGTTAAGGTTTCGGGTTACAGTTAGGTTTAGGGTAAGATTGAGGATTAGGGTTAGGGTTAGTGTGAGGTTTAGGGTGAGGTTGAGGGTGAGTGTTAGGGTTAGAATTAGGGTTAGGGTGAGGGCTAGGATGAGGGTGAGGTTTAAGTTAGGGTTAGGGTTAAGGTTCGGATGAGGTTTAGGGTTACTGTGAGGGTTAAGGTTAGTGTGAACATTAGGGTGATGGTTAGGGTTAGTGTTAGGGTCAGGGTAAGTGTTAGGGTGAGGGTTTGGGTTAGGGTGAGTGTTATATTTAAGGTGAGGGTTAGCTTTAGAGTTAGGGTTATTGTTAGGGTTAGGATTAGGATTAGGATTAGGGATAGGGTGAGGGTGAGTGTGGGTTAGGTTTAGGTTTAGGTTTAGGCTTAAGGTTTAGGCTGAGGGTGAGGTTGAGGCTGAGGGCTAGAGTTAGGGTGTTCGTTAGGGTTAGGGTTAGGGTGAGGGTTAGGATAAGTGTTAGAGTTAGGATTAGGGTTTGGGTGAGGGCTAGGGTGAAGGTGAGGTTTAGGGTTATGTTTAGGGTGAGGTTTAGGGTTAGGGTTAGGGTTAGGCTTAGGGTTAAGTTGAGGGTGAGGTTTAGGTTTAGAGTTACGGTTAGGGTGAGGGTTAGGGTTAGGGTTAGTGTTAGGTTTAGAATTATTGTGAGGGTTAGGGTTAGGGTGATGGTTAGGTTTAGGGCTGGGATTAGGATTAGTGTTAGGGTGAGGGTGAGTGTGAGTGTGAGGGTTAGGGTTAGGGTCAGGCTTAGGTTTAGGCTGAGGTTGACGGTCAGGGTTAAGGTGAGGGTGAGGGTAAGGTTTAGGGTTAGAGTTAGGGTTATTGTGAGGGTTAGTGTTAGGATTGGTGTTAGGGTTAGTGTTAGGGTGAGGTTTAGGGTGAGGGTTATGTTTAGGGAGCGGGTTAGATTTATGATTAGGGTTAGCTTGAGTGTGAGTGTGAGGGTTAGTGTTTGGGTTAGGTTTAGGTTTAGGCTGAGTGTGGGGGTGAGGGTTAGGGTTAGGTTGAGGTTTAGGGTTAGGGTTAGGGTGAGGGTTAGGATGAGGTATAGCGTTAGGATTAGGGTTAGGGTTAGGTTAAGGTGAGGGTTAATGTTAGGGTTAGGATGAGGGTTAGGGTTATTGTTAGTGTTATGGTTAGGGTTAAGTTTGTGGTTAGGGTGAGGCTGAAGGTGGGTATTAGGGTTAGGATTAGGATTAGGGTTAGATTTAGGGTTAGGATTAGTGTTATTGTTAAGGTTAGGGTCAGAGTTATGGTGAGGGTGAGGGTGAGGGTGAGGGTTGGGTTAGGGTTAGGATGAGGTTTAGGGTTAGGGTTAGGGTAGCGTGATGGTTAGGGTTAGTGTGAGGGTTAGTGTTTGGGTTAGGGTTATTGTTAGGGTAAGGTAAGTATTAGGGTGAGGGTAAGGGTTAGGGTGAGGGTTAGGGTTAGAATGAGGGTTAGGGTTAGGGTTAGGGTTATTGTTAGGGTAAGGTATGTGTTAGGGTGAGGGTAAGGGTTAAGGTGAGGGTTAGGGTTAGAATGAGGCTTAGGGTTAGGGTTAGTGTTATTTTTAGATTTAGGGTTAGGATTAGGGTTAGGGTGAGGGGTAGGGTGAGGATGAGGGTTAGAATTAGGATTAGGATTAGGCTTAGGTTTAGAATGAGGCTGAGTGTGAGGTTGAGGGTTAGGGTTAGTGTGATGGTTAGGGTTATGTTTAGGGTGAGGTTTAGAATGATTGTTAGGGGTAGCGTGAGGGTTAGGGTGAGGGTGACAGTAAGGGTAAAGGTGAGGTTTAGGGTTAGGTTGCGAGTTAGGGTGAGGATTATGGTTAGGGTTAGGGTGAGGGTGAGGTTTAAATTGAGTATCAGTGTTAGGGTTAGTGTGAGGTTTAGGGTGAGGATGAGGGTTAGGGTTAGTGTGAGGGCTATGGTGAGTTTGAGGGTTAGGTTTAGGGTTATGTTGAGGTTTAGGGTTAAGGTGATGGTTAGGGTTAGTGTGACGGTTATTGTTAGTATTAGGGTTAGTTTCAGGGTGAGGGTTAGCATTAGGGTGAGGTTTATGTTTAGCGTTAGTGTTAGCGTTAGGGTTGGGTTATTATTAGGGTTAGGGTTACTGTTACGGTGAGGGTGATGGTTAGGGTTAGGGTTAGGGTTAGGGTTAGGGTAAGGGTTAGGGTTAGATTGGGGATTAGGGTTAGGGTTAGTGTGAGGTTTAGGTTGAGGATGAGGTTTAGGGTGAGGGTTAGGGTTAGAATTAGTATTAGGTTGAGGGCTAGCGTGAGGGTGAGGGTTAGGGTTAGGGTTAAGTTTATGGTGAGGTTTAGGGTGAGGGGTAGGTTTAGGTTTAGTGTGAGGGTTAGGATTAGTGTGAGGGTTAAGGTTAGGGTGAGAGTGAGGGTGAGGCTAAGGGTTATGGTGAGGGTTAGGGTGAGGGTGAGGGTTAGGGTTAGGATTAGGGATAGGGTTAGGGATAGGCTGAGGTAGAGGGTGTGGGTGAGGGTGAGGTTTAGGGTTAGGGATATGGTTAAGGTGAGAGTGAGGGTTCGGCTCTTCTTTAGGTAATGGTTAGGGTTAGGGTGAGGATTAGTTGAGGGTTAGGGTAATGGTGAGCTTGAGGTTTAGGGTGTGGGTGAGCGTTAGGGTTAGGGTGAGGGTTCTGGTGAGGTAGAAGGTTAGGGTTAGGGTTAGGTGAGTGTTATTTTTAGGGTTAGGGTGAGGGTGAGGGTTAGGATTGGGTTTAGGGTTAGGGTGAGGTTTAGGGTGAGGGTGAGGGTTAAGGTTAGGGTTAGGTTTTTGGTGTGGATAAGTGATAGCATGAGCTTTAGTGTGAGTGTTAGACTTAACATTAGGGTTAGGGAGAGGGTTAGGGTTAGGCTTAGCGTGAGGGTGACGGTGAGGGTGATGGTTAGGGTTAGAGTTACGGTGGGGATTCAGTTAAGTGTGAGGATTAGGGTGAGGATGAGGGTAAATGTTAGGATGAGGTTTAGGGTGAGGGTTAGGCTAAGGGTTAGGGTTATGATTAGGGTGAGTTTTAGGGTGAGGGTTAGGGTGAGGGTTAGGGTGAGGGTGAGGGTTAGGGTTGTTATTAGGGTTAAGGTCAGATTTAGGGTGACAGTGAGGTTTTGGGTGAGGATTAGGTTGAGGGTTAGTGGTAGGGTTAAGGTGAGGGTTAGGGTAAGGGGTAGGGTTACGGTTGTGTGAGGGTTTGGTTTATTGTGAGAGTTAGGTTTAGGTTAGGGTTAGGATTAATGTGAGGGTAAGAATTAGGGTCATGGCTAGGGTGAGGGTGAGGTTTAGGGTTAGGAATAGTGATAGGATTAGTGTAAATCTGAGGCTGAGGGTGAGGTTTAGGGTTAGGGTTAGGGTGAGTGCTTTGGTTAGGGTTAGGTTAAGGTTGAGGGTTAGGGTGAGAGTGATGGTAAGGGTAAAGGTGAGGGTTAGGCTGAGGGTGAGGTTTAAGATAAGGGTGAGGGTTAGGGTTAGGGTGAGGGTTAGATTGAGGATTAGGGTTAGGGTTAGTGTGAGGTTTAGGGTGAGGTTGAGGGATAGATTTAGGTTGAGGGTTAGGGTTAGAATTAGGGTTAAGGTGAGGGATAGGGTGAGGGTGATGTTTAGGTTAGGGTTAGGGTTAAGGTTAGGGAGAGGTTTAGGGTTACAGTGAGCTTCAGTGTTAGTGTGAGGGTTACTGTTAGGGTGAGGGTAAGTGTTAGAGTTAGGGTTTGGGTTAGGTGAGGTTTATGTTTAGTTTAAGGGTTAGGTTTAGGGTTAGGGTTATTTTTAGGTTTAGGATTAGGATTAGGGTTAGGGTGAGGGTGAGTGTGTGGGTTAGGTTTAGGTTTAGGTTTAGGGTTAAATTTAGGCTGAGGGTGAGGTTGAGGCTGAGGGTTAGGGTTAGGGTGATGGTTATGTTTAGGGTTAGGGTGAGGGTTAGGATGAGGGTTTGAGTTAGGATTAGGGTTTGGGTGAGGGCTAGGGTGAAGGTAAGTTTTGGGGTTATATTTTGGGTGAGTTATAGGGTTAGGGTTAAGGTTAGGATTAGGGTTAAGTTGAGGGTGAGGGTTAGGTTTAGAATTAGGGTTAGGGTGAGGGTTAGGGTTAGGGTTAGTGTTAGGTTTAGGGTTAGGGTGAGGGCTAGGGTTAGGGTGAGTTTTAGGGTTAGGCCTGGGATTAGGATAAGTGTTTTTGTGAGGGTGAGTGTGATTTTGAGGTTTAGGGTTAGGGTTAGGATGCGGTTTAGGGTTAGGGTTAGTGTTAGTGTTAGGGTGAGGGCTTGGTTTAGGTTGAGGTTTATTGTCAGGGTGAGGGTTAGGATTAGGGTTAAGGTTAGGGTTAGTGTTATTGTTAGGGTTAAGGTTAGAGTTACTGTGAGGATGAGGGTGAGGGTGAGTGTGAAAGTTAGGGTTAGGGTTAGCCTTAGTCTTAGGTTTAGGCCGAGTGTGAGGGTGAGGTTAAGGGTTAGGATTAGGGTGATTGTTAGAGTTTAAGGGTTAGGGTGAGGGTTAGGGTGAGGTTTAGTTTTAGGATTAGGGCTAAGGTGAGGGCTAGGGTGAGGGTGAGGGTTAGGGTTAGCGTTAGGGTGACGTTTAGTGTTAGCGTTAAGTTTAGGGTTAGGGTGAGTGTTAGTGTGAGGGTTACGGTGAGGGTGAGGGTTAGGGTTAGGGTGAGGGTTACGGTTAGGGTTAGGGTGAGAGTGAGGGTTAGATTAGGGTTAGGGTTAGGATTATTGTTAGTGTTATGGTTAGGTTTAAGTTTATGGTGAGGGTGAGGCTCAGGGTGACGGTTAGGGTTAGGGTTAGGTTGAGGTTTAGGTTAGGGTTAAGGTTAGGGTTAGGGTGAGGGTTTGGGTTAGGGTTAGGGTTACGGTGAGGGTGAGGGTGAGGGTTAGTGTTAGGGTTAGTGTCACTGTTAGGTTTAGGTTTAGAGTCACAGTGAGGGTGAGGGTAAAGGTTAGGGTTAGGGTAAGGTTTAGGGTTAGGGTGAAGGTGAGGGTGAGGTTTAGGGTTAGAGTTAGGGTTAGGTTGAGTGTTAGGGTTAGGGTTAGTGTTAGGGTTAGGGTTAGGGTGAGGGTTAGGATGAGGGTTAGGGTTAGGGTTAGGGTTAGGTTTAGGATTAGGGTTAATGTTAGGGTGAGTGATTGTGTTAGGTTTAGGGATAGGGTTAAGGCTTAGCGTTAACCTGAGGGTGAGGGTTAGGGTTAGGGTTAGGGTTAGGTTACGGTGACTGTGAGGGTTAGGGTTAGGGTTAGTTTCAGGGTTAGGTTTAGGGTTAGGGTTATTGTTAGTGTTATGGTTAAGGTTAAGTTTACGGTTAGGGTGAGGCTGACGTTGAGGGTTTGGTTTAGGGTTAGGGTGAGGTTTAGGGTTACGGTTAGGGTTAGGGTGATGGTTAGGGTTAGTGTTATTGTTAGGGTTAAGGTTAGAGTTACGGTGAGGGTGAGGGTTAGATTTAGGTTTAGGGTGAGGGTTAGGGTGAGGGTGAGGGTGAAGTTTAGGGTTAGAGTTAGAGTTAGGGGGAGGGTTAGGGGCAGGGTTTGGTTGAGGTTTAGGGTTAGTGTTAGGGTTGGGTTTAGGATTCGGGTTATGATGAGGCTGAGTGTGAGGGTTAGGGTTAGGATTAGGCTTAGGCTTAGGGTTAGGCTGAGGGTGAGGGTGGGGTTGAGGATTAGGTTAAGGGTGATGGTGAGGGTTAGGGTTAGGTTTAGGGTTAGGATTAGGGTTAGGATGATATCTAGGGTGAGGGTGAGGGTTAGGGTTAGGGTTACGCTTAGGGTTACGGTCAGGGTTAGGGTTAGGATGAGGGTTAGGCTTAGGGTGAGGGTTAGGGTGAGGGTGCAGGTAAGGGTAAAGGTGAGAGTTAGGCTGAGAGTGAGGATTAAGTTAAGGGTGAGGGTTAGGGTTAGGGTGTGGGTTAGGGTTAGGGTTAATTTGAGGGTGAGGTTTATATTGAGGATTAGTTTTAGGGTTAGTGTGAGGTTTAGGATGAGGATGAGGGTTAGGTTTAGGGTGAGGGCTAGGGTGAGGGTGAGGGTTAGGGTTAGTGTGAGTGCTAGTGTTAGGGTTACATTTAGTGTTAGGGTGAATTTAAGTGTTAGGGTGAGGGTTAGTGTTAGCGTGAGTGTTATATTTAGAATGAGGGTTAGGGTTAGGGTTAGGGTTACTGTTAGGGTTAGGATTAGTTTTACTATTGAGTGTGAGGTTTAGTGTTAGGTTGAGGGTTAGGTTTATGTTTAGTGTTAGGGTTAGTGTTAGGGTTAGGGTGAGGGTGAGGTTTATGGTTAGAGTTAGCTTTTGTGTTAGGGTTAGGGTTAGGTTGAGGGTTAGTGTGAGGGTTAGGTTTAGGCTTAAGCTTAGGCTTAGGGTTAGACTTAGGCCGAGCATGAGGGTGAGGGTTAGGGTTAGGGTTAGGGTGAGGGTTAGTATGAGGTTTAGGGTTAGGACTAGGGTTAGGGTGAGCACTAGGTTGAGGGTTACTGTGAGGGTTAGGGTAAGGTTTAGGATTAGGTGTAGGTTGAGGGTGAGTGTGAGGGTTAGGTTTAGGGTTAGGCTTAGGTTTAGGGTGAGGGTTAGGGTTAGGACTTGGTTTAGGGTGAGGGGGAGTGTTAGGGTTAGTGTGAGTGCTAGTTTTAGGGTTAGGTTTAGTGTTAGGGTGAATTTATGTGTTAGGGTGAGGGTTAGGTTTTGGGTGAGTGTTATGGTTAGTATGAGGGTTAGGGTTAGGGTTACTGTTAGGATTAGGATTAGGTTTACTGTTAAGGTGAGTGTGAGGTTTAGGGTTAGGGTGAGGGTTAGGTTTATGTTTAGGGTTAGGGTTAGAGTTAGGGTTAGCGTGAGGGTGAGGTTTAGGGTTAGAGTTAGCTTTTGTGTTAGGGTTAGTGTTAGGTTGAGGGTTAGTGTGAAGGTTAGGTTTAGGCTTAAGCTTAGGCTTAGGGTTAGGCTTAGGCCCGAGCATGAGGGTGAAGGTTAGGGTTAGGGTTAGGGTGAGGGTTAGGGTTAGGGTTAGGGTGAGGGTTAGGATGAGTTTTAGGGTTAGGATTAGGGTTAGTGTGAGCGCTAGTTTTAGGGTTACTGTGAGGGTTTGGTTTAGGTTTAGGATTAGGTGTAGGTTGGGGGTGAGTGTGAGGGTTAGGGTTAGGGTTAGGGTTAGGCTTAGGGTTAGGGTGAGGGTTAGGGTTAGGGTTTGGTTTAGGGTGAGTGGGAGGGTTAGGGTTAGGGTGAGGGTGAGGGTGAGGGTGAGGGTTAGGGTTAGGGTTAGTGTGAGTGTTAGGGTTATGTTGAGGGTTATGGTTAGGGTGAGTGTTAGGGCTAGGGTTAGGTTTAGGGTGAGGACTAGGGTGAGGGTGAGGTTTAGGATTAGGGTGAGGGTGAGGTTTAGGGTTAGTGTTAGGTTGAGGTTTAGGGTTATGGTTAGGGTTAGGGAGAGTGTGAGTTTTAGGTTTAGAGTTAGGGTTAGGGTGAGGGTTAGGGTGAGGTTTAGGGTTAGTGTGAGGGTTAGATGTAGGGGTAGCGTGAGAGTTAGCGTTAGGGTGAGTGTTAGGGTTAGGGTTAGGGTTAAAGTATGTGCTAGGGTGAGTGTTAGGTTTAGGGTTAGGTTGATGTTGAGGGTTAGTGTTAGTGTTAGATTTAGGTTTAGGGTTGGGCTTAGGGTTAGGATTAGGGTTAAGGTGATGGTGAGTGTGAGGGTTAGAGTTAGTGTTAGCCTTAGGGTTAGGCTGAGTCTGAGGCTGAGGGTGAGGTTTAGGATTAGAGTGAGGGTTAGTGTGAGTGTTAGTGTTTGGATTAGGGTTAGGATATATGCTAGGGTGAGGGTTAGGTTTAGGGTTAGGATGAGGTTTAGGGTTAGGGTTAGGGTCAGTGTTAGGGTTAGGGTGAAGGTTTGGATTAGAGTTAGAGTTACGGTTAGGATGAGGTTTAGGGTTAGGTTTATGGTTAGGGTTATTCTTAGGTTTAGGGTTAGGGTTAAGGTTAAGGTAAGGCTGAGCGTGAGCGTGAAGTTGAGGGTCAGGTTTAGGGTTAGGATGAATTTTAGAGGTAGAGTTAGGGTTAGGGTTAGGGTGATTGTGAGGGTTAGTGTTAGGGTTGGGTGAGGTTTAGGATTAGGGATAGGGATAGGGTTAGGGTGAGTGTGAGGGTTAGGGGTAGGGTTTGGGTGAGGGTGAGGGTTAGGTTTGGGGTGAGTGTTAGGTTGAGGTTTAGGTTAAGGGTTAGGGTTAGGGTTAGGATTAGGGTTAGGGTGAGGGTAAGTGTGAGGGTTAGGGTTAGGGTTAGTCTTTGGCTGAGGGTTAGGCTGAGGAGGAGGGTGGGGTTGAGGATTAGGTTTAGAGGGATGGTTCAGGTTTTCGTTAGTTTGAGGGTTAGGATGCGGGTTAGGGTTAGGATTAGGGTTAGGGTGAGGGCTAGATTGAGGGTGAGGTTTAGGGTTAGGGATAGGGTGAGGTTTAGGGTTAGGGTTAGGGTGAGGTTGAGGTTTAGGGTTAGAGTTAGGGTTAGGATTAGGATTAGGGTAAGGGTTAGGTTGAGTGTGAGGGTTAGGGTTAGGGTTAGGGTTCGGCTTAGGGTTACACTGAGGGTGAGGTTGAGGGTGAGGGTTAGGTTTTGAGTGAGGGTTAGGGTTATGTTTAGGGTGAGAGTTAGGGTTCAGGTTAAGTTTAGGGTTAGGGTGAGGGTTAGGGTTAGGGTTACATTGAGCTTGAGGGTTAGGTTTAGTTTGAGCATTAGGGTTAGTGATAGGGTTAGGGTGAGGGCTAGGGTGAGGGTGAGCGTTAGGGTTAGTGTTAGGGTGAGGTTTCGGGTTAGGGTTAGGTTTAGGGTGAGGGTGAGAATGAGGGTTAGGGTTATGGTAAGGGTGATGGTTAGGGTGAAGTGGAGGGTTATTGTTACTGTTAGTGTTAGGGTGAGGGTAAGTGTTAGGGTAAGGTTTAGGTTTAGGGTGACGTTTACATCAGGCTTTGGGTTAGGGTTAGGGGGAGGGGGAGCTTTAGGATTATAGTTACGGTTAGGGTGAATGTTAGGGTTAGGGTTAGGTTTAGGGATAGGGTGAGGTTTATGGTTTGGTTTAGGGTTAGAGTTAGGCTTAGGGAGAGGGTGAGATTTAGGGTTAGAGTTAGGGTTAGGGTGAGGGTTAGGTTTAGGCTTAGTGTTAGGGTTAGGGTGAGGGTGAGAGTTAGGGGGAGGGTTAGGATTAGGGTTAGGGTGAGGATTAGGGTTAGGGTAAGGGTGAGTGTGTGTGTTAGGGTTAGGTTTAGGGTTAGGCTTAAAGTTAGGCTGAGGGTGAGGTTGAAGGTGAGGGTTAGGGTTAGGTTTAGTGTTAGGGTTAGGGTTAGGGTGAGGGTGAGGGATAGGGTTAGGGTTAGGATTAGGATTAGGGTTATTGTTAGGATTAGTGTGAGGGTTAGGTTTAGGGTAATTGTTAGGCTTAGGGTTAGGCTGAGGGTGAGGTTGAGGGTGAGGGTTAGGGTTTGGGTGAGGGTTAGGATTAGGGTTAGGGTGAGGTTTAGTGTTAGGGTTAGGGTTAGAGCTAGGGGTAGTGATTAGTGTTAGGGTTAGGTTGAGTGTTAGGGGGAGGGTTAGGTTTAGGCTTAGGGTTAGGTTTAGGGTTAGGGTTAGGGTGAGGGTGAGGTTTAGGGTTATAATTAGGGTTAGGGTGAGGCTGAGGGTGAGGCTTAGGGGGTTAGGGTTAGTGTTAGGGTTAGGGTTAGGGTGAGGGTTAGAATGAGTGTGAGGGTTAATGTTAGGGTTAGGGTTTGCCTTAGGTTCAGGCTGAGGGTGAGGGTGAGGGTGAGTTTTAGGTTTAGAGTTAGGGTTAGTGTTAGGGTTAGGGTTAGAATGAGGGTCAGGTTTACGTTTTGGCTTAGGCTTAGGCTTAGGCTGAGCATGAGGGTGAGGTTAAGGGTTAGGGCGAGGTTTAGGGTGGGGTTGACGGTCAGGGTAAACGTGAGGGTTAGGCTGAGGGTGAGGGTTACTGAAAGGGTGAGGGTTAGGGTTAGGGTGAGGTTTAGGGTTAGGGGTAGAGTGAGGGTGAGGTTTAAGTTTAGGGTTATGTTGAGGTGTAGGGTTAGGTTTAGGTTGAGGGTGAGATTATGGTTAGTGTTAGCGTTAGGTTGAGGCTGAGGGTGAGGTTTAGGTTTATGGTTAGTGTTAGTGTTAGGGTTAAGGTGAGGGATAGGGTGCTGTGAGGTTTAGGGTTAGGGTTAGGATTAGGATTAAAGTAAGGGTTAGGGTGAGTGTGAGGGTTATTGTTAGGGTTAGGCTTAGGCTTATGCTTAGGCTGAGGCTGAGGGTGAGGGTGAGGGTTAGGCATAGGGTGAGGGTTTGGGTTAGGGTTAGGGTTAGGGTGAGTGTTAGTATGAGGGTTAGGCTTAGGATTAGGGTGAGGGTGAGGGCTAGGGTGAAGATGAGGTTTAGGTTTAGGGTTAGGGTTAGGGTGAGGTTTAGGGTTAGAATTAGGGTGAGAGTGAGGTTTAGGTTTAGAGTTAGGGTTAGGGTGAGGCTGATTGTGAGGTTTTGGGTTATGGTTAGCGTTAGATTTAGGGTTAGGGTGAGGGTTAGGGTGAGGGTTAGGAATAGGGTTACGATTAGGTTTAGGGCAAGGGTTAGGGTGAGTGTGAGGATTAAGATTAGCTTTAGGGTTAGGCTGAGGATGATGGTGAGGGTGAGGGTTAGGGTTATGCTGAGGGTTAAGTTTAGGGCTAGGGTGAGAGTTAGCTTTCCAGTTAAGTTTAGGGTTAGGGTGAGGGTTAGGGTTAGGTTTACGGTGAGAGTGAGGGTTAGGATTAGGTTGAGGGTTAGGGTTAGGGTTAGGGCTAGGGTTAGGGTGAGGGTTAGGGTTAGGGTTAGGGTGAGGGTTAGGATGAGATTTAATGTTAGGATTAGGGTTAGGGTGAGGGCTAGGGTGAGGGTGAGGGTTAGGGTTAGGATGAGGTTTAGAGTTAGGGTTAGGGTTAGGGTTAGGGTGAGGGTGAGGTTTAGGGTTAGAGAGGATTAGTGTTCAGGTTAGGGTTAGGTGAGGGTTCAGGTTAGGCTTAGGCTTAGACTTAAACTAAGGCAGAGCATGAGGTTGAGGCTTAGAGTTAGGGTCAGGGTGAGGGTTAGGGTTTGGGTGAGGGTGTGGGTGAGGGTGAGGGTTAGTGTTAGGCTTAGTGTGAGTGTTAGGGTTAGGGTGAGGGTTATGGTTAGGGTGAGGGTTAGTGTTAGCGTTATGCTTAAGTTTAGTCTTAGGGTAAGGCTGAGGGTTAGCGTGAGGGTGAGTGTGAGTGTTAGGGTTACTGTTAGGGTTAGGCATAGTGATAGGCTGAGGGAGAGGTTAAGGGTGAGGTTTAGGGTTAGGGTGAGGGTGAGGTTTAGGCTTAGAGTTTGTGTTAAGGTGAGGGTTAGTGTGAGGGTTAGTGTTAGGGTTAGTGTTTGGGTTAGGTTTAGCGTGAGTTTTAGGGTGAGGTTTAGGGTTAGGGATAGGGTTAGGTGTAGGATTAAGGTTTGGTTGAGGATGAGTGTTATGGTTAGGGTTCGGTTAATGTTAGGGTTAGGCTTGAGGGTTAGGCTGAGTGTGAGGGTGAGGGTTAGAGTTAGGGTGAGGGTGAGGGTTAGGATGAGGGTTAGGTTTAGGATTAGGGTTAGTGTGAGGGCTAATGTGAGGGGGAGGATTAGGGTTAGGGTTAAGTTTAGAAATAGGGTGAGGGATAGCATTAGGGCTTGGTTTAAGGTTAGGGTTAGTGTCAGGGTTAGGGTGAGGGTTAGCATGAGTGTTCCGGTTAGGATTAGGTTTAGCATGAGGGCTAGGTTGAGCGTGAGGATTAGGGATAGGGTTAGGGTGAGGTTTATTGTTCGGGTTAGGTTTAGATTTAGGCTGAGGATTAGGGTTAGGGTTATGGTAAGGGTCAGGGTTAGGTCTAGTTTGAGGGTTAGAATTAGGTTTAGGGTTAGGGTGAGGGTTAGGGTTAGGGTTAGGGTGAGGGTTAGGATGAGGTTTAGGGTTACAATTAGGGTAAGGGTGAGGGCTAGGGTGATTGTGAGGGTTATTGTTAGGGTTAGGGTGAGGTTTAGGGTTAATGTTAAGCGTAGGGTTAGGGTGAGGGTTAAGGTTCGGGTTTGGGTGAGGGTGAGGCTTAGGTTTGGGGTGAGGGTTAGGGTGAGGACTAAGGTAAGGGTGAGGTTTAGGGTTAGGGTTAGGTTTAGGGTGAGGGTTAGGTTGAGGTTTAGGTTTAGGGTTAGGGTTAGGGTTAGGATTAGGGTTAGGGTGAGGGTGAGTGTGAGGGTTAGGGATAGGTTTAGGCTTATGCTTAGGCTTAGGGTTAGGCTGAGGGTGAGGGTGAGGATTAGGATGAGGATTAGGCTTAGAGTCCTGGTTTAGTTTATGGTTAGGTTTAGTGTTAGGATGAGGGTTAGGGTTAGGATTAGGGTTAGGGTGAGGGCTAGGGTGAGTGTGAGGTTTAGGGATAGGTTTAGGCTTAAACTTAGGGTTAGGCTGAGGTTGAAGGTTAGGGTGAGGGTTAGGGTTAGGTTTAGGGTGATGGTTAGGGTTATGGTTAGGGTGAGGGTTAAGATAAGGGTTAGGGTTAGGGTGAGGGTTAGGATGAGGGTGACAATAAGAAAAAAGGTGAGGGTTAGGCTGAGGGTGAAGGTTAAGGTAAGGGTGAGGTTTCGGGTTATGGTTAATGTGAGGGACAGGGTTAGATTGAGGATTATTGTTAGGGTTAGTGTGAGGTTTAGTGTGAGGATGAGGGTTAGGGTTAGGGTGATGGCTAAGTTGAAGTTGAGGGTTAGAGTTAGGGTTAGGGTGAGGTTTAGGTTTAAAGTGAAGGTTAGCATTAGTGTGAGGGTTAGTGTTACGGTTAGTGTTAGTGTTAGGGTGAGGGTATGTGTTAGGGTAAGGTTTAGGTTTAGGGTAGGGTTTAGGATTATGGTTAGGGTTAGGGTTAGGGTGAGGGTGAGGTTAAGGGTTAGAGTTAGGGTTAGGGTGACAGTTAGGATTAGGGTTAGGGTTAATGTTAGGGTAAGGGTTAGGGTGAGGTTTACTGTGGGGGTGAGGATTAGTGATAGGGTTAGGTTTAGGATTAGGGTTAAAGTGAGGGTGAGTGTGAAGGTAAGGGTTAGGGTTAGGGTTAAGATTAGAGTTAGGGTGATGGTGAGGATGAGGGTTAGTGTTAGGGCGAGGGTTACGGTTAGAGTTAGGTTTAGGCTGAGGGTGAGGTTGAGGGTGAGGGTTAGGATTAGGGTTAGACTTAGGGTTAGGCTGAGGGTGCGGTTGAGGGTGAGAAAGTTAGGGTTAGGGTGAGGGTTAGGCTTAGGATTATGGGGAGGTTTAGGATGAGGTTTAGGGTTAGGATTAGGGTTAAGGTGTGGGCTAGGCTGAGGGTGAGGTTGAGTTTTAGGGTTAGGTTGAGGTTTAGGTTTAAGTTTAGGGTTAGGGTGAGGGTCAGGGTGACGTTTATTGTTAGGGTTAGGGTGAATCTGAGGGTGTGGGTTAGGTTTAGGTTTAATGTTAGGGTTAGGGTTAAGGTGAGGGTTCAGGTGAGGGATCGTGTTAAGGTTCGGATTAGGGTTAGGATTAGGGTTAGGGTTAGGGTGAGTGTGAGGGTTAGGGTTAGGCTTAGGCTTAGGTTGAGGGTGAGGGTGAGGGTGAGGCTTAGGGTTAGGTTGAGTGTTAGAGCTATGTTTAGGGTGAGAGTTAGGGTTCAGGTTACGTTTAGGGTTAGGGTGTAAGTTAGGGTAAGGGCTACGGTGAGGGTGACGGGTGGGGTTATGTTGAGGGTTAGGGTTAGGTTTAGGGTGAGGGTGAGGGTTATGGTTAGGATTAGTGTTAGGGTGAGGGTTAGCAGGAGGGTTAGTGTTAGTATTCGGGTTAGGATGAGGGCTAGGGTGAGGGTGAGGTTTAGGGTTAGGGTGAGGGTGAGGTTTAGGGATAGAATTGGGGTAAGGCTGAGGGTGAGGTGAGGGTTAGGGTTAGAGTTAGCATTAGAGTTAGCATTAGGTTGAGGGTTAGGTTGAGGGTGAGGGTTAGGCTTAGGGTTAGGATTAGGATTAGATTAAGGGTTAGGGTGAGTGTGAGGGTTAGTGTTAGGGTTAGGGTTAGGCTTAGGTTTAGGCTGAGGGTGAGGTTTAGGGTTAGGGTGAGGGTTAGAGTTAGGGTTAGGGTGTGTGTTAGGGTTCGGGTTACGTTTAGTGTGACGATGAGTGTTAGGATGAGGTTGAGGTTTAGGGTTAGGTTTAGAGTTAGGATGAGAGTTAGGGTTAGGGTTGGGGTGAGGGGTAGGATGAGGATTAGGGTTAAAATTAGGGTTAGGGTGAGGGCTAGGGTGAGGGAGAGGGTTAGGGTTAGTTTTAGCAAGAGGTTTAAGGTTCGGGTTCGGGTTAGGGTGAGGGTTACGATTAGGGTTACGGTCACGGTGAGGGTGAGGGTTAGGGTTACGGTGAGGGTGAGGGTTAGGGTTAGGGTGAGGGTTAGGGTGAGGGTGAGTTTTTGGATTAGGGTTAGGGTTAAGGTTAGGGTTAGGTTTAGGGTTAGGATTAGTGTTATTGTTAGGGATAGGGTTAGAGTTACCGTGAGGGTGAGGGTGAGCGTGAGGGTTAGGGTTAGGGTGAAGTTTAGGGTAAGGGTGAGGGTGAGGTTTATAGTTAGATTTAGGGTTAGGGGGAGGGTTAGGTCGAAGGTTAAGGTTAGGCTTAGTGTTAGGGTTAAGGTTAGGGTGAGGGTTATGTTGAGGTTTAGGGTTAGTCTTAGGGTTAGGTTTAGGATTAGGGTTAGGTTTAGAGTTACGGTGAGGTTGAAGTTGAGGGTGAGTGTTAGGGTTAGGGTGAGGTTTAGGGTTAGGGTTAGGATTAGGGTTAGGGTGAGGGTGAGGTTGAGGTTTAGGCTTAGGGTTAGGGTTAGGGTTAGGATTAGTGTTAAGGTGAGGGTGAGTGTTAGGGTTAGTGATAGATTTAGGCTTAGGCCTAGCGTTAGGCTGAGGGTAAGGGTGGGGGTGAGGATTAGGGCTAGGGTGATGGTTAAGGTTAGGGTTAACCTTAAGGTTAAGGTTAAGGTTAACCACAAACTAAAGTTTGTGGGTTAGGGTTAGGGTTAGTGGTACGGTGAAGGCTAGGGTGAGGGTTAGGGTAAGGCTTAGTATTAGGCTTAGGCTTAGTCTGTGTGTTTGTTTGAGGTTGAGGGTTAGGTTTAGGGTGATGCTTAGTTTGACGGTTAGAATGAGGTTTAGGATTAGTGTGAGGGTTAGGGTGAGGATTATGTTAATGTTAAAGGTGAGGTTTAGGCTAAGGGTGATGGTTAAGATAAGGGTTTGAGTTAGGGTTATGTTTAGGGTTCAGGTAAGGGTTAGGGTTAGGGTGAGGGTGAGGGTTAGAATTAGGGTGAGGTCTAGGGTGAGGGTGAGGGTTAGGTTTAGGGTTAGGGTTAGGGTGAGGTTTAGGGTTAGGGTGAGGGTTATGGTTAGGGTGAGGTTTAGGGTTTGGGTTACGTTTATTGTTGGGTTAGGGTTACTGTTACAGTTACAGTGAAGGTGAGGGTGAGGGTTAGGGTTAGGGTTAGAGTTAGGGTTAGGGTGAGGGTTAGGTTGAGGGTTGGGGTTAGGGTTAGTGTTAGGGTTAGGGTTAGTGTGAGAGTTAGGGGTACGATCAGGGTTATAGGGTTAGGGTTAGGATTAGAGTTAGGGCGAGGGTGAGTGTGTGTGTTAGGGTTTGGTTTTGGTTTAGGGTTAGGTTTAGGGTTAGGGTGAGGTTTTGGATGAAGGTTAGGACTACAATGAGGGTGAGGGTGAGGGTTAGTGTGAGGGTTAGGGTTAGGATTAGGGTAGGGTGAGGGTGAGTCTTAGGATTAGGGTTAGGCTTAGGGTTAAGGTTAGGTTTCGGGTTAGAATTAGTGTTATTGTTAGGGTTAGATTTAGAGTTATGGTGAGGGTGACGATAAGGTTGAGGCTTAGGTTTCGGGTTAGGCTTAGGATTAGGCTGAGGCTGAGGGTGAGGGTGAAGGTGAGGGTTAGGGTGAGGGTTAGGCTTAGGGTTAGGGTGAGAGTTGGGGTTCGGGTTAAGTTTAGGTTTAGGGTGAGCGTTAGGGTAAGGGTTACAGTGAGGGTGAGGTTTAGGTTTAGGGTTAGTGTTATGGTGAGGAATATGATGAGGTTTAGGTTTATGATTAGGGTTAGTGTGAGGATCAGGATGAGGGTGAGGTTTAGGGTTGGGGTTAGGGTGAGGTTTAGGGTTAGGGTTAGGGTGAGGGTGAGCTATATGTTTAGAGTTAGGGTTAGGGTGAGGCTGTTTGTGAGGTTTAAGGTTAGGGTTAATGTTCGAGTTAGGGTTAGGGTGAAGGTTAGAGTGAGGGTGAGGGTTAGGCTTAGGGTTAGGATTAGGATTAGGGTAAGGGATAGGGTGAGTGTGAGGGTTAGGGTTAGGCTTAGGCTTAGGGTTAGGCTGAGGTTGAGGATGAGGTGTAGGGTTAGGGTTAGGTTGAGGTTTAAGGTTACGTTTAGGGTGAGAGTTAGGGTTCGGGTTAAGTTTAGGGTTAGGGTGAGGGTTACAGTTAGGTTTAGTGTTAGGCTGAGGTTTAGGGTTAGGGTTAGGGTTAGGGTGAGGGTTTGGATGAGGGTTAGAGTTATGGTGAGGGCGAGGGTTAGGGTTAGGCTGAGTTTTAGGGTTAGGATTAGGGTTAGGGTTAAGGTTAGGTTTATCTTTAGCTTTAGGATTAGTGTTATTGTTAGGGTAATGGTTAGAGTTACGGTGAGGGTGACGGTGAGGGTAAGGGTGAGGGTTAGGTTTAGGGTGAGGGTTAGGGTTAGGGTTAGGATAAGGTTTAGGGGGAGGGTGAGGTTTAGGGTTAGATTTAGGGTTAGGGGGAGAGTTAGTTTGTGGGTTAGGGTTAGGGTGAGTGTTAGGGTTAAGGTTAGGGTGAGGGTTAGGTTGAGGTTAAGGGTTAGGGTTAGGGTTAGGATTAGGCTTAGGTTGAGAGTGACTGTGAGGGTAAGGTTTAGGGTTAGGCTTAGGCTGAGGGTTAGGCTGAGTGTGAGGGTGGGTGTGAGGATTAGGGTTAGGGTGATGGATAGAGTGTGGTTTAGGGTTTGGGTTAGAATTAGATTTAGGGTTAGGGTGAGGTTTAGGGTTAGAGTTATGGTTAGGGTGAGGGTCAGGTTGAGGGTTAGGTTTAGGGTTAGGGTGAGACTTAGGGGGATGGTTAGGGTTAGGGATAGGTTTAGGATTAGGGTTAGGGTGAGGGTGAGTGTGTGGGTTAGGGTTAGGTTTAGGGTTAGGCTGAGGGTGAGGGTTAGGGTTAGGGTGAGGTTTAGGGTTAAGTTTAGGGTTAGGGTGAGAGTTAGGGTGCGGATGAGGGTTAGGGTTAGCGTGAGTATTAGGGTTAGAATTAGGGTTAGGGTGAGGGTTCTGTTAAGTTTAGGGTTAGGTTGAGGTTTAGGGTTATGGTGAGGTTTAGGTTTAGTGCGAGGTTTAGTGTTAAGGTGAGGGTAAGTGTTAGGGTGAGGTTTAGGGTTAGGGTGAGGGTTATGGTTAGGGTGAGGTTTAGGGTTAGGATTAGGTTTATTGTTAGGGCTAGGGTTAGGGATACGGTTATGGTGAGGGTTAGTGTGAGGGTAATGTTTAGGGTTAGGATTAGTGTGAGGTTTAGGGTTACGGTTAGGGTTAGATTTAGGGTTAGGTTGAAGTTGAGGTTTAGGGTTTCAGTTAGGTTTAGGATGAGGGTTATGATGAAGTTTAGGGTTAGTGTTAGGGTTAGGGTTAGGGTGAGGTTTAGGGTGAGGGTTAGGGTTAGTGATAGGGTTAGGATTAGGTTTAGGGTTTGGATGAGGGTGAGTGTGAAGGCTAGGTTTAGTGTTAGGTTTAGGCTTAGGGTTAGGCTGAGGGTGAGGGTGAAGGTGAGGGTTAGGGTTAGGGTGCGGGTTAGGGTTAGGTTTAGGGTTAGAGTTAGCCTTAAGGTGAGGTTTAGGGTTCTGGTAATGGTGAGGGTTAGAGTTAGCATGAGGGTTAGGGTGAGGGTTTGGGTTAGGGTTAGGGTGAGTGTTAGGGTTAATGTGAAGTTTAGGGTTAGGGTTACGGTTAGGGTGAGGGTAAGGTTGAGGGTTAAGGTGAGTGTTAGGTTGACGGTGAGGGTGAGTTTTAGGGTTGGGGTTAGGTTTAGAGTGAGGGTTAGGGTGAGGGGTAGTGTTAGGTTTAGGGTGAGGATTAGGGATAGTGTGAGGGTTAGGGTTTGAGTGAGGGTAAGGGTCAGGTGAGGTTTAGGGTTAGGGTGAGGGTTAGCATTACGGTTAGGGTCTGGGTTAATATTAGGTTGGAAGTTAGGGTTGGGGTGAGGGTTAGCATTAGGGTTAGGGTCAGGGTTAATATTAGGTTGGAAGTTAGGGTTGGGGTGAGGGTTAGGGTGAGTGTTAGGGTTAAGGTAAGTGATACGGTTAGGGTTAGGGTGAGGGTTATGTTTAGGGTGATGTGTAGAATGAGGTTGAGGGTTAGGGTGAGGGTGACAGTGAAGGTTAAGGTATGGATGTGGGTTAGTGTTAGGGTGAGGGTTAATGTTACGGTGAGGGTTATGGTGAGGGTGAGGATAAGGGTTAGGTTTATGGTGAGGGTTAGGGTTAGAGTTAGGGTGAGGGGTAGGGTGAGGTTTAGGGTTAGAGTTAAGATTAGGTTTAGTGTGAGGGTTAGAGTTAGGGTGAGGATAAGGTAAGTGTGAGGGTTGGAGTGAGGGTGAGGTTTAGGGATACTGTTAGTGTGAGGGTTAGGGTTATGGTTATGGTGAAGTTTAGGGTTAGGGTTATGTTTATTTTGACAGTGAGTGTTTGAGTTAGGATGAGTGTTCTTGAGAGTGTGAGAGTCAGGGTTTGGGTGAGGTTTAGGGTTAGCGTGATTGTTAGGGTGATGGTGAGGTTGAGGGTTAGGGTTGGGGTTAGGGTTAGAGTGAGGGGTACTGTGAGGTGTAGGGTTAGGGTTAGGGTGAGGGTTAGGTTTACTGTGAGGGTTAGGGTTAGGGTGAGGTTCAGGGTTACACTGAGGGTTCAAGTTAGGATTAGGCTTAATGTTAGGATGAGGGTAAGGGTTAGGTTGAAGGTTAGGGTTAGAGTGAAGGTTAGGGTTAATGTGAGGGTTAGGGTTAGGGTGAGGGTTAGGGTTAGGGTGATGTTTAGGGTGAGGTTGAGGGTTAGTGTGAGTGTGAGGGTGACGGTTCCGATGAGTGTTTGGGTTAGGTTTAGGTTGAGGTTGAGGTTGAGGGTGAGGCTTAAGGTTAGTTTTAGGGTAAGAGTTAGTGTGAGGGTTTGGGATAGGCTTAGGCTTAGGCTGAGGGTGAGGGTGAGGGTTAGGGTTAGGGTTAGGGTTAGTGTTAGGGTTATGTTGAGGCTTAGGGTTAGGTTAGAGGTTATGGTTAGGGTGAGGGTTAGGGTTAGGGATAGGTTTAGGTTGAGGATGAGGGTGAGGGTTATGGTTAGGATTATGGTTAGGATGAGCCTGAGGGTGAGGGTGAGGGTGAGGTTTAGGGTTAGGGTGAGGGTTAGGCTAAGGGTTAGTGTGAGCGTTAGGTTTACGGTGATGTTTAGGTTGAGGGTGAGGTTTAGGGTGAGGTTGAGGGTGAGGTTTCGGTTGAGGGTTTGGGTTAGGGTTAAGGTTAGGGTGAAGGTGAGGGTGAGGGTTAGGTTTAGGGTTAGGGTTAGGATTAGGGTGAGGGTGATTGTGAGGGTTAGGGTTAGGGTTATGGTTAGACTTAGGTTTAAGCTGAGAGTGAGGTGAGTTTGATGGTTAGGGTTAGGGTGACTGAGCAGTAGGGTTAGGGTTAGGGATAGGATGAGGGTTAGATGAGGGTGAGGGTTAGGGTTAGGGTGAGTGTTAGGCTTAGGGTTAGGGTGAGGGTGAGGGTGGGGGTGAGTATTAGGCTTAGAGTGATGGTTAGCATTAGGGTTAGGGTGAGGGTTAGGATGAGGGTTAGGTTTAGGAGTAGGGTTAGGGTGAGGACTAGGGTGAAAGTGAGGGTTAGGGTTAGGGTTAGGCTTAGGCATAGGTTTAAGCTGAGGGTGATGGTGAGGGTAAGGGGTAGTTTTATGGTGATAGATATGGTTAGGTTTAGGGTGAGGGTTAGGATGAGGGTTCGGTTTGGCTGACGGTTAGTATAAGACTTAGGGTTACAGTAAGGGTGAGGGTTAGGTTTAGGTTGAGGGTTAGTGTAAGGGTTAGGGTTAGGGATAGATTGAGGATTAGGGTTAGGGGTAGTGTGAGGTTTAGGGTGATGATGAGGGTTAGGGTGAGGGCTAGCGTGAGGGTGAGGGTTAGGGTTAGGGTTAAGTTTAGGTTGAGGGTTAGGGTGAGCTGTAGGTTTAGGTTTAGGGTGAGGGTTAGGTTTAGTGTGAGGGTTACGGTTAGGGTGAGGGTGAGGGTGAGGGTAAGGGTTATGGTGAGGGTTAGGGTGAGGGTGAGGGTTAGGGTGAGGGTGAGCGTTAGGATTAGGTTTAGGGTTAGGGTGAGGTTTAGGGTGAGGGTGAGGGTTAAGTTTAGGGTTAGGTTTGTGGTGTGGGTAAGTGATAGCATGAGGGTTAGGGTGAGTGTTACAGTTAGCATTAGGGTTAGGGTGAGGGTTAGGTTTAGTGTTAGGGTGAGGGTGCAGGTGAGAGTGAGTTTTAAGGTCAGGATTAGGGTGAGGTTTAGGGTTAGGGTGAGGGTTAAGGTTAGGGTTAGCATGAGGGTGACGGTGAGGGTGACGATTAGGTTTAGAGTTAGGGTTAGAGTTAGGGCTAGGGTGAGGGTTAGTTTTAGGGTTAGAGTTAGTGTTAGTGTTATTGTTAGGGTAAGTGTGAGGGTTAGGGTTAGTCTTATGCTTAGGCTTAGGCTTAGGCGGAGCATGAGGGTGAGGGTTAGGGTTAGGATTAGGGTTAGGGTGAGGGCTAGGGTTAGTGTTAGGGTGAGGATTAGTGTTAGGGATAGGGTTAGGTTTAGGATCCGGGTTAGGGTGAGGGAGAGTGTGAGCTTTAGGATTAGGGTTAGGCTTAGACTTAGGGTTAGGGTGAGGGTTAGGGTTAGGATTTGGGTTAGGATGAGGGTGTGGCTGAGGATTAGGGTTAGGTTTAGGATTAGGGTTAGGGTTAGGATTAGGGTTAGGGTTAGGTTGAGGGTTAGGGTTAGGCCTAGTGTTAGGCTTAGGTTTAGGCTGAGGGTGAGGGTGGGGGTGAGGATTAGGGTTAGGGTTAGGGTTAAAATTAGGGTTATTGTTAGTGTTTTGGTTTGGGTTAAGTTTGCGGTGAGGGTGAGAATGAGGGTGAGGGTTATGGTTAGGGTTAGGCTGAGGGTGAGGGTGGGGGTGAGGAATAGGTTTTGGGTGTTGGTTAGTGTTAGGGTTAGGGTGAGTGTTAGGATGAGGGTTAGGGTTAGGATTAGGTTTAGGCTGAGGGCTAGGGTGAGGGTGAGGGTTAGGTTTAGGGTTAGGCTTAGTCCTAGGGTTAGGCTGAGTGTGAGGGTGAGGGTTAGCGTTAGGGTGATGGACAGGGTTAGGTTTAGGGTGAGTGTTAGGATGAGTGTTAGGGTTAGGATTAGGGTTAGGATGAGCGGGACGGTAAGAGTAGTGGTGAGGGTTAGGCTGAGGGTGAGTGTTCCCCTAGGGTGAGGGTTAGGATTAGGGTGAGGGTTAGGGTAAGGGTTAGGGTGAGGGTTAGGGTAATGTTGAGGGTTTGATTGAGGATTAGTGTTAGGGTTAGTGTGAGTTTAGCGTGAGGATGAGGTTTAGGATTAGGGTGAGGGTTAGGGTTAGAATAGGGTTAGAGTGAGGGCTAGTGTGAGGCTGATGGTTAGGGTTAGGGTGAGTTTTAGGGTTAGGGTGAGAGTTAGGGTTAGTGTGATGGTTAGTGTTATAATGAGCGATAGTGTTAGGGTGAGGGTAAGTGTTAGGGAGAGGGTTAGGATTAGGATGAAGGTTTTGGTTAGGGTAAGGGTTAGGGTTAGGTTGAGGGTTATGTTTAGGGTCAGGGTAAGGGTTAGGGTGAGGGTTAGGGTTAGGGTGAGGGTTATGGTTAGGGTGAGGGTCAGGGTTACGGTGAGGGTTTGAGTGAGGGTTAGGGTTAGGGAGAGGTTTAGGGTTACCGTTAGAGTTAGGGTTAGGGTAAAGTTGAGGTTTAGGGTGACAGTTAGGGTTCAGGTGAGGGTTAGGATGAGGGTTAGGGTTAGGGTTAATTTTATGTTTAGGGTTAGTGTGAGATTTAGGGTTAGGGTTATGGTTAGGATTAGGGTTAGGTTGACGGTGAGTGAGTGGGTTAGGGTTAGGTTTAGGGTTAGGCTTAGGGTTAGTCTGAGAGTTAGGTTGAAGGTAAGGGTTAGGGTTAGGGTGAGGGTTAGGGTGAGGGTGAGGGTGAGATTTAGGATGAGGGTTAGGTTTAGGATTAGGGTTAGGGTGAGGGTGAGGTTTAGGGTTAGTGTTAGGGTGAGGATTAGGGTTAGGGTTAGGGTCAGTGTGAGTTTGAGGTTTAGCTTTAGAGATAGGGTTAGGGTGAGGGTTAGGCTGAGGGTTATTGTTAGGGCTGGTGTTAGGGTTAGAGTTAGTGTCAGGGTTAGGCTGCGGATGTGTGTTATGGTTAGGGTGAGGGTTAGGTTTAGGATTAGGGTTAGGGTGAGGGCTGGGGTGAGGGTGAAGTTTAGGATTAGGGTTAGGGAGAGGGTGAGTGTGACGGTTAGGGTTAGGGTTAGGTTTAGGCTTAGGTTTAGGCTGAGGTTGAGGGTGAAGATGAGGGTTAGTGTTAGGTGAGTGTTAGGGTTAGGGTCAGGGTGAGAGTTAGGGTTCGGATTAAGTTTATGGTTAATGTGTGGGTTAGTTTGAGGGTGTTGTTAAGGTTAAAGGTGAGGGTTAGTCTGAGGGCGAGTGTTACAGTAAGGGTGAGGGTTAGGGTTAGGGTGAGTGTTAGGGTGAGGATGAGGGTTAGGGTTAGGGTGAGGGTTAGAGTTAGAATTAGGGTTAGGATGAGGGTTAGGGTTAGGGTTAGGGTTAGGTTGATATTTAGGGTTATGGTGAGGGTTATGTTTAGTGTGAGGGTTAGTGTTAGGGTGAGGGTAAATGTTAGGGTGAGGTTTAGCGTTAGGGTGAGCTTTATGGTTAGGGTGAGGTTTAGGGTTAGGGTTAGGGTTATTGTTAGGGTTAGGGTTAGTTTTATGTTTATGGTGATGTTGAGGGTGAGGGTGAGGTTTAGAGTTAGGGTTAGGGTATGATTTAGGGTTAAGGTTAGGGTTAGATTTAGGATTAGGGTGAAGTTGAGGTTTAGGGTTAGAGTTAGGGTAAGGGTGAGGGTTAGGGTGAGGGTTAGGGTTAGGGTTAGTGTTAGGGTTAGGCTTAGGGTGAGGGTTAGGTTTACGGATAGGGTAAGTTTAGGATTAGGGTTAAGGTGAGGGTGAGTGTGAGGGTTAGGGTTAGTGTTAGGGTTAGGCTTAGGGTTAGGCTGAGGGTGAGGGTGAAGGTGAGGGTTTGGGTTAGGGTGCGGGTTAGGGATAGGTTTAGGGTTAGAGTTAGCCTTAAGGTGAGGTTTATGTTTAGGTTTAGGGTTCTGGTAATGGCGAGGGTTAGAGTTAGCATCAGGGTTAGTGTGAGGGTTTGGGTTAGGGTTAGGGTGATTGTTAGGGTAAATGTGAGGTTTAGGGTTAGGGTTAGGGTTAGAGTGAGGGTTAGGTTGAGGGTTAGGGTGTGGGTTAGGATTAGGCTGAGGGTGAGGGTTAGGGTAAGGTTTAGGTTAGGCTTAGTGTTACCATTAGGGTGAGGTTAAGGTTTATGGTGAGATTTAGGCTTAGGGTTAGGGTGAGAGTTAAGATGAGGGTTAGGGTTTCAGTGAGGGTGAGGGTTAATGTTAGCATGATGGTTAGGGTTAGGATTAGGGTCAGGGATTGGGTGATGGTTAGGATTACGGTTAGGGTTGTTGTAAGTGTTATGATTACTGTTACATTTGCAGTGAGGGTGAGGCTGTGGTTGAAGGTTAGGGTTATGTTTAGGGTTAGTTTTAGGGTTAGGATTAGTGTTAATGTTAGGGTTAGGGTTTGACTATGGTTTGGGTGAGGGTGAGGGAGAGGGTGAGGGTTAGGTTTAGGGTTAGGGTGAGGTTTAGGCTTAGGGTTAGGATTAGGGATAGGGTCAGGGTGAGGTTTATGGTTAGAGTTAGGTTGAGGGGGAGGGTTAGGGTGAGGGTCAGGGTTAGGGTTAGTGTTAGGGTTAGCATTAGGTATAGGGTGAGGGGTAGGTTGAGGTTTAGGGTTAGGGTTGGGATTAAGGTTAGGATTAGGGTTACGGTGAGGGGGAGTGTGAGGGTTAGGGTTAGGATTAGGCTTAGGCTTAGGGTTAGGCTGAGGGTAAGGGTGGATATGAGTATTAGGCTTAGGGTGATGTTTATCCTTAGGGTTAGTGTGAGGGTTAGCATGAGGGTTAGGGATAGGATTAGGGTTAGGGTGAGGGCTAGGGTGAGGGTGAAGGTTAGGGTTAGGCTTAGGTTTAGGCATAGGTTTAGGCTGAGGGTGATGGTGAGTTTGAGGGTTAGGGTTATTTTGATGGATAGGGTTAGGGTTAGGGGGAGTGTTAGGATGAGGGTTCAGGTTAGGGTTCGGGTTAGTATTAGCGTTATGGTAAGAGTAAAGTTGAGGGTTAGGCTGAACTTGAGGGTTACAGTAAGGGTGAGGGTTAGGGTTAGGGTGAGGGTTAGGGTAAGTGTTAGGGTTAGGGTTAGATTGAGGATTAGGTTTAGGGTTAGTGTGAGGTTTAGCCTGAGGATGAGGGTTAGGGTTAGAACTAGGGTTAGGGTGAGGGCTAGCATGAGGGTGAGGATTAGGGTTAGGGCTAAGTTTAGGGTGAGGGTTAGGGTGAGGGGTGGGTTAGGTTTAGGGTGAGGGTTAGGTTTAGCGTGAGGGTTATGTTTATGGTGAGGGTGAGGGTTAGGGTAAGGGTTATGGTGAGGGTTAGGTTGAGGGTTATGGTGAGGGTTAGGTTGAGGGTGGGGTTAGGGTTATGATTAGGTTTAGGGTTAGGGTGAGGTTTAGGATGAGGGTGAGGGTTCAGGTTAGGGTTAGGTTTGTGGTGTGGGTAAATGATAGTATGAGGGTTAGGGTGAGTGTTAGAGTTAGCATTAGGGTTAGGATGAGGGTTAGGATGAGGGTTGGGTTTAGGGTTTGGGTGAGGGTGAGGGTGAGAGTGCTGTTTAAGGTGAGGATTAGGGTGAGTTTTAGGGTTAGGGTGAGGGTTAGGGTTATGATTAGCGTGAGGGTGATGGTGAGGGTGACGGTTAGGGTTAGAGTTATGGTGAGGGTTCGATTAAGTGTGAGGTTTAGGGAGAGGATGAGGTTAAGTGTTAGTGTGAGGGTTAGGATGCGTGTGAGGGTTAGGGTTAGGGTTTGGGTTAGGGTGAGGGTTAGTGTGAGGGTTAGGGTTAGGGTTATGCTTAGGGTTAGTTTGAGGGTTAGGCAGAGGGTTAGGATTAGGATTAGGTTGAGGGTTAGGTTGAGGGTTAGGATGAGGGTGAGGGTTAGTGTTAGGGTGAGGGTTACGGTTATTATTAGGGTTAGGGATAGGTTTAGGGTGACGGTGAGGTTTAGGGTGAGGGTTAGGGTGAGGGTTAGAGTTAGGGTTAATGTGAGTATTAGGATTAGGGGTAGGCTTATGGATAGGGTTAGGGTTAGGATTAGTGTGAGGTTAAGAATTAGGGTGACGGTTAGGGTGAGGGTGAGGTTTATGGTTAGGAATAGTGATAGGGTTAGTGTTACGCTGAGGGTGAGCGTGAGGGTGAGGGTTGGGTTTAGGGTTGGGTGAGGGCTATGGTGAGGGTTAGGGTATGGGGGAGGGTGAGTGTGAGGGTGATTGTAAGGGTAAAGCTGAGGGTTAGGCTGAGGGTGAGAGTTAAGATAAGGGTGAGGGTTAGGGTTAGGGTGAGGGTTAGGTTAAGGGTTAGGGATAGGGTGAGGGTTAGATTGAGGATTAGGGTTAGGGTTAGTGTGAGGTTTGGGGTGAGGATGAGGGTTATGATTAGGTTGAGGGTGAGGTTTAGAATTAAGGTTACAGTGAGGGCTAGGGTGAGGGTGAAGTTTAGCTTTAGGATTAGGGTGAGGTTTAGGGTTATGGTGAGTGTTAGGGTTAGTGTGAGGGTTAGTGTTAGAGTTAGGGTTAGTGTTAGGGTGAGGGGAAGTGTTAGGGTGAGGGTGAGGGTTATGGTGAGGGTTATGTTTGGGGTGAGGGTTAGTGTTAGGGTTAGGTTATGATTAGGGTTAGGGTTAGGGTGAGGGTGAGTGTGTGGGTTAGGGTTAGGTTTAGGTTTAGGTTTAGGGTTAGGCTGAGGGTGAGGTTGAGCTTGAGGATTAGGGTTAGTGTGATGGTTAGGGTTAGGGTTAGGGTTAGGGTTAGGATGAGGGTTAGGATGAAGGTGAGGTTTAGGTTTATGTTTAGGGTGAGGTTTATGGTTAGGGTTAGGGTTAGGGTTAGGTTGAGTTTGAGGTTTAGGTTTAGAGTTAGGGTTAGGGTGACGGTTAGTGTTAGGGTTAGTGTTAGGTTTAGGGTTAGGGTGAGTGTTAGGGTTAGGGTTAGGGTTATGGTGAGGGTGAGGTTTAGGTTTACGGTGAGGCTTAGGGTTAGTATGAGGGTTAGTGTTAGGGTGAGGGTAAGTATTAGGGTGAGGGTTAGGATTAGGTTTAGGTTTAGGGTGAGGTTTAGGGTGAGGGTGAGTTTTAAGATTAGGGATAGGTTTGTGGTGTGGGTAAGTGATAGCATGAGGGTTAGGGTGAGGGTTAGAGTTAGCATTAGGGTTAGGGTGAGGGTGCAGGTCAGAGTGAGGGTTAGGGTGAGGATTAGGGTGAGGTTTAGGGTTAGGGTGAGGGTTAGGGTTAGGGTGAGTGTTAGGATTAGGGTTATCCTTAGGGTTAGGGTGAGGGTTAGGCTGAGGGTTAGGCTTAGGATTAGGGTGAAGGTTAGGGTGAGGGTTAGGGTGAGGGTGAGAGTTAGAGTGAGGGTGAGGGTTAGGATTATTATTAGGGTTAGAATCACGTTTAGGGTGACGGTGAGGTTTAGGGTGAGGGTTGTGGTGAGGTTTAGGGTTAGGGTTAAGTTGAGTGTTAGGATAAGGGGTAGGGTTATGGTTATGGTGAGGGTTAGGTTTACTGTGATAGGTTTAGGGTTAGGGTTAGGATTAATGTGATGGTAAGAATTAGGGTGATGGTTAGGGTGAGGGTGAGGTTTTCGGTTAGGAATAGTGATAGGGTTAGTGTTACGTGAGGGTGAGTGTGAGGGTTAGGGTTAGGTTTAGGGTTTGGGCTAAGGTGAGGGTTAGGGATAGGGTGAAGTTAGGGTGAGGGTGATGGTAAGGGTAAAGGTGAGGGTTAGGCTGAGGGTGAGGTTTAATATAAGCGTGAGGTTTAGTGTTAGGGTGAGGGTTAGGGTAAGGTTTCGGTTTAGGGTTAGGGTAAGGGTTAGATTGATTATTAGGGTTAGGGTTAATGTGAGGTTTAGAGTGAGGATGAGGGTTAGGGTTAGGGTGAGGGTGAGGGTTAGAATTAGGGTTAGGGTGAGGGCTAGGGTGAGGTTTAGGGTTAAGTTTAGGGTTAGGGTGAAGTTTAGGTTTAGGTTGAGGGTGAGGTTAAGTTGTAGGGTGAGGGTTAGGGTGAGGATAATGTTGAGGGTTAGGCTGAGTGTTAGGGTGACAGTCAGGGTGAGGTTTAGGGTTGGGGTTAGGGTTAGAGTGAGGGTTAGGGTGAAGGGTAGAGTTAGGGTTAGGGTGAGGATTAGGGTTACTGTGAGGGTTAGGGTTAGAGTGAGGATAAGGGTTAGGGTGAGGGTTAGGGATAGGGTGAGGGTTAGCATTAGGGTTAGGGTGAGGGTTAGTGTTAGGTTGGAGTTTAGGGTTAGGTTGAGGGTTAGGGTGAGTTTTAGGTTTCGTGTGAGTGATAGGGTTAGGGTTAGAGTGAGGGTTATGGTTAGGGTGATGTGTAGAATGAGGGTTAGCGTTAGGGTGAGATTTAAGGTAAGGGTAAGGTTTAGGGTGAGGGTGAGGGTAAGGGTTAGGATTAGGGTGAGGGTTAGTGTTAGGGTTAGGGTTAGAGTTAGGGAGAGGGGTAAGTTCAGGGATAGGGTTAAAGTTAAGTTTAGGGTTAGTCTGAGGGTTAGGGTTGGGTGAAGATAAGGTAAGGGTGAGGGTTGGTGTGAGGGTGAGTGTTAGAGTGAGGATGAGGGTTCTGGAGAGTGTGAGGGTTAGTGTTTGGGTGATGGTTAGGGTTAGTGTGAGTGTTAGGGTGACGGTGAGGGTGAGTATTAGGGTTGGGATTAGAGTAGAATGAGGGGTAGGGTGAGTGGTAGGGTTAAGTTTAGGGTGAGGGTTAGGGTTACTGTGAGGGTTAGCGTTAAGGTGAGGTTTAGGGTTACTGTGAGGGTTCAAGTTAGGGTTAGGCTTAGTGTTAGGGTGAGGGTAAGGGTTATGTTGAGGGTTAGGGTTAGGGTGAAGGTTAGGGTTAATGTGAGGGTTAAGTTTAGGGTGGGGGTTAGGGTGAGGTTTAGGGTTAGGTTGATGTTTAGGGTGAGGGTGAGGGTTAGGGTGAGGGTGAAGGTGAAGTTTGGGTTGAGTGTTTGGGTTACGGTTAGGATGAGGTTGAGGGTGAGGGTGAGGCTTAGGGTTAGTTTTAGGGTAAGGTTGAGTGTGAGGGTTAGGGATAGGGTTAGTCTTAGCCTGAGGGTGAGGGTGAGGGTGAGGTTTAGGGTTAGGGTTAGGGTTAGCGGTAGGGTTATGGTGAAGGTTAGGGTTAGGTTGGAGGTTACGGTTAGGGTGAGGGTTAGTGTTAGGGATAGGTTTAGGATGAGGGTGAGGGTGAGGGTTAGGTTTAGGAATAGGGTTATGGTGAGCCTGAGGGTGAGGGTGAGGGTGAGGATTATGGTTACGGTAGGGTTAGGCTAAGAGTTACAGTGAGGGTTAGGTTTAGGGTGATGTTTAGGTTGAGGGTGAGGGTTTGGGTGAGGTTGAGGGTGAGGTTTCGGTTGAGGGTTTGGGTTAGGGTGAGGGTGAGGGTTAGGTTTAGAGTTAGGGTTAGGCTTAGGGTGAGGGTGATTGTGAGGGTTAGGGTTAGGGTTATTTTTAGGATTAGGTTTAAGCTGAGGGTGAGTGTGAGGTTTAGGGTTAGGGTGAGTGTGAGCATTAGGGTTAGGGTTAGGGATAGGCTGAGGGTTAGATGAGGGTGAGGCTTAGGGTTAGGGCGAGTGTTAGGCGTAGGGTTAGTGTGAGGGTTAGGGATAGTTTGATGGTTAGGGTGAGGTTTAGAGTTAGGGTGAGGGTGAGGGTGAGCATGACTGTTAGGTTGCAGGTGAGGTTTAGGGTTAGGTTTAGGCTTAGGGTGAGGGTTTAGTGTTAGGGTTAGGATGATGATTAGGATGAGGGGTAGGGTTAGTGTTAGGGTTAAGTTTAGAGTTAGTGTGAGTGTGCGGGTGAGTGTGAGGGTTAGGTTTAGGTTTAGGGTTATGCTTAGGGTTAGGCTTAGGGTTAGGCTGAGTGTGAGGGTTAGGTTTAGGGTGAGAGTTAGTGTTAGGGTTATGGTGAGGGTTAGATTGAGGGTAGGGTTAGGATTAGGGTTAGGGTAAGGACTAGGGTGAGGGTTACATTTAGGGTGAGGGTTAAGGTGAGGTTTATGGTTAGGGTTAAGTTTAGGGTCAGGTTGTGGGTGAGTTTTAGGGTAAGAGTTAGGGTTAATTTGAGGCTGAGGGTGAGGGTTAGTGTTAGGGTTAGGAATAGGATTAGAGTAAGGTTTAGGGTGAGTGTGATGGTTAGCGTAAGGTTTAGGGTGAGGCTTAGGGTTACACTGAGGGTGAGTTTTAGTTTTAGGGTGAGGTTTAGGGTTAGGATTAGGGTGAGAGTTAGTGTTCAGGTTATGTTTAGGGTTAGGGTGAGGGTTAGGGTTAGGGTTAAGTTGAGCTGAGGGTTAGGGTTAGGTTGAGGTTTAGAGTTAGGCTTAGGATTAGGGTGAGGTTTAGGGTTAGGGTTAGGGTTAGGGTTAGGGTGAGGTTTAGGATGAGGATTAGGGTTGGGATTAGGGTTAGGATGAGGGTAGGTTGAAGGTGAGGGTTAGGGTTAGTGTTAAGGTGAGGTTTAGGTTTAGGGTGAGGGTTAGGATGAGGGTTAGTGTTATGGTAAGGGTGAGGATTAGGTTTAGGGTGAGGGTGAGAGTTAGGATTAGGGTTAGGGTTAGGGTTATTGTTAGGGTTAGGGTTAGGGTTACGGTTACTGAGAGGGTGAGGTTGAGGGTTAGTGTTAGTTTTAGGGTGAGGTTTTTAGTGTTAGGGTTAGGGTGAGACTTAGGGTTAGGGTTAGTGTGAGAGTTAGTGTTAGGGTTAGGTTTAGGGTGAGGCTTAGGATGAGGGTTAAGGTTAGGGTTAGTGTTAGAGTTAGAGTTAGAGTCTGGGTGAGAATTAGGGTTCGGGTTAGGTTTAGGTTTAAGGTGAGGTTTAGGGTTAGGGTTACGGTTAGCGTGAGTGTTAGGTTTAGGTTGAGGGTTAGGGTTAGGCTTAGGATTAGGGTGAGGGTTAGGGTTAGGATTAGGGTGAGGGTTAGGATGAGGATTAGGGTTAGGATTAGTGTTATGGTGAGGTCTAGGGTGAGGATGAGGGTTAATGTTAGTGTTTGGGTGAGGTTTAGGGTTAGGGTTATGGTTTGGGTGAGGGTTAGGATGAGTGTTAGATTTACAGTGAGGGGGAGGTTTACGGTTAGGTTGAGGGTTAGGGTTAGGATTTGGGTTAGGGTGAGGGTTAGTTTTAGGTTTACATTTATGGTTTGGGGGAGATTTTATGTCCAGGGTTAGGGTTAGGGTTAGTGTTAGGGTTAAGGTTAGGTTGCAGGTTAGGTTGAGGTTTAGGATTGGGGTTAGGTTTAGAGTTAGGATTAGATTTAGGGTGAGGGTGAGTGTGAGGGTTAGGGTTAGGGTTAAGCTTAGGCTTAGGGTTAGGTTGAGCGTGAGGTTCGGGGTGAGGATTAGGTTTAGGGTTATGGTTAGGGTTAGGGTTAGGGTGAGGTTTAGGATGAGGGTTAGGGTTAGGATTAGGGTTAGGGTGAGTGCTACGGTGAAGGTGAGGTTTAGGGTAAGGTTTAAGCTTAGGCTTAGGGTTAGGCTGACTGTGAGGTTGAGGGTGAGGGTTAGGGTTAGTGTGATCGTTAGGTTTACGGTTATGGTGAATGTTAGGATAAGGTTTAGGTTTAGGGTGAGGTTTAGAGTGAGGATGATGTTAAGTGTAAAGATGAGGTTTAGGCTGAGGGTGAGGGTTAAGATAATGTTGAGGGTTATGGTTAGGTTTAGTGTTAGGTTAAGGGTTAGTGTTAGATTTAGGTTTAGGTTTAGATTGAGGATTAGTGTTAGGGTTAGGGTTAGTGTGAGGTTTATGGCGAGGATGAGGGTTAGGGTTATGGTGAGGGTGAGGGTTAGAGTTAGGGTTAAGGTGAGGTTTAGGATTAGGTTGAGGGTTTGGATTAGTGTGAGGGTTAGGGTTAGGGTTAGGGTGAGGGTAAGTGTTAGTGTGAGGGTGAGGTTTAGGGTCAGGGTTATGGTTAGGGGGAAGGTGAGGGTTAGGTTTAGCGTTAGGGTGAGGTTTAGTGTTAGCGTTAGGGTTGGAATTAGGATTAAGGTGAGGGTTAGGTTTAGGGGTTGAGTTAGTACTGGGGTGAGGGTTAAGTTTAGGGTGAGGGTTAGGGTGAGGGTTAGGGTGGGTGTGATGCTAAGGGTAAAGGTGAGGATTAGGCTGAGGGTGAGGGTTATGGTAAGGGTGAGGGTTAGGATTAGGGTTAGGTTGAGGCTGAGAGTTAGATTGAGTATTAAAATTAGGGTTAGTGTGAGGTTTAGGGTGAGGATGAGGGTTAGGGTCCGGGTGAGGGCTAGGGTGAGGTTGAGGGTAAGGGTTAGTATTAGGGTGAGGTTTAGGGTTAGGGTGATGTTTGGGTTAGTGTGAGCGTTAGTGTTAGCATTGCCGTTAGTGTTAGGGTGAGGTTAAGTTTTAGGGTGAGAGTTAGGATTAGGGTGAGGTTTATGGTTAGTGTGAGGTTGAGAGTTCGGGTTAGGGTTAGGATGAGGTTCAGTTTAGGGTTAGGGTTTGAGTTAGGGTTATGGTGAGGGTGAGATTTAGGGTTAGAATTAGGGATAGTGTTAGGGTTTGGGTTAGGGTGAGGGTTAGGATTAGGGGTAGGATTAGGCTTAGGCTTAGGCTTAGGCCGAGCATGAGGGTAAGTGTTAGGGTTCAGATTAGGGTTCAGATTAGGGTTAGGGTTAGGGTGAGTGTTAGGATGAGGTTTAAGGTTAGGATTAGGTTTAGGGTGAGGGCTAGCGTTAGGGTTAGGGTGAGGTTTAGTGTTAGGGATAGGGTTAGGTTTAGGATTTGCGTTACGGTGAGGGTGAGTTGAGGGTTAGGGTTAGGGTTAGGATTAGGGGCAGGGTGATTGTTAGTGTTATGGTTATGGTTAAGTTGTGGTGAGGGTGAGGCTGAGGGTGAGGGTTATGGTTAGGGTTAGGGTTAGGGTTAGTGTTAGGGTTAGTGTTATTGTTAGGGTTAGGGTTAGGGGGGATGGTTAGTGTGAGGTTTAGGGTTAGGGTTAGTGTTAGGGTTAGGGTCAGGGTGAGGTTTAGGTTGAGGTTTAGGTTTAGGGTTAGGGAGGTTTAGGGTTAGAGATATGGTGAGGGTGAGGGTGCGGGTGAGTGTGAGGGTTAGGGTTCAGGTTAGCATTAGGCTGAGGGTTAGGCATAGGGTGATGGTGAGGGTGAGGTTTAGGGTTAGGGATAGGATGAGGTTTAGGTTTAGGGTTAGTTTTAGAGTTAGAGTTACTGTTAGGGTTAGTGTTAGGGTGAGGTTTGTGGTAAGGGTTCGTTTTATGGTCAGGGTGAGGGTTAGATTGAGGATTAGTGTTAGGGTTAGTGTGAGGTTTAGTGTGAGGATGAGGATTAGGGTTAGGCTGAGGGTGAGGGTTAAGATAAGGGTGAGTGTTAGGGTTAGGGTGAGGGTTAGGCTAATGTTTCGGGATATGGTTAGGGTGAGGGTTAAATTGACGATTAGGGTTAGGGTTAATGTGAGTTTTAAGGTGAGAATGAGGATTAAGGTTAGGGTGAGGGTGAGGGTTATAATTAGTGCTAGGGTTAGAGCTAGGGTGAGGGAGAGGGTTAGGGTTAGCCTTAGGGTTAGGCTGAGGGTGAGGTTGGGGGTGAGGAATAGGTTTTGGGTGATGGTTAGGGTTAGGGTTAGGGTGAGGGTTAGGATGAGGGTTAAGGTTAATATTAGGCTTAGGAATAGGGTTAGGGTAAGGGCTAGGGTGAGGGTGAGGTTTAGTGTTAGGGTTAGGGTGAGGTTTAGGGTTACATTTAGGGTTTGGGTTAGGGTGAGGGTAAGGTTTAGTGTTAGAGTTAGTTTTAGGGTGAGGCTGAGGGTGATGGTTAGGGTTAAAGTTAGGGTAAGGAATAGGGTTATGGTGAGCCTGAGGGTGAGGGTGAGGGTGAGGATTATGGTTACGGTAGGGTTAGGCTAAGGGTTAGAGTGAGGGTTAGGTTTAGGGTGATGTTTAGGTTGAGGGTGAGGGTTTGGGTGAGGTTGAGGGTGAGGTTTCGGTTGAGGGTTTGGGTTAGGGTGAGGGAGAGGGTGAGGGTGAGGGTTCGGTTTAGAGTTAGGGTTAGGCTTAGGGTGAGGGTGATTGTGAGGGTTAGGTTAGGGTTATTTTTAGGATTAGGTTTAAGCTGAGGGTGAGTGTGAGGTTTAGGGTTAGGGTGAGTGTGAGCATTAGGGTTAGGGTTAGGGATAGGCTGAGGGTTAGATGAGGGTGAGGCTTAGGGTTAGGGCGAGTGTTAGGCGTAGGGTTAGTGTGAGGGTTAGGGTGAGGTTTAGAGTTAGGGTAAGGGTGAGGGTGAGCGTGACTGTTAGGGTGCAGGTGAGGTTTAGGGTTAGGTTTAGGCTTAGGGTGAGGGTTTAGTGTTAGGGTTAGGATGATGATTAGGATGAGGGGTAGGGTTAGGGTCAGGGTGAGGTTCAGGGTAAGATTGAGGGTTAACGTTAGGGTTTGGGTTAGGGTGAGGTTTAAGGTGAGGGTTAGGGTTAGGTTTAGGGTTAAGGTGAGGGTTATGGTGAGGGTAAGTTTTAGGGTGCGGGTTAGGGTGAGTGTGAGTATAGGGTTAGGCTTATGGAGTGGTTTAGGATTAGATTTAGGATGAAGGTGAGGGTGAGAGTGTGGGTTAGGGATTAATTTTAGGGTTAGGGTTAGTGTTATTGTTAGGGTTAGGGTTACGATTACAGTGAGGTTGCTGGTGAGGTTAGGTGTAGCGTTAGGGTTAGCGTTAGGGTGAGGTTTAGGGTGAGGGTAAGTGTTGGGGTGAGGGTTAGGGTTAGGGTGAGGTTAAGGGTTAGGGTTAGGGTTAGGGTGAGGGTTAGGGTTAGCATTAGGGTTAGGTTGAGGACTAGGGTGAGGGATAAGGTTAGGTTAGGGTGAGGGTTAGGGTTAGAGTGAGGATTAGGGTGAGGGTAAGAATAAGGGTAAGGGTGAGGGTTAGGGTGAGTTTGAGAGTTACGGTAAGAGTGAAGGTTATGATGAGCGTGAGGTTTAGGGTCAGGGTTACGATTAGGGTGAGGGTGAGATTGAGGGTTAGGGTGAGGGTAAGGGTTAGGGTTAGGGTGATGGTAAGATAAGGTTGAGGGTTAGGATTAGGTTTAGGGTGAGGGTTAGAGTGAGTGTGAGGTTTAGGGTTAGGGTTAGTGTTAGGGTGAGGGTAAGTGTTAGGGTTTTGTATACGTTTACGGTGAGGGTGAGGGTTAGGTTTAGGGTGAGGGTGAGGGTTAGGATAAAGTTTAGGGTTAGGGTTATTTTTAGGGTTATGTTTAGGTTTATGATTACGTTGAGGGTGAGGGTTAGGGTTAGGGTGAGGTTTAGGACTAGGGTTAGTTTTAGGGTTAGGGTTAGCATGAGGTTTAGGGTGAGTGGTAGGGTTAAGGTTAGGGTGAGGGTTAGGGTTAGTTTGAGGGTTACGGTTAGGGATAGGGTGAGGGTTAGGATGACGTTTAGGGTGAGGGTAAGGTTTAGGGTGAGGTGTAGAATGAGTGTGAGGTTTAGGGTTAGGGTTACGATTAGGGTGAGGGTAAGTGTTAGGGTTAGGTTTAGGTTTACGTTGAGGGAGAGGGTTAGGTTTAGGGTTAGGGTTAGGGTTAGGGTGAGTGTGAGGGTTAGGATAAAGTTTAGGGTTAGGGTTATTTTTAGGGTTATGTTTAGGTTTATGATTACGTTGAGGGTGAGGGTTAGGGTTAGGGTGAGGTTTAGGACTAGGGTTAGTTTTAGGGTTAGGGTTAGCATGAGGTTTAGGGTGAGTGGTAGGGTTAAGGTTAGGGTGAGGGTTAGGGTTAGTTTGAGGGTTACGGTTAGGGATAGGGTGAGGGTTAGGATGACGTTTAGGGTGAGGGTAAGGTTTAGGGTGAGGTGTAGAATGAGTGTGAGGTTTAGGGTTAGGGTTACTGTTAGGGTGAGGGTAAGTGTTAGGGTTAGGTTTAGGTTTACGTTGAGGGAGAGGGTTAGGTTTAGGGTTAGGGTTAGGGTTAGGGTGAGTGTGAGGGTTAGGATAAAGTTTAGGGTTAGGGTTATTTTTAGAGTTATGTTTAGGTTTATGGTTATGTTGAGGGTGAGGGTTAAGGTTATGGTGAGGTTTAGGATTAGGGTTAGGTTTAGGGTTAGGGTTAGGATGAGGTTTAGGATGAGTGGTAGGGTTAAGGTTAGGGTGAGGGTTAGGGTTAGGGTTAGGGTTAGGGTGAGGGTTAGGGTTAGTGTTAGAGTTAGGGTTAGGGTTAGGATGAGAGTTTCGGGTTAGGATTATGGTTAGGGTTAGTTTGAGTTTTTCGGTGAGGGTTATGATTAGGGTTAGGGTAAGGGTTAGCGTTAGGATGAGGGTTAGGGTTAGGATTAAAGTTAGAGTTAGGTTTAAGGCTAGGTTATGGTGAGGGTGAGGTTTAGGTTTAGGTTTAGGTTTATCATGTGGGTGAGTGATAGCGTGAGGGTTAGGGTGAGTGTTAGAGTTAGAATTAGGGTTAGGGTGAAGGTTATGTTGAGGGTTAGGTTTAGTGTGAGTGTTAGGTTTAGGGTTAGGTTTAGGATTAGTGTGAAGGTAAGAATTAGGGTGACGGTTAGGGTGAGGGTGAGGTTTAGGGTTAGGATTTGGGTTATCGTTAGTGTTACGCTGAGGGTAATGGTGAGCGTGAGGGTGAGGGTGAGTTTTAGGGTTAGGGTTAGGGTGAGGGCTATGATGAGGGTTAGGGTTAGGGTGAGGGTGAGGGTTAGGCTGAGTGTTAGGGTTAGTGTTAGGGTTAGGGTTAGGGTTAGTTTGAGGGTGGTATGAGGGTGAGGTTAGGGTGAGGGTTAGGGTTAGGGTTAAAATTAGGGTTAGGGTTAGGGTTAGGGGTAGGGTTTCGATTATGGTGAGTATTAGGGTTAATGTGTGGGTTAGGGTTAGGGTGAGGATAAAGTAAGGGTTAGTGTTAGGGTGAGGGTGAGGTTTATGGTTACTGTTAGAGTGAGGGTTCGGGTTAGGTTTAGTGTTAAGGTAAGGGTGAGGGTGAGGGTTAGGTTTAGGCTTAGGTTTAAGGAGAAGGTGAGGGTGAGTGTGAGGTTTAAGGTTAGGTTTAAGGGTAGGCTGAATGTTAGCCTTAGAGTGGAGGTTAGGATTAGGGTTAGGGTGAGGGTTAGGTTTTGGGTTAGGCTGAGGGTGAGGGTTAGGATTAGGGTGAGGTTTAGGGTGAGGGTTAGGGTGAGAGGGAGGGTTAGGTTTAGAGTGATGCTTAGGGTTAGGATTAGGGTTAGGGTCAGGGTTAGGGTGACTGTGATGTTTAGGGTGAGGTTTAGAGTGAGGGTTATGTTTAGGGTTAAGGTGAGGGTTAGGGTAAGGGGTCAGGTTACGGTTAGGGTGAGGGTTAGGTTTAGTGTGAGAGTAAAGGTTAGGGTTAGGGTTAGGATTAGTGTGCGGGAAAGAATTAGGGTGATGGTTATGGTGAGGGTGAGGTTTAGGTTTAGGAATAGGGATAGGTTTAGTGTTACTCTGAGGATGAGGATGAGGGTGAGGGTGAGCGTTAGGTTTAGGGTTAGGGTGAGGGCTAGGGTTAGGGTGAGGGCTAGGGTTAGGGTGAGGTTAAGGGTTAGGTTTAGTTTGAGGGTGATGTGAGGGTGAGGTTTAGGGTGAGGCTTTGGGTTAGGGTGAGGGCTAGGTTGAGGGTGAACCTTAGGGTTATGATGAGGGTTAGCGTTAGGTTTAGGGTGAGGGTTAGGTTTAGTGTGAGGTTTACGGTTAAGGTTAGGTTGAGGTTGAGGGTAAGGGATATGGTGAGGGTTCAGGTGAGGGTGAAGGTTAGGGTTATGATTAGAGATAGGGTTAGGTTTAGGCTGAGGGTGAGAGTGAGGGTGCGGGTGAGGTTTACGATTAGGGTTAGGGTGAGGGTGAGGGTGAGGGTTAGGGTTAGGGTTACAGTGAGTTCGAGGGTTAGGTTTAGGGTGAGGTTTAAGGTTAGGGTTAGGGTTAAGGTGTGGGTTTGAATTAGGATTAGAGTTAGGGATAGGGTTATTTTTAGGGTTAGGGTTAGGTTTTGGGTGAGTTTGAGGGTTACCGTTAGGTTTAGGTTTAGGGTTATGGTTAGGATTAGCGTGAGGGTGAGGGTGTGGGTTAGGGTTAGGGTTAATGTGAGGGTTAGGGTTCGTGTGAGGGTTAGGGTTAGGGTGAGGGTGAGGGTGAGGTTGAGGGTGAGTGTTAGGGTTAGTATGAGGTTTAGGGTTAGAGTAAAGGTTAGGGTTAGGTTGAGGGTTTGGCTTAGGTTTAGGGTTAGGATGAGGGTTAGGCTGAGGGGTATGGTTAGGTTTAGGGTGAGGATTAGGGTTAGTGTGAAGGTTAGGTTTAGGGTTAGGATGACGTTAAGGATTAGGGTGAGGGTTAGCGTTAGGTTTAGGTTTAGGGTAACGGTTAGTGTTAGGGTTACTGTGAGGGTGAGGTTTAGGTTTAGGGTGATGGGTAGGGTGAGAGCTAGTGTGAGGTTGAGGGTTAGGGTAAGGTTTAGGCTTAGGCATAGGGTTAGGATAAGGGTGATAGTGATGGTGGGGCTTAAGGTTATGGTGATGGATAGGGTTAGTTTTAGGGTGAGGGTTAGGATGAGGGTTCGGGTTAGGGTGAGGGTTAGGATGAGAGTGAGGGTAAGAGCAAAGGTGAGGGTGAGGCTGAGGGTGAGGGTTACGGTAAGGGTGAGGGTTAGGGCTAGGGTGAGGGCTAGGGTAAGGGTTAGGGTTAGGGTTAGATAGAGGATTAGGGTTAGGGATACTGTGAGGTTTAGGTTGAGGATGAGGGTTAGGGTTAGAATTAGGGCTAGGGTGAGGGCTAGCGTGAGGGTGAGGGTTAGGGTTAGGGTTAAGTTTAAGGTGAGGGTTAGGGTGAAGAGTAGGGTTAGGATTAGGGTTAGGGTTAATGTTATTGTTAGGGTTAGGGTTAGGGTTATGGTGAGGGTGAGGGTTAGGATTAGGTTTAGGGTTCCTGTTATTGTTAAGGTTAGGGTTACAGTTACGGTGAGGCTGAGGATTAGGGTTAGGGTTAGGGTTAGGATGCGGTTTTTAATGTTAGCGTTAGGGTTAGATTTAGGGTTAGGGTGAGGGTTAGGGTTAGGGTTAGGGGGAGGGTTAGGATGAGGATTAGGAATAGGGTTAGAGTAAGGGCTAGGGTGAGGGTGAGGTTTAGGGTTAGGGTTAGGGTGAGGTTTAGGGTTACGTTTAGGGTTTGGGTTAGGGTGAGGGTAAGGTTTAGTGTTAGAGTTAGTTTTAGGGTGAGGCTGAGGGTGAGGGTTAGGGTTAAGGTTAGTGTTAGGGTTAGGGTGAGGGTGAGGGTGAGGGTGAGGTTTAGGGTGAGGGTGAGGTTTAGGCTTAGGGTTAGGATTAGGATTACGGCAAAGGTTAGGGTGAGTGTGAGGGTTAGGGTTAGGGTTAGGCTAAGGCTTAAAATTAGACTGAGGGTGAAGGTGAGGGTGTAGTTTAGGGTTAGGGTGAGTGTTAGGTTTAGGTTTAGGGTTAGGATTAGGATTAGGGTAAGGGTTAGGGTGAGGGTGAGGTTTAGTTTTAGAGTTAAGTGAAGGGTGAGGCTGAGGTTGAAGGTGAGGGTTAGGGTTAGTGTTAGGGTAAGGTTTAGGGTTAGGCTTAGTGTGAGGGTTAGGATGAGGGTTAGGATTACGGTCAAGGTGAGGGTTAGGGGTAGAGTCAAGATTAGGGTTAGGATTAGGGGTAGGGTGAGGGTTAGGGTTAGTGTTAGGGTGAGGTTTAGGATAAGGGTTAGGATTACGGTTAGGGTGAAGACTAGTATGAGGGTGAGGTTTAGGGTTAGGGTTAGTGTGAGGTTTAGGGTTATGGTTAGGTTTAGGGTGAGGGTGAGATTTAGGGTTAGATTTAGGGTAAGGGTGAGGCTGAGGTTGAGGGTTAGGGTTAAGGTTAGTGTTATTGTTAGGGTTAGGGTGAGGTTTAGGGTGATGGTGAGGGTTAGTCTTAGGGTTAGGATTAGGATTAGGGTAAGGGTTAGGGTGAGTGTGAGGGTTAGGGTTAGGGTTCAGCTTACGGTTAGGCTGAGGGTGAGGGTTAGGGTTAGAGTGAGGGTAAGGGATAGGGTTAGGGTGAGAGTTAGGGTTCGGGTAAGTTTAGGATTAGGGTGAAAGTTACGGTTAGGGCTACGGTGAGTGTGAGGGTTAGGGTTAGGTTGAGGTTTAGCGTTATGGTTAGGGTGAGGGTTAGGGTTAGGGTTAGGGTGAGGGTTAGGATGAGTATTAGGTTTACGATTAGGGTTAGGGTGAGGGCTAGGGTTAGGATTAGGTTTAGTGTTAGGGTAAGGTTTAGGGCTAGGTTTAGGGTTAGGGTGAGGGTTAGGATGAGGGTTAGGGTTATGGTGAGGGTGAGGATTACATTAGGGTGAGGGTTACGGTTAGGATTAGGGTTAGGGTGAGGGTGAGTGTTAGCATTAGGTTTGGGGTTAGGGCTAGGGTTAGGTTTAGGGTTAGGATTAGTGTTATTTTTAGGGTTAGCATTTGAGTTATGGTGAGGATGACGTTGAGGGTGAAGGGGTAGGGTTAGGGTTAGGGTGAGGTTGAGGGTTAGGGTTAGGATTAGGGTTAGGGTGAGGGTAAGGTTTAGGGTTATATTTAGGGTTAGTTGGAGGGTTAGGTCGAGGGTTGGGGTTAGGATTAATGTTAGGGTTAGGCTTAAGGTGAGGGTTAGGTTGAGGGTGAGGGTTAGGGTTATGATTAGGATTAGGATTAGGGTTAGGTTTAGGGTGAGTGTGAGGGTTAAGGTTAGGATTAGGATTAGGTTTAGGGTTCGGCTGAGGGTGAGGGTGAGGGTGAGTTTTAGGGTTAGAGAGAGGTTTAGGTTTAGGGTTAGGGTTAGGGTGTGGTTGAGGTTTAGGTTTAGAGTTCTGGTTAAGGTGAGGCTGAGGGTGAGGGTTAGAGTTAGGGTTAGGATTAGGATTAGGGTAAGGGTTAGGGTGAGTGTGAGGGTTAGGGTTAGGTTTAGGTTTCGGGTTAGGGTTACACTGAGGTTGAGGATGAGGGTGAGGGTTACGGTTTGAGTGAGGGTTAGGGTTCCGTTTAGGGTGAGATTTAGGGTTCTGGATAAGTTTAAGGTTAGGGTGAGGGTTAGGGTTAGGGTTACGTTTTTCTTGAGGGTTAGGGTTAGGTTGAGGGTTAGGTTTAGGTTTAGGGTGAGGTTTAGGTTTAGGGTTAGGGTGAGGGTTAGGATGAGGATTAGGGTTAGGATTAGGGTTAGGATGAGGGCTAGGGTGAGGGTGAGTGTTAGGGTTAGTGTTAGGGTGAGGTTTAGGGTTAGGGTTAGGTTTAGGCTGAGGGTTAGGATGAGGGTTAGGGTTACGGTAAGGGTAATGGTTAGGGTTAAGGTGACGGTTAGGGTTAGTATTAGAGTTAGGGTGAGGGTGAGGGTTAGGGTTAATGTTATTATTAGGGTTAGGTTAACGTTTAAGGTTAGGGTGAGAGTGAGGGTTAGGATGAGGGTTAGGGTTAATGTTATTGTTAGGGTTAGGTTAACGTTTAAGGTTAGGGTGAGAGTGAGGGTTAGGATTAGGGTTAGGGTTAATGTTATTGTTAGGGTTAGGGTTACAGTTACGGTGAGGGTGAGGATGAGGGTTAGGGTTAGGGTTAGAGTGAGGTTTTTAGTGTTAGTGTTAGGATTAGAATTAGGGTTAGGGTGAGGGTTAGCATTAGGGTTAGGGGGAGGGTTAGGATGAGGATTGGGGATAGGATTAGGGTTAGGGTAAGCCTAGGGTGAGGATGAGTTTTAGGGTTAGGGTTAGGGTGAGGTTTAGGGTTATGTTTAGGGTTTGGGTTAGGGTGAGGTTAAGGTATAGTGTTAGAGTTAGGTTTAGGGTGAGGCTGAGGGTGAGGGTTAGGGTTAAGGTTAGTGTTAGGGTTAGGGTGAGGGTGAGGGTTAGTGTTAGGGTTAGGCTTAGGCTTACGATTAGACTGATGGCGAAGGTGAGGGTGAAGTTTAGGGTTAGGATGAATGTTAGGGTTAGGCTTAGGGTTAGGATTAGTATTAGGGTAAGGGTTATGGTGAGCGTGAGGTTTAGTTTTAGAGTTAGGGTAAGGGTGAGGCTGAGGTTGAATTTGAGGGTTAGGGTTAGTGTTAGGGTAAGGTTTAGGGTTAGGGTTAGGGTGAGTGTTAGGATGAGTGTTAGGGTTAAGGTCAGGGTGAGGGTTAGGGGTAGAGTGAGGGTTAGGGTTAGGATTAGGGTTAGGGTGAGGGTTAGGGTGAGTGTTAGGGTGAGGGTTAGGATGAGGTTTAGGATTAGGGTTAGGGTGAGGCCTAGGGTGAGGGTGAGGTTTAGGGTTAGGGTTACTGTGAGGTTTAGGGTTAGGGTTACGTTTAGGTTGAGGGTGAGATTTAGGGTTAGAGTTAGGTAAGGGTTAAGCTGAGATTGAGGGTTAGGGTTAAGATTAGTGTTATTGTTAGGGTTAAGGTGAGTTTTAGGGTGATGGTGAGGATTTGGATTAGGGTTAGGATTAGGATTAGGGTAAGGGTTAGAGTGAGTGTGAGGGTTAAGGTTAGGGTTAGGGTTTGGCTTAGGGTTAGGCTGAGGGTGGGGTTAGGGTTAGGCTGAGGGTAAGGGTTACGGTTAGGGTGAGGGTTAGGGTAAGGTTTAGGGTGAGGGTTAGGATAAGGATTAGGGTTATGATTAGGGTTAGGGTGAGGGCTAGGTTGAGGATTAGGTTTAGTGTTAGGGTAAGGTTTAGGGTTAGGTTTAGGGTTAGGGTGAGGGTTAGGATGAGGGTTAGGGTTATGTTGAGGTTCAGGGTTACATTAAAGTGAGGGTTAGGGTTAGGATTAGGGTTAGGGTGAGGGTGAGTGTTAGCATTAGGATTAGGGTTAGGGTTAGGGTTAGGTTTAGGGTTAGGATTAGTGTTATTTTTAGGGTTAGCATTTGAGTTATGGTGAGGGTGACGGTGAGGGTGAGGGTTAGGGTTAGGGTTAGGGTGAGGTTTAGGGTTAGGGTTAGGATTAGGGTTAGGGTGAGGGTGAGGTTTAGGGTTATTTTTATGGTTTGTTGGAGGGTTAGGTCGAGGGTTGGGGTTAGGATTAATGTTAGCGTTAGGCTTAAGGTGAGGGTTAGGTTGAGGGTGAGGGTTAGGGTTAGGGTTAGGATTAGGATTATGGTTAGGGTTAGGGTGAGTGTGAGTGTTAGGGTTAGGGTAAGGATTAGGCTTAGAGTTCGGCTGAGGGTAAGGGTGAGGGTGAGGTTTAGGGTTAGAGTGAGGTTTTGGTTTAGGGTTAGGATTAGTGTGAGTGTTAGGGTTACGGATAGGATTAGGGTTAGGCTGAGGGTGATGGTGTGGGTGAGGATTAGGTTTACCATGAGGGTTAGGGTTAGGGTTATGGGGATGGTTAAGATCAGGGTTAGTGTTAGGATTAGGGTTAGGGTGAGGACTAGGGTGAGGGTGAGATTTAGGGTTAGGGTTAGGGTGAGGTTTAGGGTTAGGGTTAGGGTGAGGATGAGCTTTAGAGTTAGAGTTTGGGTTAAGGTGAGGCTGAGGGTGAGGGTTAGAGTTAGAGTTAGGATTAGGATTAGGGTAAGTGTTAGGGTGAGTGTGAGGGTTAGGGTTAGGATTAGGGCTCTGCTTAGGGTTACACTGAAGTTGAGGGTGAGGGTGAGATTTAGGGTTTGGGTGAGGGTTAGGGTTAGTTTTAGGGTGAGAGTTAGGGTTAAGGTTAAGTTTAGGGTTAGGGTGAGGTATAGGGTTAGGGTTAGGGTGAGGTTTAGGGTTAAGGTTAGTTTGAGGGTTAGGGTTAGGTTTAGGGTTAGGGTGAGGTTTAGGATTAGGGTTAGGGTTATGGTTAGGATGAGGATTAGGGTTAGGATTGGGGTTAGCGTGAGGGCTAGGGTGAGGGTGAGGTTTAGGGTTAGTGTTAGGGTGAGTTTTCGGGTTAGGGTTAGGTTTAGGGTGAGGGTTCGGATGAGGGTTGGTTTACGGTAAAGGTGATGGTTAGGTTTAAGTTGAGGGTTAGGGTTAGGATTAGGGTTAGAGTAAGGGTTAGTATTAGGGTTAGGGTTAATGTTATTGTTAGGGTTAGGGTTATGGTTATGGTTATGGTGAGGATGAGGGAGAGGGATAGGATTAGTGTTAGGGTTAATGTTATTGTTGGGGTTAGGGTTATGGTTACGGTGAGGGTGAGGATGATGGTTAGGGTTAGGGTGAGGTTTTTAGTGTTATGGTTAGGGTTAGAATTAGGGTTAGGGTGAGGGTTAGGGTTACGGTTAGGGGGAGGGTTAGGATGAGGATTAGGGATAGGATTAGGGTTAGGGTAAGAGTTAGGGTGAGGGTGAGGTTTAGGGTTAGGGTTAGGGTGAGATTTAGGGTTATGTTTAAGTTTTGGGTTAGGGTGAGGGTAAGGTTTAGTGTTAGAGTTAGTTTTAGGGTGAGGCTGAGGGTAAGGATTAGGGTTAGGGTTAGTGTTAGGGATAGGGTGAGGGTGAGGGTGAGGGTGAGGGTTAGGCTTAGGTTTAGGATTAGGATTATTGTAAAGGTTAGGGTGAGTGTGAGGGTTAGGGTTAGGGTTAGGCTTAGGCTTAGGATTACACTGAGGATGAAGGTGAGTGTGAAGTTTAGGGTTAGGGTGAATGTTAGGGTTAGGCTTAGTGTTAGGATTAGGATTAGGGTAAGGGTTAGGGTGAGGGTGAGTTTTGGGGTAAGGCTTAGGCTTAGGCTTAGGCTGAGCATGAGTCTGAGGGTAGGGTTAGGGTTAGGTTTAGGGTGAGGTTCAGTGTTAGGGTTAGGGTTAGAGTTAGGAGTAGAGGGTGAGGTTTAGGGTAGAGTTAAGGTTAGGGTGAGGGTTAGGTTTAGGGTGAGGCTTAGGGATAATGTTAGGGTTAGGTTGAGGGTGAGGTTTAGGGTTAGGGTTAGGGTTAGTCTGAGGGTTAGGGTTATGGTTAGGGTTAGTGTTAGTGTGAGGGTAATTGTTAGGGTGAGGGAATGGTTTAGGTTGAGGGTTACGGTTAGGGTGAGGGTTTGGATTAGGGTTAGGGTTATTTTTACGGTTAGTTTCAGGTTTAAGGTTACTGTGAGGGTGAGGGTGAGGGTTAGGGTTAGGGTTAGGGTGAGGTTTAGGGTTTGTGTTAGGGTTAGAGTTAGGGTTAAGGTGAGGGTGAGTGTGAGGGTTAGGGTTAGGGTTAGGCTTAGGCTTAGGGTTAGGCTGAGTGTGAGAGTGCGGGTGAGGATTAGGTTTAGGTGATGGTTAGGATTAAGGTTAGGGTGGGGTTTAGGGTTACGGTTAGGGTTTGGGTTAGGGTGAGGGTGAGGGTTAGGGTTAGATATAGAGTTAGGGGGAGCATTAGGGTATGGGTTAGGGTTAGGGTTAAGTTTAGAGTTAGGGTGAGTGTGCGGGTGAGTGTGAGGGTTAGGTTTAGGTTTAGGGTTAGGCTTAGGGTTAGGCTGAGTGTGAGGGTTAGGTTTAGGGTGAGAGTTAGTGTTAGGGTTATGGTGAGGGTTAGATTGAGGGTAGGGTTAGGATTAGGGTTAGGGTGAGGGCTAGGGTGAGGGTTACATTTAGGGTGAGGGTTAAGGTGAGGTTTATGGTTAGGGTTAAGTTTAGGGTCAGGTTGTGGGTGAGTTTTAGGGTAAGAGTTAGGGTTAATTTGAGGCTGAGGGTGAGGGTTAGTGTTAGGGTTAGGAATAGGATTAGAGTAAGGTTTAGGGTGAGTGTGATGGTTAGCGTAAGGTTTAGGGTTAGGCTTAGGGTTACACTGAGGGTGAGTTTTAGTGTTAGGGTGAGGTTTAGGGTTAGGATTAGGGTGAGAGTTAGTGTTCAGGTTATGTTTAGGGTTAGGGTGAGGGTTAGGGTTAGGGTTAAGTTGAGCTGAGGGTTAGGGTTAGGTTGAGGTTTAGAGTTAGGCTTAGGATTAGGGTGAGGTTTAGGGTTATGGTTAGGGTGAGATTTAGGATGAGGATTAGGGTTAGGATTAGGGTTAGGATGAGGGCTAGGGTGAGGGTGAGGGTTAGGGTTAGTGTTAAGGTGAGGTTTAGGTTTAGGGTGAGGGTTAGGATGAGGGTTAGTGTTATGGTAAGGGTGAGGATTAGGTTTAGGGTGAAGGTGAGAGTTAGTATTAGGGTTAGGGTTAGGGTTATTGTTAGGGTTAGGGTTAGGGTTACGGTTACTGAGAGGGTGAGGTTGAGGGTTAGTGTTAGTTTTAGGGTGAGGTTTTTAGTGTTAGGGTTAGGGTGAGACTTAGGGTTAGGGTTAGTGTGAGAGTTAGTGTTAGGGTTAGGTTTAGGGTGAGGCTGAGGATGGGGGTTAAGGTTAGGGTTCGTGTTAGAGTTAGAGTTAGTGTCTGGGTGAGAATTAGGGTTCAGGTTAGGTTTAGGTTTAAGGTGAGGTTTAGGGTAAGGGTTATGGTTAGCGTGAGTGTTAGGTTTAGGTTGAGGGTTAGGGTTAGGCTTAGGATTAGGGTGAGGGTTAGGGTTAGGATTAGGGTGAGGGTTAGGATGAGGATTAGGGTTAGGATTAGTGTTATGGTGAGGGCTAGGGTGAGGGTTAATATTAGTGTTTGGGTGAGGTTTAGGGTTAGGGTTATGGTTTGGGTGAGGTTTAAGATGAGTATTAGATTTACAGTGAGGGGGAGTGTTAGGGTTAGGTTGAGGGTTAGGTTTAGGATTTGGGTTAGGGTGAGGGTTAGTTTTAGGTTTACATTTAGGGTTTGGGGGAGATTTATGTCCAGGGTTAGAGTTAAGGCTGGGTTAGTGTTAGGGTTAAGGTTAGGTTGCAGGTTAGGTTGAGGTTTAGGATTGGGGTTAGGTTTAGAGTTAGGATTAGTTTTAGGGTGAGGGTGAGTGTGAGGGTTAGGGTTAGGGTTAAGCTTAGGCTTAGGGTTAGGTTGAGCTTGAGGTTCGGGGTGAGGATTAGGGTTAGGGTTATGTTTAGGGTTAGGGTTAGGGTGAGGGTTAGGATGAGCGTTAGGGTTAGGATTAGGGTTAGGGTGAGTGCTAGGGTGAAGGTGAGGTTTAGGGTAAGTTTTAAGCTTAGGCTTAGGGTTAGGCTGACTGTGAGGTTGAGGGTGAGGGTTAGGGTTAGTGTGATCGTTAGGTTTACGGTTATGGTGAATGTTAGGATAAGGTTTAGGTTTAGGGTGAGGTTTAGAGTGAGGATGATGTTAAGTGTAAAGATGAGGTTTAGGCTGAGGGTGAGGGTTAAGATAATGTTGAGGGTTATGGTTAGGTTTAGGGTTAGGGTAAGCGTTAGTGTTAGATTTAGGTTTAGGGTTAGATTGAGGATTAGGGTTAGGGTTAGGGTTAGTGTGAGGTTTATGGTGAGGATGAGGGTTAGGGTTATGGTGAGGGTGAGGGTTAGAGTTAGGGTTAAGGTGAGGTTTAGGATTAGGTTGAGGGTTTGGATTAGTGTGAGGGTTAGGGTTAGGGTTAGGGTTTGGATTAGTGTGAGGGTTAGGGTTAGGGTTAGGGTGAGGGTAAGTGTTAGTGTGAGGGTTAGGTTTAGGGTCAGAGTTATGATTAGGGGGAAGGTGAGGGTTAGGTTTAGCTTTAGGGTAAGGTTTAGTGTTAGCATTAGGGTTGGAATTAGGATTAAGTTGAGGGTGAGGTTTAGGGGTTGAGTTAGGATTAGGGTGAGGGTTAAGTTTAGGGTGAGGTTTAGGGTGAGGTTTAGGTTGGGTGTGATGCTAAGGGTAAAGGTGAGGATTAGGCTGAGGGTGAGGGTTATGGTAAGGGTGAGGGTTAGGATTAGGGTTAGGTTGAGGCTGAGAGTTAGATTGAGTATTAAAATTAGGGTTAGTGTGAGGTTTAGGGTGAGGATGAGGGTTAGGGTCCGGGTGAGGGCTAGGGTGAGGTTGAGGGTTAGGGTTAGTATTAGGGTGAGGTTTAGGGTTAGGGTGATGTTTGGGTTAGTGTGAGCGTTAGTGTTAGCATTGCCGTTAGTGTTAGGGTGAGGTTAAGTTTTAGGGTGAGAGTTAGGATTAGGGTGAGGTTTATGGTTAGTGTGAGGTTGAGAGTTCGGGTTAGGGTTAGGATGAGGTTCAGTTTAGGGTTAGGGTTTGAGTTAGGGTTATGGTGAGGGTGAGATTTAGGGTTAGAATTAGGGGTAGTGTTAGGGTTTGGGTTAGGGTGAGGGTTAGGATTAGGGGTAGGATTAGGCTTAGGCTTAGGCTTAGGCCGAGCATGAGGGTAAGTGTTAGGGTTCGGATTAGGGTTAGGGTTAGGGTGAGTGTTAGGATGAGGTTTAAGGTTAGGATTAGGTTTAGGGTGAGGGCTAGCGTTAGGGTTAGGGTGAGGTTTAGTGTTAGGGATAGGGTTAGGTTTAGGATTTGCGTTACGGTGAGGGTGAGTTGAGGGTTAGGGTTAGGGTTAGGGTTAGGGGCAGGGTGATTGTTAGTGTTATGGTTACGGTTAAGTTGTGGTGAGGGTGAGGCTGAGGGTGAGGGTTATGGTTATGGTTAGGGTTAGGGTTAGGGTTAGTGTTAGGGTTAGTGTTATTGTTAGGGTTAGGGTTAGGGGGGATGGTTAGTGTGAGGTTTAGGGTTAGGGTTAGTGTTAGGGTTAGGGTCAGGGTGAGGTTTAGTTTGAGGTTTAGGTTTAGGGTTAGGGAGGTTTAGGGTTAGAGATATGGTGAGGGTGAGGGTGCGGGTGAGTGTGAGGGTTAGGGTTCGGGTTAGCATTAGGCTGAGGGTTAGGCAGAGGGTGAGGTGAGGGTGAGGTTTAGGGTTAGGGATAGGATGAGGTTTAGGTTTAGGGTTAGTTTTAGAGTTAGAGTTACTGTTAGGGTTAGTGTTAGGGTGAGGTTTATGGTAAGGGTTCGTTTTATGGTCAGGGTGAGGGTTAGATTGAGGATTAGTGTTAGGGTTAGTGTGAGGTTTAGTGTGAGGATGAGGATTAGGGTTAGGCTGAGGGTGAGGGTTAAGATAAGGGTGAGTGTTAGGGTTAGGGTGAGGGTTAGGCTAATGTTTCGGGATATGGTTAGGGTGAGGGTTAAATTGACGATTAGGGTTAGGGTTAATGTGAGTTTTAAGGTGAGAATGAGGATTAAGGTTAGGGTGAGGGTGAGGGTTATAATTAGTGCTAGGGTTAGAGCTAGGGTGAGGGAGAGGGTTAGGGTTAGCCTTAGGGTTAGGCTGAGGGTGAGGTTGGGGGTGAGGAATAGGTTTTGGGTGATGGTTAGGGTTAGGGTTAGGGTGAGGGTTAGGATGAGGGTTAAGGTTAATATTAGGCTTAGGGTTAGGTTTAGGCTGATTTTGAGGGTGAGGGTGAGAGTTATGTTTAGGGTGATAGACTGGGTCTGGGTTAGGGTGAGTGTTAGGATGACAGTTAGTGTTAGAATGAGGATTAGGGTGAGCGTCTCGTTAAGAATAAAGGTGAGGCTTAGGGTGAGGGTCAGTGTTCCCCTAAGGGTGAGGGTTTGGTTTAGGGTGAGGGTTAGGGTAAGGGTTAGGGTGAGGGTTAGGATGAGGGTGAGGGTTAGATTGAGCATTATTGTTAGGGTTAGTTTGAGGTTTAGGGCGAGGATGAGGGTTAGGGTTAGGTTGAGGGTTAGGATTAGAATTAGGGTTAGGGTGAGGGCTAGGGCGAGGCTAAGTTTTAGGGTTAGGTTTAGGGTGAGGTTTAGGGTTAGGGTGAGAGTTAGGGTTACTGTGAGGGTTAGTGTTAGATTTAGGGTTATTGTTAGTGTGAGGGTAATTGTTAGGGTGAGGTTTAGGGTTAGAGTGAGGGTTGTGGTTAGGGTGAGGGTTAGGGTTAGAATGAAGGTTTTGGTTAGGGTGAGGATTAGGGTTATGGTGAGGGTGAGGTTGAGGTTTAGGGTTAGAGTGAGGTTTAGGGTAAGGGTTAGGGTTAAAGTTAGGTTTAGGGTTAGAGTTAGGGTTAGGGTGAAGGTGAGGTTTAGGGTTAGAGTTAGGGATCAGGTGAGGGTTAGGTTTAGGGTTAGTTTTAGGTTTAAGGTTAGGGTGAGGTTTATTGTTAGGGTTATGGTTAAGATTATGGTTAGGGTGAGGGTGAGTGTGTGAGTTAGGGTTAAGTTTAGGGTTTGGCTTATGGTTAGGCTGAGGATTAGGTTGACGGTGAGGTTTAGGGTTAGGGTGAGGGTTAGGGTTAGGATTAGGTTTAGGGTGAGGGCTATGGTGAGGGTGAGGTTTAGGGTTAGTGTTAGGGTGAGGTTTAGGGTTAGGGTTAGGGTTAGGATCAGTTTGAGTTTGAGGTTTAGGTTTAGAGATTAGTGTTAGGTTGCGGTTTACGTTGAGAGTTAGATTTAGGGTTAGTGTTAGGGTTAGGGTGAGGGTAAGGAAGAGGTATTGGGTTAGGGTTAGGGTGAGGTTTAGGCTTAGGATTAGGGTTAGGGTGTGGGATAGTGTGAGTGTGAAGTTTAGGATTAGGGTTATGGTGAGGGTTAGGGTGAGGGTTTGTGTTAGGGTTAGGTTTAGGGTTAGAATTAGGGTTAGGGTGAGGGTTAGGATTAGGGATAGGTTTAGGTTTAGGGTTATGTTGAGGTTTAGGGATAGTGTGAGGTTTAGTGTTAGGGTGAGGTAAGTGTTAGGTTGAGGTTTAGTGTTAGGTGGAGGGTTTTGTTTAGGGTGAGGTTTAGGGGTAGCGTTAGGGTTATTGTTAGTGTTAGGGTTATGGTTATGGTGAGAATGAGGATGACGTTGAGATTGAGGGTTAGGTTTAGAATTAGGGTTAGGTTGAGTGCTAGGGTGAGAGTGAAGTTTAGGGTTAGGGTTAGGGTGAGGTTTAGGGTTAGGGTGATGGTTAGGGTTTGTGTGAGTGTTAGTGTTAGGGTGAGGTTAAGTGTTAGCTTGAGGGTAAGTGTTAAGGTGAGGGTTAGGATTAGGGTGAGGTTTATGTTTGGGGTGAGGGTTAGTTTTAGGGTTAGGGTTATTGTTAGGTTTAGGATTAGGATTAGGGTTAGTGTGAGGGTGAGGTTTAGGGTTAGGGTGAGGTTTAGGGTTAGGGTTAGGGTTAGGTGAGGTTGAGGTTTAGGTTTAGATTTAGTGTTAGTGTGAGGGTTAGGGTTAGCGTTAGTGTTATGTTTAGGGTTAGGGTTAGAGTTAGGCTTAGGTTTAAGCTGAGGGTGAGGGTGCGGTTTAGGGTTAGGGTGAGGGTGAGGTTTAGGGTTAGAGTTAGGGTTAGGGTGAGGGTTAGGGTTAGGGCTGGGATTAAGTTTAGGGTTAGGGGGAGGGTGAGTGTGAGGATTAGTGTTAGGGTTAGAGTTAGGCTTAGGTTTAAGCTGAGGGTGAGGGTGAGGTTTAGGGTTAGGTTGAGGGTGAGGATTAGGGTTAGAGTTAGGCTTAGGGTGAGGGTTACTGTGAAGTTAGTGTTAGGTTTATGTTTAGCATTAGGTTTAGGGTGAGGGTGAGTGTGAGGGTTAGGATAAGGATTAGGCTTAGGTTTAGGGTAAGGTTGAGGGTGATGGTTGGGGAGAGGATTAGGCTTAGGGTGATGTTTAGCCTTAGGGTGAGGGTGAGGGTTAGGGTTAGGGTTAGGGTTAGGATTAGGGTTAGGGTGAGGGCTAGGGTGAGGGTGAGGGTCAGGGTTAGGGTTAGGCTTAGGCTTAGGGTTAGGCTGAGGGTGAGGGTAAGGGTTAGGGTTAGTATGAGGTTTTGGGTTAGGTTTAGGGTGAGGGTTAGGATGAGGTATAGGGTTAGGATTCGGGTTAGGTTGAGGGTTAAGTTTAGGGTTAGGTTTAGTGTGAGGTTTAGGGTTCGGTTAGGTTTAGTGTTAGGGTGAGGGTTAGGGTTAGAGTTACTGTATGGATGAGGGTTAGGGTTAGGTTGAGGGTTAGGGTTAGGTTTAGTTTGAGGTTTAGGGTTAGATTTAGGGTGAGGGTTAGGTTGAGGGCTATCGTTTGGATTAGGGTAAGGGTGCGGGCTAGGTTGATGGTGAGGTTTAGGGTTAGGGTTAGGCTTAGGTTTAGGTTTAGGCTGAAGGGTAGGGTGGGGTGAGGAATAGGTTTTGGGTGATGGTTAGGGTTAGGGTTAGGATGAGGATTAAGATGAGGGTTAGTGTTAGGATTAGGTTTAGTGTGAATGCTAGGGTGAGGGTGAGGGTTAGGGTTAGGTTTAGGGTTAGGCTGAGGGAGAGGGTGAAGGTATGGTTTAAGTTTAGGGAAAGGGTTAGACTTAGGGTTAGGGTATGGGTTAGGTTAGGGTTAGGGTTGGAGTTAGCCTTAAGGTGAGGTTTATGGTTAGGGATATGGTTAGGTTTCTTCTAAGGTTGAGGATTAGAGTTAGCATGAGGGTTAGGGTGAGGGGTAGGTTTAGTGTTAGGGTGAGAGTTAGGGTTAATGTGAGGTTTAGGGTTAGGTTTAGGGTTAAGGTTAGGGTGAGGGTTAGGTTGATCGTTAGGTTTTGGGTTACAGTTAGGGTGAGGGTGAGGGTTATTGTGAGTTTTAATTTAGGCTTAGTGTTAGGATTAGGGTGAGGTTAAGGGTTAGGGTGAGGGTTAGGTTTAGGGTGAGGGTGAGGCTTAAGATGATGGTGAGGGTTACTGTGAGGGTCAGGGTTAGGGTTAGGGTGAGGGTTAGGGTTAGGATTAGGGTTAGGATGAGGGTGATGGTTAAGATCAGGGTTAGGATCATTGTAAGTGTTATGGTTAGGGTTACATTTGCAATTAGGGTGAGGCTGAGTGTGAAGGTTAGCTTTAGTGTTAGGGTTAGTTTTAGGGTTAGGATTAGTGTTAATGTTAGTGTTAGGGTTAGAGTTACGGTTTGGGTGAGGGTGAGGGTGACAGTTAGGGTTAGGGTTAGTGTGAGGTTTAGGGATAAGGTTAGGATTAGGGATAGGCTGTGGGTGAGGTTTAGAGTTAGAGTTACATTGAGGGTTTGGGTTATGGTGACTGTTAGGGTTAGGGTTAGGTTTAGGGTTAGTGTTAGGATTAGGGTGAGGTTTAGGTTGAGGTTTAGGTTTAGGATTAGGTTTAGGGTGAGGGTGAGTGTGAGGGTTAGGATAAGGATTAGGCTTAGGCTTAGGGTAAGGTTGAAGGTGATGGTTGGGGAGAGGATTAGGCTTAGGGTGACGTTTAGCCTTAGGGTGAGGGTGAGGGTTAGGGTTAGGGTTAGGGTGAGGATTAGGGTTAGGGTGAGGGCTAGGGTGAAGGTGAGGGATAGGGTGAGGGTTAGGCTTAGGCATAGGGTTAGGATGAGGGTGATGGTGAGGGTGGGGGTTAGGGTTATAGTGATGGATTAGGTTAGGTTTAGGGTGAGGGTTAGGATGAGAATGACGGTAAGAGTAAAGGTGAGGGTTAGCTTGAGGTTGAGGGTTAGGGTTAGGGTTAGGGTTAGGGTTAGACTGACGATTTGGGTTAGGGCTAGTGTGAGGTTTAGGGTGAGGATGAGGGTTAGGGTTAGAATTAGGGTTAGGGTGAGTGCTAGTGTGAGGGTGAGATTTAGGGTTAGGGTTATGTTTAGGGTGAGGGGTAGGGTTAGGTTTAGAATGAGGGTTAGGTTTAGTGTGAGGGTTACGATTAGGGTGAGGGTGAGGGTGGGGGTAAGGGTTATGGTGAGGGTTAGGGAGAGGGTGAGGGTTAGGGTTAGGATTAGGGATAGGGTTAGGTTTAGGCTGAAGGTGAGCGTGAGGGTGAGGGTAAGGTTTAGGTTTAGGGTTATGTTTATGGTTAGGGTGAGGTCTAGGGTGAGGGTGAGTGTTAAGGTGAAGTTGAGGTTTAGGCTGAGGGTCTTGGTTAGGTAATGGTTAGGGTTAGGGTGAGGATTAGGTGAGGTTTAGGGTGAGGGTGAGCTTTAGCGTTAGGGTGTGGGTGAGGGTTAGGGTTAGGGTGAGGGTTCGGGAAATGGTTAGGGTTAGGGTGAAGTTGAAGGTTAGGATTAGGGGTAGGTGAGGGTTAGGGTTAGGGTTAGGGATAGGGTGAGGGTGAGGGTTAGGATTAGGTTTAGGGTTAGGGTGAGGTTTAATGTGAGGGTGAGGTTTAAGGTTAGGCTTAGGTTTGGGGTGTGGGTAAGTGATAGCATGAGGGTTAGGGTGAGTTTTAGAGTTAGCATTAGGGTTAGGGTGAGGGTTAGGGTGAGGGTTAGGGTGAGGGTGAGTGTGAGAGTGAGCGTTAGGGTGAGGATTAGGGTGAGTTTTAGGGTTAGGGTGAGGGTTAGGTTAAGGGTGAGTGTTAGGGTGAGGGTTAGGTTTACGGTTATGCTTAGGGTTAGGGTGAGGTTTAGGGTTAGGATTAGGGTGAGGGTTAGGGTGATGGTTAGGGTGAGGGTGAGGGTTAGGGGTCGGGTGAGGGTTATGTTTATTATTATGGTTAGGGTCAGGTTTAAGATGATGGTGAGGTTTAGGGTGAGGGTTGGGGTGAGTGTTAGGGTTAGGGTTAAGATGAGGGTTATGATAAGGGGTAGGGTTACGGTTAGGGTGAGGGTTAGGTTTAGTGTGAGAGTTAGGGTTAGGGTTAGGTTTAGGATTAGTGTGAGGGTAAGAATTACGGTGATGATTAGGGTGAGGGTGAGGTTTAGGGTTAGGAATAGTGATAGGGTTAGTGTTACACTGAGGGCGAGCGTGAGGGTGAGGGTTAGGGTTAGGGTTAGTGTTAGGGTGAGGGCTAGGGTGAGGGTTAGGGTTAGGGTGAGGATTAGGTTGAGGGTGATGGTAATTGTAAATGTGAGGGTTAGGCGGAGGGTGAGGGTTAAGATAAGGGTGAGGTTTAGGGTTAGGGTAAGGTTTCGGGTTAGGGTTAGGGTGAGGATTAGATTGAGGATTAGGTTTAGGGTTAATGTGAGGTTTAGGGTGAGGATGAGGGTTAGGATTCGGTGGAGGGTTAGGGTTAGAATTAGGGTTAGGGTGAGGACTAGGGTGAGGTTTAGGGTAAGGGTTAGGGTTAGGGTGAGGTTTAGGGTTAGGGTGACGGTGAGGTTATGGTTCAGGGTGAGGGTTAGGCTGAGGGTGAGTTTTAGGGTTAGGGTTAGGGTTAGGGTGAGGGGAAGGGTGAGGGTTAGGATGAGTGTTAGGGTGACGGTGAGGGTTAGGGTTAGGATTGGGGTCAGGATTAGGCTGAGGGTTAGGGTGAGGGGTAGGGTTAGGGTAAGGGTGAAGATTAGGGACAGTGTGAGTGTTAGGGTTAGAGTGAGGTTAAGGGTTAGGTTCAGGGTTAGGCTTAGGGTGAGGGTTAGCGTTAGGGTTAGGGTGAGGGTTAGTGTTAGGTTGGAGGTTAGGGTGAGGGTTGGGTGGGTGTTAGGGTTCTGGTGAGAGAGAGGATTAGGGTTAGGGTGAGGGTTATGATTAGGGTGATGTGTAGAATGAGGCTGAGGGTTAGGATGAGGGTGAGTGTGAGGGTTAGGGTATGGGTGAGGGTTAAGGTGAGGGTGAGGGTTACAGTAACAGTGAGGGTTAGGGTGAGGGTGAGGTTAAGTATTAGGATTAGGGTGAAGGTTAGGGTTACGGTTATGGTGAGGGTTAGGGTTAGGGTTATGTTTAGGGTGAGGGTGAGTGTTAGAGTTAGGATGAGGGTTTTGGAAAGTATGAGGGTTAGGTTTTCCGTGAGGGTTAGGGTTAGGTTTAGTGTTAGGGTTAGGGTGAGGATAAGGTAAGGGTGAGGGTGAGGGTTAGGGTTACTCTTAGTGTGAGGTTTAGGGTTACGGTTATGGTGAGGGTTAGGGTTAGGGTTATGTTTAGGGTGAAGGTGAGTGTTAGAGTGAGGATGAGGTTTTTGGAGAGTGTGAGGGTTAGGGTTGCCGTGAGGGTTAGGGTTAGGGTGAGTGTTAGGGTGACGGTGAGGGTGAGGTTTAGGGTTGATGTTAGGGTTAGAGTGAGGGGTAGGGTGAGGTTAGGGTTATGGTTAGGGTGAGGGTTAGGATTACTGTGAGGGTTCAAGTTAGGGTTAGCCTTAGTGTTAGGGTGAGGGTAACGGTTAGGTTGAGGGTTAGGGTTAGGGTGAGGGTTAGGGTTAATGTCAGGGTTAAGGTTAGGGTTAGTGTTAGGGTGAGGGTGAGGGTTAAGATTAGGTTTAGGGTTAGGGTTATTGTTAGGGTTAGAGTGAGGGTTACAGTTCAGTTTAGGGTGAGGGTGAAGGTGAGGGATATGGTTACGGTTAGGGTGAGGTTTAGGGTTAGGGTTAGGGTTAGGGTTAGTATTAGGAGGAAGTTTAGGGTGAGGGGTAGGGTTAGGGATAGGGTGAGGGGTAGGGTTTTGGTTAGGGTTAAGGTGAGGGTTCGGCTTAGGGTGAGGTTTAGGGTTAGGGTTAGTGTTAGGGTGAGGGATGGGTTAGCAATAGGATTAGTGTGAGGGCTAAGGTGAGGGTGAGGGTTAGGGTTAGGGTGAGGGTCACAGTTAGGGTTAGGGTTAGGCTGAGGGTTAAGTCAGAGTTAGAGTTAGGGTTAGGGTAAGGTTTAGCGTTAGGGTGAGGTTTAGGTTTAGGATTAGTGTTAGAGTTATGGATAGGTTTAGGGTGAGGCTTTCGAATTAGGGTTAGGGTTAGGGTTAGGTAGAAGGTTAAGGTAAGGGTGACGGTTAGGGTTAGTTTTAGGTTTATCGTGTGGGTAAGTGATAGTGTGAGAATTAGGGTGAGTGTTAGAGTTAGCATTAGGGTTAGAGTGAAGTTTAGGGTGAGGGATATGGGTAGGGTTAAGGTGAGCTTGAGGGTGAGGGTTAGGGTTAGGGTTAGGGTGGGTTTTAGGGTTAGGGTGAGGGTTAGGGTTAGTGTTAGCGTGAGGGTAAGGGTAAGGGTGAGGGTGACGGTTAGGGTTAGAGTTAGGCTGAGGGTTAGGTTTAGTGTGAGGTTTAGGTTGAGGATGAGGTTAAGGCTTATTGTGAGGTAAGGGTGAGGGTTAGGGTTAGTGTTAGGGTGAGGGTTAGGGATCGGGTTAGGGTTAGGGATAGGGATAGGGTTATGGTGAGGGTTAGGGTAATGGGTATGGTTATGTTAGGGTGAGGGTCAGGTTTAGTGTAAGTATTAGGGTTAGGGTTAGGTTTAGGATTAGTGTGAAGGTAAGAATTAGGGTGACGGTTAGGGTGAGGGTGAGGTTTAGGGTTAGGATTAGGGTTATGGTTAGTGTTAAGCTGAGGGTGATGGAGAGGGTGAGGGTGAGTGTGAGTTTTAGGGTTAGGGTTAGGGTGAGGGTTATGGTTAGGGTTAATTTGAGGGTGGTATGAGGGTGAGGTTTAGGGTGAGGGAAAGGGTTATGGTGAGGGCCTGGGTGAGTGGGAGGGTTAGGGTTAGGGTGAGGGTTTGAGTTAGGTTTAGTGTGAGGGTTATGGTGAGTGGTAGGGTTAGGTTTAGGGTGAGGTTAGGTTTAGTGTGAGGGTTACGGTTAGGGTTAGGGTGAGGGTGAGGTAAGGGTTATGGTGAGGGTTAGGGTGAGGGCAAGGGTTAGGGATAGGAATAGGGATAGTGTTAGGGTTAGGCTGAGGGTGAGGATGAGGGTGCGGGTGAATTTTAGGGTTAGGGTTACGGTTAGGGTGAGGGCTAGGGTGAGGGTGAGGGTTAGGGTGAAGGTGAGTGTAAGGGTGAGGGTCTTGGTTAGGTAATGTTAGGGTTAGGGTGAGGATTAGGTGAGGGTTAAGGTGAGGGTGCAGGTTCAGGTGATGGTGAGGGTTAGGATGAGGTTGAGGTTTAGTAACCCTAACCGGGTTAGGTGAGGGTTAGGGTTAGGGTTAGGGTTTTGTTTAGGTGAGGGTTAGGGTTAGGCTTAAAGTTAGGGTAAGAGTTAGGGTTATGGGTAGGGTTATGGTTAGGGTGAGTATTAGGTTTAATGTGAGGGTTAGGGTTAGGGTGAGGATAAAGTAAGGGTGAGAGTTAGGGTGAGGGTGAGGTTTAGGGTTACTATTAAAGTGAGGGTTAGGCTTAGGTTTAGTGTTAAGGGGAGGGTTAGGATGACGGTTAGGGTTAGGCTTAGGGTTAAGGAGAGGGTGAGTGTGAGCGTGAGGCTTAGGGTGAACGTTAGGGTTAGGGTGGAGGTTAGTATTAGGGTTAAGGTGAGGGTTTGGGTTAGGCTTAGGGTTACGGAGAGGGTGAGGGTGACCGTGAGGGTTAGGGTTAGGGTTAGGGTTAGGGTTAGTGTGAACGTTAGGGTTAGGGTGGAGGTTGGTATTAGGGTTAGTGTGAGGTTTAGGGTGAGAGTTAGGCTGAGGGTGAGGGTTAGGGTTAGGGTTAGCATTAGGGTTAGGGTCAGGTTTAGGGTGACTGTGAGGTTTAGGATGAGGTGTAGGGTTAGGGTTAAGGTGACAGTTAGGTTAAGGTGTAGGGTTACAGTTAGGGTGAGGGTTAGGTTTAGTGTGAGAGTTAGGGTTAGGGATAGGGTTAGGTTTAGGGTGAGGGTTAGGGTAAGGGGTAGGGTTATGATTAGGGTGAGGGTTAGGTTTAGTGTGAGTGTTAGGGTTAGGGTTAGGGTTAGGATTAGTGTGAAGGTAAGAATTAGGGTGACGGTTAGTGTGAGGGTGAGCTTTAGGGTTAGGATTAGGGTTATGGTTAGTGTTATGCTGAGGGTGATGGTGAGGGTGAGGGTGAGTGTGAGTTTTAGGGTTAGGGTTAGGGTGAGGGTTAGGGTGAGGGTTAGGTTTAGGGTGAGGGAGAGGGTGAGGTTGAGGGTGAGTGTTAGGGTTAGGAGAAGGTTTAGGGTTAGGGTTAAGCTTAGGGTTAGGGTGAGATTTTGGGTTAGGTTTAGGTGTAGGATGAGGGTTAGGCTGAGGGGTAGGTGTAGGGTTAGGTGAGGGTTAGGGTTAGTGTGAGGGTTAGGTTGAGGGTGAGTGTTAGGGTTAGGCGGAGGGTAGGGGTTAGGGTGAGGGTTAGATTGATGGTGAGGTTTATGGTTAGCATTAGTGTTAGGGTGAGGGTTAGGTTTAGGGTTAGGGATAGGGTGAGTATTAGGGTTAGGATTAGTGTTAGGGTGAGCATTAGGCTGAGGGGTAGGGTTAGGGTTAGGCTTAGTCTTAGGGTTAGGCTTAGGGTGAGGGTGGGGTTGAGGATTAGGGTTAGGGTGATGGTTAGGGTTAGGGTTAGGGTGAGGGTTAAGATGAGGGTTAGGGTGAGGGTAAGGGTTAAGGTGAGGGTTAGGGTGAGGGTGAGGGTTATGTTTACCATTAGGGTTAGGGTAAGAGTTAGCGTGAGGGTTAGGTTTAGGTTTAGGGTTAGGGTGAGTGTGAGGGTGAGGGTTAGGTTTAGGGTTCGGGTGAGGGTTAGGTTTAGTGTTAGGGTTAGGTTGTGGGTTATGGCTAGGGTTAGTGTGAAGGTGAGGGTGAGGGTTAGGGTGTGGGTGAGGTTGAGGTTTAGGGTTAGGAATAGGGTGGGGCTGAGTGTGAGTGTGAGGTTTAGGGTGAGGAATAGGGATAGGGTGAGGGTGAGTGTTAGGGTGAGGTTTAGTGGTAGGTTAGGGTGAGTGTTAGGGTTAGGGTGATGGTTAGTATGAGGGTTAGTTTAAGGTTAAGGGTGAGGGTTAGGGTTAGGGTTAGTGTTAGGAGGAAGTTTAGGGTGAGGGGTAGGGTTAGGTTTAGGGTGAGGATTAGGGTTATTGTGACCGTTAGGGTAAGGGTTAGGGTTAGGGTTAAGTTGAGGGTTAGGGTTTTGGTTAGGGTTAAGGTGAGAGTGAGGGTTAGGGTGAGGTTTAGCGTTAGTGTTAGGGTTAGGTTGAGGGTTAGAGTTAGGGTGGAGTTTAGGATTAGTGTTAGGGTTATGGTTAGGGTCAGGCTTAGTGTTAGGGTTAGGGTTAGTGTTAGGAGGAAGTTTAGGGTGAGGTTTAGTGTTAGGTTGAGGGATAGGGTTAGCAATAGTGTTAGTGTGAGGGCTAAAGTGATGGTGAGGTTTAGGGTTAGGGTTAGGTTTAGGGTGAGGGTTAGGCTTAGGCTGAGGGTAGGGTTATTGGGAGCATTGGTGTTAGGGTTAGGCTTAGTGTTAGGGTGAGGGTAAGGTTTAGGCTGAGGTTTAGGTATAGGGTGAAGGTTAGGGTTAGGGTGAGGGTCAGGGTTAGTGTTAGGGTTAGGCTGAGGGTTAGGTGAGGGTTAGGGTTAGGGTTAGGGTAAGGGTTAGCGTTAGGGTTAGGGTTAGGGTTAGGATTAGTGTTAGAGTTAGGGTGAGGGTTAGGGTGAGGGTTTCAGGTTAGGGCTAGGGTTAGGTTGAGGGTTACGGTGAGGGTGAGGATTAGGATTAGGTTTAGGTTTATCGTGTTGGTATGTGATCGTGTGCGTTTAGGGTGAGTGTTAGATTTAGCATTAGGGTTAGAGTGAAGGTTAGGGTTAGTGTTAGGGTTAGGGTTAAGGTGAGCTTGAGGGTGAGGGTTAGGGTTAGGCTTATGATGAATTTTAGGTTTAGGGTGAGGGTTAGGGTTAGTGTTAGTGTGAGGTTAATGGTGAGGGTGACGGTTAGGTTTAGAGTAAGGGTGAGGATTAGGTTTAGTGTGAGGTTTAGGGTGAGGATGAGGTTAAGGCTTTGGGTGAGGTTTAGGGTAAGGTTGAGTGTTAGGGTTAGGGTTAGCGTGAGGGTGAGGGTTAGGGTGAGTGTTAGGGTTAGGATAGGGTTAGGTTTAGGATGAGGGTTAGGGTAAGGGGTAGGGTTAAGTTTAGGGTGAGGGTTAGGTTTAGTGTGAGTGTTGGGGTTAGGATTAGGGTTAGGATTAGTGTGAAGGTAAGAATTAGGGTGACGGTTAGGGTGAGGGTGAGGTTTAGGGTTAGGATTAGGGTTATGGTTAGTGTTATGCTGAGGGTGATGTTGAGGGTGAGGGTGAGTGTGAGTTTTAGGGTTAGGGTTAGGGTGAGGGTTAGGGTGAGGGTTAGGTTTAGGGTGAGGGATAGGGTGAGGGTGAGGTTGAGGGTGAGTGTTAGGGTTAGGAGAAGGTTTAGGGTTAGGGTTAATCTTAGGGTCAGGGTGAGGTTTTGGGTTAGGTTTAGGTGTAGGATGAGGGTTAGGCTGAGGGGTAGGTGTAGGGTTAGGTGAGGGTTATGGTTAGTGTGAGGGTTAGGTTTAGGGTTAGGTTGAGGGTAAGGATTAGTGTGAGGGTTAGGGTGAGGGTGAGTGTTAGGGTTAGGCGGAGGGTAGGGGTTAGGGTGAGGGTTAGATTGTTGGTGAGGTTTATGGTTAGCATTAATGTTAGTGTTAGGGTGAGGGTTAGGGTTAGGATTAGGGATAGGGTGAGTATTAGGGTTAGGATTAGTGTTAGGGTGAGCCTTAGGCTTGAGGGGTAGGGTTAGGGTTAGGCTTAGTCTTAGGGTTAGGCTTAGGGTGAGGGTGGGGTTGAGGATTAGGGTTAGGGTGATGGTTAGGGTTAGGGTTAGGGTGAGGGTTCAGATGAGGGTTAGGGTGAGGGTAAGGTTTAAGTTGAGGGTTAGGGTGAGGGTGAGGGTTATGTTTACCATTAGGGTTAGGGTTAGAGTTAGCGTGAGGGTTACGTTTAGGTTTAGGGTTACGGTGAGTGTGAGGGTGAGGGTTAGGTTTAGGGTTCGGGTGAGTGTTAGGTTTAGCGTTAGGGTTAGGTTGTGGGTTAGGGTTAGGGTTAGTGTGAGGGTGAGGGTGAGGGTTAGGGTGTGGGTGAGGGTGAGATTTAGGGTTAGGAATAGGGTGGGGTGAGTGTGAGTATGAGGTTTAGGGTGAGGAATACAGATAGGGTGAGGGTGAGTGTTAGGGTGAGGTTTAGTGTTAGGTTAGGGTGAGTGTTAGAGTTAGGGTGATGGTTAGTATGAGGGTTAGTTTAAGGTTAAGGGTGAGGGTTAGGGTGAGGGTTAGGGTTAGGATTAGGTTAGGGTGAGGGTGAGGGTGAGCGTTTGGGTTAGCGTTAGGGTTAGGGATAGGTTTAGGGTTAGGGTGAGTTTTAGGATGAGGGTTAGGGTTAGGGTTTACGTGAGGGTTAGGGTCAGGGTGAGGGTAAGGGTTAGGGTTAGATTTACGGTGAGAGTAATGGTTAGCATGAGGTTTTCGGTGAGTGTGAGGGTTAACGTTAGCATTAGGGTTAGGGTGAGGTTTAGGGTGAGGGTTAGGGTTAGCTTTATGGTTAGGGTGAAGTGAGGGTGAGGGTGATTGTGAGGTTTATGGTTAGGGTGAGAGATAAGTTTAGGGTGAGGGTTAGGCTTTGGGTCAGGGTGCAGATATGCGTGAGGGTGACAGTGAGGCTTAGGGTGAGGGTGAGTGTGAGTGTGGGGGTTATGCTTTGAGTTAGGTTTAGGGTTAGGGTTAGTGTGAGGGTGAAGGTGAGGGTTAGGGTTAAGAGTAGGTTTAGGTTTAAATTTAGGCTGAGGGTGAGCGTGACGGAGAGGGTAACGGTTAGGCTTAGGGTTAGGGTTGGTGTGAGGGTTAGGGTGAGGGTAAGGTTAAAGGTTAGGGTGAGGGTGAGGGTTAGGGTTAGGGTTAGGGTGAGGATTAGGGTTAGGGTGAGGTTAGAGTTAGGGTGAGGTTTATTGTTAGTGTGAGGGTTAGTGTTAGTGTTAGGTTGAGGGTAAAGTTTAGGTTGAGGGTTATGGATAGGGTTAGGTTTAGGGTGAGGTTTCGGGTTAGGGTGAAGGTTAGGGTCAGGGTGAGTGTTAGGGTTAGCATTATGGTTAGGGTGAGGGTTAGTGTGAGGGTTAGCGTAAGGTTAGTGTGAGGGTTAGGTTTAGGGTGAGGGTTAGGTTGAGGGTGAGAGTAATGTTAAGTGTGAGGGTTAGGGTTATGGTGAGGATTATGGTAAGCTTGTGGGTTAGGGTGAGGGTTAGGTTTAGGTTTACAGTAAGGGTGAGGGTTAGGGTGAGTGTTAGGTTTGGGGTTAGGGTTAGGGTGAGGGTGAGATTGAGTGTTGGGAATAGGGTGAGGGTTAGGTTTAGGGTGAGGGTTAGGATTAGGATTAGGTTTAGGGTGAGGCCTAAGGTGAGGGTGAGGGTTAGGGTTAGGGATAGGGTTAGGTTGAGGGTTAGGGTTAGGCTGAGGATTAGGGATAGTGTAATGGCTAGTTTTAGGGTTAGGGTTAGTGTTAGGGTGAGCGTAAGTTTTAGGGTTAGGTTTAGGGTTACGGTGAGGTTGAGGGTTAGGTTAAGGGTGAGGGTTAGGGTTAGGGTGAGGGTGAAGGTGAGGCTTAGGATAAGGGTTAGGGTTAGGGTTATTTTTAGGTTTAGGGTTAGGTTTATGGTTATGTTGAGGGTGAGGGTGAGGGTGAGGGTTAGGGTTAGTGTGAGGTTTAGAGTTAGGGTTACGTTTAGGGTTAGGGTTAGGATGAGGTTTAGGGTGAGGGGTAGGGTTAAGGTTAGGGTGAGGGTTAGGGTTAGTGTGAAGGTTAGGGTTTGGGTTAGGATTAGGTTACGTTGAGGGTTAGGTTTTAGATTAGGGTTAGGGTGAGAGTGAGGGTTAGGGTGAGGTTAAGGGTTAGATTAGATTTAGGGTTAGGGTGAGGGTAAGGGTTAGGATGAGGGTTAGGCTTAGGGTCAGGTTTAGGTTGAGGTTGATGTTTAGGGTTAGTGTTAGGTTGAGGTGAAGGTTTAGGGTGAGGTTTAGGGTGAGGGTGAGTGTTAGGGTTAGCATTAGGGTTAGGGTATGGTTTAGTGTGAGTGTTTTGGTTAGTTTAGGGTGAGGTTTTGGGTTAGTGTGAGGGTTAGGGTGAGGGTAAGGTAAGGGTATGGGTGAGGTGTTTGGTGAGGGTGAGGGTTACCGAAAGTGAGAGGGTTAGCGTTAGGGTGAGGGTTAGAGTTAGGGTTAGGAAAAGGGTTAGTGTGAGGGATAAGGTGAGGGTGAGGATTAGGGTTAGGGTTAGGTTTAGGTTGAGGGTTAGGTTTAGGCTGAAGGTTAGGGTTAGTGTGAGTGTTGGTGTTAGGTTTAGGCTTAGTATTAGGGTGAGGGTAAGGTTTAGGGTGAGGGTTAGGTTTAGGGTGAGGGTTAGGGTTAGGGTGAGGGTGAGGGTTAGGTTTAGGGTGAGGGTAAGTTTTAACATAAGGTCTAGGTTTAGGGTTATTGAAGGTTTTGTTGAGGTTTAGTATTAGGGTTATTGTAAGTGTTAGGGTTAGCGTTAGTGTGAGGAATAGGTTGAGGGTTAGCTTGACGTTTAGGGTTAGTGTGAGGGTTAGGGTTAGGCTGAGGGTAAGGGTGAAGGTGAGAGTTAGGGTTAGGATTAGGGTTAGGGAGAGGTTTTGGGTTTGGTTTAGGGTTAGGATGATGGTTAGGGTGAGGGGTAAGTTTAGGTTTAGGGTGAGGTTAGATTTATTGTGAGGGTTAGCGTTAGGTTTAGGTTTAGGGTGAGGGTGAGGATATGGTTTAGGGTGCGGGTTAGGGTGCGGGTTAGGGTTAGGGATAAGGTTAGGTTTAGGGTGACTGTTAGCTTGAGGGTTTGGTTTAGGTTTAGGGATAAGGTTTCGGATGAGGGTTCGGGCTCAGTTTAGGGTTAGGTTAAGGGTTTCGTGTTTGGGTTACTGTTAGGGTTAGAGTGAGGTTTATGGTGAGGGTGAGGGTTAGGGTTATGTTTAGGCTTATGGGGTGTTTAAGTGATAGCGTGAGGGTTAGAGTGAGTGTTAGAGTTATTAGTAGGGTTTGGGTGAGGGTGAGGGAGAGGGTTAGGGTTTGGGTTAGCGTGAGGGTGAGGGTGAGGGTGACGGTTAGGGTTAGAGTTAGGGTGAGGGTTAGGTTTAGTGTGAGGTTTAGAGTGAGGATGAGGTTAAGGGTTAGGGTGAGGGTTAAGGTAAAGGTGAGGGTTAGGGTTAGGTTTAGTGTTAGGGTGAGGGTTAGGGTGAGGGTTAGGGTTAAGTTTAGGGTTAGGGTGACGGGGAGGTTTAGGGTTAGGTTTAGGGTGAGTGATAATGTGCGGGTTAGGGTTAGGGTGAGGGTTAGGGATAGGGTGAGGGTTAGGGTTAGGGTTAGTTTGTGGGTGGTGTAAGGGTGAGGTTTAGGATGATGGTTAGGATTAGGATGAGGGCTAGGGTGAGGGTTAGGGTTAGCGTTAGGGTGAGGGTTAGGGTTAGGTTTAGGTTGATGTTTGGGGTGAGGGGTAGGGTTAGATTTAGGGTGAGGGTTAGGTTTAGTGAGAGTGTTATGGTTAGGCTTAGGGTGAGGGTGGCGGTAAGGTTTATGGTGAGTGTTATGTTGGGGTTGATGGTTAGGGTTAGGATTAGGGGTAGGGTTAGGGTAAGGCTGAGCATGAATGTGAGAGTGAGGGTGAGGTTTACGGGTAGGGTTACATTTAGGGTGAGGGCTGGGGTGAGGGTGAGGGTTAGGGTGAAGGATAGGGTGAGGGTGAGGGTGAGGGCCTTTGTTAGATAATGGTTAGGGTTAGGGTGAGGATTAGGTGAGGGTGAGGGTGAGGGTGAGCTTTAGGGATAGGGTGTGGGTGCGTGTTAGGTTTAGGGTGGGGATTCAGGTGATGTTGAGTGTTAGGGTAAGGTTGAGATTTAGGGTTAGGTGAGGGTTAGGTTTAGGGTTAGGGTTAGAGTTAGGATGAGGGTTTGGGTGAGGGATACTGTTAAGGTTAGGGTGAGCATTAGGGTTAATGTGAGGGTTAGGGTTAGGGTGAGGTTAATGTTAGAGTGACGGTTCGGGTGAGAGTTAGGGTTAGGGTTACTGTTAGTGTGAGGGTTAGGGTTAGCTTTAGTGTTAAGTTGAGGGTGAGGGTGAGGGTTAGGGTTAGGCTTAGGGTTAAGGTGAGGGTGAGGGTGAGGATGAGGGTTAGCTTGAGGGTTAGGGTTAAGGTGAGGGTTAGGTTTACGATTAGGGTTATTGTTAGGATTAGGTTTAGGGTGAGGGTGAGGATGAGGGTGAGGGTGAGGGTGTGGGATAGGGTTAGGGTTAGGTTTAGGGTGAGCATGAGGGTTAGGGTTAGGGTGATGGGTAGGGTTAAGTTTAGGGTGAGGGTTAGGGTTAGTGTGAAAGTTAATTTTATGGTTAGGGTGAGGTTTAGGCTGAGGGTTAGGGTTTGGATTAGGGTTAGGATGAGGGTGAGGGTTAGGGTGAGGTTTATGGTTAGTTTAGGGTTGGGTTTATGGTGAGGGTTAGGGTGAGGGTAAGGATTAGGTTGAGGGTTAGGGTTAGCGTGAGGTTTAGGGTGAGATTGTGGGTTAGGGTTAGGGTTAGAGTGAGGTTCAGGTTTAGGGTGAGGGTTAGGGTGAGGGTGATTGTTAGGGTTAGCATTAGGGTTAGGGTGAGGTTTAGTGTGAGTGTTTTGGTTAGGTTAAGTTGAGGTTTTGGCTTAGTGTGAGGGTTAGTGTGAGGGTAAGGTAAGGGTAAGGGTGAGGTTTTTGGTGAGGGTGAGGGTTACGGAAAGGGTGAGGGTTAGGGTTAGGGTTAGGGTTAGGGATAGGTAAAGGGTTAGTGTGAGGGATAAGATGAGGGTGAGGATTTGGGTTAGGGTTAGGTTTAGGTTGAGGGTTAGGTTTAGGCTGAGGTTTAGGGTTAGTGTGAGGGTTTGTGTTAGGGTTAGGCTTAGTGTTAGGGTGAAGGTTAGGGTTAGGGTGAGGGTGAGGGTTAGGGTGAGTTTTAGGGTTAGCTTAGGGTTAGGTTTAGGGAGAGGGTTCGGGTGAGGGTAAGGATTAGGGTGAGGGTTAGGGTTAGGGTGATGTTTAGGGTGAGGTTGTGGGTTAGGGTTAGGGTTAGAATGAGGTTCATGTTTAGGGTGAGTGTTAGGGTGAGGGTGAGTGTTAGGGTTAGCATTAGGTTTAAGGTGAGGTTTAGTGTGAGTGTTTTGATTAGGTTAGGTTGAGGTTTTGGGTTAGTGTGAGGGTTAGGGTGAGGGTAAGGTAAGGGTAAGGGTGAGGTTTTTGGTGAGGGTTAGGGTTACTTAAAGGGTGAGGGTTAGGGTTAGTGATAGGAAAAGGGTTAGTGTGAGGGAAAGTTGAGGGTGAGGATTTGGGTTAGGTTTAGGTTTAGGTTGAGGGTTAGGTTTAGGCTGAGGGTTAGGTTTAGTGTGAGGGTTTGTGTTAGGGTTAGGCTTAGTGTTACGGTGAAGGTTAGGGTTAGGGTGAGTGTTAGGGTTAGGGTGAGGGTAAGGGTTAGGGTTAGGACTAGATTTAGGGTTATTGAGGATTTTGGTGATGTTTAGGGTTAGGGTTAGTGTAAGGGTTATGGTTAGGTTTAGTGTTAAGGATTAGGTTGAGGGTTAGCGTGATGGTTAGGGTTAGTGTGAGGGTAAGGGTTAGGCTGAGGGTGAGGGTGAGGTTGAGAGTGTTAGGGTTAGGGTGAGTTATGATGAGGGTGAGGGTTAGGGTTAGGATTAGTGTTAGGGATAGGTTTTGAGTTAGATTTAGGGAGGATGAGGGTTAGGGTGAGGGGTAAGGTTAGGTTTAGGGTGAGGGTTAGAGTTATTGTAAGCGTCAGCGTTAGGGTGAGGGTGAGTATAAGGTTTAGGGTGAGGGTTAGGGTGAGGGTTAGGGTTTGGGATAGGGTTAGGGATAGGGTGACACTTAGCTTGAGGGTTAGGTTTAGGGTTAGGGTTAAGGTTAGGGTTAGGGTTTCGTGTTTGGGTTAGGGTTAAGTTTAGGGTGAGATTTAGGGTGAGTGTGAGGGTGAGGGTTAGGTTTAGGTTTATGGTGTGGGTAAGTGATAGCGTAAGGGTCAGGGTGAGTTTTAGAGTTACCAGCAGGGTTAGAGTGAAGGTTAGGGTGAGGGTTAGGGTTAGGGATAAGGTGAGCTTGAGGGTGATTGTTAGGGTTAGGGTTAGGGTGAGTTTTAAGGTTAGGTTGAGGGTTAGGGTTAGGGTTAGCATGAGGGTGAGGGTGAGGGTGACGGTTAGGGGTAGAGTTTGGGTGAGGTTTAGGTTTAGTGTGAGGTTTAGGGTGAGGATGAGGTTAAGGGTTAGGGTGAGGGTTAAGGTAAGTTTGAGGGTTAGGGTTAAGGTTAGTGTTAGGGAGAGGGTTAGGGTGAGGGTTAGGGTTAGGGTTAAGGTTAGGGTTTGGGTGAGGGGGAGGGTTAGGGTTCGGTTTAAGGTGAGGGCTAGTGTGGGGGTTAGGGTTAGGGTTAGGGTGAATGTTAGGGTTACGGTAAGTTTGAGGGTGGTGTGAGGGTGAAGTTTAAGATGAGGGTTAGGATTAGGGTGAGGGCTAGGGTGAGGGTGAGGGTTAGCGTTAGGGTGAGGGTTAGGTTTAGGTTAGGTTGAGGTTTGGGGTGAGGGGTAGGGTTAGATTTAGGGTGAGGGTTAGGTTTAGTGTGAGGGTTAAGGTTAGGGATATTGTGAGGGTGAGGGTAAGGGTTATGGTGAGTGTTATGATCAGGTTGAGGGTTAGGGTTAGGATTAGGGGTAGGGTAAGGTAAGGCTGAGCATGAGGGTGAGGATGCGGGTGAGGTTTAGAGTAAGGGTTACGTTTAGGGTGAGGGCTAGGGTGATGGTGAGGGTTAGGGTGAAGTTTAGGGTGAGGTTGAGGGTGAGGGTCTTTGTTAAATAATGGTTAAGGTTAGTGTGAGGATTAGGTGAGGGTTAGGGTGAGCCTGAGGATTAGGGTGTGGGTGAGTGTTAGGGTTAGTGTGAGGGTTCGGGTGATGGTAAAGGTTAGGGTAACGTTGAAAATTAGGGTTAGGTTTAGATGAGGGTTAGGTTTAGGGTTAGGATTAGAGTTAGGGTGAGGGTTCGGGTGAGGTGTACTGTTAAGGTTAGGGTAAACATTAGGGTTAATTTGAGGGGTAGGGATAGGGTGAGGATAAAGTTCGGGTGACGGTTAGGGTGAGGGTGAGGGTTAGGGTTACTGTTAGGGTGAGGGTTAGAGTTAGCTTTAGTGTTAAGGTGAGGGTGAGGGTTTGGGTTAGTGTTAGGCTTAGGGTTAAGGTGAGGGTGATGGTGAGGATGAGGGTTAGAGTCAGGGTTAGCATTAGAGTGAGGGTTAGGTTTAGGGTTAGGGTTAGGGTTATTGTTAGGGTTAGATTTAGGGTGAGGATGAGGATGAGGGTGAGGGTGAGGGTGTGGGTTAGGGTTAGGGTTAGTTTTAGGGTGAGGGTGAGGGTTAGGGTTAGGGTTAATGTTAGGCTTAGGTTGATTGTTACGGTTAGTGTGAGGCTTAGTGTTAGGGTTAGGGTTGGTGTTAGGGTGAGGGAAAGTATTAGGGTGAGGATTAGGGTTAGGGTGAGGGTTAGGAACAGGTTGAGGGTTAGGATTAGGGTTCTGGTTAAGGTGAGGGTGAGGGTGATGCTTAGGGTTAGGGTTAGGTTGAGGGATAGGGTGAGGGTTAGGTTTAGGGTGAGGGTTAGGGTTAGGGTGAGAGTTAGCCTTAGTATTAATTTGAGGGTGGGGTGAGGGTCAGGTTTAGGGTGTGGGTTAGGGTTAGGGTGATGGCTAGATTAGTGTGATGATTAGGGTTAGGGTGAGAGTTAGGGTTACGTTTAGGGTGAGGGATACGGTTAGGTTTAGGTTTAGGTTTAGAGTGAGGGTTAGGTTTAGTGTGAGGGTTACGGTTAGGGTTAGGTTGAGGGTGAGGGTTAGGGTTAAGGGTGAGGGTTAGGGTAATGTTGAGGGTTATGTTTAGGATTAGCTTTAGAGTTAGGTTTAGGCTGAGGGTGAGAGTGAGGGTGAGTGTGAGGTTTAGGATTAGGGTTAGGTTTAGGGTGAGGGGTAGTGTGAGGGTGAGTGTTAGGGTAAAGATGAGGGCGAGGTTGAGGGTGAGGGTCTCGGTTAGGTAGAGGTTAGGGTTAGGGTTAGGATTAGGTGAGAGTTAGGGTGAGGGTGAGGGTTAGGGTTAGGGTTAGAGAGAGGGTTATGTTAGGGGTTAAGGTTAGAATTAGGGTGAGGGTTAGGATGAGGGTGAGTGTTAGGATTAGGGTTAGAAAGAGGGTTAGGTTAGGGGTTAAGGTTAGAATTAGGGTGAGGGTTAGGGTGAAGGGTAGGGTTAGAGTTAGGGTGAGCATAAAGCTTAATGTGAGGGCTAGGGTTACTGTGAGGATAAAGTAAAGGTGAGAGTTATGGTTACTGTTAGGGTGAGGTTTAGGGTTAGGATTAGTGTTAAGGTGAGAGTAAGGGTGAGGGTTAGGGTTAGGCTTAGGGTTAAAATGAGGGTGAGGGTGAGGGCGAGGGTTAGTGTGAAGTTTAGGGTTAGGGTGAGGGTTAGGTTTAGGGTTAGGGTTTGGGTTATTTTTAGGGTTAAGGTTAGGGTGAGGGTGAGGATAAGGTTTAGTGTGATGTTTAGGGTGAGTGTGATGGTTAGGGTGAGGGTGAGGGTGAGGTTTTGGTTGAGTGTTTGGGTTAGGTTTAGGGTGAGAGTGAGTGTGAGGGTTAGGGTCAGGGTTAATATTAGGCTTAGGATTAGGCTGAGGGTGAGCGTGAGTGTGAGAGTTAGTGTTAGGGTTAGTGTGAGGCTTAGGCTTTGGGTGAGGGTGAGGGTTAGGGATAGGGTCATGGTTAGAGTGGGGGTGAGGGTGAGGCTTAGGGTGAGGGTGAGGGTGAGTGTTAGGGTGCGCGTAAGTTTTAGGGTTAGATTTAGGGTTAGGGTGAGGGTTAGGATGATGGTTAGGATGAGGGGCAGGGTTAGGGTTATGGTGAGGTTCAGGGTTAGTTTGAGGGTGACCGTTACGTTTGGGTTTAGGGTGAAGGTTAATGTGAGGGTTAGGGATAGGTTTAGGTTTAGGCTGAGGGTTAGGGTGAGGGTAAGTTTTAGGGTGAGGGTTAGGGTGAGTGTGAGGGTTAGGTTTAGGGAGAGATTTAGGTTTATGGAGAGGATTAGGGTTCCGTTTAGGGTGAAGTTGAGGGTGATGGTGTGGGTTAGGGTAAGGATTAGGTTTAGGGTTAGGGTTAGGGTTATTGTTAGGGTTAGTGTTAGGGTTACGGTTAAGGTGAGGTTGCGGTTGAGGTGAGGTTTAGCGTTAGGGTTAGCGTTAGGTTGAGGGTTTTCGTGAAGGTAAGTGTTGGGGTGAGGGTTAGGGTTAGGGTGAGGTTGAGGGTGAGGTTGAGAGTTAGTGTTAGGGTTAGGGTTAGGGTGAGGTTTAGGGTGAGTTTGAGGTTTAGTGTTAGGGTTAGTGTTAGGATGAGATTAATGGTTAGGTTGAGGGTTAGCGTGAGTTTTAGGGTTAAGTTAGGGTGAGGGTTAGGGTTAGGGTGAGGTTTAGGGTTAGTGAAGGTTAGTGTTACGGTTATGCTTAGTGTTAGGTTGAGGGTAATGTTTAGATTGAGGTTTAGGTTGCGGGTGAGGGTTAGGGTTTGTGTGAGGGTTAGGGATAGGGTGTGGATTAGAGTGAGGTTTTGGGTTAGGGTGATCTTTAGGGTGAGGGTTAGGGTGAGGTTGAGGGTGAGGGTGAGGATTAGGCTTAGGGTTAGGGTGAGGGTGAGTGTGAGGTTTGGGGTTAGGGTTAGGCTTAGGCTTTGGGTTAGGCTGAGGGTGGGGTTGAGTGTGAGTGTTAGGGTTAGGGTGAGGGTTAGGGTTAGGGTTAGGGATAGGGTGATGTTTAGGGTGAGGGTTGTTGTAAGAGTAGGTGTTAGGGTTACACTTAGTGTTAGGGTGAGTTTAAGTGTTAGGTTGAGGATTAGCATTAGGGTGAGGGTTAGGGTTAATGTGAGGGTTAGGGTTTCGGTAAGGGTGAGGTTGAGGATGATGGTGAGGCTTAGAGTTAGGGTGAGTGTGAGGGTGAGTGTGAGTGTTAGGGTTAGGTTTAGGCTTAGGCTGAGGGTTAGGCTGAGTGTGATGGTGAGGGTGTGGGTGAGGATTAGAGTTAGGGTGAGTTTTAGGGTTAAGGTTAACGTGAGGGTTTGGGTTAGGCTTAAGTTTAGGATGAGGGTTAGGTTGAGGGGTACGGTTATGGTTAGTGTGAGCGTTATGGTTAGTGTTAGGGTTAGGGATAGGTTTAGGGTTAGGGTGAGTTTTGGATGAGGTTTAGGGTTACGGTAAGGGTTAGGGTTAGGGTTAGGATGAGGGTTAGGGAGAAGGTTAGGATGAGGGTTAGGGTGAGGGTTCGGTTTAGGGTTCGGGTTAAGGTTATGGTAGGGTGGAGGTGAGGGTGAGAGTGAAGGTTAGGGTTAGAGTTAGGATGAGGGTGAGGATTAGGGTTAGGGTTAGGGTTAGGGTTATGTTTAGGCTGAGGATAAGGCTGAGGGTGTGGGTGAGGATTAGGGTTAGGTTGAGTGTTAGGGTTAGTGTTAACGTAAGGGTTTGGGTTAGGGTTAAGTTTAGGATGAGAGTTAATTTGAGGCGTACGGTTACAGTTAGATTGAGCATTAGGGTTAGCGTTAGGGTTAGGGATAGGGTTAGGGTTAGGGTGAGGTTTAGGATGAGGGTTAGGGTTAGGGTGAGGGTTAGGGTGAGGGTTAGGGTGAAGGTTATGGTTATGGTTAGGGCTAGGGTAAGGGATAGGGTCAGTGCGAGGGTTAGGGTTAGGGTTAGATTTATGCTGAGAGTAAGGGTTAGCGTGAGGTTTAGCGTGAGTGTGAGGGTTAGAGTTACATTAGGGTTAGGGTAGGTTTAGCTTGAGGGTTAGGGTTAGGTGTAGGTTTAGGATGAAGTGAGCGTGAGGGTGATTGTGAGGTTTATTGTTAGGGTGAGGGATAGGTTTAGGGTGATGGTTAGGTTTAGGGTGAGGGTGAGCCTGAGGGTGACAGTGAGGTTTAGGGTGAGGGTGAGGGTGAGTGTGAGGGTTAGGATTAAGTTTAGGTTTAGGGTTAGGGTTAGTGTGAGGGTGAAGGTGAAGGTTAGTGTTAGGAGTAGGGTTAGGTTTAAAGTTAGGCTGAGGGTGAGCATGAGGTTGAGGGTGATGGTTAGGGTTAGGGTTAAGTTGAGGGTTAGAGTTAGTGTGAGGGTTAGGGTGAGGGTAAGGTTAAAGGTTAGGGTGAGGTTTAGGGTTAGGGTTCGGGTGAGGTTTAGGGTTAGGGTGAGGGTGAGTGTTAGGGTGAGGTTAAGGGTGAGTTTTAGGGTGAGGGTTAGGGTTAGGGTGATGGTTAGGGTTAGAATTAGGGTTATGGTGAATACTAGCTTGTCAGTGAGGGTTAGGGATAGGGTGAAGGTGAGAGTTAGGTTTAGGGTTAAGTTGAGGGTTTGGGTGATGTATAGGTTTAGGAGTAGTGTTAGGTTTAGAGTTAGACTGAGGGTGAGGGTGAGGGTGAGGGTGACTGATAGGGTTAGGGTTAGGGTGAGGGTTAAGGTGAGGATAAGGGTGAGTGTTAGAGTGAGCGTTCGGGTTCGGGAGAGTATGAGGGTTAGGGTTTGGGTGAGGGTTAGGGTTGGGTGAGTGTTAGGATGATGGTGAGGGTGAGGGTTAGGGTTGGGTTTAGGGTCAGAGTGAGGGTTAGGGTGAGGGGTATGGTTAGGGTTAGGGTGAAGGTTAGGGTTAGTGTGAAGGTTAGGGTTGGGGTGAGGTTTACGGTTACTGTGAAGGTTCATGTTAGGTTTAGACTTAGTGTTAGGGTGAGAGTAAGGGTTAGGTTGACGGTGAGGTTTATGTTGAGGTTTAGGGTTAGTATGAGGGTTAGGGCTAGGGTGAGGGTAATGGTGAGGGTTAGGGTTAGGGTGATATTTATGGTGAGGGTGAGGGTTAGGGTGAGGGGGAGGGTGAAGGTTCAGTTGTGGGTTTGGGTTAGGGTTAGGGTGAGGTTGAGGGTGAGGGTGAGACTTAGGGTTAGGTTTAGGGTGACGGTTAATGTGAGGATTAGGGATAGGGTTAGGCTTAGGTTTAGGCTTAGGCTGAGGGTGACTGTGAGCGTGAGGGTTAGGGTTAGGGTGAGGGTTAGGTTTAGGGTGAGGGTTAGGTTGAGGGTGAGTGTGAGGGTTAGGTTTAGGTTTAGGATTGCGTTTAGGGTGAGCCTGTGGGTGAGGCTGAGGGTGAGGGTTATAGTTAGGGTGAGGGTTAGGCTAAGGGTTAGGGTGAGGGTTAGGTTTAGGGTGATGTTTAGATTGAGGGTTTGGGTTAGGGTTAGGGTGAGTGTGAGGGTCAGTGAGAGGGTTAGGATTAGGTTTAGGGTTAGGTTTAGGGTGAGGGTGAGTGTGAGGTTTAGGGTTAGGGTGATTGTTAGGCTTAGGATTAAGCTGAGGGTGAGGGTGAGTGTGAGGGTTAGGGTTATCTTGAGTGTGAGCATTAGGGTTAGGTTTAGGGTGAGGGTGAGGTTGAGGGTTAGGTTGAGGGTTAGGGTTTGATTTAGGGTGAGGGTTAAATGAGGGTGAGGGTTAGGGTTAGGGTGAGGGTTAGGGTTAGGTGGAGGGTGAGGAATAGCGTTAGGGTGAGGGTTAGGGTTAGGGTGATGTTTAGGGTGAGTGTGAGGGTTGGTTTGAGGGTTTGCATTAGGTTTAGGGTGAGGTTGAGGGTGAGGGTGAGGCTTAGACTTAGGGTTAGGGTGAGGGTGAGTGTGAGGATTAGGTTTAGGGTTAGTCTTAGGCTTTGGGTTAGGCTGAAGGTGGGGGTGAGTGTGAGGGTTATGGTTAGGGTGAGGGTTAGGGTTAGGGTTAGGGATAGGGTGATGTTTAGGGTGACGGTTATTGTGAGATTAAATTTTAGGGTTACACTTAGTGTTAGGGTGAGTGTAATGGTTAGGTTGAGGCTTAGCATTAGGGTGAGTGTTAGGGTTAATGTGAGGGTTAGGTTTTCAGTAAGGGTGAGGTTGAGGGTGATGGTGAGGTTTAGGTTTAGGGTGAGTGTGAGTGTTAGGTTTAGGCTTAGGCTGAGGGTTAGGCTGAGTGTGATGGTGAGGGTGTGGGTGAGGCTTAGAGTTAGGGTGAGTTTTAGGGTTAAGGTTAGCGTGAGCTTTTGGGTTAGGCTTAAGTTTAGGATGAGGGTTAGATGGGGGCTACGGTTATGGTTAGTGTGAGCGTTAGGGTTAGCGTTAGGGTTAGGGATAGGTTTAGGGTTAGGGTGAGGTTTAGCATGAGGTTTAGGTTTACACTAATGGTTAGGGTTAGGGTTAGGATGAGGGTTAGGGAGAAGGTTAGGATGAGGGTTAGGGTGAGGTTTCAGTTTAGGTTTCGGGTTAGGGTTATGGTGAGGGTGGGGGTGAGGGTGAGAGTGAAGGTTAGGGTTAGAGTTAGGATGAGGGTGAGGATTAGGGTTAGGGTTAGGGTTAGGGTTAGGTTTAGGCTGAGGATAAGGCTGAGGGTGTGGGTGAGGATTAGGGTTAGGTTGAGTGTTAGGGTTAGTGTTAACGTAAGGGTTTGGGTTAGGGTTAAGTTTAGGATGAGAGTTAGTTTGAGGTGTACGGTTACAGTTAGATTGAGCATTAGGGTTAGCGTTAGGGTTAGGGATAGGGTTAGGGTTAGGGTGAGGTTTAGGATGAGGGTTAGGGTTAGGGTGAGGGTTAGGGTGAAGGTTATGGTTATGGTTAGGGCTAGGGTAAGGGATAGGGTCAGTGCAAGGGTTAGGTTTAGGGTTAGATTTATGCTGAGAGTAAGGGTTAGCGTGAGGTTTAGCGTGAGTGTGAGGGTTAGAGTTACATTAGGGTTAGGGTAGGTTTAGCTTGAGGGTTAGGGTTAGGTTTAGGGTTAGGGTGAGGTGGGCGTGAGGTTGATTGTGAGGTTTATTGTTAGGGTGAGGGATAGGTTTAGGGTGAGGGTTAATTTTAGGGTGAGGGTGAGCATGAGGGTGACAGTGAGGCTTAGGGTGAGGGTGAGGGTGAGGGTGATGGTTAGGGTTAGGATTAAGTTGAGGGTTAGAGTTAGTGTGAGGGTTAGGGTGAGGGTAAAGTTAAAGGTTAGGGTGAGGGTTAGGGTTAGGGTGAGGTTAAGGTTAGGGTGAGGGTGAGGGTTAGGGTGAGGGTAAGGGTGAGTGTTAGGGTGAGCGTTAGGGTTAGGGTGAGGGTTAGGGTTAGGATTAGGGTTATGGTGAATACTAGCTTGTCAGTGAGGGTTAGGGTTAGGGTGAAGGTGAGGGTTAGGTTTAGGGTTAAGTTGAGGGTTTGGGTGATGTATAGGTTTAGGAGTAGTGTTAGGTTTAGAGTTAGGCTGAGGGTGAGGGTGAGGTTGAGGGTGACTGATAGGGTTAGGATTAGGTTTAGGGTTAGGGTGAGGATGAGGGTGAGATTTAGAGTGAGGGTGAGGGTTCGGGAGAGTATGAGGGTTAGGGTGTGGGTGAGGGTTAGGGTTGGGTGAGTGTTAGGATGATGGTGAGGGTGAGGGTTAGTGTTGGGTTTAGGGTCAGAGTGAGGGTTAGGGTGAGGGGTATGGTTAGGGTTAGGGTGAGGGTTAGGGTTAGTGTGAGGGTTAGGGTTAGGGTGAGGTTTACAGTTACTGTGAGGGTTCATGTTAGGTTTAGACTTAGTGTTAGGGTGAGAGTAAGGGTTAGGTTGAGGGTTAGGATTATGGTGAGGTTTAGGGTTAGTATGAGGGTTAGGGCTAGGGTGAGGGTAATGGTGAGGGTTAGGGTTAGGGTGATGTTTATGGTGAGGGTGAGGGTTAGGGTGAGGGGGAGGGGGAGGGTTCAGTTGTGGGTTTGGGTTAGGGTTAGGGTGAGGTTGAGGGTGAGGGTGAGACTTAGGGTTAGGTTTAGGGTGACGGTAAATGTGAGGATTATGGATAGGGTTATGGTTAGGTTTAGGGTTAGGCTGAGGGTGACTATGAGCGTGAGGGTTAGGGTTAGGGTGAGGGTTACGGTTAGGGTGAGGGTTAGGTTGAGGGTGAGGGTGAGGGTTAGGGTTAGGATTGCGTTTAGCATGAGCCTGTGGGTGAGGCTGAGGGTGAGGGTTAGGGTTAGGGTCAGGTTTAGGCTAATGGTTAGGGTGAGGGTTAGGTTTAGGGTAATGTTTAGGTTGAGGGTTTGGGTTAGGGTTAGGGTGAGTGTGAGGGTCAGTGAGAGGGTTAGGATTAGGGTTAGGATTAGGTTTAGGGTGAGGGTGAGTGTGAGGTTTAGGGTTAGGGTGATTGTTAGGCTTAGGTTTAAGCTGAGGGTGAGGGTGAGTGTGAGGGTTAGGGTTATCTTGAGTGTGAGCATTAGGGTTTGTTTTAGGGTGAGGGTGAGGTTTAGGGTTAGGGTGAGGGTTAGGGTTTGATTTAGGGTGAGGGTTAAATGAGGGTGATGGTTAGGGTTAGGGTGAGGGTTAGGGTTAGGGTGAGGGTGAGGAATAGCGTTAGGGTGAGGGTTAGGTTTAAGGTGAGTGTGAGGGTTGGTTTGAGGGTTTGCGTTAGGTTTAGGGTGAGGTTGAGGGTGAGGTTGAGGCTTAGAGTTAGGGTTAGGGTGAGGTTGACTGTGAGGGTTAGGGTTAGGGTTAGGCTTTAGGCTGAGTGTTAGGCTCAGGGTGAGTATGAGGGTGATGGTTAGGGTTAGGGTGAGGTTTAGGGTTAGGGTTAGGGTGAGGGTTAGAGATAGTGTGAGGGTTAGGGTTCAGGTGAGTGTTAAGGTATCTGTGAGGGTTCATGTTATGTTTAGGCTTTGTGTTAGGGTGAGGGTAAGTGTTAGGTTGAGGGTCAGGTTTAGGGAGATGTTTAGGGTTAGTATGAGGGTTAGGGCTTGGGTGAGGTTAAGGGTGATGGTTAGGGTTAGGGTGATGTTTAGGGTGAGGGTGAGGGTTAGGGTGAGGGTGAGGGTGAGGGTTCAGTTGAGGGTTTGGGTTAGGTTTAGGGTGAGGTTGAGACTTAGGGTTAGGTTTAGGGTGAGGTTGAGTCTTAGGGTTAGGTTTAGGGTGAGGGTGAGGGTGAGGTTTAGGGATAGGGTTAGGGTTAGGTTTAGGGTTAGGCTGAGGGTGACTATGAGCTTGAGGTTTAGGGTTATGGTGAGCATTAGGGTTGGGGTTAGGGTGAGGGTAAGTGTTGGGGTGAGTGTTAGGGTTTTGTTGAGTGTTAGCGTTAGGTTTAGGGTTAGGGTTAGGTTGGAGGTTAGGGTTAGGGTGAGGGTTAGCGTTAGGGGTAGGGTTAGGTTGAGCGTGAGGGTGAGGGTTAGGGTCAGGATTAGGTTTAAGGTGAGACTGAGGGTGAGGGTGAGGGTTAGGGTTAGGTTGAGGGTTAGGCTAAGGGTTAGGGTGAGGGATAGGTTTAGGGTGATGTTTAGGTTGAGGGTTTGGGTTAGGGTTAGGGTGAGTGTGAGAGTGAGTAAGAGGGTTAGGATTAGTGTTAGGGTTAGGTTTAGGGTGAGGGTGAGTGTGAGGGTTAGGGTTCGGGTTATTGTTAGGCTTAGGTTTAAGCTGAGGGTGAGGGTGAGAGTGAGGGTTAGGGTTATGTTGAGTGTGAGAATTAGGGTTAGTTTTAGGGTGAGGGTGAGGTTTAGGGTTAGGGTGAGGGTTAGGGTTTGGGTTAGGGTGAGGGTAAGATGGTGGTGAGTGTTAGCGTTATCGTCAGGGTTAGGGTTCTGGTGCGGATTAGGGTGACGTTTAGGTTGAGGGTGATGTTTAGGGTGAGTGTGAGGGTGGGCTTGAGGTTTTGCGTTAAGTTTAGGGTGAGATTGAGGGTGAGCGTGAGGCTTAGAGTTAGGGTTAGGGTGAGGGTGACTGTGAGGGTTAGGGTTAGGGTTAGGCTTTAGGTTGAGGGTGAGGGTGAGAGTGATGGTTAGGGTTAGGCTGAGGGTTAGTGCTAGGGTTAGGGTGATGGTTAGGGATAGTGTGAGGGTTAGGGTTATGGTGAGGTTTAGGGTTACTGTGAGGTTTCATGTTAGGTTTAGGCTTAGTGTTAGGTTGAGGGTAAGGGTTAGGTTGAGGGTCTGGTTTAGGGTAAGGTTTAGTGTTAGTATGAGCGTTAGGGCTAAGGTGAAGGTAAGGGTGATGGTTAGGGTTAGGGTGATGTTTAGGGTGAGGGTGAGGGTTAGGGTGAGGGTGAGGGTGAGGGTTCAGTTGAGGGTTTGGGTTAGTGTTCGGGTGAGGTTGAGACTTAAGGTTAGGTTTAGGGTGTGGGTGAGTGTGAGGTTTAAGGATAGGATTAGGCTTAATTTTAGGGTTAGGCTGAGGGTGACTGTGAGATTGAGGGTTAGTATTATGGTGAGCATTAGGGTTGGGGTTAGGGTGAGGGTAAATGTTCAGGTGAGTGTTAGCATTTAGGTGAGGGTTAGCTTTAGGTTTAGGATTAGGGTTAGGTTGGAGGTTATGTTAGGGTCAGGGTTAGCGTTAGAGGTAGGGTTAGGTTGAGCGTGAGGGTGAGGGTTAGGGTTAGGATTAGGTTAAAGTTGAGCCTGAGGGTGAGAGTGAGGGTGAGTGTTAGGGTTAGGTTGAGGGTTAGGCTAAGGGTTAGGGTGAGGGTTAGGTTTAGGGTGATGTTTAGGTTGAGGGTTAGGGTTAGGTTGAGGGTGAGGTTGAGTGAGAAGTTTAGGTTTAGGGTTAGGATAAGTTTTAGGTTGATGGTGAGTGTGAGGGTTTGGGTTAGGGTTATTGTTAGGCTTAGGTTTAAGCTGAGGGTGAGGGCTTAGTGTGAGGGTTAGGATTATGTTGAATGTGAGCATTAGGGTTAGGTTTAAATGAGGTTGTGTTTGAGGGTTAGGGTGAGGGTTAGGGTTTGGGTTAGGGTGAGGGTTAGATGAGGGTGAGGGTTAGGGTTAGGGTGAGTGTGAGGGTTAACGTTAGGGTGAGGGTTAGGGATAGTGTCAGGGTTAGGGTTAGGTTGAGGTTTAGGGTTACTGTGTGGGTTCATGTTAGGTTTAGCCTTAGTGTTAGGGTGAGGGTAAGGGTTAGGTTGAGGGTCAGGTTTAGGGTTAGGTTTAGGGTTAGTATTAGGATTAGTGCTAGGGTGAGGGTGAGGGTGAGGGTTAGGGTGAGGGTGAGGGTGAGGGTTCAGTTGAGGGTTTGGGTTGGGGTTAGGGTTAGTTTTAGGGTGAGGTTGAGTGTGAGGTTTAGGGATACGGTTAGGCTTAGGTTTAGGGTTAGGCTGAGGGTGACTATGAGTTTGAGGGTTAGGGTTATGGTGAGCATTAGGGTTGGGGTTAGGGTGAGGGTAAGTGTTGGGGTGAGTGTTAGGGTTTGGGTGAGGGTTACCATTAGGTTTAGGGTTAAGGTTAGTTTGGAGGTTAGGGTTATGGTGAGCGTTAGCATTAGGGGTAGGGCTAGGTTGAGGGTGAGGGTGAGGGTTAGGGTTAGGATTAGTTTTAAGGTGAGCCTGAGGGTGAGGGTGAGGGTTAGGGTTAGGTTGAGGGTTAGGCTAAGGGTTAGGGTGAGGGATAGGTTTAGGGTGATGTTTAGGTTGAGGGTTAGGGTTAGGGTTAAGGTGCGTGTGAAGGTGAGTGAGAGGGTTAGGATTAGTGTTAGGGTTAGGTTTAGGGTGAGGGTGAGTGTGAGGGTTAGGTTTCAGATTATTGTTAGGCTTAGGTTTAAGCTGAGGGTGAGGGTGAGTGTGAGGGTTAGGGTTATGTTGAGTGTGAGCATTAGGGTTAGGTTTAGGATGAGGGTGAGGTTGAGGGTTAGGGTGAGGGTTAGGGTTTGGGTTAGGTGAGGGTTAAATGAGTGTGAGGGTTAGGGTTAGGGTGAGGGTTAGGGTTAGGGTGAGGGTGAGGATTAGCGCTAGGGTGAGGGTTAGGGTTCTCGTGCGGATTAGGGTGAGGGTTAGGGTGAGGGTGATGTTTAGTGTGAGGGTGAGGGTTGGTTTGAGGATTTGCATTAGGTTTAGGGTGAGGTTGAGCGTGAGGGTGAGGTTTAGATTTAGGGTTAGGGTGAGGGTGACTGTGAGGGTTAGGGTTAGGGTTAGGCTTTAGGCTGAGGGTGAGGGTGAGGGTGATGGTTAGGATTAGGGTGAGGGTTAGGGTTAGGGTTAATTTGAGGGTTAGGTATAGTGTGAGTGTTAGGGTTAGGGTGAGGTTTAGGATTACTGTGAGGTTTCATGTTAGGTTTATGCTTAGTGTTAGGGTGAGGGTAAGGGTTAGGTTGAGGGTCTGGTTTAGGGTAAGGTTTAGGGTAAGTATGAGGGTTAGGGATAAAGTGAGGGCAAGGGTGAGGGTTAGGGTAAGGGAGATGTTTAGGGTGAGGGTGAGGGTTAGGGTGAGGGTGAGAGTGAGGGTTCAGTTGAGGGTTTGGGTTAGTGTTAGGGTGAGGTTGAGACTTAGGGTTAGGTTTAGGGTGAGGGTAAGTGTGAGTTTTAGGGATAGGGTTAGGCTTAGGTTTAGGGTTAGGCTGAGGGTGACTGTGAGCGTGAGGGTTAGGGTTAGGGTGAGGTTTAGGTTTAGGGTGAGTGTTAGCATTAGGGTAAGGGTTATCGTTAGGTTGGAGGTTAGGATTAGGGTGAGGGTTAGCGTTAGGGGCAGGGTTAGGTTGAGGGTTAGGGGGAAGGCTAGGGTTAGGATTAAGTTTAGGTTGAGTCTGTTGTTGAGGGTGAGGGTGAGGGTTAAGGTTATGGTGAGGGTTAGGCTAAGGGTTAGGGTGAGGGTTAGGTTTAGGGTGATGTTTTCGTTGAGGGTTTGGGTTAGGGTTAGCGTGAGTGTGAGGGTGAGTAAGAGGGTTAGGATTAGGGTTAGGGTTAGGTTTAGGGTGAGGGTGAGTGTGAGGCTTAGGGTTCGGGTTATGGTTAGGCTTAGGTTTAAGCTGAGGGTGAGGGTGAGTGTGAGGGCTAGTGTTATGTTGAGTGTGAGCATTAGGGTTAGGTTTAGGGTGAGGGTGTGTTTGAGGGTTAGGGTGAGGTTTAGGGTTTGGTTTAGGGTGAGGGTTAGATGAGGGGGAGGGTTAGGGTTAGGGTGAGGGTTAGATGAGGGTGAGGGTTAGGTTGAGGGTGAGGATTAGCGTTAGGGTGAGGTTTAGGGTTTTGGTGCGGATTAGGGTGAGGGTTAATGTTAGGGTGATGTTTAGGGTGAGGGTGAGCGTTGGTTTGAGGGTTTGCGTTAGGTTTAGGATGAGGTTGAGGGTGAGGGTGAGGCTTAGATTTAGGGTTAGGGTGAGGGTGACTCTGAGGGTTAGGGTTAGGGTTAGGCTTTAGGCTGAGTGTTAGGCTGAGGGTGAGGGTGAGGGTTAGGGTTAGGTTTAGGGTTAATGAAAGGCTGATATTTAGGGTTAGGGTTAGTGTGAGAGTTAGTGTTAAGGTTAGGCTTAGTGGGAGAGTTAGTGTAAGTGTTAGGTTGAGGGTTAGGGTTAGGAATAGGGTGAGGGTGGGGATGAGGGTTAGGGTGAGGTAAGGTTTAGGGTGAGGGTGAATGTTCAGTTGAGGGTTAGGGTTAGGTTGAGGGTGAGGGTGAGGGTGATGGTTCAGTTGAGGGTTTGGGTTAGGGTTAGGGTGAGGTTGAGGGGGAGGGTGAGACTTAGGGTTAGATTTAGGGTGATGGTGAGTGTGAGGTTTAGGGATAGGGTTAGGCTTAGGTTTAGGGTTAGGCTGAGGGTGACTGTGAGCGTGAGGGTTAGGGTTAGGGTGAGGGTTAGGTTTAGGGTGAGGGTTAACGTTAGGATTAGGGTTAGCGTTAGGTTGGAGGTTAGGTTTAGGGTGAGGGTTAGCGTTAGGGGTAGGGTAAGGTTGAGCGTGAGGTTGAGGGCTAGGGTTAGGATTAGGTTTAGGTTGAGCCTGTCGGTGAGGGTGAAGGTGAAGGTTAATGTTATGGTGAGGGTTAGGTTAAGGGTTAGGTTGAGGTTTAGGTTTAGAGTGATGTTTAGGTTGAGAGTTGGGGTTAGGTTTAGGGTGAGTGTGAGGGTGAGTGAGAGGGTTAGGATTAGGGTTAGGGTTAGGTTTAGGGTGAGGGTGTGTGTGAGTGTTAGGGTTCCGGTTATTGTTAGGCTTAAATTTTAAGCGGAAGGTGAGAGAGTGAGTGTGAGGTTTAGTGTTATGTTGAGTGTGAGCGTTAGGGTTAGGTTTAGGGTGAGGGTGAGGTTGAGGGTTAGGGTGAGGGTTAGGGTTTGAGTTAGGGTGAGGGTTAGATGAGGGTGAGGGTTAGGGTTAGGGTGAGGGTTAGGGTTAGGGTGAGGATGAGGATTAGCGTTAGGGTGAGGGTTAGGTTTTTGGTGCGGAGTAGGGTGAGGGTTAATGTTAGGGTGATGTTTAGGGTGAGGGTGAGGGTTGGTTTGAGGGTTTGCGTCAGGTTTAGGTTGAGGTTGAGGGTGAGGGTGAGGCTTAGATTTAGGGTTAAGGTGAGGGTGACTCTGAGGGTTAGGGTTAGGGTTAGGCTTTAGGCTGAGTGTTAGGCTGAGGGTGAGGGTGAGGGTGATGGTTAGGGTTAGGGTTAGGGTGATGATTAGGGATAGTGTGAGAGTTAGGGTTCGGGTGAGGTTTAGGGTTACTGTGAGGGTTCATGTTAGGTTTAGGCTGAGTGTTACGGTGAGGGTAAGTGTTAGGATGAGGGTGAGGTTTACGGTGAGGTTTAGGGTTAGTATGAGGGTTAGGGCTAAGTTGAGGGTAAGGGTGACGGTTAGGGTTAGGGTGATGTTTAGGGTGAGGGTGAGGGTTAGGGTGAGGGTGAGGGTTCAGTTGAGGGTTTGGGTTAGGGTTAGGATGAGGTTGAGACTTAGGGTTAGGTTTACGGTGAGGGTGAGTGTGAGGTTTAGGGATAGGGTTAGGCTTAGTTTTAGGGTTAGGCTGAGGGTGACTGTGAGATTGAGGGTTAGTATTATGGTGAGCATTAGGGTTGGGGTTAGGGTGAGGGTAAGTGTTGGGGTGAGTGTTAAGGTTTGGGTGAGGGTTAGCGTTAGGTTTAGGTTAGGGTTAGGTTGGAGTTTAGGTTAGGGTGAGGGTTAGCATTAGAGGTAGGGTAAGGTTGAGCGTGAGAGTGAGGGTTAGGGTTAGGATTAGGTTTAAGGTGAGCCTGAGGGTGAGGATGAGGGTGAGGGTTAGGGTTAGGGTGAGGGTTAGGCTAAGGGTTAGGGTGAGGGTTAGGTTTAGGGTGATGTTTAGGTTGAGGGTTAGGGTTAGGTTGAGGGTGAGGGTGAGTGAGAGAGTTAGGTTTATGGTTAGGATTAGGTTTAGGGTGAGGGTGAATGTGAGGGTTAGGGTTAGGTTTATTGTTAGGCTTAGGTTTAAGCTGAGGGTGAGGGTGAGTGTGAGGGTTAGTGTTATGTTGAGTGTGAGCATTAGGGTTAGGTTTAGGTTGAGGGTGTGTTTGAGGGTTAGGGTTTGTGTTAGGGTGAGCTTAGATGAGGGGGAGGGTTAGGGTTAGGGTGAGGGTTAGGGTTAGGGTGACAGTGAGGGTTAGCGTTAGGGTGAGGGTTAGGGTTATGGTGCAGATTTGGGTGAGTGTTGTTACCCTGATATTTATGGTGAGGGTGAGGGTTGGTTTGAGGGTTTGCGTTAGTTTTAGGTTGAGGTTGGGTGTGGGGGTGAGGCTTAGGGTTAGTTTTAGGGTGAGGGTGACTCTGAGGGTTACTGTTAGGGTTAGGCTTTAGGCTGTTGGTTAGGCTGAGGTTGAGGGTGAGAGTTAGTGTTAGGGTTAGGCTTAATTATAGAGTGATATTTAGGGTGAGGGTTAGTGTCAGAGTTAGTGTTAGGATTAGGCTTAGTGTTAGAGTGAGTGTAAGGGTTAGGTTGAGGGTTAGGTTTAGGGATAGGGTGAGGGTGGGGATGAGGGTTAGGGTGAGGGTAAGTTTTAGGGTGAGGGTTATGGTGAGTGTGAGGGTTAGGTTTAGGGTTAGGGTGAGGGTGAGGGTGAGGGTGAGGGTTCAGTTGAGGGTTTGTGTTAGGGTTAGGGTGAGGTTGAGGGTGAGGGTGAGACTCAGGGTTAGGTTTAGGGCGATGGTGTGAGGACTAGTGATAGGGTTAGGCTTAGGTTTAGGGTTAGGCTGAAGGTGACTGTGAGCATGAGGGTTAGTGTTAGGGTGAGGGTTAGGTTTAGGGTGAGGGTTAGAGATAGGGTTAGGGTTAGGTTTAGGTTGGAGGTTAGGTTTAGGGTGAGGGTTAGCGTTAGGGGTAGGGTTAGGTTGAGGGGGAGGGGGAGGGCTAGGGTTAGGATTAGGTTTAGGGTGAGCCTGTGGGTGAGGGTGAGGGTGAGGTTTAGGGTTAGGGTGAGGGTTAGGCTAAGGTTTAGGGTGAGGGTTAGGTTTAAGGTGATGTTTAGGTTGAGAGTTTGGGTTAGGGTTAGGGTGAGTGTGAGGGTGAGTGAGAGGGTTAGGATTAGGGTTAGGCTTAGGTTTAGGTTGAGGGTGAGTGTGAGGGTTAGGGTTCGTGTTATTGTTAGGCTTAGGATTAAGCTGAGGGTGAGGGTGAGTGTGAGGTTTAGGGTTATGTTGAGTGTGAGCATTAGGGTTAGGTTTAGGGTGAGGGTGAGGTTGAGGATTAGGGTGAGGGTTAGGGTTTGAGTGAGGTTGAGGGTTAAATGAGGGTGAGGGTTAGGGTTAGGGTGAGGGTTAGGGTTAGGGTGAGTGTGACGGTTAGCGTTACGGTGAGGGTTAGTTTTATGGTGCGGATTAGGGTGAGTGTTAGGGTTACGGTGATGCTTATGGTGAGGGTGAGGGTTGATTTGAAGGTTTGCGTTAGGTTTAGGGTGAGGTTGGGGGTGAGGGTGAGGCTTAGGGTTAGGGTTAGGGTAAGGGTGACTCTGAGGGTTAGGGTTAGGGTTAGGCTTTAGGCTGAGGGTTAGGCTGAGGGTGAGGTTGAGGGATAGGGTTAGGGTTAGGGTTAATGATAGGGTGATATTTAGGGTGAGGGTTAGTGTGAGAGTTAGTGTTAGGGTTAGGCTTAGTGTTAGAGTGAGTGTAAGTGTTAGGTTGAGGGTTAGGGTTAGGGATAGGGTGAGGGTGGGGATGAGGGTTAGGGTGAGGTAAGGTTTAATTTGAGGGTTATGATGAGTGTGAGGGTTAGGGTTAGGGTGAGTGTTAGGGTGAGGGTGAGGGTTCAGTTGAGGGTTTGGGTTAGGGTTAGGGTGAGGTTGAGGGTGAGGGTGAGACTTAGGGTTAGGTTTAGGGTGACGGTGAGTGTGAGGATTAGGGATAGGGTTAGGCTTAGGTTTAGGGTTAGGCTGAGGGTGACTGTGAGGGTGAGGGTTAGGGTTAGGATGAGGGTTAGGTTTAGGGTGAGGGTTAGAGATTGGGTTAAGGTTATGTTTAGGTTGTAGATTAGGTTTAGGGTGAGGGTTAGCGTTAGGGGTAGGGTTAGGTTGAGGGTGAGGGTGAGGGCTAGGGTTAGGATTAGGTTTCAGGTGAGGGTTATGGTCAGAGTGAGGGTTAGGGTTAGGTTTAGATTTACAGTGAGAGTAAGGGTTAGCGTGAAGTTTAGGGTGAGTGTGAGGGTTAGAGTTCGCATTACGATTAGGGTGACGTTTAGGGTGAGGGTTAGGTTTAGGTTTAGGGTTAGGTTGAGGTGAGGGTGAGGGTGATTGTGAGGTTTATGGTTAGGGTGAGAGATAGGTTTAGCGTGAGGGTTAGGGTTAGGGTTAGGGTTATTGTGAGGGTGAGCATGAGGGTGACAGTGAGGCTTAGGTTGTGGGTGAGGGTGAGTGTGAGGGTTAGGCTTAGGGTTAGGGTTAGGGTTAGTGTGAGGGTGAAGTTGAGGTTTAGTGTTAAAATTAGCGTTAGGGGGCTGGGAAGGTGGCTCAGTGGTAGAGTGCTTGCCTTGCATGCCTGAGGCCCTGGGTTCGATTCCTCAGCACCACATAAGCAAAAAGAAAAAAGCCAGAAGTGGCACTGTGGCTCAAGTGGTAGAGCACTAGCCTTGAGCTGAAAAGCTGAGGGACAGTGCCCAGGCCCAGAGTTCAGGCCCCACGACTGGACCCAAAAATAAAAAAAAAATAAAAGTAGCGTTAGGTTTAAAGTTAGGCTGAGGGTGAGCGTGAGGGTGAGGGTGACGGTTAGGGTTAGGGTTAGGCTGAGGGTTGGGTTTAGTGTGAGTGTTAGGGTGAGGGTAAGGCTAAAGTTTAGCGAGAGGGTGAGGGTTAGGTTTAGGGTTAGGGTGAGGGTTAGGGTGAGGTTTAGGGTTAGGTTGAGGGTTAGTGTGAGGGTGAGGGTTAGGGTTAGCATTAGGGCTAGTGTGAGGGTTAGGGTGAGTGTTAGGGTTAGGTTAGGGTGAGGGTTAGGGTTAGGGTGAGGGTTAGGCTGAGGGTTAGGGTTGGGTTAGGGTGAGGGTTAGATGAATGTGAGGGTTAGGGTTAGGTTGAGGGTTAGGTTTAGGGTGAGGGTTATGGTTAGGTTTAGGGTTAGCATTAGGGTTAGTGTGAGGGTTAGGGTGAGTGTTAGTTTTAGGTTAGTGTGAGACTTAGGGTTAAGGTGAGGGTTAGGGTGAGGGGTATGTTTGGGTTAGGGTGAGTGTTAGACGAGGGTGAGGGTTAGGGTTAGGTTGAGGTTTAGGTTTAGGGTGAGGGTTATGGTTAGGATTAGGGTTAGGGTGAGGGCTATGGTGAGGGTGAGAGTTAGGGTGAGGGTGAGGGTTAGGGTTAGTGTGAGGGTTAGGGTGAGGGTAAGGTTAAAGTTTAGAGTGAGGGTGAGTGTTAGGGTTAGGGTTAGGGTGAGGTTTAGGGTTAGATTTATGGTTAGGGTTAGGGTGAGAGTGAGAGTGAGTGTGACAGTGAGGCTTAGGGTCAGGGTCAGGGTGAGGGTGAGGGTGAGGCTTAGACTTAGGTTTGGTTTAGGATTAGGGTTAGTGTGAGGGTGAAGGTGAAGTTTATTGTTAGGTATAGGGTTAGGTTTACAGTTAGGCTGAGGGTGAGGGTGACGGTTAGAGTTAGGGTTAGGTTGAGGGTTAGGATTTGTGTGAGGGTTAGGGTGCGCGTAATGTTAAAGGGTAGGGTGAAGGTGAGGGTTAGGCTTAGGGTTAGGGTGAGGGTTAGGGTGAGGTTTAGGGTTAGGGTTACAGTTAGGTTTATGTTGAGGGTTAGGGTTGAGGGTAAGGGTGAGGTTAGGGTGAGGGTTAGGGTTAGGGTGGGGTTTAGGGTGAGGATGAGTGTGAGTGATAGAGTGAGGGTTAGGGTTCGGGAAAGTATGAGGTTTAGGGTTTGGTTGAGTGTTAGGGTTGGGTGAGTGTTAGGGTGACGGTGAGGGTGAGGGTTCAGGTTGGGTTAAGGGTTAGAGTGAGGGGTAGGGTGAAGGGTAGGTTTAATATTAGGGTTAGGTTGAGGGTTAGGGTTAGTGTAAGAGTTAGGGTTAGGGTGAGGTTTAGGGTTACTTTGAGGGTTTAGGCTTAGTGTTAGGGTTAGGGTTACGGTTAGGGTGAGGGTTAGGTTTAGGGTGAGGTTTAGGGTTAGTATGAGGGTGAGGGTAAGGGTGAGTGTTAGGGTTAGGGTGATGTTTAGGGTGAGGGTGAGGGTTAGGGTTAGGGTGAGTGTGAGGGTTAAGTTGAGTGTTTGGGTTAGCGTTAGGGTGAGGTTGATGGTGAGGGTGAGTCGTAGGGTTAGGTTTAGTGTGAGGGTGTGTGTAAGGGTTTGGTATGGGGTTAGGCTTAAGTTTAGGGTTAGGCTGAGGGTGACTGTGAGCGTGAGGGTTAGGGTTAGGGTGAGGTTTAGGGTTAGAGTGAAGGTAAGGGCTGGGGTGAGTGTTAGGGTTAGGCAGAGAGTTAACGTTAGGGTTAGGGAGAGGGTTAGGGTTAGGTTGGAGTTTAGGGTTAGGGTGAGTGTTAGTGTTAGGGTTAGGGATAGGATTAGGTTGGAGTTTAGGGTTAGGATGTGTGTTAGCGTTAGGGGTAGGGTTAGGTTGAGGGTTAGGGTGAGTGTTAGGGTTAGGTTGAGGGTGAGGTTGAGGGTGAGGTTGAGGGTGAGGGTTCGGTTAAGGGTTTCGGTTAGGGTTAGAGTGAGGTTGAGGGTGAGTGAGAGGGTTAAGTTTAATTTAGGATTAGGTTTAGGGTGAGGGTGAGTGTGAGGGTTAGGGTTAGGGTTATTTTTAGGCTTAGGTTTAAGCTGAGGGTGAGTGTGAGTGTGACCTTTATGGTTATGTTGAGTGTGAGAATTAGGGTTAGGTTTAGGGTGAGGGTGAGGTTGAGGGTTAGGGTGAGGTTCAGGATGAGGGGTAGTGTGAGAGTTTGGTTTAGTGTTAGTGTTAGGGTTAGGGTTGGGGTTAGGGATAGGCTTAGTGTTAGGCAGAGGGTGAAGGTGAGGGTGAGGGTTAGGGTTTGGGTGAGGATGCGGTTTAGGTTTAGAGTTAGCATTAGGGTGAGTGTTAGTGTTAGGGTTAGGGTTAGTGTTACAATTAGGTTTAGGTTGAGGGTGAGGGTGAGTGTGAGGGTTAGGGTTAGGATTAGACTTAGGGTGAGGGTGAAAGTGAGGGTAAGGGTGAGGGTTAGGCTTAGGCTTAAGGATAGAGTATGGGCTAAGATGATGGTGAGGGTTAGTGTTAGGGTTGGGGTGAGGGTTAGGGTGAGTGTGAGGGTTACGGTGAGACTTAGTCTTAGGCTTAGGCTTAGGCCGAGCATGAGTGTGAGGGAGAGGGTTAGGGTTAGGATGAGGGTTAGGGTTTTAGGGTTAGAGTGAGGGTTAGGATGAGGTTTAGGGTTAGAATTAGGGTTAAGTGAGGGCTAGAGTGAGGGTGAGGGTGAGGGTTAGCGTTAGGGTGAGGTTTAGGTTTAGGGTTAAGTTGAGGGTGAGGGTTAGGATTAGGGTGAGGGTTAGGGTTAGGGTTAGGGTGAGGGTGAGGTTTAGGATTAGGTTTAGGGTTAGGGTTAGGTTTAGGATAAGGGTTACAGTGAGGTTGAGTGTGTGGATTAGGGTTAGGCTTAGAATTAGGCTGAGGGTGATAATGGGGATGAGAATTCGCTTATGAGTGATGGTTAGGGTTATGGTTAGGTTGAGGGTTAGGATGAGGGTTAGGGTTAGGATTAGGGTTAGGGTGAGGGCTAGGATGAGGGTGATGTTTAGGGTTAGGGTTAGGCTTAGGCTTAGGGATAGGCTGAGGCTGAAGGTGAGGGTGAGGGTTACGGTTAGGGTGATGGTTAGGGGTACAGTTAGGGTGAGTGTTAGGATGAGGATTACGGTTAGGGTGAGGGTTAGGGTAAGGGTGACAGTAAGGGTAAAGGTGAGGAATAGTCTGAGGGTGAGTGTTATGGTAATGGTGAAGGTTCAGGGTTAGGGTGAGGGTTAGGGTGAGGGTTAGGGTTAGCGTTAGTGTTAGCGTTAGGGTGAGGGTTAGTGTGATGGTTTGGGTTAGGGTTAGGGTTACGATTATGGTTAGGGTGAGGGTGAGTGTGAGGGTTAGGGTTAGTCTTAGGCTTATGCTTAGGCTTAGGCCCAGCTTGAGGTTGAGGGTGGGGGTTACGGTTAGGGTGAGTGTTAGGGTTAGGGTAATGGTTAGTGTTAAGGCAAGGTTGAGGGTTAGGGTTAGGGTTAGGGTGAGTTTTAAGTTTAGGGTGATGGTTAGGGTTAGTGTGAGGTTTAGTGTTCGGGTTAAGGTGAGTTTTAGTGTGAAGGTAAGTGTTAGGGTGAGGTTTAGGGTTAGGGTGATGTTTAGGGTTAGATTTAGTGTAGGGTGAGGGTTAGGGTAATGGTTAGTGTTAGGGTTAAGGTTAGGTTTGGATTAGGGTTAAGGTGAGGGTGAGTGTGAGGGCTAGGGTTAGGGTTAGGGTTAGGATTAGAGTTATGGTGAGGGTGAGTTGAGGGTTAGGGTTAAGGTGAGGGTTGGGGTTAGGATTAGAGTGAAGTTTAGGGTGAGGGTTAGGTTTAGGCTTAGGGTTAGGGTATGGGCTTAGGTGAGGGTGAGGGTTACGTTCAGGGTTAGAGTGAGTGTTAGGGTGAGGGTCACGTTTAGGGTTAGTTTTAGGGTTAGGGTTGGGGTTAGGGATAGTCTTAGTGTTAGGCGGAGGGTGAGGGTGAGGGTGAGGGTTAGGGTTGGGATTTGGGTGAGGTTTATGGTTAGTGTTAGTGTTACGGTGAGGGTTAGTGTGAGGGTTAGGTTTAGGGTGACTGTTACTTTTAGGGTTAGGGTGAGGGTGAGTTTGAGGTTAAGGGTTAGTCTTTGTCTTAGGCTTAGGCTTAGTCCGAGCCTAAGGGAGAGGGTGAGGGTTAGGGTTAGGGTGAGGTTTAGGGTTAGGGTGAGGGTTATGGACAGGGTGAGGGTTAGAGTCAGGGTTAGGGTTATTGTTAGGATTAGGGTTAGGTTTAAAGTTACTGTGAGGTTGAGGGTTTGGGTTACGGTTAGGGTTAGAGTGAGGGTTAGGATGAGGGATAGGGTTAGGGTTAGGATGAGGGTTAGGGTTAATGTGAGGGTTAGGGTTACGGTGAGGTTTAGGGATACTGTGAGGGTTCATGTTAGGTTTAGGCTTAGTGTTAGGGTGAGTGTAAGGGTTAGGTTGAGTGTTAGGTTTAGGGTGAGGTTTAGGGTTAGTATGAGGGTTAGGGCTAGGGTGAGGGTAAGGGTGAGGATTAGGGTTAGGGTGATGTTTAGGCTGAGGGTGAGGGTTAGGGTGAGTGTGATGGTGAGGACTAAGTTGAGGGTTTGGTTTAGGGTTAGGGTGAGGTTGAGGGTGAGGGTGAAACTTAAGGTTGGATTCAGGGTGACGGTGAGTGTGAGGATTAGGGATAGGGTTAGGCTTATTTTTAGGGTTAGGCTGAGGGTGACTGTGAGCATGAGGTTTAGGGTTAGGGTGAGGGTTAGGGTTAGGTTGAGGGTTAGGTTTAGGGTGAGGTTTAGGGTTAGGTTGGAGGTTAGGTTTAGAGTGAGGGTTACCATTAGCGGTAGGGTTAGGTTGAGGGTGAGAGTGAGTGTTAGGGTTAGGAATAGGTTTAGTGTGAGCCTGTTGGTGAGGGTGAGGGTGAGGTTTAGGGTTAGGGTGAGGGTTAAGCTAAGGGTTAGGTTTAGGGTGATGTTTAGGTTGAGGGTTTATGTTAGGGTTAGGGTGAGTCTGAGGGTGAGAGAGATGGTTAAGATTAGGGTTAGGGTTAGGTTTAGGGTGTGGGTGAGTGTGAGGGTTAGGGTTAGGGTTAATGTTTGGCTTAGGTTTAAGCTGAGGTTGAGGGTGAGTGTGAGGGTTAGGGCTATGTTGAATGTGAGCATTACTGTTAGTTTTAGGGTGAGGTTGAGGTTGAGGGTTAGGGAGAGGTTTAGGGTTTGGTTTAGGGTGAGGGTTAGATGACGGTGAGGGTTAGGATTAGGGTGAGGGTTAGGGTTAGGGTGAGGGTGAGGGTTAGCTTAAGGGTGAGGGTTAGGGATTTGGTGCCGATTAGGTTGAGTGTTAGGGTTACGGTGATGTTTATGGTGAGGATGAGGGTTGGTTTGAGGGTTTGCGTTAGGTTTAGGGTGAGGTTGAGAGTGAGGGTGACGCTTAGGTTTAGGGTTAGGGTGAGGGTGATTGTGAGGGTTAGGGTTAGGCTTTAGGCTGAGGGTTAGGCTGAGGGTGAGGGTGAGGGTGATGATTAGGTTTAGGGTGAGGGTTAGGGTTAGGGTTAGGGTCAGGGTTAGTCATAGTGTGAGGGTTAAGTTTAGGGTGAGGTTTAGGGTTACTGTAAGTGCTCATGTTAGGTTTAGCCTTAGTGTTAGGGTGAGGGTAAGGGTTAGGTTGAGGGTTAGGTTAGGGTGAGGTTTAGGGTTAGTATGAGGGTTAGGGATAGGGTGAGGGTAATGGTAAGGGTTAGGGTTAGGGTGAGGGTGAGGGTTAGGGTGAGGGAGAAGGTGAGTGTGAGGGTTCAGTTGAATATTTGGGTTAGGTTTAGGGTGAGTTTGAGACTTAGGTTTAGGTTTAGGGTGAGTGTGAGGGTTAGGGTTAGGGTTAGTGTTATCGTTAGGGTTAGGGTTAGAATAACGGTGAGGGTGAGGATTAGGGTTAGGGTTAGGGTGAGTTTTAGGCTTAATGTTATTGATTGTGTTAGGGTTAGTTTTAGGGTGAGAGTTAGGAGGAGGGTTAGGGTGAGGGTTAGGGTTAGGATTAGGGTTAGGGTGAGGGTGATTGTGAGGTTTAGGGATAGGGTTAGGCTTAGGTTTAGGGTTAAGCTGAGGGTGACTGTGAACTTGAGGGTTAGGGTTATGGTGAGCATTAGGTTTGGGGTTAGGATGAGGGTAACGGTTGGGGTGAGTGTTAGGGTTTGGGTGAGGGTTAGCGTTAGGTTTAGGGTTAGGGTTAGGTTGGAGGTTAGTGTTAGGGTGAGGGTTAGCATTAGGGGTAGGTTTAAGTTGAGGGTGAGGATGAAGGTTAGGGTTAGGATTAGGTTTAAGGTGAGCCTGAGGATGAGGGTGAGGGTGAGGGTTAGGGTTAGGGTGAGGGTTACGCTAAGTTTTAGGGTGAGGGTTAGGTTTAGGGTGATGTTTAGCTTGAGCGTGAGGGTTAGGGTTAGGGTGAGGGTGAAGTTTCAGTTGAGGGTTTTTGTTAGGGTTAGATTGAGTGTGAGGGTGTGTGAGTGGGTTAGGTTTAGGGTTTGGATTCAGTTTAGGGTGAGGTTGAGTGTGAGTGTTAGGGTTAGGTTTATTGTTAGGCTTAGGTTTAAGCTTATGGTGAGGGTGAGGGTGAGGTTTAGGGTTATGTTGAGTGTGAGAATTAGGGTTAGGATTAGGGTGAGGGTGTGGTTAAGGGTTAGGGTGATGGTTAGGGTTTGGGTTAGGGTGAGGGTTAGATGAGGTTGAGGGTTAGGGTTAGGGTCAGGGTTAGGGTTAGGGTCAGGGTTAGGGTTAGGGTGAGGGTGAGGGTTAGCGTTAGGGTGAGGGTTCGGGTTATGGTGCGGATTAGGGTGAGTGTTAGGGTTACGGTGATGTTTATGTTGAGGGTGAGGGTTGGTTTGAGGGTTTGCGTTAGGTTTAGGTTGAGGTTGAGGGTGTGGGTGACGCTTAGCGTTTGGCTTAGGGTGAGGGTGACTCTGAGGGTTAGGGTTAGGCTTAGGCTTTAGGCTGAGGGTTACCCTGAGGGTGAGCGTGAGGGTTAGGGTTAGGGTGAGTGTTAGGTTTAGGGTTAATGATAGGGTGATATTTAGGGTGAGGGTTGGTGTGAGAGTTAGTGTTAGGGTTAGGTTTATTTTTAGAGTGAGTGTAAGGGTTAGGTTGAGGGTTAGGGTTAGTGATAGTGTGAGGGTTGGGATGAGGGTTAGGGTGAGGGTAAGGTGTAGGGTGAGGGTTATGGTGGGTGTGAGGGTTAGTGTTAGGGTTAGGGTTAGGTTGAGGGTGAGGTTTAGGGTCATGGTAAGGACTAGGGTTAGGGTTAGGATGAGGGTTAGGGAGAGGATTAGGATGAAGGTTAGGGTGAGGGTTAGGTTTAGGGTTAGTTTTAGGTTGAGGGTGATGTTTAGGGTTATGGTACGAGCTAGGGTTAGGGTTAGGATGAGGGTTAGGGAGAGGGTTAGGATGAGGGTTAGGTTGAGGGTTCGTTTTAGGGTTCGGGTTAGGGTTAGGGTGAGGGTGGGGGTGAGGATGAGAGTGAAGTTTAGGTTTAGAGTTAGGATGAGGGTGAAGCTTATGGTTAGGATTAGGGTTAGGGTTAGTTTTAGGCTGAGGATGAGGCTGAGGGTGTGGGTGAGAATTAGGGTTAGGTTGAGAGTTAGGGTTAGGGTTAGGGTGAGGGTTTGGGATAGGGTTAAGTTTAGGATGAGAGTTAGTTTGAGGGGTATGGTTACGGTTAAGATGAGCGTTAGGGTTATGGTTAGGGTTAGGGTTAGGGTGAGGGTTAGGGTCAGGGTGAGGGTTAGGGTTAGTGATAGCTTTATGGTGAGAGTAAGGGTTAGCGTGAGGTTTAGGGTGAGTGTGAGGGTTAGAGTTAGCATTAGGTTTAGGGTGAGGTTTAGGGTGAGATTTAGGGTTAGGGTGAGGTGAGGGTGAGGGTGATTGTGAGGTTTATGTTTAGGGTGAGAGATAGGTTTAGCGTGAGGGTTAGGGTTAGGGTTACGGTTAGGGTGAGCCTGAGGGCTTAGGGTGTGGGTGAGGGTGAGTGTGAGGGTTAGGGTTAGGGTTAGGGTTAGTGTGAGGGTGAAGTTGAGGGTTAGTTTTAGGAGTAGCGTTAGGTTTAAAGTTAGGCTGAGGGTGAACGTGAGGGTGAGGGTGACAGTTAGGGTTAGGGTTAGGTATAGATTGAGGGTTAGGGTTAGTGTGAGGGTTATGGTGAGGGTCAGGGTTAAGGTTAAGGTTAGGGTTACAGTGAGGGTTAGGGTTAGGGTTAGGGTTATTTTTAGTGTTAGGTTAGTGTTAAGTTTGCGGTGAGGGTGAGGCTGAGGGTGAAGTTTATGGTTAGGTTTAGTGTTAGGGTTTTTGTTAGGGTTAAGGTTAGTGTGAGGTTTATGGTGAGGGTTAGGGTAAGGGTTAGGATTAGAGTTATGGTGAAGGTGAGTGTGAGGGTTAGTGTTAGGGTGAGGGTTGGGGTTAGGGTTAGAGTGAGGCTAAGGGTGACGGTTAGGATTAGGCTTTGGGTTAGGGTATGGGCTAGGGTGAGTGTGAGGGTTAGGTTTAGGGTTAGTGTTAGGTTTAGGGTTGGGGTTAGGTATAGGCTTAGTGTTAGGCGGAGGGTGAGGGTGAGGGTGAGGGTTAGGGTTAGGGTGCGGGTGAGGTTTAGGGTTAGTTTTAGCATAGGGTGAGGTTTAGTGTAAGGGTTAGGGTTAGGGTGAGTGTTACTGTTAGGGTTAGGGTGAGGGTGAGTGTGAGGGTAAGGGTTAGTCTTAGGCTTAGGCTTAGGTTTAGGCTGAGCCTAAGGGAGAGTGTGAGGTTTAGGATTAGAGTGAGGTTTATGGACAAGGTGAGGGTTAGCGTTAGGGTTAGGGTTATTGGTAGGATTAGGTTTAGGTTGAAAGTTCCTGTGAGGGTGAGTGATAGGGTGAGATTTAGGTTTAGGGACAGGGTTAGAGTTAGGGTTAGGGTAAGGGTGAGATTTGGGGTTAGAGTTAGGGTTAGTGTTAGGGTTAGGGTTATGGTTAGGGTGAGGGTTAGGGTGAGGGTTAAGGTTAGGGTTAGGCTTAGGCTTAGGCTTAGGCTTAGGCTTAGGCTTAGGCTTAGGCCTAGCATGAGGGTGAGTTTTAGGTTTAGGTTTAGTGTGAGGGTTAGGGTTAGGGTGAAATTGAGTTTGAGGTTTAGGGTTAGTCTTAGGCTTAGGCTTAGGCCGAGCATATGGTTGAGGGTGAGGGTTAGGGTTAGGGTCAGGGTTAGGGTGAGGGTTAGTGTGAGTGTTAGGTTTAAGGTTAGTGTTAGGGTTAAGGTTGGGGTTAGGGATAGTCTTAGTGTTAAGTGGAGGGTGAGGGAGAGGGTGAGAGTTAGGGTTATGGTTAGGGTTAGGGTGTTAGGATTTGTGTGAGGGTTAGGATGAGGTTCAGGGTTAGGATTAGGGTTAGGGTGAGGGCTAGTGTGAGGGTGAGGATTAGGGTTAGCATTAGGGTGAAGTTAGGGTTAGGGTTAGGGTTAGGGTTAGATTGAGGATGAGTTTTAGGGTTAGGGTGAGGGTTAGGGTTAGGGTTAAGGTGATGGTGAGGGTTAGAATTAGGGATATGGTTAGGGTTATTGTTAGTGTTATGGTTAGGGTTAAGCTTATTTTGAGGGTGAGGCTGAGGGTGAGCGTTAGGGTTAGGGTTAGGGTGACGTTTAGGGTTAGGGTTAGGGTTAGGAGGAGGGTTTGGTTTGAGGTGAGGGTGAAGATAAGGGTTAGGGTTAGGATTAGTGTTATCGTTATGTTTAGGGTTAGAATAACAGTGAGGGTGAGGATTAGGGTTAGGGTTAGGATGAGGTTAAGGTTTAGTGTTAGTGTTAGGGTTAGGGTTAGGGTTAGGGTTAGGGTGAGATTTAGGAGGAGGGTTAGGGTTAGGCTTAGGTTTAGGATTAGGGTTAGGGTGAAGTTGAGGGTGTCGTTTAGGGTTACGGTTGGGGTTAGGCTTAGGGTTAGGCTGAGTGTGAGGCTGAGGTTGAGGGTTAGGGTTAGGCTTAGTGTTAGAGTTAGGGTTAGGGTGAGGGTGAGGGTTTAGTTTAGGGTTAGGATTAGCGTTAGGGTAAGTGTGAGGTTTAGGGTTAGTGTTAGGGTTAGGCCTAGGTTTAGGCTGAGGGTGTGCGTTAGGTTGAGGGTTAGGATTAGGTTTAGGGTTAAGGTATGGGCTAGGGTGAGTGTGAGGGTTAGGGTCAGGGTTAGGGTGAGGGTTAGTGTGAGGGTTATGTTTAGGGTTAGTGTTAGGGTTAGGGTTGGGATTAGGGATAGTCTTAGTGTTAGGCGGAGGGTGAGGTTGAGGGTGAGGGTTAGGGTAAGGGTTAGGGTGAGGATGAGGTTTAGGGTTAGAGTTAGCATTAGGGTGAGGTTTAGTGTTAGAGTTAGGGTTAGTGTTAGATTGAGGGTTATGGTGAGGGTGAGTGTGAGGGTTAGGGTTATGTTTAGACTTAGGGTGAGGGTGAGGGTTAGGGTGAGGGTTAGGCTTAGGCGTAGGGTTAGAGTATGGGCTAGGGTGAGGGTGAGGGTTAGTGTTAGGTTTAGGGTGAGGGTTAGGGTGAGTGTGAGGTTTACAGTTAGTCTTAGTCTTACGCTTAGGCTTAGGCGGAGCATGAGTGTGAGGGAGAGGGTTAGGGTTAGGAAGAGGGTTAGGGTTTTAGGGTTAGGGTGAGGGTTAGGATGAGGTTTAGGGTTAGGATTATTGTTAGTTTGAGGGTTAGGGTGAGGGTTAAGTTTAGGGATAGGGTGAGGGTGAGGGTTAGGATTAGGTTTAGGGTTAGGGTTATTTTTAGTTTTATGGTTAGGGTTAATTTCACAGTGAGGGTGAGGCTGAAGGTGAGGGTTAGGATTAGGGTTAGGGTTAGGGTGTGGGTTAGGCTGAGGGTTAGGGTTAGGCTGAGGGTGAGTGTGGGGATGAGGATTAGCTTTTGAATGATGGTTAGGGTTATGGTTAGGTTGAAGTTTGGGATTAGGATTAGGGTTAGGATTAGGGTTAGGGTGAGGGCTAGGATGAGGGTGAGGGTTAGGGTTAGGTTGAGTGTGAAGTTTCGGTTGAGTGTTTGGGTTAGGTTTAGGTTGAGGGTGAGGGTGAGTGAGAGGGTTAAGTTTAGGGTTAGGATTAGGGTTAGGGTGAGGGTGAGTATGAGGGTTAGGGTTCGGTTTATTGGTAGCCTTAGGTTTAAGCTGAGGGTGAGGGTGAGTGTGAGGTTTAGGGTTATGTTGAGTGTGAGCATTAGGGTTAAGTTTGGGGTGAGGTTGTGGTTGAGTGTTAGGGTGAAAGTTAGGGTGAGGGTTAGGTTGAGGGTTAGATGAGGGTGAGGGTTAGGGTTAGGGTGAGGGTGAGGGTTAGCGTTAGGGTGAGGGTTAGGGATAGTGTGAGGGTTAGGGTTAGGCTGAGGTTTAGGTTTACTGTGAGGGTTCATGTTAGGTTTAACCTTAGTGTTAGGGTGAGGGTAAGCGTTAGGTTGAGGGTTAGGTTAGGGTGAGGTTTAGGGTTAGTATGAGGGTTAAGGCTAGGGTGAAGGTAAGGGTGAGGGTTAGGGTTAGGGTGATGTTTAGGGTGAGGATGAGGGTTAGGGTGAGGCTGAGTGTGAGGGTTCAGTTGAGGGTTTGTGTTAGGGTTACGGTGAGTTTGAGACTTAGTGTTAGGTTTAGGGTGAGGATGAGTTTTAGGGTTAGGGTTAGGGTTAGTGTTATCGTTAGGGTTAGAGTTAGAATAAGGGTGAGGGTGAGGATTAGGTTAGGGTTAGGTTGAGTTTTAGGATAATGTTAGTGATAGTGTTAGGGTTAGGGTTTGGGTGAGAGTTGGGAGGAGCGTTAGGGTTAGGGATAGGTTTACGATTAGGGTTAGGGTGAGGGTGAGTTTGAGGTTTAGGGATAGGGTTAGGCTTAGTTTTAGGGTTAGGCTGAGGGTGATTGTGAGCTTGAGGGTTAGGGTTATGGTGAGAATTAGGTTTGGGGTCAGGGTGAGCGTAAGGTTTGGGGTGAGTGTTAGGGTTTGGGTGAGGGTTAGGGTTCGGGTTAAGGTTAGGGTTAGGTTGGAGGTTAGTGTTAGGGTGAGGGGTAGCGTTAGGGGTAGGGTTAGGTTGAGGGTGAGGGTGAGGGTTAGGGTTAGGATTAGGATTAAGGTGAGCCTGAGGATGAGGGTGAGTGTGAGGGTTAGGTTTAGGGTGAGGGTTAAGCTAAGGGTTAAGGTGAGTGTTAGGTTTAGGGTGATGTTTAGGTTGAGGGTGAGGGTTAGGGTTAGGGTGAGGGTGAAGGTTCGGATGAGGGTTTGGGTTAGGTTTAGGTTGAGCATGACGGTGAGTGAGAGTGTTAGGTTTAGGGTTAGGATTAGGTTTAGGGTGAGGGTGAGTGTGAGGGTTAGGGTTAGGTTTATTGTTAGGCTTAGATTTAAGCTGAGGGTGATGGTGAGTGTGAGGTTTAGGGTTATGTTGAGTGTGAACATTAGGGTGAGGTTTAGGGTGAGGGTGTGGTTGACGGTTAGGGTGAGGGTTAGGGTTTGGTTTAGGGTGAGGGATAGATGAGGGTCAGGGTTAGGGTTAGGGTGAGGGTTAGGTTTAGGGTGAGGGTGAGGGTTAGCGTTAGGGTGAGGGTTCGGGTTATGCTTTGGATTAGGGTGAGTGTTAGAGTTACGGTGATGTTTATGGTGAGGGTGAGGGTTAGTTTGAGGGTTTGCTATAGGTTTAGGGTGAGATTGAGGTTGAGGGTGAGGCTTAGGGTTAGGGTGAGGGTGAGGGTGACTCTTAGCGTTAGTGTTAGGGTTAGGCTTTAGGCTGAGTTTTAGGCTGAGGGTGAGGGTGAGGGTTACGGTTAGGGTGAGTGTTAGGATTAGGGTTAATGATAGGGTAATATTTAGGGTGAGGGTTAGTGTGAGAGTTAGTGTTAGGGTTAGGCTTAGTGTTAGAGTGAGTGTAAGGGTTAGGTTGAGGGTTAGGGTTAGGGATATGTTGAGGGTTGGGATGAGGGTTAGGGTGAGGGTAAGGTTTAGGGTGAGGGTTATGCTGAGTGTGAGATTTAGAGTTAGGGTTAGGGTTAGGGTGAAGGTGAGGTTTAGGGTTATGATAAGGGTTAGGGTTAGGGTAAGGATGAGGGTTTGGGAGAGGGTTAGGATGAGGGTTCATTTTAGGGTTCGGGTTAGGTTTCGGGTGAGGGTGGGGGTAAGGTTGAGGGTAAAGTTTAGTGTTACAGTTAGGATGAGGGTGAGGAATAGTTTAAGATTAGGGTTAGGGTTAGGTTTAGGCTGAAGATGAGTCTGAGGGTGTGGGTGAGGATTACGGTTAGGTTGAGTGCTATGGTTACGGTTAGGGTGAGGGTTAGTGTTAGGGTTAAGTTTAGGATGAGAGTTAGTTTGAGGGGTACGGTTATGGTTAGGATGAGCGTTAGGGTTAACGTTAGGGTTGGGGATAGGGTTAGGGTTAGGGTGAGGTTTAGGATGAGGGTTAGGGTTAGGTTTAGGGTTAGGGTCAGTGTTCGGGTGAAGGTTATGGTTAGGGTTAGGGTTAGGGTGAGAGTTAGGGTCAGGGTGAGGGTTAGGGTTAGGGTTAGATTTATGGTGAGAGTTAGGATTAACGTGAGGTTTAGGATGAGTGTGAGGGTTACAGTTAGCATTAGGGTTAGGGTGAGGTTTAGGGTGAGGGTTAGGATTAGGTTTAGGTTTTGGGTGAGGTGAGGGTGAGGGTGATTGTGAGCTTTATGGTTAGGGTGAGAGATAGGTTTAGTGTGAGGGTGAGGGTTAGGGTTACGGTGAGGGTGAGCGTGATGGTGACAGTGAGGCTTAGGGTGTGGGTGAGGGTGAGTGTGAGGGTTAGGGTTAGGGTTTGGGTTAGGGTTAGGGTGAGGGTGAAGTTGAGGGTTAGTTTTAGGAGTAGCGTTAGGTTTCAATTTAGACTGAGGTTGAGCGTGAGGGTGAGGGTGACGTTTAGGGTTAGGGTTAGGTGGAGGGTTAGGGTTATTGTGAAGGTTATGGTGAGGGTAAGGCTAAAGGTTAAGGTTAGGGTTACAGTGAGGGTTAGGGTCAGGGTTAGGGTTATTGTTAGTGTTAGGTTAGTGTTAATTTTGCGGTGAGGGTGAGGCTGAGGGTGAGGTTTATGGTTAGGTTTATGGTTAGGGTTAGGGTTAGGGTTAGGATTAGGCTTATGGTTAAGGAATGGGCTAGAGTGAGGGTGAGGGTTAGGGTGAGGGTTAGGTTTCGGGTTAGTTTTAAGTTTAGGGTTGGGGTTAGCGATAGGCTTAGTGTTAGGCGGAGGGTGAGGGTGAGGGTGAGAGCTAGGGTTAGGGAGAGTGTTACTGTTAGAGTTAGGGTGAAGGTGAGTGTGAGGTTAAGGTTTGTCTTAGGCTTAGGCTTAGGTTTAGGCTGAGCCTAAGGGTGAGGGTGAGGGTTAGGGTTAGGTTGAGGGTTATGGACAGGGTGAGGGTTAGCGTTAGGGTTAGGGTTATTGGTAGGATTAGGTTAGGTTGTAAGTTACTGTGAGGGTGAGTGTAAGGGTTAGGGTTAGGGTGAAGTTCAGGTTGAGGGATAGGGTTAGAGTTAGGGTTAGGGTAAGGGTGAGGTTTAGGGTTAGAGTTAGGTTTAGTGTTAGGGTTAGGTTTAGGGTGAGGATGAGTGTGAGGGTGACAGTGAGGCTTAGGGTGTGGGTGAGGGTGAGTGTGAGTGTTAGGCTTAGGGTTAGGGTTAGGTTTAGTGTGAGGGTGAAGTTGAGGGTTAGTGTTAGGAGCAGCGTTAGTTTTAAAGTTAGGCTGAGGGTGAACGTGAGGGTGAGAGTGAGGGTTAGGTTTAGGGTTAGGTTGAGGTTTAGGGTTATTGTGAGGGTTATGGTGAGAGTAAGGCTAAAGGTTAAGGTTAGGGTTACAGTGAGGGTTAGGGTTAGGGTTAGGGTTATTGTTAGTGTTAGGTTAGTCTTAAGTTTACAGTGAGGTTGAGGCGGAGGGTGAGGTTTATGGTTAGGTTTAGGGTTAGGTTTAGTGTTAGGGTTAGGGTTAGGCATAGGGTTAGGGTATCGGCTAGGGTGAGGTTGAGGGTTAAGATGAAGGTTAGGTTTAGCGTTAGTGTTAAGTTTAGGGTTGGGGTTAGGGATAGGATTAGTGTTAGGCGGAGGGTGAGGGTGAGGGTGAGGGTTAGGGTTAGGCTGCGGGTGAGGGTTAGGGTTAGGGTGCGGGTGAGGTTTAGGGTTAGTGTTAGCATTAGGGTGAGGGTTAGTGTGAGGGTTATGGTTAGGGTGAGTGTTACTGTTAGGGTTAGGGTGAGGGTGAGTGTGAGGGTAAGGGTTAGTCTTAGGCTTAGGCTTAGGTTTAGGCTGAGCCTAAGGGTGAGGTTTAGGGTTAGGTTTAGGGTTAGGGTTATGGACAGGGTGAGGGTTAGCGTTAGGGTTAGGGTTATAGGTAAGATTAGGGTTAGGTTGAATGTTACTCTGAGGGTGAGGGTTAGCGTTAGGGATAGGGTGAGGTTTAGGTTTAGGAATAGGGTTAGAGTTAGGTTTAGGTTAAGGGTGAGGTTTAGGGTTAGAGTTAGGGTTAGTTTTAGGGTTAGGGTGAGGGTTAGGGTGAGGGTTAGGCTTAGGCTTAGGCTTAGGCTTCGGCTTAGGCCGAGCATAAGGGTGAGTTTTACGGTTAGGGTTAGTGTGAGGGTTAGGGTTAGGGTTAGTGTTATGGTTAGGGTTAGGGTGAAGGTGAGTGTGAGGTTTAGGGTTAGTCTTAGGCTTAGGCTTAGGCCGAGCTTAAGGGTGAGGTTGAGGGTTAGGGTTAGGGTGAGGGTTAGGGTGTTAGGATTTGGGTGAGGATTAGGATGAGGTTTAGGGTTAGGATTAGGGTTACAGTGAGGGTTAGAGTGAGGGTGAGGGTTAGGGATAGCATTAGGGTGAAGTTAGGGTTAGGGTCAGGGTTACATTGAGGGTGAGTTTTAGGGTTAGGTTGAGGGTTAGGGTTAGGGTTAGGGTGATGGTGAGGGTTAGGATTAGGGATATGGTTAGGGTTATTGTTAGTGTTATGATTAGGGTTAATCTTTAATCTTATGTTGAGGGTGAGCCTGAGGGTTAGGGTTAGGCTTATTGTTAGGGTGACGTTTAGGGTTAGAGTTAGGGATAGGGTTAGGAGGAGGGTTTGGGTTACGGTGAAGGTGAGGGTTAGGGTTAGGGTTAGGGTTAGTGTTATGGTTAGGGTTAGGTTTAGAATAACCATGAGGGTGAGGTTTAGGTTTAGGGTTAGGATGAGGTTAAGGGTTAGTGTTAGTGTTAGTGTTAGGGTTAGGGTTAGGGTGAGAGTTAGGAGGAGGGTTAGGGTTAGGGTTAGGGATAGGATTAGCGTTAGGGTGAGTGTGAGGGTGTGGTTTAGGGTTATGGTTGAGGTTCGGCTTAGGTTTAGGCTGAGGGTGAGGTTGAGGGTGAGGGTTAGGGTTAGGGTGAGGCTGAGGGTGAGGGTTAGGGTTAGTGTTATCATTAGGGTTAGGGTTAGAATAACGGTGAGGGTGTGGATTAGGTTTAGGGTTAGGATGAGGTTAAGGTTTAGTGTTCGTATTAGTGTTAGGGTTAGTGTTATAGTGAGAGTTAGGAGGAGGGTTAGGTTTAGGGTTAGGGTTAGGATTAGGGTTAGGGTGAATGTGAGGGTGTGGTTTAGGGTTAGGTTTGGAGTTAGGCTTAGAGTTAGGCTGAGGGTGAGGTTGTGGGTGAGGGTTAGGGTTAGGCTTAGTGTTAGAGTTAGGGTTACGGTGAGGGTGAGTGTTAAGTTTAGGGTTAGGATTAGGGTAAGGGTGAGTGTGATGTTTAGGTTAGGGTTAGGCTTAGGTTAAGGCTGAGGGTGAGGGTGAGGGTGAGGGTGAGGGTTGGGGTTAGGGTTAGAGAGGGTCAGGGTGAGGGTTATGATTAGGCTTAGGGTTAAGGTATGGGCTAGGGTGAGGGTGAGGTTTAGGGTCAGGGTTAGGGTGAGGGTTAGTGTGAGGGTTAGGTTTAGGGTTAGTGTTAGGGTTAGGTTTGGGGTTATGGATAGTCTTAGTGTTAGGCGGAGGGTGAGGGTGAGGGTGAGGGTTATGGTTAGGGTGAGGATGAGGTTTAGGGTTAGAGTTAGCATTAGGGTAAGGGTTAGTTTTAGGGTTAGGGTTAGTGTTACAGTTAGGGTTAGGGTGAGGGTGAGTGTGAGGGTTAGGTTTAGGATTAGACTTAGGGTGAGGGTGAGGCTTAGGCTTAGGCATAGGGTTAGAGTATTGGCTAGGGTGAGGGTGAGGGTTAGTGTTAGGTTTAGGGTGAGGGTTAGGGTGAGTGTGAGGTTTACAGTTAGTCTTAGTCTTAGGCTTAGGCTTAGGCCGAGCATGAGTGTGAGGGAGAGAGTTAGGGTTAGGATGAGGGTTAGGGTGTGGGTTAGGATGAGGGTGAGTGTTAGGGTTAGCGTTAGGGTGAGGTTTAGGGTTAGGGTTAGGGTTACGTTGAAGGTGAGGGTTACAGTTAGTGTGAGGGTTAGGTTTAGGGTTAGGCTGAGGGTGATGGTTAGGATTAGGTTTAGGGTTAGGGTTATTTTTAGTTTTATGGTTAGGGTTAAGTTTACAGTGAGGGTGAAGCTGAGGGTGAGGGTTACGATTAGGGTTAGGGTTAGGGTGTGGGTTAGGCTGAGGGTTAGAGTTAGGCTGAGGGTGAGTGTGGGGATGAGGATTAGCTTTTGAGTGATGGTTAGGGTTATGGTTAGTTTGAGGGTTAGGATGAGGGTTAGGCTAGGATTAGGGTTAGGGTGAGGGCTAGGATGAGGGTGAGTGTTAGGGTTAGGGTGAGGGTTAGGGTTAGGGTTATGGTGAGGGTTAGGGATAGTGTGAGGGTTACGGTTAGGGTGAGGTTTAGGGTTACTGTGAGGGTTCATGTTAGGTTTAGGCTTAGTGTTATGGTTAGGGTAAGGATTAGGTTGAGGGTTAGGTTAGGGTGAGGTTAGGGTTACTTTGAGGGTTAGGGCTAGCCTGAGGGTAAGGGTGAGTGTTAGGGTTTGGGTGATTTTTAGGGTGAGGGTGAGGGTTATGGTGAGGGTGAGGGTGAGGGTTCAGTTGAGGGTTTGTGTTAGGGTTAGTGTGAGTTTGAGGGTTCGTGTTATGTTGGGGGTTAGGATGAGGGTTAGGGTTAGGATTAGGGTTAGGGTGAGGGCTAGGATGAGGGTGAGGGTTAGGGTTAAGGTTAGGCTTAGGCTTAGGGTTAGGCTGAGGCTGAAGGTGAGTGTGAGGGTTAGGGTTAGGGTGATGGTTAGGGTTACAGTTAGGGTGAGGGTTAGGATGAGTATTAGGGTTAGAGTGAGGGTTAGGATGAGGGGGACAGTAAGGGTGAAGGTGAGGGTCAGGCTGAGGGTAAGTGTTATGGTAATGTTGAAGGTTAGGGTTAGGGTGAGGGTTAGGGTGAGGGTTAGGTTTAGGGTTAGGGTTAGGGTTAGCGTTAGGGTGAGGGTTAGTGTGAGGTTTAGGGTTAGGGTTACGGTTACGGTAAGGGTTAGGGTGAGGTTGATTGTGAGGGTTAGGCTTAGTCTTAGGCTTATGCTCAGGCTAAGGCCCAGCTTCAGGGTGAGGGTGGGGGTTACGGTTAGGGTGAGGGTTAGGGTTAGGGTAATGTTTAGGGTTAGGGCGAGGTTGAGGTTTAGGGTTAGGGTTAGGGTGAGTTTTAAGTTTAGGGTGATGATTAGGGTTAGTGTGAGGGTTAGTGTTCGGGTTAAGTTTAGTTTTAGTGTGAAGGTAAGGGTTAGTATGAGGTTTAGGGTTAGGGTGACGTTTAGGTTTAGAGTTAGTGTTAGGGTGCGGGTTAGGGTTAGGGTTAGGTTTAGGGTTAGAGTGAGGGTTAGGGTGAGGTTTAGTGTTACTGTTAGGTTTAGGGTTAGGTCTTAGGTTAGGGTGAGGGTAAGGGTTAGAGTGAGGTTTAGGGTTAGGGTTAGGGTTAGGGTGAGTGTTAGGGTTAGGGTGATGGTGAGGGTAAGTTTTAGGGTGAGAACTAAGGTTAGGGTTAGGGTTAGGGTTAGGGTAAGGTTTAGGTTTAGGGTAAGTGTGAGTGTGAGAGTTAGGTTTAGGATTAGGCTTAGCTGTAGGGTTAGGCTTAGAGTGAGCGTGAGGGTGAGTGACAGGGTTAGGTATAGGGTGAGGGTGAGCCTTAGGGTGAGGGTGAGTGTGAAGTTGAATTTGAGGTTGAGGGTTAGGGTTTGGTTGAGTGTTAGGTTTAGGGTTAAGGTTAGGGTGAGGGTTAGGGTTAGGGTTAGGGTAAGGATGAGGGTTAGGCTTGGGTTAGGTTTAGGGTTAGGGTGAGGGTAAGTTTTAGGGTCAGTGTGAGGGTTAGGTTTAGGATTAGGTTTAGGGTTAGGGTAAGGGTTAGGGATAGGTTTAGTTTTAGGGTGAACGTTTTGGTTATGGTTAGGCTTAGGATTATGTTGAGGGTGAGGGTGAGGGTTAGGGTTAATGTGACGGTTAGGGTTAGTGTTAGGGTTAGGATGAGGGTTAGACTGAGAGTTAGGGTTAGGTTTGGGTGATGGTAAGAGTTAGGGTGAGGGTGAGGTTTAGGTTTAGGCGTGGGTTAGTGTTAGGGTTAGGGTTGGGGTTAGGGTGTGGTTTAGGGTGTGGGTAAGGGTTAGGGTGTGGGTAAGGGTTAGGGTGTGGGGAAGGTTTAGAGTGAGGGTTAGGGTGAGGGTGAGTGTTAGGGATAGCATTCGGGTTAAGGTTAGGTTTAGGGTGAGGGTTAGGGTTAGGGTTACAGTGAGAGTGAGGGTTAAGGTTAGCATTAGGGTTAGGGTTAGCGTAAGGATGAGGTTTAGGGTTAGGTTGAGGGTGAGGGTGAGGCTTAGGGTTACGTTTAGGGTGAGGGTTAGCCTTAGGGTGAGGGTTATGGTTACCTTTAGGGTGAGGGTTAGGTTTAGGATTAGGCTTAGATGTTGGGTTAAGCTTAGGGTGATGGTGAGGGTGAGGTTCAGAGTTAAGTTTAGGATTAGGTTTATGGTATGGTTACGGATAGGTTGAGGATGAGGGTGAGGGTTAGGGTGAGGGTGATGGTGAGGGTGAGGGTGAGGGTAAGGGTTAGGTTCAGGGTGAGGAATAGGGTTATGGTTAGGGTAAGAGTGAGGGTGAGTGTGAGGGTGAGGTTGTGGGTGAGAGTGAGTGTTAAGGTTTAGGTGAGGGTCAGGTTTAGGTTTAGGGTGAGGGTTAGGGTTAGGGTTCGGGTTAGGATGAGGGTTAGGCTGAGAGTTAAGTTTGGGGTTAGGATAAGGATGAGGGTTTTGGTTAGGGTTAAGTTTAGAGTTAGGGTGAGGGTTAGGGTTAGTGTTTGGATGAGGGTTAGGGTTAGGCTGAGGGTGAGGTTGAGGGTGAGTGTGAGGTTAGGGTTAAAGTGAGGGCTAGGGTTAGGGTTAGCGTTAAGGTTAGGGTGAGGGTTAGGTTTAGGGTTAGGGTTAGGATGAGGGTTAGTCTGAGGGATGGGGTTAGGATTTGGGCGAGGGTAAGGGTTAGGGTGAGGTTTAGGGTGAGGGTGAGGGTTAGGTTTAGGCTTAGGGTTAAAGTGAGAGTTATGGTTAGGGTGAGAGTGAGGGTTAGGGTTAGGGTTAGTGTGAGTGTTAGGGTTAGGTGAGGGTTAGGGATAGGGTGGGGGTTAGGGTTAGGGTCAGGGTTAGGGTAAGGGTTAGAGTTACGGTGAGGGTGAATGTGAGGGTTAGGGTTAGGTTTAGGGTTAGGTTTAGGGATAGGATGAGGGTGATCGTGAGTGTGAGGGTGAGTTTTAGGGTTAGGGTGAGGGTTAAGGTTAGGTTTAGGGTTAGGGTTGGGTTAAGGGTTAGGGTTAGCGTAAGGAAGAGGTTTTGGCTGAGGGTTAGTATTATGGTTAGGGTGAGGTTTAAGGTTATTGTGAGGGTTAGGATGAGGGTTAGGCTGAGGGTTAGGGTTAGGGTTAGGGTGAGGTTAAGGGTTAGGGTGAGGGTGAGGAATAGTTTTAGGATTAGGGTTAGGGTTAGGGTGTAGTTTAGGGATAGGTTTAGGATTAGGGTGAGGGTTAAGGTGAGGGTTAGGGTTAGGGTGAGGATTAGGGTGAGGGTGAGGTTTAAGGTGATGGTTAGGGTTAGGGTGAGGCTGAGGGTTAGGGTTAGGTTGAGGTTTAGGATTAGGGTGATGTTTAGGGTGAGGGTGAGGTTTAGGGTGAGGATGAGTGTGAGGGTTAGGGTTAGGGTTTAGGTGAGTTTTAGGGTTAGGGTGAGGGCTAGGGTTAGGATTAGGGTTAGGGTGAGGTTTAGGTTTAGTGTGAGGGAGAGGGTGAGTGTTAGCTTTAGGTTTAGGCTTAAGTGTAGGGTTAGGCTTAGGGTGAGGGTGAGGTTGAGGGTCAGAATTAGGTTTAGGGTGAGCGTTAGGTTTATGGATAGGGTTAGGGTGAGGGTGAGGGTTAGGGTGAGGGTGATGTTGAGGGTGACGGTGAGTGTTAGGTTTAGATTGAGTGATAGGGTTATGGTTAGTGTTAGGGTGAGGGAGAGGGTGTGGGTTTCGGTGAAGGTGATTGTGAAGTTGAGGGTGAGCATGAGGGTTAGGGATTTGGTGAAGGTTAATTTTAGGGTTTGGGTTAAGGTTAGGTTGAGGGTTAGGGTTAGGGTTAGGATGATTGTTAGGGTGAGGGTTAGGTTTAGGGTTAGGGTGAGGGTAAGGTTTCGGGTGAGGGTGCGCGTTAGGATTAGGATTAGGGTTAGTTTTAGGGTGAGGGTAAGGGATAAGATTAGGTTGAGGGTGAGGGTTTTGATTAGGGTTAGTTTTAGAGTTAGGGTGAGGGTGAGGTTTAGGGTTAGGTTTTGGATTAGAGTTAGGGTTAGGCTGAGGGTGAGGTTGAGGCTGAGGGTGACGGTTAGGGTGAGGGTTAGTGTTTGGGTTAGTCTTAGGATGAGGGTTAGGCTGAGGGTTAGGGTTAGGGTTCGGGTAAGGATAAGGGTTCGGGTGAGAGTGAGGGTTAGGGTTAGGCTTAGGGTTAGGGTGAAGGATAAGGTGAGGTTTAGTGTTAGGTTTAGGGTTAGGGTTGGGATTAGATTGAGCGTTACGGTGTGGGTAAGGGTTAGGGTGAGGTTTAGGATGATGGTGATGGATAGGTTTAAGGAGAGGGTAAGGGTTACGGCGAGGCTTAGGGTGAGGCTGAGGGTTAATGTAGCATTAGGGTTACGGTGAGGGTGAGGGTTAGGGTGAAGGATAGGGTTAGGGTTAGGGATAGGGTGAGGATTAGGTTTAGGGTTAGGTTTAGGGAGATGGTTAGGCTGAGGGGTAGGGTTAGTGTTAATGTTAGGGTGTGGGTTAATCTTAGGGTTAGGGTTAGGGTGAGGTTGAGGGTGAGGGTAAGGGTTAGGGTGAGGGTGATGGTGAAGTTGAGGTTTAGTGTTAGCATTAGGGTTAGGTTTAGGGTTAGGGTTAGGATTAGGGTTAGGGTGAGGGTGAAGGTTAGGATGAGGGTGAGTTTTAGGGTGTATGTGACGGTTAGGGTTAGGGTGAGGATTAAGGTGATGGTGAGGGTTAGGGTGAGGGTTACGGTTAGTGTGAGGGTTAGGTTTAGGGTGATATTTAGGGTGAGGGTGAGGTTTAGGGTGAGGATTAGTGTAAGGGGGAGGATTACAGTTAGGGTTAGGATGAGGGTTAAGTTTAGGTTTAGGTTTAGGGTGAGGGTGAGGGTTAGGATGAGCGTGAGAGTGAAGGTGAATATTTAGGTGAGGATTAGGGTTAAGGTTAATGTTAGGGTGAGGGTGAGGGTTAGAGTTAGGGTTATGGACATTGTTAGGTTTACCGTGAGGTTTAGGGTTAGGTTTAGGGTGAGGGTTAGAGTTCAGGTGAGCTTGAGTGTTAGGGTGTGGGTGATGGTTAGGGTTAGGTTGAGGGTTAAGCTGACGGTTAGGGTTAGGGTGAGGGTGAGAGTTACGGTTAAGGTGAGCATTAGGGTGAGGGTTAGGATTAGGGTATGTGTGAGGATTAGGGTTAGGGTTAGGGTTATGGTGATGGTAATGGTTAGGGTGTGGTTTAGGGTGAGGTTGAGGGTGAGGGTTAGGGTTAGTTTTATGGTTAGGGTGATGTTACGGTGAGGTTTAGGCTTATGGTGAGGGTGAGGATTAGGGTTAGGGTTAGGGTGAGGGTTGGAGTTAGTGTGAGTGTTCGGGATAGGGTTGGGTTTAGGGTGAGGGTCAGGGTTATGGTGAGGTTTAGAGTTAGGTTGAGGGTGAGGGTGAGGTTTAGGGTTAGGATTAGGGTTGGGGTTAGGGTTAGGCTGAGGGTGAGTCTGAGGGTGAGGGATAGGAATAGGTTGAGGATTAGGGTTAGTGTAAGGGTCAGGTTGAGGCTTAGGGTTAGAATTAGGAAGAGGGTTTGGTTGAGGGTTAGGGTTAGGGTGAGGGTGAGGGTTAGGGTTAGTGTGGGGGTTAGGGTGAGGGTTAGTTTGAGAGGTAGGTTTCCGGATAGGGTTAGGGTGAGGTTTAGGTTTAGGGTGAGGGTTAAGGTTAGGGTTAGGGTGAGGGTTAAGTTGAGCATTAGAGTGAGGGTTAGGGTTAGGTTTAGGGTTAGGGTGATGGTTAGGGTGAGGTTTAGTGTTAGTGTTAGGGTTAGGGTTAGTGTGAGCGTTAGGGGGAGGTTTAGGGTTAGAGTGAGGGTTAGGGAGAGGTTGAGGGTTAGGGATAGTGTAAGGGTTAGGATTAGGTTTACAGTTAAGGTTAGGGTTAGGTTTGGGATTAGGTTGAGGGTGAGGGTTACGGTTATCCTTACGGTTAGGGTTAGGTTTAGGGTGAGGGTTAGGGATAGGGTTAGAGTTAGGATGAGGGTGAGGGTGAGGGTTAGGGTTAGGTTTAGGGTGAGGGTTAGGATTAAGGTGAGGGTTAAGGTTAGGGTGACGGTGAGGGTAAGGGTTAGGGTGAGGGCTAGGTTTAGGGTTAGGGTTAGGTTGAGGTTAAGGTTTAGGGTGAGTGTGAGGTTGAGGGTTTGGTTTAGGATGAGGCTTAGGTTTAGGGTTAGGCTTTGGGTGAGGGTGAGGTTGAGGGTAAGAGTTAGGTTTAGCGTGAGGGTTAGTGTTATGGTTAGGGTTACGGTGAGGGTGAGGGTTTGGGTGATGGTAAGGGTGCGGGTGAGGTTGAGGGTTAGGTATAGAGTGAGGGTTAGGGTTATGGTTAAAGTGAGGGTGAGGTTTAGGGTGAGTGTTAGGGTGAGTTTGAGGTTTAGGGTTTGCATTAGGATAAGGGTTAGTGTTAGGCTGAGTTTTAGCCCTAGGATTAGGGTGAGGGTGAGGTTGAGGATGAGTGTGAGGTTTAGGCTGAAGTGTAGGGTTAGGGTTAGGGATAGGGTAAGGATTAGGGTTAGGGTTAAGTTTAGGGTGAGTGTTATGCTGAAGAGTAGGTTTTGGGTTAGGGTGAGGGTTAGGGTTAGTGTTAGGGTTAGGGTTAGCGTTAGGGTGAGGTTGAGGGTGAGGGTAAGTTTTAGGGTGATGGTTAGGGTGAGGTTGAGGTTTAGGGTTAGCATTAGGTTTAGAGTTAGCCTTAGGCTAAGTTTTAGGGTTAGGATTAGGGTTGGGGTGTGGGTGAGGGCTAGTGTTAGCAATAGGGTTAGGTTTAGGATTAGGGTTAGTGTGAAGGTTAGGGATAGGCTTATGGTAAGGATGAGGGTAAGGGTTAGGGTTGTGGTGAGGGTGAGGGTGAGGGTTAGGGTTAGGGTTAGTTTTAGCGTGAGGGCTAGGGTGAGGGTTTGTTTGAGGGATATTGTGAGGGTATTAGTTTCGGTTAGGAAAGGCTTAGAGTTAGGGTTAGGGTGAGGATTTGGGTGAGGCTGAGGTTTAAGTTGAGGATTAGGGTTAGGGTGAGGATTAGGGTCAGGGTTAGGTTAAGGGTGAGAATTAGGGTGATTTTTAGGGTGAGGGTAAGGTTTAGGGCGTGGGTGAGGGTGAGGGTGAGGGTTAGGGTGTAGGTGAGGGTTAGGGTTAGGGTGAGGGCTAGGGTTAGGGTTATGGTTAGGGTGAGGTTTAGGTTTAGCGTGAGGGTGAGGGTGAAGTTTAGGTATAGGATTACGCTTAGGTGTAGGGTTAGGCTTAGTGTGAGGGTCAGAGTTAGGGTTTAGGGTTAGGTTTAGGGTTATGGTTCGGGTTAGGGTGAAGGTGAGGGTTAGGGTTAAGGTTTGGGTTAGGGTGAGGTTTAGGGTGAGGGTGAGGGTTAGGATTGGAATTACGGTTAGTTTTAGGGTGAGGGTAAGTGATAGGGTTAGGGTTAGTCTGAGGGTGAGGGTTAGGGTTAGGTTTAGAGTTAGGGTGAGGGTGAGGTTTAGGGTTAGATTTTGTATTAGGTTTAAGGTTAGTGTAAGGCTGAGGGTGAGGTTGAGGATGAGGGTGACGGTTAGGGTGAGGGTTAGGTTTAGGGTTAGTTTTAGGATGAGGGTTAGGCTGAGCGTTAGGGTTATTGTTCGGGAAAGGATAAGTGTTAGGGTGGGAGTGAGGTTTAGGGTTAGGCTTAGGGTTAGGGTGACGGTTAGTGTGAGGTTTAGTGTTAGGTTTAGGTTTAGGGTTAGTATGAGTGTTATCGTTAGGGTAAGGGTTAGGATGAGTGTTAGGGTGATGGTGAGGGATAGGGTTAAGGTGAGGGTAAGGGTTAGGGCGAGTTTTAGGGTGAGGCTGAGGGTTAATGTAGCATTAGGTGTACGGTGAGGGTGAGGGTTATGGTGAGGCTTAGCATAAGTGTTAGGGATTGGGTGACTATTAGGGTTAGGGTTAGGTTTAGGGTGACGGTTATGCTAAGGGGTAGGGTTAGGGTTAGTGTTAGGGTGAGGGTTAGGGTGTGGGTTAATGTTAGGGTTAGGGTTAGGGTGAGGTTGAGGGTGAGGTTAAGGGTTAGGGTGAGGGTTATGGTGAGGTTGAGGTTAAGGGTTAGCATTAGGGTTAGGTTTAGGTTTAGGGTTAGGGTTAAGATTAGGGTTAGGGTGAGGGTGAGGGCTAGTGTTACCATTAGGGTTAGGATTAGGCTTAAGGTGAGGGTGAGGTTTAGGGTGAGGGAGAAGGTTAGTTTGAGGGTTAGGGTGAGGGTGAGGTATTTGGTTAGGAAAGGCTTAGGGTTAGGGTTAGGGTGAGAATAAGGGAGAGGGTGAGGTTTAAGTTGAGGATTAGGGTTAGGGTGAGGATTGGGGTTAAGGTTAGGGATTGGGTTAGGGTTAGGGTGATGTTTAGGGTGAGGGTGATGGTTAGGGTGAGGGTGAGGCTGAGAGTGCGGGTGAGGGTGTAGGTGAGGGTTAGGGTGATGTTGATGGTTGGGGTGATGGTGAGGGTTAGGGTAAAGGTGAGGGTGAGGGTTCGGTTAGGGTTAGGGTGAGGGTTAGGGTTAGGGTTAGGGTTAGTGTGAGGATACGGGTTAGGGCGAGGGTTAGGGTGAGAGTGAGGGTTAGGGTTAGCGTTAGGGTTAGGGTTAGGTTTAGGATGAGGGTTAAGGTGAGGTTTAGGGTTAGTATGAGGTTGAGGGTTAGAGTTAGGTTTAGGGTGAGGGTTAGGGTTAGGGTTAGGGTTAGAGTGAGGGTTAGTGTGAGGGTTAGGGTTAGGATGAGGGTTAGGCTGAGAGGTAAGTTTTGGGTTAGGGTGAGGGTGAGGGTTAGGTTTTGGATTAGGGTTAGGGTTAGGGATAGGGTTATGATTAGTGTGAGGGTTTTGGTTAGGTTTAGGTTTAGAGTTAGGGTAAGGGTTAGGGTTAGTGTTTGGATTAGTGTTAGGATTAGGGTTAGGCTGAGGGTGAGGTTGAGGGTGAGGGTGAGGGTTAGGGTTAATGTGAGGTTTAGGGTTAGGATTAGCTTTAAGGTTAGGGTGAGGGTTAGGTTTAGGTTTAGGGTTAGAATGAGGGTTAGGCTGAGGGTTAGGTTTAGGTTTCAGGTAAGGGTAAGGGTTAGGGTGAGTTTTAGGGTCAAGGTGAGGGTTAGGTTAAGGCTTAGGGTTAGGGTGAGGGTTAGGGTTAGGGTAAGGGTGAGGGTGAGGTTTAGGGTGACGGTGAGGGTGAGGGTTATGGTTAGGTGAGGGTTAGGGATAGGGTTGGGGTTAGGTTGAAGTTTAGGGTTAGGTTAGGGTTAGAGTTAGGGTGAGGGTGAGTGTGAGGTTTAGGGTTAGGTTTAGGGTTAGGTTAGGGTTAGGCTGAGGGTGAGGGTGAGGGTGAGGGTGAGGTTTAGGGTTAGGATGAGGGTTAGATTTTGGGTTAGGTTTAGGGTTGGGTTGAGGGTTAGGTTTAGGGTTAGGAAGTGGGTTTGGCTGAGGGTTATGTTTATGGTTAGGGTGAGGTTTAGGGTTAGTGTGAGGGTTAAGATGAAGGTTAGGCTGAGTGTTAGTGTTACGGTTGGGGTGAGGGTAAGGGTTAGGTTGAGAGTGAAGTTTAGTTTTAGGATTAGGTTTATGATTAGGGTGAGGGTAAGGGATAGGGTTAGGATTAGGGTGAGGGTTAGGGTGAGGGTTAGGTTTAGGGTTAGGATTAGGGTGAGGGTGATGTTTAAGGTGAGGGTTAAGGTTAGGATGATGACTAGGATTAGGTTTAGGGTGAGGTTTATGATTAGGGTGATACTTAGGGTGAGGGTGAGGTTTAGTGTGAGGGTGTGGGTGAAGGTGTAGTTGAGGGTTAGGGTTAGGTTGAGGGTTAATGTGATGGTGACGGTGAGGGTTAGGGTGAAGTTGAGGGTTTGGGATAGGGTTAGTATGTGGGTTAGGATTAGGGTTAGGATTAGGGTGAGGGGTAGGGTGAGGGGTAGGGTTCGGGTTAGGTTGAGGGATAGGGTTAATGTGAGGATTACGGTTAGGGTTAGGGTTAGTGTGAGGATAAGGATAATATTGAGGTTTAGGGTGAGAGTGAGGTTTAGGGTTAGCATTAGGGTTAAGGTGAGGGTTATTGTGAAGATTAAGGTGAGGGTTAGGTTTAGTATGAGGGTGAGGGTTAGAGTTAGGTTTAGATTGAGGGTTAGGGTTAGGGTGAGGTTTAGGTTTCAGTTAGGGTGAGGGTTCGGGTTCGGGTTCGGGTGAGTTTTAGGGTGTGGGTGACAGTTAGGGTTAGGGTGAGGGTTAGGGTTACGGTGAGGATTAGGGTTAGGGTTAGGGTTAGGGTTATAGTGAGGGTAAGGGTTAGGATGAGGTTTACGTTGAGGGTGAGTTTTAGGGATAGCGTTAGTGTTAGGGTGAGGGTTAGGGTGAGGGTTAGGATCCAGGTTAGGTTAGGTGAGGGTGAGGGTTATCGTTAGGTTTAGGGTTAGGTTTAGGGTGAGGGTAAGGTTTAGGGTGAGCGTTAGGGTGAGAGTGAGGGTTAGGGTTAAGTTGAGGGCTAGGGTGAGCGTTAGGGTGAGATTTCAGTTGAGGGTTAGGGTTAGGGTTAGGGTGAGGTTGAGGTTGAGGGTGAGACTTAGGGTTAGGTTTAGGGTGAGGATGAGGTTTAGATTGAGGTTTAGTGTTACTGTTAGGGTTAGGATTAGGGTGAGGGTAAGGGTCAGAGTGAGGTTTTCGGTGAGATTGAGGGTTAGGGATAGCATTAGCGTTAAGGATAGGTTTAGGATGAGGGTTAGGGTTAGTGATAGGGTTACGGTGAGGGTGAGGGTTAGGGTTAGGGTTAGGGTGAGGGTTAGGGTTAGGGTTAGGGTGACGGTGAGGGTAAGGGATAGGGTGAGGACTAGGGTTAGGTTTAGGTTTAGGGTAAGGTTTAGGTTTAGGGTGAGGGTGAGAGTGAGAGTTAGGTTTAGGATTAGGCTTAGGTGTAGGGTTCGGCTTAGGGTGAGGGTGAGCGTGAGTGTCAGAGTTAGGTTTAGGGTGAGGGTTAGGGTTAGTGTTAGGGTTACGGTGAGGGTGAGAGTTAGGTTTAGGGTGACGGTGAGGGCAAAGGTCAGGGTGAGGGCTAGGTTTAGGGTTAGGGTTAGGTTGAGGTTTAGGTTTAGGGTGAGTGTGAGGTTGAGGGTTTGGTTTAGGATGAGGCTTAGGTGTAGGGTTCGGCTTAGTTTGAGGGTGAGGGTGAGTGTCAGAGTTAGGTTAAGGGTGAGGGTTAGGGTTATGGTTATTTTTAGGGTGAGGGTGAGGGTGAGGGTTAGGGTGAGGTGAGGGTCAGGTTGAGGGTGAGGGTGAGGGTTAGGGTTTGGGTGAGGGTTAGGGTTAGGGTTAAGTTTAGGGTGAAGGTTTGGGTTAGTGTCAGTGTTAGGATTATGATTAGGCTGAGGGTTAGTTTTAGGTTTAGGGTGAGGGTAAGTGTTAGGGTGAGGGTGAGGGTTAGGTTTAGGGTTAGGGTTAGGGTTAGGGCGAGGGTTAAGGACAGGGTTAGGATTAGGGTGAGCGTTATATTTAGGGTTAGGTTTAGAGTTACGGTAAAGGTGAGGGTGAGGGTTAGCGTTTGGATTAGCGTTAGGGTTATGCTGAGGTTGATGTTGAGCGTGAGGGTTAGGGTTAATGTGAGGGTTAGAGTTAGGGTTAGCTTTAAGGTTAGGGTGAGGGTTAGGGTTAGGATGAGGGTAAGGGTTAGGGTGAGGGTTAGGGTGAGGGTGAGGGTTAGGGTTAGGCTTAGGTTTAGGGTGAGGGTTAGTGTTAGGGTTAGAGTTAGGGTTAGGGTGAGGGTAAGGGTTAGGGTGAAGTTTTGGGTGAGAGTGAGGGATAGGCTTAAGGTCAAGGGAAGGGTTAGGGGCGAGGTTTCGGGTGAGGTTGAGGGCTAATGTTAGCATTAGGGTTATGGTGAGTGTGAGGGTTAGGGTTAGAGTTAGGGTTATGTTTTGGGATATGGTGAGGATTAGGGTTAGGATTAGTTTTCCGGTGAGGGGTAGGTTGAGGGGTAGCGTTAGGGTTACAGTTAGGGTGAGGGTTAGAATTAGGGTGACAGTAAGGGTAAAGGAGAGGTTTAGGATGAGGATTAGGGTTAGGGTTAAGGTGAGGGTGAGGATTAGATTGAGGATTAATGTTAAGTTTAGAGTGAGGTTTAGGGTGAGGATGAGGATTAGGGTTAGGGTGAGGGCTAGGGTGAGGGTGAGGGTTAGGGATAGGGTTAGGTTTAGGTTTAGGGTTAAGGTGAAGGTTAGGGTTAGTGTGAGGGTTAGTGTTAGGACTAGGTTTAGACTTAGGGTGAGGGTAAATGTTAGGGTGAGTGTTAGCGTTAGGGTGAGGGTTATAGATAGGGTTAGTGTTAGTGTTAGGTTCAGGGTTATTGTTAGGGTTAGGGTTAGGGTTACAGTTACGGTGAGGGTGAGGGTGAGGGTTAGGGTTTATGTGAGGGTTAGGGTTAGGGTGAGGGCTAAGGTTAGGTTTAGGGTTAGGGTGAGGTTTAGATTTAGTGTGAGAGTGAGGGTGAGGGTCAGAGTTAGTTTATGGTGAGGGTTAGGTTTATGGATAGGGTTAGGGTGAGGATGAGGGTTAGGGTGAGGGTATGGTGAGGTGAGGGTGAGGGTTAGGTTTAGGGGGAGGGATAGGCTTATGGTTACGGTTAGGGTGAGTGTGAGTGTGTGGGTTACGGTGAGCTTGACGGTGAGGTTGAGGGTGAGGGTGAGGGTTAGGATTTGGGTGAAGGTTAAGTTTAGGGTTTGGGTTAATGTTAGGTTGAGGGTTAGGGTTAGGGTTAGGGTTAGGATGAGGGTTAGGCTGAGGGTTAGGTTTAGGGTTAGGGTGTGGGTAAGGGTTAATGTGAGAGTGAGGGTTAGGATTAGGGTTAGGGTTAATTTTAGGGTGAGGGTTTTGGTTAGGGTTAGGTTTAGAGTTAGGTTGAGGTTGAAAATTAGGTTTAGGTTTTGGATTAGGGTTAGGGTTAGGCTGAGTGTGAGGTTGAGGGTGAGAGTGAGGGTGACGGTTAGGGTGAAGGTTAGTGTTAGGTTTAGATTTAGGATGAGGGTTAGGCTGAGGGTTAGGGTTAGGTTTCGGGTAAGGTAAGGGTTCGGGTGAGAGTGAGAGTTAGGGTTAGGCTTAGGGTTGGGGTGACGTTTAGGGTGAGGTTTAGTTTTAGGGTTAGCTTTGGTGTTAGATTGAGCGTTAGGGTGTGGGTAAGGGTAAGGGTGAGGTTTAGGATGATGGTGAGGGATAAGGTTAAGGTGAGGGTAAGGGTTACAGCGAGGCTTAGGGTGAGACTGAGTGTTAATGTAGCATTAGGGGTACGGTGAGGGTGAGGGTTAGGGTGAAGGTTAGGTTTAGGGTTAGGGATAGGGTGAGGATTAGGGTTAGGGTTAGGGTTAGGGTGACAGTGAGGCTGAGGGGTAAGGGTTAGGGTTAGTGTTAGGGTGAGGGTTAGGGTGTGGGTTAATGTTAGGGTTAGGGTTAGGGTGAGGTTGAGGGTGAGGGTAAGGATTAGCGTGAGGGTTATGGTGAGGTTGAGGTTTGGTGTTAGCATTAGGTTTAGGTTTAGTGTTAGGGTTAGGGTTAGGATTAGGGTTAGGGTGAGGGTGAGGGTTAGGATGAGGGTGAGTTTTAGGGTATATTTGATGGTTATTGTTAGGGTGAGGTTTAAGGTGACGGTGAGGGTTAGGGTGAGGGTGAGGGTTAGGGTGAGGGTGAGGGTTAGGGTTAGGGTGATGTTTAGGGTGAGGGTTAGGTTTAGGGTGAGGATTAGTGTAAGGGGAAGGATTAGTGTTAGGGTTAGTGTGAGGGTTAGGTTTATGTTTAGGATGAGGGTGAGGGTTAGGATGAGGGTGAGGGTGAGGGTGAAGGTTTAGGTGAGGATTAGTGTTAGGGTTAATGTTAGGGTGAGGGTGAGGGTTAGAGTTTGGGTTAGGGACAGGGTTAGGGTTGGGGTGAGGGTGAGGGTGAGGGTTACGGTTACGGTGAGCTTTAGGGTTATGGTTAGGGTGAGTTTATGTGTGAGGATTAGTGTTAGGGTTAGGGTTATGTTGAGGGTAAGGGTTAGGGTGAGGTTTAGGGTGAGAGTGAGGGTTAGGGTTAGGGTGAGGGTTAAGATTAGGGTAAGGGTTAGGATGATGGTTAGGCTGAGGGTTAGGGTTAGGGTTAGGGTGAGGTTTAGGGCTAGGTTTAGGGTTAGAATAAGTGTTAGGCTGAGGGTTAGTGTTAGGCTTAGTGTGAGGGTTAGGTTTAGGGTTAGGGTGAGGGTAAAGTTTAGGGTGACGGTTAGGGTGAGTGTGAGGGTTATGGTTAGGGTGACGGTTAGGGTGAGGGTGAGGGTTAGGGTTAGCATTAAGGTTAGGGTGAGGGTGAGGGTTAGGGTGAGGGTTTGGGTTAAGGTTAAAGATAGGGTGAGGATTAGGTTTAGGTTTAGGTTTAGGGTGAGTGTTAGGCAGAATGGTAGCCTTAGGGTTAGGGTGAGGGTTTAGTTTAGTGTTAGTGTTAGGGTTAGGGTTAGAGTGACGGTAAGGGTTAGGGTGAGGTTTAGGGTGAGTGTGAGGATTAGGGTTAGCATTAGGTTTAGCCTTAGGGTTAGGATGAGTGTTAGGGTTAGGGTGAAGGAGAGGGTGAAGGTTAGTATTAGGGTGAGGTTTAGGATTAGGGTTAGGGTGAGGGTGAGGTTTAGGGTGAAGGTAAGTGTTACGGTGAGGGTTAGGGTGAGGCTGAGGTTTAGGGTTAGCATTAGGGTGAGGGTGAGGGTGAGGGTTAGTGTGAAGTTTTGGGTTAAGGTTATGGATAGGGTGAGGAATAGGGTTAGGGTTAGGTCGAGGGTGAGGGTTAGGTTGAGGGGTAACATTAGAATTTGGGTGAGGGTTAGGTTTAGTGTGAGGGTTAGGGTTAGGGTTAGGGTGACGGTAAGGGTTAGGGTGATGGTTAGGGTGAGTGTGAAGTAGGGTGAGAGTTAGGGTTAGGGTGAGAGTTAGGGATAGGTTTAGGGTTAGGTTGAGGGTTAGGGTTATGGTTAGGATTAGAGTTAGGGTGAGGGTAAGGCTTAGGGTGAGGGTTAGGGTGAGGTTGAGGTTTAGGGTTAGGGTGAAGGTGAGGGTAAGTGTTATTATGAGGACTAGGGTTAGGGTTAGGGTTAGGGTGAGTGTTAGGGTAATGGTGAGGGAGAGGGTGACGGTTAGGTTCAGTATTAGGGTTACGGTTAATGTGAGGATTAGTGATAGGGTTATGGTTATTGTGAGGGTTAGAGTTAGGGTTAAGGTGAGGGTTAGTCTGAGAGTTATGGTTAGGGTTAGGGTGAGGGTTAGGCTTAGTGTGAGGATTATGGTTAGGGTGAGCTTTAGGGTTAGGTTCAGGGTTAGGGTGAGGGTGAGTGTGAGGGGGAGGGCTAGGTTGAGGGTTTGGGTAAGGGTGAGGGTGAGGTTTTCCGTTAGGTAAGGTTTAGGGTTAGGTTTAGGGTGAGGATTATGGTGAGTTTGTGGGTTCGGGTTAGGGTGAGGGTGAGGGTGAGGGTTAGTGTTAGGATGAGGGTTAGGGTTAGGGTTAGAGTGAGGGTGAGGGTGAGGGTTAGGCATAGGGTTAGTGTGAGGGTTAGGGTTACGGTGAGGGTTATGGTTAGGGTGAGGGTTAGGGTTAGGGGTAGTGTGAGGGTTAGGTTTAGGGTGATGTTTAGTGTGAGGGTGAGGGTTAGGTTGAGGGTGAGTGTTCGGGTGAGAGTTAGGGTTAGGGTTAGCGTTAGGGATAGGCTTAGGGTGAGGGTAAGGTTTAGAGTGAGAGTTTGGGTGAGGGTGAGAGTTAGGTTGAGGGTGAGGTTTAGGGTTAGCGAGAGAGTGAGGGTTAGGTTTAGGTTTAGGGTAGTGTGAGGGTTCAGGTTAGGTTGAGGGTTAGGGTTAGGTTTAGGGTTAGTATAAAGGATAGGGTGATGGTTAGGGTTACGGTTAGTGTGATTGTTAGGTTTATGGTTAGGATTTGGGTTAGGTTGAGGGTAAATGTTAGGGTGAGGGTTAGGGTGATGCTGAGGTTTAGGGTTAGGGTGAGGGTTAGGTTCAGGGTTAGGATTAGGGTTACAGTTAGGGTAAGGCTGAGGGGGAAGGGGAGGTTGAGGGTGAAGGTTAGGGTTAAAGTTAGGGATAGGGTGAGGATTTGGGTTACAGTTAGATTTAGGTTTAGGGTTAGGCTGAGGGGTAGGGTTAGGGTTAGGGTTGAGTGTTAGGTTTAGTGTGAGGTTTAGGGTTAGGGTTAGGGTGAGGGTTAGGTTTAGTGTGTTGGTTAGGGATAGGGTTAGGGTGAGGGTAAGGGTTAGGGAGAGGGTGAGGTTTAGGGTTAGCATTAGGTATAAGTTTAGGATTAGGATGAGGTTTAGGGTTATGGAGAGGGTGAGGGTGAGGTTTAGGGTTAGGATGAGGGTTAGGGTTAGTGTGAGGGTGAGGTTTAGGTTTAGGGTGAGGGTTAGGGTGAGGGTTAGGCTTAGGGTGAGAGTCAGGGTGAAGGTTAGGTTTATGTTGAGGCTTAGGGTTAGGGTGAGGGTTAGGGTTAGGGTTAGGCGATAGTTATGGTTAGGGTGATATTTTTTGTGAGGGTCAGTGTTCGTGTGAGGGTGGGTGTTCGTGTGAGAGTGAGGGTTCTGGTGAGGGTGAGGATTAGGGTGTGGTGAGGGTTAGGTTTAGGATGAGAGTCAGGGTGAGGTGTAGGGATAGGGTTAGGGTTAGGGTTAGTGTGAAGATTAGGGTTAGGGTTAGTATGAGGATAAGAGTTAGGGTGTGGTTTAGTGTGAGGGTGAGCGTTAGGGTTAGCTTTAGGGTTAGGGTGAGGTTTAGGATGAGATTTAGGTTTAGGGTGAGTGTTATGTTTAGGGTTAGTGTGAGGGTTAGGGTTAGGGTGATGTTTAGGGTGAGGTTGAGGATTAATGTGAGGGTGAGGGTGAGGGTGCGGGTGCGTGTGAGGCTGAGGGTGAGGGTGAGAGTTAGGGTTAGGTTTAGGGTGAGTGTGAGGGTTAGTGTTAGGATTAGGGTTAGAGTTAGGCTAAGAGTGAGGATGAAATTGAGGGTGAGGTTTAGAGTTAGAGTTAGGGTGAGGTATCAGGTTAGTGTGAGGTTTAGGGTGAGGCTGAGTGTGAGGTTGAGGGTTAGGATTATGGTTAGGGTGAGGGTGAGGGTTTGGTTTAGGTTTAAGGTGAGGGTTACGGTTAGTGTGAGGGTTAGGGGGAGGGGGAGGGTTAGTGTGATGATGAGGGTCAGGATGAGTGTGAGTGTTAGAATGAGGGTGAGGGTGAGGGTGAGGGTAAGGGTTAGGATTAGGTTAGGGTGAGTTTTAGTGTTAGGGTTAGGGTTATTGTTAGGGTTGGGAATAGGGTTAGGTGAGGGTAAGGGTGAGTGTTAGCGTTTTGGTTAGGGTTAGGGTTAGGGTGAGGGTGTGGTTGAGGGTTAGGGTTAGGATTAGGGTTAGGGTTAGGGTAAGGCTGAGGCGGAAGGGGCTGTTGAGGGTGAGGTTTACGGTTAGGGTTAGGGTTAGCATGAAGGTTACTGTTAGGTTAGGGGTTAGTATTAGGGTTAGGCTGAGGGTGAGGGTTATGTTTGGTGTGAGTGTTAGGTTTAGGGTTAGGGTTTGGGTTAGGTTGAGGGTAAAGTTTAGGTTGAAAGTTAGGGAGAGGGTGAGGTTTAGGGTTATGTTGAGGGTTCGGGTGAGGGTTAGGTTTAGGGTTATGGTTAAGGTTAGCGTGATGGTTAGGGTGAAGGTTAGGTTTAGGTTTAGGGTGAGTGTGAGGCTTAGGTTTATGATGAGGGTTAGGGTGAGTGTTCGGGTTTGGGTTAGGGTTAGGGTGAGGGTGAGTGTGAGGTTTAGGGTTAGGGTTTTTGTTAGGCTGAGGTGAGGGTGAGGTGAGTGTTAGGGTTGGGGTTAGGTTGAGGGTTAGTGTTAGTGTGATTGTTAGTGTGAGGGTGACTATAACGGTTAGGGTGATGATTAGGGTGAAGTGAGGGTTAGGTTTAGGGATATGGTTAGGGTGAGGTTTTGTGTTAGGGTGAGGGTTAGGTTGCATGTGAGGGTTAGGGTTAGGGTTAGGTTTAGGATGAGGGTTATGGTTGGTGAGTGGGTTAGGATGAGGGTGAGGGTTAGGGTTAGCATTAGGGTTAGGATGAGGGTGAGGGTTAGGGTTAGGTTAGGGTGAGGGTGAGGGTGAAGGTGAGAGTGAGGGTTAGGGTTGGTGTTAGTTTTAGTGTTAAGGTTAGGGTGAGGGTTAGGGTGAGGTTGAGTGTTAGGGTTAGCATTAGGGTTAGGGTGAGGGTGAGGGTTAGGGTTAGCATTAGGGTTAGGGTGAGCGATAGGGATAGGTTTAAGGTTAGGGTTAGGGTGAGGGTGAGTTTTAGGGTGAGGCTGAGTATGAGGTTGAGGTTTAGGATTATGGTTCGGGTGAGGGTGAGGGTGTAGGTGAGGGTTAGGTTTAGGATTAGTGTTAGCGTTAGGGTTAAGCTGAGGGTGAGCTTGCGGGTGAGGGTGAGGGTTTGGTTTAGGTTTAAGGTGAGGGTTAGGGTTAGTGTGAGGGTTAGGCTGAGGGGGAGGGTTAATGTTACGGTTAGGGTGAGTGTTAGTGTGAGGGTTAGGGTTAGGGTTAGGGTTAGGTTGTGGATAAGTGTTAGAGTGATGGTTAGGATGAGGGTTAGGGTTAGTTTGAGGGTTAGAGTTAGGTTTAGGGTTAGGGTGAGGGTTAGGGTTAGTGTGAGCGTTAGAGTTAGGGTTAGGGCTAAGATGAGGCTAAGGCTTAGGGTTAGGTTTAGGGTGAATTTGAGGGTTAGTGTGAGGGTTATTGTTAGGTTTAGGGTAAGGTTTATGGTGAGGTCTAATGTGAGGTTGAGGGTTAGGGTGAAGGTGAGGGTGAGGGTGAGCTTTTCGGTTAGATAAGGGTTAAGATTAGGGTTAGGGTGATGATTAGGGTGAGGGTCAGGGATAGGATGAAGTTTAGGGTTAGAGTGATGGTTAGGGTTAGTGTGAGGTTTAGGGTTAGGGTTAGGGTTAAGGTGAGTTTTAGGGTTCGGGTTTGCATTAGGGTTAGGGTGAGGGTTAGGGTGTTTTTGAGGGTTAGGGTTAGGGTTAGGATTAGTGTTAGGGTGAGGGTGAGGGTTAGGTTTAGGGTTAGTATGAGGTTTAGGATAAGGGGTAGGTTTAGGATTAGGGTGAATGTCAGGATTAGGGTGATGGTTAGGGTAATGGTAAGGGATAGGGTTAGGGTGAGGTTAAGGATTAGAGTGAGGTTTAGGGTTAGTGTTAGGTTTAGCGTGATGGTGAGGGTTAAGGGTGAGGGTGAGGCTGAGGGTGAGGGTTAGGGATAGGGTAATGTTTAGTGTTAGGGATAGTTTGAGGATTAGGCTGAGGGTGATGGTGAGGGTGAGGGTGGGGTTGAGGTTAAGTGTGAAGGTTAGGGTTAAGGTTAGTTTTAGGGTGAGCGTAGGGTGAGGATGAGGGTTAGGGTGAGGTTTAGGGTAGGGTTAGGGTGAGGGTGAGGGTTCGGTTAGTGTGAGTTTTAGGGTGTGGGTGACAGTTAGGGTTAGGATGAGGGTTAAGGTGATGTTGAGGGTTAGGGTGAGGGTGAGGGTTACGGTTACAGTGAGGATTAGTGTTCGGGTTGGTTTTAGGGTTATTGTGAGGTAAGGGTTAGTATGAGGTTTAGGGTTTGGCTGAGGTTTAGGGATAGCGTTAGAGTTAGGGTGTGGGTTAGGGTGAGGGTTAGATTAGGGTGAAGGTGAGGGTTAGAGTTAGGGTTAGTGTTATGGTTAGGTGAGGGTTAGGTGAGCTTTAGGATGAGGGTTAGGTTTAGGTTTAGGGTGAGGGTTAAGGTGAGGTTTAGTGTTAGTGTTAGGATGAGGGTTAGGCTGAGGGTTAAGGTTAGGATTAGTGTGAGGGTAAGGGTTTGGGTGAGGGTGAGGGTTAGGTTTAGGATTAGGGTTAGGCTAAGGATGAGGGTGGGGAATTGGGTTAGGTTTAGGGTGAGGGTTTTGGTTATGGTTAGGTTTAGAGTTAGGGTAAGGTTGAGGGGTTGTGTTTGGATTAGTGTTAGGGTTAGGGTTAGGCTCAGGGTGAGGTTGAGGGTGAGGGCGAGGGTTAGGGTTAAGGTGAGGGTTAGGGTTAGGGTTAGAGTTAAGGTTAGGGTGAGGGTTAGGGTTAGGTTTAGGTTTAGGATGAGGGTTTGTCTGAGGGTGAGAGTTAGGGTTCGTGTGATGGTAAGGGTTAGGGTGAGGTTTAGGGTGAGGGTGAGGGTTAGGGTGAGGGTGCAGTTGAGTGTTAGTGTTAGGGTGAGGGTTACGGTGAAGGTTAGGGTTAAGGTTAGAGTGAGGGTTAGGGTGAGGGGAAGCGTTAGGGTGAGGGTTAGTGTGTGGGTAAGTGATAGGGTTAAGGTGAGTGTAAGGGTTAGGGCGAGGTTTAGTGTGAGGTTGAGGATTAATGTTAGCATTTGGGTTACGGTGAGGGAGAGGTTTAGGGTGAGTGTTAGGGTTATGGTTAGAGATACCTTGAGGATTAGGGTTAGGGTTAGGTTTAGGGTGAGGGTTAAGCTGAGGGTTAGGGTTAGGATTAGGTTGAGGGTTAGGGTGAGGTTTAGGGTTAGGGTTAAAGTTATGGTGAGGCTGAGGTTGAGGGTGAGTGTAAGGGTTAGAATGAGGGTTAGGGTGAGTTTGAGTTTTAGTGTTAGAATTAGGGTTAGGTTTAGAGTTAGGGTGAGGGTTAGGGTTATGATTAGGGTTAGGGTGAGGGTGAGGGATTGTGTTAGCATTAGGGTTATGGTTAGGGTTAGGGTTAGAGTGGGGTTCAGGGTGAGGGTTAGGGTTAGTGTTAGGATTAGGTTTAGGGTTAAACTGGGGGGGGTGAGGTTGAGGGTGAGGATTAGGTTTAGGGTTATTTTTAGCGTGAGGGCTAGGGTGAGGGTGAGGTTTAGTGTGAGGGTTAGGTTGAGGGTTTGGGTTAGGAAAGGCTTAGGGTTAGGGGTAGTGTGAGGGTGAGGATTAGGCTGAGCTTTTAGGTGAGCATTAGTATTAGGGTGAGGATTACGGTTAGGTTTAGGGTGAGGGTTAGGATTAGGGTAACGTTTAGGGTGAGGGTATGGGTTAGGGTGAGGGTGAGGGTGAGGGTGAGGGTGATATTGAGGGTAGTGCGAAGGGGAGGGTTAGGGATAGGGCTAAGCTGAGGGTTAGGGTTAGGGTTAGGGTGAGGGGTAGGGTGAGGGGTAGGGTTAGGGTTAGGGTGAGGATTTGGGTGAATTTGAGGCTTAGGGTTAGGATAAGTGAGAGGATAAGGTTTAGTGTGAGGGTTAGGGTGAGAGTGAGAGTTAGGGTTAAGGGTGAGGGTTAGGGTGAGGTTTATGGTGAGGTTTTGGGTTAGTATGAGGGTGAGGTTTAGAGTTAGGTTTAGGGTGAGGGTTAGGGTTAGGGTGAGGTTTAAGGTAGGGTTAGGGTGAGGGTCGGGTTCTGGAGAGGGTGAGTTTTAGGGTGAGAGTGACGGTTAGGGTTAGGGTGAGGGTTAAGGTGAAGGTGAGGATTAGAGTGAGGTTCAGGGTTAGGGTTTCGGTGAGGATTAGGGTTAGGGTTAGTGTTAGGGTTAGGGTGAGTGTAAGTTTTAGGGTGAAGGTTAGGGTGCGGCTGTAGTATAGGTTTAGGTGAGGGTTAGGGTGAGCGTTAGGGTGAGGGTTAGGTTTAGGTTTAGGGATAGTGTGAGGGTTAGGGTGAGGGTTAGGTTTAGGTTTAGGGATAGTGTGAGGGTTAGGGTGAGGTTTAGTGTTAGTGTTCAGGTTAGGTTTAGGGTGAGGGTTAGGGTTAGGGTAAGGGTTTGATTGAGGATTAGGGTGAGGGTGAGTGTTAGGGATAGTATTAGGGTTAAGGTTAGGTTTAGGGTGAGGGTTAGGGTTAGGGTTATGGTGAGGGTGAGTGTTAGGGTTAGCATTTGGGTTAGGGTTAGAGTTAGGGTGAGGGTTAGGGTTAGGGTTAGGTTTAGGGTGAGGGCTAGGTTTAGGCTTAGGGTAAGGTTTACGTTTAGGGTGAGAGTGAGGTTGAGAGTTAGGTGTAGGATTAGGCTTAGGTGTAGGTTTAGGCTTATGGTGAGGATGAGGGTGAGTGTCAGAGTTAGGTTTAGTGTGAGGGTTAGGGTTATGGTTAGGGTTAGGGTAAGGTTGAGGGTGAAGGTTAGGGTGAGGGTGAAGCTGAGGTTGAGGGTAAGTGTGACGGTTAGGGTTTCTGTGAGGGTTAGGGTTAGGGTTAAATTTAGGGTGAGGGTTAGGGTTAGGGTTAACATTAGAGTGAGTGCTAGGGGGAGGGTATGGTTTAGGTTTAGGTTAAGGGTTAGGGTGAGGGTTAGGTTTAGGTTTAGGGATAGGGTGAGGGTTAGGGTGAGGTTTAGTGTTAGTGTCAGGGTTAGGGTTAGAGTGAGGGTTAGGGTTAGGGTAAGGGTTAGAGTGAGGTTTAAGGTGAGGGTTAGGGTTATGGATAGTATTAGAGTTAAGGTTACGTTTAGGGTGAGAGATAGTGTTAGGGTTACAGTGAGGGTGATTGTTAGGGTTAGCATTAGGGTTAGGGTGTGGGTGAGGGTTAGGGTTAGGGTTAGGGTTAGGGTGAGGGTGAGGTTGAGGGTTAGGGTTAGGGTTAGGGTGAGGTTTAGGGTTAAGATTTGGGTTCGAGTTAGGGTAAGGGTGAGGGTGAGGGTGAGGTTTAGTGTTAGAGTTAGGCTTAGGGTGAGGGTTAGTTTGAGGGTTAGGGTTAGGGTTAATGTTAGGGTTAGGGTGAGGGTTAGAGTGAGGGTTAGGGTTAGAGTTAAGGTTAAGTTTAGGGTTAGGGTGAGGGTGTGTCTGTGGGTTAGGGTTAGGTTAAGGTTAGGCTTAGATTTACACTAAGGGTGAGGTTGAGGGTGAGGGTTAGGGTTAGAGTGAGGGTTAGGCTTAGGGTTAGGTTGAGGGTTAGGATGAGGGTTAGGTTTAGGATTATGGTTAGGGTGAATGCTGGGGTGACGTTTCGTGTGTGGGTTAGGTTTAGGGATAGTGCTAGGTTTAGGATTAAGGTTAGGTTGAGGGTGAGTCTGAGGATTATGGTTAGGGTTAGGATTAGGCTTAGGCTTAGGGTTAGGGTTAGGGTTTGGTTTAGTGTGAGGGTGAGGTTGAGGATTAGGTTTAGTGTTAGTGTTAGGGTGAGGGTTAGGGTTAGGGTTAGAGTGACGGTTAGGGTTAGTGTTAGGATTAGGTTTAGGCTTAGGCTTAGGGTTAGGCTTATGGTGAGGGTGGGGATGAGGTTAAGGTTTAGAATGATGGATAGGGTTATGGTTACATTGAGTGTTAAGGTGAGGGTTTGTGTTAGGATTAGGGTTACGGTGACTGCTAAGGTGAGGGTGAGGTTTAGGGTGAGGGTGAGGCTTAGGTTTAGGATGAGGGTTAGGGTTAGGGTGAGGGTGAGGGTTAGGTTTAGAGTGATGGTTAGGGTTACCTTTAGGGTGAGGACTAGGATTAAGGTTAGGGTTAGGGTGAGGGTTTGGGTGAGTGTTAGGCTTAGGGTTAGGGTGAGGTTGAGGGTTAGATTGAGGGTTAGGGTTATGTTGAGGGTTATGTTTAGGGTAAGGGTTAGGTTTAGGTTTAGGGTTATTGTTAGCATTAGGGTTAGGGTTACGGTTAAGGTGAGGGTGAGAGTGAGGGTCAGGGTGAGGGTTAGGGTGAGGTTTAGGTTTAGGGTTAGGGTTAGAGTTAGGGTTAGGGTGAGGGTGAGGTTTAGGGTTAGAGTTAGGGTTAGTGTTAGGGTTAGGGTTACGGTGAGGGTTAGGGTGAGGGTTAGAGTTCAGGTTAGGCTTAGGCTTAGGCTGAGCATGAGGGTGAGGGTTAGGGTTAGGTTTAGGGTTACGTTTAGTTTGAGGGTTAGGATGAGGTTTAGGGTTAGGGTTAGGGTTAGTGTTAGGGTTAGGTTTAGGGTTAGGGTTAGGTTTAGGATTAGGGTTAGGGATAGGGTGAGGGTTAGGGTTAGGGTTTGGGTTAGGGTGAGGGTGAGGGTGAGGATTATGGTTAGGGTTAGAGTTAGGGTTAGGGTTAGGGTTAGGGTTACAGTGAGGGTTACGGTTAGGTTTAGGGTTATTTTTAGTGTTATGTTTAGTGTTAAGTTTTGGGTGAGGGTGAGGCTCAGGGTGAGGGTTATGGTTAGTGTTAGGTTTAGGGTTAGGTTTAGCATTATTGTTGGGTTAGGATTAGAGTTACGGTCAGGGTGAGAGTGAGGGTGAGGTTTAGGGTTAGGGTGAGGTTTAGGGTTAGGGTTAGGGTTAGGGTGCTGGTGAGGTTTAGGTTTAGAGTTAGGGATAGGGGGAGGGTTAGGGAAAGAATTAGATTTAGGTTTAGTGTTAGCATTAGGGTGAGGGTGAGGGTTAGGTTGAGGTTTAGGGATAGGATTAAGGTTAGCGTGAGATTGAGGGTGAGGGTTAGGGTTAGGGTTAGGCTTAGGGTTACGGTTAGGCTGAGGGTGAGTGTGGGTGTGAGGATTAGGGTTAGGTGGATGGATAGGTTTAGGGTTAGTGTTATTGTTAGGGTATGGGTTAGAGTTACGGTGAGGGTGAGGTTTCAGTTGAGGGTTAGGGTTAGGGTTAGGGTGAGGTTTAGGGTTAGGGTTAGAGATAGGGTTAGGCTGAGTGTGAGGGTGGGGGTGAGGATTAGGGTGAGGGTTAGCTTCAGGGTTAGAGTTATTGTTAGTGTTATGGTTAGGGTTAATTTTGCAGTGAGGGTGAGTTTGAGGTTGAGGTTTATGGTTAGGGTTAGGTTTAGGGTTAGGGTTAGGGTTACTGTTATTGATAGGGTTAGGGTTATAGTTATGTTGAGGGTGAGGGTGAGGTTTAGGGTTAGGGTTAGGTTGAGTGTTAGAGTGAGGGTTAGTGGGACAGTTAGTGTGAGGGTTAGGTTTAGAGTTAGTGTTATTCTTAGGGTGAGGGTGAGTGTTAGGTTGAGGTTTAGGGATAGTGTTCGGGTTAGGATTAGGGTTAGGTGGAGTGTGAGTGTGATGGTTAGGGATACGCTTAGGCTTAGTCTTAGGGTTAGGCTGAGGGTGAGGGTGGGGGTGAGGGTTAGTGTTTGGTGAGGGTGAGGATTAGTGTTATGGTGAGGGTTAGGATGAAGGTAGTGTTAGGGTTAGGATTTGGTTTAGGGTGAGGGTGAGGGTGAGGATAAGGGGTAGGGTTATGGTTAGGGTTAGGTTTACAGTGAGGGTTAGGTTTAGGTTTAGGGGTATGGTTATGCTTAGGTTAGGCTGATGGTGAGTGTGGGGATGAGGATTAGGTTTAGAGTGATGGTTAAGGTTATGGTTACGTTGAGGGTTAGGGTGAGGGTTAGGTTTAGGATTAGGGTTATGGTAAGAGCTAAGGTATGGGTGAGGGTTAGGGTTAAGGGTAGGCTTAGGATTAGGGTTAGGCTGAGACTGAGGTTGAGAGTAAGTGTTAGGGTTAGGGTGATGGTTAGGGTTACGGTTAGGGTGAGGGTTCGGATGAGAGTTAGGGTTAGGGGGTGGTTTAGGGTGAGGGTGACGGTAAGGGTAAAGATGAGGGTTAGGATTAGGGTGAGGGTTAAGGTGAGGATGAGGGTTAGGGTTAGGCTGAGGGTTAGGGTGAGGTTGAGGGTTACGGTTAGGGTGAGGGTGAGGTTTAGATTGAGGTTTAGGGTTATGTTGAGGGTTATGTTTAGGGTGAGGGTTAGGTTTAGTTTTAGGGTTATTGTTAGGGTTAGGGTTAGGGTTACGGTTAAGGTGAGGTTGATGGTGAAGTTTGGGTTAGGGTTAGGGTGAGGTTTAGGTTTAGTGTTAGGGTTAGAGTTAGGGTTAGGTTGATGGTGAGGTTTAGGGTTAGGGTTAGAGTTAGGGTTAGGGTGATGGTGAGGTTTAGGGTTAGAGTTAGGGTTAGGTTTAGGGTGAGGGTTAGAGTTCAGGTTAGGCTTAGGCTTAGGCTTAGGCTTAGGCCGAGCATGATAGTGAGGGTTAGGTTTAGGGTTAGGGTGAGTGTTAGCGTTAGGTTTAGGGTGAGTGTTAGGATGAGGTTTATGGTTAGGCTTAGGGTTAGGTTTAGGTTTAGGATTAGGGTTAGGTTTGGGTTTAGGGTTAGGGTTAGGGTTTGGGTGAGGGTTAGGGTTAGGGTTAGGGTTAGGGTTAGGGTTATTGTTAGTGTTATGGTTAGTTTTAAGTTTGCAGTGAGGGTGATGCTCAGGGTGAGGTTTATGTTTAGTGTTAGTGTTAGGGTTAGGTTTAGTGTTAGGGTTAGGGTTGGGTTTAGGGTTACGCTTAGTGTTAGGTGGAGGGTGAGGGTTAGGGTGAGGGTTAGGGTTTGGGGTAGGGTTAGGGTGAGTGTTAGGGTTCGGGTTACGGTGAAGGTGTGGGTTAGTTTTGAGCTGAGGATTAGGGTAAGGACTAAAGTGAGGGTGAGGGTTAGGGTTAGGGTGAGGATTAGGTTGGGGTTTAGGTTTAGGGTTAGGGTTAGGGTTAGGGTTAGGATTAGGGTTAGGCTGAGGGTGAGTGTGAGGTTTAGTTTAAGGGTTAGGTTTAGGCTTAGGGTTAGGCTGATGGTGAGGGTGGGGATGAGGATTAGGTTTAGAGTGATGGTTCTCATTATGGTTAGGTTGAGGGTTAGGATGAGGGTTAGGGTTAGGATTAGTGTTAGGGTGAGGGCTAGGGTGATTGTGAGGTTTAGGGTTAGTTTTAGGCTTAGGCTTAGGGTTAGGCTGAGGCTGAAGGTCAGGGTGAGGGTTAGGGTTAGGGTGATGATTAGGATTACGGTTAGGGTGAGGGTTAGGATGAGGGTTAGGTTTAAGCTGAGGGTTAGGATGAGGGTGACAGTAATAGTAAAGATGAGGTTTAGGGTGAGGATGAGGGTTATTGTTAGCGCGAGGGTTAGGTTTAGGTTGAGGGTGAGGGTTAGATTGAGGATTAGTGTTAGCATTAGTGTGAAGTTTAGGGTGAGGATGAGTGTTAGCTTTAGGTGGGGCTAGGGTGAAGTTGAGGGTTAGGGTTAGGATTAGGGTGAGGTTTAGGTTTAGCGTGATGGTTAGCATTAGTGTGAGCATTAGTGTTAGGTTCAGTGTTAGTGTTAGGGTGAGGGTAAGTGTTAGGGTAAAGTTTAGGTTTAGGGTGAGGTTTAGGATTAGGGTTAGTGTTAGGGTTAGGGTGAGGGTGAGGTTTAGGGTTAGAGTTAGGGTTAGGGTGTGGTTTCGGGTTAGGCTTAGGGTTAGGTTTATTGTTAGCGTTAAGGTTAGGGTGAGGTTTAGTGTAGGGGTGAGGGTTAGTGTTAGGTTTAGGATTAGGGTTAGGGTTAAGGTAAGGGTGAATATGAGGGTTACAATTAGGGTTAGGGTTAGGATTAGAGTTAGGGTGAGCGTGAATGTGAGGGTTATGGTTAGGGTGAGTGTTTGGGTTAGGGTTAGAGTGAGGGTTAAGGTGAGGGTTAGGCTTAGGCTTAGGGTTTGGGTATGGGCTAGGCTGATGGTGAGGGTTAGGGTTAGGGTTAGAGTGAGGGGTAGGGTGAGGGTTAGGGTTAGTGTTAGTGTTAATGTTGGGGTTAGGGTAAGGCTTAATGTTAGGCAGAGGTTGAGGCTGAGTGTGAGGGTTAGGGTTAGGGTGAGAGTGAGGTTTGGGGTTAGATTTAGCATTAGGGTGAGGGTTAGTCTGAGGGTTAGGGTTAGGGTTAGTGTTATGGTTAGGGTTAAGGTGAGGGTGAGTGTGAGGGTTAGGGTTCCTCTTAGGCTTAGGCTAAGGCTTAGGCTGAGTGTGACGGTGAGGGTGGGGGTTAAGGTTAGGGTTTTAGGGTTAGGGTGAGTGTTAGGATAAGTTTAGGGTTAGCATTAGTGTGAGGGTGAGGGTTAGAGTTAGGGTGAGGGTTAGGGTTAGCGTTAGGGTGAGGTTTATGGTTAGGATTTGGGTTAGGGTTACAGTGAGGGTGAGGGTTAGGGTGAGGGTGAGGGTTAGGATTAGGGTTAGGGTGAGGGTTTGGGTTAGCATTAGAGTTACAGTGAGGGTCATGGTTTGGGATAGGGTTAGGCTTAGTGTTACAGTTAGGGTTAGGGTTAGAGTAACAGTGAGGGTGAGGGTGTGGGTGAGGTTTAGGATCAGGGTTAGGGTGAAGTTTAGGATTAGGGATATGGTTAAGGTGAGGGTGAGGTTTAGGTTTAGAGTTAGGGTTATGGGGAGGGTCTGGCGGAATGTTAGGGTTAGGGTTAGAGTTAGAATTAGGGTGAGGTTTAGGTTGAGGTTTAATATTAGAGTTAGGGTTAGGTTTAGGATTAGGTTTGCAGTGAGGGTGAATGTGAGGGTTAGGGTTAGGGTTTGGCTTAGGCTTAGGGTTAGGCTTAGGGTGTGGGTGGGGATGAGGATTAGGTTTAGAATGATGGTTAGGTTTAGGGTTAGGTTGAGGGCTAGGTTGAGGGTGAGGGTTAGGGTTAGGGTGAGGTTTAGGGTTAGGGTGATGGTTAGGGTTAGTGTGAGGGTGGGTGTTAGGGTGAGGGTTAGGTTTAGGGTGAAGGTTATGGTTAGGATGAGGGTTATTGTTAGGGTTAGGGTTAGGGTTAGGGTTAGGGTGAGGGTGAGGGTGAGGGTTAGGTTTAGGCTTAGGTTTAGGTTTCGGGTTAGGGTTATATTTAGGGTTATGGTGAGTGTGAGGTTTAGGGTTAGAGTTAGGGTTAGTGTGTATTAGGGTTAGGGTGAGGGTTAGGGTTAGGGTTAGGCTTATGCTTATGCTTATGCTTAGGCCGAACATGAGGTTGAGTGCTAGGGTTAGGGTTAGGGTGGGGTTTAGGGTTAGGGTTAGGGTGAGGGTGAGGGTCAGGTTGAGGGTTAGATATAGGGTTAGGGGGAGGGTTAGGGTGAAGGTTTGTTTTTGGGTTAGAGTTTGTGTTAGGGTGAGGGTAAGTTTTAGGTTGAGGGTTTGGTTTTGGGTGAGTTTTATGGTTAGGGTGAGGGTTAGGAATAGGGTTAGGTTTATTGTTAGGGTTAGGTTTAGGGTTAAGGGTAGGGTGAGGGTGAGGGTAAGGATGCGGTTTAGGATTAGGGTTAGGGTGAGGTTTAAGGTTTGGGTTAGGGTTAGAGTTAGGGTTAGGCTGAAGGTGAGATTTAGGGTTAGAGTAGGGTTAGGATGAGGGTTAGGTTGAGGGTTAGGGTTAGGGTTAGTGATAGCGTTAGGGTTAGGGTGAGAGTTAGGGGGATGGTTAGAGTTATGGTTAAGGTTAGCGTTAGGATTAGGATTAGGGTGAGGGTGAGTGTGTGTATTAGGGTTAGATTTAGCGTTCAGTTTAGGGTTAGGCTGAGGGTGAGGTTGAAGTTGAGGGTTAGGGTTAAGGTTAGTGTTAGGTTTAGGGTTAGTGTGAGGGTTAGGGTTAGTGTTAGGCTTACGCTTAGGGTAATGCTGAGGGTGAGAGTGAGGGTGAGTGTTAGGGTTAATGTGAGGTTTAGTGTTAGGGTTAGGGTGAAGTTTAGTGTTAGGGTTAGGGTTATAGTTAGGGTTAGGGTGAGGGTGATGTTTCTCGCTAGAGTTAGGGTTAGGGTGAGGGTTAGGGGTAGGGTGAGGGTTAGATTGAGGATTAGTGTTAGGATTAGGGTGAGGTTTAGGTTGAGGATGAGGCTTAGGGTTTAAGGTGAGGGCTTGGGTGAGGGTGAGGGTTAGTGTTAGGGTTAGGGTGAGTTTTAGGGTTAGGGTGATGGTTAGGGTTAGTTTGAGAGTTAGTGTGAGTGTTAGGATTAGTGTTAGGGTGAGGGTTATTGTTAGGGTGAGGGTTACTGTTAGGGTTAAGGGTACTGTTAGGGTTAGGGTTAGGGTTACGTTTCAGGTTAGGTTGAGGGTGAGTGTTAGGATGAGGTTTAGGGTTAGGGTTAGATTTAGGGTTAGCGTGAGAGTTAGGTTTAGGGTTAGAGTTCGGGTTAGTGGTAGGTTTAGGGTTCTGGTGAGGTTTAGGGTTAGGGTTAGGTTTAGGTTTAGGCTTAGGCCGAGCATGAGGGTGAGGGTTAGGGTTAGGGTTAGGGTGAGAGTTAAGATGAGGTTTAGGGTTAGGATTAGGGTTAGGGTGAGGGCTAGGTTGAGGGTTACAGTGAGGGTTAGGTTTAGGGATAAGGTTAGGTTTAGGATTAGGTTTAGGGTAGAGTTTGTTTGAAGGTTAGGATTAGGGTTAGGGTTAGGCTTAGGGTTAGGATGAGGGTTCGGATTACGGTTTGCATTAGGGTGAGGGTGAAGCTGAGGATTAGGGTTAGGTTTAGTGTCAGGGTTAGGTTTAGTGTTAAGGTTAGGTATAGGGTTAGGGTTAGGGTTAGGTTTATGGTGAGGGTTAGGGTTAGGTTTAGGCTTAGGGTTAGGCTGAGGATGAGGCTGAGGGTGAGGTTTATGGTTACCCTTATGGTTACTGTTACGGTTAGGGTTAGTGTTACTGTTAGGGTTAGTGTTAATGTTAGGATTAGGGTTCGAGTTATGGTGAGGTGGAGGGTGAAGTTTAGGGTTAGATTGAGGTTTAGGGTGAGCTTTAGGGTTAGGGTGAGGGTGAGGTTTAGGGTTAGAGTAAGTTTTAGAGGGAGGATTAGGGTGAGGTTTAGGGATAGCATTAGTGTTAGGGTTAGGGTGATGGTGAGGGTTAGGTTGAGGTTTAGGGATAGGATTAAGTTTAGGATTAGGGTTAGGGTGAGGTTGAGTGTGAGGGTTAGGGTGAGGGTTAAGTTTAGGCTTAGGATTAGGCTGAGAGTGAGGGTTGGGGTGAGGATTAGGGTTAGGGTGATGGTTAGGGTTAGGGTTAATGCTATTGTTAGGGTTAGAGTTACAGTGAGCGTGAGGGTTCGGGTTCGGGTTCGGGTTAGGGTTAGGGTGGGGTTAAGGGTTAGGGTTTGAGTGAGGGTGAGGGTGAGGTTTATGGTTAGATATAGTGTTAGGGGGAGAGTGAGGGTGAGCTTTAGGGATCGGGTTAGTGTTAGGGTTAGGGTGAGGGTGAGGGTTACATTGAAGTTTAGGGTTAGGCTTAGGGTTAGAGTTAGTGTGAGGGTTAGTTTTAGGGTTAGGTTTAGTGTTAGTGTGAGTGTAAGTGTTAGGGTGAGGTTTTGGGTTAGGGTGATGTTTATGGTTAGGATGAGGGTTAGGATTTGTGTTAGGGTTATTGTTAGGGTTAGGTTTAGGGTTTGGGTTAGGGTTAGAGTTAGGTTTAGGGTGAGGTTGAAGTTTAGGGTTAGAGTTAGCGTTAGGGTGAGGGTCAGGGTTAGGGTTAGTGTTAGGGTTAGGGTTAGTATTAGGGTGAGAGTTAGGGGGAGGGTTAAGGTAAGGGTTAGGTTTAGGGTTATGATTCAGGTAAGGCTGAAGGTGAGTGCGAAGTTTAGGGTTAGGTTTAGTGATAGGTTTATTGTTAGTGTTAGGGTTAGAGTGATGTTGAGGGTACGGGTGAGGGTGAGGATTAGGTTTAGGGTTAGGGTGAGGTTTAGGGTTAGGTTTAGGGTTAGGGTGAGGGTTAGGGTTAGGGTTAGGGTGAGGGTTAGGATGAGGATTAGGGTTACAATTAGGGTTAGGTTGAGGGCTAGGATGAGGGTGAGGATTAGGGTTAGTGTTAGGGTAAGGTTTAAGGTTAGGGTTAGGTTTAGGATGAGAGTTAGTATGAGGGTTAGGGTTACTGTGAGGGTGAGGGTTTGGGTGAGCATTAGGGTTAGGGTGAGGGTGAGTGTTAGCATTATGGTTAGGGTTAGGGTTAGGTTTAGGGTAAGGATTAGTGTTATTGTCAGTGTTAGGGTTAGAGTTATGGTAAGGGTGAGGGTGAGGTTGAGGCTTAGGTTTAGGGTTAGGGTGAGGTTTAGTTTTAGGGTTAGGATTAGGGTGAGGCTGAGGGTGAGGTTTAGGGTTAGGTTTAGGGTTAGTTTGAGGGTTAGGTTGAGAGTCAGGGTTAGGGTTAGTTTTAGGGTTAAGGTTAGGGTGAGGGTTAGGTTGAGGTTTAGGGTTAGTGTTAGAGTTAGGGCTAGGATTAGGGTTAGGGTTAGGGTGAGTGTGAGGGTTAGGTTGAAGGTTAGAGTTAGGATGATGTTTAGGCTGACGGTTAGGTTTCAGCTGAGGATTAGGGTTAGGGTGAGTATTACGGTTAGGGTGAGGGTGAGGGTTAAGATTAGGGTTATGTTTAGTGTGAGGGTAAGGGTTAGGGTGAGGGTTATGGAGAGGTTGAGGTTTAAGGTTAGCATTAGGGTTAGGTTTAGGATTAGGGTTAGGGTTCTGATTAGGGTTAGAGTGAGGGTGAGGGATTTGCTTAGGAAAGGCTTAGGGTTAGGGTTAGGTTGAGGATTAGGGTGAGGGTGAGGTTTAATTTGAGGATTATGGTTAGGGTCAGGATTAGGGTTAACGTTAGTGTTTGGGTTAGGGTTAGAGTGATGTTTAGGGTGAGGATGATGGTTAGGGTGGGGGTGAGCCTGAGAGTGATTGTGAGGGTGTAGGTGAGTGTTAGGGTGGTGCTGATGTTTGGGGTGATGGTGAGGGTTAGGGTAAAGGTGAGGGTGAGGGTTCGGTTAGGGTTAGGGTGAGGGTTAGGATTAGGGTTAGAGTTACTGTGAGGATAAGTGTTAGGGTGAGGGTTAGGGTGAGAGTGAGGGTTAGGGTTAGCGTTAGGGTTAGGGTTAGGTTTAGGATGAGGGTTAAGTTGAGGTTTAGGGTTAGTATGAGGGTGAGGGTTAGAGTTAGTTTTAGGGTGAGGATTAGGGTTAGGGTTAGGGTTAGAGTGAGGGTTAGTGTGAGGGTTAGTGTGAGCATGAGGGTGAGGTTGAGGGTGAGGTTGAGGGTTAGGGTTTAGGTGAGGGTCAGGTTTACGGTTAGGGTTAATGTTAGGGTGACGGTTAGGGTTAGGATGAGGGTTAGGCTGAGGGTTACGTTTAGGGTTAGGGTGAGGGTAAGGTTTAGAGTGAGGGTAAGGGTTACAGTGAGGGTGAGGGTTAGGTTTTGGATTAGGGTTAGGGTTAGGGTGAGGGTTTAGGGTTAGATTTATGATTAGTGTGAGGGTTTTGGTTTGGTTTAGATTTAGGGTGAGGGTTAGAGTTAGTGTTTAGATTACGGGTAGGGTTAGGGTTAGGATGTGGGTGAGGTTGAGGGTGAGGTTGAGGGTTAGGGTTAATGTGAGGGTTAGGGTTAGGAATAGCGTTAAGGTTGGGGTGAGGGTTAGGTTTAGGGTTAGGGTTAGGCTGAGGGTTAGGTTTAGGGTTCAGGTGAGGGTAAGGGTTAGGGTGAGGTTTAGGGTGAGGGTGAGGTTTAGTTTAAGGCTTAGGTTTAGGGTGAGTGTTAGGGTTAGGGTTAGGGTGAGAGTGAGGTTTAGGTTTAGGGTGAGGGTGAGGGTTAGTGATAAGGTTAGGGTTAGGGTCAGGGTCAGGGTCAGGGTTAGCGTTAGAGTTAGGGTGAGGGTGACTGTGAGGGTTAGGGTTAGGTTTAGGTTTAGGGTTAGGGTTAGGCTGAGGGTGAGGGTGAGGGTGAGGGTGAGGTTTAGGGTTAGGATGAGGGTTAGAGTTAGGGCTAGGGTTAGGGTTGGGTTGAGGGTTAGGGTTAGGTTTAAGAAGTGGGTTTGGCTGAGGGTTACGGTTATGGTTAGGGTGAGGTTTAGGGTTAGTGTGAGGGTTAGGATGATAGTTAGGCCGAGTGTTAGTTTTAGTGTTAGGGTGAGGTTAAAGGTTAGGGTGAGGGTGAGGGTTAGGTTTAGGGTTAGGTTTAGGGTTAGGGTGAGGGTTAGGGATAGGGTTAGGATTAGGGTGAGGGTTAAGGTGAGGGTTAGGGTTAGGGTTAGGGTTAGGGTGAGTTGTAGTTGAGGGTTAGGTTTAGGGTGAGGTTTAGGGTGACAGTGACGGTAAGGGTTAGGGTGAAGTTGAGGGTTTGGGATAGGGTTAGTGTCAGAGTTAGGCTTAGGGTTAGGGTTAGGGTGAAGGGTAAGTTGAGGGGGTAGGGGTAGGGTTAGGGTGAGGTATAAGGTTAATGTGAGGATTAGGGTTAGGGTTAGGGTTAGTGTGAGGATAAGGATAAGAGTGAGGGTTAGGGTGAGAGTGAGGTTTAGTGTTAGCGTTAGGGTTAGGGTGAGGGTTAGTGTGAAGGTTAAGTTGAGGGTTTGGTTTAGTATGAGGATGAGGGTTAGAGTTAGGTTTAGATTGAGGGTTAGGGTTAGGGTGAGGTTTAGGATCGGTTTAGGGTGAGGGTTCGGTTCAGGTTCGGGTGAGTTTTATGGTGTGGGTGACGGTGAGGGTTAGGGTGAGGGTTAGGGTTATGGTGAGGATTAGGGTTAGGGTTAGGGTTAGGGTTATAGTGAGGGTAAGGGTTAGGATGAGGTTTAGGGTGAGGGTGAGGTTTAGGGATAACGTTAGAGTTAGGGTGAGGGTTAGTGTTAGGGTTAGGGTGAGGGTGAGGGGTAGTGTGAGGTGTAGGGTTAGGGTTAGTGTGAGGGTTAGGGTTAATGTGAGGATTAGTGTTAGGGTTAGGGTTAGTGTGAGGATAAGGATAAGTGTGAGGGTTAGGATGAGAGTGAGGTTTAGTGTTAGCGTTAGGGTTACGGTGAGGTTTAGGGTGAGGATTAAGGTGAGGATTAGGGTTAGGGTTAGGGTTATAGTCAGGGTAAGGGTTAGGATGAGGTTTAGTTTGAGGGTGAGGTTTAGGTATAGCGTTAGAGTTAGGTTGAGGTTTAGGGTGAGGGTTAGGATCCAGGTTAGGTTAGGTGAGGGTGAGGGTTATTGTTAGGTTTAGGGTTAGGTTTAGGGTCATGGTAAGGCTTAAGGTGAGGGTTAGGGTGAGGGTGAGGGTTAGGGTTAAGTTGAGGGTTAGGGTGAGGGTTAGGGTGAGAGTTCAGTTGAGGGTTTGGGTTAGGGTTAGGGTGAGGTTGAGGTTGAGGGTGAGACTTAGGGTTAGGTTTAGGGTGAGGATGGGGTTTAGGTTTAGTGTTAGTGTTAGGGTTAGGGTGAAGGATAGGGTGAGGGTAAGGGTTAGAGGGAGGTTTAGTGGAAGGGTGAGGGTTAGGGATAGCATTAAGGTTAAGGATAGGTTTACGGTGAGAGTTAGGGTTAGTGTTAGGGTTACGGTGAGGGTTAGGGTTAGGGTTAGGTTTAGGGCGAGGGTTAGGGTTAGGGATAGGGTGACGATGAGGGTAAGGGTTAGGGTGAGTACTAGGGTTAGGTTTAGGGTTAAGGTAAGGTTTAGGTTTAGGGTGAAGGTGAGAGTGAGAGTTAGGTTTAGGATTAGGCTTAGGTGTAGGCTTAGGCTTAGGTTGAGGGTGAGGGTGAGTGTCAGAGTTAGGTTTAGTGTGAGGGTTAGGTTTATGGTTATTTTTAGGGTGAGAGTGAGGGTGAGGGTTAGGGTGAGGTTGAGGGTGAGGTTGAGGGTTAAGGTTTTGGTGAGGGATAGTATTAGGGTTAAGGTTAGTGTGAGGTTTAGGGTTATGGTTAGTGTTAGGATGAGGTTAGGTTTAGGGGTAGGGTGAGGGTAAAGTTTAGGGTGAGGTTGAGGGTTAGGGGTAGGATTAGGGTTTGGGTTAGGGTGAAGGTCAGGGATAGGTTTAGGATTAGCGTGAGGGTTTTGTTTAGGGTTAGGTTTAGAGTCAGGGTGAGAGTGAGGGTGAGGGTTAGCGTTTGGATTAAGGTTAGGGTTAGGGTTAAGCTGAGGTTGATGTTGAGGATGAGGGTTAGGGTTAATGTGAGTTTTAGCGTTAAGGTTAGGGTGAGGGTTAGGTTTAGGGTTAGGATGAGGGTAAGGGTTAGGGCGAGGGCTAGGGAGAGGGTGAGGGTTAGGGATAGGGTTAGGTTGAGGTTTAGGGTTCAGGTGATGGTTAGGGTTAGTGTGAGTGTTAGTGTTAGGACTAGGGTTAATTTTAGGGTGAGGGTTAGTGTTAGGGTGACTTATAGCGTTAGGGTGAGTGTTATGGTTAGGGTTAGGGTTAGTGTTAGCTTTAGAGTTATTGTTTGGGTTAGGGTTAAGGTTACGTTGAGGGTGAGGGTGAGGTTAATTGTTAGGGTGAGGGTTACCATTAGGGTGAGGGTTATGGTTAGCATTAGGGTTAGTGTTAGGTTAAGGGTTTTTGTTAGGGTTAGGGTTAGGGTTAAGGTTATGGTGAGAGTGAGGGTGAGGGTAAGTTTTAGGATTAGGTTGAGGTTTAAGTTTAAGGTTAGGGTTAGAGTTAGGGTTAGGGTGAGGGTGAGGGTGAGGGTGAGGTTTAGAGTTAGTGTTAGGGGGAGGGTTAGGGTGAGGGTTAGGGTTAGGGTTAGGGTTAGTGTTAGGATTAGGGGTAGGGTGAGGTTGAGTGTGAGGGTTAGGCTTAGGGTTAGTCTGAGGGTGAGGGTGAGGGTTAGGTTTAGGATTTGGGTGAGGTTTAGGATGAGGTTAAGGTTAGGATTAGGGTTAGGATGAGGGCAGGTGTGAGGGTGAGGTTTAGGGTTAGCAATATGGTGAGGTTTAGGATTAGGGTTAGGTTAGGGTGAGGGTTACTGTTAGGGTTACAGTGAGGGTGAGGTTTAGTGTTAGGGTGATGGTTAGAGTTAGGGTTAGGGTGAGGGTGAGGTTTAGGGTTAGAGTTAGGGTTAGTGTTAGGGTTAGAGTTAGGGTGAGTGTTAGGGTGTGGGTTAGGGTGAGGGTTAGAGTTCGGGTTACGCTTAGGCTTAGGCTTAGGCTGAGCATGAGGGTGAGGTTTAGGGTTAGGTTTAGGGTGAGGGTTAGGGTTAGATTCAGGGTGAGGGTTAGGATGAGGTTTGTGGTTATGGTTATGGTTAAGGTTAGTTTTAGGGTTACGATTAGGGTTAGTTTTAGGGTTAAGGTTAGGGTGAGGTTTTGGGTTAGGTTTAGGGTTAAGTTTAGGATTAGGGTTAGGGTTAGGGTTATTGTTAGTGTTATGGTTAGTGTTAAGTTTGCGGTGAGGGTGAGGCTCAGGGTGAGGGTTATGGTTAGTGTTAGGGTTTGGGTTAGGGTTAGTATTATTGTTAGGGTTCGGGTTAGAGTTACGGTCATGGTGAGAGTGAGGGTGAGGGTTAGGGTGAGGTTTAGGGTGAGGTTTAGGGTTAGGGTAAGGGTTAGGGTGCTGGTGAGGTTTAGGGTTAGAATTAGGGTGAGGGGGAGTATTAGGGTGACGTTTAGGGTTAGGTTTAGTGTTACCATTAGGGTGAAGGTGAGGGTTTGGTTGAGGTTTAAGGATAGGGTTAGTGTTAGGATTAGGGTTAGGGTGATGGTGAGGGTTAGGGTTAGTGTTATTGTTAGGGTTAGGGTTCGAGTTAAAGTGAGGGTGAGGGTGAAGGTAGGGTTAGGATTAGGGTTAAGCTGAGGTTTAGGTTTAGGTTTAGAGATAGGGTTAGGGTGAGGGTGAGGTTTAGGGTTAAAGTTAGGGTTAATGTTAGGGTTAGGCGAAGGGTTAGAATGAGACTGAGCGTGGGCGTGAGGATTCGGGTTAGGGTTAGTGTTAGGGTTAGAGTTAGGGTTAGGGTTAGGGTTAGGGTAAGGGTTAATGTTAGTGTTATGGTTAGTGTTAGGTTTAAGTTTGCAGTGAGGGTGAGGCTGAGTGTGAGGTTTATGGTTAGGGTTAGGGTTATGGTTAGTGTTATTGTTAGGGTTAGGGTTAGAGTTACGGTGAGGGTGAGGGTGAGGGTTAGGGTTAGGTGACATTTAGGGTGAGGTTTAGGGTTTGGGCTAGGTTGAGGGTGAGGATTAGGTTTTGAGTTAGGGTTAGTGGGAGGGTTAGGGTGAGGGTTAGGGTTAGGTTGATTTTTAGGGATAGGGTTAGGGTTAGGATTAGGGTTAGGGCGAGGGTGAGTGTGAGGGTTAGGGTTAGGGTTAGGCTTAGGCTTAGGGTTAGGCTGAGGTTGAGGGTGGGAGTGAGCGTTTGTGTTACAGTGACGGTGAGGATTAGAGTTAGGGTGAGGGTTAGGATGAGGGTTAGGGTTACAGTGAGGGTGAGGGTTAGGGTTAGGGTGAGGGTTACGTTTAGGATTAGGGTTAGGGTGAGGGTGAGGGTTAGGATTAGGGTTAGAGTTAGGTTTATTTTTAGTTTTATGGTTAAGGTTACTTTTGGAGTGAGTGTGAGGCTGAGGGTGAGGGTTAGGGTTAGGATTAGGTTTAGGCTTAGGATTAGTTTTTGGGTGAGGGTGAGATTGAGGGTGAAGTTTAGGGTAAGGGTGACGTTTAGTGTTACAGTTAGCTTGAAGGTTACGATGAGGGTTAGGGATAGATTGATTATTAGGGTGAGGGTGAAGGTAAGGGTAAAGTTGAGGGATAGGCTATGGGTGAGGGTTAAGAAAAGGGTCAGGGTTAGGGTTAGGGTGAGGGTTAGGGTAAGTGTGAGGGTTAGGGGTTAGGGTGAGGGTGAGGGTTAGATTGAGGATTAGGATTAGGGTTAGTGTGAGGTTTAGGGTGAGGATAAGGGTTTAGGGTTAGGTGAGGATAAGAGTTAGAATTAGGGTTAGGGTGAGGGCTAGGGTGAGGCTGGGGGTTAGGGTTAGAGTTAGGGTTAGGGTGAGGTTTTGGGTTAGGATGAGTTTTATGGTTAGTGTGAGGGTTAGTGTTAGGGTTATGGTTAGTGTTAGGTTGGGGGTATGTGTTAGGGTGATGGTTAGGGTTAGGGTGAGGGTTACAGTTAGGTTGAGGGTTAGGGTTCGTGTTAGCGTTATTTTTAATTTTAGGTTAAGGGTTAGCTTGAGGGTGAGGATGAGGGTGAGGGTTAGGGTTAGTGTGAGGTTTAGGGTTAGTATTAGGGTTAGAGTTAGGGTTAGGGTTAGGGTGAGGGTTAGCGTTAGTGTTAGGGTTAAGGTTAGGGTGAGGGTTAGTGTGAGGGTTAGGGTTAGAGTTAGGGTTAAGGTTAGGATTATGATTAGGGTGAGGGTGAGTGTGTGGGCTAGGCTTAGGTTTAGAATAAGGCTTAGCATTAGGCTGAGGGTGAGGTTGAAGGTGAGGGTTAGGTTTAGGGTGAGTGTTAGGATTAGGGTTAGGGTGAGGGTGGGTGAGGGTTAGGGTTAGGATTAGGGTTAGGCTGAGGGCTAGGGTGAGGGTGAGGTTTAGGTTTATGGTTAGGGTGAGATTTAAGGTTAGGTTTAGGTTGAGGGTGAGGTTTAATTTTAGAGTTAGTGTTAGGGTGAGGGTTAGGGTTAGGGTTAGTGTTAGGGTAAGAGTGAGGGTTAGGGTTATGGTTAGGATTAGGTTTAGGGTTACTGTGAGGGTGAGTGTGAGGTTTACTGTGAGGGTTAGGGTTGGTCTTAAGGTTAGGCTGTGGGTGATGATGAGGGTGAGGGTTAGGGTTAGGGTGAGGTTGAGGTTTAGGGTTAGAGTTAGTGTTAGTGTTAGGGTTAGTGTGAGAGTGAGTATTAGGTTTAGGTTGTGGGTGAGGGTCAGGATTAGGGTGATGCTTAGGGTTATGGTCAGGGTGAGGGTTAGGATGAGGGTTAGGGTTATTGTGAGGATTAGGGTGAGGGTGACAGTAAGGGTAAAGTTGAGGGTTAGGTTGAGAGTGAGGATTACGGTAAGGGTGAGTGTTGGGGCTAGGGTGAGGGTTAGGGTTAGGGTTAGGGTTAGGGTGTGGTTTAGATTGAGGATTCGTTTTTGGGGTTAGTGTGAGGTTTAGGGTGAGTATGAGGGTTAGGGTTGGGTTGAGGGCTAGGGTGAGGATGAGGGTTAGGATTAGGGTTAGGGTGAGTGGTAGGTTTTGGGTGATAGTTAGGGTTAGTGTGAGGGTTAGTGTTAGGGTTAGGGTTAGTGTTAGCGTGAGGGTAAGTGTTAGGGTGTGGTTTAGGGTTAGGGTGAGTGTTATGGTTAGAATGAGGGTTAGGGTTAGGTTTAGGGTTATTTTTAGGGTTAGGGTTAGGGTTAGGATGAGGGTCAGGGTTAGGATTAGGGTTACCGTGAGCGCTAGGGAGAGAGTGAGGATTAGGTTTAGGGTTAGGCTTAGGCTTAGGGTTAGGCTGAGGCTGAGGGTGAGGTTGAGGGTTCGGGTTAGCATGATGGTTAGGGTCATGGTTAGGGTGAGGGTTAGGATGAGGGTTAGGTTTAGGTGAGGTTTAAGGTGAGGGTGACAGTAAGGGTCAAGATGAGTGTTAGAGTGAGGATTAGGGTTAGGGTTAGGGTGAGGGTGAGGATAAGATTGAGGATAGTGTTAAGGTTAGAGTGAGTTTTAGGGTGATAATGAGGGTTAGAGTTAGGGTGAGGGCTAGGGTGAGGGTGAGGGTTAGGGATAGGTTTAGGTTGAGGTTTAGGGTTAAGGTGATGATTAGGGTTAGTGTGAGGGTTAGTGTTAGGACTAGGATTAGTTTTAGGGTGAGGGTTAGTGTTAGGGTGAGTTATAGCGTTAGGGTGAGGGTTATGGTTATGGTTAGGGTTAGTGTTAGCTTTAGGGTTATTGTTTGTGTTAGGGTTAAGGTTACGTTGAGGGTGAGATTTAGGGTAAGTGTTAGGGTGAGGGTTAGCGTTAGGGTGAGGGTTATGGTTACGGTTAGGGTTAGTGTTAGGTTTAGGGTTATTGTTAGGGTTAGGGTTAGGGTTAAGGTTACTGTGAGGGTGAGGGTGAGGTTAAGGTTTAGGGTTAGGTTGAGGTTTAGGTTTAGGGTTAGAGTTAGAGTTAGGTTTAGGGTGAGGGTGAGGTTCAGGTTATACTTAGTGTTAGGGGGAGGGTTAAGGTGAGGGTTAGGGTTAGGGTTAGGGTTAGGGTTAGGATTAGGTTTAGGGTGAGGTTAGGGTTAGGGTTAGGGTTAGGGTTAGTATGAGTGTGAGGGTGAGGGATAGCTTTAGGATTTGGGTGAGGTTTAGGATGAGGTTAAGGTTAGGATTAGGGTTAGGATGAGGGCAAGTGTGAGTGTGAGAGTTAGGGTTAGCATTATGGTGAGGTTTAGGATTAGGGTTAGGTTTATGGTTAGGGTGAGGGTTACTGTTAGGGTTACAGTGAGGTTGAGGTTTTGCGTTAGGGTGAGGGTTAGAGTTAGGGTTAGGGTGAGGGTGAGGTTAAGGGTTAGAGTTAGGGTTAGTGTTAGAGTTAGGGTTAGGGTGAGGGTTTGTGAGGGTTAGGGTGAGGGTTAGAGTTCGGGTTAGGCTTAGGCTTAGGCTTAGGCCGAGCGTGGGTTGAGGGTTAGGGTTAGGTTTAGGGTGAGGGTTAGGGTTAGGTTTAGGGTGAGGGTTAGGATGAGGTTTGTGGATATGGTTATGGTTAGGATTAGTTTTAGGGTTACGATTAGGGTTAGTTTTAGGGTTAGGGTTGGGGTGAGGGTTTGGGTTAGTGTTAAGGTTAAGTTTAGGATTAGGGTTAGGGTTAGGGTTATTGTTAGTGTTTTGGTTAGTGTTAAGTTTGCGGTGAGGGTGAGGCTCAGGGTGAGGGTTATGGTTAGTGTTAGGGTTTGGGTTAGGGTTAGTATTACTGTTAGGGTTAGGGTTAGAGTTACTGTCATTGTGAGAGTGAGGGTGAGGGTTAGGGTTAGCATTAGGTTTAGGGTGAGGGTGAGGGTTAGGGTTAGGCTTAGGCTTAGGGTTAGGCTGAGGGTGAGGCTGGGGTTGAGGATTAGGGTTAGGGTGATGGTTAGGGTTAGGGTTAGTGTTATTGTTAGGGTTAGGGTTAGAGTTAAAGTGAGGGTGAGGGTGCGGGTAGGGTTAGGTTTAGGGTTAAGCTGAGGTTTAGGGTTAGGTTTAGAGATAGGGTTAGGGTGAGGGTGAGGTTTAGGGTTAAAGTTAGGGTTAATGTTAGGGTTAGGCTTAGGGTTTGAATGAGGCTGAGCGTGGGCGTGAGGATTAGGGTTAGGTTTAGGGTTAGGGTTAGAGTTAGGGTTAGGGTTAGGGTAAGGGTTAATGTTAGTGTTATGGTTGGTGTTAGGTTTAAATTTGCAGTGAGGGTGAGGCTGAGGGTGAGGTTTATGATTAGGGTTAGGGTTATGGTTAGTGTTATTGTTAGAGTTAGGGTTAGAGTTAAGGTGAGGGTGAGGGTGAGGTTTAGGTGAGATTTAGAGTGAGGTTTAGGGTTAGGGTTAGGTTGAGGGTGAGGATTAGGTTTAGAGTTAGGGTTAGTGGGAGGGTTAGGGTGAGGGTTAGGGTTAGGTTGATTTTTAGGGATAGGGTTAGGGTTAGGATTAGGGTTAGGGTGAGGGTGAGTGTGTGGGTTAGGGTTAGGGTTAAGCTTAGGCTTAGGTTTAGGCTGAGGGTGAGGGTGGGAGTGAGCGTTTGTGTTACAGTGACGGTGAGGATTAGAGTTAGGGTGAGGGTTAGGATGATGGTTAGGGTTACAGTGAGGGTGAGGGTTAGGGTTAGTGTGAGGGTTAGGGTTAGGATTAGGGTTAGGGTGAGGGTGAGGTTTAGGATTAGGTTTAGAGTTAGGTTTATTGTTAGTGTTATGGTTAAGGTTATTTTTGGAGTGAGGGTGAGGCTGAGAGTGAGGGTTATGGTTAGGATTAGGGTTAGGGTTAGGATTAGGGTTAGGGTGATTGTGAGATTGAGGGTGAGGGTGAGGGTTTGTGTTAGGGTTAGGGAGAGATTTAGGTTTAGGATTAGGGTTATAGTTAGGGTTAGGGTTAGGGTGAGGTTAAGTGTTAGGGTGAGGGTTAGGTTTAGGGTTAGGGTTACAGATAGGTTGAGGGTTAGGTATCCTGCTAGGATTATTTTTAATTTTAAATTTAGTGTTACGCTGAGGGTGAGGGTGAGGGTGAAGGTTAGGGTTAGGGTTAGGGTGAGGTTTAAGGTTAGGATTAGGTTAGAGTTAGGGTTAGGGTTAGGGTCAGGTTTAGGGTTAGATTTAGGCTTAGCGTGAGGGTTAGTGTGAGGGATAGGGTTAGGGTTAGTGTTAGGTTAGGGTTAGGGTGAGGGTTAGTGTGAGGGTTAGGGTTAGGTTTAGGTTGAGGTTTAGGTATAGGGTTAGGGTTAGAGTTAGGGTTAGGTTGATTGTCAGGTTTAGGGTTAGAGTTAGGGTTAGTGTTAGGGTTAGGTTTAGGGTGATGATTAGTGTGAGGGTTAGAGTTCGGGTTAGGCTTAGGCGGATTGTGAGGGTGAGGGTTAGGATTAGGGTGAGGGTTAGCGTTAGGTTTAGGGTGAAGTTTTGGATGAGGTTTTTGGTTATGGTTAGGGTTAATGTTACTTTTAGGGTTAGGGTTAGTGTTAGGTTTAGGTTTATGGTTAGGGTTAAGGTGAGGTTTAGGGTTAGGGTTAGGCTTAGGGTTAAGGTTAGGTTTATTGTTAGTGTTATGGTTAGTGTTAATTTTGCAGTAAGGGTGAAGTTCAGGTTGAGGGTTATGGTTAGTGTTAGGGTTAGGTTTAGGGTTAAGGTTAGTGTTATTGTTAGGGTTAGGGTTAGAGTTATGGTCACGGTGAGAGTGAGGGTGAGGGTGAGGGTTAGGGTGAGGTTTAGGGTGAGCTTTAGTTTTAAGGTTAGGGTTAGGGTGCTGGTGAGGTTTAGGTTTAGAGTTAGGGTTAAGGGGAGGGTTAGGGTGAGGGTTAGGTTTAGGATTAGGGTTAAAGATAGGTTGAGGGTTAGGGTTCCTGCTAGTGTTATTTTCAATTTTATGTCTAGGGTTATGTTGAGGGTGAGGGTGAGGGTTAGGGTTAGGGTTAGGGTTAGGTTTAGGCTTAGAGTGAGGGTTAGTGTGAGGGTAGGTTTAGGGTTAGTGTTAGGTTATGGTTAGGGTGAGGGTTAATCTGAGGGTTAGGGTTAGGGTTAGGGTTAGGGTTAGGTTTAGGTTGAAGTTTAGGTATAGGGTTAGAGTTAGAGTTAGGGTTAGGTTGATAGTGAGGTTTAGGGTTAGAGTTAGGGTTATTGTTAGGGTTAGGTTTAGCGTGAGGGTTAGGGTGAGGGTTAGAGTTCGGGTTAGGCTTATGCGGATTGTCAAGGTGAGGGTTAGGTTTAGGGTGAGGGTTAAGCCTTAGGTTTAAGGTGAGGGTTTGGATGAGGTTTTTGGTTATGGTTAGTGTTAGTGTTACTTTCAGGGTTAGGGATAGGTTTACGGTTAGGGTTAAGGTGAGGGTTAGTTTTAGGGTTAGGCTTAGGGTTAAGGTTAGGGTTATTGTTAGTGCTATGGTTAGTGTTAATTTTGCAGTGAGGGTGAGGCTCATTTGAGGGTTATGGTTAGGGTTAGGTTTAAGGTTAGTGTTATTGTTAGGGTTAGGGTTAGAGTTACGGTCACGGTGAGATTGAGGGTGAGGGTGAGGGCTAGGGTGAGTTTTAGGGTGAGGTTTAGGTTTAAGGTTAGGGTTAGGGTGCTGGTGAGGTTTAGGTTTAGAGTTAGGGTTAAAGGGAGGGTTAGGGTGAGGGTTAGGTTTAGGTTTAGTGTTAGCATTAGGGTGAGGGTGAGGGTTAGGTTAAGGTTCAGGGATAGGGTTAGGGTTAGGGTTAGGGTTAGGGTCAGTGTGAGGGTGAGGGTTAGGGTTAGGCTTAGGCTTAGGCTTAGGCTTAGGCTAAGGGTGAGGATGGGAATGATGATTAGGGTTAGGGTGATGGTTTGGGGTTAGGGTTAAGGTGAGGTTTAGGGTTATGTTTAGAGATAGTGTTAGGGTGAGGGTGAGGTTTAGGATTAGAGTTAGGGTTAATGTTAGGGTTAGGCTTAGGGTTAGGCTGAGGCTGAGGGTGGGGGTGAAGATTAGGGTTAGGGTTAGGTTTAGGGTTAGAGTTAGGGTTAGGGTTAGGGTATGGGTTATTGTTAGTGTTATGGTTAGGGTTAAGTTTGCAGTGAGAGTGAGGCTGAGGGTGAGGTTTATGGTTAGGGTTAGGGTTAGGATTAGGGTTACTGTGACTGTGAGTGTGAGGGTTAGGGTTAGGGTTAGGCTTAGGCTTAGGGTTAGGCTGAGGGTGAGGGTGGGGGTTAGGGTTAGTGTCATGTTGAGGGTGAGGATTAGGGTTAGGGTGAGTGTTAGGATGAGGGTTAGTGTTATGGTGAGGGTAAGGTTTAGGGTTAGGGTGAGGGTTAGGGTTAGGATTAGGGTTAGGGTGAGGGTGAGGGTTAGAGTTAGGGTTAGGGTTAGGGTTATTGTTAGTGTTATGGTTAAGGTTACCTTTGAAGTGAGGGTGAGGATTAGGGTTAGGATTAGGGTTAGGGTGAGGTTGAGGTTTAAGGGTGAGGTTGAGGGTTAGGGTTAGGTTTAGGGTGAGGTTTAAGTTTAGGGTGAGGGTTAGGGTTAGTGTGAGGGTTAGTGTTAGGGTTATGGTTAGGTTTAGGGTCAGGGTTAGAGTTAGGGTTAGTGTTAGGGTTAGGGTAAGGGTGAGGGTTAGTTTGAGGTTTAGGGTTAGGGTTAGGTTTAGGATTAGGTTTGGGTGAGGGTGAGTGTGAGGGTTAGGGTTACGCTTAGGCTTAGGCCGAGGGTGAGGGTGGGTGTGAGGATTAGTGTTTGGTGATAGTTAGGTTTAGAATTAAAGTGACGGTTAGGATGAGGTTTAGGGTTACGATTAGGGTGAGGGCTATGGTGAGGGTGAGGTTAGTGTTAGGGTTAGGCTTAGGCTGAGGTTTAGGCTGAGGGTGAGATTGAGGGTGAGAGTTACGGTTAGGTTGATGGTTAGGGTTACGGTTAACTTGAAGGTTAGAATGAGGTTTAGGGATAGGGTGAGTGTTAGGGTGAGGGTGATGGTAAGGGGAAAGTTGAGGGTTAAGGTGTGGGTGAGGGTTAAGATAAGGGTGAGGGTTAGGGTTAGGGTGAGGGTTAGGGTAAGTGTGAGGGTTAGGGATTAGGGTGAGGATGAGGGTTAGGTTTAATGTGAGGTTTAGGATGAGGATGAGGGTTAGGGTTAGGTGAGGATAAGGGTTAGAATTAGCGTTAGGTTGTGGGCTAGGGTGAGGGTGAGGGTTAGGGTAAGGGTTAGGGTTAGGGTGAGGTTTAGGGTTAGGGTGAGTGTTATGGTTAGTGTGAGGGTTAGTGTTAGGGTTAGGGTTAGGGTTAGGGTGAGGGTAAGTGCTAGGGTGAGGGTTAGGGTTAGGGTGAGGGTTACAGTTAGGGTGAGGTTTAGGTTTAGTGTTAAGGTTATTTTTAATTTTAGGTTTAGGGTTACATATAGGGTGAGGTGAGGTTGTGGGTTAGGGTTAGGGTTAGGGTGAACTTTAGGGTTAGGATTAGTGTTAGAGTTAGGGTTAGGTTTAGGGTGAGGTTTAGGGTTAGAGTTAGGCTTAGGGTGAGGGTTAGTGTGAGGGTTAGGGTTAGGGTTAGGGTTATGTTACAGTTAGAGTGGGGGTTAGTGTGAAGGTTAGGGTTAGAGTTAGGGTTAGTGTTAGGATTAGGGTTAGGGTGAGGGTGAGTGTGTGGGTTAGAGTTCGGTTTAGGGTTAGGCTTAGGTTTAGGCTGATGATGAGGTTGATGGTGAGGTTTAGGTTTAGGGTGAGTGTTAGGATTAGGGTTAGGGTGAGGGTTAGGATGAGGGTTAGGGATAGGATGAGGGTTAGGGTGATTGCTGGGGTAAAGGTGAAGTTTTGGGTTAGGGTTAGGGTGAGGTGTAGGGTAAGGGTTAGTGTGAGGGTGAGGTTTAATTTTAGAGTTAGGGTTAGGGTGAGGGTCAGGGTTAGGGTTAGTGTTTGGGTTAGGGTTAGATTTAGTGTTAGTGTTTGGTTGAGGGTTAGGGTTATGGTTAGGATTAGGTTTAGGGTGAGGGTGAAGGTGAGTGTGACGGTTAGTGTTATGGTTAGGCTTAGTGTTAGGTTGAGGGTTAGGGTGAGGTTGAGGGTTTGGGAGAGTTTTAGGGTTAGAGTTAGTGTTTGTGTGAGGGTTAGTGTTAGGGTTAGGGTTAGGGTTAGGCTGAGACTGAGGGTGAGGTTGAGGGTTAGGGTTAGCATGATGGTTAGGGTTATGGTTAGGGTTATGATGAGGTTTAGGGTTAGGATGAGGGTTAGGATGAGGTTTAGGGTTAGGATTAGGGTTACGTTGAGGGCAAGGGTGTGTTTGAGGGTTTGTTTTGGCATTATGGCATGGTTTAGGATTAAGGTTAGGTTTAGGGTTAGGGTGAGTGTTAGGGTTAGGGTTACGGTGAGGTTGAGGTTTAGAGTTAGGTTGAGGGCTTGGGTTAGGGTTAGGTTTACAGTGAGGTTGAGGGTTAGGGTTAGTGTTAGGGTTAGGTTTATTTTTAGGGTTTGGGTTAGAGATATGGTGAGCGTGAGGGTGAGGGTGAGGTTTAGGATTAGGGTGATGGTGAGGTTTCGGGATAGAGTTAAGGTTAGGGGAAGAGTTAAAGTGAGGGTTATTGTTAGGGTTAGGGTTAGTGTTAGGTTTAGGGTTATTGTTAGGGTTAGGGTTAGCGTTAAGGTTACGGTGAAGGTGAGGGTGAGGGTAAGGGTTAGGATTAGGGTGAGGCTTAGGTTTAGGGTTGGGGTTAGAGGTAGGGTTAGGGTGAAGGTGAGGTTTAGGTTTAGAGTTAGGGTTAGGGTGAGCATTACGGTGACTGTAAGGGTTAGCGTTAGGGTTAGGTTTAGTGTTAGGATTAGGGTTAGGGTGAGGTTGAGTGTGAGGGTTAGTGTTAGGGTTAGGCTGAGTGTGAGGTTGAGGGTTAGGGTTAGGGTGAGGGATTTGGTTAGGGTTAGGATTAAGGTGAGGTTTAGGATGAGGTTTAGTGTTAGGATTAGGGTTAGCATGAGGGCAAGTGTGAGGGTGAGGGTTAGGGTTAGAATTATGGCGAGGTTTAGGATTAGGGTTAGGTTTAGTGTTAGGGTGAGGGTTAGGGTTGGGGTTAGTGTTAGGGTGAGTGTGAGGGTTAGGATTAGGTTTAGGGTTAGGGTTATTGTTAGTGTTATGATTAAGGTTAAATTTAAGGTGAGGGTGAGGCTCAGGGTGAGGTTTAGGGTTAGGGTTATGGTGAGGTTTCGGGTTAGGTTTAAGGTTAGGTTTAGGGTGAGGGCTTGGGTTAGGGTTAGGGTTACGGTGAGGGTGAGGTTTAGGGTTAGGGTTTGGGTTAGGGTTATTTTAGGGTTTGGGTAACGGTTAAGCTGAAGGTAAGGGTGAGGGTTAGGTTAGGGTTAGGGTGAGGTTTAGGTTTAGGGTTAGGTTTAGAGTTAGGTTTAGGGTGATGGAGAGGTTTAAGGTTAGAGTTAGGGTTAGTGTTAGGGTTAGGGTTAGTGTGAGGGTTAGGGTGTGGGTTAGAGTGACGGTTATGGTTAGCTTTAGGGTGAGGGTTAGGGTTATGTTTAGGGTGAGGTTTAGGATGAGGTTTAGGGTTAGGTTTAGGGTTATGGTTAGTTTTAGGGTTAGGATTAGTGTTAGGGTTAGGGTTAGGGTGAGGGTTAGGGTTAGGGTAAGGGTTAGGGTTTGGCTTAGGGTTAGGGTTAGGGTTATTGTTAGTGTTATGGTTAGTGTTAAGTTTCCGGCGAGGGTAAGGCTCAGGGTGAGGGTTATGGTTAGTGTTAGTGTTTGGTTTAGGGTTAGTATTATTATTAGGGTTTGGGTTAGAGTTACGGTCATGGTGAGGGTGAGGGTGAGGGTTAGGGTGAGGTTTAGGGTGAGGTTTAGGGTTAGGGTTAGGGTTAGGTTTAGGGTACTGGTGAGGTTTAGGGTTAGAGTTAGGCGGAGGGGGAGGGTTAGGGTGAGGGTTAGGGTTAGGTTTAGTTTTAGTATTAGGGTGAGGGTGAGGGTTAGGTTGTGGTTTAGGGATAGGGTTAGGGTTAGGATTAGGGTTAGGGTGAGGGTGAGGGTGAGGGTTATGGTTATGCTTAGGCTTTGGTTTAAGCTGAGGGTTAGACTGGGGTTGAGAATTTGGTTTAGGGTGAGTGTTAGGGTTAGGGTTAGGGTTAGGGTAAGGGTTAATATTAATGTTATGGTTAGGTTTAAGTTTGCAGTGAGAGTGAGGCTGAGGGTGAAGTTTATGGTTAGGGTTAAGGTTATGGTTAGTGTTATTGTTAGGGTTAGAGTTAGAGTTTGGTGAGGGTGAGGGTGATGGTGAGGGTTAGGGTTACGGTGAGATTTATTGTAAGGTTTAGTGTTAGGGTTAGGTTGAGAGTGAGGATTAGGTTTAGAGTTTGGGCTATTGGGAAGGTTAGGTTGAGGGTTAGGGTTAGGTTGAATTTTAGGGATAGGGTTAGGGTTAGGGTAAGGGTTAGGGTGAGGTTGTGTGTGAGGGTTAGGGTTAGGGTTAGGGTTAGGCTCAGGCTTAGGCTGAGGGTGATGTTGGGGGTGAGGGTTAGTTTTACACTGAGAGTGAGGATTAGGGTTAGTGTGAGGGTTAGGATGAGGGTTAGAGTTACAGTGAGGGGGAGCGTTAGGGTTAGGGTGAGGGTTAGGGTTAGGATTAGGGTTAGGGTGAGGTTGAGGGTTAGGATTGGGGTTAGGGTTAGGTTTATTGTTAGTGTTATGGTTAAGGTTACTTTTGGAGTGAGCATGAGGCTGAGGGTGAGGGTTAGGGTTAGGATTAGGGTTATGGTTAGGATTAGGGTTAGGGTGAGTGTGAGATTGAGGGTGAGGGGAAGGTTTAGGGTGATGGTTAGTGTTATGGTTAGCTTGAAGGTTAGGATGAGGTTTAGGGATAGATTGAGTGTTAAGGTGAGGGTGAAGTTGAGGGTTAGGCTGTAGGTGAGGGTTAAGATAAGTGTGAGGGTTAGGGTGAGGGTTAGGGTAAGTGTGACGGTTAGGGGTTAGGGGGAGGGGGAGGTTAGATTGAGGATTAGGGTTAGGGTTAGTGTGAGGTTTAGGGTGAGGATAAGGGTTGAGGGTTAGGTGAGGGTAAGCGTTAGAATTAGGGTTAGGGTGAGGGCTAGGGTGAGGTTGATGGTTAGGGTTAGGGTTAGGGTTAGGGTGAGGTTTAGGGTGAGGGTGAGTGTGAGTGTTAGGGTTACAGTGAGGATTAGTGTTACGGTTACGGTTAGTGTTAGGGTGATGGTTAGGGTTAGGGTGAGGGTTACAGTTAGGTTGAGGGTTAGGGTTCGTGTTAGGGTTATTTTTAATTTTAGGTTTAGGGTTACATTCAGGGTGAGGGTGAGGGTGAGGGTTAGGGTTAGGGTTAGTGTGAGGTTTAGAGTGAGGATGAGGGTTAGGATTAAGTTGAGGTCTAGGGTGAGGATGAGGGTTAGGTTTAGGGTTAGGGTGAGTGTTAATGTTAGGGTGATTGTTAGGGTTAGTGTGAGGGTAAGTGTTAGGGTGAGAGTTAGTGTTAGGGTGAGGTTTATGTTTAGAATGAGGGTTAGGGTTAGGTTTAGGGTTATTTTTAGGGTTAGCGTTAGGGTTAGGATGAGAGTCAGGGTTAGGATTAGGGTTAGGGTAAGGGCTAGGGTGAGGGTGAGGATTAGGGTAGAGTTAGGCATAGGCTTAGTGTTAGGCTGAGGCTGAGGGTGAGGTTGAGGGTTAGGGTTAGCATGATGGTTAGGGTCATGGTTCAGGTGAGGGTTAGGATGAGGATTAGGGTTAGGGTGAGGGTGACATTAAGGGTCAAGTTGAGGGTTAGGGTGAGGATTAGGGTTAGGGTTAGGGTGATGGTGAGGATTAGATTGAGGAGTAGTGTTAAGTTTAGAGTGAGGTTTAGGGTGAGGATGAGGGTTAGGGTTATGGTGAGGGTTAGTGTTAGGACTATTGTTAGTTTTATTGTGAGGGTTATGGTTATGGTTAGGGTTAGGGTTAGTTTTAGGGTTATTGTTAAGGTTAGGGTTAGGGTTAAGGTTACGTTGAGGGTGAGGTTAAGGGTAAGGTTTAGGGTTAGGGTGAGGTTTAGGTTTAGCGTTAGGGTTAGGGTTATTGTTAGTGTTATGGTTAGTGTTAAGTTTGCGGTGAGGGTGAGGCTCAGGGTGAGGTTTAAGGTTAGTGTTAGGGTTAGGGTTTGTGTTAGGGTTAGTATTATTGTTAGGGTTAGGGTTAGAGTTAAGGTCATGGTGAGAGTGAGGGTGAGGGTTTGGGTGAGTTTTAGGGTGAGGTTTAGTGTTAGGGTTAGGGTTATGGTTAGGGTGCTCGTGAGGTTTAGGGTTATAATTCGGGTGAGAGTGAGGGTGAGTGTGAGGGTGAGGGTTAGGTTTAGTGTTAGCATTAGGGTGAGGGTGAGAGTTAGGTTGAGGTTTAGAGATCGGGTTATTGTTACAATTACGGTTAGGGTGACGGTGAGGGTTAGGGTTAGCCTTAGGCTTAAAGCTAGGCTGAGGGTGAGGCTGTTGGTGAGGATTAGGGTTAGGGTCATGGTTACGGTTAGGGTTAGTGTTATTGTTAGGGTTAGAGTTAGAATTACCATGAGGGTGAGTGTGCGGGTAGGGTTAGGGTTAGGGTTAGGCTGAGGTTTAGGGTTAGGTTTGAGATAGGGTTAGGGTGAGGGTGAGGTTTAGGGTTCAAGGTAGGGTTAGGGTTAGGGTTAGACTTAGGGTTAGGCTGAGGGTGAGGGTGGGGTGAGGATTAGGGTTAGGGTTAGGGTTAGAGTTAGTGTTAGGGTTATGTTTAGGGTAAGGGTTAATATTAGTGTTATGTTTAGGTTTAAGTTTGCTGTGAGGGTGAGGCTGAGGGTGAGATTTATGGTTAGGGTTAGGGTTATGGTTAGTGTTATTGTTAGGGTTGGGGTTAGAGTTATGGTGAGGGTGAGGGTGCGGGTTAGGCTTACGTTGAGATTTAGTGTGAGGTTTAGGGTTAGGGTTAGGTTGAGGGTGAGGATTAGGTTTAGAGTTAGGGTTAGTGGGTGGGTTAGGGTGAGGGGTAGGCTAATGGTTAGGGTTAGGCTTAGGGTTAGGCTGAGGGTGAGGATGAGGTTGAGGGTTAGGGTTAGGTTGAGGGTGAGGTTTAGGTTTAGAGTTAGGTTTGGGGGAGGGTTAGGGGGAGGGCTAGTGTTAGGGTTAGTGTTAGTGTTAGGATTAGGATTAGGGTTAGGATGAGGTTGAGTGTGAGGGTTAGGGTTAAGGTTAGGCTTATGGTTAGGCTGAGGGTGAGGGTGAGGGTTAGGGTTAGGGAGAGGTTTAGGGTTAGGATTAGGGTGAGGGATAGGATGAGGTTTAGGGTTAGGATTAGGATTAGGATGAGGGCAAGGGTGTGTGTGATGGTTAGGGTTAGCATTATGGCAAAGTTTAGGATTAGGATTAGGTTTAGGGCTAGGGTGAGTGTTAGGATTAGGGTTACTGTGAGGTTGAGGTTAAGAATTAGGGTGAAGGTTAGGGTTAGGTTTAGGGTGAGGGTGATGGTTAGGATTAGGGTTAGGATTAGGGTTATTGTTAGTGTTATGGTTAAGTTTTCAATGAGGGTGAGGCTGAAGGTGAGTGTTAGGGTTAGGGTTAGGGTTAGGGTGAGGGCTTGGGTTAGGTTTAGGGTTATGGTGAGGGTGAGGGTTAAGGTTAGTGTTAGGGTTAGGGTTACTGTTAGGGTTAGGTTTAGAGTTATGGTGAGGGTGAGGGTGAGGGTGAGGTTTAGGGTTAGGGAGAGTGTTAGTTTTATTGTTAGAATTAGGGTTAGGGGGAGAGTTAGGGTGAAGGTTAGGGTTAGGTTTAGTGTTAGGGTTAGGGTTTTTGTTAGGATTAGGGTTAGAGTTATGGTGAGGGTGAGGGTGAGTTTGAGGTTTAGGTTGAGGGTGAGGGTAAGGTTTAGGTTTAGAATTAGGGTTAGGGAGATAGTTAGGGTGAGGGTTGGGGTTAGGTTTTGTGTTAGGGTTAGGGTTAGGGTGAGGGTTAGGTTGAGGTTTAGGGTTAGGGGTAGGTTTAGGATTAGGGTTATGGTGAGTGTGAGTATGAGGGTTAGGGTTAGGGTTAGGCTTAGACTTAGAGTTAGGCTGTGGGTGAGAGTGGGGATGAGGATTAGGTTTTGGGTGATGGTTAGTGTTAGTGTTAGGTTTAGGGTTATGATTAAGTTTAGGGTTAGGATTAGGGTTAGGGTGAGGGCTAGGGTGAGGGTGACGGTTAGTGTTAGGGTTAGGCTCAGGCTTTAGGGTTAGGCTGATGGTGAGGTTGAGGGTCAGTGTTAGTGTTAGGGTGATGCTTAGGATTATGGTCAGGGTGAAGGTTAGGATGAGTGTTATGGTTAGGGTGAGGGATTTGGGTGAGGGTGATGGTAAGGGCAAAGCTGAGGGTTAGGCTGAGTGTGAGGATTAAGGTAAGGTCTAGGGTTAGGGTGAGGGTTAGGGTTAGGGTGAGGGTGAGGTTAAGATTGATGATTAAGTTTAGTGTTAGTGTGAGGTTTAGAATGAGGATGAGGGTTAGGGTTAGGGTGAGGGTAGGTTGAGGGTGAGGGTTAGGGTTAGGCTAAGGGTGAGGTTTAATGTTAGGGTGATGGTTAGGGTTAGTGTGAGTGTTATTGTTAGGGTTAGGGTTAGTGTTAGGGTGAGGTTAAGAGTAAGTTTGAGGGTTAGGTTTAGGGTGAGGGTTATGGTTAGAATGAGGGTTAGGGTTAGGGTTAGGGTTATTGTTAGGTCAGGGTTAGTGTTACATTTACGGTGAGGGTGAGAGTTAGGGTTTGGGTCAGGGTGTGGTTTATGTTTAGGGTTAGGGTTAGAGTTAGGTTTAGGGTGAGGGTTAAGTTTAGAGTTAGAGTTAGAGTTAGCGTTAGTGCTAGTGTTAGGGTTAGGGTGAGGGTCAGTGTGAGGGTTAGGGTTAGGCTTAAGCTTATGGTTAGGCTTAGGCTTAGACCGAACGTGAGTGTGAGGGTTAGGGTGAGGTTTAGGTTTATGGTTACGGTGAGGATTGGGTTAGGGTTAGTGATAGTGTTAGGGGTAGGGTTAGGGTGAGGGTGAGAGTAAGGGTAAAGGTGAGGGTTTGGGTTAGGATCAGGTTTAGATTGAATGTGAGTGTGAGGGTTATGGTTAGGGGTAGGGTTAGGCTTAGGGTTAGGGTGAGAGTTAGGGTTAGGGTTAGGGCTGGTGTTGGTGTTAGGGGTAGGGTTAGGGTGAGAGTTAGGGTGAAGGTGAGGATTAGGGTTAGGATTAGGATTAGGATTAAGTTGAGTGTGAGTGTGAGGGTTCGTGTTAGGGTTAGGGTTAGGGTGAGCTTGAGGGTTAGGGTTAGGGTTAGGGTGAGGTTTAGAGTTAGGGTCAGTGTTAGTGTTAGGGTTAGGGTGAGGGTTAGGGTAAGGGTTAGTGTTAGGGTTAGGGTTAGGGTGAGGGTTAGGATGAGGGTGAGGGTTAGGGTTAGGTTTAGGATTATGATTAGGGGTAGTGTTAGGGTGAGTGCTTGGGTTAGGCTTAGGGTTAGGATTAGGCTTAGCATTAAGATGAGGGTGAGGGTGAGTGTTAGGTTTAGGGTTCAGGTTAGGGTTAGCATTTGGGTGACAGTTAGTGTTCGGGTTAAGTTTAGGGTTAGGGTGATGGTTTTGAATTAGGTTTTCGGTTAAGGATTAGGGGGAGTGTTAGGATGAGGATTAGGTTGAGGATTAGGGTTAGGGCGATGGCTAGGTTGAGGGTGAGGATTAGGGTTATTGTTAGGGAGAGGTTAAGGGTTAGGGTTAGGGTTAGGGTGAGGGTTAGGATGAGGGTTAGGGTTATGGTGAGGGAGAGGGTTAGGGTTAGGGTGAGAGTTAGGTTGAGGATGAGGGTTAGGGTGAGGGTGAGGGTTAGGATTAGGGTTATGGTTAGGATTATTGTTAGTGTTATGGTTCTGGTTACCTTGGCAGAGATGGTGAGGCTGAGGTTGAGGGTTAGAGATAGGATTAGGGTTAGGTTTAGGTTTCGAGTTAGGATTAGTGTTATTGTATTAGGGTTAGAGTTCCGGTGAAGGTGAGGGTGAGGGTAAGCATGAGGGTTAGGGTTAGGGTTAGGGTGAGGTTTAGTGTCAGGGTTACGATTAGGTTTAGGGTGAGGGTGAGTATGAGGGTTAGGGTTATGATTAGGGTTTGGCTTAGGTTTAGGCTGAGGGCGAGGGTGAGTGTGAGGGTTGGTGTTAGTTTGAGGTTTAGGGTTAGGATTACAGTGAGTGTCAGCGTTAGCATTAGTTTGAGGGTTACAATTAGGTTTAGGATTAGGTTGAGGTTTAAGGTTAGGGTTAGGGTTTGGGTTAGAATGAGTTTTAGGGTTACAATTAGGGTTAGGGTGAGGGCTAGGGTGAGGGTGAGGTTTAGTGTTAGTGTTAGGGTGAGGTTTAGGTTTAGGGGGAGGGTTAGGGGGAGGGTTAAGTTTCGGGTTACATTGAGGGTGTGGGTTAGGTTTGAGGTGAGGGTTATGTTGAGTACTAAAGTGAGGGTGAGGGTTAGGATTAGGGTTAGGGTGAGGGTTAGGTTGAGGTTTAGGTTTAGGGTTAGGGTTAGGTTTAGGAATAGGGTTGGGCTGAGGGTGATGTTGGGGATGAGGATTAGGTTTAGAGTGATGGTTCCTTAATGGTTAGGTTGAGAGTTAGGATGAGGGTTAGGGTTAGGCTTAGGCTTAGGGTTAGGCTGAGGCTGAAGTCGATGGTGAGGGTTAGGGTTAGGGTGATGGTTACGGTTACAGTTAGTGTGAGGTTTAGGATGAGGGTTAGCTTTGGGGTGAGGGTTAGGATGAGGGTGACAGAGTAAAGGTGTGGGTTAGGCTGAGGGTGAGGGTTATTGTAAGGGTGAGGGTTCTGGTTAGGGTTAGTGTGAGGGTGAGGGTTAGATTGAGGATTAGTGTTAGGGTTAGTGTGAGGTTTAGGGTGAGGAGGCGTGTTAGGTTTAGGGTGAGGGCTAGGGTGAAGTTGAGGGTTAGGGTTTGGGTTAGGGTGAGGTTTAGGTTTAGGGTGATTGTTAGCGTTAGTGTGAGGGTTAGTATTAAGGTTAGTGTACATGTTAGGGTGAGGGTAACTGTTTGGGTAAGGTTTAGGTTTAGGGTGAGGTTTAGGATTAGCGTTAGGGTTAGGGTTAGGGTGAGGGTGAGGTTTAGGGTTAGAGTTAGGGTTAGGGTGAGGCTGAGGTTTAAGGTTAGGGTTACGGTTAGTGTTAGGGTTAGAGTTAGGGTGAGGTTTAGTGTGGGTGTGAGGGTTAGTGTTAGGGTTAGGATTAGGGTTAGGGTTAAGGTGAGGGTGAGTGTGAGGGTTAGGTTTAAGGTTAGGTTTAGGTTTAGAATTAGGGTGAGGGTGAGGGTGAGGGTTACGGGTAGGGTGAGTGTTGGGGTTAGGGTTAGAATGAGGGTTAGGTTGAGGTTTAGGCTTAGGCTTAGAGTTTGGGTATGGGCTAGGTTGAGGGGGAGGGTTAGTGTTAGGGTTAGTGTGAGGGGTAGGGTGAGGGTAAGGGTTAGTGTTAGGGTTAGGGTTAGGGATAGGGTGAGTTTTAGTGTGGGGTTGAGGGTTAGTGTTAGTTTGGATTAGGGTTAGGGTTAAGGTGAGGGTGAGTGTGAGGGTTAGGGTTAGGGTTAGGGTTAGGGTTAGGGTTAGGTTTAGAGTTAGGGTGAGGGTGAGGGTTACGGTTAGGGTGAGTGTTGGGGTTAGGGTTAGAGTGAGGGTTAGGGTGAGTGTTAGCCTTAGGCTTATGGTTTGGGTATGGGCTAGGGTGAGGGTGAGGGTTAGGGTTTGGGTGGGGGGTAGGTTAAGGGGTAGGGTTAGTGTTAGGGTTAGGGTTGGGGTCAGGGTTAGGCTTAATGTTAGGCGGATGGGGAAGGTGTGGGTGAGGGTTAGGGTTAGGGTGAGGGTGAGGTTTAGGGTTAGAGTTAGCTTTAGGGTAAGGGTTAGTGTGAGGGTTAGGGTTAGGTTTAGTGTTACTGTTAGGGTTAGGATGAGGGTGAGTGTGAGGGTCAGGGTTAGTCTTAGACTGAGGCGGAGGCTTAGACAGAGCGTGAGGGTGAGGGTGAGGGGTAGGGTTAGGGTTTTAGGGTTAGGGTGAATGTTAGGATGAGGATTAGGGTTAGTATTAGGGTTAGGGTGAGGGCTAGAGTTAGGGTGAGGGTTAGGGTTAGCGTTAGGGTGAGATTTAGGGTTAGGGTTAGGGTAAAGGTTAAGGTGAGGCTGAGGGTAAGGATTACGGTTAGAGTTACAGTGAGGGTCAGGGTTTGGGTTAGGTTTAGGGTTAGTGTTATAGTTAAGTTTAGGATTAGAGTTACAATAAGTTGAGGGTGAGCGTGAGGGTTAGGATCAGGGTTAGGGTGAGGTTTAGGGTTAGGATTATTGTTAGGGTGAGGGTGAGGATTAGGGTTAGAGTTATGGTTAGGGGGAGAGTTAGGTTGAGGTTTAGGTTTAGGGTTAGTGTTAGGCTTAGGCTTAGGGTTAGGTTGAGGCTGAGGGTGATGTGAGGGTTAGGGTTAGGGTGATGGTTGGGTTTGCCTTTACGGTGAGGGTTAGGATGAGGATTTAGGTTATGGTGAGGATTAGGGTGAGGGTGACCGTAAGGGTAAAGGTGAAGGTTAGGCTGAGGGTGAGGGTTACGGTAAGGGTGAGGGTTAGGGTTATGGTGAGGGTGAGGGTTAGATTCAGTAATAGTGTTAGGGTTAGTGTGAGGTTCAGGGTGGGAATCAGGGTTAGGGTTAGGTTGAGGGCTAGGTTGAGGGTCAGAGTTAGTGTTAGGGTGAGGTTTAGGGTTGGGGTGATGGTTAGGGTTAGTGTTATGGTTAGGGTTAGTGTTAGGGTGAGGGTAAGTGTTAGGGTGAGGGTTAGGTTTAGGATGAAGGTTATGGTTAGGATGAGGGTTAGGGATAGGTTTAGGTTTATTGTTAGGGTTAAGGTTAGGGTTATGTTGAGGGTGACGGTGAAGGTGAGGGTTAGATTAGGGTTAGGGTTAGGGTTATTGTTAGTGTTATGGTTAGGGTTAAGTTTACAGTGAGAGTGAGGCTGAGGGTGAGGATTAAGGTTAGGGTTAGGGTGAGGTTTAGGGTTAGGGTTAGGGTTAGGGTTATGGTGAGGGTTTGGTTTAGGGCCAGGGTTACGCTGACGGTGAGGGTGAGGGTAGGGGTTAAGGTTAGTGTGAGGTTTAGGTTTAGGGTTAGGTTAGGGTTAGGGTGAAGGTGAGGTTTAGGGTTAGATTTAGGGTTAAGGTGATGGTTAGGGTGAGGGTTAGTGTTAGGGTTAGGGTGAGGGTTAGGATGAGGGTGAGGGTTAGGGTTTGGGTTAGGATTAGGATTAGGGTTATCATGAGGGTGAGTGTTTGGGTTAGGCTTAGGGTTAGAGTTAGTCTAATGGTTAAGCTGAGGGTGAGGTTAAGGTTGAGTTTTAGGGTTTGGGTTAGGGTTAGCGTTAGGGTGAGTGTTAGGATTTGTGTTTAGTTTACGGTTGGATGAGGTTTAGGGTTCGGGTTACAGTGAGGGTGAGGGTTAGGGTTAGGTTGAGGGTAAGGGTTAGGATTAGGGTTAGGGTGAGTTTTAGGGTTAGGGTTAGGGTGAGTGTTAGAATGAGGATTTGGGTTAGGATTAGGTTTAGGGTGAGGGCTAGGGTGAGGGTGAGGGCTAGGGTGACGTGAGGGTTAGGGTTATTGTTAGGGTGAGGTTTAGTTTTAGAGTTAGGGTTAGGGCGAGGGTTAGGATGAGGTTTAGGGTTATGGTGAGGGTGAGGGTTAGTGTTAGGGTGAGGGTAAGGGTGAGGATGAGGGTTAGGGTTAGTGTGAGGTTTATGGTGAGGTTTAGGGCTAGGGTTAGAGTGAGGGATAGGGTTAGGATTAGGGTTAGGGTGAAGGCTAGGGTGAGGGTGAGGGTTAGGGTTATTGTTAGGGTAAGGGTTAGGATGAGGGTTAGGGTGAGGGTGATAGTTAGAATTAGGGTTAGGGTTAGGATTATTGTTAGTGTTATGGTTCTGGTGACTTTTGCAGTGATGGTGAGGCTGAGGGTGATGGTTATGGATAGGATTAGGGTTAGGTTTAGGTTTCGAGTTAGGATTAGTGTTATTGTTAGGGTTAGGGTTAGAGTTACGGTGAGGGTGATGGTGAGGGTAAGGGTGAGGGTTAGGGTTAGGGTTAGGGTGAGATTTAGGGTCAGGTTTAGGATTAGGGTTAGGGTGAGTGTGAGGTTTAGGGTAAGAGTTAGGGTTAGGGGGAGGGTTAGTGTGAAGGTTAGGGTTAGGGTTAGTGTTATGGTTAGGGTTAGGGTGAGGGTGAGTGTGAGGGTCAGGGTTAGTCTTAGGCTTAGGCGGAGGCTTAGGCGGAGCGTGAGGTTGAGGGTGAGGATTAGTGTTAGGGTTTTAGAGTTAGGGTTTTAGGATGATGTATAGAATTAGGGTTAGGGAGAGGGCTAGAGTTAGCGTGAGTTTTAGGGTTTGCGTTAGGGTGATGTTCAGGGTTAGGGTTAGGGTTATGTTGAGAGTGAGGGTTAGGGTTAGGGTTAGGGTTAGGGTTAAGGTGAGGCTGAGGGTTAGGATTAGGATTAGGGTGAGGGTTTGTGTTAGGGTTAGAGTTATGGTGAGGTTCATGGTTTGGGTTAGGTTTAGGGTTAGTGTTATAGTTAAGGTTAGGGTTAGAGTTACAGTAAGGGTTAGGGTGAGGGTGAGTGTTAGGATCAGGGTTAGGGTGAGGTTTAGTTTTAGGATTATGGTTAGCGTGAGGGTGAGGTTTAGGGTTAGAGTTAGGGTTAGGGGGAGGGTTAGGTTGAGTTTTAGGGTTAGGGTTAGTGTTAGGGTTAGGGTGAGGGGTAGGTTGAGGTTTAATGTTAGGGTTAGGATTAGGGTTAGGGTTAGGTTGACGGTAGGGTGAGTGTGAGGGTTAGGGTTAGGGTTTGGCTTAGGCTTACGGTTAGGCTGAGGGTATGGGTGGGGATGAGGATTAGGTTTAGAATGAATGTTAGGGTTATGGTAGGTTAAGGCTTAGGATGAGTGTTAGGGTTAGGATTAGGGTTAGGGTGAGGGCTAGGGTGAGGGTGAGGGTTATGGTTAGGCTTAGGCTTAGGCTTAGGTTTAGGCTGAGGCTGAGGGTAAAGGTGAGGGTTAGGCTGAGGGTGAGGTTTATGGTAAGGTGAGGGTTAGGGTTAGGGTGAGGTTGAGGGTTAGATTCAGGATTAGTGTTATGGTTAGTGTGAGGTTAAGGGTGAGGATGAGGGTTAGGGTTAGGTTGAGGGAAAGGTTGAGGGTGAGAGTTAGGGTTAGGGTGAGGTTTAGGGTTAGGGTGATGGTTAGGGTTAGTTTAATGGTTAGGGTTAGTGTTAGGGTGAGGGTAAGTATTAGAGTGAGGGTTAGGGTTAGGGTGAAGGCTATGGTTAGGATGAGGGTTAGTGTTAGGGTTAGGGTTATTGTTAGGGTTAGGGTTAGGGTTATGTTGAGGGTGAGGGTGAGGGTTAGAGTTAGGATGAGTTTTAGGTTTCAGGTTAGGGTTAGAGTTAGGGTTAGGGTGAGGGTGAGGTTTAGGGTTAGAGTTAGGGTTAGTGTTAGTGTTCCGGTTAGGGTGAGGGTAAGTGTGGGGGTTAGGGTTAGGGTTAGGTTTAGGCTTAGGTTTAGGCTCAGGGTGAGGGTGGGGATGAGGAATAGGTTTAGGGTGATGGTTAGGGTTAGGGTTAGGTTTTGGTTTAGAATTAGGGTTAGGGTTAGGATTAGGGTTAGGGTTAGGGTGAGGGTTATGGTGAGGGTTAGGGTTACGTTTAGGGTTAGAGTGAGGGTGAGGGTTAGGGTTAGGGTTAGGGTGAGGGTGAGGGTTAGATTGAGGGTTAGGGTTATGTGGAGGGTTATGTTTAGGGTGAGGGTTAGGTTTAGTGTTAGGGTAATTGTTAGGGTTAGGGTTAGGGTTACGGTGAGGTTGAGGGTGAGGGTTAGGTTTAGGATTAGGGTGAGGTTTAGTTTTAGGGTTAGGGTTAGAGTTAGGGTTAGGGTGATGGTGAGATTTAGGGTTAGAGTTAGAGTTAGTGTTAGGGTTAGGGTTAAGTTGAGGGTTAGGTTGAGGTTTAGAGTTCTGGTTAGGCTTAAGCTTAGGCTTAGGCTTAGGCCGAGAGTGAGGGTTAGGGTTAGGTTTAGGTTTAGGATGAGTGCTAGGATGAGGTTTAGGGTTAGGGTTAGGTTTAGGTTTAGTGTTAGGGTTAGGGTTAGGGTTAGGGTTAGGGTTAAGGTGAGGGTTAGGCTTAGGCTTAGGCTTAGGCTTAGGCTTAGGCTTAGGCTTAGGGTTATGTTTAGGGTTATTGTTAGTGTTATGGTTAGTGTTACATTTGCGGTGAGGGTGAGGCACAGGGTGAAGTTTATGGTTATTGTTAGGGTTAGGGTTAGGGTTACTATTATTGTTAGGGTTAGGGTTATAGTTATGGGCTTGGTGAGAGTGAGGGTGAGGATGAGGATTAGGGTGAGTTTTACGGTGAGGTTTAGGGTTAGGGTTAGGGTTAGTGTTAGGGTGCTGTTGAGGTTTAGGGTTACAGTTCGGGTTAGGGGGATGGTTAGGGTGAGGGTTAGGTTTAGTGTTAGCATTAGGGTAAGGGTGAGGGTTAGGTTGAGGTTTAGCGATAGGGTTAGGGTTAGGATTAGGGTTTGGGTGAGAATGAGGGTGAGGGTTAGTGTTAGTGTTAGCCTTAGGCTGAGGATTAGGCTGAGGTTGAGGGTGGGGGTGAGGGTTAGGGTTAGGGTGATTGTTAGGGTTAGGGTTAGTGTAATTGTTAGGGTTAGGGTTGGAGTTACATTGAGGCTGAGGTTGGGGGTGAGGGTTAGGATTAGGGTCAGGGTGAGGTTTAGGGTTAGGTTTAGAGATAGGGTTAGGGTAAGGGTGAGGTTTAGGGTTAGCGTTAGGGTTAGTGTTAGGGACAGGCTTAGGGTTAGGCTGAGGGTGAGGGTGGGGTTGAGGATTAGGGTTAGGGTTAGGGTTCGGGTTAGGGTTAGAGTTAGGGTTAGGGTAAGGGTTAGGGTTAGGATTAGGATTAAGGTTAAGGAGAGGGTGAGTGTGAGCGTTAGAGTTAGGGTTAATGTTAGGATTAGGGTTAGGGTGTGTGCTAGCATGAGGGTTAGGGTTAGGGTTAGGGTTAGGGTGTCCTTTAGCGTTAATTTTAGTGTCAGAGTTAGGGTTAGGGTGAGGGTTTGGGTTAGGGTTAGAGTAAGGGTGAGGGTGAGGTTTAGGGTTAGTTTTAGGGTTAGGGTTATTTTTAGGGTTAGGGTTAGGGTTAAGGTTAAGGTAAGGGTGAGGTTGAGGGTGATGTTGAGGGTTAGGGTTAGGGTTAGGATGAGATTTAGAGTTATGGTTAGGGTTAGGGTTAGGGTCAGGGTGAGGTTTAGGGTTAGAGGTAGGGTTATGGTTAAGGTTATTGTGAGTGTTAGGGTTAGGGTTACTGTTACAGTTAGGGTTATGGTGAGGGCTAGTTTGAGGGTGAGGGTTAAGGTTAGGGTTAGGCTATGGCTTTGGGTTAAGCTGAGGCTCAGGGTGAGGGTGAGGGTTAGGGTGAGGGTGAGGGTGAGATTTAGGGTTAGAGTTAGTGTTAGGGTTAGGTTTAGGGTGAGGGTTATGGTTATGGTAAGGGTGAGGCTTAGGGTTAGGGTGAGGGTTAGGGTTAGGATGAGTGTTAGGGTGAGGGTGAGGGTTAGGATTAGGGTTAGGGTTAGGATTATTGTAAGTGTTATTGTTCTGGCTACCTTTGCAGCAAGGGTGAGGCTGAGGGTGAGGGTTAGGGATAGGATTATTGTTAGGGTTTGATTTAGGGTTAGGATTAGTGTTATTGTTAGGTTTATGGTTAGAGTTATGGTGAGGGTGAGGGTAAGGGTGAGGGTTAGGGTTAGGGTTAGGGTGAGGTTTAGGGTCAGGGTTAGGATTTGGGTTTGGGTGAGTGTGAGGTTTAGGGTTAGAGTTAGGGTTAGGGGGAGGGTTAGCGTGAGGGTTAGGGATAGGTTTACTGTTAGGGTTAGGATTAGGGGGAGGGTTAGGTTGAGTTTTAGGGTTAGGGTTAGGGTTAGTGTTAGGATTAGGGTTAGGGTGAGTTTGAGTGTGAGGCTTAGGGTTAGCATTTGGGTTAGACTTAGTGTTAGCCTGAGGGTGAGATTGAGCTGAGGGTTATGGTTAGGGTGAGGGTCGGGGTTAGGGTTAGGGTGAGGGTGAAGTTTAGGTTGAGGATTAGTGTTAGGGTTAGTGTGAGGTTTAGGGTGAGGATGAGTGTTAGGGTTAGGTTGAGGGCTAGGGTGAAGGTGAGGGTTAGCTTTAGGGTTAGGGTGAGGTTTAGGTTTAGGGTGATTTTTTAGCGTTAGTGTGAGGGTTAGTGTTAGGTTTAGTGTTAGTGTTAGGGTGAGGGTAAGTGTTAGGGTAAGGTTTAGGTTTAGTGTGAGGTTTAGGATTAGGGTTAGGGTTAGGGTTGGGTGAGTGTGAGGGTTAGGGTTAGGGTTAGGGTTAGGGTTAGAGTTAGGGCGAGGGTCAGGGTGAGGTTTACAGTTAGGGTGAGTGTTGGGGTTAGGGTTAGAGTGAGGGTTAGTGTGATGGTTAGGTTTAGGCTTAGGATTTGGGTATGGGCTAGGTTGAGGGTGAGGTTTAGGATTAGGGTTAGGGTGAGGGATAGGGTGAGGGTTAGAGTTAGTGTTAGGGTTAGAGTTGGGGATAGGGTGAGGTTTAGTGTGGGGTTGAGGATTAGTGTTAGGGTTAGGATTAGGGTAGGGTTAAGGTGAGGGTGAGTGTGAGGGTTAGGGTTAGGGTTAGGATTAGAATTAGAGTTAGGGTGAGGTTGAGGGTTAAGGTTAGCGTGAGTGTTGGGGTTAGAGTTAGAGTGAGGATTAGGGTGAGGGTTAGGCTTAGGCTTAGGGTTTGTGTATGGGCTAGGGTGAGGGTGAGGATTAGGGTTAGGGTTAGGGTGAGGGGTAGGGTGAGGGTTAGGGTTAGTGTTAGGGTTAGGTTTGGGGTTAGGGTTAGGCTTAATGTTAGGCAGAGGGTGATGATCAGGGTGAGATTTAGGGTTAGGTTGACGGTGAGGTTAAAGTTTATAGTTAGCGTTAGAGTGAGGGTTAGGGTTAGTGTTAGGGTTAGGGTTAGGGTGAGGGTGAGTGTGAGGGTCAGGGTTAGTCTTAGGCTGATGCGGAGGCTTAGGCAGAGCTTGAGTGTGAGGGTAAGGGTTAGTGTTAGCGTTAGAGTGAGGGTTAGGATTAGGGTAAGGGTTAGGATGAGCATTAGGCTGAGGTTTAGGGTTTGAGTTAATGTGAGGTTTAGGGTTAGGGTTAGGGTTAGGGTGAGGGTTAGGGTTAGGTTTAGGTTTAGGATAAGGGTTAGGTTGAGGGTTAGATTTAGGTTTAGTGTGAGGGTTAGGTTTAGGTTTAGGGTTAGGGTTAGGGTCACGGTAAAGGTTAGGGTGAGGGTTAGGGTGATGGTGAGGGTAAAGATTACGGTGACGCTTAGGGTCAGGGTGAGTTTCAGGGTGAGTCTGAGGGGGAGTGTGAGGGTTTGGTTTAGGGTTAGATTTAGGATGAGTGTGAGGGTTAGGATTAGGGTTAGCACTAGGTTTAGGGTGAGGGTGAGGTTGAGGTTGAGGGTGAGGTTTAGGGTTAGTGTGAGGGTTAGGGTTAGGATTAGGTTTAGGGTGAGGGTTAGGGTTAGGATTGGGATCAGCATTAGGCTGAGGGTTAGGGTTAGGGTTAGTGTGAGGGTTAGGGTTAGGGTGAGGTTTAGGGTTTGGTTAGGGTGAAGATTTGTTTTAGGTTTAGGGTTAGGATTAGGTTTATTCTGAGGGTTATGGTTATGGTTAGTGTGAGGGTTAGGTTTAACGTTACGGTTAGGGTGTGGGCTAGGGTGGGGGTGAGTGTTATGGTGAGGGTAAGGGTGACGGTTTAGTTTAGGTAAGGGTTAAGGTAAGGTTAGGTTGAGGATTAGGGTGAGGATGAGGGTTAAGGTGAGGGTTAGGGTTAGCGTGAGGGTCAGGGTTACTGTGAGGTTTAGGGTTACGCTTAGGGTGAGGGTGAGGGTAAGGGTTAGGGGGAGGGTTATGCTGAGCTTGAGGGTGAGGATTAGAGTTAGGGTTATGATTAGGGTGAGGGTGAGGGTGAGGGTTAGTGTTAGGGTGAGGTTTAGTGTTGGGGTGAGGGTTAGGGTTGGGGTGAGGGTGAGGGTGAGGTTTAGGGTTAGGGTTAGGATTAGGTTTAGGCTGAGGTTGAGGGTGAGGTTGAGGGTTATAGTTAGGGTTAGGGTGAGGGTGATGGCTCGGGTGAAGGTGAGCGTTAGGGTGAAGGTGAGGATAAAGTTTACTGTGAGGGTTAGGGCGAGGCTGAGGTTTAGGTTTAGGGTGAGGGTTATTGTGAGGGTTAGGGTAAGGGTAAGGGTTAGGGTGATGGTAAGATTGAGTTTGAGGGATAGGATTATGTTGTGGGTAAGGGTTAGAGTGAGGGTTTGGGTTAGAGTGGGGGTTAGGGTTAGGGTTAGGTTGAGGTTTAGGGTTAAGGTGATGTTTAATGTGAGAGTATGGTTTGGGGTTAGGGTGAGTGCTCGGATCAGCATGAGGTTTAGGATGAGAGTGAGCGTTAGGTTTACAGTTAGGGTTAGGGACAGGGGTAGGGTGAGCATTAGGGTTAGGATTAGGGTTACGATTAGGGTTAGAGTGAGGATGAGTGTGAGAGTTAGTGTGTGGGTAAGTGTTATGGTTAGGGTTAGTGTTAGGGCTAGGTTGAGGGTGAGTGTTAGTGTGTGGGTGAGGGTTTTGTTTAAGTTAGGATTAGGGATAGGGTGAGGATTAGGTTGAGGGTGAGGGTTAAGCTGAGGTTAGGTTTAGGGTGAGGGTTAGGGTTAGGGTGATATTTAGGGTGAGGGTGAGTGTTCCGTGAGGTTGAGGGTGAGGGTTAGTGTTAGGGTTAGGTTTAGCTTGAGGGTGATTGTGAGGCTTAGGATTAGGTATAGGGTAAGGGTTTGTGTGAGGGTCAGTGTGAGGGTGAAGCTTAGGGTTAGGGTTAGGGTTATGGTTAGTGTGAAGGTTACGGTTAATGTGAGGGTTATGATTAGGGATAGGTTTTGGGTTACAGTAAGGGTAAGGGTTAGGGTGAAGGTGAGTGTTAGGGTTCGGGTTAGGGTTAGGATGAGGGCTAGGTGAGGGTGAGTGTGTGAGGGTTTCTTTTAGGTCATAGTTAGGTTTATGGTGAGGATTAGCTTGAGGGTGAGGGTTAGATTTAGGGTAAGGGTTAGGGTTAGGGTTAGGGTGAGAGTTAAGGTTTGGGTGATGTTTAGGGTGAGGGTGAAGGTTAGGGTGTGTTTGAGGATTAGGGTTAGAGTTAGGTTTAGGGTTATGTTGAGGGTACGGTATAGGGTGAGGTTTATTGTGAGGGTTAGTGTTAGTGCTTGGTTTAGGATGAGGTTTAGGGTGAGGGTTAGGCTGAGAGGTAGGGTTAAGGTAGAGTGACTGTTAGGTTTAGTGTGAGGATTAGGGTTAGGGTGAGGTTTAGGTTTAGTGTAAGGTTTAGGATTAGGGTTAGGGTAAGGATGAGTGTTAGGGTTAGGTTGAGGGTGAGGGTGAGGGTGAGGGCTAGGGTTAGAGTTAGTGTGAGGTTTAGTGTTAGGGTGAGCGTTAGGTTTTGCGTGAAGGTTAGGGTTAAAGAAAGGGTTAGGGTGAGGGTTAGAGTTAGGATTAGGGTTAGGGTGAGGGTCAGGGTGAGGGTTAGGTTTAGGGTGAGGGTTAGGTTTAGGGTGAAGGTTAGAGTTAGGGTGAGCGTTAGGGTGATGGTGAGGGTTAGGGTGAGGGTGAGGGTTAGGTTTAGAGTTAGGGTTAAGATGATGTTTGGGGTGAGGTTGAGGGTTATTGTGAGGGTGAGGGTGATGGTGAGGGTTAGGGTTAGGATTAGGGTTAGGGTGAGTTTTAGGGTTCGGGTTAGGGTTAGATTTATTGTTAGGGTTAGGGTTAGGATGAGGGTGAGGGTAATTGTTAGGGTTAGGGTTAGGGTGAGGGTGAGGGTGATGTTGAGGGTTAGTGTTAGGATTAGGGTTATGGTTAAGGTAAGGCTGAGGGAGAGGGGGAGTTTGAGGGTGAGGGTTAGGGTTAAGGTTAGGGTTAAGTTGAGGGCTTGAGTGAGGGTGAGGGTTAGGCTGAGGGTGAGGGTGAGGTTTTATGTTACATAAAGCATAAAGGTTAGGGTTAGGGTCAGGATTAGGGTGAGGATTAAGTTGAAGTTAGGTTCAGGGTTTGGGTTCGGGTTAGGGTTAGGGTGAGGGTTAGGGTTAGGGTGATGTTTAGGCTGAGGGTGAGGGTTAGGGTGAGCGTGAGGGCTAGGATTAGGGTTAGGGTTAAGCTTAGTGTGAGGATCAGGGTGAGGGTGAACGTTAGGCTCAGGTTAGGGTTAGGGTTAGAGTGAGGGTTACGGTTATTGTGAGTTTTATGGTTAGGGTTAGGGTGAGGGTAAGGGTTAGGGTGAGGGTAAGGGTTAGGGTGAGGGTTAGGGTGAGTGTGAGGGTTTGGATTAGGGTTTGTGTTAGGGTTAGGGTGAGGGTTAGTGTTCGGGTGATGTTTTGAGTGAGGGTGAGGGTTAGGGTGAGGATGAGGGTTTGGGTGAGCGTGAGGGTTCGGTTGACTGTGAGGGTTAGGGTGTGGGTGAGGAATAGGCTTAGGGTGAGGGTAAGCGTTAGGGGTAGGGTTAGGGTTAGGGTAAGAGTTAGGGTGAGGGTAAATGTAAGGGTGCGAGTCAGGGGAAGGGTGAGGTTTAGGGTTAGGGTGAGGGTGAGGGTAAGGGTATGGGTAAGTGTTAGGGTAAGGTTTAGGGTGAGGGTGAGTGATAGCATCAAGGTTAGGTTTAGGGTTCGGGTTAGGGAGAGGGTTAGGTTTTGGGTAATTGTTAGGGTGAGGTTTAGGTTGAGGGTGAGGGTTATGGTTAGGGTGAGGGTAAGTGTTAGGGTGATGGTTAGGGTGAGTCTTAGGGTTAGGGTTAGCATTAGGGTGAGGGTGAGGGTTAGGGTTAGGGTTAGGATTAGAGTTAGTTTGAGGGTAAGGCTTAGGGTGAGGGTTAGGGTGAGGTTGAGGGTTAGGGTTAGGGTGAGGGTGAGGGTAAGTGTTAGGTTGAGGACTATGGTTAGGGTTAGGATTAGGGTGAGAGATAGGGTTAGGGTGAGGGTGTGGGAAAGGGCGAGGTTGAGGGTTAGGTTCAGGGAGAGGATAAGGGTTAGGGTGAGGGTAAGGGTTAGGTTGAGGGTTAGGTTCAGGGTGAGGGTTAGGGTTAGCATTAGGGTTAGGGTGAGGTTGAGGTTTAGGGTGAGGGTTAGGGTTAAGTTTAGGGATAGGGTGAGGATTAGGGTTAGGGTGTGGTTTAGTTTTAGTGTGAGGTTTAGGTTTAGGGTTAGGCTTAGGATGAGTGTTAGGGTTAGGTTGAGGGTGAGGGTGAGGTTTAGGGCTAGGGTTAGTGTTAGTTTGTGGCTTAGTGTTAGGGTGAGCGTTAAGTTTAATGTTAGAGTTAGGGTTAAAGTAAGGGTTAGGGTGAGGGTTAGCGTTTGGGTTAGTTTTAGGGTGAGGGTCAGGGTGAGGGTTAGGTTTAGGTTGAGGGTTAGGTTTAGGGTGAGGGTTAGGGTTAGGGTGAGCGTTAGGGTGATGTTGAGGGTTAGGGTGAGTGTTAGGGTTAGGGTTAGGGTTAGGGTGAGAGTTAGGGTGAGGTGTCGGGATACGGTTAGGTTGAGGGTTAGGGTTAGTGTGAAGGTTAGGGTTAGGATTAGTGTGAGGATAATGTTTAGGGTGAGGTTTAGTTTTAGGGTGAGAGTTAGAGTGAACGTTCGGGTTAGGTTCAGTGTGAGGGTTAGGGTTAAGGTGATGTTTAGGGTGAGGTTGAGTGTTAGTGTGAGGGTGAGGGTCAGGTTGAGGTTTAGGGTTAGGATTAGGGTTAGGGTGAGTTTTAGGGTTAGGATTAGGTTTAGAGTTATTGTTAGGGTTAAGGTTTGGGTTAGGTTGAGGTTGAGGGTTATTGTTAGGGTTAGGGTTAGGGTGAGGGTGGGGTTGAGGGTTAGTGTTAGGATTAGGGTTATTGTTAGGGTAAGGCTGAGGGGGAAGGGGAATTTGAATGTGAGTGTTAGGGTTAAGGTTAGGGTTAGGGTGAGGGCTTGGGTGAGGGTGAGGGTTAGGCTGAGGGTGAGGGTGAGGGTTTCAGTTAGTTAAAGGTTAGGGTTATGGTGAGGATTAGGGCGAGGGTGAGGATTAAGCTGAGGTTAGGTTCAGGGTGAGGGTTCGGGTTAGGGTTAGGGTGAGGGTTAGGGTTAGGATGATGTTTAGGGTGAAGGTGAAGGTTAGAGTGAGGGTGAGGGTTAGGGTTAGGGTTAGGTTTAATGTGAGGCTGAGGGTTAGGAATAGGAATAGGATTAGGGTTAGGGTTCAGCTGAGGGTGAGGATCAGGGTGTGGGTGAAGGTCAGGGTCAGGGTTACATTTATGGCTAGAGTGAGGGTTACGGTTATTTTGAGGGTTATGGTTAGGGTTAGGGTGAGGTTAAGGGTTAGGGTGACGGTAAGGGTTAGGGTGAGTGTGAGGGTTTGGAATAGGGTTTGGGTTAGGGTGAGGGTGAGGGTTTGGTTTTGGGTGATGTTTAGAGTGAGGGTGATGGTTAGGGTGAGGATGAGGGTTCGGTTGAGGGTGAGGGTTCGGTTGAGGGTGAGGGTTAGGGTGTGGGTGAAGATTAGGGTTAGGGTGATGGTTCGGTTGAGGGTGAGGGTGAGGGTTAGGGTTAGGGTTTGGGTTAGAGATAGGGTGAATTTGAGAGTGAGGGTTAGGTTTAGGATTAGGGTGAGGGTTAGGTTTAGGTTGAGGGTTAGGTATATTGTTAAGGTTAAGGTAAGGGTGAGGGTGGGTGTTAGGGTTAGGTTTAGGGTTAGAGTTAGGGTGAGTGTGAGGGTGAGGGTTATGATTAGGTTAGGATTAGGGTTAGGCTGAAGGTGAAGGAGAGGGTGAGGGTGAGGGTTAGGTTTAGGGTGAGGTTTAGGTTTACGGTTAGGGTTAGGGTGAGGGTTAGGATTAGGGTTAGGCTTAGGATGAGGGTTAGGCTGAGGGTTAGGTTTAGGATTAGGGTGAGGTTTAGGGCTAGGTTTAGGGTTAGGATAAGGGTTAGGCTGAAGGTTAGGGTTAGGGTTAGTTTGAGGGATAGGCTTAGGGTTAGGGTGAGGGTAAAGGTTAGGGTGAGAGTTAGAGTGAGGGTGAGGTTTAGGGTTAGGGTGAGGGTTAGGGTAAAATTTAGGTTTAGGGTTAGGGTTAGGGTGAGGGTAAGGGTGTGAGTAAGTGTTAGGGTGAGGTTTAGGGTGAGGATGAGGGTTAGCGTCAAGGTAAGGTTTAGGGTGATATTTAGTGTTTGGGTAAGTGTTAGGGTGAGGTTTAGGGTGAGGGTGAGGGTTAAGGTTAGGGTGAGGGTAAGTGTTAGGGTGAGGGTTAGTGTGAGTCTGAGGGTTAGGGTTAGCATTAGGGTGAGGGTGAGGGTTAGGGTTAGGATTAGAGTTAGTGTGAGGGTTAGGGTGAGGTTGAGGGTTAGTGTTAGGGTGAGTGGGAGGGTAAGTGTTAGGGTGAGGACTAATTTTAGGGTTAAGATTAGGGTGAGTGTTAGGGTTATTTTGAGGGTAAGGGTGAGGGTTAGGTTCAGTATTAGGTTTAGGGTTAGTGTGAGGGTTTGTGATAGGGTTAGGGTTAGGGTGAGGGTCATAGTTAGGGTTAAGGTGAGGGTTAGTCTGAGAGGTAGGGTTAGGGTTAGGGTGAGGGTTAGGCTTAGTGTGAGGGTTAGGTTTAGGTTTAGGATTAGGGTGAGGGTGAGTTTGAGGTTGAGGGTTTGGGTTAGGGTGAGGGTTAGTGTTGGGGGAGGGCTAGGTTGAGGGTAAGGTTTTGGCTGATGGTGAGGATTTCGTTTAGGTAATGTTTAGGGTTAGGGTTAGGGTGAGGATTAGGGTGAGGTTGTGGGTTAGGTTTAGGGTGAGGGTGAGGGTCAGTGTTAGTGTTAGGATGAGGGTTACCGTTAGCCTTAGGGTGAGTGTGAGGGTTCGGGTGAGGGTGAGGGTGAGGGTTAGGGTGTGGGTTAAGGTTCGGTTTAGGGTGAGGGTTAGGGTGACGGTGAGTGTTAGGGTGAGGTTGAGGTTGAGGATGAGGGTTAGAGTTTGGTTTGGGGATAGGATTAGGGTTAGGTTTAGGGTAAGGGTTAGGGTCATGTTGAGGGTTAGGTTTAGGGTTAGGGTGAGGGTTAGGGTTTGGTTTAGGTTTAGGGTGAGGGTTAGGGTTAGGATTAGGGTGACCGTGAGGGTTATGTTGAGGGGTAGGTTTAGGGATAGGGTAAGGGTTAGGGTTAGGGTGAGGGTTAGGTTTAGGGTTAGGGTTAAGATGAGGGTGAGGGTGAGGATTAGGGTTAGGGCTAGGGTTAGGTTTAGGTTTAGGGTAAGGGTTTGGTTTTTGGTGAGGGTTAGTTTCAGGTTTAGGGTTAGGGTGAGGTTGATGCTGAGGGATAGGGTTAGAGTTAGTGTGAGGATAAGGGTTAGGGTGAGGATTAGGGTGAGGGTGAGTGTTAGGTTTAGCATAAGGTTTAGGGTTAGGGTTAGGGTTAGGGTTAGGGTTAGGGTAAGGGTTAGGGTTAGGCTTATTGTTACAGTTAGTGTTAGTGTTAGGGTTAGGGTTAGGCTTATGGTTATGGTTAGTGTTCGGTTAGGGTGAGGGTTAGATTAGGGTTAGGTTTAGGGTGAGGGTTAGGCTGAGGGGTAGGGTTAGGGATAGAGTGACTGTTAGGTTTAGTGTGAGGATTAGGGTTAGGGTGAGGTTTAGGTTGAGGGTGAGGGTGAGGGTGAGGGCTATTTGTAGGGTTAGTTTGAGCGTTAGTGTTAGGGTGAGCGTTAGGTTTATGGTGAGTGTTAGGGTTAAAGTAAGGGTTAGGGTGCGGGTTAGCGTTAGGGTTAGGGTTAGGGTGAGGGTCAGGGTGAGGGTTATGTTTAGGTTGAGGGTTAGGTTTAGGGTGAGGGTTAGGGTTATGGTGAGGGTTATGTTTAGGTTGAGGGTTAGGTTTAGGGTGAGGGTTAGGGTTAGGGTGAGGGTTAGGGTGAGCGTTAGGATGATGGTGAGGTTTAGGTTTAGTGTGAGAGTTAGTATTAGGGTTAGGGTTAGGAAGAGGGTTAGGCTGAGGCTTAGGGTTAGTGTTTGGGTGAGGTTTAGGGTTAGGATAAGGGTTGAGCTGAGGGTTAGGGTTAGGGTTAGTGTGAGCGTTAGGTTTAGAGTTAGGGTAAGAGTTAGGGTGAGGGTAAATGTTAGGGTGAGAGTTAGGGTGAAGTTGAGGTTTAGGGTTAGGGTGAGGGTTAGGGTCAAGTTTAGGTTAAGGGTTAGGGTTAGCATGAGTGTAAGGGTGTTGGTAAGTGTTAGGCTGAAGTTTAAAATGAGGGAGAGGGTTAGCGTCAAGGTTGGGTTTAGAGTTAGTGTTAGGGTGAGGGTTAGGGTTTGGGAAAGTGTTAGGGTGAGGTTTAGGTGAGGGTGAGGGTTAGGGTTAGGGTGAGGGTAAGTGTTAGTGTGAGGGTTAGGGTGAGTCTGAGGGATATGGTTAGCATTAGGGTGAGGGTGAGGGTGAGGGTTAGGGTTAGGATTAGAGTTAGGGTGAGGGTATAGCTTAGGGTGAGGGTTAGGGTGAGGTTGAGGGTGAGGGTAAGTGTTAGGGTGAGGACTACGCATAGGGTTTGGGTTAGGGTAACTGTTAGGGTTATGGTGAGGGTGAGGGTTAGGTTCAGTATTAGGGTTTGGTATAGTGTGAGGGTTAGTGATAGGGTTAGGGTTAGGGTGAGGGTTAGTCTGAGAGGTAGGTTTAGGGTTAGCATTAGGGTTAGGGTTAGGTTTAGGGTTAGGGTGAGGGTGAGTGTGAGGGTGAGGGTTAGGGTTAGGGTGAGGGTTAGTGTTGGGGGGGCTAGGTAGAGGGTTAGGGTTTGGGTGATGGTGAGGTTTTCGGTTAGGTAAGTTTTAGGGTTAGGGTTAGGGTGAGGCTTTGGGTTAGGGTTAGTGTGAGGGTGAGGGTGAGGGTTAGTGTTAGGATGAGGGTTAGGTTTATGTTTAGAGTGAGGGTGAGGGTGAGGGTGAGGGTGAGGGTTAGGGTGTGGGTTAAAGTTCGGTTTAGGTTGAGGGTTAAGGCGACGGTGATGGTTAGGGTGAGGGTGAGGTTATGATAAGGGTTAGGGTGAGGGTTAGGGTTAGGGTGAGGGTTAGGGCGAGGAGTAGGGTTAAGGTTAGGGAGAGGGTTAGGGTTTGTGTGAGGGTTAGGGTTAGGGTTAGAGTTAGGTTTAGTATGAGGATAAAGATTAGGGTGAGGGTTAGGGTGAGGGTTAGGCTTAGTGTGAGGGTTAGGGTTAGGGTTAGGGTTAGGGTTAGGTTTAGGGTAAGTGTTAGAGTTAGGGTGAAGGTTAGGTTTAGGGTTAGCGTTAGGGTTAAGGTTAGGGATGGGTTTAGGGTGAGTGTCAGTGTTAGGGTTTGGGTGAGTGTGAGGTTTAGGGTGAGGGGTAGGGTTAGGGTTAGGGTAAGGGACAGGGTTAGGGTGAGGGTTATGTTTAGGGTTAGGTTTAGGGTGAGGGTGAGGGTTGGGGTTATGGTTATGTTTAGGGTGAGTGTTAAGGTTAGGTTCAGTCTTAGAGTAAGGGTTACGGTTACAGTGAGGGTTATGTTTATGGTTAGGGTTAGAGTGAGGGTGAGGCCGAGGTTTAGGGTTAGGGTTAGTTTGAGGATAAGGATTAGGGTGAGGTTTAGGGTGAGTTTGAGGGTTAGGGTTAGCATTAGGGTTAGGGTGATTTTTAGGGTGATGGTGAGGGTTAGGGTGAGGGTGAGATTGAGCATGAGGGTTAGGGTGAGGGTGAGGGTGAGTGTGAGGGTGACGGTTAGCGTTAGGTTTAGGGTGAGGATAAGGTTTAGGGTTAGGATTAGGGTTAGTGTAAGGGTTAGGATGATGGTGAGGGTGAGGGTTAGGGTGAGGGCTATGGTGAAAATGAGGGTTAGGGAGAGGGTGAGGGTGAGGTTGAGTGTTTCGGTTAGGTAAGATTTAGGGTTAGGGTTAGTGTGAGGATTAGGGTGAGGGTGAGGTTTAGGCTGAGGGTTAGGTTTAGGGTGAGGGTTAGGGTGAGGCTGAGGTTTAGGGTGAGGGTTAGGGTTACAGTGAGGGTTAGGGTTAGGGTTAGGTTGAGGATGAGGTTTAGGTATAGGTTAAGGGTTCGGGTTATGGTGAGGGTTAGTGTTAGGGCAAGTGTTAGGGTGAGGATGAGGGTTAAGTTTAGGGTTAGGGTGAGGTTTAGGGTTAGGCTTAGGGTTTGTGTAAGAGTTAGAGTTAGGGTAAAGGTTAGGGTTAGGGTTAGATTTAGATTTAGGGTGAGGGTTCAGGTGAGGGTTAGTGTTAAGATTAAGGTTGGGGTTAGGTTGAGGGTAAGTGTTAGGATGAGGGTTAATGTTAGGGTGAGAGTTTGGTTTAGGGTTAGGGTTAGGGTAGGGGTTAGGTTAGCGTGAGGGTTAGGTTTAGAGTGATGTTTAGGGTGACGGTGAGGGTTAGGGTGAGGGTGAGTGTGAAGGTGAGCGTTAGAGTGAGGGTGAGGGTGAGTGGGAGGGTGACGGGGATAATTAGGGTTAGGGTTAGGTTTAGGGTGAGGGTAAGAGTTAGGGTTAGGATTAGGGTTAGGGTAAGGTTTAGGCTGAGGTTGAGGGAGAGGATGAGGTTGTGAGTGAGGGTTTCGGTTAGGTAAGGGTTAGGGTTAGGTTTAGGGTGAGGATTATGGTGGGGGCAGGGTTAGGTTGTGGGTGAGGTTGAGTTTTAGGTTGAGGGTAAGTGTTAGGGTGATGTTTAGGGTGAGGGTGAGTTTTAGGGTGTGAGTTAGGGTTCAGGGAAGGGGAAGGGTTAGGGTGTAGGTGAGGGTTCGGGTTCGGTGGCGAATTAGGGTTAGGGCTAGGGTTCAGGTTACAGTTAAGTTTAGGGTTAGGGTGAGTGTTAGGGTGAGAGGTAGGATTAGGGTTAGGATGAGGGTTAGTCTTAGTGTGAGGGTTACGCTTAGGGTTATTGTTAGGGTTAGTGTGAGGATAAGAGTTAGGGTGAGGGTTAGGGTGAGACTGAGGGTTAGGGTTAGCATTAGGGTTAGGGTGAAGGTTAGGGTGGGGGTTAGGGTGAGGGTTAGTGTTAGGGTTAGGTTTGGGTGAGGGTTAGGGTGAGTGTAAGGGTTAGGGTGAGGGTTAGGTTGAGGTTGAGGGATAGTAGGGTTATGGTGAGGGTAAGGTTTAGGGCGACGCTTAGGGTGAGGTTGATATTTAGGGTTAGCATTAATGTTAGGGAGAGGGTGAGGGTTAGAGTGAGGGTAAGGGTTAGGCTGAGTGGTAGGATTAGGTTTAGGATTAGAGTTAGGGTTAGGGTGAGTGTTAGTGTTATAGATAGGTTGAGGGTGAGGGTTAGGAGAAGGGTTAGGTTCAGGATTAGATTTAGGGTGAGGGTTAGGGTTAACATTAGGGTTATGGTTAGGTTGAGTTTGAGTGTTAAGGTTAGGTTTAGGGTGAGGTTGAGGGTTAGGGTTAGCATTAGGGTTAGGGTTATGCTTAGGGTGCAGGTTAGGATTAGGTTTAGAGTGAGGGTGAGGGTCAGGTTTACCGATAGGATTAGGTTTAGCGTTAGGGTTTGGGTTTGGTTTAGGGTTAGGGTGAGGGTGAGGTATAGGGTGCATGTTAGTGTTAGGGTGAGGGTTAGGTATATGGTTAGGGTAAAGTTGAGGGTTAGGTTTAGAGTTAGGGTGAGGGTGAGTGTTAGGATTAGGGTTAAGGTTAAGGTTAGGGATAGGTGTGAGGATTAGGGTTAGGGTTAGGTTTAGGGTGAGTGTTAGGCTGAGGGGTAGGGTTAGGGATAGAGTGACAGTTAGGTTTAGTGTGAGGATTAGGGTTAGGGTGAAGTTTAAGTTTAGTGTGAGGTTTAGGTTTAGGGTTAGGGTTAGGATGAGTGTTAGGTTTAGGTTGAGGGTGAGGGTGAGGGTGAGGGCTAGGGTTAGGGTTAGTGTGAGGGTTATTGTTAGGGTGAGCATTAGGTTTAGGGTGAGGGTTAGGGTTAAAGTAAGGGTTAGGGTGAGGGTTAGCGTTAGGGTTAGGGTTAGGGCGAGGGTCAGGGTGAGGATTATGTTTAGGTTGAGGGTTAGGTTTAGGGTGAGGGTTAGGGTTAGGGTAAGCGTTAGGGTGATGGTGAGGGTTAGGGTGAGGGTGAGGTTTAGGTTTAGAGTTAGGGTGAGGGTGAGTGTTAGGGTTAGGGTTAGGGTTAGGGTGAGAGTTAGGGTGAGGTGTCGGGATACGGTTAGCTTGAGGGTTAGGGTTAGTGTGAAGGGTAGGGTTAGGGTTTGGTTTAGTGTGAGGATAATGTTTAGGCTGAGGGTTAGTTTGTGGGTGAGAGTTAGGGTGAGCGTTAGGGTTAGTTTCATTGTGAAGGTTAGGGATAAGGTGATATTTAGGGTGAGGTTGAGGGTTAGTGTGAAGTTGAGGTTGAGGTTGAGATTTAGGGTTAGGATTAGGGTTAGGATGAGTTTTAGGGTTAGGGTTAGGGTTACGGTTAGGATGAGGGTGAGGGTTATAGTTAGGTTTAGGGTTAGGGTTAGGGTGAGGTTGGGGTTGAGCGTTAGTGTTACGATTAGGGTTATGTTTAGGGTAAGGCTGAGGGTGTAGGGGAGTTTGAGGGTGAGGGTTAGGGTTAAGGTTAGGGTTAGGGTGAGTTCTTCGGTGAGGGTGAGGGTTAGGCTAAGGGTGAGGTTGATGATTTCGGATAGGTAAATGTTAGGGATAGGTTGAGGATTATGCTGAGTTTAGGTTCAGGGTGAAGCTTCGGGTTAGGGTTAGGGTGAGTGTTAGGATTAGGGTGATGTTTAGGGTGAGGGTTAGGGTTACGGTGAGGGTGAGGGTGAGGTTTTGGGTTAGGGTTAGGTTTAGGGTTTAGGGTGAGGGTTAGGTTTAGGGTTAGGGTTAAGCTGAGTGTGAGGATCAGGGTGTGGATGAAGGTTAGGGTGAGGGTTAGGGTTAGGGTTAAATGTTAGGGTTACGGTTATTTTGAGGGTTATGGTTAGGGTTAGGGTGAGGGTAAGGGTTAGGGTGAGGGTAAGGGTGAGGATGAGGGTTAGGTTTAGAGTTAGGGTGAGGGTGAGTGTTAGGATTAGGGTTAGGGTTAAGGTTAGGGATAGGGTGAGGATTAGGGTTAGGGTTAGGTTTAGGGTGAGGGTTAGGCTGAGGGGTAGGGTTAGGGATAGAGTGACTGTTAGGTTTAGTGTGAGGATTAGGGTTAGGGTGAAGTTTAAGTTTAGTGTGAGGTTTAGGTTTAGGGTTAGGGTTAGGATGAGTGTTAGGGTTAGGTTGAGGTTGAGGGTGAAGTTGAGGGCTAGGGTTAGGGTTAGTGTGAGGGTTATTGTTAGGGTGAGCATTAGGTTTAGGGTGAGGGTTAGGGTTAAAGTAAGGGTTAGGGTGAGGGTTAGCGTTAGGGTTAGGGTTAGGGCGAGGGTCAGGGTGAGGGTTATGTTTAGGTTGAGGGTTAGGTTTAGGGTGAGGGTTAGGGTTAGGGTAAGCGTTAGGGTGATGGTGAGGGTTAGGGTGAGGGTGAGGGTTAGGTTTAGAGTTAGGGTTAGGGTGAGGGTGAGGGTTAGGTTTAGAGTTAGGGTTAGGGTGAGTGTTAGGTTTAGGGTTAGGGTTAGGGTGAGAGTTAGGGTGAGGTGTCGGGATACGGTTAGCTTGAGGGTTAGGGTTAGTGTGAAGGTTAGGGTTAGGGTTTGGTTTAGTGTGAGGATAATGTTTAGGCTGAGGGTTAGTTTGTGGGTGAGAGTTAGGGTGAGCGTTAGGGTTAGTTTCATTGTGAAGGTTAGGGATAAGGTGATATTTAGGGTGAGGTTGAGGGTTAGTGTGAAGTTGAGGTTGAGGTTGAGATTTAGGGTTAGGATTAGGGTTAGGATGAGTTTTAGGGTTAGGGTTAGGGTTACGGTTAGGATGAGGGTGAGGGTTATAGTTAGGTTTAGGGTTAGGGTTAGGGTGAGGTTGGGGTTGAGCGTTAGTGTTACGATTAGGGTTATGTTTAGGGTAAGGCTGAGGGTGTAGGGGAGTTTGAGGGTGAGGGTTAGGGTTAAGGTTAGGGTTAGGGTGAGTTCTTCGGTGAGGGTGAGGGTTAGGCTAAGGGTGAGGTTGATGATTTCGGATAGGTAAATATTAGGGATAGGTTGAGGATTATGCTGAGTTTAGGTTCAGGGTGAAGCTTCGGGTTAGGGTTAGGGTGAGTGTTAGGATTAGGGTGATGTTTAGGGTGAGGGTTAGGGTTACGGTGAGGGTGAGGGTGAGGTTTTGGGTTAGGGTTAGGTTTAGGGTTTAGGGTGAGGGTTAGGTTTAGGGTTAGGGTTAAGCTGAGTGTGAGGATCAGGGTGTGGATGAAGGTTAGGGTGAGGGTTAGGGTTAGGGTTAGAGTTAGGGTTACGGTTATTTTGAGGGTTATGGTTAGGGTTAGGGTGAGGGTAAGGGTTAGGGTGAGGGTAAGGGTGAGGATGAGGGTTAGGTTTAGAGTTAGGGTGAGGGTGAGTGTTAGGATTAGGGTTAGGGTTAAGGTTAGGGATAGGGTGAGGATTAGGGTTAGGGTTAGGTTTAGGGTGAGGGTTAGGCTGAGGGGTAGGGTTAGGGATAGAGTGACTGTTAGGTTTAGTGTGAGGATTAGGGTTAGGGTGAAGTTTAAGTTTAGTGTGAGGTTTAGGTTTAGGGTTAGGGTTAGGATGAGTGTTAGGGTTAGGTTGAGGTTGAGGGTGAAGTTGAGGGCTAGGGTTAGGGTTAGTGTGAGGGTTATTGTTAGGGTGAGCATTAGGTTTAGGGTGAGGGTTAGGGTTAAAGTAAGGGTTAGGGTGAGGGTTAGCGTTAGGGATAGGGTTAGGGCGAGGGTCAGGGTGAGGGTTATGTTTAGGTTGAGGGTTAGGTTTAGGGTGAGGGTTAGGGTTAGGGTAAGCGTTAGGGTGATGGTGAGGGTTAGGGTGAGGGTGAGGGTTAGGTTTAGAGTTAGGGTTAGGGTGAGGGTGAGGGTTAGGTTTAGAGTTAGGGTTAGGGTGAGTGTTAGGTTTAGGGTTAGGGTTAGGGTGAGAGTTAGGGTGAGGTGTCGGGATACGGTTAGCTTGAGGGTTAGGGTTAGTGTGAAGGTTAGGGTTAGGGTTTGGTTTAGTGTGAGGATAATGTTTAGGCTGAGGGTTAGTTTGTGGGTGAGAGTTAGGGTGAGCGTTAGGGTTAGTTTCATTGTGAAGGTTAGGGATAAGGTGATATTTAGGGTGAGGTTGAGGGTTAGTGTGAAGTTGAGGTTGAGGTTGAGATTTAGGGTTAGGATTAGGGTTAGGATGAGTTTTAGGGTTAGGGTTAGGGTTACGGTTAGGATGAGGGTGAGGGTTATAGTTAGGTTTAGGGTTAGGGTTAGGGTGAGGTTGGGGTTGAGCGTTAGTGTTACGATTAGGGTTATGTTTAGGGTAAGGCTGAGGGTGTAGGGGAGTTTGAGGGTGAGGGTTAGGGTTAAGGTTAGGGTTAGGGTGAGTTCTTCGGTGAGGGTGAGGGTTAGGCTAAGGGTGAGGTTGATGATTTCGGATAGGTAAATATTAGGGATAGGTTGAGGATTATGCTGAGTTTAGGTTCAGGGTGAAGCTTCGGGTTAGGGTTAGGGTGAGTGTTAGGATTAGGGTGATGTTTAGGGTGAGGGTTAGGGTTACGGTGAGGGTGAGGGTGAGGTTTTGGGTTAGGGTTAGGTTTAGGGTTTAGGGTGAGGGTTAGGTTTAGGGTTAGGGTTAAGCTGAGTGTGAGGATCAGGGTGTGGATGAAGGTTAGGGTGAGGGTTAGGGTTAGGGTTAGAGTTAGGGTTACGGTTATTTTGAGGGTTATGGTTAGGGTTAGGGTGAGGGTAAGGGTTAGGGTGAGGGTAAGGGTGAGGATGAGGGTTAGGTTTAGAGTTAGGGTGAGGGTGAGTGTTAGGATTAGGGTTAGGGTTAAGGTTAGGGATAGGGTGAGGATTAGGGTTAGGGTTAGGTTTAGGGTGAGGGTTAGGCTGAGGGGTAGGGTTAGGTATAGAGTGACTGTTAGGTTTAGTGTGAGGATTAGGGTTAGGGTGAAGTTTAAGTTTAGTGTGAGGTTTAGGTTTAGGGTTAGGGTTAGGATGAGTGTTAGGGTTAGGTTGAGGTTGAGGGTGAAGTTGAGGGCTAGGGTTAGGGTTAGTGTGAGGGTTATTGTTAGGGTGAGCATTAGGTTTAGGGTGAGGGTTAGGGTTAAAGTAAGGGTTAGGGTGAGGGTTAGCGTTAGGGATAGGGTTAGGGCGAGGGTCAGGGTGAGGGTTATGTTTAGGTTGAGGGTTAGGTTTAGGGTGAGGGTTAGGGTTAGGGTAAGCGTTAGGGTGATGGTGAGGGTTAGGGTGAGGGTGAGGGTTAGGTTTAGAGTTAGGGTTAGGGTGAGGGTGAGGGTTAGGTTTAGAGTTAGGGTTAGGGTGAGTGTTAGGTTTAGGGTTAGGGTTAGGGTGAGAGTTAGGGTGAGGTGTCGGGATACGGTTAGCTTGAGGGTTAGGGTTAGTGTGAAGGTTAGGGTTAGGGTTTGGTTTAGTGTGAGGATAATGTTTAGGCTGAGGGTTAGTTTGTGGGTGAGAGTTAGGGTGCCGTTAGGGTTAGGTTCATTGTGAAGGTTAGGGTTAAGGTGATGTTTAGGGTGAGGTTGAGGGTTAGTGTGAGGGTGAGGATGAGGTTGAGATTTAGGGTTAGGATTAGGGTTAGGATGAGTTTTAGGGTTAGGGTTAGGGTTAGAGTTATTGTTAGGGTTAGGGTTAGGGTTAGAATGAGGGTGAGGGTTATAGTTAGGGTTAGGGTTAGGGTTAGGGTGAGGTTGGGGTTGAGCGTTAGTGTTACGATTAGGGTTATGGTTAGGGTACGGCTGAGGGTGTAGGGGAGTTTGAGGGTGAGGGTTAGGGTTAAGGTTAGGGTTAGGGTGAGTTCTTTGGTGAGGGTGAGTGTTAGGCTATGGGTGAGGGTGAGGGTTTCGGTTAGGTAAAGGTTAGGGTTAGGTTGAAGATTATGCTGAGTTTAGGTTCAGGGTGAAGCTTCGGGTTAGGGTTAGGGTGAGTGTTAGGATTAGGGTGATGTTTAGGGTGAGGGTTAGGGTTAGGTTGAGGGTGAGGGTGAGGTTTAGGGTTAGGGTTAGGTTTAGGGTTAAGGGTGAGGGTTAGGTTTAGGGTTAGGGTTAAGCTGAGTGTGAGGATCAGGGTGTGGATGAAGGTTAGGGTGAGGGTTAGGGTTAGGGTTAGAGTGAGGGTTACGGTTATTGTGAGGGTTACGGTTAGGGTTAGGGTGAGGGTAAGGGTTAGGCTCAGGGTAAGGGTGAGGGTGAGGGTTTGGATTAGGGTTTGGGTTAGGTTTAGGTTGAGGATTAGTGTTTGGGTGACATTTAGAGTGAGTGTGAGGGATAGGGTGAGTATGAATGTTTGGGAGAGGGTGAGGATTCGGTTGAGGGTGAGGGTTAACTTGTGGGTGAGGATTATGTTAGGGTGAGGGTTAGCGTTAGGGGTAGGGTTAGGGTTAGGTTGTGGGTTAGGGTTAGCGTTAGGGTTAGGATGAGGGGTAGGGAGAGGGGAGGGCTTAGGGTAAGGGTGAGGGTGAGTGTTAGGGTTAAGTTTAGGGTTAGAGATGGGATTAGGGTTAGGCTGACGGTGATGGGGAGGGTGAAGGTGAGGGTTAGGGTTAGGGTGAGGTTTAGGTTTACGGTTAGGTTTAGGATGAGGGTTAGGATTAGGGTTAGGGTTAGGATGAGGGTTAGTCTCAGGGTTAGGGTTAGGGTTAAGGTGAGGTTTAGGGCTAGGTTTAGTGTTAGGATAAGTGTTAGGCTGAGGGTTAGGGTTAGGGTTAGTGTGAGGGTTAGGTTTAGGGTTACGGTAAGAGTTAGGGAGAGGGTAAACATTAGGGTGAGAGTTAGGGTGAGGTTTAGGGTCAAGTTTAGGTTTAGGGTTAGGTTTAGGGTGAGGGTAAGTGTTTGGGTAAGTGTTAGGGTGAGGTTTAGGGTGAGGGTGAGGGTTAGCGTCAAGATTAGGTTTAGGGTTAGGGTTAGGGTGAGTGTTAGGGTTTGGGTAAGTGTTAGGGTGAGGTTTAGGGTGAGAGTGAGGGTTAGGGTTAGGGTGAGGGTAAGTGTTAGGGTGAGGGTTAGGGTGAGTCTGCTGGTTAGGGTTAGCATTAGGGTGAGGGTGAGGGTTAGGGTTAGGTTTAGGGTTAGGGTGAGGGTGAGTGTGAGGGTTAGGGTTAGGGTGAGCATTAGTGTTAGAGGGAGGGCTAGGTTGAGGGTTAGGGTTAGGGTGAGGGTTACTGTTAGCTTTAGGCTTTGTATATGGGTTAGGCTGAGGTTAAGGCTTAGGGTTAGTTTGAGTGTTAGGTTTAGGGTTAGGGTTTGGGTTATGTTGAGGGTAAAGGTTAGCATGAGGGTTAGGGAAAGGGTGAGGATTAGATTTATGGTGAGGGTTCGGGTTATGGTTAGGATTAGGGTTATTTTTAGGGTTAGCGTGAGGGTAAGGGGAAGGTTAGGTTTATTTTTAGGGTTAGCTTGACGGTTAGGGTGTCAGTAAGTGTTAGAGTGAGGGTTAGGGTGAGGTTAGTGTTAGGGTGAGGGTGAGGGTTAGGTTGAGGATTAGGGTTGAGTTTAGGGATAGGGTGTGGATTAGGGTTAGGGTTATGTATAGGGTGAGGTCAGGGCTGAGGGTTAGGGTTAGGTTTACGGTGAGGGTTAGGTTTAGTGTAAGGGTTAGGGTTAGGGTTATGGTGAGGGTAAGGGTTAGGTAGAGGTTTAGGGTGAGCCTGAGGTTTAGGGTTAGCATTAGGTTTAGGTTTAAGGTTACGATGAGGGTTAGGTTTAGGGTGAGGCTGGGTGTTGGAGTTACAGTGAGGGTGAGGGTGAGGATGAAGGTTAGGATTAGGTTTAGGGTTAGGGATAGGATCAGGTTGAGGATGAGGGATAGGGTGTTTTTGAGGGTTAGGGTTAGGGTGAGAGTGAGGGTTAGGATGAGTGTTAGGGAAAGGGATAGGGTTAGGGTTAGGCTGAATGTTAGGATTAGGGTGAGGGTTAGGGTCAAGGTAAGGGTTAGGTTTAGGGTGAGGTTAAGGATTAGTGTGAGGGTGAGGGTTCGGGTTAGTGTTAGGATTAGGGTGAGGGTTAGGTTGAGGGTGAGGTTGAGGGTGAGGGTGAGGGTGAGGGTGATGTTGAGGGTTAGGGTGTTCTTTAGGGTTCAGTTTAGGGTGAGTGTTAGGGTGAAGGTGAGCGTTAGGTTGAGGGTGAGGGTTAGGATAAGGGTTAGGTTGAGGGTTAGAGTGCGGGGTAGGGTTAAGTTTAGGGAGAGAGTTAGGGTTTGTGTGAGGGTTAGGGTTAGGGTTAGAGTTAGGGTGACTATGAGGATAAAGTTTAGGATGAGGGTTAGGGTGAGGGTTAGGGTTCGGATTAACGTTTGGGTTAGGGTTAGGGTTACGTTTAGGGTAAGTGTTAGGGTTACGGTGAGGGTTAGTTTTAGGGTTAGCATTAGGGTTAGGGTTAGCTTTAGGGTGAGGGTCAGGGTTAGGTTTTGGGTCAGGGTGATGTTTAGGTTGAGGGGTAGGGTTAGAGTTAGGGTAAGGGTTAGGATTAGGGTGAGGGTTATATTTAGGCTTAGGTTTATGGTGAGGGTGAGGGTGATGGTTGGTGTTAGGGTTACGGTTAGGGTGAGGGTTAGGGTTAGGTTTGGGTTAGGGTAAGGGTTAGGGTTAGAGTGAGGTTTAGGTTTAGGGTTATGGTTAGGGTGAGGGTGAGGCTGAGGATTAGGTTTAGGGTTAGTGTGAGGATAAGGTTTACGGTGAGGTTTAGGTTGAGGTGGAGGGTTAGAGTTAGCATTAGGGTTAGGGTGAGAGTTAGGGTTAGGGTTATGGTAAGGGTTAGGGTTATGGTTAGGGTAAGGGTTAGGGTTAGGGTGAGGGTTAGGGGTATGGTGATTTTTAGGGTGACGGTGAGATTTAGGGTGAGGGTGAGTTTGAGCGTGAGTGTTAGTGTGAGGATGAGGTTGAGTGTGAGTTTGACGGTTAGGGTTAGGTTTAGGGTGAGTATAAGAATTAGGGTTAGGTTTAGGGTTAGTGTTAGGGTTAGGGTTAGGGTTAGGGTGAGGGTGATGGTTAGGGTTAGGCTTAGTTTTATTGTTAATGTTAGGTTTAGGGTGAGAGTGAGGTTGAGGGTTAACATGTGGGTTAGGGTTAGGGTTATGGTTAGAGTGAGGGTGAGGTTGAAGGTTAGGGTTAGGATTAGTGTTAGGGTTAGGTTTAGGATGAGGGTTAGGCTGAGGGTTAGAGTTAGGGTTAGTGTGAGGCTTAGGGTTATGTTTACATTTAGGTTGAGGACAAGGGTTAGGGTAAAGGTTAGGGTCGGTTTGAGGGTTAGGGTTAGGGTGAGGTTTATGGTGAGGGTTTGGGTGAGGGTTAGAGTTAGGGTGAGGGTTAGGGTTAGCGTTAGTGTTAAGATGACAGTTAGGTTGAGAGTTAGGGTTAGGGTGAGGGTGAGGGTTAGGGTTAGGTTTAGGGTTAGGGTGATGTTTAGGTTTAGGGTGTAGGTTAGGGATAGGTTTATGTTTAGGGTGATGGTTAGGTTTATGGTTAGGTTCAAATTAGGGTGAGTGTGAGGGTGAGTGTTAGGTTTACGATTAGGGTTAGGGTTAGTGTTAGGCTGAGGTTGAGGGTGAGGGTGAGGGTGGGGGTTAGGGTTAGGGTAATGTTTAGGTTTAGATTTAAGTTGAGGGTTATGTTTAGGGTTAGGATGAGGGATACGGTGAGGATTATGGTTATGGTTCGGGTGAGGGTTAGATTTAGTGTGAGGGTTAGGGTTAGGGTGAGGGTAAGCGTTAGGGTGAGGGTTAGGGTGAGGGTGAGCGATAGGGTGATTGTTAAGGTTAGGTTGAGGGTATGGATGAGGGCTAGGGTGAGGGTGAGGATTAGGGTTTGGGTTAGGGTTATGGTAAGTGTTATTGTGAGGGGTAGAGTTAGGGTAATGTTTAGGGTGAAGGTTAGGATGAGAGTGAGTGTTAGGGTTAGTGTTAGTGTGCGGTGAGGGTTACGGTGAGGGTTCGTGTTTGAGTTAGGATTAGGGTTGGGGTGAGGATGAGGGTTATGTTTAGGGTTAGGGTGCGGGTTAGGGTTAGGGTGATTTTTAGAGAGAGGTGAGTGTTAGGGTGCCTGTGAGGGTTCGGATTTGGGTTCAGATTAGGGTGTGGATGAGGGTTAGGGTGAGGGTGAGGGTTAGGGTTATGTTTAGGGTGTGAGTTAGGGTTAGGGTTAGGATTAGGTTGAGGTTTAGGGTGAGGGGTAGGGTCAGGGTTAGGGTGAGGTTTAGGGTTAGTGTGAGGTTTAGGGTTAGGTTTAGGGTAAGTGTGAGGATAATGGTTAGGGTGAGGGATAGGGTTATTGTTAGGGTTAGGGTGAGAATGAGGGTGAGGGTTATGGTTATGGTAAGGGTTCGGGTGAGGGTTAGGGTTAGGGTAAGGCTTAGGGTTAAGGTTAGGGTAAGGGTGCGTGTGAGGGTGATGGTTACTGTTAGGTTATGGTGAAGGTGAGGGTTTGGTATAGGATTAGGGTTAGGGTTAGGTTTATGGTGAGGGTGAGGGTTGGATTAGGATTAGGTTTAGGGTTAGGCTTTAGGTGAGGTGAAGGTGAAGGTGAGGGATAGGGAGAGGATTAGGGTTAGGTTTATGGTTAGGGTGAGTGTGAAGATTAGGTTGAGGTGAGGGTTCAGGTTTGAGTGAGGGTTAGGGTGACGGTGACGTTTAGGGTGAGGGTGAGGTTTAGGTTTAGTGTTAGTTTTAGGGTGATGGTTAGGATCAGGTTTAGGATTAGGGGGAGGGTTAAGGTGAGGGTTAGGGTTAGGGGTAGGATTAGGGTGAAGGTGAGGGTTAGGGTTAGGGTTAAATTTAGGGTGAGGGTGAGGGTGAGGGTTAGGTTTGTGGTTAGGGTTAGGATAAGTGTTAGGATTAGGGTAAGGGTGAGGGCTAGGTTTAGGGTGAGGTTTAAGGTTAGGCTGAGGTTTAGGGTGAGGGGTAGGGTTAGGGTTTGTGTGAGGGTGAGGGTTAGGTTTAGTGTGAGGATCATGTTTAGTGTTAGGGTTATGGTAAGTTTAAGGGTTAGGGTGAGGTTTAAGGTAAGAGTGAGGTTTAGGGTTAGCATGAGTTTGAGAGGGAGGGTTAGGGTTAGGGTTAGTGTTTGGGTGAGGGTGAGAGTTATGTTTAGGGTTAGGGTGAGAGTTAGGGTTAGGGTGATGTTTAGGGTGAGGGTGAGGGTTAGGATGAGGGTGAGGTTTCGTGTGAGGGTGAAGGTTAGGGTGAGGGTGAGGTTTAGGGTAGGGTTAGGTTTAGGGTGTGGGTTATGGTTAGGGTTAGGTTTAGGGTGAGGTTTAGGGTGAGGGTTAGGGTTATAATTAGGGTTAGGGTGAGGGGGAGTTTGAGGGTTAGGGTGAGGGTTAGGGTTAGGCTGAGGGTTAGGTTTGGGTTTAGGGTAAGGGTGAGGGTGAGGGTGAAGCTGAGGTTTAGCGTGTGGGTGAGGGTTAGGTTTAGGGTGAGGGTTAGGGTGACGGTGAGGGTTAGGTGTGGGTGAGGTTTAGGTTTAGTGTTAGAGTTAGGGTGACGGTTACGGTCAGGGTTAATATTAATGTGAGGGTTAAGTTGACGGTTAGGGTTAGGGTTAGGTTTAGGGTTAGTTTGAGGATTAGGTTTAGTGTGAGGGTAAGCGTTAGTTTGAGGGTTAGACTGAGGGTGAGGGTTAGGTTTAGTGTTAGGGTTAGGGTGAGCATTTGGGGACTGTTAGGTGCATGGTTAGTGTTAGGGTGAGGGTTAGGGTGAGGGCAAGTGTTAGGGTCAGGTTTAGGTTGAGGGTGACGGATAGAGTTATGGTAAGGTGAGGGTGAGGATGAGGTTGAGGGTTAGGGTTAGGGTTAGGGTTAGTTTGAGGGTGAGGTATAGCATGAGGGTTAGGACGAGGATTAGGCTGAGTATGAGGGTGAGGTTTAGGGTGAGGTTTAGGGTTAGGGTGAGGGTTAGGATGAGTGGGAGTCAGAGGGTGAGGGTTAGGTTTAGGGTTAGAGTAAGGGTGAGGTTGAGGGTTAGGATTAGTTTAGGACTAGGTTTAGGCTGATGGTGAGGTTGAGGTTGAGGTTGAGGGTTAGGATTAGGGTGAGGTTTAGGGTTAGGGTTAGGGTTATGGTTTGTATAGGGTGAAGGTTAGTTTTAGGTTTAGGGTTAGGATAAGGTTTAGGCTGACGGTTAGGGTTAGGGTTAGTGTGAGGGTTATGTTTAGCGTTAGGGTTAGGGTGTGGGCTAGTGTGAGGGTGAAGGTTAGGTTGATTGTTTAGTTTAGGTAAGGGTAAAGGTTATGTTAGGGTGAGGATTAGCGTGAGGTTGAGGGTTAAGGTGAGGGTTAGGGTTAGGGTGAGTATTAGGGTTATGATTAGGTTTAGTGTTAGGGTGATGTTTAGGGTGAGGTTGAGTGTGAAGGTTCGGGTGAGAGGGAGGGTTAGGGTTAGGGTTAGAGGTAGGGTGAGCGTGAGGGTTAGGGTGAGGGGTAGGTTTATGGTTAGGGTGAGGGTGAGGGTTAGGTTTAGTGTTTGGGTTAGGGTTAGGGTTAGGGTGAGGGTTAGTGTGAGTATTAGGGTTAGTGTGAGCATGAGCGTGAGATTGAGGGTAATGGTTAGGGTTAGGTTTAGGGTGAGGGTGAGCATTAGGGTGAGAGTGAGGGTTCAGTTGAGGGTGAGGGGTAAGGGAAGGGTTATGGTTTGGGTTCAGGTTAGAGATAGAGTGAGGGTGTGGGTGAGGATTAGGTTTAGGATTAGTGTTAGGGTTAGGGTTAGGCTGAGTGTGAGTGTGAGGGTGAGGGTGAGGTTTAGGGTTAGGTTGAGGGTTATGGTTAATGTCAGGGTTAGGGTTAAGTTGAGGGATAGGGTTAGGGTTAGGTTTAGGATGAGGGTTAGGCTGTGGGGTAGGATTAGGGTTAGGTTGTGGGTTAGGTTCAGTGTGAGTTTTAGGGTTAAGGTTAGGTTCAGGGTTAGGATTAGGGTGAGGGTAAGGGTTAGCATGAGGGTTACATTGAGGGTGAGGTTTAGGGTTAGGGGTAGGATTAGGGTGAGGTTAAGGTGAGAGCTAGGTTGAGTGTGAGGGTTAGGGTTAGGGTTAGGGATAGGGTTAGGATTAGTTTTAAGGTTAGGGTTAGGGTTAGGGTGAGTCTTAGGCTGAGGTGTAGGGTTAGGTATAGCGTGAGGGTTAAGTTTAGTGTGATGGTTAGGGTTTGGTGTAGGGTTAGGGTGAGGGCTAGGGTGAGTGTGAGAGTGAGGGTTAGGTTTAGGGATAGGGTGAGGATTAGTGTTATGTTTAGGGTTAGGGTGAGGTTTAGGCTGATGGGTAGGGATACAGTTAGTGTGAGGGATAGATTTAGTGGGAGGGTTAGGTTTAGGTTTAGGGTTAGTATTAGGGTGAGGGTTCGGGTGAGGGTTCGGGTTAAGGTGTGGTTGAGGATTAGGGTTAGTGTGAGGACTAGTTTTAGGGTTAGGGTTACTGTTATGGTTAGGGTTAGGCTGAGGGTAAGGGTTAGGGTTAGCGTGATTTTGAGGGTAAGAGTTAGGGTTAGTGTTATGGTTAGGGTGTGTGTTTGGGTTAGTGTGAGGGTTAGGGTTAGGGTTAGGTGAAGGTGAGGGTAAGGGTTAGGGTGAGGGTTAGGGTGAGGGTGAGGGTTAGGATTAGAATTAGGGTTAGCTTTAGGGTTAGGGTGAACTTGAGGTTTAGTTTTAGGGTGAGTGTTAGGGGTATTGTTAGGGTTAGGGTTCGGGTGAGGTTGCGGGTGAGGGTGAGGGTTAGGGTTAGGGTAGGGTTAGGTTTAGGCTGAGGGTGAGGTTGACGGATAGTGTTCGGGTAAGGGTGAGGGCTAGGGTGAGGGTGAGAGTTAGTGTGAGGGTGAGGGTGAGGGTTTCGTTTATGTCAGGTTTCGGGTTAAGGTGAGGATTAGGGTGAGGGTGAGGGTGAGGGTTTCATTTACATCAGGTTAGGGTTAAGTGAGGTTAGGGTTACAGTGAGGGTTAGGGTTAGGGTTAAGGTGTGGGTTAAGGTTATTGTGATGTTTAGGGTGAGGGTGAGGTTTAGGGTGAGAGTTAGGGTGAGGATTAGGTTTAGTGTTAGGATTAGGGTTAGGGTGAGGGTGAGGTTTAGTGTTAGAGTTAGGGTTATGGGGAGGGTTAAATTGAGTGTCAGGGTTAGGGTTAGTGTTAGGGTTAGGGTTAGAATGAATGTTAGGTTGAGGTTTAGGGTTAGGTTAAGGTTTAGGGTTAGGATGAGCGTTAGGCTGAGGGTTAGGTTTAGGGTTAGTGTGAGGGTTAGGTTTAGGTTAGGGTTCGGGTTAAGGTTTGTTTAGGGTGAAGTTTAGTTTTAGGTTTAGGGTTAGCATAAGGTTTAGGCTGAGGGTTAGGGTACGGGTTAGTGTGAGGGATAGGTTTAGGGTTAGGTTTAGGGTGTGGACTATGGTGAGGGTGAGGGTTAGGGTTAGTGTTAGGGTTATGGTTAGGTTCAGGGGTAGGTTAAGGGTTAGGATTAGGTTAAGGACTAGGGGTTAGGCTGATAGTGAGGGTGAAGTTGAGGGTGAGGGTTAGGGTTAGAGTGAGGGTTAGATTAAGGGTGAGAAAGAGGGGGAGATTTTGGTTTAGGATTAGAGTTAGGTTGAGGGTAAGGTTTAGGATTAGGCTTAGCACTAGGTTTAGGCGGAGGGTGAGGGTGATGTTGAGGGTGAGGTTTAGGGTTAGGGTGAGGTTTAGGGTTAGGGTTAGTTTTAGGGTGAGGTTTAGGGTTAGGGTTAGAGTTAGGGTTTGGTTAGGGTGAAGGTTAATTTTAGGTTTAGGCTTAGATTAAGGTTTAGGCTGAGGTGTAGGGTTAGGGTTAGTGTGAGGGTTAGGTTTAGGGTTAGAGTTAGGGTGTGGGCTAGGCTGATGGTGAGGTTTAGGGTGAGGATGAGGGTGAAGGTTTAGTTTAGGTAAGTGTTAAGATTAGGTTAGGGTGAGGATTATGGTGAGGTTGAGGGTTAAGGTGAGGGTTAGGGTTAGGGTGCGGGGTAGGGTTAATGTGAGGGTTAGGATTAGGGTTAGGGTGAGGGTGAGGGTAAGGTTTAGTGTGAGGGTTAGGGTGAGGGTGCTGTTTAGGATTAGAATTACGGTTAGGATTAGGGTGAGGTAGACGATTAGGTTTAGTGTTAAGGTGAGGGTTATGGTTGCGGTGAAGGTTAGGGTTAGGGTTAGGGTTAGGGTGAGGGTGAGGTTTAGGGTTAGGGTTAGTGTTAGGAATAGGCTGAAGGTGAGGGTGAGGGTGACGTTGAGCATTAGGGTTATGGTTAGTGTGATGGTGAGGGATAGGGTGAGGGTGATGGTTATTGTGAGGATGAGGGTGAGGTTTTCGTTTATGTCAAGGATAGGGTTAATCTGAGGTTAGGTTTAGGGTGAGTGTTAGGTTTAGAGGTAAGGTGAGGTTTAGTGTTAGGTGATGTTTAGGGTGAGGGTGAGGGTTAGGGTGAGGGTGAGGATTACGGTATGGGTGAGGGTGAGGGTTAAGATTGGGAATACGGTTAGGGTTTTGGTTAGACTGAAGTTGAGGGTGAGGGTGAGGGTGAGGGTTTGGGATAGGTAGGTTTAGGGTTAGGGTGAGGGTTACGGTTTCTGTGAGGGTTATGGTTATGGTTAGGGTTAGGGTTAGGGTGAGGGGAAGGGTTCAAGTGAGGTTTAGGGTGAGGGTGAGGTTTAGGGTTAGGGTTAGATTTAGGGTGAGGGCTTGTGTGAGGGTGAGGGTTAGTGTAAAGGTAAGGTTGAGGTGTTCTTTTAGCCAGAGTTTAGTGTTATGGTGAGGATTAGGGTGAGGGTGAGGGTTAGGTTGAGGGTTAGGTTTAGGGTGAGGATTAGGGCAAGGGTTAGAGTGAGGGTTATGGTTTGGGTGATGTTTAGCATAAGTGTGAGGGTTATGGTGAGGATGAGTTTTCGGTGAGGGTCAGGGTTCGAGTGAGGGTAAGAGTTAGGGTGTGGTTGAGGATTAGTGTTAGGTTGAGTATTAGCATTAGATTTAGGGTTAGTGTGAGGGTGAGGGTTAGGGCTAGGATTAGGTTTAGGTTGATGGTTAGGATTAGGGTTAGGTTTAGTAGGATTGTTAGGGTGAAGGGTAGGGTTAGGGTTAGTGTTAGGAAGAGTGTTAGGGTGTCGGTGAGTGTTAGAGTGAGGATCAGGGTAAGGGTATGGGTGAGGGTTAGGTTTAGGGTAAGGATTAGGGTTAGAGTTAGGTTAATGGTGAGGGTAAGGGTTAGGGTGAGGTTTAGTGTGAGGCTTAGGGTTAGAGTTAGGGTTAGGGTGAGGGTAAGGGTGAGGTATAGGGTTTGGGTTAGGGTTAGGGTGAGGGTTAGCGATAGGTTTACGGTTAGGGTGAGAGTGAGGGTGAGGGTTAGGGTAAGGTTTAGGGTTAGAGTTAGGGTGAGGGTGAGGGTTAGTATTAAGGTTAATATTTGAGTTAGCCTGAGGGTTAGGTTTAGGGTAAGTGTTAGGGTTAGGGGTAAGTTTAGGGTGAGGGTTAGGGTTAGGGTTAGGGTTAGGATGAGCGTTAGGCTGAGGTTTATGTTTAGGGTTAGTTTGAGGGTTAAGAGTTAGGGTTAGGGTTAGGGTTAGGGTGAGGGCTGGGATTAGGTTTAGGATTAGGATAAGGTTTAGTTTGAGGGTTAGGTTTAGTGTTAGTGTGAGTGTTAGGTTTAGGGTTAGAGTTAGGTTTAGGGTCAGGGTAAATGTTTGGGTGAGATTTAGGGTGAGGGTGAGGGTTAGGGTTAGGGTGAGGGTTAGGGTGAGGGTGAGGGGGAGTGTGAGGGTTTGGTTTAGGGTTAGAGTTAGGGTGAGTTTGAGGGTTAGTAGTAGGGTTAGAACTAGGTTTAGGCTGAGGGTGAGGGTGAGGTTGAGTGTGAGGTTTAGGGTTAGGGTGAGGGTTAGGTTTAGGATTAGGTTTAGGGTGAGGGTTAGTGTTAGGGTTAGGGTTAGGATGAGCGTTAGGCTGAGGGTTAGGGTTAGGGTTAGTGTGAGGGTTAGGATTAGGGTTAGGGTTAGGATTAGGGTTTAGTTAGGGTGAAGTTTTGTTTTAGGTTTAGGGTTAGGATAAGTTTTATCCTGAGTCTTATGGTTAGTATTATTGTGACGGTTAGGTTTAGGGTTAGAGTTAGGGTGTGGGCTAGGGTGAGGGTGAGGGTGAGGGTGAGGGTTTAGTTTATGTAAGGTTTAAAGTCAGGTTAGGTTGAGGATTAGGGTGAGGTTGAGGGTTAAGGTGAGGGTAAGGGTTAGGGTTAGGGTTAGGTTTACTGTGAGGTTTAGGGTTACGCTAAGCATGAGGGTAAGGGTAACGGTTAGGGTGAGGGTTACAGTGAGGGTGAGTGTGAGGATTAGAGTTAGGGTTAAGATTAGGGTGAGGTTGAGGGTGAGGGTAAGTGTTAGGGTGAAGGTTAGGGTTGGGGTGAGTCATAGGGTTAGGGTTAGGGTTGGGGTGAGGGTGAGGGTGAGGTTTTTGTTTACGTGAGGTTTAGGGTTAAGATGACGTTAGGGTTAGGGTAAGGGTTAGGGTAAGGGTTAACCTGAGGTTTACGGTTAGTGTGATGTTTAGGGTGAGGGTGAAGTTTGGGGTGAGGGTGAGGTTTAGGGTAAGTGTCAGGGTGAGGGTTTGGATTGGGAATAGGTTAGGGTTAGGGTTGGGCTGAAAGTGAGGGTGAGGGTGAGGTTGAGGCTGAGGGTAAGGGTTAGGTTAATGTTAGGTTTAGGGTTAGGGTGAGGGTAATGGTTACTGTAAAGGTTATGGTTATGGTTAGGGTTAGGGTTATTGTTAGGGTTAGGGTGAAGGCTAGGGTGAGGGTGAGTGTTAGTGTGAGTTTTAGGTTGAGGGTTTATTTTAGCCAAGGATTTGGGTTATGGTGAGGAATAGGGTGAGGTTGAGAATTATGTTTTGGGTTAGGGTTAGGATGAGGGTTAGGGCTAGGGTTAGGGTGAGGGTTAGGGTTTGGGTGATGTTTAGCATGGGGGTGAGGGTAAGGTGAGGGTGAGGGTCAGGTGGTGGGTGAGGATTAGGGTTAGGTTGAGTGTTAGTGTTAGGTTTAGTTTTAGTGTGAGGGTGAGGGTTATGGGTAGCATTAGGGTTAGGTTGAGGGTTTGGATTAGGGTTAGGGTGAGTCTGAGGGTGAGGGTGAATGGTAGGTTTAGGGTTTGGGTGAGGTTTAGGGTGAGGGTCAGGGATAGGGTGAGGTTGTGGGTTAGGGATAATGTTAGGTGTAGGGTTAGGGTGAGTTTAAGAGTGAGGTTTAGCTTTAGGAATAGGGTTAGGTTTCGGGTGCGGGTGAATGTTAGGTTTAGGGTGAAGATTAGGGTTAGAGTTAGGTTTATGTTGAGGGTAAGTGTTAGGGTGAGGTTTAGTGTGAGGGTTAGGGTTAGGGTTAGGGTGAGGGTGAGGTATGGGTTTTGGGTTACAGTTAGGGTGAGGGTTAGGGATAGGTTGAGGGTGAGGGTGAGGGTGAGGGTTAGGGTTAGGTTTAGGGTTAGAGTTAGGTTGAGGGTGAGTTAGTATTAGAGTTAGCCTTAGGGTGAGGGTGAGGGTTAAGGTTAGTGTGAGGGTTAGGGTTAGGGTTAGGGCGAGGGTTAGGTTTAAGTTTAGGGTTAGGATCAGGGTTAGGTTGAGGGTTAGGTTTCGGGTTAGTGTGAAGTTTAAGTTAAGGATTAGGGTAGGGTTAGGGTCAGGGTAAAGTTAGGGTGAGGTTTAGGGTGAGGGCGAGGGTAAAGGTTAGTGTGAGGGTTAGGGCGAGGGTGAGGGTTAGGGTTAGGGTGAGGGTTAGGGTGAGGGTTAGGATAATGGTTAGGGTGAGGGTAAGGGTTAGGGTGATGGTAAGGTTGAGGGTAAGGGATAGGATTATGTTGTGGGTAAGGGTTAGGGTGTGGGTTAGCGTGAGGTTTAGGGTTAGGGTGGGGGTTAGGGTTAGGGTTAGATTGAGGTTAGGGTTAGGGTGATGTTTATTGTGAGAGTATCGTTTAGGGTGAGGGTGAGTTTTTGGGTGAGCATGAGGGTTAGGATGAGGTTGAGGGTTAGGGTTACAGTTAGGATTAGGGAGAGGGGCAGGGTGAGCATTAGGGTTAGGATTAGGGTTAGAGTGAGGATGAGGGTGAGGGTTAGGTTGTGGTTAAGTGTTATGGTTAGGGTTAGGGATAGGGCTAGGGTGAGGGTGAGGGTTAGTGTGAGGGTTAGTGTGAGGGTGAGGGTTTCCTTTACATTAGTGTTACGGTTAGGGTGAGGATTAGGTTGAGGGTGAGGGTTAAGCTCAGGTTAGGGTTAGGGTGATGGTTAGGGTTAGGGTGATGTTGATTGTGAGGGTGAGTGTACGGTGAGGGTGAGGGTGAGGGTGAGGGTTAGTGTTAGGGTTAGGTTTAGGTTGAGGGTGATTGTGAGGGTTAGGATTAGGAATAGGATTAGGGTTAGGGTTAAGCTGATGCTGAGGGTCAGGGTGAGGGTGAAGGTTAGGGTCAGGGTTAGGATTAGGGTTAGAGTGAGGGTTACGGTTAGTGTGAGGGTAATGGTTAGGGTTAGGGTAAGGGTAAGGATTAGGGTGAGAGTAAAGATTAGGGTGAGGGTTAGGGTGAGTGTGAGGGTTTGGATTAGGGTTTGTGTTAGAGTCAGGGTGAGGGTTAGTATTTGGTTGATGTTTAGAATGAGTGTGAGGGTTAGGGTGAGGTTGATGGTTCGGGTGAGGGTGAGGGTTCGGTTGAGGGTGAGGATTAGGGTGTTTGTGAGGATTAGGTTTAGGGTGAGGGTTAGCATTAGGGGTAGTTTTAGGGTTAGGTTGAGGGTTAGGGTTAGGGTTAGGGTGAGGGGTAGGGACAGGGGTAGGGTCAGGTTTAGGGTGAGGTTTAGGGTGAGTGTGAGGGTTAGGTTGAGGGTGAGGGTGAGGTTTAGGGTTCGGGTTTGCGTTAGACTTAGGGTGAGTTTGAGGGTGAGGGTTAGGTTTAGGTTTAGGGTGAGTGTTAGGGTTAGGTTGAGGGTTAGAGATAGTGTTAGGGTTAGGGTAAGGGTGAGGGTGAGTGTTAGGTATACGTTTAGGGATAGAGTTAGGGTGAGGGTGAGGGTGAGGGTTAGGATTAGGTTAGATTTAGGGTTAGGCTGAGGTTGATCGAGAGGATGAGGGTGAGGGTTAGGGTTAGGGTGAGGTTTAGGTTTCCGGTTAGGGTTAGGGTGAGGGTTAGTATTAGGGTTATGGTTAGGATGAGGGTTAGGCTAAGGGTTAGGATTAGGTTTAGGGTGAGGTTTAGGGCTAGGTTTAGGGTTAGGATAAGGATTAGGCTGAGGATTAGGGTTCGGGTTAGTGTGAGGGTTAGGTTTAGTGTTAGGGTAAGAGGGTGAGGGTAAAGTTTAGGGTGAGGGTTAGGGTGAGGGTGAGGTTTAGGGTTAGGGTGAGGGTTAGGGTCAATTTTAGGTTTAGGGTTAGGGTTAGAGTGAGGGTAAGGGTATGGGTAAGTGTTAGGGTGAGGTTTAGAGTGAGGGTGAGGGTTAGCATCAAGGTTAAGATTAGGATTAGGGTTAAGGTGAGGGTTAGGTTTTGGGTGAGTGTTAGGGTGAGTTTTATGGTGAGGGTGAGGGTTAGGGTGAGGGTAAAGTGTTAGGGAGAGATTTACGTTGAGGCTGAGGGTTATGGTTAGCCTTAGGGTGAGGGTGAGGCTTATGGTGTAGCTTTGGGTTAAGGTTAAGGATACTGTGAGGATTAGGGTTAGGGTTAGGTTGAGGGTGAGGGTTAGGGTTAGGGGTAACATTAGAGTTTGGGTGAGGGTTAGGTTTACTGTGAGGGTTTGGGTTGATTTAGGGTGACGGTAAGGGTTAGGGTGACGGTTAGGTTGAGTGTGAGGTAGGATGAGGGTTAGGGTTAGGGTGAGGTTTAGGGATAGGTTTAGGGTTAGGGTGAGGATTAGGGTTAGGGTTAGGATTAGAGTTAGGGTGATGGTAAGGCTTCGGGTGAGGGTTAGGGTGAGGATGAGAGTTAGGGTTAGGGTGAGCGTGAGGGTAAGTGTTAGCATGAGGACTAGTGTTTGGTATAGTATTAGGGTGAGTGTTAGGGTTATGGTGAGGGTGAGGGTGAGGGTTAGGTTCAGTATTAAGGTTAGGGTTAGTGTGAGGGTTAGTGATAGGGTTAGGGTTAGGTTGAGGGTTAGAGTTAGGGTAAAGGTGAGGGTTAATCTGAGAGTTAGGGTTAGGTTTAGGGTGAGAGTTAGGCTCAGTGTAAGGGTTAGGGTTAGGGTGAGGGTTAGTTTTAGGGGGAGGGCTAGGTTGAGGGTAAGGTTGAGGGTGAGAGTGAGTGTGAGGTTTTCGGTTAGGTAAGTTTTAGGGTTAGGGTTAGGGTAAGGATTTGGGTGAGGTTGTGGGTTAGGGATAGGGTGAGGGTGAGGGTGAGGGTCAGGGTTAGTGTTAGGATGAGGGTTAGGGATAGGGTTAGGGTGAGTTTGCGGTTGAGGGTGAGGGCTAGGCTTAGGGTTATTGTGAGGTTTAGGGTTACGGTGAGGGTTATGGTTAGGTTGAGGGTTAGGGTTAGGGTTAGGTTGAGGGTTAGTGTTAGGTTGATGTTTAGTGTGAGGGTGAGGATTAGGGTGTGGGTGAGTGTTCAGGTAGAGTTAGGGTTAGGGTTAGGGTTAGGTATAGGGTTAGGGTTTAGCTAAAGTTTAGGGTGAGGGTGATGATTAGGGTTAGCTTGAGTTTTAGGGTTAGGTTTAGGGTTAAGATGAGGTTTAGGCTGAGGGTTAGGGTTAGGTTTAGGGTTAGTGTGAGGGTTCAGGTTAGGGTGAGGGTTGGATTTAGGTTTTGGGTTAGTATAAGGGATAGGGTGAGGGTTAGGGTTACGGTTAATATGAGTGTTAGGTTTAGGTTAGTTTGAGGGTAATGGTTAGGGTGAGGGTTAGGGTGAGGCTGAGGGATAGGTTTATGGTGAGGGTTAGGTTGAGTGTTAGGATTATGGTTATGGTTAGGGTAAGGCTGAGGGGGAAGGAGAGGTTGAAGGTGAGCGTTAGTGTTAAGGTTACTGATAGGGTGAGGATTCGGGTTAAGGTTAGATTTAGGGTGAGGGTTAGGCTCAGCGGTAGGGTTAGGGTTAGGTTGAGGGTTAGGTTTAGTGTGAGGTTCAGGGTTAGGGTTAGAGTGAGGGTTAGGTTTAGTGTGTTGGTTAGGGTTAGGGTTAGGTTGAGGGTAAGGGTGAGGTTTAGGGTTAGCATTAGGTTTAAGGTTAGGGTTAGGATGAGGGTTAGGGTAAGGGAGAGGGTGAGGGTGGGTATAAGGGTTAGGATGAGGGTTAGGTTTAGTGTGAGGGTGAGGATTAGGTTTAGTGTGAGAGTGAGGGTTAGGTTTAGGGTGAGTATTAGGGTTAGGGGAAGGGTTAGGGTTAGGGTTAGGGTTAGGATTAGGGTGAGGGTCAGGGTGAGGTATAGGTTTAGGTTGAGGATTAGATATAGGGTGAGGTTTAGGGTTTGGGTTAGGGCGAGATTTTGGGTTAGGGTGATGTTTATTGTGAGGGTGAGTGTTAGGGCGAGTGTGAGTGTTCGGGTGAGGGTTAGGATTAGGGTGTGGTTGAGGGTTAGGGTTAGTATGAGAGTCAGGGTGAAGTGTAGGTATAGGGTTAGAGTGAGGGTTAGGGTTAGTGTGAAGGTTAGAGTTAGGGTTAGGTTTAGCGTTAGTGTGAGGATAAGAGTTAGGGTGTGGGTTAGTGTGAGGGTGAGGGTTAGGGTTAGCGTTAGGGTTAGGGTGAGCATTATGGTGAGGTTTAGGGTTAGGGTGAGGGTTAGGATTAGGGTTAGTCTGAGGGTTAGTGTTAGGGTGATGTTTAGGGTGAGGTTGAGGGTTACTGTGAGGGTGCGGGTGCCGGTGAGGGTGAGGGTTAGTGTTAGGTTTAGGGTGAGGGTGAGGGTTAGGGTTAGGATTAGTGTTAGGGTTAGGCTGAGGGTGAGGATGAAATTGAGGGTGAGGGTTAGGGTTAGGGTTAGGGTGAGGATTCGAGTTAGTGGGAGGGTTAGTGTGATGGTGAGGGTCAGGCTGAGGGTGAGTGTTAGAATGAGGTTGAGGTTGAGGTTGAGGGTGAGGGTTAGGGTTAGGATTAGATTAAGGTGAGTTTTAGGGTGAGGGTTAGGGTTAGGTTTATTGTTAGGTTTAGGGTTTGGGTTAGGTGAGGGTGAGGGTGAGGGTTAGCGTTAGGGTTAGGGTTAGGGTTAGGGTGAGGGTGGGGTTCAGGGTTAGGGTTAGGATTATGTAAAGGGTAAGGCTGAGGGGGAAGTGGAGGTTGAGTGTGAGGTTTTGGGTTAGGGTTACGGTTAGGGTGAGGGTTACTGTTAGGTTTAGGGTTAGTATAAGGGCTAGGCTGAGGGTAAGGGTTAGGGATAGTGTGAGTATTAGGTTTAGGGAAAGGGTTTGGGTTAGGTTGAGGGTAAAGTTTAGAGTAAGGTTTATGGAGAGGATGAGGGTTAGGGTTACCTTGAGGGTTCGGGTGAGGGTTAGGGTTAGGGTTATGGTTAGGGGTAGCGTGAGGGTTTGGGCGAAGGTTAGGTTTAGGGTTAGGCTTCGGGTGTGGGTTAGGGTGTGGGTAATTGTTAGAGTGAGGGTTAGGGTGAGGGTGAGGTTTAGGAGGAGGGTGAGGTTTAGTGTTAGCATTAGGGTTAGGGTGAGGGTGAGTGTTAGGTTTAGGGTTAGTGTTAAGGTGAGGGTTAGGGTTAAGGTTAGGGATAAGGTGAGGATTAGGGTTAGAGTTTGGAATAGGTTGAGGGTTAGGCTGAGGGGTAGTGTTAGGTTTAAGGTGAGGGTTAGGTTTAGTGTGAGGGTTAGGGTTAGTGTGAGGGTGAGGGTAAGGGTTAGGGTGAGTTTTAGGGTGAGGGTGAGGTTTAGGGTTAGTGTTAGGTTTAGGTTTAAGGTTACGATGAGGGTTAGGGTTAGGGTTAGGGTGAGGGTGAGGGTGAGGCTGATGTTTAGGATGAGGGTTAGGGTTAAGGTGAGGGTTCGGGTTAGGTTTAGGGTGATGGTTAGGGTCAGGGTAAGTGTTAGGGTGAGGGTTAGGGTTATGGTTAGGTTTAGTGTGAGGGTCAGGGTGAGGTTTAGTGTTAGGTTTAGTGTTAGGGTTAGGGTGACGGTAATTGTTAGGCTGAAGGTTAGGGTGATTGTGTGGTTTATGGTTAGCATTAGGTTTAGAGTTAGGGTTAGGATGAATGTTAGGGTTATGTTTAGGGTTAGGGTTAAGGTGAGGGTGAGGGTTAGGGTTAGGTTTAGGGTTAGGGTTAGTTTTAGGGTGAGGGCAAGGGTGAGGGTGAGGTTAAGGGTGAGGGTGAGGGTTAGGGTGAGGTTTTCATTTAAGTAAGTGTTAGGGTTAGAGTTAGGGTGAGGTGTACGGTGAGGGTGTGGGTTGGGGTTAGGGTTAGGGTTAGGGTGAGGCTGAGGGTCAAGGTTAGTTTTAGGATGAGGATTAGGGTTAGGGTTAGGGTGAGGGTGAGGGTAAGGTTTAGGGTTAGGGTTAGTGTGAGATTTAGGGTTACGGTGAGGGTTAGGGTTAGGGTGAGGAGTAGGGTTTGGGTTACGGTGAGGGTTAGGGTTGGGTGATGTTTAGTGTGAGGGTGACGGTTAGGGTGAGGGTGAGTGTTCTGTTGAGAATTAGGGTTAGTGTTAGGGATTGGGTTAGTGTGAGGGTAAGTGTTAGGGTGAGGGTTAGGGTGAGGGTAAGGTTTAGGGTTAGGGTGAGTGTTCGGTTTAGGGTTATGATGAGGGTGAGGGTTAGGGTGAGCCGTAGGTTTAGGGTTAGGGTTAGTTTTCGGGTTAGGATGAGGGTAAGGGTTAGGGTGAGGTTAAGGGTGAGGGTGAGTTTTAGGGTTAGGGAGAGATTAAGGTTTAGGGTGAGGGTTAGGGTGAGGGTTAGGGTTAGGGTTAGTGATAGGGTTAGGATTAGTGTTAGTGTGAGAGTTAGGGTGAGGGTTAGGATTAGTGTTAGTGTGAGGATAAGTGTTAGGGTGAGGGTTAGGGTGAGGGTGAGGGTTAAGGTTAGGGTGATTGTTAGGGTTAGGGTTATGCTTAAGGCGAGGGTTAGGGTGAGCTGTAGGTTTACCGTTAGGCTTATTTTGCGAGTTAGGGCGAGGGTAAGGATGAGGGTGAATTTTAGGTTTAGGGTGAGGGTTATGGTTAGGGTGAGGGTAAGGGTTAGGGTGAGGGTTAGGGTGAGGTTTCGGGTCTGCGTTAGGGATACGGTGAGGATTAGGGTTAGTGTGAGGGTTAGGATTAAGTTTATTGTGAGGATAAGGGTTAGGGTGAGGGTTAGAGTGAGGGTGTGGTGTTGGGTTAGTGTTAGGGATAGGGTGAGCTTAAGGGTGAGGGTTAGGTTTAGGGTGAGGGTTATGGTTAGGTTTAGGGTGAGGGTCAGGGTGAGGTTCAGCATTAGGGTTAGGGTTAGGGTTAGGGTGAGGGTCGGTTTAGGGTTAGGGTTAGGATTAGTGTTAGAGTTAGGGTGAGGGCTAGGGTGAGTGTGAGGTTTGCGTGAGGGTGAGGGTGAGTGTTTCAGTTATGTAAGTGTTAGGGTTAGTGTGAGGATTAGGGTGAGGGTGAGGGTTAACCTGAGGTTAGGTTTAGCCTGATGGTTAGGGTTAGGGTGAGGGTGAGGGTTAGGGTTAGGGTGATGGTTAGGGTGAGGGTGAGGCTGAGAGTCAGGATTAGGAATAGGGTTAGTGTTAGGGTCAGGCTGAGGTGAGGGTCAGGGTGAGGGTGAAGGTTCGAGTTAGGGTTATAGTTAGAGTGAGGGTTAAGCTTAGTGTGTGGGTTAGGGTTAGGTTTATGTTTCGGGTGAGGGTTAGGATTTTATTTAGGGTTAGCATAAGGGTTAGGCTGAGGGTTAAGGTTAGGGTTAGTCTGAGGGTTAGGTGTAGGGTAAGTCTAATGTTTAGGGTGAGAGTTAGGGTGAGTGTGAGGGTTAGGGTTAGGGTGAGGGTTAGGGTGAAGGTTAGGTTTACGGTTAGGGTTAGGGTGAAGGTTAGAGTGTGGGTTAGTGTAAGGGTGAGGGTTAGGGTGAGGGTTAGGATTAGGGTTAGCATTAAGTTTAGGGTGAGGGTGAGGGTTAGGGTGAGGGTTTGGGTTAAGTTTAAAGATAGGGTGAGGATTAGCTTTAGAGTTAGGTTTAAGTTGAGGGTTAGGAGGAGGGGTAGGATTAGGGTTAGGGTGAAGGTTAGGTTTAGTGTGAGAGTTAGGGTTAGGGTTAGGGTGATGGTAAGGTTTATTGTGAGGGTTAGGGTGAGTGTGAGGTTTAGGGTTAGCATTAGCTTTAGCCTTAGGTTTAGGATGAGTGTTAGGGTTAGGTTTAGGGTTAGGATGAGGGTGAAGGGGAAGGTTAGATTTAGGATGAGGGTAGGGGTTAGGGGTAGGGTGAGGGTTAGGGTTAGGGTTACTGTGAGGGTTAGGATTATGGTGAGGTTTAGGGTGAGGGTGAGGGTTAAGTTTAGCATTAGGGTGAGGGTTAGCTTTAGGGTGATGTTTAGTGTTCGGGTGAGCGTTAGGATGAGGGTGAGTGTTCTGCTGAGAGTTAGGATTAGGGTTAGGGTCAGGGATAAGTTTAGTGTGAGGGTAAGGTTTAGGGTGTGTGTTAGGGTGAGGGTCAAGTTTAGGGTTAGGGTGATCGTTAGGGTTAGGGTTAGGGTTATGTTTAGGGTGAGGTTTAGGGTGAGCGGTAGGTTTAGGGTTAGGTTTACTTTACGGGTTATGGTTTGGATAAGGGTTAGGGTGAGGTTTAGGTTGAGGATGAGGGTTAGGGTTAGGGTAAGTGTAAGGGTTAGGTTGAGAGTGAGTGTGAAGGTGAGGGTTAAGGTTAGCATTGGAGTTAGGGTGAGGGTGAGGGTTAAGGTGAGGTTTAGTTTGAGGATGAGGATTAGGGTTAGTGTGAGGGTTAGGGTGAGTGTTAGGGTGAGGGTTAGGGTTAGGGTTTGGGTTAGGGTGAGGGTGAGGTATAGGGTGAGGGTTAGTGTTAGGGTGAGGGTTTGGGATAGGGTTAGAGTTAGGGTGAGGATGAGGGTGAGTGTTAGGGTTTGGTTTAGGGTGAGTTTGAGGGTGAGAGTTAGGATTAGGAATAGGGTTAGGGTTAGGGTTAGGCTGAGAGTGAGGGTCAGGGTTAGGGTGAGGGTTAGGGTTTGGGTGATGTTTAGAGTGAGGATGAGGGTTAGGGTGAGGATGAGGATTTGGGTGAGGGTGAGGGATCGGGTTAGGGTGTGGGTGGGATTAGGGTTATGGTGAGGGTTAGCATTAGGTTTAGGTTTAGTGTGACAGTGAGGGTGAGGTGTAGGGGTAGGGTTAGATTGAGTGTTAGGGTTAGGTTTAGGGTGATGGTTAGGGAGAGGGGTAATGTTAGGTTTAGGGTGAGGTTTAGGATGAGTGTGAGGGTTAGAGTTAGGTTGAGTGTTAGGTTTAGGGTTAGGGTTATGGTGAGGTTTAGGGTTAGATTTAGGGGTAAGGTGAGTTTGAGGGTGAGGGTTAGGTTTAGGTTTAGGCTTAGGGTTAAGGTTATGGTGAGGGTAAGTGTTAGGGTGAGGTTTAGTGTGTGGATGAGGGTTAGGGTTATTATTAGGGCTAGGGTGAGGGTTAGGGTGAGGGTTAGCGTTAGGGTGAGGGTGAGGTATAGGGTGAGGTTTAGGGTTAGGGTGAGGGTTAGGAATAGTGTTAGGTTAGGGTGAGGGTTTGGGTGAGTGTTAGGTTTAGGTTTAGGTTTAGAGTTAGGGTGAGGGTGAGGGTGAGGGATAGGATTAGTGTTAGGGTTAGGGTTAGGATGACGGTTAGGCAGAGGGGTATGGTTAGGGTTAGGGTTAGCATAATGTTTAGGCTGAGGGTTAGGGTTAGGCTTAGGGATAGGGTTAGGGTGAGGGTTAGGCTGACGGTAAGTGTTAGGGTGAGGTTTAGGGTGAGGTTGAGTATTAGGCTTAGCATCATTCTTAGGGTGAGGTTTAGGTTTAGGTATAGCATTAGGGTTAGGGTTAGGATTAGGGTGAGGGTAAGGATTAGGGCTAAGTTGAGGGTTAGGTTTAGGGTTAGCATTAGGTTTAGGGTTAGGGTGAAGGTTAGGTTTAGTGTGAGAGTTAGGGTTAGGGTTAGGGTGATGGTAAGGGTTAGTGTGAGTTTTAGGGTGAGTGTGAGGTTTAGGGTTAGCATTAGTTTTAGCGTTAGGTTTAGGATGGGTGTTAGGGTTAGGTTTAGGGTTAGGGTGAGGGTGAGGGTGAAGGTTAGAGTTAGGATGAGGGTAGGGGTTAGGGGTAGGGTGAGCGTTAGGGTTAGGGTTACTGTGAGGGTTAGGATTATGGTGAGGTTTAGGGTGAGGTTGAGGTTTAGCATTAGGGTGAGGGTTAGCTTTAGGGTGATATTTAGTGTCCGGGTGAGGGTTAGGATGAGGGAGAGTGTTCTGCTGAGAGTTAGGATTAGGGTTAGGGTCAGGGATAAGTTTAGTGTGAGGGTAAGTGTTAGGATGAGTGTTAGGGTGAGGGTCAAATTTAGGGTTAGGGTGATCGTTAGGGTTAGGGTTAGGGTTATGTTTAGGGTGAGGGTTAGGGTGAGAGGTAGGTTTAGCGTTAGGGTTAGTTTGCGGGTTATGGTGAGAGTAAAGGTTAGGGTGAGGTTTAGGTTGAAGATGAGGGTTAGTATTAGAGTAAGGGTAAGGGTTAGGTTGAGAGTGAGTGTGAAGGTGAGGGTTAGGGTTAGCATTAGAGTTAGGGTGAGGGTGAGGATTAAGGTGAGGTTTAGTTTGAGGATGAGGATTAGGGTTAGTGTGAGGGTTAGGGTGAGTGTTAGGGTGAGGGTTAGGGTTAGGGTTTGGGTTAGGGTGAGGGTGAGGTATAGGGTGAGGGTTAGTGTTAGGGTGAGGGTTAGGGATAGGGTTAGAGTTAGGGTGAGGATGAGGGTGAGTGTTACGGTTAGGTTTAGGGTGAGTGTGAGGGTGAGAGTTAGGATTAGGAATAGGGTTAGGGTTAGGATTAGGCTGAGAGTGAGGGTCAGGGTTAGGGTGAGGGTTAGGGTTTGGGTGATGTTTAGGGTGAGGATGAGGGTTAGGGTGAGGATGAGGATTTGGGTGAGGGTGAGGGATCAGGTTAGGGTGTGGGTGGGATTAGGTTATGGTGAGGGTTAGCATTAGGTTTAGGGTTATTGTGACAGTGAGGGTGAGGGGTAGGGGTAGCGTTAGGTTGAATGTTAGGGTTAGGTTTAGGGTGATGGTTAGGGAGAGGGGTAATGTTAGGGATAGGTTGAGGTTTAGGATGAGTGTGAGGGTTAGGGTTAGGTTGAGTGTTAGGTTTAGGGTTAGGGTTAGGGTGAGGTTTAGGGTTAGAGTTAGGGGTAAGGTGAGTTTGACGGTGAGGGTTAGGTTTAGGTTTAGGCTTAGGGTTAAGGTTATGGTGAGGGTAAGTGTTAGGGTGAGGTTTAGTGTGTGGATGAGGGTTAGGGTTATTATTAGGGCTAGGGTGAGGGTTAGGGTGAGGGTTAGCATTAGGGTGAGGGTGAGGTTTAGGGTTAGGGTGAGGGTTAGGGATAGTGTTAGGTGAGGGTGAGTGTTAGGTTTAGGTTTAGGTTTAGAGTTAGGGTGAGGGTGAGTGTGAGGGTTAGGATTAGTGTTAGGGTTAGGGTTAGGCTGAGGGTTAGGGTTAGGGTTAGGGTTAGCATAATGTTTAGGCTGAGGGTTAGGTTTAGGCTTAGGGATAGTGTTAGGGTGAGGGTTAGGCTGACGGTAAGTGTTAGGGTGAGGTTTAGGGTGAGGTTGAGTATTAGGCTTAGCATCATTCTTAGGGTGAGGTTTAGGTTTAGTTATAGCATTAGGGTTAGGGTGAGGGTTAGGATTATGGCTAAGGTGAGGGTTAGGTTTATGGTGAGCATTAGGTTTAGGGTTAGGGTGATGGTTTGGGTTACGGTGAGGGTTACCTTTCATGTGAGGGTTAGGTTTAGGTTGAGGGTTAGGGTTGGTGAGAGCGTTAGGGTGAGGGTACAGGTTAGGGTTAGCGTCAGCGTTAGGGTGAGGGTGAGGGTTAGGGTTAGGTTAGGATGAGGGTCAGGGTGAGGGTGAGGGTTAGGGCTGGTGTTAGTGTTAGTGTTAAGGTTAGGGTTAGGGTTAGGTTTAGGGTTAGCATTAGGGTTAGGGTTAGGGTTAGGGTGAGCGATCGGGATAGGGTTAGGGTTAGGGTTAGGGTGAGGGTGAGTGTTATGTTGAGGCTGAGGGTGAGGTTGAGGGTTAGGGATAGGGTTGGGGTGAGGGTGATGGTGTGGGTGAGGGTTAGGGTTAGGATTAATGTTAGGGTTGGGGTTCCCTTATGGTGAGCTTGAGGGTGAGGGATAGGGTTAGGTTTAGATTTAGGGTGAGGGTTAGGGTTAGTGTGAGTGTTAGGATTAGGGTGAGGGTTAGGTTTATGGTTAGGGTGCTTGTTAGTGTGAGGTTTAGGGTTAGGGTTAGGTTTAGGTGAGGGATAGGGTGAGGGTTAGGTTTAATGTTAGGGTTAGGTTGAGGGAGAGGGTTAGGGTGATGGTCAGAGTTAAGGTTAGGTTTTAGGGTTAGGGTTAGTTATAGGGTGAGGCTTAGGGTGAGGGGTAGGGTTAGGAAGAGGGTTAGGGTTAGTGTGAGGGTTAGAGTTAGGGTTAGGGTTAGGGTGAGGGTATGGATTAGGGTGAGGTTTAGTGTGAGGGTGAGGGTTAGTGTGAAGGTTTTTGTTAGGTTTAGTGTAAGGTTTATGGTGAGGTCTAATATGAGGTTGCGGGTTAGGGAGAGCGAGAGGGTGAGGGAGAGCGTGCCAGTTAGGTAAGTGTTAGGATTCGGGTCAGGGTGAGGATTAGGGTGAGAGTTAGGGATAGGATGAAATTTAGGGTTAGGCTGATGGTTAGGGTTAGTGTGAGGTTTAGGGTTAGGGTTAGGGTTAGAGTGAGGTTTAGGGTTCGGGTTTGCATTAGGGTTAGGGTGAGGTTTAGGGTGTTTTTGAGGGTTAGGGATAGGGTTAGGGTTAGTGTTAGGGTGAGGGTTAGGGTTAGGATTAGGTTTAGGATGAGGGTTAGGGTAAGGGGTAGGTTTAGGGGTAGGGTGAATGTTAGGATTAGGGAGAGGGTTAGGGAAAGGGTAAGGGTTAGGGTTAGGGTGAGGTTAAGGATTAGGGTGAGGGTGAGGGTTAGTGTTAGTTTTAGGGTGATGGTGAGCATGAGGGTTAGGGTTAGGTTTAGGCTTAGTTTGAGGGATAGGATGAGGGTTTTGTTTAGTGTTAGTGTTAGGGTTAGGGTGAGGTTTAATATTAGTTGTGAGGGTTAGGGTGAGTGTGAGGGTGAGAGTAAGGGTTTAGGTGAGGGTTAGGGTGAGTTTTAACGTTCTGGTTAGGGCTAGGGTGAGGCTAACGGTGAGGGTCAGGGTTAATGTTATGTTTAAGGTGAGGTTTAGGGTTAGAGTTAGGGTTAGGGTGAGGATTAGGGTGAGGGTGAGGGTTAGGATGAAGGTTAGGGTTAGAGTGAGTATTAGGGTTTGGGTTAGGGTTAGATTAAGGTTTAGGGTGAGGGTTAGGGTAAGGGTTAGGGTTAGGGTAAGGGTGAGTATGAGGGTTAAAGTTAGGGTTAGGGTGAGGGTTAGGGTTGGGGTGAGGGTTAGCGTTAGGTTTAGGGTGAGGCTTAGGGTGAGGTTTCCAGTGAGTGTGAGTGTTAGGTTGTGGGTGACGGTTAGGGTTAGGGTGAGGGTTAAGGTGACGTTGAGTGTTAGGTTGAGGGTGAGGTTTAGGGTTAGGGTGAGCGATAGCATGAGGGTTAGGGTTAGGGTGAGTGTGAGGATTAGGATTAGGGTTACCCTTAGGGTTAAGGTTAGGTTATGCGTTAGGGTGAGGTTTAGGGTGAGGGTGAGGTTTAGGGTTAGTGTTACCCTTAGGTTTATGGTGAGGGTATAGGTTAGTTTGAGGTTTAGGGTGAGGGTGAGGGTTAGGATTAGCGTTAGGGTTAATGTGAGGGTTAGGGTTAGGGTTAGGCTGAGGGTTAGGTTTAGGTTGATGATTAGGGTGAGGGTAAGTGTGAGGGTGAGGGTGAGGGTTAGGGTAGAGGTGAGGGTTAGGTTTAGGGTGAGGGTTAGCGTGACGGTGAGGGTTAGGGTGAGGGTGTGGAAAAAGGTTGGGTTCGGTTCAGGGTGAGGGTTAGGTTTAGGTTTAGGGTGAGGGTTTGAGTTAGTGTACAGGTTAGGTTTAGGGTTAGTGTGAGGAAAAGGGTTAGGGTGAGGATTAGGATGAGAGTAAGATTTAGGGTTAGGTTTAGCTTTAGGGTTAGGGTGAGGTTTAGGTTTAGGGTTCAGGTTAGGGTTAAGTTGAGGGTGAGGGTTAGAGTTAGGGTTTGGATGAGGGTTAGGTTTGGGGTGAGTGTTAGGGCTACGGTTAGGGTGAGGGTGATGGTGAGGGTTGGGATTCGGGTGAGGGTTAGGGTGTGGGTGACGGTTAGTGTTAGGGTGAGGTTCAAGGTGACAGTGAGGGTTAGGATGAGGGTGATGGTTAGAGTTAGTGTGAGTATTAGCTTTAGGGTTAGGGTTAAGGTTATGGAGAGGGTAAGTATCAGGGTGAGGTTTAGGGTGAGGGTGAGAGTTAGAGTTAGCGTTAGGGTTACGGTGAGGGATAGGGTTAGGGTTAGGGTTAGGGTGAAGTTGAGGTTTAGGATTAGGGTTAGGATGAGGTTTAGGGTTAGGGTGAGGGTTAGGGATAGGGTTAGGGTTATGGTGAGGGTTAGGGTTAGGGTTACGTTTTGAGTTGGGTGAGTATGAGGGTGAGCTTTAGGGTTAGGATTAGGGTTAGGGTTAGTGTTAGGCAGAGGGTGAGGGTGAGGGTGAGGGTGAGGTTTAGGGATAGGGTCAGGTTTAGGGTTAGGGTGAGGGTGAGGGGTAGGGTTAGGGTTAGGGAGAGGAATAGGGTTAAGGTGAGGGATAGGGTGAGGGTTAGGGTCACGGGTAGGTTTAGGATTAGGTTGAGGATTAGGGTTAGTGTAAGGGTTAGGGTTAGTGTTAGGGTGAGGGTAAGGGTTACTGTGAGGTTTAGGGTGAGGTTGACAGGGTTAGCTTTAGGTTGAGGGTGAGGTGAGGTTTCGAGTTTGCATTAGGGTTAGGGTGAGGGTTATGGTGAGGGTTAGGGTTAGGGTTAGGGTGAAGGTGAGGGTGAGGGTTAGGATTAGGGTGAGGGTGAGGGTGAGGGTGAGGTTTAGCGTGAGGGTGAGTTTGAGGTTTAGGTTTAGGTTTAGGTTTAGGGTTAGGGTTAGATTTAGGGTGAGGGTGAGGGTGAGAGTTAAGATTAGGGTGAGGGTGAGAGTGAGGTTTAGTGTTAGGGTTAGTATCAGATTGAGGGTTAAGGTTAATGTGAGGTTTAGGGTGAGGGTGAGGGTAAGGGTTAGTGTGAGGGTTAGGGTTAGGGTTAAGTTTAGGGTGAGGGGTAGAGATAGTGTTAGGGTTAGGTTTAGCGTTAGGATTAGGCTGAAGATGAGAGTGAGGTTTAGGGTGAGGTTAAGGTTGAGGGTGAGAGTGAGGGTTAGGGCTAGGTTTAGGGTGAGGGTGAGGGTGAAAGTAAGGGTTAGGGTGAGGGTGAGGGTTAGGGTTGGGGTTAGTGTTAGTTTGAGGGTTAGGGTTAATGTGAGTTTAGGGTGAGGGTGTGGGTAGGGTTAGTGTGAGGGTTAGGGTGAGGGTGAGGGTTAGGGTTAGCGTCATGGTTAGCGTTAGGATTAGTTTGAGGATTAGGGTGACGTTTTGGATTAGGGTGGCCGTTAGGTATAGGCTGAGTGTTAGGTTTAGGGTTAGGGTGAGGGTTAGGGTTAGTGTGATATTTAGGCTGAGGGTGAGAGTTCGGGTTCTCATGAGGGTTAGCTTTTGTGTGACGGTTAGGGTTAGGGTTAGGGTTAGGGTGAGGTTGAAAGGGTGAGGGTGAGGGGTAGGGTTAGGGTAAGGGTGATTTTTAGGTTTAGGGTTAGTGTTAGGTGAGGGTTATGGGGAGGGTTAGGGTGAGGGTTAGGGTTAGGTTTAGGGTTAAGTTTAGGGTGAGGGTTACGGTGAGGTTTAGGGATAGGGTTATGGTGAGGGTAAGGTTTAGAATGAGGGTTAGATTGAGGGTGAGGCTTAGGTTAGGGTTTGGGTGAGGGAAAGGGTGAGGGTTAGGGTTAGGTTGATGGTGAGGTTAGGGTGAGAATTTTGGTTAGTGTTAGGGTTTAGGGTTAGTGTTAGTGTGAGGGTGATGGTTATGGTTAGGGTTAGTATTAGGGTGAGGTCTAGGGTGAAGGTGAGGTTTAGTGTTAGTGTTAGGGTTAGGTATAGGGTGAGTATTAGTGTTATGCTTTGTGTGAGGGTTAGGCTGAGCGGTAGGGTTAGGGTTAGGTTTAGTGTGAGGATTCGGATTAGGGTTAGGATTAGGGTTAAGGTGAGGGTTAGGGTTAGGTTGAGGGTTAGGGTGCGGGTGAAGTTTAGGGTTAGCATTAGGGATAGGGTGAGGGGTAGGGTGTGGGTAAGGGTCTGGGTAAGGGTTAGAGTGAGGGTGAGGTGTAGGGTTAGGGTTAGGTAGAAGGATAGTGTTAGGGTGAGGGTTTGGGTTAGTTTGAGGGTTAGGGTGAAGGTGAGTTTGAGGTTGAGAGTTAGGGTGAGGGTGAGGGTGACGATAAGGTTTAGGGATAGCATACGGATTAGGGTTAGGGTTAGGTTTAGGGTTAGGGTGAGGTTGAGGGTGAGGGTGAGGGTTAGGGTTAGGGTTAGGTTTAGGATTAAGGTGAGGTTTAGGGTAAGGGATAGAGTTAGGGTGAGGGTTAGGTTTAGGGTTACGGTGAGTGTTAGGGTTAGTTTTAGGTTTAGGTGAGGGTTAGTGTTAGGATAAGGGTGAGGATGAGGGTTAGGTTGAGGGGCAGGGTTAGGGATAGGGTAAGGGTTAGTGTTAGGGTGAGGGTTAGGGTAAAGATTAGGGTTAGGGTGAGGGTGAGGGTGAGGGTTAGGGAGAGGGGTAATGTTAGGGTTCGGGTGAGGTTTAGGGTGAGTGTGATGGTTAGGGTTATGTTGAGGTTTAGGGTTAGGGTTAGAGTTAGGGGTGGGTTGAGTTTGAGGGTGAGGGTTAGGTTTAGGTTTAGGCTTAGGGTTAAGATTATGTTGAGGGTAAGTGTTAGGGTGAGGTTTAGTGTGTGGATGAGTGTTAGGGTTATTGTTAGGGTTAGGGTGAGGGTTAGGTTGAGGGTTAGAGTTAGGGTTAGCGTTAGGGTGAGTGTGAGGTATAGGGTGAGTTTTAAGGTTAGGGTATGGGTTAGGGATAATTTTAGGATAGGGTGAGGTTGAGGGTGAGTGTTAGGTTTAGGTTTAGGTTTAGAGTTAGGGTGAGGGTGAGGGTGAGGGTTAGGGTTAGAATTAGGATTAGGGTTAGGGTTAGGATGAGGGTTAGGATTAGGGTTAGGATGAGGTTTAGGGTTAGAATGAGGTTTAGGGATAGGGTTAGGGTTATTGTGAGGTTTAGGGTTAGGGTTACGGTTTGAGTTAGGGTGAGTATTAGGGTGAGTTTTAGGGTTAGGATTAGGGTTATGGTTAGTGGTAGGCAGATGGTGAGTGTGAGGGTTAGGTTTAGGGTGAGGTTTAGGGTTAGGTTTAGGGTGAGGGTTAGGGTTAGGTTTAGGGAGAGGGATAGGGTAAGGGTGAGGGATAGGGTGAGGGTTAGGGTCACAGATAGGTTTAGGGTTAGGTTGAACGTTAGGGTTAGTGTGAGGGTTAGGGTTAGAGTTAGGGTGAGGGTAAGGGTTACTGTTAGGTTTAGGGTGAGGGTGACAGTTTGGGTTAGCTTTTGTTTTAGGGTGAGGTGAGGTTTCGGGTTTGCATTAGGGTTAGGGTGAGGGTTATGGTGAGGGTTATGGTTAGGGCTAGGGTGAGGGTGAGGGTGAGGGTTAGGTTTAGGGTTATGTTGAGTGTTAGGTTTAGAGTGAGGGTTAGGGTTAGGGTTAGGATTAGGGTGAGGGTGAGGGTGAGGGTGAGGGTGAGGTTTAGGGTGAGGGTGAGGGTGAGGGTGAGGGTTAGGGTTAGGTTTAGGGTGAGGGTGAGAGTGAGGTTTAGGTTTAGGTTTAGGTTTAGGGTTAGGGTAAGGGTTAGGGTTAGGGTTAGGGTGAGGGTGTGGGTGATGGTTAGGGTTAGGGTGAGGGTGAGGGTTAGGGTTAGGGTTAGGGTTAGGGTTAGTTTTTGTGTTAGGATTAATGTGAGGTTTAGGGTGAGTGTGAGGTTAAGGGTTAGTTTGAGGGTTAGGTTGAGAGTTAGGGTTAGGGTGAGGGATAGAGGTAGGGTTAGGGTTAAGTTTAGGGTTAGGTTTAGGCTGAGGGTGAGGGTGAGGGTGAGGGTGAAGATGAGGTTTAGAGTTAGGGTTAGGGTGAGGGTGAGGGTGAGGGTTAGGTTTAGGGTTATGGTGAGTGTTAGGTTTAGGTTGAGGTTTAGGTTTAGGGGTAGGTTTAGGTTGAGGGTGAGGGTGAGGGTGAGGGTCAGGGTTAGGGTTAGGGTGAGGGTGAGGTTGAAGTTTAGGGTTAGGGTGAGGGTGAAGGTTATGGTTAGGGTTAGGGTTAGTTTGAGTATTAGGGTGAAGTTTTGGGTTAGGGTGACCGTTAGGTATAGGCTGAGTGTTAGGTTTAGGGTTAGGGTGAAGGTTAGGGTTAGTGTGATGTTTAGGTTGAGGGTGAGGCTAAGGGTCAGGGTTCGGTTTCTCATGAGAGTTAACGATTGTGTGACGGTTAGGGTTAGGGTGCGGGTTAGGGTGAGGTTGAAGGTTAGGGTGAGGGTGAGGGGTAGGGTTAGGTTGAGGTTTAGGTTTAGGGTTAGTGTTAGGTGAGGGTTATGGGGAGGGTTAGGGTTAGGGTTAGGGTTAAGTTTAGGGTGAGGGTTATGGTGAGGGTTAGGGTTAGGGTTAGGGTGAGGGTAAGGTTTAGAGTGAGGGTTAGAGTGAGGGTGAGGGTTAGGATTAGGGTTTGGGTGAGGGAAAGGGTGACGGTTAGGGTTAGGGTGAGGGTAAGGGTTAGGGTGAGAGTTTAGGTTAGTGTTAGGTTTAGGGTTAGTGTGAGTGTTAGTGTGAGGGTGATGGTTAGGGTTAGGGTTAGTATTAGGGTGAGGTCTAGGGTGAGGGTGAGTGTTAGGGTTAGGGTTAGGGATAGGGTGAGGTTTAGTGTTATGATTTGGGTGAGAGTTAGGCTGAGCGGTAGTGTTAGGGTTAGGTTTAGTGTGAGGATTAGGGTTAGGCTTAGGGTTAGGGTTAAGGTGAGGTTAAGGGTTGGGTGAGGGTTAAGGTTAGATTTAGCATTAGGGATAGGGTGAGGGTTAGGGTGTGGGTAAGGGTCTGGGTAAGGTTTAGGGTGAGGGTGAGGGGTTGAGTTAGGGTTAGGACGAAGGTTAGTGTTAGGGTGAGGGTTTGGGTTAGTTTGAGGGTTAGGGTGAAGGTGAGTTTGAGGTTGAGAGTTAGGGTGAGGGTGATGGTGACGGTAAGGTTTAGGGATAACATACGGGTTAGGGTTAGGGTGAGGGTTAGGGTTAGGTTTAGGGTTAGGGTGAGGGTGAGGGTGAGGGTTAGGGTTAGGGTTAGGTTTAGGATTAGAGTTAGGTTTAGGGTAAGGGTTAGGGTTAGGTTGAGGTTTAGGTTTAGGGTTAGGATGAGGGTTAGGGTTAGGGTTAGGTTTAAGGTGAGGGTTAGTGTTAGGATTAGGGTGAGGATGAGGGTTAGTTTGAGGGGCAGGGTTAGAGTTAGGGTAAGGGTTAGGGTTAGGGTTAGGGTTAGGGTGAGTGTGAGGGATAATTTTAGGGTGAGGGTTAGTGTGAGGGTTAGTGTGATGTTTAGATTTAGGGTTAGGGTAAGGGTTAGGTTTATGTTGAGCGATAGTTTTACGTTTAGGAATAGGTTGAAGTTAATGCTGAAGGTTATGGTTAGGTTTTGTGTGAGGATAAGGGTTAGGGTGAGGATTAGGGTGAGGATGATGGTTAGGGTTAGCATAAGTTTTAGTGTGAGACTTAGGGTTAGGGTTAAGTTTAGGGTAAGGGTTAGGGTTAAGGTAAGGATTAGGGTTCGGCTTAGGGAAAGGGTTAGGGTTAGGGTTAGTGTGATGTTTAGGCTTAGGGTTAGAGTTAGGTTGAGGTTTAGGGTTAATTTTAGGGTTAGGGTAAGGGTTAGGGTTAGTGTGAGGTTTAGGGTTAGGGTGATGTTTAGGGTGACGGTGAGGTTTAGGGTGAGTGTGAATTTGAGAGTGAGGGTTAGGGTAAGGTTGAGGGTGAGTGGGATGGTGACAGTGAGGGTTAGGGTTAGGTTTAGGTTTAGGGTAAGGGTAAGCGTTAGGGTTAGGATTAGGGTTAGGGTAAGGGTTAGGCTGAGGGTGAGGGAGAGGGTGCGGTTGAGGGTGAGGTTTTTGGATAGGTAAGCGTTAGGATTAGGTTTAGGGTGAGGATTAGGGTGACGTTAGGGTTAGGGTTAGGTTGAGTGTTAGGGTTAGGGTTAGGGTTAGGGTGAGGGTTAGGGTGTGAGGTAGGGTTAGGGTTACGATGAGGATTATGTTGAGGGTGAGGAATAGGGTTTTGGTGAGGGTAAGAATTAGGGTTATGGTGAGAGTGAGGGTGAGGGTAAGAGTAAGGGTTAGGGTCAGGGTTAGGGTGAGGGTGAGGGTTAGGGTTAGCATTAGAGTTAGGGTTAGGGTAAGGTTAAGTGTTAGGATTATGGTTAGGGTTAAGGTTAGGGTCCAGGTTAGGGTTAGGGTTACGCTGAGAGTGAGGTTCAGAGTTAGGGATAGGATTAGGTTTAGGGTTAGTTGGAGGCTGAGGGTGAGGGTGAGAATGAGGATTAAGTTTTGGGTTAGGTTTAGGGTGAGGGCTAGGATGAGGGTGATATTTTTGGTTAGGAAAGGTTTAGGGTTAGGTTTAGGGTGAGGATTAGGGTGAGGGTGAGGTTTAAGGTGAAGTTTAGGGTTAGGGTTAGGGATAGGGTGAGGGTTACGGTGAGGGTTGGGATGTGGGTAAGTGTTAGCGTGAGGGTTAGAATGAGGGTGAGGGTTAGGGTTAGGGTGAGTTTAAGGGTTATTGTGAGGGTTAGGATGAGGGTGATGGTTAGGGTTAGCTTTCGGGTTAATGTGAGGGTGAGGTTTAGGGTTTGCATTAGGGTTCGGTTGAGGGTTAAGGTGAGGTTTAGGTTTAGGGTGACGGTGAGGGTGAGGGTTATGGTTAGGGTTATGGTGAGTGTTAGGGTTAGGGTTAGAGTGAAGGTTAGGGTTAGGGTGAGTGTGAGGGTGAGGGTGATGGTGAGGTTGTGGGTTAGGTTTAGGTGTAGGGTGAGGGTGAGTGTTTGGTTTAGCGTGAGGGTGAGGATTGGAGTTAATGTGAGGTTTAGGGTGAGGGTGAGGTAAGGGTGAGGGTGAGGGTGAGGGTTAGGGTTAGGGGTAGGGGTAGATGTAGGTTTAATGTTAGGTTTAGGGTTAGTATTAGGGTTAGGGTTAGAATTAGGCTTAGGGTGAGGGTGAGGGTGAGGGTGAAGGTGAGGTTTAGAGTTAGGGTTAGGTTAGAGTTATGGTTAGGTTGAGTGCTAGGATGAGGGTTATGGTTAGGGTGAGGGTGAGGTTGAGGGTATGATTGAGACTCACCCTAGCTTTCATGGCTATGGTTAGGGTGAGGGTTAGGGGGACAGTTAGATTTAGTGTTAGATTTAGGGTGAGGGTTAGGTTTAGTGTGAGAGTTAGGGTTAGGGATAGGGTTAGGGTGATGTTAAGTGTTAGAGTGAGGGTTAGGGTGAGAGTGAGGGTTAGGGTGATGTTTAAGGTGAAGGTGAAATTTCGAGAGAGTGAGAGGTTTCCGGTGACGGTGAGGGTTAGGGTGTGGGTGAGGGTGAGGGTTAGGGTGAGGGTAAGGGTTAGGGTGATGTTTAGAGTGAGGGTGAGGTTTAGGGTGAGAGTTAGGGTTCAGGGTAGAGGAATTGTTAGGGTGTAGGTGAGGGTTAGGGTAAGGGTGAGGCTTAGGGTGACGTGAGTGTTAGGGTTCAGGTGAGGATTAGGGTTAGGGTTAGGGCTTGGGTTGGGGTTAGGGTTAGGGTTAGGGTGAGTGTTAGGGTGAGAGGTAGGGTTAGGTTTAGTATGAGGGTTAGGCTTAGTGTGAGGGTTTCGGGTTAGGGTTAGTATTAGTGGGAGGATAAGTCTTAGGGTGAGGGTTAGGGTGAGACTGAGGGTTAGGGTTACCCTTAGGGTTAGGGTGAAGTTTAGGGTGGGGGTTAGTGTGAGGGTTAGGGTTAGGGTTACGGTTGGGTGAGGGTTAGGGTGAGCGAAAGGGTTAGGGTGAGGGTTAGGTTGAGGTTGAGCGATAGGGTTATGGTGAGGGTAAGGGTTAAGGAAACGGTTAGGGTGAGGTTGAGGATTAGGGTTAGCATTAGTGTTAGGGTGAGGGTGAAGTTTAGGGTGAAGGTGAGGGGTAGGCTGAGGGGTAGGGTTATTGTTAGGGTCAGGGTTAGGGTGAGGGTGAGGGTTAGGGTTAGCATTAGGGTTAGGGTTAGGTTTAGGTTGAGTGTTAGGGTTAGGGTTAGGGTAAGGTTGAGGGTAAGGTTTAGCATTAGGGTTAGGTTTAGGGTTAGGTTGCAGGTTAGGGTAGGATTAGAGTGAGGGTAAGGGTCCGGGTTAGGGTTAGGTTTAGGTTTAGGGTTATGGTGAGGCTGAGGGTGAGGGTGAGCGTGAAGGTGAGGGTTAAGTTTAGCATTAGGTTAAGGGTGAGGTCTAGGGTTAGGGGGAGGGCTAGGGTGAAAGTTAGGGTGAAGGTGAGGTTTTCGGTTAGGAAAGGGTTAGGGTTAGTTTTAGGGTGAGGAATAGGGTGAGGGTGAGGTTTAAGGTTATAGTTAGGGTTAGGGTGAGGGTTAGGGTTAGGGTGAGGGTGATGTTTAGGGTGAGGGTGAGGGTGAGGGTGAGGGTTCGTGTGAGTGTTTGGGTTAGGTTGTTGGTGAGGGTTAGGGTGAGGGTGAGGGTGAGAGTGAGGGTTAGGATGTTGGTGAGGTTTCAGGTTAGTGTGAGGTTTAACGTGAGTGTTATGGTTAGAGTTAGGGTGAGGGATAGGGTTAGTGTGAGGGTTACAGTTAGGCTTAGTGTAAGGATAAGTGTTAGGTTGAGGATTAGGGTGAGAGTGAGGGTTAGGGTTAGATTAAGGGTTAGAGTTAGGGTAAGGGTTAAGGATAGGGTTAGGGTTAGGGTGAGTGTGAGGCTTAAAGGTAAGGTTAGGGTGAGGGTTAGGGTTGGGGTGAGTGATAGGGTTAGGGTTAGGGTGAGGGTGAGGGTGAGGTTTCGGGTGAGTGTGAGTGTTAGGGTGTGGGTGAAGGTTAGGGTTAGGGTGAGGGTTAGGGTGACGGTGAGGGTTAGGGTGAGGGTGAGGGTTAGGGTTAAGGTGAGTGATAGGGTGATGGTTAGGGTTAGGGTGAGTGTGAATATTAGGTTTAGGGTTACCCTTAGGGTTATGGTGAGGTTATGGGTTAGGGTGAGTTTTAGCGTGAGGGTGAGGGTTAGGGTTATCGTTAGGGTTAAGGTAAGAGTTAGGGTGAGGGTTATGGTTAGGGTGAGAGTGAGGGTTAGGGTTAGGGTTAGGGTGATGTTTAGGGTTAGGGTGTGGGTTAGGGTTAGTTTTATGGTTAGGGTGTGGGTTAGGTTTACGATTAGAGTTCGAGTTAGGGTGAGTGTGAGGGTGAGTGTTAGGGTTAGGATTAGGGTTAGGGTTATTGTTAGGCTGAGGGTGAAGGTGAGGGTTAGGGTTAGTGTTAATGTAATGTTTATGGTTAGGGTTAGGTTGAGGGTTAGGGTTAGGCTTAGGATGAGGGTTAAGGTGAGGACTATGGTTAGGTTTAGGGTGACGGTTAGGTATAGTGTCACGGTTAGGTTTATTGTGAGAGTAAGTGTTAGGGTGAGGGTTAGGGTGAGGGTGAGGGTCAGGGTTAGGGTTAGGATTAGGTTTAGTGTTATTGTGAGGCTGAGGGTGAGGCTGAGGGTGAGGGTGAGTGTGAGGGTTAAGGTTAGGGTTAGGTTTAGGGTGAAGGCTAGGGTGAGGGTAATATTTTTGGTTAGGGTTAGGTTTAGGGTGAGGATTAGGGTGAGCATGAGGTTTGAGGTGAGGGAAAGTTTTAGGGTGAGGGTTAGGGTTAGGTTTAGGGTGAGGGTTAGGGTTAGGGTGATGTTTAGGGTGAGGGTGCAGGTGAGAGTGAGGGTTCTGGTGAATGTTAGGGTTAGGGTGAGGGTTAGGGTTTGGGTTAGGGTTAGGGTGAGAGTAAGGATTAGGATGACAGTTGGGGTGAGGGTGAGGGTTAGGGTTAGGTTTAGGCTGAGTATGAGGTTTAGGGTGAGGGTTAGGTTTAGGGTCAGGGTGAGGGTTAGGGTGAGGGTTAGGGTTAGGGTTAAGGTTCGGGTTAGGGTAAAAGTTAGGGTTAGGGTGAGTGTTACGGTGAGTGTTAAGCTTAGGGTTAGGATGAGGGTTAGGCCTATTGTGAAGTTTATGGTTACGGTTAGGGTTAGTGTGAGCATAAGGGTTAGGGTGATGGTTAGGATGAGACTGAGGGTTAGGGTTAGCCATAGGGTTATGGTGAAGGTTAGGGTGGGGGTTAGGGTGAAGGTTAGGGTTAGGGTTAGGGTTGGATGAGGGTTAGAGTGAGTGTAAGGTTTACGGTGAGGGTTAGGTTGAGGCGGGATAGGGTTATGGTGAGGGTAAGGGTTAGAGCGACGGTTAGGGTGAGTTTGATGGTTAGGGTTAGCATTAATGTTAGTGATAGGGTGAGAATTAGTGTGAGTGTTAGGGTTAGGGATAGAGTGAGGGTGAGGGTTAGGGTAAGGGTTATGGTTAGGGTTATGGTGAGGGTGAGGGTTAGGGTTAGCATTAGGGTTAGGATTAGGTTTAGGTTGAGTGTTATGGTTAGGGTTAGGGTGAGGTTGAGGGTTGAGGTAAGCATTAGGGTTAGGTTTAGGCTTAGGGTGCAGGTTAAGGTTAGGTTTAGAGTGAGAGTGAGGGTCAGGGTTAGGGATAGGATTAGGTTTAGGGTTAGGGTGAGACTGAGAGTGAGGGTGAGTGTGAGGGTGAGCATGAGGGTGAGGGTTAAGTTTAGCGTTAGGTTTAGGGTGAGGGCTAGGGTGAGGGTGAGGGATAGGGTGAGGGTTAGGGTGAAGGTGAGGTTTTCGGTTAGGAATGGTTTAGGATTAGGTTTAGGGTGTGGGTGAGGTTTAAGTTGAGGGTTAGGTTTAGGGTGCGGTTTAGGATTAGGGTTAAGTTGAAGGTTTGGGTTAGGGTGATGTTTAGGGTGAGAGTGAGAGTGAGCATTCGGTTGAGTGTGTGGCTTAGGTTGTTGGTGAGGGTCAGGGTGAGAGTGAAGGTTAGGGTGAGGATTAGAGTTAGGGTGCTGGTGAGGATTAGGTTTAGGGTGAGAGTTAGGTTGAAGGTGAGGGTTAGGGTGAGGGTGAGGGTTAGGTTTAGGGATAGGATTAGGGTGAGGGTTAGGGTTAGGGTAAGGGTGAGGGTTATGGTTATGGTTAGGGTGAGGATTTGGTTTAGTGTGAGTGTTAGGGTTAGGGTTAGTGTAAGGATAAGGGTTAGGTTGAGGATTAGGGTGAGAGTGAGGGTTAAGGTTAGATTAAGGGTTAGGGTGAGGGTTAGGGTAAGGGTTAGGCTTAGGGTAGGGTGAGGCTGAGGGTTCGGGTTCGGGTGAGTGTGAGTGTTAGGGTGTGGGTCACGATTAGGTTTAGGGTGAGGGATAAGGTGACGGTGAGGTTAAGAGTGAGGGTGAGTGTTATGGTTAGGGTGAGGGTGAGGGTTAGGGATAGGTTTAGGGTGATGTTTAGGGTTAGGGTGTGGGTTAGGGATAGGTTTATCATTAAGTTGAGGGTTAGGTTTACGGTTAGGGTTGTAGTTAGGGTGAGTGTGAGGGTGAGTGTTAGGGTTAGGATTAGTTTTAGGGGTAGTGTTAGGCTTAGGGTGAGGGTAAAGGGTGAGGGTTAGGGTGAGGGTGAGGGATACGGTTAGTGTTGGGGTTAGGGTGAGCGTTTGGATGAGGGTTAGGTTTAGGGTTAGGGTGAGGGTTAGGGTTAGGGTTTAGTTTAGGGTAAGAATTAGGATGATGTGTCGGGTAAGGGTTAGGGTTAGTGTGAGGAAAAGGGATATGGTGAGTGTTAGGGTGAGGGTGAGGAATAGGGTTAGTGTAAGGGTTAGGGTGAGTGTTTGGGTGAGCGTTAAGTTTATGTTTAGGGTTAAGGTGAGGGTTAGGATGAGGGTAAGTGTTAGGGTGAGATTTAGGTTGTGGTTGCGTATTAAGGTCAGCATTAGTCTTAGGGTGAGGGTTAGGTTTAGGTATAGCATTAGGGATAGGATTAGGGTTCGGGTGTGGGTTAGGATTAGTGTTAAGGTGAGGGTGAGTTTTAGGGTTAGCATTAGGTTTAGGCTTAGGATTAGTGTGAGGGTGAGGGTGAGGGTTAGGGTTAGGATTAGGTTTAGTGTTAGGGTGAGGCTGCGGTTGAGGATAAGGTTGAAGGTGAGGGTTAGGGTTTGGCTTAGGCTTAGGGTTAGGGTGAGGGCTAGGGTGAGGGCAAGGGTGCGGTTTTCTGTTAGGAAGGGTTAGGGTTAGGTTTAGGGTGAAGATTAGGCTGAGGGTGAGGTTGAAGGTGAGGTTTAGGGTTAAGGTGAGGGTTAGGGTTAGCGTTAGGCTGAGCGTTAGGGTTTGGGTGATGTTTAGGGTGATGTTTAGGGTGAGGGTGAGGGTGAAGGTGAAGGTTAGGGTGTAGGTGAGGGTTAGGGTGAGGGTGAGGGGTTAGGGTGATGGTGAGGTTTAGGTTTAGGTTTAGTGTGAGGAAAAGGCTTAGGGTGAGGATTAGGATGAGATTAAGTGTTAGGGTTACGTTTAGAGTTAGGTTTAGGGTGAGGTATAGGGTTAGAGTTCGGGTTAGGGTTCAGTTGAGGGTGAGGGTTAGAGTTAGGGTTAGGGTGAGGGTTAGGGTTGGGGTGAGGGTTAGCGTAAGGTTTAGGGTGAGGGTGAGGGTGAGGGTTCAGGTGAGGGTTAGGGTGTGGGTTAGGATTAAGGTTATGGTGAGAGTAAAGGCTAGGGTTAGGTTTAGGGTGAGGCTTAGGGTTAGGGTTAGGGTTAGGGTTAGGATGAGCAATAGGCTGAGGGTTCGGTTTAGGTTTAGTGTGAGGGTTAGTGTTAAGGTTAATGTTAGGGTTAGGATTTGGTTAGGGTAAAGGTTAGTTTTAGGTTTAGGATAAGGTTTCGGCTGATGGTTAGGTTTAGAGTTAGTGTGAGGGTTACGTTTAGCGTTAAGGTTGGGTGTGGGCTAGGGTGAGGGTGAGGGTTAGGTTGAGGGTTTAGTTTAGGTAAGAGTTAAGGTTAGGTTAGGGTGCGGATTAGGGTGAGATTGAGGGTTAAGTTGATTGTTAGGGTTAGGGTGAGACTTAGGGTTACGATTAGGGTGAGGGTTAATGTTAGGGTGATGTTTAGGGTGAGGGTGAGGGTGAAGGTTCGGGTGAGGGGGAGGGTTAGGTTTAGGGTTATTGTGAGGGTTAGGGTTAGGTTTAGGGTTATACTTAGGGTGAGCATGAGGGTTAGGGTGAGGGGTAGGGTTAGGGTTACGGTGAGGGTGAGGGTTAGGTTTAGTGTGAGGGTTACGGTTAGGGTGAGGGTGAGGGTTAGGGTTAGGTTAAGGGTGAGGATGAGGATGAAGGTGATGGTTAGGGCTAAGTTTAGAGTTAGGGTTAGGCTTAGGTTTAGGATGAGGGTTAGGATAAGGGTGAGTGTGAGGGTTACGGTTAGGATTAATTTTAGGGTGAGGGTGAGGGTTAGGTTTAGGATTAGGGTTAGGGTCAAGGTGAGGGTGAGGGTTAGGTATAGGGTGAGGGTTAGGGTTATGGTTAGGGTTAGGGTGAGGGTTAGGGTTAGGGTTAGGTTTAGGAGGAACGTTAGGCTTAGGATTAGGGTTAGGGTTAGTATGAGGTTAGTTTTGGGGTTGGGTTAGGGTGAGGGTGAGGGTTTACCTTAGGTAAGGGTTAGGGTAAGTTTAGGGTGAGGATTAGGATGAGGTTGAGGGCTGAGGTGAGGGTTAGGGTTAGGGTGAGTGTTAGGGTTAGGATTAAGGTGATGGTTATTGTTAGGGTGAGGGTGAGGCTGAAGTTTCAGGTTAGGAGAGGGGTTAGGTTTAGGGTTAGCGTAAGGTTTATACTTAGGCTTAGGGTTAGGGTGATGGTGAGGGTTAGGGTGAGTGTGAGGTTGATGGTGAGTGTGAGGTTTAAGGTTAGTGTGAGGGTTAGGGATAGGGTTAGGGTTAGGGTGAGGGTGAGCATTAGGGTGAGAGTGAGAGTTCTGGTGAGGGGGAAGGGGAGGGGGAGGGTTATGGTTAGTGTTCGGGATAGAGTTAGGGTGAGTGTGTGGGTGAGGTTTAGGTTTAGGATTAGGGTTAGGGTTAAGTTTAGGCTGAGGGTGTGTGTGAGGGTGAGGGTGAGGGTTAGGGTTAGTGTGAGAGTTAGGCTTAATGTTAGGGTTAGGGTTAGGGTGAGGGATAGGTTTAGGATTAGTTTTAGGATGAGGGTTAGGCTGTGGTGTAGGGTTAGTGTTAGGGTGAGGGTTAGGGTTAGTGTGAGATTTAGGGTTAAGATTTGGGTCAGGGTTAGTATTAGGGTGAGGGTAAGGGTTAGTGTGAGGGTTAGGATGAGGGTGAGGTTTATGGTTAGGGATATGGTTAGGCTGAGGTTAGGGTGAGGGCTAGGGTTAGTGTGAGGGTTAGGATTAGGGTTAGGGATAGGGTGAGGGTAAGTGTTTGGGTTACTATTAGAGTTATGGTAAGGGTTAGGTTGATTGTGAGGTTGAGGGTGAGGGTGAGGGTGAGGGTCTCGGTTACGTAAGTGTTAGGGTTACGTTTAGGTTGATACTGAGGGTTAGGGTTAGCGTTAGGGTTAGGGTGAAGGTTAGGATGGGGGTTAAGGTTCGGGTTAGGGTTCGGGTTAGGTTTGGGTGAGGGTAAGGGTGAGCATAAGGTTTAGGGTAAGGGTTAGGTTGAAGGTGAGGGATAGGTTTATCGTGAGGGTAAGGGTTAGGGTTAGGTTGAGAGTGAGAGTGAAGGTAAGGGTAAGTGTTAGGGTCAGAATTAGGGTGAGGGTGAGGGTTAGGGTTAACATTAGGGTTAGGTTTAGGATTAGGTTGAGTGTTAGGTTTAGGGTTAGGGTTAGGGTTAGGACTAAGGTGCAGGTTAGGGTTACGGTTAGAGTGAGGGTGAGGTTCATGGTTAGGGTTAGGATTAGGTTTAGGGTTAGGGTGAGGGTGAGGCTGAGGCTGAGGGTGAAGGTGAGGGTGAGGGTGAGGATTAAAGTTAGGGTTAGGTTTAGGGTGAGGAATAATGTGAGGGTGATGTTTTTGTTTAGGAAAAGTTTAGGGTTAGGTTTAGGGTGAGGATTAGGGTGAGGGTGAGGTTTAAGGTGAGGGTTAGGGATAGGGTCAGTGTTAGGATTAGGGTTCGGGTGAGGGTTAGGGTTAAGTTGATGTTTAGCGTGACGGTGAAGGTGAGACTGAGGGTTCGGGTGAGGGTTAGGGTTAGGGTGAGGGTTAGGGTTAGGGTTAGGTTTAGGTTTAGGGTGAGGGTAAGTGTTATGATGATGACAGGTAGGGTGAGGGTGAGGGTTAGGGTTAGGGTTAGGGTTAGGGTGAGGGTTGGGGTGAGGTTTGGGGTGAGGTTTAGGTTTAGGTTTAGGGTGAGGGTTAGGGTGAGGGTTAGGGTGAAGGTTAGGGTTAGGGTTAGGGTTTGGGGTAGGGTAAGGGTTAGGGGGAGGGGAAGGGGTAGGGTGAGGGTTAAGGAGAGGGTGAGGGATAGGGTTATGCTGAGGGTAAGGGTTAATCTAAAGGTTAGATTGAGAGTGAGCATTTGTGTTAGCATCAGAGTTGGGTTGAGGGGTAGGGTTAGTGTTAGGCTGAGGGGTAGTTTTAGGGTTATGTTGAGGGTTAGGTTTAGGGTTAGGGTGAGGGTAAAAGTTAGGATGACAGCTAGGGTGAGGGTCAGGGTTAGGGTTAGGTTTAGGGTTAGGGTGAGGGTTAGGGTGAGGGTTAGGTTTAGGGTTAGGGTGAGGGTTAGGGTGAAGTTTAGGGTTAGGGTTAGGGTTTGGGGTAGGGTGAGGTTTAGGGGGAGGGGCGGGGTAGAGTGAGGGTTAAGGAGAGGGTGAGGGACAGGGTTATGTTGAGGGTAAAGGTTAATCTAAGGGTTAGGTTGAGAGTGAGCATTTGTGTTAGCATTATGGTTGGGTTGAGGGTTAGTTTTAGTGTTAGTTTGAGGGGTAGTTTTAGGGTTAGGGTGAGGGTTAGGGTTAGGGTTAAGGTGAGGTTAAGGGTTTTGATGAGGTTGAGGTTGAGGGTTAGTGTTGGCCTTAGGGTGAGGGTGAATGTTAGGGTTAGGGATAGGGTGAGTGTGAGTGTGAGGATTAGGTTTAGGATTAGGGTTAGGGTTAGTGTTAGGCTGAGGTTTAGGCTGATGGGTAGGGTTACAGTTAGGGTTAGGGTTAGTTTTAGTGGGAGTGTTAGGGTTAGGTTTAGGGTTAGGGTTAGGGTGAGGGTTCGGTTGAGGGTTCGGGTTATGGTGTGGATGAGGGTTAGGGTTAGTGTGAGGACTAGCTTTAGGGTTAGGGTTACTGTTAGGGTTAGGATTAGGGTGAGGGTAAGGGATAGGGTTAGTTTTATGTTTAGGATGAGGGATCGGGTTAGTGTGCGGATTAGGGTTAGGGTTAGGTGAAGGATCGGGTAAGGGTTAGGGTGAGAGTTAGGGTGAGGGTGAGTATTATGATTAGGTTAAGGACTAGGGTTAGGCTGAGGGTTAGGGTGAGGTTGAGGTTTATGATTAGGGTTAGAGTGAGGGTTAGGTTTAGGGTGATGTTTAGGGTGAGGGTTAGGGTGAGGATGAGGGTTCGGGTGAGGGTGAGGATTAGGGTGCGGATGAGGGTTAGCATGAGTGTGAGGGTTACAGTTAGGTTTAGGGTGTGGGTTAGGGTTAGGGTTTGGATTAGGGTGAGGTTTAGGGTAAGTGTAAGGTTTAGGGTTAGGTTTAGGGTAAGTGTGAGGATAAGGGTTAGTGTGAGGGATAGGGTTCTTGTTAGGGTTAGGGTGAGGGTGAGGGTGAGGGTTATGGTTAGGGTTACGGTGAGGGTTAGGGTTAGGCTAAGGCTTAGGGTTGGGGATAGCTTAAGGGTGAGTGTGAGGGTGATGTTTAGAGGTAGGTTTAGGGTGAAGGTGAGGGTTCGGTTTAGGATTAGGGTTAGGGTTAGGGTTAGGGTGAGGGTGAGGGTTAGTTTTAGGATTAGGGTTAGGGTTAGGCTTAAGGTGAGGGTGAGGTTGAGGGTTAGGGAGAGGATTAGGGTTAGGTTTACGGTTAGGGTGAGAGTGAGGGTTAGGTTGAGGTGAGGGTTCATGTTTGGGTGAGGGTTAGGTTGATGGTGGGGGTTAGGGTGAGGGTGAGGTTTAGGTTTAGTGTTAGCTTTAGGGTGAGTGTTAGGATCAGGGTTAGGATTAGGGTAGGGGTGAGGGCTAGGTTGAGGGTGAGGGGTAGGGTGAGGGGTAGGGTTAAGGTTAGGGTGAGGGTGAGGGTTACGTTTAGTGTGAGGGTTAGGGTTAGTGTGAGTTTGAGGGTGAGGGTGAGTGTTAGGGTTAGGGTGAGGGTTATGGTTAGGGGTAGGGGTAGGTTGAGGGTTAGCATTACGTTTAGATTGAGGGTTAGGGTGAGGGTAAGGTTACGGTAAGGGTGAGGGTGAGGCTTAGGTTTAGTGTGAGGGTTAGGGTTAGTGTAAGGTTAAGGGTTAGGGTGAGGTTTATGGTAACAGTGAGGCTTAGTGTTAGCGTGAGTTTGAGTTCGAGGGTGAGGTTTAGGGTTATGTTGAGGGTTAGGGTTGGGGTTAAGGTGAGGGTGAGCCGTAGGGTGACAGTGAGGGTTCAGGTGAGGGTTTAGGTGAAGGGGGAGGTTTATGGTTAGGGTTGGGTTTAGAGTTAGGGTGAGGCTGTGGGTGAGGGTTAGGTTTAGGATTAGGGTTAGTGTTAGGATTAGGCTGAGGGTGAGTGTGAGGGTGAGGGTAAGGGTTAGGTTTTGGGGAGGGTTCGGGTTAATGTTAGGGTTAGGGTTAGGTTGAGGGATAGGATTAGGGTTAGTATTAGGATGAGTGATAGGCTGTGGGGTAGGGTTAGGGTTAGGGTGAGGGTTAGGGTTAGTGTGAGTTTTAGGGTTAAGGTTAGGGTCAGGGATAGGATTAGGTTAGGGGTAAGGGTTAGGGTGAGGGTTAGGATGAGGGTGAGGTTTAAGTTTAGGGATAGGGTTAGGATGAGGTTAGGGTGAGGGCTAGGGTGAGTGTGTGGGTTAGGTTTAGGGTTAGGGATAGGGTGAGGATTAGGTTTAGGGTTAGGGTTAGGGTTAGGGTCAGTCTTAGGCTGAGGTGAAGGGTTAGGGATAGGGTGAGGGTTAGGTTTAGTGTGAGGATTAGGGTTTGGGGTAGTGTTAGGGTGAGGGCTAGGGTGAGTGTGAGGGTTAGGGTTTTATTTAGGGATAGGGTAAGGATTAGCGTTAGGGTTAGTGTTAGGGTGAGGTTTAGGCTGATGTGTAGGGTTACAGTTAGGGAGAGGGTTAGGTTTAGTGAGAGTGTTAGGATTAGGTTTAGGGTTAGGGTTAGGGTGAGGGTTCGGGTGAGCGTTTGGGTTAATGTGTGGGTGAGGGTTAGGTTTAGTGTGAGGACTAGGTTTAGGTTTAGGGTTACTGTTAGGATTATGGTTAGGGTGAGGGTAAGGGTTAGGGTTAGTGGTATGGTTAGGGTGAGGGTGAGGGTTATTGTGAGGGTTAGGGTTTGGGTTAGGTAAAAGTGAGGTTAAGGGTTAGGGTGAGGGTTAGGGTGAGGGTGAGGGTTAGGATTAGAGTTAGGGTTAGGATTAGGGATAGGGTGAGGGTGAGGTTGAGGTTCAGTGTTAGGGTGAGGGTTAGGGTTATTGTTAGTGTTAGGTTGCGGGTGAGGGTGAGGGTGAGGGTGAGGGTTAGGGTTAGGGTAGGGTTAGGTTTGGCTGAGTGTGAGGGTGAGAGTGAGGGTGAGGGTTAAGTTTAGGGTTAGGTTTAGGGTGAGGGCTAGGGTGAGGGTTATATTTTTGGTTAGGAAAGGTTTATTGTTAGGTTTAGGGTGAGGATTTGGGTGAGGGTGAGGTTTAAGATGAGGGTTAGAGTTAGGGTGAGGGTTAGGGTTAGGGTTAGCGTGAGGTTTAGGGTTAGGGTTAGCGTGAGGTTTAGGGTTAGGGTGATGCTTAGGGTGAGGGTGAAGGTGAGAGTGAGGGTTCAGGTGAGGGTTAGGGTTAGGGTGAGGGTTAGGGTTAGGGTTAGGGTTAGGGTGAGGATAAGGGTTAGGATGACAGTTAGGGTGAGGGTGAGGGGTAGGGTTAGGTTTGGGGTAGGGTGATGTTTATGGTGAGGGTGAGGGTGAGAGTGAGGATTCGGTTGAGAGTGTGGCTTAGGGTGTTGGTGAGGGTTAGGTTGAGATTGAGGGTTCGGGTGAGGGTGAGAGTTAGTGTGTTGGTGAGGGTTAGGGTGATGGTGAATGTTAGGGTTAAGGGTAGGATTAGGATGAGGGTTAGGGTTAGGGTTAGGGTGAGGGTTAAGGTGAGGGTTATGGTTAGGGATAGTGTGAGGATTAGGGTTAGTGTGAGTGTTAGGTTAGGGTTGGTGTAAGGATAAGGGTTAGGTTGAGGTTTAGGGTGAGAGTGAGGGTAAGGGTTAGATTAAGGGTTAGGATGAGGGTTAGGGTAAGGGGTTAGGGTTAGGGTTAGGGTGAGTGTGAGGGTTAAAGTTAGGGTTAGGGTGAGGGTTAGGGTTGGGGTGAGGGTTACGGTTAGGGGTTGGGTGAGGGTTTGGGTGAGTGTGAGTGTTAGGGTGTGGGTGTCGGTTAGGGTTAGGTTGAGGGATAAGGTGACTGTGAGGGTTAGGGTGAGGGTTAGGTTTAGGGTGAGGGTAGGGTTAGGGTTAGGCTGAGGGTTAGGGTTAGTTTGATATTTATGGTGAAGGTGAGTGTTAGGGTGAGGGTTAGGGTGAAGGTTAGGTTAAGGGTTAGGGTTAAGGTGAGGGTGAGCGTGAGGATGAGGGTTAGGTTTATGATTAGGGTTAGGATTTTGCTTAGTGTGAATGTTAGGGTCAGGATGTGGGTTCAGGTGATGATGAGGGTTAAGGTGTGTGTGAGGGTTAGGGTTAGGCTGAGGATTAGTGTTAGGGTTAGGATTAAGGTGAAGGTTAGGGTGAGAGGTAGGCTTAGGGTTAGGATGAGGGTTAGGCTTACTGTGAGGGTTACGGTGAAGATGATGGTTAGGGTTAGCATTAGAGGTAGGATGATGGTTAGGGTGAGGGTTAGGTTTAGGGTTAGGGTTAGGGTGAATTTGAAGGTGAGGGTGAGATTTAGTGTTAGGATTAGTGTTAGGGTTATTGTTAGAGTGAGGTTGAGGGTTTTGGTTAGGGTGAGGGTTAGGGTTAGGGTGAGGGTTATGGTTAGGGTGAAGTTTAGCGTTAGGGTGATGTTTATTGTGAGGGTGAGTGTTAGGGTGAGGGTGAGTTTCAGGGTGAGGGTGAGGGTTTGGTTGATCGTGAGGGTTAAGCTGTGGTTGAGAGTTAGGGTTAGAGTGAGTTAGGGTGACGGTGAGTGTTAGGTTGCGGGTTAGATTTAGTGTTAGGGTTAGTGTGATGCTGAGGGTGAGCGTGAGGGTGACGGTTAAGGTGAGTGTGATTGTGAGGGTTAGGTTTAGGATTAGGGTTAGGGTGAGTTTTATGGTTATGGTTAGGGTTAGGGTGTGGGTGAGGCATTACGGTTAGGGTTAGGGTTATTTTTAGGGTTAGAGTTAGGGTTAGGGTGAGGGTGATGGTGAGGTTCAGCATTAGCGTTAGTGTTAGGGTTACGGTGAGGATGGGGGTGAGGGTTAGGGTTAGGATTAGGGTTAGGTTTAGGGTTAGGCTGAGTGGGAGGGGGAGATTTAGGGTGAGGGTTAGGGTTATGGTTAGGTTAAGGCCTAGGGTGAGGGTGAGGGTTAGGCTGAGGGTGAGGGTAAGAGTTTCGGTTAGGTAAGGTTTAGGGTTAATTTTAGGGTGAGGATTAGGTTGAGTTTGAGGGTTAGTGTGAGTGTTAGTGTTAGGTTGAGGGTTAGGGTTAGGATTTGGGTGAGTGTTGGTGTTAGGGTTATGTTTAGAGTGATGTTTAGAGTTAGGGTGGGGTTAGGGGTCCGGTGAGGGTGAGGGTTAGGGTGTGGGTGAGGGTTAGGTTTAAGTTGAGTGTTAAGGTGACGGTGAGGGTTAGGTTGAATGTGAGGTTTAGGGTTAGGTTGAGGGTGAGGTTTAGGGTTAGGGTGAGGGTTAGGGTGAGGGTTAGTGTGAGGGGATAGGGTTAGGGTTAGGGTGAGCGTTAGGATTAGTGTGAGGGTTAGGGTTTTGGTGAGGGTAAGTGTTAAGGTTGAGGGGTACGGTTAGGGATAGGGTGAGGGCTAGGGTGAGGGTGAGGTTTAGGTTGAGTGTGAGGGTGAGTGTTTCGGTAGGCAAGGGATAGGGTTAGGGTTAGGGTGAGGATTAGGGGAGGGGGAGGGTTAGGTAGAGGGTTAGTGTCAGGGTGAGTGTCAGGGTTAGGGTTAGGGTGAGGGGTAGGGTTAGGGTTAGGGTGAGGTTTAGGTTTAGTGTGAGGGTTAGGGTTAGCGTTAGGGTTAGGGTTAGTGTGAGGATAAGGGTTAGGATGAGGGTTAGGTTGTGGGTGAGGTTTAGGCTTTTCGTTTGTTTTAGGTTGGGTTAGGGTGAGGTTTAGGGTCAGGGTTAGGGTAAGGGTTAGGGTTAGGGTTAGGGTTAGTGTGAGTGTTAGTTTTAGGGTTAGGGTTTGTGTGAGGATAAGGGTTAGGGTGACGGTTAGGGTGAGAATGAGGGGTAGGGCTAGCGTTAGGTTTATGGTAATGGTCAGGGTAAGGGTTAGGGTTAGGGTTAGGGTTAGGGTGAGGGTGTGGGTTAGAGTTAGGGTTAGGGTTGGGTGAGGGTACGGGTTAGGCTTAGGGTGAGAGTGAGGGTTCGGGTGAAGGTTCGGGTGAGGGTGAGGGTGAGTGTGTGGGTGATGGTTAGGTTTAGGGTTTAAGTGATGGTAAGGTTTAGGATGAGGGTGAAGATTACTGTTACGGTGACGGTGAGGGTGCCGGTTAGTGTTAGGGTTAGTGTTAGATTTAAAGTTAGGGTTAGGGTTATTGTTATGGTGAGGGTAAGTGCTAGGGTAAGGTTTAGGGTGAGTGTGAGTGTTAGTGTTCGAGTTAGGGTGAGGGTTAGGGTTAGGGTGAGGGTTAGTGTTAGGGTGAGGGTGAGGGTAAGGTTTAGGTTTAGGTTTAGGGTTAGTGTGAGTGTTAGGATTAGGGTGAGGGTTAGGGATAGGGTGAGGGTTAGGGTGAGATTTAGGGCTGGACTTAGGTTTAGAGTCAGGGTATGGATAAGGCTTAGGGTGAGGGTTAGGTTCAGGTTGAGGGTTAAGGTTAGGTTGAGGGTGAGGGTAAGTTTTAGGGTTTGGGCTAGGGTTAGGTTTAGGGTTAGAGAGAGAGTTAGGGTTATGGTGAGGGTGAGGGTGATGGTTAGGTTTAGGATTAGGGTTAGGGTTAGGGTGAGGTTTAGGGAAAGGCTTAGGGTTAGGGTTAGGGTTAGATTTAGAGTTAGGGTGAGGTTCAGTGTGAAGGTTAGTGTTTGGATTAGAGTTAGAGATAGGGTTAAGGTGAAGCTTGGATTGAGGGGTAGGATTAGTGTTAGAGTGAGGGAAAGGGGGATGGTAAAGGTTACGGTGAGGGTTAGGGTGAGGGTGAGGTTTAGGGATAGCATTAGGTTTAGTGTTAGGGTTAAGGTGAGGGTTAGTGTTAGAGTGAGGTTGAGGGTGACATTTAGAGTTAGCATTAGGGTTACGGTTAGGTTTAGTTAGAGGGTTAGGATTAGGGTAGGGTTAGGATTATGGTTAAGGTTAGGGTTAGGCTGATTATGGGGATGAGGGTGAGGGTTAGGGTTAGGGTTAGGTTTTAGGTTAGGAAAGGCTTAGGGTTCGGTTTACGGTGAGGGTGAGGTTTAAGGCGAGGATTAGGGTTAGGGTGAGGATTAGGGTTAGGTTTAGGGTGAGGTTCAGGTTTAGGGTGATGTTTAGGGTGAGGGTGAGGGTAAGGGTGAGGGTGAGGGTGAGGGTGAGGTTGTTGCTGAGGATTAGGGTTAGGGTTAGGGGACAGTGAGGTTTAAAGTGAAGGTGAGGATTACGGTTAGGTTTAGGGTGAGGGTTAGGGAAAGAATTAGGGTGAGAGGGAGGGTTAGGGTTAGGGTGAGGGTTAGGTTTAATGTGACGTTAGGGTTAGGGTTAGGGTTAGTGTGAGGATAAGGGTTCGGGTGAGGGTTAGGGTGGGACTGAAGGTTAGGGTTAGCGTTACGGTTAAGGTGAGATTTAGGGTTAGGGTTAGGGTGAGGGTTAGGGTGAGGGTGAGGGTGAGTGTGTGTTTTACAATGTGGGTGAAGTTTAGGGTTAGGGTGATCGTTAAGGTGATGTTGAGTGTTAGGTTGAGAGTGAGTGTTAGGTTTAGGGTTAGGGTTAGGCGAAATGTGAGGATTAGGGTTAGAGTTATGGTTATGGTGAGTGTACGGGTTAGGGTGAGGTTTATGGTGAGGGTGAAGGTTAGGGTTAGCGTTAGGGTTAGGGTGAGGTTTAGGGTGGGGGTTAGGGTTAGGGTGAGGGTGCCTGTTAGGGTTAGGGTTAGGGTGAGGTTTAGGGTTAGGGTGAGGTCTAGGGATAAGGTTAGGGTTTGGGTGAGGGTCAGAGTTAGGGATAGGGTTAGAGTTAGGGAGAGGGTGAGGGTTTGAGTTAGGTTTAGGATTAGGTATATGGTTAGGCTGAGGGTGAGGGTTAGGTTTAGCGTGAGGGTTAGGGTTAGGTTTAGGGTTAGGGTTATGTTGATTGTTAGGGTTAGGTTTAGGATGAGGGTTTGGCTGAGGGTTAGGTTTAGGGTTAGGGTGAGGCTTAGTGTTAGTGTGATGGTTAGGGTTAGGGTTTTGTTTACGGTGAGAGTGAGGGTTAGGGTTAGGTTTAGGGTGAGGTGAGCGATTGGTTGAGGGTTTGGGTTAGGTTTAGTATTAGGATGATGTTTACGGTGAGGGTTAGTGTTAGGGTTAGGGTTTGAGTGAGGGTTAGGGTTAGGGTTAGAGTTAGGATGAGGGTGAGGTTGAGGGTTAGCGTTTGAATTAGGGTTAGGTTTATGGATATGCTGAGGGTGAGGTTGAGGGTGAGGGTGAGTTTTAGGGTTTGGGTGAGGGTTAGGGTTATGGTTAGGGTTAAGGTGAGGGTGAGGTTTAGGGTTAGGGTTAGGGTTAGGATGAGGGGTAGGCTGAGTGTTAGTTTTAGGCTTAGGGTGAGGGTAAGGGTTAGCGTGATGGTGAGGGATAGGTTTAGGCTTCAGTTTAGGGTTAGTGTGATGGTTAGTGTTAGGTTTATGCTGAGGGTGAAGGTTAAGGTGAGGGGTAGGGTTAGGGTTAATGTTAGGGTGAGGATTAGGGTTAGAGTGAGGGTAAGGGTGAGGGGTAGGTTTAGGTTTAGGGTTAGTGGGAGGGTAAGGGTTAGGGAGAAGGTTAAGGTGAGGGTGAGGATGAGGGTGAGGGTTAGTGTGAGGGTGATGGTTAGGGTTAGGTATAGAGTTAAGATGAGAGTGAGGGTGAGTATTAGGTTTTGGATTAGGGTTATGTTTAGGTTTACTCTGAGGTTGAGGATAAGGGTGAGGGTGAGTTTGAGAGTTAGGGGTAGGGTTAGGGTTAATGTTAGGGTGAGGGATAGGGTTAGGGTTAGGGTTTGGTTCAGGATTAGGCTGAGGGTTAGGATTAGTGTTAGGGTGAGGATAAGGGTTAGGGTGAGGGTTATGGTGAGGGTGAGGGTTAGGGTTAGCTTAGGGATAGGGTGAGGGTTAGGGTTAGGGATAAGGTTGGGTGAGGGAAAGTGTTAGGGTGAGGGTTAGTGTGGGGATGAAGGATATGGTTATGGTAAGGGTAAGGGATAGGGCTAGGGTTAGGGTGAGGGTTTTGGTTAGGGTTAGGTTTAGAGTGAGGGTGAGGGTGAGGGTAAGGGATAGGTTTTGTATTAGGGTTAGGTTTAGGGTTAGGCTGAGGGTGAGGTTGAGGGTGAGGGTGACGGTTAGGGTGATGGTTAGGTTTAGGGTTAGGATGAGGGTTAGGCTGAGGTTTAGGTTTAGGGTTCGGTAAGGGTAAGGGTTAGGGTGAGAGTGAGGGTTAGGCTTAGGCTTAGAGTTAGGGTGCCGGTTAGGGTGAGGTTTAGTGTTAGTGTTAGGGTTAGGGTTAGAGTGAGGGTTAGGGTTACGGTAAGGGTTAGGGTTAGGGTTAGGTTGATGGTGATGGATAATATTAAAGTGAGGGTAAGGGTTAGGGCGAGGTTTAGGGTGAGGCTGAGGGTTAATGTTAGCATTAGGGGTATGGTGAGGGTGAGGGTTAGGGTGAGGGTTAGAGTTAGGGTTAGGGATAGGGTGAAGATTAAGGTTAGGGATAGGTTTAGAGTGAGAGTTAGGCTGAGGGGTAGGGTTAGGGTTAGTGTTAGGGTGAGTGTTAGGGAGTGGGTTAATGTTAGGGTTAGGGTTAGGGTGAGGTTCAGGGTGAGGGTTAGGGTTAATGTGAGGGTTATTGAGAGGTTGAGGTTTAGGGTTAGCATTAGGGTTAGGCTTAGGATTAGGGTTAGGGTGAGGGTGAGGTCTAGTGTTAGTATTAGGGTTAGGGTTTGGGTTAGGGTGAGGATGAGGTTTAGAGTGAGGGTAAGGTTTAGGGCGAGGATTAGGGTGAGGTTGTGGAATAATGTTAGCATTAGGGTTACTGGGAGGGTGAGGGTTAGGGTGAGTGTTATGGTTATGCTTAGGGATACAGTTTGGATTAGGGTTAGGGTTAGGTTTAGGGTGAGGGTAAGGCTGAGGTCTAGGGTTAGGTTTAGCGTTACGGTGAGGGTTAGGGTTAGTGTGAGGGTTAGGATTAGAGTTAGGTTCAGGTTGAGGTTGATAGTGAGGGTAACGTTTATGTTGAGGGTTAGAGTGAGGTTGAGGTTTAGGGTTAGCATCAGGGTTAGGGTGAGGGTTAGGGTTAGGCTTACGGTTAGGGTAAGGGTTAGGGTTAGGGTGAGGGTTAGGGTTAGGGTGATTTTTAGGGTGACGGTGAGGGTTAGGGTGAGGGTGAGGTTGAGCGTGAGGGTTAGGTTGAGGGTGAGGGTGAGTGTGAGGGTGACGGTGAGGGTTACCGCTAGGGTTAGGTTTAGGGTGAGGGTAAGGGTTAGGGTTAGCTTAGGGTTAGTGTAAGTGTTAGGCTGAGGGTGAGGGTGAGGGTGAGGGTTAGGGTTAGGTTTAGGGTGAGGGTTAGGGGTAGTGTGAGGGTTAGGGTGAGGTTGAGGGTCAGCGTGAGGTTGAGAATGACGTTGAGGGGGAGGGTTAGGGTTACGGTTATATTTAGGGTGAGGTGAGGGTGAGGGTTAGGGTTAGGGTGAGGGTTAGGGTGAGGTTTAGGGTTAATGTTTCAGTTAGGGTAAGGGTGAGGGTAAGGATTACAGTGAGAGTTATTTTGAGGGTGAGTGTTAGGGTTAGGGTGAGGGTAAGGGTTAGGGTGAGGGTTATTGTGAGAGTTTGGGTTCGGGTTAGCATTAGGGTTAGTTTGAGGGTGAGGGTTTTGGTGAGGGTTAGGGTTACGGTTAGGGATAGGTTGAGGATTAGGATTAGTGTGAGGGTTAGGGTCTGGGTAAGGGTTAGGGTTAGATTTAGGGCGAGGGTGAGGGTGAGCATTAGAATTAAGATTAGAGTTAGGGTTAGAGTAAGGTGAGATTGAGGGTGAGGGTTAGGGTTTGGGATAGAATTAGGGTGAGGGTGAGCGTGAGGTTTAGGTTTAAGATTAGGGTTAGGGTTATGGTGAGGGTTACGGTGAGGGTGAGAGTGAGGCTTAGGCTTAGAGTTAGGATGAAGGTTAGGTTTACGGTGAGGGCTACGGTGCAGGTGAGTTTTAGGGTGAGTGTGCGGGTGAGGTTGAGGGTTTTGGTTAGGTAAGGGTTATGTTTAGGTTTAGGGTGAGGATTAGGGTGAGGGTGAGGGTTAGGGTGAGGCTCAGGGTTGGGGTGAGAGTTAGGGTTACGGTGAGGGTTACGGTTAGGGTTAGGTTGAGGCTGAGGGTTAGGTATAGGGTAAGGGTTAGGGTTAGTTTGAGGCTAAGGGTTAGGTATAGTGTAAGGGTTATGGTTAGTTGAGGCTGAGGGTTAGGTATAGGGTAAGGGTTAGGGTTATGGTGAGGGTTAGGTTTAGGGTAAGTGTTAGGGTGAGGGTGAGGTTTAGGGTTAGGGTTAGGGTTAGTGTAAGGGTTAGTGTTACGGTGAAGTTTAGGGTTAGAGTTAGGATTAGGGTTAGGGTGAAGTTGAGGGTTAGGGTTAGGGTAAGGGTGAGGTTCAGGGTGAGGGTTAGGGTGAGTGTGAGTGTGAGGGTTTCGGTTATGTAAGGGTTAGGGTTAGGGTTAGGGTGAGGATTAGGGTGAGGGTGAGGGTTATGGTTAGGGTCAGGTTTAGGGTGAGGTTAAGTGTTAGGGGGAGGGTGAGTGTTAGTGTGAGTGTGAGGATGAAGGTGAGGGTTTCGGTTAGGTAAGGTTTAGGGTTATGGATAGGGTGAGGATTAGGGTGAGAGTGAGGTTTAGGGTGAGGTTAGTTGAGACTGAGGGTTAGGGTGTGGGTGAGGATTCAGGTGAGGGTGAGGGTTCGGGTGAGGGTGAGAGTTAAAGATAGGTTTAGGGTGAGGGTTAGGGTTGAGGTGAGGGTTAGGGTTAGGGTTAGGGTGAGGATGAGGATTCGGGTTCGGGTGAGTGTGAATGTTAGGGTGTTGGTGACGTTTAGGGATAGGGTGAGGGTGATGCTGAGGGTTAGGGTTAGGGTTAGTTTGAGGATAAGGGTTAGGGTGAGGATTAGGATGAGTGTGAGGGTTAGGGTTAGCATAAGGTTTAGGGTGAGGGTTAGGGTTAGGGTTAGGGTAAGGATTAGGGTTAGGTAAGGGTTAGGGTTAGGGTTAGGGTTAGTGTTAGGTTGAGTGTTAGTCTTAGGGTTAGGGTTAGTGTGAGGGTTAGGGTTAAGTTTAGGGTTAGGGTAAGGTTAGGGTTAGCATCAGGTTTAGGGTTAGGGTGATGTTTAGGGTGATGTTGAGGGTTAGGGTGATGTTGAGGTTGAGCTTGAGGGTTAGGGTGAGGGTGAGGGTTAGGTGTAGGTTGAGGGTAAGATTTAGGGTTAGGATTAGGGTTAGAGAAAGGGTTAGGCTGAGGGTGAGGGTGAGGTTAGGTAAGTGTTAGGGTTAGCTTTAGGGTGAGGATTAGGGTGAGGGTGAGGGTTAGTGTTAGGTTGAGGTTTAGGGTTAGGGTGAGGGTGAGGGTTAGGGTGAGAGTTAGGGTTAAGGTTAGGATGAGGGTTAGGCTTAGTGTGAGTGTTCTGGTTAGGTTTAGGGTTAGTGTGATGATAAGGGTTAGGGTGAGTGTTAGGTTGAGACTGATTGTTAGGGTTAGCGTTAGGGTTAGTTTGAAGGTTAGAATGGGTGTTAGGGTGAGGGTTAGGGTTTCGGGTTAGGGTTGGGTGAGGTTTAGGATGAGGGTAAGGGTTAGGGATAGGGTGAGAGTGAGGGTGAGGGTAAGGGTTAGGGTTAGGGTCAGGGTTAGGGTGAGGGTGAGGTTTAGGGTTTGCATTAGGGTTAGGGTTAGGGTTAGGTTGAGTGTTAAGTTTAGGGTTAGGGTGCAGGTTAAGGTTAGGGTTAGAGTGAGGGTGAGGGTCAGGGTTAGGGTTTGGATTAGGTTTAGTGTTAGGGTGAGGCTGAAGGTGAGGCTGAGGGTGAGGGTAATGGTGAGGGTTAAGTTTAGGGTTAGATTTAGGGTGAGGGCTAGGGTGAGGGTGATGTTTTTGTTTAGGATAGGTCTAGGGTTAGGTTTAGCATGAGGATTAGTGTGGGGGTGAGGTTTAAGGTGAGGGTTAGGTTTAGGGTTAGGGTGAGGGTTAGGGTTTGGGTGAGGGTTAGGGTTAGGGTGATGTTTAGGTTGAGGGTGAAGGTGAGAGTGAGGGTTCGGGTGAGGGTTAGGGTTAGGGTGATGGTTAGTGTTAGGGTAACGGTTAGGTTTAGGGGGAGCGTAAGTGTTAGGATGACAGTTAGGGTGAGGGTGAGGGTTAAGTTTAGGTTTAGGATTAGGGTGAGTGTTAGGGTGAGGGTTAGTTTTAAGGTTAGGGTGAGGGTTAGGGTGAAGGTTAGGGTGAAGTTTAGGTTTAGGGTTTGGGTTAGGGTGAGGGTTAGGTGAGAAGGAGTAGGGTGACGGTTAGGGAGAAGGTGAGGGATAGGGTTATGGTGAGGGTAAGATTTAAGCTGAGGCTTAGGTTGAGAATGAGCATTTGTGTTAGCATCAGGGTTGGGTTGAGGGTGAGGGTTAGTTTTAGGCTGAGGGGTAGTTTTAGGGTTAGGGTGAGGGTTAGGGTTAGGGTTAGGGTTAGGGTGAGGTTAAGGGTTAGGGTGTGGGTGAGGGTGAGGGTTAAGGCTAGACTTAGGGTGAGGATGAGGGTTAGGTTTAGGGTTAGGGTGAGTGTGAGTGTGAGGGTTAGGTTTAGGATTAGGGTTAGGGTTAGGGTTAGGCTGAGGTTGAGGTTATGAGTGAGGGTGAGGTCTAGGGTTAGGGGTAGAGGTAAAGTTAGGGTTAGATTTAGGGTTAGGGTTCGGATTAGGCTGAGGTTGAGGGTGAGAGTGAGGGTGAAGGTGATGTTTAGGGTTAGGGTTAGGGGTAGAGTTAGGGTTAGGTTGAGCGGTAGGATGAGGGTGAGGGTTAGGGTTAGTGTTATTTTTAGGGTGAGGTTTAGGGTGAGAGTTGAGTGTTAGGGTTAGGGTTAGGGTGAGCGTGTGGGTTAGGGTTAGTGTGAGGTTGAGGATCTGTGTTAGGGTAAGGGTTAGGCTTAGATTTAGGATGAGGGTGATGGTGAGGGTTAGAATTAGGATTAGGGTTAGGGTTAGTGTTAGGTGAGAGTGAGGATGAGGGTTAGGGTTTGGGTTAGAATTAGGGTGAGGGTGAGCATAAGGGTTAGGGTTAGGATTAGGGTTAGAATTATGGTTAGGGTTAGGGTGAGAGTGAGGGTGAGGCTTAGGGTTAGGATTAGGGTTAGGGTTAGTGTGAGGATCAGGTTTAGGGTGAGAATTAGGGTGAGGATGAGAAGGAGGTTGAGGGTTAGGGTGAGCTTTAAGGTTAGGGTTAGGGTGAGGGTTAGGGTGAGTTTTAGGGTTACGGTGAGGGTTAGGGTTAGGGTTAGGTTGAGGCTAAGGTTTAGGCTGAGGGTTAGGGTAGGTTTAGGGTGAGGTTTAAGTTTAGGGTGAGGGCTTTGGTGAGGGTGAGTGCTAAGGTGAGTGTGAGCGTGAGGTTGAGGGTTTTGGTTAGGTAAGGGTTAAGGTTAGGTTTAGGGTGAGGATTAGGGTGAGGATGAGGTTTAGGTTGAGTGTTAGGTTGACGGTGAGGGTTAGGGTGAGGGTGAGGGTGAGGGAGAGCATGAGGGTTCGGGTGAGCGTGAGAGTGTGGGTGAGGTTGAGGGTTGGGGTGTGGGTCAGGTTTAGGTTTAGGGTGAGGGATAGGGTGACGGTGAGGGTTAGGGTGAGGGTGAGGTTTAGGATTGGGGTTAGGATGAGGGATAGATTTAGGGTGAGTGTTAGGGTGAGGGGTAGGGTTAGGGTTAGGAAGAGGGTTACGGTGAGGGTGAAGGTTAGGGTTAGTTTGAGGGTTAGGGTGAAGGTGAGTTTGAGGTTGAGGGTTAGGGTGAGTGTGATGGTGACGGTGAGGGTTAGGGTTAGGATTCGGGTTAGGGTTAGGTTGAGAGTTAGGGTTAGGTTAGGTTTAGGATGAGGGTAAGGGTGAGGGTGAGGGTTAAGGTTAGGGTTAGGTTTAGGATTAGGTTTACGTTTAGGGTAAGGGTTAGGGTTAGGGTTAGGGTGAGGGTTAGGTTTAGGGTTAGGGTGAGGGTTAGGGTTAGGGTTAGGGTTATGTTTAGAGCGAGGGTTAGGCTTTGGATTAGGACGAGGGTGAGGGTTAGGTTGAGGGGTAGGGTTAGGGATAGGGTAAGGTTTAGGGTTAGGGTGAGTGTTAGGTTTAGGGTTAGGGTTAGTGTGAGGGTGAGGGTGAGGGTTAGGGTGAGGGTTAGGGTAAGGTTTAGGTTTAGGGTGAGGATTAGTTTTAGGTTTAGGTTTAGGGTGAGGGTGATGCTGAGGGTTAGGGTTAGGGTTAGTGTGAGGATAAGGGTTAGGGTGATGATTAGGGTGAGGGTGAGGGTTAGATTAGCATAAGGTTTAGGGTGAGGGTTAGGGTTAGTGTTAGGGTTAGGGTTAGGGTAAGGGTTAGTGTTAGGCTTAGGGTTAGGGTTATGGTTAGGGTTAGGGTCAGGGTTAGGCTTAGGGTTAGAGTTAGGGTGAGGGTTAGGGTTAAGTTTAGGGTTAGGGTACGTTTAGGCTTAGCGTTAGGGTTAGTGTTAGGGTGATGTTTAGGATGATGTTGAGGGTTAGGGTGAGGGTGAGGTTGAGCGTGAGAGTTAGTGTGAGGGTGAGTTGGAGGGTGACAGTGAGGGTTAGGGTTAGGTTTAGGGTGAGAATAAGAGTTATTGTTAGGATTAGGTTTAGGGTAAGGGTTAGGCTGAGTGTAGGGTGAGGGTGAGGTTTTCGGTTAGGGACGGGTTAGGGTTAGGTTTAGGGTGTGGATTAGGGTGAGGGTTAGGGTTAGAGTTAGGGTTAGAGTGAGGGTTAAGCTTAGGGTTAGGATGAGGGTTAGGCTTACTGTGAGAGTTACGGTTAGGGTTAGGGTTAGTGTGAGGGTAAGTGTTAGGATGAGTGTTAGGTTGAGACTGAGGGTTAGGGTTAGAGTTAGGGTTAGGGTGAAGGTTAAGTTGGGGGTTAGGGTTCTGGTTAGGTTTGGGTGAGGGTTAGAGTGAGCGTAAGGGTTAGTGTGAGGGTTAGGTTGAGGGAGAGGGATAGGGTTATGGTGAGGGTAAGGGTTAGGGTTAGGGTGAGGGTGAGGGTGGGGGTAAGGTAAGGGTTAGGGTCAGGGTTAGGGTTAGGCTGAGGCTTATGTTGCGAATGAGGATTTGTGTTAGCATCAGTGTTGGGGTGAGGGTGAGGGTTAGGGTTAGGCTGAGGGGTAGTTTTAGGGTTGGGTGAGGGTTAGGTTTAGGGTTAGGGTTAGGGTGAGATTAATGGTTAGGGTGTGGGTGAGTGTGAGGGTTAGGGTTAGCCTTAGGGTGAGTGTGAGGTTTAGGGTTAGTATTAGAGTGAGTGTGAGTGTGAGGGTTAGGTTTAGCATTAGGGTTAGGTTTAGGATTAGGCTGAGGTTGAGGGTGAGGGTGAGGGTGAAGTTGAGGTTTAGGGTTAGGGTTAGGGTTAGAGTTAGATTTAGGTTGTGCGCTAGGATGAGGATGAGGGTTAGGGCTAGTGTTAGGGTGAGGATTTTGGTGAGGGTTGAGTGTTAGGGTTAGGGTTAGGGTGAGGGTGAGGGTTAGGGTTAGGGTGAGGGTGAGGATTAGGAATAGGGTGGGGGTTAGAGTTACAGTGAGGGTGAGGGTGAGGGTGAAGGTTAGGATTATGTTTAGGGTTAGGGATAGGGTGAGGGTGAGGGTTAGAGTGTTTTTGAGGGTTAGGGATAGGGTTAGGATTAGTTTTAGGGTGAGGGTTAGGGTTAGGATTAGGGTTAGGATGAGGGTTAGGGTAAGGGATAGGGTTAGTGTTAGGCTGAATGTTAGGATTAGGGTGAGGGTTAGGGTAAGGGTAAAGGATAGGGTTAGGGTGAGGTTAAGAATTAGGGAGACGGTGAGGGTTAGCGTTAGGGTTAGGTTGAGGGTTAGGGTGTGGCTTAGGGTTATGGTTAGGGTTAGGGTGAGGGTTAGGGTTAGGGTTAGTGTGAGGTTTAGGTTAAGGGTGAGGGTGAGGATGAGGGTAAAATTTAGGTTGTGGGTTAGGGTTTGGTTTAGGGTGAGGGTTAGTGTTAAGGTGAGGGTTAGTGTGAGGGTGAGATTTAGGTTATGGTTTAGGCTGAGGGTTAGGGTTAGGGTGAGGGTTATGTTGAGGGGTAGGTTTAGGGTTAGGGAGAGGTTTAGGGTTTGTGTGAGGGTTAGGGTTACGGTTAGAGTTAGGTTTAGTATGAGGATAAAATTTAGGGTGAGGTTTAGTGTTAGGGTTAGGGTTAGGGTTAAGGTTAGGGTTAGGGTTAGGGTTAGGGTTAGGGTAAGTGTTAGGGTTAGGGTGAATGTGAGGTTTAGGGTGAGGGATAGGGTTAGGGTTAGGGTAAGGGTTAAGTTTAGGGTGAGTATTAGGTTTAGGGTTAGGGTTAGGGTGAGGGTGAGGATTAGGGTTAGGGTGAGGGTGAGGGTGAGTTTTAGGGTTAGGGTTACAGTTAGGGTGAGGATTAGGTTTAGGTTTATAGTTGGGGTAAGAGTTAGGATTAGGTTGAGGTTTAGGTTTAGGGTTACGGTTAGGGTGAGGGTGAGTCTGGGGGTTAGGGTTAGTGTGAGGATAAGGGTTCGGGTGAGGATTAGTGTGAGGTTGAGGGTTAGGGTTAGCATTAGGGTTAGGGTGAAGGTTAGGGTTAGTTTTAGTTTAAGGGTTAGGGTTAGGGTTAGGGTAAGTGTTAGGTTTAGGCTTAGGGTTAGGGTTAGCATTAGGGTGAGGGTGAGGCTTAGGGATAGTGTTAGGTGAGGGTTAGGTTTAGGCTTAGGGTTAGGGTAAGGGTTAGGGTTAGGGTGAGGCTGATTTTTAGGGTGACGGTGAGGGTTAGGGTGAGGGTGAGCTTGAGCATGAGGGTTAGTTTGAGTGTGAGTGTGAGTGTGAGGGTGACGATGAGGGTTATGTTTAAGGTTAGGTTTAGGGTGAGGGTAAGGTTTAGGGTTAGGATTAAGGTTAGTGTAAGGGTTAGGCTGAGGGTGAGGGTTAGGGTTAGGGTGATTTTTCGGTTGACGGTGAGGGTTAGGGTGAGGGAGAGCTTGAGCATGAGGGTTAGGTTGACTGTGAGTGTGAGGGTGAGGGTGACGATGAGGGTTAGGTTTAAGGTTAAGTTTAGGGTGAGGGTAAGGGTTAGGGTTAGTATTAGGGTTAGTTTAAGGGTTAGGCTGAGGGTGAGGCTGAGGGTTAGGGTTAGGGTTAGGGTGAGGGTTAGGGGTAGTGTGAGGGTTAGGTTGAGGGTGAGGTTGAGGGTCAGGGTGAGGTTGAGGGTGACGTTGAGGGTGAGGGATAGGGTTAGGGTTATGGTTAGGGTGAGGGTGAGGGTGAGGTTAAGGGTTAGGGTTAGTGTTATTGTTATGGTTAGGGTTTTAGGGTTAGGATTAGTGTGAGAGCGAGGGTGATGGTTAAGTTTAGAGTTACGGTTAGGGTGAGGGTTAGGGTTAGGGTTATGGTGAGGGGTAGGGTGAGGGGTAGGATTAGGGTTAGGGTGAGGGTTAGCATTAATGTGAGGATTAGGGTTAGGGTTATGGTTAGTGTGAGGATAAGTGTTAGGGTGAGGTTTAGGGTGGGAGTGAGAGTTAGGGTTAGCTTTAGGGTTAGGGTGAGGGTTAGGGTGAGGTTTAAGGTGAGGGTTTGGGTTAGTATGAGGGTGAGGTTTATAGTTCAGATTAGGGTGAAGGTTAGGGTTAGGGTGAGGTTTAGGGTATGGTTAAGGTGAGGGTTCGGGTTGAGGAGAGGTTGAGTTTTAGGGTGAGAGTGATGGTTCGGGTTCGGGTAAGGGTTAAGGTGACAGTGATGGTTAGGGTGATGTTCAGGCTTAGGGTTACTGTGAGGATTAGGGTGAGTGTTATTGTAGGGTTAGGGTGAGTGTAAGTTTTAGGGTGAGGCTTAGGGTGAGGTTGTGGTTTATGTTTAGGTTGAGGGTTAGGTTGAGCTTTAGCGTGAGGGTTAGGTTTAGGTTTAGGGATAGGGTGAGGGTTAGGTTGAGGTTTAGTGTTAGTGTTAGGGTTAGGGTTAGGGTGAGGGTTAGGGTTATGGTAAGGGTTACAGTGCGGTTTAGGGTGAGAGTGAGGGTTACATATAGTATTAGGGTTAAGGTTAGGTTTAGGGTGAGGCTTAAGGTTAGGGTTATGTTGAGGGTGAGTGTTAGGGTTAGCATTAGAGATAGGGTTAATGTGAGGGTGAGGGTTAGGGTTAGGGTTAGGGTTAGGATTAGGTGAGGGCTAGGATTATGGTTAAGGTAAGCTTTAGGTTTAGGGTGAGGGTAAGGGTGAGGGTTAGGTGTAGGATTAGGCTTAGGTATAGGGTTAGGCTTAAGGTGATGGTGAGGGTGAATGTCAGCGGTAGGTTTAGGGTGAGGGTTAAGGTAATGGTTAGGGTTAGGGTGAGGGTGAGGGTGAAGGTTAGGGTGAGGTTGAGGGTGAGGTTGAGGGTGAGGGTTCGGGTTAGGGTTTGGGTGACAGTTAGGGTTAGGTTTAATGTTAGGGTGAGGTTTAGGGTTAGGGTTAGGTTTAGGAAGAGGGTTATCCTGAGGGTTAGGGTTAGGGTTAGAGTGAGCATAAGGTTTATGATGATGGTGAGGGTTAGGTTTAGGATTAGGTTTAGGGTTAGCATGAGGGTTAGGGATAGGGTTAGGATTAGGGTGAGGGTTTTGGTTAGGGTTAGGTTTAGAGCTAAGATGAGGTTGAGGGTGAGGGTTAGGGTTTAAATTAGGGTTAGGGATAAGGTTAGGATGAGGGTGAGTTTGAGGGTGAGGGTGAGGGTTAGGGTTAATATGAGGGTTAGGTTTATACTTAGTGTTAAGGTTAGGGTGAGGGGTAGGGTTAGGGTTAGAGTCAGGATGAGGGTTAGGCTGAGAGTTAGGGTTCATGTGAGGGTAAGAGTTAGGGTGAGGGTTAGGATTATTGTTATTGTTAGGTTTAGTGTTATGTTGAGTGTGAGGGTGCGGGTGAGGGTTAGGGTTAGGGTTAGGGTGAGGTTTAGGGTTAGGGTAAGAATTAGGGTAAGGGTGAGGGTGAGGTTTAGGGTTAGAGTTAGGGTTAGTGTTAGGTTTAGGCTTAGCGTTAGGCTAAGGATGAAGGTGGGGGTGAGGATTAGGGTTAGGTTTAGGGTTAGGATTAGAGTTAGGGTTAGGGTTAGGGTTAGGGTTATTGTTAGTGTTATGGTTAGGGTTAAGTTTGCGGTGAGGGTGACGCTGAGGATGGTTTATGGTTAAGGTTAGGTTTAGGGTTAGGGTTAGGGTTAGTGTTATGTTTAGGGTTAGGTTTAGAGTTACAGTGAGGGTGAGGGTGAGTGTTAGGTTTAGGGTGGGGTTTACGGTGCGGTTTAGGTTTAGGGTTAGGTTGAGTTTGAGGTTGAGGTTTAGGGTTAGAGTAAGGGTTAGTGGGAGGGTTAGGGTGAGGGTTAGGTTTAGGGTTAGTGTTAGACTTAGGGTGAGTTTGAGGTTAAGTTGGGGTTTAGGGATAGGTTTAGGGTTAGGCATAGGCTTAGGGTTAGGCTGAGGGTGAGTGTGGGGGTGAGGGTTAGTGTTACAGTGAGGGTGAGGATTAGGATTAGGGTTAGGGTTAGGATGAGGCTTAGGTATAGGGTTACGGTTAGGGTTTGGTTTAGGGTGAGTGTTAGTGTTAGGGTGAGGTTTAGGGTGAGGGTTAGGGTTAGGGTTAGGGTGAGGGTGAGTGTTAGATTGAGGGATAGGGTTATGTTGAGGGTTATGGTTAGGGTGAGGGTTAGTGTTAGGGTTATTTTTAGAATAAGGGTTAGGGATACGGTTACGGTGAAGGTGAGGTGTAGGGTTAGGGGTAGGGTGAGGTTTAGGTTTAGGGTTAGAGTTAGGGTGAGGGTGTGGTTTAGGGTTAGAGTTAAGGTTAGTGTTAGGTTTAGGTTTAGGCTTAGGCTTCGGGTTAGGCTGATGGTGAGGGTGGGGATGAGGTTTATGTTTAGAGTGATGGTTAGGGTTAAGGTTACGTTGAGGGTTAGGATGAGGGTTTGGGTTAGGATTAGGGTTAGGATGTGGGCGAAGGTGAGGGTGAGGGTTAGGGTTAGGTTTAGGCTTAGGATTAGGGTTAGGTTGAGTCTGAGGGTGAGGGTGAGGATTAGGGTTAGGTTGATGGTTAGGGTTATGGTTAGGGTGAGGGTTAGGATGAGGGTTAGGGTTAGGGTGAGTGTTTGGTGAGGGTGAAGGTAAGTGTAAAGGTGAGGGTTAGGGATAGGGTGAGGGTTAGCATTAGATTGAGGGTCAGGGTTATGTTGAGGTTTATATTTAGGGTGAGGGTTAGGTTTAGGGTTAGAGTTATTGTTAGGGTTATGTTTACGGTGAGGGTGAGGGTTAGGGTTAGGGTTACGGTGAGGTTTAGGATTAGGGTTAGTGTTAGAGTTAGGCTTAGGGTGAGGGTTAGTTGTAGGGTTAGTTAGGTTTAGTGTTAGGGATAGGGTTAGGGTGAGGGTTATGGTGGGTGTTAGAGTTCGATTTAGGCTTAGGATTAGGGTTAAGCTGAGTGTGAGGGTGAGGGATCGGGTTAGGGTTAGGGTGAGGGTTAGGGTTAGGTTTAGGGTGAGGGTTAGGATGAGGTTTAGGGTTAGGGTTAGGGTTAGGGTTAGGTTTATGTTTAGCGTTAGGGTTAGGTTTAGGATTAGGTTAGAGTTAGGGTGAGGATTAAGTTTAGGGTTTGGGTTGGGGTGAGGGTGAGGGTGAGGATTATGGTTGGGGTTAATTTTAGGGTTAGGTTTAGGTTTAGGTTTAGGGTTAGGGTTACATTGAGGGCTAGGGTGAGGGTTATTGTTACTGTTTTGGTTAGGGTTAAGTTTGCGGTGAGGGTGAGGCTGAGGGTGAGGGTAATGGTTAATGTTAGGGTTAGGGTTAGGGTTAGTGTTATTGTTAGGTTTAGGGTTAGAGTTACGGATAGGGTGAGAGTGAGGGTGAGGGTGAGGGTTAGGGTGAGGTTTAGGGTTAGGGTTAGGGTAAGGGTTAGGGTGCTGTTTAGGTTTCAGATTAGATTTAAGGTTAGGGGGAGGGTTAGGGGGAGGGCTAGGGTTAGGTTTAGTGTTAGCATTAGGGTGAGGGTGAGTGTTAGGTTGAGGTTTAGGGATAGGGTTAGGATTAGGGTTAGGGTGAGGGTGAGTGTGAGGGTTAGGGTTAGGGTTAGGCTTAGGCTTAGGGTTAGGCTGAGGGTGAAGGTGGGGGTGAGTATTAGGGTTAGGGTGATGGTTAGGGTTAAGGTTAGTGTTATTGTTAGGGTTAGGGTTAGATTTACAGTGAGGGTGAGGGTGCGGGTGCGGGTTAGGTTTAGGGTTAGGTTGAGGTTTAGGATTAGGGTTAGACAAAGGTTTAGGGTGAGGGTGAGGTTTAGGATTAGAGTTAGTGTTAGTGTTAGGGTTAGGCTGAGTGTGTGTGAGGGGATGAGGATTAGAGTTTGGGTTTGGTTTTGGGTTAGAGATAGGGTTAGGTTTAGGGTTATTATTAGTGTTATGGTTAGGGTTAAGTTTGCAATGAGGGTGAGGCTGAGGGTGAGGTTTATGATTAGGGTTAGGTTTAGGGTCCGTGTTATTGTTAGGGTTAGGGTTAGAGTTACGGTGAGGGTGAGGGTGAGGGTGAGGGTGCAGGTTAGGGTTAGGGTGAGGAATAGGGTTAGGTTAAGTGTTAGGGTTAGGTTGAGGGTGAAGTTTAGGGGTAGAGTGACGGTTAGTGGGAGGGTTAGCTTGAGGGTTAGTTTTAGGGTTTGTGTTTGTCTTAGGGTGAGGCTGAGTATTAGGTTAAGGTTTAGGGATAGGGTTAGGGTTAGGATTAGGGTTAGGGTGAGGGTGAGTGTGAGGGTTAGTCTTAGGTTTAGGCTTAGGCTTAGGTTTAGGCTGAGGGTGAGGGTGAGGATTAATATTAGGGTGATGTTTAGGATTATGGTTAGGGTGAGGGTTAAGATGATGGTTAGTGTTAGGGTTATTAGGGTGAGGGTGACGGTAAGTATAAAGGTGAGTGGTAGGGTTAGGTTGAGGGTTACGCCAAGGGTGAGTGTTAGGGTTAGGGTGAGTGTTAGGGTAAGGGTGAGGGTGAGGGTTAGATTTAGGGTTAGGATTATGTTGAGGGTTATGGTTAGGGTGAGGGTTAGGTTTAGGGTTAGGCTCATTGTTAGGGTTAGGATTAGGGTTAGAGTTAGGGTGAGGGTTAGAGTTCGGCTTAGGTTTAGGCTTAGGCTTAGGCCAAGCGTGAGGGTGAGTGTGAGGGTTAGGGTTAGGGTGAGGGTTAGGGTTAGGTTTAGGGTGAGAGTTAGGATAAGTTTTAGGGTTAGGGTTAGGCTTAGGTTTAGGGTCACCGTGAGGGTTAGGGTTAGGATTAGGGAAAGGGTTAGGGTTATTGTTATTGTTATTGTTATGGTTAGAGTTAAGTTTGGGGTGAGGTTGAGGATGAGGGTGAGGGTTATGGTTAGTGTTAGGGTTGTGGTTAGGGTTAGGGTTAGTGTTATTGTTAGGGTTAGGGTTAGAGTTATGTTGAGTGTGAGGGTGAGGGTTAGAGTGAGTTTTAGGGTGAGGTTTAGGGTTAGGGTTAGGTTTAGAGTGATGGTGAGGTTTAGGGTTAGATTTAGTGTTAGGAGAACGGTTAGGGTGAGGGTTAGGTTTAGGGTTAGTGTTAGTCTTAGGGTGAGGGTTAGGTTGCGGTTTAGGGATATGGTTAGGGTGGGATTAGGGTTAGGGTGAGGGTGAGTGTGAGGGTTAGGGTGAGGGTTAGGGTTAGGGTTAGCGTAAGGTTTAGGGTGAGGCTGAGGGTGAGTGTCAGCATTAGGTTTAGGGTGAGGTTTACGGTAATGGTTAGGGTTAGGTTGAGGGTGAGGGTGAAGGTTAGGGTGAGAGTGAGGGTGAGGTTTTGTGTGAGGGTGAGGGTTAGGTTTTGGGTTAGGTTTAGGGATAAGTTTAGGGTGAGGGTTATTGTAAGTGTTAGGGTTAGGATGAGGGTTAGGGTGAGGGTTAGGGTAAGGTTAAGGGTTAGGGTGAGGGTGAGGGTTAGTTTTAGGATTAGGGTACGGTTTAGGGTGAGGGTTAGGGATAGGGTTAGGATTATTGTGAGGGTTTTGGTTAGGGATAGGTTTAGAGTTAGGGTGAGGATGAGGGTGAGGGTTAGTGTTTAGATTAGGTTTAGGGTTAGGGTTAGGCTGAGGGTGAGGTTGAGGCTGAGAGTGAGGGTTAGGATTAATGTGAGTGTTAGCGTGATGGTTAGGGTGAGGGTTAGGGTTAGGGTTAGGATGAGGGTTAGGTTGAGGGTTAGCGTTAGGGTTCGGGTGAGGGTAAGGTTTAGGGTGAGGTTTAAGGTGAAGGTTAGGCTTATTGTTAGGCTTAGGTTTAGGGTGAGGGTTAGGGTGAGGGTTAGTGTTAGGGTTAGTGTTAGCGTTAGGGTGAGGGTTATGGTGTTGGTAAGGGTTAGAGTGATGGTTAGGGTTAGGGTGAGGGTTAGGAATAGCATTAGGGTTAGCGTTAGGGTGAGGGTTAGGGAGTTGGTAAGGGTTAGAGTGATGGTTAGGGTGAGGGTGTAGGTTAGGGATAGCATTAGGGTTAGGGTTAGGGTTAGGGTGAGGTTTAGGGTTAGGGTTAGGGATAGCATGAGGGTTAGGATTAGGGATAGGGTGAGGGTTAGGCTTAGGGTGAGGGTGAGGGTTAGGGTTAATGTGAGAATTAGGGTTAGACTTAGGGTTAGTGTGAGGATAAGGGTAAGGGTGAGGGTTAGGGTGAGAGTGAGGTTTAGGGTTAGCATTAGTGTTAGGGTTATGGTTAGGGTGAGGTTTAGGATCAGGGTTATGGTTAGGTTGAGGGTTAGAGTCAGGTTTAGGGTGAGAGTTAGGGTTAGGATGAGGGTTAGGGTAGGGTTAGGGTGAGGGGTAGGTTTCGGGTGAGGGTGAGTTTTAGGGTGTGGTTGACGGTTAGGGTTAGGGTGAGGTTTTAGGTGAGGGTGAGGGTTAGGGTGAGGTTGAGGGTTAGGGTTACGGTGAGGATTAGTGTTAGGGTTAGGGTTAGGGTTATGGTGAGGGTAAGGGTTAGGATGAGGTTTAGGGTGAAGGTGAAGTTTAGGGATAGCGTGATATTTAGGGTTCGGGTTACTGTGAGGGTTAGGATCCAGGTTAGGTTAGGTGAGGGTGAAGGTTAGTGTTAGGATTAGGGTTACGTTTAGGATGAGGGTATGTTTTAGGGTGAGCGTTAGGGTGATGGTGAGGGTTAGGGTTAGGTTATGGGTTAGGGTGAGCATTAGGGTGAGGGTTAGGTTTAGGTTTAATGTTAGGGTGAGGGTTAGGGTGAGGTTTAGGGTTAGTGTTAAGATTAGGGTTAGCGTGAGGTTTAGGGTAAGGGTTAGAGTGAGGTTTAGGCTGAGGGTGAGAATTAGGGATAGCATTATGGTTAATGGTATGTTTAGAGTGAGGGTTAGGGTTAGGCTTAGTGTTACGGTTATGGTGAGGTTTAGGGTTATGGTTATGGTGAGGGTTAGGTTTAGAGTTAGGGTAAGGTTTAAGTTTAGAGTGAGGGTGAGAGTGAGAGTTAGGTTTAGGATTACGCTTTAGTGTAGGGTTAGGCATAGGGTGAGGGTGAGTGTCAGAGTTAGGTTTAGTGTGAGGGTTAGGTTTATGATTATGGTTAGGGTGAGGGTGAGGGTGAGGGTTAGGGTGAGGGTGAGGGTGAGGTTGAGGATGAGGTTGAGGGTTAGGGTATGGTTGAGGGTTAGGTTTAGGGTTAAAAATAGGGTGTGGGTTAAGGTTAGGATTAGTGTTAGGATGAAGATTAGGCTGAGGGTTAGGTTTAGGGTTAGGATGAGGGTTAGGGTTAGGGTTAGGGTTAGGGTTAGGGTGAGTCTGAGGGTTAGGGTTAGCATTAGGGTGAGGTTGAGGGTGAGGGTTAAGTTTAGGTTTAGGGTTAGGGTTAGGATTAGGGTGAGGGTGAGGTTTAGGTTTAGAGTTAGGTTTACGGTTAGGTTTACTGGGAGTGTTAGGGTTAGGTTTAGTGTTACAGTTAGGGTTATGGTGAGGGCAATTGTGAGGGTGAGGTTTAGGGTTAGGGTTAGGCTTAGGTTTCAGCTGAGGTTAGGGTGAGTGTTAGGGTTAGGTTAAGGATTAGTGTTAAGATTAGAGTTAGGGTGAGGGTTATGTTTAGGGTTAGTTTAGTGTTAGGTTGAGGATTAGGGTTAGGATTAGGGTTAGGGTGAGGACAAGTGTTAGGGTGAGGGTGAGGGTGAAGATGAGGGTTAGGGTTATGGTGAGGGTGAGGGTTAGGGTTAGGGTGAGTATTAGGGGTAGGATGAGTGTTAGGGTGAGCGTGAGGATTAGGATGAGGGTTACGGTTACAATTATTTTTACTGTTATGGTTATGTTTACGTTTGCAGTGAGGGTGAGACTGAGCGTGAGGTTAGGGCTAGGATTAGTGTTAGGGTTAGGTTTAGGGTTAGGATTAGTGTTATTGTTAGGGTTAGGGTTAGAGTAACAGTGAGGGTGTGGGTGAGGGTACAGTTGAGGTTAGGCTTACGGTTAGGGTGAGGTGAGGTTTAGGGTTAGGATGAGTGTGAGGTTTAGGGTTAGAGTTAGTGTTAGTGGGAGCGTTAGGGTTAGGGTTAGTGTTAGGGTTAGGGATAGGGTGAGGGTTAGATTGAGGTTAAGGGTTATGGTTAGGGTTAGGGTTAGGATTAGGGTTAGGGTGACGGTGAGTGTGAGGTTTAGTTTTAGGGTTAAGGCTTAGGCTTATGTTAGGCTGAGGGTGAGGTTGGGTGTGAGGATTAGGGTTTGGGTGATGGTTAGGGTTAGGGTTAGGTTGAGGGTTAGGATGAGGGTTAGGGTTAGGATTAGGATTAGGGTGAGGTCTAGGGTGATGTTGAGGGTTAGGCTTAGGCTTATTGTTAGTCTGAGGGTGAGGTTGAGGGTGAGGGTTAGGGTTAGTGTGATGGGTGGGGTTAAGTTTAGGGTGAGGTTTAGGATGAGGGTTAGGGTTAGGCTTAGTGTTACGGTGAAGGTGATGTTAAGCGTAAAGGTGAAGTTTAGGCTGTGGGTGAGGGTTAAGATAAGGGTAAGGGTTAGGGTTAAGTGTTTGGGTTAGGGTTAATGTTAGAATTAGGATTAGGGTGAGGGCTAGAGTGAGGGTGAGGGTTAGGGTTAGGGTGAGGTTTAGGGTTTGGTTGAGGGTTAAGATTAATGTGAGGGTTAATGTTAGGGTTAGGGTTAGTGTAAGGGTGAGGGTAACTTTTAGGGAGAGCGTTAGGGTTAGGGTGAGTATTTTGATTAGGGTGAGTGTTAGAGTTAGGGTTAGGGTTATTGTTAGGGTTTGGGTTAGGGTTACTCTTACAGTGAATGTGAGGGTTAGTGTTAGAGTTAGGGTTAGTATTAGGGTTAGGGTGATGGTGAGTGTGTGGTTTAGGGTTATGTATATGGTTAGGGTTATGTATAGGGTTAGGCTTAGGGTTAGGCTAAGGGTGAGGTTGAGGGTGAAGGTTAGGGTTAGGGTGAGGGTTAGGTTTAGGGTTAGGTTGAGGGTGAGTGTATGGGTTAGTTTTAGGTTTAGGTTTAGGCTTAGGGTTAGGCTAAGGGTGAGGTTAAGGTTGAGAGTTAGGGTTAGGGTGAGGGTTAGGTTTAGGTTTAGATTGAGGGTTAGGATGTGGGTTAAGGATAGGATTAGGGTTAGAGTGAGTGCTAGTGTGAGGGTGAGTGTTAGGGTTAGGGTTAGGGCGAGGTTTAGCGTTAGGGTTAGGTTTAGGGATAGGTTGAGGGATAGGGTTAGAGTTATGGTGAGGGTGAGGTTTAGGGTTAGGTTGAGGGTTTGGATTAGGGTTAGGTTGAGGGTGAGGGTTAGTGTTAGGGTTAGGTTGAGGGTTATCATGAGGGTTACAGTTAGGATTAGGGTTAGGATGAGGGCTAGGGTGAGGGTGAGGGTTAGGGTTAGGGTTACGCTGAGGTTTAGGGTTCGGGTTAGGTTTAGGGTTAGGGTTAGGGTGAGGGTTAGGGTTCACGTTAGGTTTAGGGTTATGATTAGGTTTAGGTTGAGGGTGAGTGTGTGGGTTAGGGTTATGTATAGGGTTAGGCTTAGGGTTAGGCTAAGGGTGAGTTTGATGGTGAGGGTTAGGGTTAGGGTAAGGGTTAGATTTAGGGTTAGGTTGAGGGAGAGTGTGTGGCTTAGGATTAGTTTTAGGGTTAGGCGAAGGGTGAGGTTAAGGGTGAATGATAGGGTTAGGGTGGGGGTTAGGTTTAAGGTTATGGTGAGGGTTAGGATGAGGGTTAAGTTTAGGATTAGGTTAAGTGTGAGGGCTAAGGTGAGGGTGATGTTTAGGGTTAGGGTTAGGGGGAGGGGGAGGAGGTTTAGCGTTACAGTTATGGTTAGGGTGAGGGATAGGGTGAGGTTTAAGGTTAGGGTTAGTGTTAGGGTTAGGGTTAGGGTGAGGGTTAAGTTTAGGGTGAGGGTTAGGTTTAGGGTTAGGATTAGGATTAGGGTTAGGGTGAGGGTGAGTGTGAGTGTTAGGGTTAGGGTTAGGATTAGGCTTAGGGATAGGCTGAGGGTGAGGGTGAGGGTGAGTGTTAGGGTGAGGGTGAGGGTGAGGTTTAGGGTTAGAGTTAATGTTAAGGTGAGGGTTAGGGTTAGGGTGAGCTTGAGGGTGAGTGTTAGAATGAGGATTAGTGTTAGGGTTAGTGTGAGGTTTATGGTGAGGATGAGGGTTATGGTTAGGTTGAGGGCTAGGTTGAAGTTGAGGATTAGTGTTAAGGTTAGGGTGAGGTTTAGGTTTATGGGGATGGTTAGTGTTAGTGTTAGTGTTAGGGTTAGTATGTGGGTTAGGGTGAGGGTTAGTGTTAGGTATAGGGTTAGGTTTAAGATTAGGGTTTGTGTGAGGGTGAGTGTGAGGGTTATGGTTAGGGTTAGGCTTAGGGTTAGGCTGAGGGTGAAGGTGAGGGTTAGGGTTAGAATGAGGGTTAGGGTGAGGGTTAGGATGAGGGTTAGGTTTAGGATTAGGTTTAGCGTGAGGACTAGCATGCTGGTGAGGGTTAGGGTTAGGGTTAGGGTGAGGTTTAGGTTTAGTGTTAGGTTGAGATTTAAGATTAGGGTTGGTATAGAGTAAGGGTTAGGGTTAGGTTGAGGGTTAGGTTGAGGGTTAGCATGAGGGTTAGGGTTAGGATTAGGGTTAGGATGAGGGTGAGTGTTAGGGTTGGGGTTATGGTGAGATTTAGGTTTCGGGTTAGGTTTAGGGTTAGGGTGAGGGTTAGGTTTAGGGTTATGGTGAGGGTCAGGGATAAGGTTTGGTTGAGGGTTAGAATTAGTTTTAGGGTTAGTGTGAGGGTTAGCGTTAGGATTATGATGAAGTTTAGGATGAGGGTTAGGGTTACAATTTGGATTAGGGTGAGAGCTAGGGTGAGGGGGAGTGTTAGTGTTAGGGTTAGGGTGAGGTTTAGGGTTAGGGGTAGGGGTAGGGTTAGGGTGAGATTTAGGGTTCGGGTTACAGAGAGGGTGAGGGTTAAGTTGGGGGTGAGGTTTTGGGTGAGGACTAAGGTGAGGTTGAGGGTTAGTGTTAGGGTTAGGGTTAGGGTGAGGGTTAGGTTGAGGTTTAGGTTTAGGTTTAGGGTTAGGGTTAGGATTAGGATTAGGGTGAGGGTTAGTGTGAGGATTAGGGTTAGGGTTAGGCTTAGGCTTAGGTTAGGCTGAGGGTGAGGGTGGGGATGAGGATTAGGTTTAGAGTGATGATTCCGGTTATGGTTAGGTTGAGATTTAGCATGAAGCTTTGGGTTAGGATTAGGTTTAGGCTTGAGGGCTAGGATGAGTGTGAAGTTTAGGGTTAGGTTTAGGCTTAGGATTAGGCTGAGGCTGAAGTTGAGGGTGAGCATTAGGGTTAGGGTGATGGTTAGGATTATGGTTAGGGTGAGGGTTAGGATGTGGGTTAGGATTAGGGTGAGGTTTAGAATGAGTGTGACAATAAGAGTAAAGGTGAGGGTTAGGCTGAGGGTGAGGGTTATGTTAAGGGTGAGGGTTCGGATTAGGGTTAGGGTGAGGGTGAGGGTTAGATTGAGGGTTAGTGTTTGGTTTAGTGTGAGGTTTAGGATGAGGATGAGGGTTAGGGTTTGGGTGAGGGCTAGGGTGAAGTTGAGGGTTAGGGTTAGGGTTACTGTTAGGGTTAGGGTTAGTGTGAGGTTTAGTGTGGGGGTGAGGCTTAGTGTTAGGGTTAGGATTAGGCTTAGGGTTAAGGTGAGGGTTAGTGTGAGGTTCACAGTTAGGGTGAGTCTTGATGTTAGGGTTAGAGTGAAGGTTAGGGTGAGGGTTAGGCTTAGGCTTAGGGTTTGGGTATTGGCTTGGGTGAAGGTGAGGTTTAGGGTTAGGGTTATGGTGAGATTTTGGGTTAGTGTTAGGGTTAGGGTTGGTGTTAGGGTTAGGCTTAATGTTAGTCGGAGGGGGAGGGGGAGGGGGAGGGTTAGGGTTAGGGTGAGGATGAAGTTTAGGCTTAGAGTTAGCATTAGGGTGAGGGTTAGTGTGAGAGTTAGGGTTAGGGTTAGTATTATGGTTAGGGTTAGGGTGAGGGTGAGTGTGAGGGTCAGGATCAGTCTTAGGCTTAGGCTTAGGCTTAGGCCGAGCAAGAGGGTGAGGGTGAGGGTGAGGGTTAGGGTTATGCTTAGGATGAGGCAGATGTTTAGGGTTAGAGTTACGGTTATTGGGAGGGTTAGGGCGAGGGTTAGGGTTAGGGTTAGTGTTAGGGTTAGTGCTAGTCTTATGGTGAGGGTGAGGGTTAAGTTGAGGTTTAGGGAAAGCTTAGGGTTAGGATTAGGGTTAGGATGAGGGTAAGTGTGAGGGTTAGGGTTAGGATTAGGTTTAGGGTTAGGGTGAGTATTAGGGTTAGTGTGAGGGTGAGGTTTAGGGTTAGAGTTAGGGTTAGAGGGAGGGTTAGGGGGAGGATTAGGGTTAGGGTGAGTGTTAGGTTGAGGTTTAGGGTTAGGGTTAATGTTAGGTTTAGGATTAGGGTTAGGGTGAGGGTGAGTGTGAAGTTTAGGTTTAGGCTTAGGCTTAGGTTCAGGGTTAGGCTGAGGGTGATGGTGGGGGTGAGGATAAGGGTTCGGGTGATGGTTAGGGTTATTATTAGGGTGAGGATTAGGATGAGGATTAGGTTGAGGGTGAGGGTTAGGGTTTGGGTGATGTTTAGGTTGACGGTTAGGTTGAAGGTTAGCCTGAGGTTTAGGGATAGGGTGAGGGTTAGGGTGAGGATGATGGTAAGGGTAAAGTTGAGGGTTAGGCTAAGTGTGAGGGTTAAGTTAAGGTTGAGGGTTAGGGTTAGGGTGAGGGTTAGGGTAAGGGGGAGGGTTAGGTGTTAGGGTGAGGGTGAGGGTTAGATTGTTTATGAGGGTTAGGGTTAGGGTGAGGGAAAGGGTTAGAATTAAGGTTTAGGGTGAGGGCCAGGATGAGAGTGAGGGTTAGGTTTAGGGTTAGGGTGAGCTTAAGTGTTCGGGTGAGGGTTAGGGTTAGTGTTAGGGTTATTGTTATTGTTAGCTTTAGGTTTACGTTTAGGATGAAGGTGAGGGTGAGGTTTAGGGTTACAGTTAGGCTTAGGTTGAGGGTTAGTGTGAGGGTTAGGTTTAGGGATAGGGTTAGGTTTAGGATTAGGTTTAGCTTGAGAGTGAGTGTGAGGGTTAAAATTAGGGCGAGGCTTATGTTTAGGGTGAGGGTGAGGTTTAGGTTTAGGGTTAGTGTTAGTGTTAGGGTTAGGGTTAAAGTGATGGTTAGGGTTAGGGTTAGGTTTAGGCTTAGGCTTAGGTTTAGGCTGATGATGAGGGTGGAGATGAAGATTAGGTTTAAAGAGATGGTTAGTGTTATAGTTACCTTGAGGGTTAGGATGTGGTTTAGGGTTAGGATTAGGGTTAGGCTGAGGTGGAGGTTGAGGGTGAGGTTTAGGGTTAGGGTGATGGTTAGGGTTACGTTTAGGGTGAGGGTTAGCATGAAGGTTAGGGTTAGGGTGAGGGTGACGGTAAGGGTAAAGGTGAGGGTTAATGTTAGGGTGATGTTTATGGTAAGGGTGAGGATTAGGGTTAGGGTGAGGGTTAGGGTGAGGGTTAGGGTTAGGGTTAGGGTGAGTGTGAGGGTTAGATTGAGGGTTAGGTTTATGTTGAGCGTTATGGTTAGGGTGAGGTTTAGGTTTAGGGTTAGGGTTATTGTCACGGTTATGTTTAGGGTTACGGTTACGGTGAGGATGAGGGTGAGGGTTAGGCTTAGGGTTAAGGTGAGGTTTAGGTTTAAAGTTAGGGTTAGAGTTAGGCTTAGTGTGAGGGTGAGGTTTAGGGTTAGAGTTAGAGTTAGTGTTATGGTTAGGGTTAGGGTGAGGGTTAGGGTGAGTGTTAGAGTTCGGTAAGGCTTAGGCTTAGGCTTCTGCCGAGATTGAGGGTGAGGGAAAGGGTTAGGTTGAGGTTTATGGATAGGGTTAGAGTTAGGATTAGGGTTAGGGTGAGGGTTCGGGTTCGGGTAAGGGTTACGCTTAGGCTCTGGGTAAACTTTGGGTGAAGGTGAGTGTGAGGATTAGGGTTAGGGTGATGGTTAGGGTTAGGGTTAGTGTTATTGTTAGGGTTAGGGTTAGAGTTAAGGTGAGGGTGAGGGTGAGGGTGAGGGTTAGGGTTAGGGTGAGGTTTAGGGTTAGGGTTAGAGATAGGGTTAGGGTGAGGGTGAGATTTAGGGTTAGAGTTAGGGTTAGTGTTAGGGTTAGGCTTAGGTTGAGGCTGAGGGTTAGGCTGAGGGTGAGTGTGGGGATGAGGATTAGGGTTACGATTAGGGTTAGGGTGAGGTTTAGGTTTAGGGTGAGCGTTAGGTTTAGGGTTAGTTTTAGCCTTAGGGTGAGGGTGAGGGTTAGGTTGAGGTTTAGGGATAGAGTTAGGGTTAGGATTAGGGTTAGTGTGACTGTGAATGTGAGGTTTAGGGTTACGGTTTGGCTTAGGCTTAGGGTTAGGTTTAGGGTGAGGGTTAGGGTGAGGGTGAGGGTGAGAGTTAGAGTTAGGGTTAAGATGAAGTTTAGGGTTAGAATAAGTGTGAGTGTTGGTGTTAGGGTTAGGGTTAGGGTTAGTGTTAGGGATAGGGGGAGGGTTAGGGTTAGGGTTAAGGTTAGGGTTAGTCTTGGGGTTAGGATTAGGGTGAGGGTTAGTTTGAGGTTCAGGTTTAGGGTTAGTATTAGGTTTATGAATAGTTTTAGTCTGATGGTGAGGTTGAGGGTGAGGGTTAGTTTTAGGGTGATGGTTAGGGTTAGGGTTAGAATGAGGTTTAGGATGATGGTTAGGGTTAGGATTAGGATTAGGGTGAGGGCTAGGGTGAGGGTGAGGGTGAGGGTTAGGTTTAGGGTGATGGTTAGGGTTACGGTTAGCTTGAAAGTTAGGATGAGGTTTAGGGATAGAGTGAGGATTAGGGTGAGGTGATGGTAAGTTTAAAGTTGAGGGTTAGGCTGAGGGTGAGGGTTAAGATAAGGGAGAGTGTTACAGTTTGGGTGAGGGTTAGGGCAAGGGTGTGGGTTAGGGATTAGGGTGAGGCTGAGGGTTAGATATTGGATTAGGATTAGGGTTAGTGTGAGCTTTAGGTTGAGGATGAGTGTTAGGGTTATGTGAAGGTAAGGGTTAGAATTAGAGTTAGAGTGAGAGCTAGGGTGAGGGTGAGGGTTAGGGTTAGTGTTAGGGTTAGGGTGAGGTTAAGGCTTAGGGTGAGGTTTAGGGTTAGTGTGAGGGTTAGTGTTAGGGTTAGGGTTAGTGTTAGGGTGAGGATTAGGGTTAGGGTGAGATTTATAGTTACAGTGCGGGTTAGGGTTAGGTTTAGGGTGAGGTTCAGGGTTAAGATTAGGGTTAGAGTTAGGTTTAGGGTGAGGGTGAGGTTTATGGTTAGATTTAGGCTTAGGGTGAGGGTTACAGTTAGGGTTCGGTTTAGAGTTAGTGTTAGGGTGAGGGTTAGTGTGAGTGTTAGGGTTAGAGTTAGGGTTAGGGTTAGGATTAGGGTAAGGTTGAGGGTGAGCGTGTGGGTTAGGGTTAGGTTTAGGGTTAGGCTTAGTGTTAGGATGAGAGTGAGGTTGAGGGTTAGGTTTAAGGTTAGGGGGAGAGTTAGGATTAGGTTTAGGTTGAGGGTTAGGATGAGGGTTAGGGTTAGTATTAGTGTTAGGGTGGGCCCTAACGTGAGGGTGAAATATAGGGTTAGGGTTAGGGTGAGCTTTAGGGTTAGGATTAGGGTGAAGGTGAGGTTTAGTGTTAGAGTTAGTGTTAGGGTGAGGGTTAGGGTTAGGTTTAGGGTTAGGGTGAGTGTTAGGGTAAGGGTTAGGGTTATGGTTATGTTTAGGATTAGGATTAGGGTTAGGGTTAGGCTGAGGGTGATGTTTACGGTTAGAGTTAGTGTTACTGTGAGGGTTAGTGTTATGGTGAAGGTGTGTGTGAGGGTTAGAGTTAGGGTGATGCTTAAGGTTATGGTCAGGGTGAGGGTTAGGATGAGGGTTAGGGTTAGTGTGAGGGTTAGCGTGAGGGCGATAGTAAGTGTAAAGTTGAGGGTTAGGCTGAGAATGAGGATTACGGTAAATGTGAGGGTTAGGGTTAGAGTGAGGGTTAGAGTTAGGGTTATGGTGAGGGTGTGGTTTAGATTGAGGATTAGTTTTAGGGTTAGTGTGAGGTTTAGGGTGAGGATGATAGTTAAGGTTGGGTGAGGGCTAGGCTGAGGGTGAGGTTTAGGTTTAGGGTTAGGGTGAGTGCTAGGGTTAGGGTGAGTGTTAGGGTTAGTGTGAGGGTTAGTGTTAGGGTTAGCGTTAGTGTTAGGGTTTGGGTAAGTTTTAGGGTGAGGGTTAGGGTTACAGTTAGGGTTATGGTTAGAATGAGGGTTAGGTTTAGGTTTAGGGTTATTGTTAGGATTGGGTTTAGGGATAGGATGAGGGTTAGGGTTAGGATTAGGGTTAGGGTGAGGGCTAGGGTGAGGGTGAGTGTTATAGTTAGGCTTAGGCTTAGGTTTAGGATGAGGTTGAGGGTGATGTTGAGGGTTAGGGTTAGCGTGATGGTTAGGGTTACGGTTAGGCTGAGGGTTAGGATGAGGTTTTGGGTTAGGGTGAGGGTTAGGGTGAGGGTGACAGTAAGGGTAAATGTGAGGGTTAGGGTTAGGGTGAGGATTAGGGTTAGGGTTAAGGTGAGGGTGAGGGTTAGACTGAGTATTAGTATTAGGGTTAGTGTGAGGTTTAGGGTGAGGATGAGTGGTAGGGTTAGGATGAGGCCTAGGGTGAGGTTGAGGGTTAGGGATAGGGTTAGGTTGAGGTTTAGGGTTAAGGTGATGGTTAGGGTTAGTGTGAGGGTTAGCGTTAGGATTAGGGTAAGTTTTAGGGTGAGGGTAAGTGTTAGGGTGACGGTTAGGGTTAGGGTGAGAGTTATAGTTAGGATTAGGATTAGTATTTGGGTTAGTGTTATTTTTAGGTTTAGGGAGAGGGGGAGGGTTAGTGTTAGGGTTAGCGTGAAGTTTAGTTTTAGGGTTATGGTTAGAGTTAGGGTTAGGTTGAGGGTGAGGTTTAGGTTTAGATTTAGGGTTAGGGGAGGGTTAGGGTGAGGGTTAGTGTTAGAGTTAGGGTTAGTGTTAGGATTAGGGTTAGGGTGAGGGCGAGTGTGAGGGTTAGGGTTAGGGTTAGGCTTAGGCATAGGGTTAGGCAGAGGGTGAGGGTGAGGGTGAGGGTTAGAGTTAGGGTGAGGGTTAGGGTTAGGTTTTGGGTGAGGGTTAGGATGAGGTTTAGAGTTAGGATTAGGGTAAGGATGAGGGCAAGGGTGAGGGTGAGGTTTAGAGTTAGCATAATGGCGAAGTTAAGGATTAGGATTAGGTTTAGGGTTAGGGTGAGGATCAGGGTTCTGGTTACTGTGAGGATTAGGGTTAGGGTTAGTGTGAGGGTAAGGGTTAGAATTAGGCTTAGGGTTATTTTTAGTGTTAAGGTTAAGGTTAAGTTCACAGTGAGGGTGAGGCTGAGGGTGAGGTATAGGTTTAGGGTTAGGGTGTGGTTTAGTGTTAGGTTTAGGTTTAGGGTAAGGGTGAGGGCTTGGGTTTAGGTCAGGGTTACGGTGAGGGTGAGCGTTAGGGTTAGGGTTAGGGTTAGTGTTATTGTTAGGGTTAGGGTTAGAGTTACGGTGAGTGTGAGGGTGAGGGTGAGGTTTAGGTTTAGGGTGAGGGTGAGGTTTAGGGTTAGAGTTAGGTTCAGGGGGAGGGTTAGGGTGAGGGTTAGGGTTAGAGTTAGTGTTAGGCTTATGGTTAGGGTGAGGGTTAGGTTGTGGTTTAGGGTTGGGGTTAGGTTTAGGATTAGGGTTTTGGTGAGTGTGAGTGTGAGGGTTAGGGTTAGGCTTAGGATTAGGCTTAGGGTTAGGCTGAGGGTGAGTGTGGGGATGAGGATTAGGTTTAGGTTGATGGTTAGGGTTATGGTTAGGTTTAGGGTTAAGATTAAGGTTAGAGTTAGGATTAGGTTTAGGGTGAGGGCTAGGGTGAGGGTGAGGATTAGGGTTAGGGTTAGGCTTAGGGTCAGGGTAAGCGTTAGTTTTAGGGTGAGGGTAAGTGTTAGGGTGAGGGTTAGGTTTAGGCTTAGGGTTAGGGCTAGGGTTAGGGTGAGTGTTAGGGTTAGGGTGATGGTTAGGGTTAGTGTGAGGGTTAGTGTTAGGGTTAGCGTTAGTGTTATGGTGAGGGTAAATGTTAGGGTGAGGGTTAAGGGTAGGGTGAGGCTTATGGTTAGAATGAGGGTTAGGGTTAGGATTAGGGTTATTGTTTGTGTTAGGGTTAGGGTTAGGATGAGGGTTAGGGTTAGGATTAGGATGAGGGTGAGGGCTAGGGTGAGGGTGAGGGTTAGGGTTAGGCCTAGGCTTAGGCTTAGGTTAGGGCTGATGCTGAGGGTGAGGTTGAGGTTTAGGGTTAGCGTGATGGTTCGGTTATGGTTAGGCTGAGGGTTAGGATGAGGGTTAGGGTTAGGGTTAGGGATAGTTTGAGGGTGACAGTAAGGTTAAAATTGAGGGTTAGGTTTAGCACTAGGGTTAGGGTGAGGGCTAGGGTTAGGGTGAGGGTTTGGGTTACGGTTAGAGTTACGGTGAGGGTTAAAGTTTAGGTTTAGGATTATTGTTCTTCTTAGGGTTAGGGTTAAGGTTAAGGTAAGGGTGAGGGTGAGGGTGAGGTTGAGGGTTAGGGTTAGGGTTAGGATGAGGTTTAGAGTTAGGGTTAGTGTTAGGGTGAGGGTGAGGTTTAGGGTTATTGTTAGGGTTAGGGTTAGGGTTAGTGTGAGTGTTAGGGTTAGGTTTAATATTATGGTTTGGTTTATGGTGAGGGCTAGTGTGAGGGTGAGGGTTAGGGTTAGGCTTAGGCTTAGGCTTAGTGTTAAGCTGAGGGTGGGGGTGAGGGTTAGGTTTAGGCTTAGGCTTAGGGTTAGGCTGAGGGTGAGGGTGAAGGATAGGTTTAGGGTGAGGGTGAGGTTTAGGGGTAGGGTTAGCGTTAGGGTGCGGGTTAGTGTGAGGGTTAGCGTTAGGGTTAGTGTTACAGTTACAGTGAGGGTGAGGGTGACTGTGATGGTTAAGCGTAGCCTTAGGCTTAGGCTTATGCTTAGGCCGAGCGTGAGAGTGAAGGTGAGGGTAAGGGTTAGGGTGATTGTTAGAGTTTTAGGGTTAGGGTGAGGTTTAGGTTTAAGATTAGGGGTAGGGTCAGTGCTAGGGTGAGGGTGAGGGTTAGGGTTAGAGTTAGGGTGAGGTTTAGGGTTAGGGTTAGGGTGAGTGTTAGGGTGAGGATTACGGTGAGGGTGAGGGTTAGGCTTAGGGTGAGGGTTAGGGTTAGGGTGAGGGTGATGGTGAGGGTTAGATTAGGGTTAGGGTTAGTGTTATTGTTAGTGTTATGGTTAGTTTTAAGTTCACAGTGAGGGTGAGGCTGAGGTGAGTGTTAGGTTTAGGGTTAGGGTGAGGTTTAGATTAAGGTTAGGGTAAAGGTTAGGGTGAGGGTTTGGGTAGGGTTAGGATTAAGGTGAGGGTGAGTGTTAGGGTTAAGGTGATGGTTAGTGTTATTGTTAATGTTAGGGTTAGAGTTATGGCGAGGGTGAGGGTGAGTGTGAGGGTTAGGGTTAGGGTGAGGTTTAGGGTTAGGGTTAGCTTTAGGTTGAGGGTGAGGGTGAGGTTTACGGTTAGATTTAGGGTGAGGGTGAGGTTTAGGGTGAGGTTTAGGGTTAGGGTTAGTGTTAGGGTTAGGGTTAGGGTGAGGGTTAGGATGAGGGTGAGGGTTAGGGTGAAGGTTAGAGTTGGGGTTAGGATTAGGATTAGGGTTAGTGTTAGGGTGAGTGTTTGGGTTAGGCTTAGGGTTAGGGTTAGGCTTAGCGTTAAGCTGAGGGTGAGGGTGAGGGTGAGGTTTAGGGTTAGGGTTTGGGTTAGGGTTAGCGTTTGAGTGAGAGTTAGGGTTAGGGTGAGAGGATGAGGATTAGGGTTAGGATTAGTGTTAGGGTTAGGGATAGGGTGAGGGTTAGGATGAGGTGATGTTTCAGATTAGGGTTAGGTTGAGGGTGAGGGTGAGTTTGAGGGTTAGGGTAAGGGATAGGGAGAGGTTTAGGGTTAGGGTTAGTGTTAGGTTTAGGGTTAGGGTGAGGGTAAGTGGTAGGGTGAGGGTTAGGGTTATGGTGACGCTTATGGTTACAATGAGGGTTAGGGTTAGGTTTAGGGTTATTGTTAGGGTTAGGGTTATGGTTAATGTGAGGGTTAGTGTTAGGTTTAGGGTGAGGTTTATATTAAGGGTTAGGGTTAGAGTTAGTGTTAGGGTGAGGGTGAGGTTTAGAATTAAAGTTAACGTTAGTTTTAATGTTAGGGTTAGGGTGAGGGTTAGTGTGTGGGTTAGGGTTAGGGTTAGGGTGAGTGTTAGGATGAGGTGTAGGGTTAGGATTAGGGTTAGGGTGAGCGCTAGAGTGATGGTTAATGTGAGGGTTAGTGTTAGGGATAGGGTTAGGTTTAAGATTAGGTTTAGATTGAGGGTGAGTGTGAGGTTTAGGGTTAGGTTTAGGGTTAGAGTGAGTGTTAGGGTTAAGATTTGGTTTAGGGTTAGGGAGAGGGTTAGGGTTAGGGTTAGGGTGAGGGTGAGGTTTAGGGTTAGGGTTAGGGTTAGTGTGAAAGTTAGGGTTATGGTGAGGGTTATGTTTAGGGTGAGGGTTAGGGTTAGGGTTAGGGTTAGGGTGAGGGCTAGGGTGAGGGCTAGGGTTAGAGTGAGGTTTAGGGTTAGGGTTAGGGTGAGTTTTATGGTGAGGGTGAGATTTTGGGTTAGGGTTAGGATGAGTTTTAGGGTTATGGTTAGGGTTCCGGTTAAGGCGAAGGTGAGGGTAAGGTTTAGATTTAGGGTTAATGTTAGGTTTAGGGTGAGGTTTATCGTTAGCCTTAGGGTCAGGGTTAGGGTTAGGGTGAGGGTTTGGTTTAGGGTTAGAGTTACGGTGAGGGTGAATTTTAAGTTTAGGTTTTAGGTCATGGTTATTCTTAGGGTTAGAGTTAAGGTTAAGTTTAAGCTAAGTGTGAGGGTGAGGGTGATGTTGAGGGTTAGGTTTAGGGTTAGGATGAGGTTTAGAGTTAGGGTTAGTGTTAGGGTGAGGGTGAGGTTTAGGGTTATTGTTAGGGTTAGGGTTAGGGATAGTGTGAGTGTTAGGGTTAGGTTTAGTGTTATGGTTTGGGTTATGGTGAGGGCTAGTTTGAGGGTGAGGGTTAGGGTTAGGTTTAGTTTTAGGCTTAGTGTTAAGCTGAGGGTGAGGGTGAGGGTTAGGGTTAACCTTAGGCCTAGGCTTATGCTTAGGCTGAGCTTGAGGGTGAAGGTGAGGGTTAGGGTTAGGGTGATTGTTAGAGTTTTAGGGTTAGGGTGAGGGTTAGGGTTAGGGTTAGGGTGAGGCTTAGGGTGAGGTTTAGGTTTAAGATTAGGGCATGTCAAAACCAGCTTTACAATTTCGGTGTGGGGGGGTAGGAGGTATAATTGGGTGGGGGGAGGAGGGAGGCTGGGAAGGGAGGTGAAGGGTAAACAAAAGAAGAGGCTGCAATGCTTGGTAAGAAATATATGCATTATCCTGCCCATGTAATTGTAGCCCCTCTGTACAGTATGTTCTCAAATAAAATAAAATTAAATTAAAAAAAAAAGAAAAACCAAAAAAAAAAAAGATTAGGGCTAGGGTGAGTGCTAGGGTGAGGGTGAGGGTTAGGGTTGGAGTTAGGGTGTGGTTTAGGGATAGGTTTAGGTTTAGTGTTAGGGTGAGTGTTAGGGTAGTGTTACATTGAGGGTGAGGGTTAGGGTTAGGGTGAGGGTTAGGGTTAGTGTGAGGGTGAGGGTAAGATTAGGGTAGGGTTATTGTTATTGTTAGTGTTATGGTTAGGTTTAATTTTACAGTGAGGGTGAGGCTGAGGGTGAGGGTTAGATTTAGGGTTAGGGTTAGGTTTAGGTTAGGATTAGGGTAAGGTTAGGGTGAGGGTTTGGGTCAGGTTTACGATTATGGTGAGGGTGAGTGTTAGGATTGGGGTGAGGGTAGTGTTATTGTTAGGGTTAGGGTTAGAGTTACGGTGAAGGTGAGGGTGAGAGTGAGGGTTAGGGTTAGGGTGAGGTTTAGGGTTAGGGTTAGGTTTAGGGTGAGGGTGAGGGTGAGGTTTAGGGTTATATTTAGGGTTAGATTTATGGTTAGGGTGAGGTTTAGGTTTATGGTTAGTGTTAGGGTTAGTGTTAGGGTGAGGGTTAGGATGAGGGTGAGAGTTAGGGTGAGCTTTAGAGTTAGGGTTAGGATTAGGATTAGGGTTAGTGTTAGGGTGAGTGTTTGGTTTAGGCTCAGGGTTAGGGTTAGGCTTAGCGTTAAGCTGAGGGTGAGGGTGAGGGTGAGGATTAGGGTTAGGGTTTGGGTTAGGGTTAGTGTTTGGGTGAGAGTTAGTGTTAGGTTTAGGATGAGGATTAGGGTTAGGATTAGTGTTAGGGTTAGGGTTAGGGTGAGGTTTAGGATTAGGGTTAGGGTGAGGGTGAGGGTGAGTTTTAGGGTTAGAGTTAGGGTTAGTATAAGGGATAGGGTGAGGTTTAGGGTTAGGGTTAGTGTTAGGGTTAGGGTTAGGGTGAGGGTTAGTGTTAGGGTGAGGGTTAGGTTTAGGGTTAGGATTAGGATTAGAGTTAGTGTGAGGGTGAGTATGAGGGTTAGGGTTAGGGTTAGGTTTAGGCTTAGGGATAGGTTGAGGGTGAAGGTGAGGGTGAGGGTTAGCATTAGGGTGAGGATGAGGTTTAGGGTTAGAGTTAGTGTTATGTTGAGGTTTATTGTGAGGGTTAGTGTTAGGGTTAGTGTTAGGGTTAGGGTTAGGGTGAGGTTTAGGGTTAGGGTGAGGGTTAGGGTTAGGGATAGCGTTAGGTTTAGGATTAGGTTTTAGGTGAGGTTGAGTGTAAGGGTTATGATTAGGGTTATGAATATGCTTAGGGTTAGGCTGAGGGTGAGGTTGAGGGTTAGGGTTAGGGTGAGGGTTATTATGAGTGTTAGATTTAGGATTAGGATTAGGGTGAGGGCTAGAATGAGGGTGAGGTTTAGGGTTAGGGTTAGCGAGAGGTTTAGGGTTAGGATTAAGATTAAGAATAGGGTGAGGGTTAGGGTTAAGGTTATGATGAAGGTGAGGGTTAGGGTAAGGTTGAGGGTTAGGATTAGGTCTAGGTTTAGGGTGAGTGTTAGGGTTAGGGTGAGGGCTAGGGTGAGGGTGAGGTTTAGGGTTAGGGTGAGGTTTAGGGTTAGAGTGATGGATAGGGTTAGTGTGACGATTAGTGTTAGGGTTGGGGTTAGTGTTAGGGTGAGGTAAGTGTTATGGTGAGATTTAGGGTTATGTTGACATTTATGGTTACAATGAGGGTTAGGGCTAGATTTAGGGTTATTGTTCGGGTTAGGGTTAGGGTTTCGGTTATTGTTAGGGTGAGGGTTAGGTTGAGGTTTATATTAAGGGTTAGGGTTAGAGTTAGGGTTAGGGTGAGGGTGTGGTTTAAGGTTAGAGTTAGCGTTAGTGTTAGTGTTAGAGTTAAGGTGAGGGTTAGAGTGAGGTTTAGGGTTAGGCTTAATCTTAGGGTTAGGCTTAGGCTTAGGCCAAGACTGAGGGTGAGGGTTAGGGTTAGGGTTAGGTTGAGGGTTAGGGTTAGGGTTAGGGTGAGTGTTAGGATGTGGTGTAGTGTTAGGATTAGGGTTAGGGTGAGCGCTAGGGTGATGGTTAATGTGAGGGTTAGGGTTAGGGATAGGGTTAGGTGTAGGATTAGGTTTAGATTGAGGGTGAGTGTGAGGGTTAGGGTGAGGGTTAGGCTCAGGCTTAGGGTTAGAGTGAGTGTTAGCGTTAGGATTTGGTTTAGGGTGAGGGTGAGGGTTAGGGTTAGGTTTAGTGTGAAAGTTAGGGTTATGGTGAGGGTTAGGGTTAGGGTTAGGGTGAGGGTGAGGGTGAGGGTTAGGGTTAGGTTTAGTGTGAAATTTAGGGTTATGGTGAGGGTTAGGGTTAGGTTTAGGTTTAGGGTGTGGGCTAGGGTGAGAGTGAGGTTTAGGGTTAGGGTTAGGGTGAGGTTTAGGGTGAGGGTGAGGTTTAGGGTTAGGTTTAGGGTGAGGTTTAGGGTTATGGTTAGGGTTACGGTTAAGGCGAGGTTGAGGGTTAGGATTAGAATTAGGGTTAGCGTGAGAGTTAGGGTGAGGGTTAGTGTTAGTGTTAGTGTTAGGGGTAGGGTTAGGAAGAGGGTTAGGGTGAGGGTGAGGGTTAGGGTAAGGCTTAGGTTTAGGATTAGGGTTAAGGTGAGGGTGAGGGTGAGGGTTAGTGTTAGTGTTAGGGTTAGGGTTAGCATTAGGGTTAGGGTGAGGGTGAGGTTTAGCTTTAGGGTTAGGTTTAGAGTGAGGGTTAGGGTGAAGGTTATGGTGAGGGTTAGGTATAGGATTAGCGTTAGGGTATGTGCTAGAACCAGCAACACTGTTAGGGTTAGGGTTAGAGTGAGGGTTAGGGTGAGTGTTAGATTTAGGGTTAGTGTTAGTGTTAGGATTAGGATTAGGGTTATGGTGACTGTGAGTGTGACAGTTAAGTTTAGGGTTAGTGTTAGGCTTAGGGTTAGGCTGAGGCTGAGGGTGAGGGTGAGGGTTAGATTTAGGGTGAGGGTTTGGTTTAGGGTTAGAGTGAGGGTTAGGGTGAGGGTTAGGGTTGGATTAGGGTTAGGGTATGTCCTAGGGTGAGGATTAGGATTAGTTTTAGGTTTAGGGTGAGGTTAAGCATTAGGGTTAGGGTCAGGGTTAGGGTTAGGGTGACGGTTTGGATTAGGGTTAGAGTTACGGTGAGGGTGAGTTTTAAGTTTAGGTTTCGGGTTATGGTTATTCTTAGGGTTAGGGTTAAGGTTAAGGTTAAGGTAAGCGTGAGGGTGAGGGTGATGTTGAGGGTCAGGGTTAGGGTTAGGATGAGGTTTAGTGTTAGTTTTAGTTTAAGGTGAGGGTGAGGTTTAGGTTTGTTTTTAGGGTTAGGGTTAGGGATAGTGTGAGTGTTAGGGTTAGGTTTAGTGTTATGGTTAGGGTTATGGTGTCGGCTAGTGTGAGTGTGAGGGTTAGGGTTAGGGTTAGGCTTAGGCTTAGTGTTAAGCTGAGGGTGAGGATGAGGGTTAGGTTAAGGCTGAGGGTGAGGTTTAGGGTTAGGGTTAGCGTTAGGGTGCGTGTTAGTGTGAGGGTTAGGCGTAGGGTTAGTGTTACGGTTACGGTGAGGGTGAGGGTGAGTGTCAGGGTTAGGCTTAGCCTTAGGCTTAGGCTTATGCTTAGGCCGAGCTTGAGGGTGAAGGTGAGGGTTAGGTTTAGGGTGATTTTTAGGGTTTTAGGGTTAGGGTGAGGGTTAGCTTTAGGGTTAGGGTGCGGTTTAGGGTGAGGTTTAGATTTAAGACTAGGGCTAGGTTGAGTGCTAGGTTGAGGGTGAGGGTTAGGGTTAGAGTTAGGGTGAGGTTCAGGGATAGGGTTAGGTTTAGGGTTAGGGTGAGTGTTATGGTGAGGGTTACAGTGAGGGTGAGTGATAGGTTTAGGGTGAGGGTTAGGGTTAGTGTGAGGTTGAGGGTAAGTTTAGGGTTACGGTTATTGTTATTGTTAGTGTTATGGTTAGGTTTAAGTTTACAGTGAGGGTGAGGCTGAGGGTGAGGGTTAGGTTTAGGTTTAGGGTTAGGGTTAGCTTAGGGTTAGGGTAAGGGTTAGGGTGAGGTTTTGGTTTAGTTTTATGATTACGGTGAGGGTGAGTGTTAGGTTTAGGGTGAGGGTTAGTGTTATTGTTAGGGTTAGGGTGAGTTACGGTGAAGGTGAGGGTGAGTGTGAGGGTTAGGGTTAGGGTGAGGTTTAGGGTTAGGGTTAGGTTTAGGGTGAGGGTGAGGGTGAGGTTTAGGGTTAGATTTAGGCTTAGGGTGAGTTTTAGATTGAGATTTAGGGTTAGGGTTAGTTTTAGGGTTAGTGTTAGGGTGAGGGTTAGGATGAGGGTGAGGGTTAGGTTGAGGTTTAGAGTTAGGGCTAGGATTAGGGTTAGCATTAGGGTGAGTGTTTGGGTTAGACTTAGGGTTAGGGTTTGGCTTAGCATTAAGCTGAGGGTGAGGGTGAGGGTGAGGATTAGGGTTTGGGTTTTGGTTAGGGTTAGCGTTTGGGTGAGAGTTAGGGTTAGGGTTAGGGTGAGAGTTAGGATGAGGATTAGTGTTAGGATTAGTGTTAGGGTTAGGGGTAGGGTGAGGGTTGGGATGATGGTGATGTTTAGGATTAGGATTAGGGTGAGGTTGAGGGTGAGTTCTAGGGTTAGAGTTAGGGTTAGAGTAAGGGATAGGGTGAGGTTTAGGGTTAGGGTTAGTGTTAGGGTTAGGGTTAGGGTGAGGATTAGTGTTATGGTGAGGGTTAGTTTTAGGGTTAGGATTAGGATTAGGGTTAGTGTGAGGGTGAGTATGAGGGTTAGGGTTAGGGTTAGGTTTAGGCTTAGCTATAGGCTGAGGTTGAGGGTGAGGGCGAGGTTTAGGGTTAGGGTGACGGTGAGATTTAGGGTTAGAGTTAGTGTTAAGTTGAGGTTTAGTTTGAGGGTTAGTGTTAGGGTTAGTGTTAGGGATAGGGTTAGGTTTAGGATTAGATTTTGGGTGAGGTTGAGTGTGAGGGTTATGGTTAGGATTATGATTAGGCTTAGGGTTAGGCTGAGGGTGAGGGTGAGGTTTAGGGTTTGGGTGAGTGTTAGGTTTATGGTTAGGGTGAGGGTTAGGATGAGGATTAGGTTTTGGATTAGGATTAGGGTGAGGGCTAGCATGAGGTTGAGGGTTAGGGTTAGGGTTAGGGTGAGGTTTAGGGTTAGGATTAAGTTTAAGCATAGGGTGGGGGTTATGGTTACGGTTATGATGAGGGTGAGGTTTAGGGTAAGTTTGATGGTTAGGATTAGGTCTAGGTTTAGGGTGAGGGTTAGGGTTAGGTTGAGGGCAAGGGTGAGGGTCAGGTTTAGGGTTAGGGTGAGGTTTAGGGTTAGGATGATGGTTAGTGTTACAGTGAGGATTAGTGTTAGGGTTAGGATTAGTGTTAATGTGAGGGTAAGTGTTAGGGTGAGGGTTAGGCTTATGGTGACGGTTATGGTTACAATGAAGGTTAGATTTAGTTTTAGTGTTATTGTTAGGGTTAGGGTTAGGGTTGCGGTTACTGTGAGTGTGAGGGTTAGGGTTCTGTTTAGGTTGAGGTTTATATTAAGGGTTAGGGTTAGAGTTTGGGTTAGGGTGAGGGTAAGGTTTAGGGTTAGAGTTAGCGTTAGTGTTAGTGTTAGGGTTAGGATGAGGCTTAGTGTGAGGGTTAGGGTTAGGCTTAAGCTTAGGGTTAGGTTTAGGCTTAGGCCGAGTTTGAGGGTTTCGTTTAGGGGTAGGGTGAGGGCTAGGGTGAGAGTGAGATTTAGGGTTAGGGTTAGGGTGAGGTTTAGGGTGAGGGTGAGGTTTAGGGTTAGGGTTAGGGTGAGTTTTAGGGTTATGGTTAGGGTTACGGTTAAGGCGAGGGTGAGGGTTAGGGTTAGAGTTAGGGTTAGGGTGAGGGTTAGGGGGAGGGTTAGTGTTAGTGTTAGTGTTGGGTGTAGGGTTAGGATGAGAGTTAGGGTGAGCGTGAGGGTTAGGGTAAGGGTTAGGATTAGGATTAGGGATAAGGTGAGGGTGAGTGTGAGGGTTAGTGTTAGTGTTAGGGTTAGTGTTAGCATTAGTTTTAGGGTGAGGTTGAGGGTTAACTTTAGGGTTAGGTTTAGAGTGAGGGTACGGGTGAGGGTTATGGTGAGGGTTAGGGATAGGATTAGCGTTAGGGTATGTGCTAGGATGAGCAATAGTGTTCAGGTTAGGGTTAGAGTGAGGGTTAGGTGCAGGTTTAGGTTTAGGTTTAGTGTTAGGGTTAGGGTTGGTGTTAGGTTTAGGAGTAGGGTTACGGTTACTGTGAGTGTGACAGTTAGGGTTAGGGTTAGGGTTAGGCTTAGGGTTAAGCTGAGGCTGAGGGTGAGGTTGAGGGTTAGATTTAGGGTGAGGGTTTTTTTTAGGGTTAGATTAAGGGTTAGTGTGAGGGTTAGGGTTAGATTAGGGTTAGGGTATGTCCTAGGTTGAGGATTAGGGTTAGTGTTAGGTTTATCGTGAGGGTGAGGGTGAGGTTTAGGGTTAGATGTAGGGTTAAGGTGAGGTTGAGGGTGAGGTTTAGGGTTAGGGTTAGTGTTAGGTTTAGGGTTAGGGTGAGGGTTAGGATGAGGGTGAGGATTAGGGTGAGGTTTAGTGTTAGGGCTAGGATTAGGATTAGGGTTAGCATTAGGGTGAGTGTTTGGATTAGGCTTAGGGTTAGGGTTAGGCTTAGCATTAATCTGAGGGTGAGGGTGAGGGTGAGGGTGAGGATTAGGTTAGGGTTAGTGTTTGGGTGAGAGTTACTGTTAGGGTTAGGGTGAGAGTTAGGATGAGGATTAGGGTTAGGATTAGTGTTAGGGTTAGGTTTAGTGTGAGGGTTAGGATGAGGGTGATGTTTAGGGTTAGGGTTAGGGTGAGAGTGAGGGTGAGGTTTAGGATTAGAGTTAGGGTTAGGGTGAGGGATAGGGTGAGGTTTAGGGTTAGGGTTAGTGATAGGGTTAGGGTTATGGTGAGGGTTAGTGTTAGGGTGAGGGTTATGTTTAGGGTTAGGATTAGGATTAGGGTTAGTGTGAGGGTGAGTATGAGGTTTAGGGTTAGGGTTAGGTTTAGGCTTAGGGATAGGCTGAGGGTGAGGGTGAGGGTGAGGGTTAGAGTTAGGGTGAGGGTGAGTTTTAGGGTTAGAGTTAGTGTTAAGTTGAGATTTACTGTGAGGGTTAGTGTTAGGTTTAGTGTTAGGGTTAGGGTTAGGGTGAGGTTTAGGGTGAGGGTTAGGGTTAGGGATAGGGTTAGGTTTAGGATGAGGTTTTGGGTGAGTTTGAGTGTGAGGGTTATGTTTAGGGTTATGATTATGCTTAAGGTTAGGCTGAGGGTGAGGGTGAGGTTTAGGTTTAGGGTGAGGTTTAGGTTTAGGGTTACGGTGAGGGTTAGGATGAGGGTTAGGTTTAGCATTCGGATTAGGGTGAGGGCTAGCATGAGGGTGAGGTTTAGGGTTAGGGTTAGGGTGAAGTTAAGGGTTAGGATTATTTTTAGGCATAGGGTGGGTGTTAGGGTTAAAGTTATGATGAGGGTGAGGGTGAGGGTAAGTTTGAGGGTTAGGATTAGGTCTAGGTTTAGGGTGAGGGTTAGGTTGAGGGCTAGGGTGAGGGTGAGGTTTAGGGTTAGGTTGAGGTTTAGGGTTAGGGTGATGGTTAGGGTTAGTTTGAGGATTAGTGTTAGGGTTAGGGTTAGTGTTAGGGTGAGGGTAAGTGTTAGGGTGAGGGTTATGTTTATGGTGACGGTTATGATTACAATGAGGGTTAGGTTTAGGTTTAGTGTTATTGTTAGGGTTAGGGTTAGGGTTACGGTTACTGTGAGAGTGAGGGTTAGGTTTCGGTTTAGGGAGAGGTTTATATTAAGGGTTAGGGTTAGAGTTAGGGTTACGGTGAGGTTTAGGGCTAGAGTTAGCTTTAGTGTTAATGTTAGGATTAGAGTGAGGGTTAGTGTGAGGGTTAGGGTTAGGCTTAAGCTTAGGGTTAGGCTTAGGCTTAGGCCAAGAGTGAGGGTGAGGGTTAGGGTTAGAGTTAGGGCAAGGGTTAGGGTTAGTGTTAGGCTGAGTGTTAGGATGAGGTGTAGGGTTAGAATTAGGGTTAGGGTGAGCGCTAGGGTGATGGTTAATGTGAGGGTTAGGCTTAGGGATAGGGTTACATTTAGGATTAGGTTTAGATTGAGGGTAAGTGTGAGGGTTAGGTTTAGGGTTAGACTTAGGGTTAGAGTCAGTGTTAGGGTTAGGGTTTGGTTTAGGGTGAGGGTGAGGGTTAGGGTTAGGGTTAGGTTGAGGTTGAGGGTTAGGGTTAAGGTTAGTGTGAAATTTAGGGTTATGGTGAGGGTTAGGGTTAGGGTTAGGGTGATGGCTTGGGTGAGAGTGAGGTTTTGGGTTAGGTTTAGGGTGAGGTTTAGGGTGAGGGTGAGGTTTAGGGTTAGGGTTAGCGTTACGGTGAGGGTGAGTGTTAGGGTTAGGGTGAGGGTTAGTGTTATTGTTAGGTTTAGGGTTAGAGTTACTGCGAATGTGAGGGTGACTGTGAGGGTTATGGTTAGGGTGAGGTTTAGGGTTAGTGTTAGATTTAGGGTGAGGGTGAGGGTGAGGTTTAGTGTTCGTTTTAGGGTTAAGGTGAGGGTTAGGGTAAGGTTTAGGATTAGGGTTAGAGTTAGGGTTTGGGTTAGTGTGAGGGTTAGGATGAGGGTGAGGGTTTTAGGTGAGGGTTTGGGTTAGGGTTAGGATTAGGATAAAGGTTAGTGTTAGGGTGAGTGTTTCGGTTAGGCTTAGGTTAAGTTTAGGCTTAGGGTTAAGATGAGGGTGAGGGTGAGGTTGAGGGTTAGGGTTAGGGTTTGTGTTAGGGTTATCGTTTGAGTGAGAGTTAGGGTTAGGGTTAGGGTGAGCGTTAGGATGAGGATTAAGTGTAGGATTAGTGTTAGGGTTAGTGTTAGGGTGAGGGTTAGGATGAGGGTGATGTTTAGGATTAGGGTTAGGATGAGGTTGACGGTGAGGTTTAGGGTTAGAGTTAGGGTTAGATTGAGGGATAGGGTGAGGTTTAGGGTTAGAGTTAGTGTTAAGTTGAGATTTACTGTGAGGGTTAGTGTTAGGTTTAGTGTCAGGGTTAGGTTTAGGGTGAGGGTTAGGGTGAGGGTTAGGGTTAGGGATAGGGTTAGGTTTAGGATTAGGTTTTGGGTGAGGTTGAGTGTGAGGGTTATGGTTAGGGTTATGTTTAGGCTTAGGGTTAGGCTGAGGGTGAGGGTGAGGTTTAGGTTTAGGGTGAGGTTTAGGTTTTGGATTAGGGTGAGTGTTAGGATGAGGGTTAGGTTTAGGTTTATGGTTAGGGTGTGGGCTATCATGAGGGTGAGGGTTAGGGTTACAGTTCGGGTGAGGTTTAGGGTTATGATTAGGTTTAGGCATAGGGTGGGGATTAGGGTTAAGGTTATGATGAGAGTGAGGTTTAGGGTAAGGTTGAGGGTTATGATTAGGTCTAGGTTTAGGGTGAGGTTTATGGTTAGGGTGATGTTTAGGGTTAGTGTGAGAATTAGTGTTAGGGTTAGGGTTAGTGTTAACGTGAGGGGAAGTGTTAGGGTGAGGGTTAGGTTTATGGTGATGCTAAGGGTTACAATGAAGGTTAGGGTTAGGTTTAGAGTTATTGTTAGAGTTATGGTTAGGGTTACGGTTACTGTGAGGGTGAGTGTTAGGGTTCGGTTTAGGGTGAGGTTTATATTAAGGGTTACGGTTAGAATTAGGGTTTGGGTGAGAGTGAAGTTTAGGGTTAGAGTTAGCGTTAGTGTTACTGTTAGTGTTAGGGTGAGGGTTATTGTGAGGGTTAGTTTGAGGGTTAGGGTTAGGATTAAGCTTAGGGTTAGGTTTAGGCTTAGGCTGAGATTGAGGGTTAGGGTTAGGGTTAGGGTGAGGGCTAGGGTGAGAGTGAGGTTTAGGGTTAGGGTTAGGGTGAGGTTTAGGGTGAGAGTGAGGTTTATGGTTAGGGTTAGGGTGAGGTTTAGGGTTAGGGTTAGGGTTACAGTTAAGGCGAGGGTGAGGGATAGGATTAGAGCTACGGTTAGGGTGAGGATTAGTGTTAGTGTTAGGGGTAGGGGTAGGGTTAGGCTGAGAGTTAGGGTGAGGGTGAGGGTTAGGGTAAGGTTTAGGATTAGGATTAGGGATAAGGTGAGGGTGAGTGTGAGGTTAGTGTTTGTGCTAGGGTTAGGGTTAGCATTAGGGTTAGGGTGAAGGTGAGGGTTAGCTTTAGGTTTAGGTTTAGAGTGAGTGTAAGGTTGAGGCTTATGGTGAGGGTTAGGGATAGGATTAGCGTTAGGTTATGTGCTAGGATGAGCAATAGGGTTAGGGTTAGCTTTAGAGTGAGGGTTAGGGTGAGGGTTAGGTTTAGTTTTAGTGTTAGGGTTAGGGTTAGTGTTAGGGTTAGGATTAGGGTTACGGTAACTGTGAGTGTGACAGTTGTTGTTAGGGGTAGTGTTTTGCTTAGGGTTAGGCTGAGGCTAAGGGTGAGGGTGAGGGTTTGGTTTAGGGTTAGAGTGAGGGTTAGGATGAGGGTTAGGGTTGGATTAGAGATAGGGTATGTCCTAGGGTGAAGATTAGGGTTAGTGTTAGGTTTATGGTGAGGTTTGTCGTTAAGGCTAGCGTCAGGGTTAGGGTTAGGGTGAGGGTTTGGGTTAGGGTTAGAGTTACGGTGAGGGTGAAATTTAAGTTTAGGTTTAGGGTTATGGTTATTCTTAGGGTTAGGGTTAAGGTTATGATGAACGTGAGGGTTAGGTTAAGGTAGAGGGTTAGGATTAGGTCTAGGTTTAGGGTGAGGTTTAGGGTTAGGGTGAGGGCTAGGGTGACGGTGAGGTTTAGGGTTAGGGTGCGGTTTAGGTTAGGGTGATGGTTAGGGTTAGTGTGAGGATTAGTGTTAGGGTTGGGGTTAGTGTTAGGGTGAGGGTAAGTGTTAGGGTGAGGGTTAGGGTTATGGTGACGGTTATGGTTACAATGAGGGTTAGGTTTACTTTTAGTGTTATTGTTAGGGTTAGGGTTAGGCTTACGGTTACTATGAGGGTGAGGGTTAGGTTTCGGTTTAGGGTGAGGTTTATATTAAGGGTTAGGGTTAGAATTAGGGTGAGGGTGAGGGTGAGGTTTAGGGTTAGAGTTAGCGTTAGTGTTACTGTTAGGGTTAGGGTAAGGGTTAGTGTGAGGGTTAGGTTAGGGTTAGGTTGAGTGTTAGGATGAGGTGAAGTTTTAGGATTAGGGTTAGGGTGAGCACTAGGGTGATGGTTCATGTGAGGCTTAGGTATAGGGATAGGTTTAGGATTAGGTTTAGATTGAGGGTGAGTGTGAGGGTTAGGGTTAGGGTTAGGCTTAGGGTTAGAGTCAGTGTTAGGGTTAGCGTTTGGTTTAGGGTGAGGGTGAGGTTTAGGTAAGGGTTAGGGTGATGGTGAGGGTGAGGGTTAGGGTTAGGTTTAGTGTGAAAGTCAGAGTTATGGTGAGGGTTATGGTTAGGGTGAGGGTTAGGGTTAAGGTTAGGGTTAGGGTGAGGGCTATGGTGAGAGTGAGGTTTAGGGTTAGGGTTAGGGTAAGGTTTAGGGTTATGGTTAGGGTTACGGTTAAGGCGAGGGTGAGGGTTAGGATTAGAATTAGGGTTAGGTTGAGGGTGAGGGTGAGGGTTTGTGTTAGTGTTAGTGTTAGGGGTTGGATTAGGATGAGGGATAGGGTGAGGGTTAGGGTTAGGGATAGGGTTAGTTTTAGGATTAGGTTTAGGGTGAGGGTGAGTGTGAGCGTTAGGGTTATGGTTAGGCTTAGGCTTAGGGTTAGGGTGTGGGTTAGGGTGAGGGTGCGTCTGATGATTAGTGTTAGGTTTAGGGTTAGGTTTAGGGTTAGGGTTAATGTTGTGTTTAGGGTCACAATCAGGATTAGTGTTACGCCTAGGGTTAGGCTTAGGGTTAGGCTGAGGGTGTGGGTGGGGGTTAGGATTAGGGTTAGGTTTCGGGTTAAAATTAGTGTTATTTTCAGCGTTATGGTTTTGGTTATGTTTGCGGTGAGGGTGAGGCTGAGGGTGAGGGTTATGGTTAAGTTTAGGCTTAGGCTTAGGGTTAGGCTGAGGGTGAGATTGGGGGTGAGGAATAGGTTTTGGGTGATGGTTAGTGTGCGGGTTAGGGTGAGGTTTAGGATGAGGGATAGGGTTAGGATTAGGTTTAGGGTGAGGGCTAGGGTGAGGTTGAGTGTTAGTGTTAGGGTTAAGCTTAAACATAGGTTTAGGCTGAGGGTGAGGCTGAGGGTGAGTGTTAGGGTTAGGGTGATGGATAGGGTTAGGGTTAGGATGAGTATTAGAATGAGGGTTAGGGTTAGGGTGACTGTTAGGGTGAGCGTGAAGGTCAGAGTAAAGATGAGGGTTAGGCTGAGGTTGAATGTTGCCCTAAGGGTAAGGGTTAGGATTAGGGTGATTGTTAGGGTAAGGATTAGGGTTAGGATGAAGGATAGATTGAAGATTAGGGTTAGGGTTAGTGTGAGGTTTAGGGTGAGGGTTAGGGTTAGAATTAAGATTAGGGTGGGGGCTAGGGTGACACTGAGGGTTAGGGTTAGGGTTAGGGTGAGGTTTAGGGTTAGGGTGAGATTTAGGGTTACTGTGAGGGTTAGTGTGAGAGTTAGGGTTAGTGTTAGGGTGAGGGTAAGTGTTAGGGTGAGGGATAAGGTTAGGTTAAGGCTTAGGTTTAGGGTTAGGGGTAGGGTTAGGGTTTGGGTTAGGGTGTGGTTGAGGCTGAGGATTAGGGTTAAGTTTAGGGTTAGGGTTAGGGTTATGTTTAGGGTTAAGGTTAGTATTATGGTGAGGGTTAGGCTTAGGCTAAGGGTTAGACTGAAGGTGAGGGTGAGGGTGGGGTTGCGGATTAGGTTTAGGGTTATGGTTAGGTTTAGGTTTATTGTTAGTGTTATGGTTCGGGTTAAGTTTGCGGTGAGGGTGAGGTTGAGGGTGAGGGTTATGGTTATGGTTAGGGTCAGGGTTAGGGTTAGGGTTAGGGTTAGTTTTATTGTTAGGGTTAGGGTTAGAGTTACGGTGAGGTTGAGGGTGAGAGTGAGGGTTTTGTTTAGGGTCAGGGTGATGTTTAGGGTTAGAGTTAGGGTGAGGGTGAGGGTTAGGGTGAGGGTTAGGTTTAGGTTTAGTTTTAGGGTTAGGGGAGGGAGGAGGGTTAGGTTGAGGTTTAGGGATAGGGTTAGGTTTAGCTTTAGGGTTAGGGTGAGGGTGAGTATGAGGGTTAGTGTGAGGGTTAGGCTTAGGCTTAGGGTTAGGCTGGGGGTGAGGTTGGGGGTGAGGATTAGGGTTATGGTGATGGTTCAGGTTAGGGTTAGTGTTATTGTTAGGGTTAGGTTTAGAGTTATGGTGAGGGTGTGGGTGCGGGTGAGGATTAGGGTTAGGGTTAGGGTGAGGGTTAGGATGGTGATTAGGGTTAGGATTAGAGTTAGGGTGAGTGCTAGGGTTTGGGTGAGGGTTAGGGTTAGTGTTAGGGTGAAGTTTAGGGTTAGGATTAGGGTTAGGGTGTGGGTGAGTGTTAGGATTAGAGTTGGGCTTAGGGTTAGGGTTAGGTTTAGGGTTAGTATTAGTGTTATTGTTAGGGTTAGGGTTAGAATTATGGTGATAGTGAGGGTACGGGTGAGGAATTTGGTTAGGGTTATGGTGGGGTATAGGGTTAGGGTTAGGGTTAGGGTTAAGGTGAGAGTGAAGTTTAGGGTTAGATCCAGTTTTAGTGGGAGGGTTAGGGTGAGGGTTAAGTTTAGGGTTAGTGTTAGGTTTAGTGTGAGGGTGAGAGTTAGGTTGAGGTTTAGGGTTGGGATTAGGGTTAGTGTGAGGCTTAGTGTTAGGGCTAGGGTTAGTGTTAAGTTGAGGGTATTTGTTAGGGTGAGGGTTTGGTTTAGGGTGAGGGTTATGGTTCAGGTGAGGGTTAGGGTTAGGGTTAGGGTTATTGTTAGGGTTAGGGTTAGAGTTACAATTACGGTGAGGGTGAGAGTGAGGGTTATATTTTGGGTTAGGATGAGGTTTAGGTTTAGGGTTAGGGTTAGAGTTAAGGTTAGGGTGAGAATGAGGTTTAGGGTTAGAGTTAGCCTTAGTGTTAGAGTTAGGGTTATGGTGAGGGTTAGGGTTAGGATTAGGCTTAGGCTAAGGCTTAGGCCGAGCATGAAGTTGAGGGTTAAGGTTAGGGTTAGGGTTAGGATTAGGGTTAGGGTGAGGGTTAGGGTGAGGGTTAGGATTAGAGATAGGGTTAGGGTTAAGAATAGGTTTAAGGTGAGGGTGAGGGTGAGGGTTAGTGTTAGGTTAAGGATTAGGCTTAGGTTTAGGGTGAGGGTTAAGTTTAGGGTTTGGGTTAGGGTGAGGGTGAGGATGAGGATTAGGATAAGTTTTAGGTTTAGGGTTAGGGTGAGGTTTAGGTTTAGGTTTAGGGTTAGGGTTAGGTTAGGCTTTCATTGAGAGGGTCAGGTTTAAGATTAGGCTTAGGCTTAGGTTAAGGGTGAGGGTGGGGGTGAAGATTAGTTTTAGGGTTAGATTTCGGGTTATTGTTAATGTTGTGGTTAGGGTTAAATTTGTGATGAGGGTGAGGCTGAGGGTGAGGGTTATGGTTATGGTTAGGGTTAGGGTTAGTGTTATTGTTAGGGTTATGGTTAGAGTTACGGTGAGTTTGAGGGTGAGGTTGAGGATTTTCGTTAGGGTGAGGTTTAGGGTGAAGTTTAGGGTTAGGGTTAGGGTTAAGGTTAGGGTGAGTGTTAGGTTTAGGGTTAGAGTTAGGGTTAGGGGGCAGTTTATGTTGAGGGTTAGGGTTAGACTTAGGGTTAGGGTAAGGGCTAGGATGAGGGTGAGTTTTAGGGTTAGGGTTAGGTTGAGGTTTAGGGTTAGGGTTAGGGTTAGGGTGAGGGTGAGGTTTAGGGTTATAGTTAGGGTTAGCATGAGGCAGAGGGTGAGGATTAGGGTTAGGGTGAGTGTTAGGGTTAGGGTTAGGGTGAGGGTTTAGCTGAGGGTGAGGGTTAGGGTTAGGGTTAAGGTGAAGGTGAGGGTTAGATTGAGGATTAGTGTTAAGGTTAGTGTGAGGTTTAGGGTGAGGATGAGAGTTAGAGTTAGTGTGAGGGCTAGGGTGAGGGTGAGGTTTAGGGTTAGTGTTAGGGTGAGGTTTAGGGTTAGGGTGATGGTTAGGGTTAGTGTGAGGGTTAGGTTTAGGGTTAGGCTTAGTGTTAGGTTGAGGGTTAGGTTTAGGGTGAGGGTTATGGTTATGGTTATGGTTAGGGTGAGGGTTAGGGTTAGAGTTAGGGTTATTGTTAGTGTTAGTGTTAGGGTTATGTTTACCGTGAGGGTAAGGGTGGGGGTTAGGGTTGGGTTTAGGATGAGGTTTAGGTTTAGGATTAGGTTTAGAGTTTGAGTTAGGGTGAGCGTGAGGATTAGGGTTAGAGTTAGGGTTAGTGTTAGGGTCAGGGTTAGGGTGAGAGTTAGGGTTAGGATTAGGTTGACGGTTAGGGTTACGGTTAGGTTTACGCTTAGGCTTAACTTAGGCTTAGGCTTAGCATGAGTGTGAGGGTTAGGGTTAGGGTTAGGATGAGGTTTAGGTTTAGGATTAGGGTTAGGGTGAGGACTTCTGGTTAGGGTGAGGCTTAGTGTTAGGGATAGGGTTAGTTTTCGGATTAGGGTTAGGGTGAGGTTGAGTGTGAGCATTAGGCTTAGGGTTAGGGTTAGGCTGAGGGTGATCTTGGGAGTGAGGAATAGGTTTTCGGTGATGGTTATGATTAGGGTTAGTGTGAGGGTTAGGGTCAGGATTAGGTTTAGGGTGAGGGCTAGGGTGAGGGTGAGTGTTAGGGTTAGGGTTAGGCTTAGGCTTAGGTTTAGGCTGAGGGTGAGGGTGAGGGTGAGGTTAGGGTTAGAGTGATTGATAGGTTTAGGATTAGGGTGAGTGTTTAGATGAGGGTTAGGGTTAGGGTGAGTGTTAGGGTGAGGGTGAGGGATAGATTGTGGATTACGTTTAGGGTTAGTGTGAGGATTAGGGTGAGGATGAGGGTTAGTGTTTGGGTGAGTGTTAGGGTGAGAATTAAGTTTAGGGTGGGGGCTAGGGTGTAGTCGATGGTTAAGGTTAGGGTGAGGGTGAGGTTTAGGGTTATTGTGAGAGTTTGGGTTACTGTGAGCGTTAGTGTTAGAGTTAGGGTTAGTGTTAGGGTGAGGGTAAGTGTTAGCTTGAGGGTTAGTGTTAGGTTGAGCGTTATGGTTAGGGTGAGGTTTAGGGTTAGTTTTAGGGTTATTGTGAGGTTTAGGGTTAGGGGAAGGGTGAGGGTGAGGATGAGGGTTAGAGTTAGGGGAGGTTTAGGGTTAGGGTTAGGGTTATAGTTAGGGTTAGGGTGAGTGTGAGGTTTAGGGTTAGAGTTAGGGTTCAGGTGAGGGTTAGGATGAGGATTAGGGTTAGGGTTAGTTTTAGGTTTAGGTTTAGGGTGAGGTTAAGTGTTACGGTTATGGTTAGGATTAGGGTTAGGGTGAGTGTGAGTGTGTGGGTTAGGGTTAGGTTTAGGTTTAGCCTTAGGGTTAGGCTGAGGGTTAGGTTGAGGGGGAGGGTTAGGTGTCGGGTGAGGGTTACGGTTAGGGTTAGTGTGAGGGCTAGGATGAAGTTTAAGTTTAGGATTAGGTTTAGGGTGAGGGCTAGGGTGAAGTTGAGGTTTAGGGTTAGGGTTAGGGTGAGGTTTAGGGTTAGGGTTAGGGTCAGTGTTAGTTTGAGGTTTAGGGTTAGAGATTGGTTTAGGGTGAGTGTTAGGGTGAGGGTTTGGCTTAGTGTTAGTGTTATAGTTAGGGTTAGGGTGAGGTTTAGGATGAGGGGGTGTGTTAGGGTTACGGTTAGGTTTAGGATTAGTGTTAGGGAGAGGGGGAGTGTGAGGGTTAGAGTTAGCCTTAGGTTTAGGCTGAGGGTGAGGTTGAGGGTGAGTGTTAGGGTTAGTTTGAGGGTTAGTGTTAGGGTTAGGGTGTGGTTTCGTGTTAGGGTTAGTGTTAGAGTTAGGATTAGGTTGAGGGTGAGGTTTAGGGGTAGAGTTAGGGTTAGGATGAGTGTTTTGTTGAGTGTTAGGGTTAGGGTGATTTTTAGGGTGGGGGTGACGATAAGGGTAAACGTGAGGGTTAGGCTAAGGGTGAGGGTTAGGGTTAGGGTTAGGGTTATGGTTAGGGTGAGATTTAGGGTTCGGGTTAAGTTTACGGTTAGGTTGAGGGTTACGGTAAGGGTTAGGATGAGGGCTAGGGTGAGGGTGAGGTTTTGGTTTAGAGTTAGGGTGAGGTTTAGGGTTAGGGTTAGGGTTAGGGTTAGGATGAGTGTGACTTTTAAGGTTAGATTTAGGTTTAGGTTGAGACTGAGGTTGATTGTTAGTGTTTGGGTTAGTATTAGAGTTAGGGTTAGGGTGAGGGTTAGGTAGAGTGTGAGGGTTAGGCTTAGTGTTAGGATTAGGATTATGGTAAAGGTTATTGTGAGTGTGAGTGTTAGGGTTAGGGTTAGGGTTAGGCTTAGATTTAAGCTGATGGTAAGGGTGAGGGTGAGGTTTAGGGTAAGTGTGAGGGTTAATGTTAGGATTAGGGTGAGAGTTAGGGTTCGGTTACGTTTAGGGTTAGGGTGAGGGTAAGGGTTACGGTTAGTATGAGGTTTAGGTTTAGATTTAGGGTTGGGGTGAGGGCTAGGGTGAGGCTGAGGGTGAGGGTTAGGGTTAGGGATAGGGTTAGGTTTAGGATTAGGTTTAGGGTGAGGGTGAGTTTGAGCGTTAGGTTTTGGGTTAGGGTTAGGCTTAGGGCTAGGGTGAGGGTTAGGGTTAGTATTTGGGTTAGGGTGAGGGTGCGGCTGAGGATTAGGGTTAGGTTTAGGGTTAGGGTTACAGTTACAGTGAGGATTAGGGTTAGGTTAAAAATGAGGGTTATGCTTAGGGTTTGGGTGAGGGTTAGGGTTAGGATTAGGGTTACAGTTACATTGAGGGTGAGGGTTAGGGTTAGGGTTAGAATGAGGTTTAGTTTTTGGGTTAGGTTTAGAGTTAGGTTTTGGATGAGGGTGAGATTTAGGGTTAGAGTTAGGGTTAGTGTTAGGGTTAGGTTTAGGTTGAGGGTTAATGTTAGGGTTAGGCTTAGGATTAGGCTTAAGCCGAGCATGAGGGTGAGGGTTAGGCTTCGGGGTATGGTGAGGGTTGGAGTTAGGATTAGGGTGAGGTTTAGGATGAGATTTAGGGTTTGGATTAGGGTAAGGGTGAGGGCTAGGGTGAGGGTTATGGTGAGACTAGGGATAGGGGTAGGGTTAGGTTTAGGAATAGGGTTAGGGTGAGTGTGAGTGTGACAGTTAGGGTTAGGTTTAGGATTAGGCTTAGAGTTAGGGTGAGGGTTAGGGTTAGGTTTAGGGTTAGGGTGAGGGTGAGGCTGAGGATTAAGGTTAGGTTTAGGGTTACGTTTAGGGTTATGTTTCGGTTTTGGGTTAGTGTTAGGGTTAGGGTTAGGGTTAGGGTTACGGTGAGGGTTAGGGTTATGGGTAGGGTAAGGGTTAGAATTAGGCTTAGGTTTAGGCTGAGGGTGAGGGTGAGGGTAAGGGTTAGGGTTAGGTTTATTGTGAGGGTTAGGTTTAGTTTTAGGGTTAGGGTAAGGGTTAGGATTAGGGTTAGGGTTAGGGTGAGGTTTAGGGTTTGGGTTAGGGTTAGAGTTAGGTTTAGGGTGAGCGTGAGGTTTAGGGTTAGGGTTAGGGTTAGGGTTAGAGTCACGGTTAGGTTGAGGGTTAGGTTTAGTGCTAGGGTTAGGGTTACAGTGAGAGTTAGGTGGAGGGTTAGTGTTTGGGTTAGGTTTAGGTTTAGGATTAGTTTTAGGGTGAGGGTTCCTGTGTGTGTTAGGGTTAGGTTTACATTTAGGCTTATGGTTAGGCTGAGCGTGAGGTTGAGGTTGAGGGTTAGGTTTAGGGTGAGGGGTAGGGTTTGGATTCAGTTTAGGGATAGGGTGATGGTTAGGGTAAGGGTTATGGTGAAGTTGAGGGTTAGGGTTAATTTGAGGGTTAGGGTTAAAATTAGGGTGATGGTGAGGGTGAGGTTTAGCGTTAGGTTAAGAGTGAGGGTTAGAATGATTGTTAGGGTTAGGATTAGGTTATGGTGAGGGCTATAGTGAGGGTGAGGTTTAGGGTTAAGGTTAGTGTGAGGTTTAGGTTTAGGGTTAGGGTTAGGGTGAGGGTGAGGTTTAGGGTTAGAATTAGGGTTAGGGTGAGGCTGAGGGTGAGGGTTAGGGTTAGGGTTAGGATTAGGGTAAGGGTTAGGGTGAGTGTGAAGGTTAGGTTTAGGATTATGGTTAGGCTAGTTTTAGACTGAGGGTGAGGGTGAGGGTGAGGGTTAGGGTTAGCGAGAGGGTTAGGTTTAGTGTTAGGGTGAGACTTAGGGTTCGGGTTAAGTTGAGGGTTAGGGTGAGGGTTAAGGTTTGGCTTAGTGTGAGGGTTAGGATGAGGATTAGGGTTAGGATTAGGGTTAGGGTGAGGGCTAGGGTGAGGGTGAGGGTGAGGGTTAGTGTTAGGATGGGGTTTAGGTTTAGGGTTAGGGTTAGGGTGAGGGTTAGGATGAGAGTTAGGCTTACGGTGATGTGAGTGTTAGGGTTAGGGTGAGGTTTAGGGTTAGTGTTAGGGTTAGGTTGATGGTGAGTGTTAGGATTAAGGTTAGGGTTAGGGTTAGGGTTAGGGTTAGGTTTAGGGTTAGGATTAGTGTTATTTTTAGGTTTATGGTTATAGTAACAGTGAGGGTGAGGGTGAGGGTGAGGGTGTGGGTTAGGGTGAGGGTTAGGGTGAGGTTTATGGTTATGTTTAGGATTAGGGTTAGGGTGAGGGTGAGGTTTAGGGTTAGATTTAGGGTTAGGGGCAGTGTTAGGTCGAGGGTTAGGGTTAGGGTTAGGGTTAGGGTTAAGGTTAGGGTGAGGGTTAGGTTGAGGTTTAGGGTTAGGGTTATGGTTAGTGTTAGTATTAGGGTGAGGGTTAGGGTTAGGTTACAACTTAGGCTTAGGGTTAGGCTGAGGGTGAGGGTAGGGGTGAGGATTAGGGTTAGGGTGATTGTTAGGATTAGGGTAAGGGTGAGGGCTCAGGTGAGGGTGAGGGTTGGGGTAAGGCTTAGGCTAAGGCTTAGGTTTAGGCTGAGGGTGAGGGTGAGGGTGAGGGTTAGGGTTAGGATGATGGTTAGGTTTACCCTTAGGGTGAGGGTTGGGATGAGGTTTAGGGTTAGGGTGAGGTTAGGGTGACATTGATGGTAAGGGTAAAGGTGAGGTTTACGCTGAGGGTGAGTATTAAGATAAGGGTGAGTGTTAGGGTTAGGTTTAGGGTTAGTGTAAGGGTTAGGGTTAGCGATAGGATGAGGGTTAGATTGAGGATTAGTGTTAGGGTTAGTGTGAGGTTTAGTGCGAGGATGAGGGTCAGGTTTAGGGTGAGGGTGAAGGTTAGAATTAGGGTTAGGGTGAGGGCTAGGGTGAGGGTGAGGATTAGGGTTAGTGTGAGGGTTCGTGTTAGGGTTAGGGTTAGTGTTATGGTGATGTAAGTGGTAGGGTGAGGGTTAGGGTTAGGGTGAGGGTTATGGTTAGGGTGAGGGTGAGGGTTTGGTTGAGGGTGAGGGTGAGTGTGAGAGTGAGGGTTAAGGTTAGGCTTAGGGTTAGGGTGAGGGTTAGGGTTAGGATTTGGTTTAGGGTAGGGTTCCGCTTAGGGTTCGCGGAAGGGTGAAGGTTAGATTGAGTTTTATGGTTAGGGTTAGGGTGAGGGCTAGGGTTAGGGATAGGTTTAGGTTTAGGATTAGGGTTAGGGTGAGGGTGTCGGTAAGGTTAAAGGTGAGGGTTAGCCTGAACGTGAGGGTTAAGGTAAGGGTGAGGGTTAGGCTTAGGGTGAGGGTTAGGTTTAGGGTTGGGGTGAGAGTTAGGTTTCAGGTTCAATTTAGGGTTAGGTTGAGGGTTAGGGTAAGGGTTACGGTGACGGTGAGGGTTAAGGTTAGGTTCAGGGTTAGTGTTAGGATTAGGGTTAGTGTGAGGTGAAGTTTAAGGTTAGTGTTAGGGTGAGGGTTAGGATGAGGGTTAGGGATAGGATTAGGGTTAGGGTGAGGGCTAGTTTGAGTTTGAGGTTTAGGGTTAGCGTTAGGGTGAGCTTTAGGGTTAGGGTTAGGGTTCGGGTTAGGATGAGGTTGAGGTTTACGGTTAGAGTTATGGTTAGGGTGAGGCTGAAATTGAGGGTTAGAGTTAGGGTTAGTGTTAGAGTTAGGGTTAAGTTGAGGGTTAGGTTGAGGCTAAGGGTTAGGCTAAAGGTTAGGATTAGGATTAGCATAAGGGTTAGGGTGAGTATGAGGGTTAGGGTTAGGGTTAGGCTTAGGGTTAGGCTGAGGGTGAGGTTGAGAGTGAGGGTTAGGGTTAGGTTTACGGTGAGAGTTAGGGTTCGGGTAAATTTAGGGTTAGGGTGAGGGTTAGGGTTAGGTTTATGGTGAGCTTGAATTTTAGGGTAAGGTTGAGGCTTAGGGTTAGGATTATGGTTAGGGTAAGGGTTAAGGTTAGGGTTAGGGTAAAGTTAAGATTGAAGATTAGGGATAGGGTGAGGGCTAGGTTGAGGGTGAGGTTTAGTGTTAGTGTTAGATTAAGGTTTAGGGTTAGAGTTAGGGTTAGGGTGAGGGTTAGGTTGAGGGTTAGGTTTATGGTGAGGGTGAGGGTTAGGGTTAGGGTGAGGGTTAGGGTGAGGATGATGGTAAGGGTAAAGGTGAGGTTTAGGCTGAGTTTGAGTGTTAGGGTGAGGGTTAGGGTTAGGTTCAGGGTGAGTGTTAGATTGAGGATTAGGGTTAGGGTTAGTGTGAGGTTTAGGGTGAGGATGAGGGTTAGGGTGAAGGTGAGGGTTAAAATTAGGGTTATGATGAGGGCTAGGGTGAGGGTGAGTGTTAGGGTTCGGGATAGGGTTATGGTGAGGTTTAGGATTAGGTTGAGGGTTAGGGTTAGTGTGAGGGTTAGTGTTCGGCTTAGGGTCAGTGTTAGGGTGAGGGTAAGTGTTAGGGTGAGTGTTAGGTTTTGAGTGAGGGTTATGGTTGGGTGAGGTTAGGGTTAGGGTTATTGTTAGGGTTAGGTTTAGAGATACGTTTATGGTGAGTGTGAGGGTGAGAGTTAGGGTTAGGTTTAGGGTGAAGTTTAGTGTTAGTGTTAGTGTTAGGGTTAGGGTTAAAGTGAGGGTGAGGTTTAGGAGTAGAGTTAGGTTTAGGGTGAAGGTTAGGGTAAAGGTTAGGGTTAGGGTGCGGGTTAGGGTGGGGTTGAGGGTAAGGGTAAATTTGAGGGTTTGGCTGAGGGTGAGGGTTACAGTAATGGTGAGGGTTAGGGTTAGGGTGAGGGTTAGTGTTAGGGTTAGGATGAGGATGAGGGTTAGATTGAGGATTAGTGCTAGGGTTAGTGTGAGTTTTAGGGTGAGATTGAGGGTTAGGGTTAGTGTTAGGATGAGGTTTACTGTTAGGGTGATGCTTAGGGTTAGTGTGAGCGTTAGTGTTAGCGTTAGGGTTTATGTTAAGGTGAAGGTAAGTGTTTGGGTGAGGGTTAGTTTTAGGGTTAGAGTTATGGTTAGGGTGAGTGTGAAGGTTAGGGTTAGGGTTATTGTTAGGGTTAGGTTTAGGGTTATGGTTAGTGTTAGTGTTAGGGTTAGGGTTAGGGTTAGGGTTAGGATGAGGTTTAGTTTTAGTCTTAGGATTAGAGTTAAGCTTAGGGTGAAGGTGAGATTTAGGGATAGAGTTAGCTTTAGTGTTAGCGTTAGTGTTAGGGTGAGGGTTAAGGTTAGGTTTAGGCTTAGGCTTAGGCTTAGCCATGGGCTTAGGCCAAGCATGAGGGTGAGGGTTAGGGTTCGGGTTAGGGTTCGGGTTAGTGTGAAGTTTAGATTGAGGTATAGGGTTAGGATTAGGGTAAGGGTGAGGGCTAGGGTTAGGGTTAGGGTTTGGGCTAGGGTTAGGGATAGGGTTAGGTTTAGGATTAGGGTTAGGGTGAGGGTGAGTTTGAAGTTTATGGTTAGGGTTAGGCTTAGAATTAGGGTGAGGGTTACGGTTAGGGTTTGGGTTAGTGTGAGGGTGAGGTGAGGATTAGGGTTAGTTTTAGGGTTAGGTTTAGGGTTAGAGTTATGGTAAGGCTTAGGCTTAGGATGAGGGTGAGGGTGGGGTTGAGGATTAGAGTTAGGGTTTGGGTTAGGCTTAGCGTTAGGTTTATTGTTATTGTTATGATTAGGGTTAAGTTTGCGGTGAGCATGAGGCTGAAGGTGAGGCTTATGGGTAGGGTTAGGGTTAGGGGGAGGGATAGGGGGAGGTTTAGGGTTAGGGTTAGTGTTAGGGTAAGTGTGAGGGTGAGGGTTAGGTCGAGGTTTAGGGATAGGGTTAGGTTTAGGAATAGGGTTAGGGTGAGACTGAGTGTGAGGTTTAGGGTGAGGATTAGGCTTAGGCTTATGGTTAGGCTAAGAGTGAGGGTGGGCTTGAGGATTAGGGTTAGGGCTAGGCTTGGGCTTATGGTTAGGCTGAGTGTGAGGATGGAGGTGAGTATTAGAGTTAGTGTGATCGTTTGGATTAGGGTAAGGGTGAGGGCTCGGGTAAGGGTAAGGGTTAGGGTAAGGCTTAGGCTTAGGCTTCCAGTTAGGCTGAGGGTGAGTTTGAGGGTGAGGGTTAGGGTTAGCGTGATGGCTAGGTTTATTGTTAGGGTGAGGGTTAGGATGAGGTTTAGGGTTCGGGTGAGGTTAGGGTGAGGATGATGGTAAGGGTAAAGAGGTTTACACTGAGGGTAAGGGTTAAGATGAGGGTGAGGGTTAAGGTGAGGGTGAGGGTTAAGTTAAGGGTGAGGGTTAGGTTTAGGGTGAGGCTGAGTGTGAGGTTTAGGCTGAGGATTAGGCTTAGGCTTACAGTTAGGCTAAGGGTGAGGGTGGGGTGAGGGTGGGGGTGAGGATTAGGGTTAGGGTGATGGTTAGGGTTAGTGTTATTGTTAGGGTTTGGGTTAGAGTTACGATGAGTGTGAGGGTGCGGGTGAGGGTTAGCATTAGGGTTAGGGTGGGGTTTAGGGTTGGGTTAGGATTATGGTTAGGGTGAGGGTGAGGTTTAGGGTTAGATACAGTGTTAAGGGGATAGTTAGTGTGAGGGTCATGGATAGGGTTATTGTTAGGGTTAGGGTGAGGGTGAGGGTTAGGTTGAGGTTTAGGGTTAGGGTTAGGATTATAGGGTTAGTGTGAGGGTTAATGTTATGGTTAGGGTTAGTTTTATGGTGAGGGTTGTTAGGGTTTTGGTTATTGTGAGGGTTATCGTTGGGATGAGGGTTAGGATAAGGGTTAGGGTTATTGTTAGGGTTAGGTTTAGCGTTTCGGTTACGGTGAGAGTGAGGGTTAGGGTTAGGGTTAGGGCGAGGTTTAGGGTTTGGTTTAGGGTTAGAGTGAGGGTTAGGGTGAGTGTGAGGATTAGGGTTAGAGTTAGGGTTAGGGTGAAGATTACTTTGACGTTTAGGGTTAGGGTTAGTGTTATGGTTAGGGTTAGGCTGAGAGTTAGGGAGAGGGTTAGGATTACAGTTAGGGTTAGTTTTATGGTTAGGGTTAGCCTAAGTGTTAGGGTGAGGGTGAGGTTTAGAGTTAGAATTAGGGTTAGGGTGAGGCTGAGGGTGAGAGTGAGGGTTAGGATTATTGTTAGCATTAGGATTAGGGTTTGGGTTAGGGTGAGATTGAGGGTTAGGGTTAGGGTTAGGGTTAGCCTTAGGTTTAGGCTGAGGGTGACGGTGAGGGTGAGGGTGAGGGTTAGGGTTAGTTTAAGGGTTAGGGTTAGGGTTAGGGTGAGGTTTAGTGCTAGGGTTAATGTTAGAGTTAGGGTTAGAGTGAGGGTGAGGTTTAGGGGTAGAGTTAGGGTTAGGGTGAGGGTTAGGTTGAGAGTTAGGGTTAGGGTTAGGGTTAGGGTTGTTGTGAAGGTAAGGGTAAACGTGAGAGTTAGGCTGAGTGTGAGGGTTATGGCAAGGGTGAGGATTAGGGTTAGGGTGAGAGTTAGGGTTAGGGTTAGTGTGAGAGTTAGGATTCGGGTTAAGTTTAGGGTTAGGGTTAGGGTTAGGCTAAGAGTTTCGGTGAGGGTGAGGGTTAGTGTGAGTTTGAGAGTTAGGGTTAGAATTAGGGATAGGGTGAGGGTTAGTGTTAAGGTTAGTGTTAGGGTGAAGGTTAGGATGAGGGTTAGGGTTAGGATTAGGGTTAGGGTGTGGGCTAGTGGCAGGTGAGGTTTACGGTGAGGGTTAGGGTGAGTTTTACGGTTAGGTTAGGGTTAAGGTTAGGGGGAAGTTGAGTTTAGGGTTAGAGTTAGGGTTAGGGTGAGGCTGAGGTTGAGGGTTAGGGTTAGGGTGAGGTTTAGTGTTAGGATTAGTGTTAGAGTTAGGGTTAGAGCAAGGGTTAGTTTGTGGGTGAGGGTTAGGCTTAGCATTAGGATTAGGTTTAGGCTGAGGGTGAAGGTTAGTTTGAGGGTTAGGGTTAGGTTGAGGGTTAGGGTTAGGTTGAGGGTTAGGTTTAGGATTAGGGTTAGGGTGAGGGTTAAGTTTAGGGTTAGGGTGAGGGTAAGGATGAGGATTAGGGTTAGGATTAGGGTTATGGGGAGGGCTAGTATGAGTGTGAGGGTTAGGGTTAGTGTTAGATTGAGGTTTAGGGTTAGGGATAGCTTTAGGTTGAGGGTTAAGTTGAGGTTAGGGTTACAGTGAGTGTGAGGGTTAATGTTAGGGTGAGGGTTAGGGTTAGGATTTTGGTTAGGGTGAGAGTGAGTGTTAGGATTAGGGTTAGGTTTAGGGTTAGGTTTAGGTTTAGGGTTAGGGTGAGGGTTAGGGTGAGGATGATGGTAAGGGTAAAGGTGAGGTTTAGGGTGAGGGTGAGGGTTAAGATAAGCGTGAGGGTTAGGTTTAGGCTTAGGTTTAGAGTAAGGGGTAGTATTAGGGTCAGGGGGATTGTTAGATTGAGGATTAGGGTTAGCGTTAGTGTGAGGTTTAGAGTGAGGATGAGGGTTAGGGTTAGGGTGAGGGTGAAGGTTAGAATTAGGGTTAGGGTGAGGGCTAGGGTGAAGGTGAGGGTGAGGGTAAGGGTTAGGCTTAGGCTTAGGATTAGGCTGAGCATGAGATTGAGGGTGAGTGTTAAGGTTAGTGTGATGGTTAGGTTTACAGTTAGGGTGAGGGTTAGGATGAGGTTTAGGGTTAGGGTGAGGGTTAGGTTGAGGTTTAGAGTTAGGGTTAGGTGACGATGATGTTCAGGGGTACAGTTAGGGTTAGGATGAGGGTTAGGGTTAGGGTGCAGGTTAGCCTAGGGGTGACGGTAAGGGTAAAGGTGAGGGTTAGGCTGAGGGTGAGGGTTCCGGTAAGGGTGAAGGTTAAGGTTAGGGTGCGGGTTAGTGTTAACATTAGGGTGAGGGTGAGGGTTAGATTGAGGATTAGTGTTAGGTTTAGAGTGAGATTTAGGGTGAGGCTGAGGGTGAGGGTTAGGGTTAGGGTTAGTGTTAGGTTTACGGTTAGGGTTAGGGTGAGGGTTAGGGTCAGGGTTAGGCTTAGGTTTAGGGTTAGGTTTAGGCTGAGGGTGAGGGTGAGGGTTAGGGTGAGGATGAGGGTTAGGGTTAGGGTGAGGGCTAGGGTTGGGTGAGGGTTAAGGATAGGGTTATCGTAAGGTTTAGGGTTAGGGTGATGTTTAGGGTTAGTGTGAGGGTTAGTGTTAGGTTTAGGGTTATTGTTAGGGTTGGGGTAAGTGTTAGGGTGAGGTTTAGGGTTAGGGTGAGGGTTATAGTTAGGGTGAGGGTTAGAGTTATGGTTAAGGTTATTGTTAGGGTTAGGCTTAGGGTTATGGTGAGGGTGAGGGTGAGGGTTACGGTTAGGGTTAGGATGAGGTTTAGTTTTATGGTTAAGGATAGGATTAGGGTTCGGGTGACAGTGAGGTTTAGGGTTAGAGTTAGTGTTTGTGATAGGGTTAGGGTTAGGGTGAGGGTTAGGGTTACTCTTATGCTTAGGCTTAGGCTGAGCATGAGGGTGAGGGTTAGGGTTAGGGTGATGGTTCTGGTTAGGATTAGTGTTATTGTTAGGGTTAGGGTTAGAGTTACAGTGAGGGTGAGGGTGCCGGTGAGGGTTAGGGTTAGGGTTAGGGTGGGGTTTACCGTTAGAGTTAGGGTTAGTGTTAGGTTGAGGGTGAGGTTTAGGGTTAGATTTAGGGTTAGTTTTAGGGTGAAGTTTAGAGTTAGAGTTAGGGTTAGCGTGCGTCTGAGGGTGAGGGTTATGGTTCGGATTAGGGGTTGGGTGAGGGTGACGGTGAGGGTTAAGTTTAGTGTTAGGGTGAGGATTAGGTTGAGGGTTAGGGTTAGGATTAGTGTTAGGGTGAGGGCTAGGGTGAGGTTGAGGTTTAGGGTTAGAGTTATGGTGAGGTTTAGGGTTAGGGTTAGTGTTAGGGTTAGGGTGAGTGTAAGGTTTAGGGTTAGTGTTAGGGTTAGGGGGAGGCTGAGTTTGAGGTTTAGGGTTAGTGTTAGTGTTAGATTTAGGGTTAGGGTGAGGGTTAAGTTAAGTGTGAGGGTTAGGCTTAGGGTTAGGATTAGGTTTAGGGTAAGGGTTAGGGTGAGTGTGAGCGATATGGTTAGGGTTAGGGTTAGGCTTAGGGTTAGACTGAGAGTGAGGGCTGGGGTGAGGGTTAGGTTAAGGGTGAGTGTGAGGGTTAGGGTTAGGGTGAGGGTTAGGGTTAGGGTTACAGTGAGCGTGAGGGTTAAGGTTAGGTTGAGAGTTAGTGTTAGTCTTAGGGTTAGGGTGAGGGTTAAGGTTAGCATTAGGGTGAGGGTAAGGATGAGGATTAGGGTTAGGATGAGGGTTAGGGTGAGGGCTAGGGTGAGGTTGAGGGTTAGGGTTCGTGTAAGATTAAGTTTTAGGGTTAGGGTTAGGGTTAGGGTGAGGATTAGTTTGAGGATTAGGGTTACAGTGAGGGTGAGGATTAGGGTTAGGGTTAGGGTTATGATTAAGGTTAGCTTGAGGGTGATTATTAGCATTAGTTTTAGGGTGAGGGTTAGGTTTAGGTTTAGGGTTAGGATTAGTGTTGTTAGGGTTAGGGTTAGAGTTATTGTGAGTGTGAGGGTGAGGGTGAGGGTTAGGGTTAGGGTTAGGTTTATTGTTAGGTTTAGGGGTAGGGTTACGGTTACTGTGAGGGTGAGGGTGAGGATTAGGGTTAGGGTTAGGATGAGGTTTAGGTTTAGGGTTAGGGTTAGAGTTAGGGTTAGATTCAGGGTTAGGGTTAGGCTTAGGCTTAGGCTTAGGCTTCGGCCGAGCATGAGGGTGAGGGTTCGTGTTCGTGTTCGGGTGAGGTTAGGGTTAGGTTTAGGGGTAGGTTGGGAGTTAGGTTGAGGTTTACTGTTAGGATAAGTTTAAGGGTTAGGGCTAGGCTGAGGGTTAGGGTGAGGGTTTGGGTTAGGGATAGGGTTAGGTTTAGGATTAGGGTTAGGGTGAGGGTGACTGTGAGGGTTAGGATTAGGGTTAGGGTTAGGCTTAGAGTTAGGATGAGGGTTAGGGTTAGGGTGATGTTGAGGCTGAGGATTAGTGTTAGGTTTAGGGTTAGGTTTAGGGTTAGTGTTATTGTTAGGGTTAAGGTTAGGGTTAGGTTTAGGGTAAGGGAGAGGTTTAGATATAGGGTTAGGGTGAGGGTTAGTGTGAGGGTTAGTGTTAGGGTTAGTGTTAGGTTTAGGTTGAGTGTGAGGGTTAGGGTGAGGGTTATGTTTAGATTTAGGATTAGGTTTAGGCTGAAGGTTAGGGTGAGGCTGAGGGTTAGGGTGAGGATGAGGGTTAGGTTTAGGGTTAGGGCTAGTGTTTGGTGAGGGTTAGGGATAGGGTTAGCGTGAGGTTTAGGGTTAGGGTAATGGTTAGGGCTAGTGTGAGGGTTACTGTTAGGGTTAGGATTATTGTTACGTTTAGGCTAAGTGTTAGGGTGAGGGTTAGGGTTAGGGTGAGGTTTATGGTTAGGGTGAGGGTTAGGGTTATGGTTAAGTTTATTGTTAGGGTTAGCGTTAGGGTTATGGTTACGGTGAGGGTGAGGGTGGGGTTGACGTTTAGGGTTAGGGTTAGGGTTAGGTTGAAGGTGAGGTTTAGGGTTAGATTTAGGGTTAATGTTAGGGTGAGGTTTAGTGTTAGAGTTAGGGTTAGGGTGAGGCTGAGGGTGAGGTTTAGCGTTAGGATAAATGTTAGGGTTATGCTTAAGGTGAGGGTTAGGTTGAGGGTGAGGGTTAGGGTTAGTTTTAGGAGTAGGATTAGTGTTAGGTTTATGGTGAGTGTGAGGGTTAGGGTTAGGGATAGGCTTAGGGTTAGGCTGAGGTTGAGGATTAGGGTTGGGGTTAGGGTGAGTTATAGGGTTAGGGTTAGGGTGAGTGTGAGGGTTTGGTTTAGGGTTAGGATTAGGATTAGGCTGAGCATGAGGGTGTGGGTTAGGGTTAGGATGAGGGTTAGGGTTATGTTGAGGGTTAGGATGAGGGTTAGGGTTAGGATTAGGGTTAGGGTGAGGGTGAGTGTGTGTGTTAGTGTTAGGTTTAGGATTAGGCTTAGGGTTAGGCTGAGAGTGAGTTTGAGGGTTAGGGTTAGGGTTAGGGTGAACGTTAGGGTAAGAGTTAGGGGGAGGGTTAGGAAGAGGGTTATGGTTAGGTTTAGGGTTGGGTGAGGGCTAGGGTGAGGGTGAGGTTTAGGTTTAGGTTTGGGGGGAGGGTAGGGTAAGAGTGAGAGTTAGGGTTCAGCTTAAGTTTTGGGTTAGGTTGAGGGTTAGGGTAAGGGTTACGGTGAGGGTGAGGGTTAGCTTTAGGTTGAGGGTTAGGGTTCGGAATAGGTTTAGGGTGAGAGTGACGGTGAGGGTTAGGTTTAGTGTTAGGTTGAGGGTTAGGATGAGGGTTAGGGTTAGGATTAGGGTTAGGTTGAAGGCTAGGGTGAGGGTGAGGTTTAGGGTTAGGGTTAGGTTGAAGTTTAGGGTTAGGGTTAGTGTTAGGGTTAGGGAGAGGGAGAGGTTTAGGGTTAGAGTTAGGGCTAGGGTGAGCCTGAGTTTGAGGGTTAGGTTTAGTGTTAGTGTTAGATTTAGGGATAGGTTGAGGGTAAGTTTGAGTGTGAGGGTTAGGCTTAGGGTTAGGATTAAGTTTAGGGTAAGGATTAGGGTGAGTGTGAGCGATATGGTTAGGGTTAGGTTTAGGGTTAGGGTTAGACTGAGGGTGAGGGTGGGGGTGAGGGTTAGGTATAGGGTGAGTGTGAGGGTTAGGGTTAGGGTCAGGGTTAGGGTTAGGGTTATGGTGAGCGTGAGGGTTAAGGTTAGGTTGAGAGTTAGGGTTAGTGTTAAGGTTAAGGTGAGGGTTAAGGTTAGGGCTAGGGTGAGGGTAAGTATGAGGATTAGGGTTAGGATTATGGTTAGGATGAGGGCTAGGGTGAGAGTGAGGGTTAGGGTTAGTATTAGATTAAGGTTTAGGGTTAGGGTTAGGATAAGGGTGAGAATTAGGTTGAGGGTTAGGGTTATAGTGAGGGTGAGGATTAGGGTTAGGATGAGGGTTTGGGTTAGGATTAGGGTTAGTTTGAGGGTGAGTGTTAGCATTAGGGTTAGGGATAGGGTTAGGTTTAGGGTTAGGATTAGTGTTATTGTTAGCGTTAGGGTTAGAGTTATGGTGAGGGTGAGGGTTAGGGTTAGGGTTATGGTGAGGTTTATAGTTAGGTTTAGGAGTAGGGTTAGGAGGAGGGTGCGGTTTAGGGTTAGATTTAGGGTTAGTTGGAGGGTTAGGCCTAGGTTGAGGTTTAGGGTTACTTTTAGGTTTAAGGTTAGGGTGAGGGTTAGGTTGAGGTTTAGGCTTTTGGTTAGGGTTAGTGTTAGGATTAGGGTGAGGGTGAGGTTGAGTGTGAGGGATAGGATTAGGGTTAGGCTTAGGCTTAGGGTTAGGCTGAGAGTGAGGGTGGGGTTGAGGATTAGGTTTAGGGTGATGGTTAAGGTTAGGGTTAGGGTGAGGTTTAGGATGATGGTTAGGATTAGGATTAATGTTAGGGTGAGGGCTAGGGTGAGGGTGAGGGTTAGGTAAGGGTTAGGATTAGGCTTAGGATTAGGCTGAGCATGAGGTTGAGAGTGAGGGTTAGGGTTGGGGTGATGGTTAGGTTTACAGTTAGGGTGAGGGTTAGGATGAGCTTTAGGTTTAGGGTGAGGGGTAGGGTGAGGTTTAGTTTTAGGGTTAGGGTTAGACTTAGGCTTATGGTGAGGGTGAGGTTCAGGGGTACATTTAGGGTTAGGATGAGAGTTAAGGTTATGGTGCAGGTTAGCCTGGGGGTGACGGTAAGGGTAAAGGTGAGGGTTAGACTGAGGGTGAAGTTTCCTGTAAGGGTGAAGGTTAGGGTTAGGGTTAGGGTTAGTGTTAGCGTTAAGGTGAGGTTGAGGGTTAGATTGAGGATTCATGTTAGGGTTAGTATGAGGTTTAGGGTGAGGATGAGGGTTAGGGTTAGGATGAAAGCTAGGGTGAGTGTGAGGGTTCCTAGGGTTAGGGTTAGGGTGAGGGTAAGTGTTAGGGTGAGAGTTAAGGTTAGGGTGAGGGTTATGGTTAGGGTGAGGGTTAGTGTTAGGGTTAGGTTTATTATTAGGTTTAGGGGTAGGGTTACGGTTACTGTGAGGGTGAGCGCGAGGATTAGGGTTAGGGTTAGGATGAGGTTTAGGTTTAGGGTTAGGGTTAGAGTTAGGGTTAGTTTGAGGGTTAGGGTTAGGGTTAGGCTTAGCCTTAGGCCGAGCATGAGGGTGAGGGTGAGGGTGAGGGTTCCGGTGAGGGTTAGGGTTAGGTTTAGGGTGAGGTTGAGAGTTAGGTTGAGGTTTAGGGTTAGGATAAGTCTAAGGGTGAGGGATAGGCTGAGGGTTAGGGTGAGGGTTAGGATTAGAGATAGGGTTAGGTTTAGGATTAGGGTTAGAGTGAGGGTGAGTGTGAGGTTTAGGATTAGGGTTAGCATTAGGGTTAGGGTGAGGTTTAGGTTTAGGGTTTCGGTTAGGGTGAGGATTAATGTTAAGTGAAGGTTATTTTTAGGGTTAGGCAAAGTGTTAGGGTGAGAGTTAGGGTTAGGTTGAGGGTTATGGTTAGGGTGAGGGTTAGGGTTATGGTTAAGGTTATTGTTAGGGTTAGGGTTAGGCTTAGGGTTAAGGTGAGGGTGAGGGTGAGGGTTACGGTTATGGTTAGGTTGAGGTTAAGGTTTAGGGTTAGGCTTAGAATTAGGGTTAGGGGGACAGTGAGTTTTAGGACTAGAGTTAGGGTTTGTGATAGGGTTAGGGTTAGGGTGAGGTTTAGGGTTAGGGTTAGGCTTAGGCTTAGGCTTAGGCAGAGCATGAGGGTGAGGTTTAGGCTTAGGGTGATGGTTCTGGTTAGGATTAGTGTTATTGTTAGGGTTAGGTTTAGAGTTACAGTGAGGTTGAGGGTGCAGGTGAGGGTTAGGGTTAGGGTTAGAGTGGGGTTTACGGTTAGGGTTAGGGTTAGTGTTAGGTTGAGGGTGAAGTTTAGGGTTAGATTTAGGGTTAGTGTTAGGTTGAGGGTTAGTGTTAGCGTTAGGTTTAGTTTTAGGGTGAGGCTAAGGGTTATGGTGAGGGTTTGGGTTTGGGTGAGGGTTATGGTTAAGCTGAGGTTTAGGAATTGGTTTAGAGTTATTGTTAGGGTTCGGTTTAATTTTACGGTTACAGTGAGGGTGAGGATGAGGGTTAGGTTTAGGCTTAGGGTGAGGTTTAGTGTGAGGGTGAGGTTTAGGGTTAGAATCAGTGTGAGGGTTAGGTTGAGGGTTTGGGTTAGGGTTAGTGTTAGTGTTAGGGTTAGGGTGAGAGTTAGGGGGAGGTTTAGGGTTAGGGTTAAGTTTAAGATTAGGTTTAGGATGAGGGTGAGTGTGTGTGTTAGGGTTTGGTTTAGGGTTAGGCTTAGGGTTAGGCTGAGGGTGAGGTTGAGGGTGAGGGTTAGGGTTAGGGTTAGGGTTAGGATTAGGTTTAGAGAGAGGGTTAGGATGAGGGTTAAGGTTAGGATTAGGATTAGGGTGAGGGCTAGGGTGAGGGTAAGGTTTAGGGTTAGGGTAAGGGTGAGGGTTAGGGTTTTGTTTAGGGTGAGCCTTAAGGTTTGGGTTAAGTATAGGGTTAGGGTGAGCGTTACGGTAAGGGTTACACTGAGGGTGAGGTTTAGGATTAGGTTGAGCGTTAGGGTTAGGATTAGGGTTAGTGTGAGGGTGTGGATGAGGGTTAGGGTTAGGTTTAGGGTGATGGTTAGGATGAGGTTTAGGGTTAAGATTAGGGTTAGGGTTAGGGCTAGGTTGAGGGTGAGGGTTAGGGTAAGTGTAAGGCTTAGTCTTAGTGTTAGGCTGAGTGTGAGGTTGAGAGTGAGGGTTAGGGTTAGGGTGATGGTTAGGTTTACAGTTAGTGTTAGAGTTAGTATGAGGTTTAGTGTTTGGAGGATTTTTAGGTTGAGGATGATGGTAAGGCTAATGGTGAGGTTTAGGCTGAGGGTGAGGGTTAAGATAAGGGTGAGCGTTAGTGTTAGGTTTAGGGTTAGATTAAGGGCTAGAGTTAGGGTTAGGGTGAGGGTTAGATTGAGGATTAGGGTTAGGGTTAGTGTGAGGTTTAGAGTGAGGATGAGGGTTAGGGTGAGGGTGAGGGTTAGGGTGAGAGTTATTGTTAGGTTGAGGGTTAGGGTTAAGGTTAGGGTGAGGTTCAGTATTAGGGTTAGGGTTAGAGTTAGGGTTAAGGTGAGGTTGAGGTTTAGGGTGGAGTTAGGGTTAGGGTGAGGGTTAGGATGAGGGTTAGTGTTAGTGTTAGGGTTAGGGTGAAAGTTAGGGGGAGGGTTAGGGTTAGGGTTAAGTTTAAGATTAGGGTTAGGATGAGGGTGAGTGTGTGTGTTAGGGTTTGGTTTAGGGTTAGGCTTAGGGTTAGGCTGAGGGTCAGGTTGAGGGTGAGGGTTAATGTTAGGATTAGGGTTAGGGGGAGGGTTAGGATGAGGGTTAATTTTAGGATTAGGTTTATGGTGAGGGTTATGGTGAGGGTAAGGTTTAGGGTTAGGGTTAGGGTGAGGGTTAGGGTTTTGTTTAGGGTGAGCGTTAGGGTTCGTGTTAAGTTTAGGGTTAGGGTGAGCGTTAGGGTAAGGGTTACAGTGAGGGTGAGGTTTAGGGTTAAGTTGAGGGTTAGGGTTAGGATTAGGGTTAGTGTGCGGTTGTGGGTGAGGGTTAGTGTTAGGGTTAGGGTGAGGGTTTGGATGAGGGTTAGGGTTAAGATTAGGGTTTGGGGGAGGGCTAGGGTGAGGGTTAGGGTAAGTGTAAGGCTTAGTCTTAGTGTTAGGCTGAGTGTGAGGTTGAGGGTGAGTGTTAGGGTTAGGGTGATGGTTAGGTTTACAAGTAATGGTAGAGTTAGTATGAGGTTTAGGGTTAGGGGGATTTTTAGGGTGAGGATGATGTATGGGTAATGGTGAAGTTTAGGCTGAGGGTGAGGGTTAAGATAAGGGTGAGCGTTAGTGTTAGGTTTAGGGTTATATTAAGGGCTAGAGTTAGGGTTAGGGTGAGGGTTAGATTGAGGATTAGGGTTAGGGTTAGTGTGAGGTTTAGAGTGAGGATGAGGGTTAGGGTGAGGGTTAGGGTTAGGGTGAGAGTTATTGTTAGGTTGAGGGTTAGGGTTAGGGTTAGGGTGAGGTTCAGTATTAGGGTTAGGGTTAGAGTTAGGGTTAGGGTGAGGGTGAGGTTTAGGGTGGAGTTAGGGTTAGGGTGAGGGTTAGGATGAGGGTTAGTGTTAGAGTTAGGGTTACCGTGAGGTTTAGGGTTAGAGTTAGTGTTAGTGTTAGGTTGAGAGTTAGGGGGAGGTTAGAGTTAGGGTTAGGGTTAGGGTTAGGTTTAGGTTTTCGGTGAGGGTGAGGGTGAGGGTTAGGATTAGGGTTAGGGTGAAGATGAGGTTTAGGGTTAGAATTAGGGTTAGAGTGAGGCTGAGGGTGAGGGTGAGGGTTAGGGTTAGGGTTAGGATTAGGATTAGGGTTAGGGTTAGGGTGAGTGTGAGGGTTAAGTTTAGGGTTAGGGTTAGCATTAGGTTTAGGCTGAGGGTTTGGTTGAGGGTGAAGGTTAGGGTTACTTTGAGGGTTAGAGTTAGGGTTAAGGTGAGGTTTAGTGTTAGGGTTAGGGTTAGAGTTATGGTTTGGGTGAGGGTGAGGTTTAGGCGTAGAGTTAGTTTTAGGGTGAGGGTTAGGGTGAGTGTTTGGGTTAGGGTGAGGGTTAGGGTAGGGGTGACGGTAAGGCTAAAAGTGAGGGTTTGGCTGAAGGTGATGGTTACGGTAATGTTGAAGGTTAGGGTTAGGGTGTGGTTTAATGTTAGGGTTAGGGTTAGAGTTAAGGTTCGGGTTAAGTTTAGGGTTAGGGTGAGGGTTAGAGTAAGGGTTACGGTGAGGGTGATGGTTAGGTTTAGGTTGATGGTTAGGGTTAGGATTATGGTTAGGGTGATGGTGGGGTTTAGGATTAGTGTTAGGGTGAGGGCTAGGAAGAGGTTTAGGGTTAGGATTAGGGTTAAGGTGAGGGCTAGGGTGAGGGTGAGGTTTAGGGTTAGGATTAGCGTGAGGTTTAGGGTTAGGGTTAGGGTTAGGGTGAGGGTGAGATTTAGGGTTAGATTTAGGGTTAGGGTTAGGCTGACGTTGAGGGTTAGAGTTAGGGTTAGTGTTAGAATTAGGGTTAGGGTGAGGGTTAGGATGAGTTTTAGGGTTAGGATTAGGGTAAGGGTGAGGGCTAGGGTGAGGGTTAGGGAGAGGGCTAGGGTTATGGATAGGGTTAGTTTTAGGATTAGGGTTATGGTGAGGGTGAGTGTGAGGGTTAGGGTTAGGCTTAGGTTTAGGCTTAGAGTTAGGGTGAGGGTTAGGGTTAGGGTTTGGTATATGGTGAGGCTGAGGCTCCGGATTATGGTTAGGTTTAGGGTTAGGGTTAGTGTTAGGGTTAGGGTTAGGGTTAGGGTGAGGGTTACGATTAGGGTGAGGGTTAGGGTTAGGACTAGGATTAGGGTTAGGGTTAGGCTGAGGGTGAGAGTGAGGGTGAGGGTTAGGGTGAGGATGAGGGTTAGGGTTAGAGTGAGGGCTAGGGTGAAGTTGAGGGTTAGGGATAGGGTTAGCTTGAGGTTTGGCATTAGGGTGATGATTAGGGTTAGTGTGAGTGTTAGTGTTAGGGTTAGGGTTAGTGTTAGGGTTAGGGTAAGTTTTAGGGTGAGGGTTAGGTTTAGGGTGAGTGTTAGGGTTAGGATGAGGGTTAGGGTTAGGGTGAGGGTGAGGTTTAGATATAAGGTTAGGTGGAGGGTTAGAGTGACGGTTAGGTTTAGGGGTAGTGTTAGGGTTAGGTTGAGGGTGAGGGTTATGTTGAGGTATAGGGTTAGTGTTAGGGTTAGTGTGAGGGTTAGTGTTAGGGTTAGGGTTAGTGTTAGGGTGAGAGTAAGTGTTAGGGTGCGGGTATGGGTTAGGGTGCGAGTTATGTTTAGGGTGAGGGTTAGGGTTAGGAATAGGGTTATTGTTAGGTTTAGGTTTAGGGTTACGGTTACGGTAAAGGTGAGGTTGAGGGTTAGGCTTAGGGTTAGGGTTAGAGTTACGGTTAGGCTGAGAGTGAGGTTTAGGTTTAGAGTTAGGGTTAGGGTAAGGGATAGGGTTAGTGTTAGTTTGAGAGTTAGGGGGAGGGTTATGGTTATGATTAGGTTTAGGGATAGGATTAGGGTTAGTGTGAAGATGAGTATGTGTGTTAGGGTTAGGTCTAGGGTTAGGCTTAGGGTTAGGCAGAGGGTGAAGTTGAGGGTGAGGTTTAGGGTTAGGGTAAGGGTTAGGGTTAGGATGAGGGATAGGGTTAGCATTAGGGTTAGGGCAAGGGCTAGGTTGAGGGTGAGTTTTAGGGTGACGTTTAGGGTGAGGTTTATGGTTACGGTTAGGGTGAGAGTGAAGTTTAGGGTTAGATTTAGGGTTAGGGTGAGGCTGAGCTTGAGGGTTATTGTTCGGGTTAGTGTTAGGTTTAGGGTTAGGGTTAGGGTGAGGGTTAGGTTTAGGGTTAGTGTTACGTTAAGGATTACGGTTAGGGTGAGGTTTAAGGTTAGGGTGAGGATTATGCTTAGGATTAGGATTAGGGTTAAGGTTAGGCTGAGGGTGAGGGTGAGGGTGAGAGTGAGGGTTAGGGTGAGGATGAGGGTTAGGGTGAGGGTGATAGCTAGGTTGAGGGTGAGGTTTAGGGATACGGTTAGCGTGAGGTTTGGGTTTAGGCTGATGGTTAGGGTTAGTTTGAGGTTTAGTGTTAGGGTTAGGGTAAGTTTTAGGGTGAGGGTTAGGGTTTGGTTTATGGTTAGGATTAGGGTTAGGGTTTAGGTTTTAGTGAGGATGAGGGTGAAGTTTAGGGTTAGGTTTAGGATGAGGTTTAGGTTTAGGTTTATGGTTAGAATTAGGGTTAGGTTGATAGTGATGTTTAGGGTTAGAGTTAGGGTTTGTGATAGGGTTAGGGTTAGGGTGGGGTTTACAGTTAGGCTTAGGATTAGGGTTAGGTTGAGGGAGAGGTTTAGGGTTATATTTAAGGTATGTGTTAGGTGAGGGTTAGTGTTAGGGTTAGGGTTAGTGTTAGGGTTAGGTTAAGAGTTAGGGTGAGGGTTTGGGTTAGGGTGAGGGTTATGGTTAGGGTGAGGGTTAGGATGAAGTTTAGGGTTATTGTTAGGGTTCGGGTTAAGGTTAAGTTTACTGTGAGGGTGAGGCTGAGGGTGAGGGTTAGGGTTAGGATTAATGTTAGGGTTAGGCTTAAGGTGAGGGTTAGGTTGAGGGTGAGGGTTAGGGTTAGGCTTAGGAGTAGGATTAGGGTTAATGTTAGGGTAAGCCTGAGTGTTAGGTTTAGGGACAGGCTTAGGGATAAGCTGAGGTTGAGGGTCAGGGTTAGGGTTAGGGTGAGGTTTAGGCTTAGGGTTAGGGTGAGTGTGAGGGTTAGCGTTAGGGTTGGGCTTAGGATTAGGCTGAGAGTTAGGGTGTGGATTAGGGTTAGGGTTAGTGTTAGGGTGAGGTTTAGGGTTTGGGTTAGGGTTAGAGTTAGGGTTAGGGTGAGGGTGAGTTTTAGGGTTAGAGTTAGGGTTAGGGTGAGGTTTAGGTTGAGGGTTATGGTAAGGGTTAGTTTTAGGGTTAGGGTTAGGGTGAGAGTTAAGGGAAGAGTTAGGGTTAGGGTTAGGGTTAGGGATAGGATTAGGGTTAGAGTGAGGGGGAGTTGTGTGTTAGGTTTTGGTTTAGGGATAGGCTTAGTGTTAGGCTGAGGGTGAGGTTGAGTGTGAGGGTTAGGGTTAGGGGGAGGGTTAGGATGAGGGTTAGGGTTAGGATTAGGGTTAGGGTAAGGTCTAGGGTGAGTGTGAGGGTGAAGTTTAAGGTTATGGTTAGGGTTAGGGTGAGGGTGAGGGTGAGGTTTAGGGTTAATTTTATGGTTAGGGTGAGGCTGAGGGTGAGAGTTAGAGTTAGGGTTAGGATTAGGTTTAGGGTAAGGGTTAGGGTGAGTGTGAGGGTTACGGTTATGCTTTGGGTCAGGCTGAGGGTGAGGGTGATGGTGAGGTTTAGGGTTAGAGTTAGAATGAGAGTTAGGGTTCGTTTATGTTTAGGGTTAGGGTGAGGGTTAGAGTTACGGGGAGCATGAGGTTTAGGGTTTGGTTGAGGGATATTGTTAGGGGTAGGGTGAGGGTTAGGGTTAGAATTAGGGTTAGCAAGAGGGTGAGTGTTAGGATTACAGTTGGAGTTAGTGTTAGGGTTAGGTTTAGGTTTAGGATTAGTGTTATTGTTAGGGTTAGGGTTAGAGTTATGGTGAGGGTGAGGTTGAGGGTGAGGGTGAGGGTTAGGGTTAGGGTTAGGGTGAGGTTTAGGGTTAGGGTTAGGATTAGGGTTAGGGTGAGATTGAGGTTTAGGGTTAGATTTAGTGTTAGTTGGAGGGTTAAGTCGAGGGTTATGGTTAGGGTTAGTTTTAGGCTTAAGGTTAGAATGAGGGTTAGGTTGAGGTTTAGGGTTAGGGTTAGGATTAGGGTTAGGATCAGGGTGAGATTGAGGGTTAGGGTTAGGCTTAGGCTTAGGCTTAGGGTTAGGCTGAGCATGAGGTTGAGGGTGAGTGTTAGTGTTAGGGTGATGGTTAGGTTTACAGTTAGGGTGAGGGTTAGGATGAGGTTTAGCGTTAGGGTGAGGGTTAGGGTGATGATAATGGTAAGGGTAAAGATGAGGTTTAGGCTGAGGTTGAGGGTTAAGATAAGGGTGAGGGTTAGGGTTAGGTTTAGGGTTAGGGAAAGGAATAGGGTTAGGTTAGGGTTAGGATGAGGGTTAGATTGAGGATTAGGGTTAGGGTTAGTGTGAGGTTTAGGATGAGGATGAGGGTTAGGGTTAGGGTTAGGGTGAGGTTTAGGATTAGGGTGAGGGTTAGGGTTAGTGCGAGGGTTAGTGTTAGGGTTAGGGTTAGTGTTAGCGTGAGGGTAAGTGTTAGGGTGATGGTTAGGGTTAGGGTGAGGGTTATGGTTAGGGTGAGGGTAAGGGTTAGGATTAGGGTTAGAGTGAGGTTTAGTGTTAGAGTTAGGGTTAGATTTAGGGTTAGGGAGAGGGTGAGGTTTAGGGGTACATTTAGGGTTAGGGTGAGGGTTAGGGTTATGGTGCGGGTTAACGTGGGCGTGACGGTAAGGGTAAAGATGTGGGTTAGGCTGAGGGTGAGGGTTAGGATTAGGGTTAGGAGTAGGATTAGGGTTAGGGTGAACGTGAGTGTGAGGATGAGGATTAGGGTTAGATTTAGGGTGAGTGTGAGGGTTCGGGTTAGGGTGTGGTTTAGGCTTAGGGTTAGGATGAGGGTGAGGGTGAGGGTTAGGGTTTAGGTGAGGGTTAGGGTTAGGATTACCATGAGGGTTAGATTTAGGGTTAGGGTGAGGGTTAGGTTGAGGATTAGGGTTAGAATTAGGGTTAGGGTGAGGGCTAGGGTGAGGGTGATGGTTAGGGTTAGTGTTTGGGTGAGCTTTAGGGTTAGGGTTAGGGTGAGGGTGAGGGTTAGGATGAAGGTTAGGTTTAAGTTGAGGGTAGGATTAGGGTTAGGGTGAGGATTAGGGTTAGGATTAGAGTTAGGGTGAGGTTGAGGGTTAGCATTAGTGTTAGGGTTATGGTTAGGGTTAGGTTGAGGGTTAGGATTAATGTTATTGTTAGGTTTAGGATTAGAGTTATGGTGAGGGTGAAGGTGAGGGTGAGTGTTACGGTTAGGGTGAGGGTTATGTTTAGGTTGAAGTTTAGGCTTAGTGTTAGGGTTATTGTTAGTGTTAGGGTTAGGGTTAAGGTTATGGTGAGGGTGAGGATGAGGGTTAGGTTTAGGTCTAGGATGAGGTTTAAGGATAGGGTTTTGGTTAAGCTTAGGGTTAGGGTGAGGTTTAGTGTTAGTGTTAGGGTTAGGGTGAGGCTGCGGGTGAGGGTTAGGGTTAGGATTAATGTTAGGGTTAGGCTTAAGGTGAGGGTTAGGTTGAGAATGAGGGTTAAGGTTAGGATTAGGAGTAGAATTAGGTTTAGTGTTAAGGTGACGGTTAGGGTTAGGGTTAGGGTTAGGCTTAGGGACAGGCTTAGGGTCAAGCTGAGTTTGAGGGTGAGGGTTAGGGTTAGGGTGAGGTTTAGGGTTAGGGTTAGGTTGAGTGTGAGGATTAGGGTTAGGGTTAGGCTTAGGATTAAGTTTAGTGTTAGGGTGTGGATTAGGGTTAGGCTTAGTGTTATGGTAAGGTTTACGGTTTGGATTAGGGTTAGAGTTAGGGTTAGGGTGAGGGTGAGTTTTAGGGTTAGAGTTAGGGTTAGGGTGAGGTTTAGGTTGAGGGTTATGGTAAGGGTTAGTTTTAGGGTTAGGGTTAGGGTGAGAGTTAGGGGAAGGGTTAGGACTATTATTAGGGTTAGGTATAGGATTAAGATTAGAGTGAGGGGGAGTGTGTGTGTTAGGTTTAGGTTTAGGGATAGGCTTAGTGTTAGGCTGAGGGTGAGGTTGAGGTTGAGGGTTAGGGTTAGGGGGAGGGTTAGGATGAGGGTTAGCGTTAGGAATAGGGTTAGGGTAAAGTCTAGGGTGAGGGTGAGGGTGAGGTTTAAGGTTATGGTTAGGGTTAGGGTTAGGGTGAGGGTGAGGTTTAGGTTAGAGTTAGGGTTACAGTGAGGCTGAGGGTGAGGGTTAGAGTTAGGGTTAGGATTAGGTTTAGGGTAAGGGTTAGGGTGAGTGTGAGGGTTACGGTTACACTTAGGGTCAGGCTGAGGGTGAGGGTGAGGGTGAGACTTAGGGTTAGGGGGAGGGTTAGGGTTAGGGTTATGGAGAGAGTTTGGGTTCGTTTATGTTTAGGGTTAGGGTGAGGGTTAGAGTTACGGTGTGGGTGAGGTTTAGGGTTTGGTTGAGGGTCAGGGTTAGGGTTAGGGTTAGGGTGAGGCTTAAGGTTAGGGTTAGGGTGAGCGTAAGGATGAGGAGAAGGTTTAGCATTATGGTTAGGGTGAGGGCTAGGTTGAGGGTGAGGGTTAGGGTTAGTGTTAGGTTAAGGTTTAGGGGTAGGGTTAGGGTTAGGGTGAGGGTTACGTTGAGGGTTAGGGTTACAGTGAGGGTGAGGATTAGGGTTAGGGTGAGGGTTTGGGTTAGGATTAGGGTAAACATGAGGGTGAGTGTTAGGATTACAGTTATGGTTAGGTTTAGGGTTAGGTTGAGGGTTAGGAGTAGTGTTATTGTTAGGGTTATGGTTAAAGATATGGTGAGGGTGAGGGTGAGGGTGAGGGTTAGGTTTACAGTTAGGGTGAGGTTTATGGTTAGGGTTAGGTTTAGGGTGAGGGTGAGGGTGAGGTTTAGGGTTAGATTTAGGGTTAGTTGGAGGGTTAGATCGAGGGATAGGTTTAGGATTAGTTTTAGGGTTTAGGTTAGAGTGAGGTTGAGGTTGAGGTTTAGGGTTATGGTTAGGGTTAGTGTTAGGATTAGGGTGAGGGTGAGGGTGAGGTTGAGGGTTAGGCTTAGGCTTAGGCTTAGGCTTAGGGTTAGGCTGAGCGTGAGGTTGAGGGTGAGGGTTAGGCTTAGGGTGATGTTTAAGTTTACGGTTAGGGTGAGTGTTAGGATGAGGTTTAGCGTTACGGTGAGGGTTAGGGTGATGATGATGGTAAGGGTAAAGATGAGGTTTAGGCTGAGGTTGAGGTTAAGATAAGGGTGAGGGTTAGGGTTAGGTTTAGGGTTAGGGTAAGGGTTAGGGTTACGGTTAGAGTTAGGGTGAGGTTTAGATTGAGGATTAGGGTTAGTGTGAGGTTTAGGGTGAGGATGAGGGTTAGGGTTAGGGTTAGGGTGAGGTTTAGGATTAGGGTTAGGATGAGGGCTAGGGTGAGGGTTAGTGTTAGGGTTATGGTTAGTGTTAGAGTGAGGTTAAATGTTAGGTTGAGTGTTAGGGTTAGGGTGAGGGTTATTGTTAAGGTGAGGGTGAGGGTTAGGATTAGGATTAGAGTGAGGTTTAGTGTTAGGATTAGGGTAAATGTTAGGGTTACGGAGAGGGTGAGGTATAGGGGTCCATTTAGGGTTAGGGTGAGGGTTAGGGTTTGGGTGCCGGTTAACGTGGGGGTGACGGTAAAGGTAAAGGTGAGGGTTAGGCTGATGCTGAGGGTTACGGTAACGGTGAGTGTTAGGGTTAGGGTGAGGGTCAGTGCTAGCGTTAATGTGAGGTTGGGAGTTTGATTGAGGATTAGTGTTAGGGTTAGTGTGAGATTTATGGAGAGGATGAGGGTTGGGGTTACCCTGAAGTCTAGTGTGAGTGTGAGGGTTAGGTTTAGTGTTAGGGTGGGGTTTAGGTTTAGGGTGATATTTAGGGTTAGCTTGAGAGTTAGTGTTAGGATTAGGGTTAGTGTAAGGGTGAGGGTAAGTGTTAGGGTGAGGTTTAGGGTTAGTATAAGGTTAAGGGTGAGGACTAGGCTAAGGGTTAGGCTGATGGTTAGGGTTAGGGATAGGGATAGGTTTAGGATTAGGGTTAGGGTGAGGGTTAGGACTAGGGTTATGGTTAGGCTTAGAGTTAGGATGAGGTTTAGGCTTAGAGTTTGGGTTAGGGTGAGGGTGAGGCTGAGGATTAGGGTTAGGTTTAGTGTTAGGTTTGGGTTAGGTTTAGCGTCAGTGTTAGTGTTAGGGTTAGTGTTAGGGATCCAGTGAGGGTTGGGATTAGGGTTAAGATTAGGTTTAGGCTTAGAGTTAGGGTGAAGGTTAGAATGAAGATTAGGCTTACAATTAGGGTTAGGGTCAGGGCTAGGGTGAAGGTGAGGATTAGGGTTAGTGTTAGGGTAAGATTTAGGGTTAGTGTTAGAGTTAGGGTGAGGGTTAGGATGAGCGTTAGGGTTACAGTGAGGATGAGGGTTAGGGTGAGGGTGAGGATTAGGGTTAGGTTTAGGGTTAGGGTGAGGTTGAGTGTTAGCATTAGGGTTAGGGTTTTGGTTAGGGTTAGGTTTAGGGTTAGGATTACTGTTATTGTTAGGGTTAGGGTTAGAGTTATGGTGAGGGTGAGGGTGAGTGTTAAGGTTAGGGTGAGGTTTAGGGTTAGGGTTAGGATTAGGGTTAGGGTGAGGGTGAGGTTTATGATTAGATTTAGCTTTTGTTGGAGGCTTAGTTGGAGAGTTAGTGTTATGGTAAGTGTTAGGGTTAAGTTTAGGTTGAGGGTTAGGTTGAGGTTTAGGGTTAGGTTTAGAATTAGGTTTAGAATAAGGGTAAGGGTGAGGGTGAGGTTTAGCGTTAGGCTTAGGCTTAGGCTTAGGTTTAGGCTGAGGGTGAGGGTGGGGGTGAGGATTAGGGTTAGGGTGATGGTTAGTGTTAGGGTTAGGTTTAGAGTTAGGGTTAGGGTGAGGGTTAGGGTTAGGATTAGGGTTAGTGTGAGGTTGAGTGTTAGCATTAGGGTTACGGTTAGGGATACGGTCAAGTTTAGGGTTAGGATTATTGTTATTGTTAGGGTTAGGGTTAGAGTTATGGTGAGGGTGAGGGTTGGGATGAGGGTTAGGGTTAGGGTTAGGGTGAGGTTTAGGGTTAGGGTTAAGATTAGGGTGAGGGTGAGGGTGAGGTTTAGGTTAGATTTAGGTTTAGTTGGAGGGTTAGGTCGAGGGTTAGGGTTAGGGTTAGTGTTAGGTTTAAGTTAGGGTCACGGTAGGTTGAGGATTAGGGTTAGGGTTAGGTTTAGGGTTAGGATTAGGGTTAGGGTGAGGTTGAGTGTGAGGTTTAGGGTTAGGGTTAGGCTTAGGCTTATGGTTAGGCTGAGGGTGAGGGTTGGTGTGAGGATTATGGTTAGGGTGATGGTTAGGGTTAGGGTTATATTGAGGGTTAGTGTTAGGGTTAGGATTAGAGTTAGTTTTAGGGTGTGGGTGAGGTTTAGGGGTAGAGTTAGGGTTAGGGTGAGGGTTAGCGTTAGAGTGAGGGTTAGGGTGGGGGTGACGGTAAGGGTAAAGGTGAGTGTTAGGCTGAGGGTGAGGGGTACAGTAAGGGTGAGGATGAGGGTTAGGGTGAGCGTTAGGGTGAGGGTTAGGGTTAGCGTTAGGGTGAGGGTTAGGGTGAGGGTGAGGGTTAGATTGAGGATTACTGTTAGGGTTAGTGTGAAGTTTAGGGTGAGTATGAGGGTGAGGGCTAGGGAGAGGGTGACGTTTAGGGTTCAGGTTAGAGTGAGGTTTAAGGTTAGGTTGATGGTTAGGGTTAGTGTTAGGGTTAGGGTTAGTGTAAGGATGAGGGTAAGTCTTAGGGTGAGGGTTAGCGTTAGGGTGAAAGTAAATGTTAGGTGGAGGGTTAGGGTTAGGGTGAGGGTTATGCTTAGGGTGAGGGTTAGGGTTAGGGTTAGGATTATTGATAGCATTAGGGTTAGGGTTAAGATTATGGTGAGGGTGAGGGTGAAGGTTAGGTTTAGGGCTAGGAAGAAGTTTAGGGATAGGGTTCTGGTTAGGGTTAGGGTCAGGGTGAGGATTAGTGTTAGATTTAGGGGTAGGGTGAGGCTGAGGGTGAGGGTTAGGGTTAGGATTAATGTTAGGGTTAGGCTTAAGGTGAGGGTTAGGTTGAGGGTGAGGGTTAGAGTTAGGGTGAGGAGTAGGATTAGGGTTAGGGTTAGGGTGAGTGTGACGGTTAAGGTTAGGGTTAGGTATAGGCTTAGGGTTAGGCTAAGGTTGAGGGTTAGGTTTAGGGTTAGGGTGACTTTTAGGGTTAGGTTTAGGGTGAGTGAGAGGGTTAGGGTTAGGCTTAGGTTTAGGATTAGCCTGAGGGTGAGGGTGTGGGTTAGTGTTAGGGTGAGGGTGAGGGTTAGTTTGACAGTTAGGGTTAGGGTTAGGGTGAGGTTTAGGGTTAGGTTTAGGATTAAGTTTAGGGTGAGGGTGAGGTTTATGATTAGATTTAGGTTTAGATGGAGGCTTAGGTCGAGGGTTAGGGTTAGGGTTAATATTAGGGTGAGGTTTATGGTTTGGATTAGGGTTAGAGTTAGGGTTAGGGTGAGGGTGATGTTTAGGGTTAGAGTTAGTGTTAGGGTGAGGTTTAGGTAGAAGGTTATGATAAGGGTTAGTTTTAGGGTTAGTGTTACAGTAAGAGTTAGGGGGACCGTTAGGATTAGGGTTAGGTTTAGGGATAGGATTAGGGCTAGAGTGCTGGGGAGGGTGTGTGTTAGGTTTAGGTTTAGGGTTAGGCTTAGGATTAGTCAGAGGTTGAGGTTGAAGCTGAGCCTTAGGGTTATGGGGAGGGTTAGGATGAGGGTTAGGGTTAGGATTAGGGTTAGGATAAGGGCTAGGGTGAATGTGAGGGTGAGGTTTAAGGTTATGGTTTTAGTTAGGGTTAGGGAGATTGTGAGGTTTAGGGTTAGAGTTAGGGTTAGGGTGAAGCTGAGGGTGAGGGTTAGGGTTAGGGTTAGGATTAGGATTAGCGTAAGGTTTAGGGTGAGTGTGAGGGTTACAGTTAGGCTTAGGGTTAGGCTGAGTGTGAGGGTGAGGGTGAGGGTTAGGGTTACGGTGAGCGTGAGGATTAGGGTTAGGTTGAGGGTTAGGTTTAGGGTTAGGGTTAGGGTGAGGGTTAAGGTTAGGGATAGGGTGTGGGTAAGCATAAGGATTAGGGTAAGGATTAGGGTTAAGTTGAGGGCAAGGTTGAGGGTGAGGGTTAGGGTTAGTGTTAGATTAAGGTTTAGGGTTGGGGTTAGGGTTAGGGTGAGGGTTAGGTTGAGGGTTAGGGTTACGGTGAGGGTGAGGATTAGGGGTAGGGTGAGGGTTAGCGTTAGGATTAGGGTTAGCATGAGCGTGAGTGTTAGCATTACAGTTAGGGTTATGGTTAGGGTTAGGTTTAGGGTTATTATTAGTGTTATTGTTAGGGTTAGCGTTAGAGTTATGATGAGGGTGAGGGTGAGGGTGAGGGTTAGGCTTAGTGTTAGGGTGAGGTTTAGGTTAGGATTAGGATTAGGGTTAGGGTGAGGGTGAAGTTTAGGTTAGATTTAGGGTTAGTTGCAGGGTGAGGTTGAGGGTTAGGGTTAGGGTTAGTTTTAGGGTCAAGGTTAGAGTGAGAGTTAGGTTGAGGTTTAGGGTTATGGTTAGGGTTAGGGTTAAGAGTAGGGTGAGGTTGAAGGTGAAGTTGAGTGTGCGGGTTAGGCTTAAGCTTAGGCTTAGGGTTAGGCTGAGGGTGACAGTGGGGTTGAAGATTAGGTTTAGGGTGATGGTTAGGGTTGGAGCTAGGGTGAGGGTTAGGATGAGGGTTAGGTTTAGGATTAGTGTTAGGGTGAGGGCTAGGTTGAGGGTCAGGGTTAGGGTAAGGATTAGGCTTAGTTTTAGGGTTAGGCTGAGCATGAGGTTGAGATGAGTGTTAGGGTTAGGGTGATGGTTAGGTTTACAGTTAGGGTGAGGATTAGGATGAGGTTTAGGGTTAGGGTGAGTGTTAGGGTGAGGATGTTGGTAAGGGTAAAGGTTAGGTTTAGGCTGAGGGTGAGGGTTAAGATAAGGGTGAGGGTTAGGGTTAGGGTTAGGGTTAGGGTACGTGTTAGGGTTAGGGTTAGGGTGAGCGTGAGGGTTAGATTGAGTATTAGGGTTAGGGTTAGTTTGAGGCTTAGGGTGAGGATGAGTGTTAGGGTTAGCGTGAGGGTTAGGGTTAGAATTAGGGTTAGGGTGAGGGCTAGTGTGAGTATGAGGATTAGGGTTAGGCTTAGAGTTAGGGTGAGGGTTAGGATGAGGGTTAGGGTTAGGATTAGGGTTAGGGTGAGGGATAGGGTGAGGGTGAGGTTTAGGGTTAGGGTTAGGATTAGGGTTAGGGTGAGGGTCAGGTTTATAGTTACATTTAGGTTTAGTTGGAAAGTTAAGTCGAGGGTTAGGGTTAGGATAAGTGTTAGGGTTAAGGTTAGGTTGAGGGTGAGGTTGAGGTTTAGGGTTAGGTTTAGGGTTAGGATTAGGGTTAGGGTGAGGGTGAGTGTGAGGTTTAGTGTTAGGGTTAGGCTTAGGCTTAGGCTTAGGCTGAGGGTGAGGGTGGGGGTGAGGATAAGGGTTAAGGTGATGGTTTGGGTTAGGGTTAGGGTGAGGGATAGTGTTAGGGTTAGGTTTAGAGTTAGGGTTAGTGTGAGGGTTAAGTTGAGGATTAGGGTTAGAGTGAGGGTTAGGGTGGGGGTGACCGTAAGGTTAAATGTGAGGGTTAGGCTGAGTGTGAGGGTTACGGTGAGAGTGAGGGTTAGGGTTAGGGTGAGGGTTAGGGTGAGGGTTATGTTTAGGGTGAGGGTTAGGGTTAGGGTTAGCGTTATTGTTAGCGTTAGTGTTAGGGTTAAGGTTATGGTGAGGGTGAGGGTGAGGGTTAGGTTTAGGGCTAGGATGAGGTTTAGGGATAGGGTTAGGGTTAGGGTTAGGGTCAGGGTGAGGTTTAGTGTTAGAGTTAGTGTTAGGGTGAGGCTGAAGGTGAGGGTTAGGGTTATGATTAATGTTAGGGTTAGGCTTAAGGTGAGGGTTAGTTTGAGGGTGAGGGTTAGGGTAAGGGTTAGGAGTTGGATTAGGGTTAGTGTTAGGGTGAGTGTACGAGTTATTTTTAGGTTTAGGGATAGGCTTAGTGTTAGGCTAAGGTTGATGGTGAGGGTTAGGGTTAGGGTGAGATTGAGGGTTAGGGTTAGGGTGAGTGTGAGGTTTAGGGTTAGGGTTATGCTTAGGATTAGGCTGAGGGTGAGGGTGTGGTTTAAGTTTAGGGTGACGGTTAGGGTTATGGGGAGGGTTAGGATGAATGTTCGCGTTAGGATTAGGGTTAGGGTGAGGGTGAGTGTGTGTGTTATGGTTATGTTTAGGGTTAGGCTTAGGTTTAGGCTGAGGGAGAGGTTGAGGATGAAGGCTAGGGTGAGGGTGAGGTTTAGGGTTAGGGTTAGGGTGAGGGTTAGGGTTAGGTTAAGGGTGAGAGTTAGGGTTTGGTTTATGTTTAGGGTTAGGTTGAGGGTTTGGGTTCAGATTAGGGTTAGGGTGCGGGTGAGGGTGTGGGTTAGGTTTAGTGTTAGGGTGAGCTTTAGGGTTAGGATTAGTGTTCGGGTTAGGGCTATTGTGAGGGTGAGGTTGAGTTAGGGTTAGGGTGAGGTTTAGGGTTAGGGTTAGGGTTAGTGTTAGATTTAGGGTTAAGTTGAAGGTGATGGTTAGGCTTAGTGTAAGGATTAGTTTTAGGGTAAGGTTTAGGGTGGGTGTGAGCGTTAGGATTAGGGTTAGGCTTAGTGTTAGGCTGAGCTTGAGGTTTAGGGTTAGCTTGAGAATTAGAGTTAGGGTTAGGGTTTGGGTGAGGTTTAAGGTTAGGGTTAGGGTGAGGGTAAGGATGATGATTAGGGTTAGGATTACGGTTAGGGTGAGGGCTAGGGTGAGGCTGAGGGTTAGGGTTAGTGTTAGATTAAGGTTTAGGGTTAGGGTTAGTGTTAGGGTGAGGGTTAGGTTGAGGGTTAGGTTTACAGTGAGGGTGAGGATTAGGGTTAGTGTGAGGGTTAGGGTTAGGATTAGGGTTAGCATGAGGTTGTGTGCTAGGATTAGGGTTAGGGTTAGGGTTAGGTTTCCGGTTAGGGTTAGTGTTATTGTTAGGGGTATGGTTAGAGTTATGGTGAGGGTGAGGGTGAGGGTTAGGGTTAGGATTAGGGTGAGGTGTAGAGTTAGGGTTAAGATTAGGGTTAGGGTGTGGGTGAGGATTAGGGTTAGATTCAGGTTAGTTGGATGGTTAGGTCGAGGGTTAGGGTTAGGGTTAGTTTTAGGGTTAAGGATAGGGTGAGGGTTAGGGTGAGGTTTAGGGTTATGGTTAGGATTAGTGTTAGGATTGGGGTGAGGGTGAGTTTGAGGGTTATGGTTAGGATTAGGGTTAGCATGAGGGTGTGTGCTAGGATTAGGGGTAGGGTTAGGGTTAGGTTTCGGGTTAGAGTTAGTGTTATTGTTAGTGGTATGGTTAGAGTTATGGTGAGGGTGAGGGTTAGGGTTAGGGTTAGGATTAGGGTTAGGGTGTGGGTGAGGATTAGGGTTAGATTTAAGTTAGTTGGATGGTTAGGTCGAGGGTTAGGGTTAGGGTTAGTTTTAGGGTTAAGGATAGGGTGAGGGTTAGGGTGAGGTTTAGGGTTATGGTTAGGATTAGGGTTAGGATTGGGGTGAGGGTGAGTTTGAGGGTTATGGTTATGGTTAGGTTTAGGTTTAGGGTAAGGCTGAGGGTGAGGGTGGGAGTGAGGTTTACGTTTAAGGTGATGGTTAGGGTTAGGGTTAGTTTGAGTTTAGGATGAGGTTTAGGATTTGGATTAGGGTTAGGGTGAGGGCTAGGGTGAGGGTGAGGTTTAGGGTTAGGGTGATGGTTAGGTTTACGGTTGGGGTGAGGGTTAGGATGAGGTTTAGTGTTAGGGTGAGGGTTAGGGTGAGGATGATGGTAAGGGTAATGGTGAGGTTTCGGCTGAGGGTGAGGGTTAAGATAAGGGTGAGTGTTAGAGTTAGGTATAGGGTTAGGGTAAAGGTTAGGGTTAGGATTAGTGTAAGGGTTAGATTGAGGTTTAGGGTTAGGGTTAGTCTGAGGTATATGGTGAGGATGAGGGTTAGGATTAGGGTAAGGGTGAGGGTTAGGATGAGGGTGAGGATTAGGGTTAGGGTTAGGTTTAGGGTGACTTTTAGGATTAGTGTGAGGATTAGGGTTAGTTTGAGGGTTAGTGTTAGGGTTAGGGTTAGTGTTAGGGTGAGGGTAAGTGTTAGGGTGAGGGTTAGGTTTAGGGTGAGTGTTATGTTTAGGGTGAGGGTTTGGGTTAGGTTTAGGGTTAGGGTTACGGTTACGGTGAGGGTGAGCGTTAGGTTTAGGGTTACAGTGAGGTTTAGTGTTAGTGTTAGGGTAAGAGTAAGGATTAGGTTGAGGGTGAGGTTTAGGTGTACAGTTTTAGTTAAGGTGAGGGTTAGGGTTAGGGTGCAGGTTATCGTCGGGGTGACTGTAAGGGTAAAGTTGACGGTTAGGCTGATTTTGAGGGTTACGGTAAGGGTGAGGGTTAGGGTTAGGGTGAGGGTTAGTGTTAGCGTTAGGCTGAGTTTGAGGGTTAGATTGAGGATTAGTGTTAGGGTTAGTGGGAGGTTTATGGTGGGGATGAGGGTTAGGGTTAGGCTGAAGGCTAGGGTGAGGTTGAGGTTTAGGGTTAGTGTTAGGGTGAGGTTTAGGGTTAGGGTGATGTTTAGGGTTAGTGTTAGGGTTAATGTTAGGATTAGGGTTAGTGTTAGGTTGAGGGTGTTAGGGTGAGTTTTAGGGTTAGGGTGAGGGTTATGGTTAGGGTGAGGATTAGGGTTAGGATAAGTGTAAGGGTGAGGGCTAGGCTAAGGGTTAGGGTGAGGGTTAGGGTTAGGGATAGGGTGAGGTTTAGGATTAGGTTTAGGGTGAGGGTGAGTGTGAGGGTTAGGATTCGGGTTAGCATTAGGCATAGAGTTAGGATGAGGGTTAGGGTGAGGGTTTGGGTGAGGGTGAGGCTGAGGCTGAGGATTAGGGTTAGGTTAAGGTTTAGTGTTAGTGTTAGGGTTAGTGTTAGCGTTACAGTGAGGGTTGGGGTTAGGGTTAGGTTTAGGGTTAGGCTTAGAGTTAGGGACAGGGTTAGAATGAGGATTAGGTTTATGATTAGGGTTAAGGTGAGGGCTAGGGTGAAGTTGAGGATTAGGGTTAGTGTTAGGGTAAGGTTTAGGGTTAGGGTTAGGGTTAGGGTAAGGGTTAGGATGAGGGATAGGGTTATGGTGAGGGTGATGGTTAGGGTTAGGGTGAGGGTTAGGGTTAGGATTAGGGTTAGGGTGAGGTTGAGTGTTAGCTTTATGGTTAGGGTTAGGGTTAGGTTTAGGGTTAGGATTACTGTTATTGTTAGGGTTAGGGTTATAGTTATGGTGAGGGTGAGGGTGAGGGTGAGTGTTAGGGTTAGGGTGAGGTTTAGGGTTAGGATGAGGTTTAGGGTTAGGGTTAGGGTGAGGGTGAGGTTTATGGCTAGATTTAGGTTATTTGGAGGTTTAAGTCGAGAGTTAGGGTTAGGGTAAGTGTTAGGGTTAAGGTTAGATTGAGGGTTAGGTTGTGGTTTAGGGTTAGGTTAGGCTTAGGGTGAGGGTAAGGTTTATGGTTTAGGGTTAGGATTAGGGTTAGGGTGAGGGTGAGTGTGAGGTTTAGGGTTAGGGTTAGGCTAAGGCTTAGGGTTAGGCTGAGGGTGAGTGTGGGGGTGAGGATTAGGGTTAGGGTGATTGTTAGGTTTAGGGTTAGGTTGAGGGTTAGTGTTAGAGTTATGGTTAGAGTTAGGGTTAGGCTGAGGGTGAGGTTTCGGGGTAGAGTTAGGGTTAGGGTGAGGGTTAGGGTTAGAGTGAGGGTTATCGTGGAGGTGACGGTAAGGGTAAAGTTGAGGTTTAGGCTGAGGGTGAGGGTTACAGTAAGGGTGAGGGTAAGGGTTAGGGTGAGGGTTAGTGTTAGTGTTAGGGTGAGGTTGACGGTTAGATTGAGGATTAGTGTTAGGGTTAGTGTGAGGTTTATGGTGAGGATGAGAATTAGGGTTAGTGTGAAGGCTATGGTGAGGGTGAGGGTTAGGTTTAGTGTTAGGGTGAGGGTTAGGTTTAGGGTGATGTTTAGGGTTAGTGTGAGTGTTAGTGTTAAGGTTAGTGTTAGTGTTAGGTTGAGGGTAAGCGTTAATGTGAGGGTTAGAGTTAAGGTGAGGTTTATGGTTAGTGTGAGGGTTAGGGTTAGGATAAGTGTAAGGGTGAGGGCTTGGCTGAGGGTTAGGGTGAGTGTTAGGGTTAGGGATAGGCTTAAGTTTAGGATTAGGTTTAGGTTGAGGGTGAGTGTGAGGGTTAGGATTAGGGTTAAAGTTAGGCTTAGAGTTAAGAGGAGGGTTAGGGTTAGGGTTTGAGTTAGGGTGAGGGTGAGGCTGAGGATTAGGGTTAGGTTTAGTTTTAGGTTTAGGGTTAGTGTTAGTGTTAGGGTTAGTGTTAGTGTTACAGTGAGGGTTGGGCTTAGGGTTAGGGTTAGGGTTAGGCTTAGAGTTAGGGTGATTGTGAGGATGAGAATTAGGTTACAATTAGGGTTAGGGTGAGGGCTAGGGTGAAGGTGAGGTTTAGGGTAAGTGTTAGGCTAAGGTTTAGGGTTAGGGTTAGGGTGAGGGTGATGGTTAGGGTTAGGATTAGGGTTAGGGTTAGGATTAGGGTTAGGGTGAGGTTGAGTGTTAGCATTAGGTTTAGGGTTAGGGTTAAGGTTTGGTTTAGGGTTAGGATTACTGTTATTGTTAGGGTTAGGGTAAGAGTTATGGTGAGGGTGAGGGTGAGGGTGAGTGTTTGGGTTAGGATGAGGTTGAGGTTTAGGGTTAAGTTTAGGAGTAGGATTAGGATTAGTGTAAGTGTGAGTGTGAGGGTTAGGGTTAGGTTTAGGAATAGGCATAGGTTTTTGCTGAGGTTGAGGGTGAGGGTTAGGGTTAGGGTGAGGTTTAGGGTTAGGGATTGGGTGAGTGTGAGGGTTAGGTTTAGGGTTAGGCTGAGGAAGAAGGTGTGTGTTAGGTTTAGGGTTAGTGTTAGGGTGAGGTTTAGGTTTTGGGTTAGGGTTAGAGTTAGGGTTAGGGTGAGGTTGAGGTTTAGGGTTAGAGTTAGGGTTAGGGTGAGGTTTAGGTTGAGGGTTAGGGTAAGGGTTAGTTTTAGGGTTGGGGTTGGGGTCAGAGTTAGGGGGAGTGTTAGGGTTAGACTTAGGTTTAGGGACAGGATTATGGTTAGAGTGAGCGCGAGTGTGTGTGTGGGAGGTTTAAGTTTAGGGTTAGGATGAGGGTTAGGCTAAGGGTGAGGTTGAGGGTGAGGGTTAGGGTTAGGGGGAGTGTTAGTGTGAGGGTTAGGTTTAGGGTAAGGGCTAGGTTGAGTGTGAGGGTGAAGTTTAATGTTAGGCTTAGGGTTAGAGTTAGGGTGAGGGTGAGGTTTAGGGTTAGTGTTAGGGTTAGGGGGAGGGTTAGCGTTAGGGTTATTGTTAGGTTTAGGGTTTGGTTTAGGGTGAGGGTTAGGGTGAGGGTGAGGGTTAGGATTAGGATTAGGGTTAGGGTTAGGCTGAGGTTGAGGATGAGGGTGAGGGTTAGGGTTAGGGTGAAGGCTAGGGTGAGGTTGAGGGTTAGGGTTAGTGTTAGGGTGAGTGTTAGGGTTAGGGTGACGTTTAGGGTTAGTGTGAGAGTTAGTGTTAGGGTTAGGCTTAGTAATAGTGTGAGGGTAAGTGTTAGGGTGAGGGTTAGGGTTAGGGTGAGGTTTATGGTTATGGTGAGGGTAAGGGTTAGGATAAGTGTAAGTTTGAGGGCTAGCCTGAGGGTTAGGGTGAGGTTTAGGGTTACTTATAGGGTTAGGTTTAGGATTATCGTTAGGGTTAGAGTGAGTGTGAGGGTTAGGATTAGGGTTAGGGTTAATCTTACTGTTAGGATGTGGGTTAGGGTTACCGTTTCTATTAGGGTGAGGGTGAGGCTGAGGATTAGGATTAGGGCGACCCTGAAGTCACCTCCTCTAGATCCCTGACACCTTTAGCACTAAATTCCCTACAAAAGGTTGAGGCAGCTTTGTCTAGGGCTCAACTTTCACGGGTTGATTTAAAATTACCTATTGATTTATGTATATTAAAAACAAAAAATTATCCCACGGGGGTTCTTTGGCAAAATGGCCCCTTATTGTGGCTCCACGGCAATTCTGTGGGAGCAAAAACTGTTCAATATTTTCCTGAATTAGTGGCTAAACAGGCAATTTTGGGTATAAAGTATTGTTTAATGCATTTTGCAAAAATTCCAGATAAATTAATTATTCCATACACCCGTGAGCAAGTTGAAATTTTAGCAGCCACAATGGATATGTGGGCAATTCTTGTTTGCTCATTTCCAAATGTAATTGATAATCATTATCCTAAGCATCCTCTGCTTGCCATAGTTAACAAAAATTTAGTGTATTTTCCTGTTGTCACTTCAAAGGAGCCCTTGGTTGATGCTCTGACCATCTTTACGGATGGATCAAAATCTGGACAAGGTGCCTTTTTTGTTCAAGGACACAAACAGCCGGTAGTTTTTAATTTTCGGCCGAATGTCCCACAGGCTGTTGAATGTTTAATTGTGCTTGAAGTTTTTAAAAGATTTGACCAACCTTTTAATTTATTTTCTGATTCATTATATGTTGTAAATGCCGTTGCTTCTCTTGAAGTTGCTGCTTCAATTAAGCAGGCCAGTACAATTTCTAATGTTTTGTTACAGATTCAATCCCTTATCTTAAACAGAAAACATCCTTTTTATATTGGACATATTCGTGCCCACTCTATGTTGCCGGGCCCGATGGCAAAGTGTAATGATTTGGTGGACCAGGCAACTCGGGCTATGGCTCTGGTTGCTGCTGATCCTGTAGAATTGGCAAAAGACTTTCATAGATTGTATCATGTACCTGCTAATACCCTTAGGAAAAGATATAATTTGTCCAGGCATGTGGCAAGAGATATTGTTAAAGCCTGTAAATCTTGTGTTACCTTTCTTCATCCTCCCCATGTGGGGGTAAACCCCAGGGGGTTGAGACCAAATGCCCTATGGCAAATGGATGTTACTCATCTGACGGAATTGGGTAAGTTGAAATATTTACATGTGTCTGTGGACACCTTTTCCGGTGTCATTCATGCCACACCTTTGGCAGGAGAAAAGGTGTCTCACGTCAGAATACACTGCTTAGAAGCTTGGGCAGCTTGGGGAAAGCCCCTTAGACTCAAGACGGATAATGGCCCTGCTTATACTTCCCATGGTTTTCGCGCCTTTTGCGCACAAATGCAGGTTGCCCACACCACCGGATTGCCCTACAATCCTCAAGGACAAGGTATAGTGGAAAGAGCTAATAGAAGCATAAAAGAAATGCTTCAAAAACAAAAAGGGGGAGTTGCTGAGTCCGCATCCCCCAGGGAAAGACTTTCTCTTGCGCTCTTTACCCTTAATTTTTTAATTCTAAATGACAACGATCAGTCTGCCGCAGATCGGCATATGACAAGAGACTCCATGGATACTAAAGACATGGTTATGTGGAAGGATGTTATTAATAATAAATGGTATGGACCGGATCCGGTAATAACGAGATCCAGGGGAGCTGTTTGTGTTTTTCCACAGAGTCAAGAAGTACCTCACTGGGTGCCAACGAGACTGACCAGGCCAGTGGAGACTGCAGAAGAACCCCATCTTGAAGATGCCATCCACTCGTCTCCTGATACAGCTGATCTTCCTGCTGTTAGCAACAGTGCTAATAGCAATCCCTGTGTTAGCTAAACCGATGATGCTGTGGGCTGTCACAATTTACTGACTGGATTGCCTCTGCGGTGTCCTTTGTCAAAGAGCGGGTGGGAGTCGGAATGTTTTTAGCCTGCTGCTTGGGAGGATGCGTGGTCTGCCTATGGTTGGTCTGTCGCCTTCGAGCCCAAACCAGAAGGGACAAGGTTGTTATCTCACAAGCATTAGCCGCTTTGGAGAGTGGATCCTCACCCCAGATCTGGCTGTCGGCCCTAAGAGGCAGTTAAGCCTTACCATCCTGCATAGCCTTAGCACCCCGAGGGATCAGGGGATCCCATTGCACCGGGACAGGTATGCAATTTGCAATTTGGGACAGGGTGCCAGGCAAGTGCACTGCACTTGAGGGTACCATCTCCTCAAGAAGAGCATGCTGGGTTGCAAGTGGGTTGATGCCCAAGATCCCACCTCTGCAAAAAAGGCATCGGACGGGCCTGGTCATCACTGGGGAAGGCGCGCCCCTCAGGCGAAGGCCAGTGCAAGGTCCTCTCATTAATGTCTTAGACAGAGGCCCAACCTCTACTCTTACCTGTTGCCATAAAACAAAGAAGGGGGAACTGTAGGGAGCCGAGGCGAGACTCCGCCCACTCCCTTGCAGTTTTGAGGATTACCACTCCAGACGGTGCTTGGCGGGACGCCTGGGCTGTGCGCGTGCGCGAGCCCGGTAGTGTCCCCAGCCAATCCCATGACACCTGGTGACGGTAAAAGGCAGGCGACCAACAATAGAAAAGACCCGTGTTCGAATTCCCTATATAAGCGGCTGTATTACGGGTGCACGCTCTCTCGCGCCCAAGCTCTCCTACAACTAAAAGGCTCTCCAATAAAGCGTGATCTGAGAAGACTCCTGGAGTGGTGGTCGTTTTTCCTCGCTGGTCGAGTAGACGGTCGTTACAAGGTTGAGGGTTTGGTTTAGGATTAGGGTTAGCTTGAGGGTGAGTGTTAGGATTAGGGTTAGGGTTAGGATTAGGTTAGGCTAGAGTGAGGGTGAGGTTTAGGTTTAGGGTCAGGGTTAGTGTCAGGGTATGGATTGGGGTTAGGGTGAGGGTGAGGGTTAGGGTTAGGGTGAGTGTTAGTGTTAGGGTTAGGGTGAGAGTTAGGGTTCGGTTATGTTTAGGGTTAGGGTGAGGGTTAGGGTTAGGGTTACAGTGAGCATGAGGTTTAGGGTTATGTTGAGGATTAGACTTAGGGTTAGGGCTAGGGTGAGGGTTAAGGTTACTGTTAGGGTGAGGGTAAGGATGAGGATTAGGTTTAGGATTAGGGTTAGGGTGAGGGCTAGGCTGAGGGTGAGGGTTAGGGTTAGTGTTAGATTAAGGTTTAGGGTTATGGTTTGGGTTAGGGTGAGGATTAGGTTGAGGGTTAGGGTTATAGTGAGGGTGAGGATTAGGGTTAGGATTAGGGTTAGGGTTAGGATTAGGGTTAGTTTGAGTGTGAGTGTTAGCATTAGGGTTAGGGATAGGGTTAGGTTTAGGGTTAGGATTAGGGTTAGCATGAGAGGGAGTGTTAGGATTACAGTTAAGGTTAGGATTAGGATTAGGATTAGTGTTATTGTTAGGTTTAGATTTTGAGTTATGGTGAGGGGGAGAGTGAGGGTGAGGTTTAGGGTTAGGTTTAGGGTGAGGTTTAGGGTTAGGGTTAGGATTAGAGTTAGGGTGAGGGTGAGGATGAGGGTTATTGTTAGGGTGAGGGTTAGGGTTAGGGTTAGGGGCAGGGTTAGGATGAGGGTTAGGGTAAGGATTAGGGTTAGGGTGATGGCTAGTGTGAGGGTGAGGTTTAGGGTTAGGGTTAGGGTTAGGGTGAGGGTGAGGTTTAGGGTTAGAATTAGGGTTAAGCTGAGGCTGAGGGTGAGGGTTAGGTTTAGGTTTAGGATTAGGATTAGGGTAAGGGTTAGGGTGAGTGTGAGGTTAGGTTTAGGATTAGGGTTAGGCTTAGGGTTACACTGAGGATGAGGGTGAGGGTGAGGTTTAGGGTTAGGATTAGGGTTATGGTGAGGTGTGTGTGTTAGAGTTAGGTTTAGGGTTAGGCTTAGGGTTAGGCTGATGTTGATGTTGAGGGTAAGGGTTAGGGTTAGGGTGAGGGTTATGGTAAGGGTTGGGGGAGGGTTAGGATGAGGTTTAGTGTTAGGATTAAGGTTATGGTGAGGGCTAGAGTGAGGGTGAGGTTTAGGTTTAGGGTCAGGGTGAGGTTTAGTGTTAGAGTTAGTGTTAGGGTGAGGCTGACGGTGAAGGTTATGGTTAGGATTAATGGTAGGGTTATGCTTAAGCTGAGGTTTAGGTTGAGGGTTAGGATTAGGGTTAGGAGTAGGGAAAGGCTTAGGGTTAGGCTGAGGTTGAGGGTGAGGGTTAGGGTTAGAGTGAGGTTTAGGGTTAGGGTTAGGGTAAGTGTGAGGGTTAGGGTTAGGCTTAAGCTTAGGATTATGCTGAGGGTGAGAGTGAGGTTTAGTGTTAGGATTAGTGTTAGTTTTATGGGGAGGGTTAGGATGAGGGTTAGGTTTAGGTTGAGGGTGAATGTGTGTGTTAGGCTTACATTTAAGATTATGCTTAGGGTTAGGCTGAAGGTGAGCTTGAGGCTGAGGTTTAGTTTTAGGGTGAGGGTTAGGATAAGGTTTAGGGGGAGGGTTAGGAAAAGGGATAGGGTTAGGATTAGGGTTGGGTGAGGCTAGGGTGAGAATGAGGTTTAGGGTTAGGGTTAGCTTGAGGGTTCGGATTATGGTATGTGTGAGAGTTAGTGTTCGGGTTAAGTTTAGGGTTAGGTTGAGGGTTAAGGTAAGGGTTACGGTGAGTGTGGGGGCTAAGGTTAGGTTGAGGGTGAGGGTTCGGATTAGGGTTAGGGTTAGGGTTATGGTTAGTGTTAGGGTGAGGGTTAGGATGAGGGTTAGGGTTAGGATTAGTGTTAGGGTGAGGGCTAGGGTGAGGGTGCGTTTTAGGGTTAGGTTTAGGGTTAGGGTGAGTTTTAGGGTTAGTGTTAGATTTAGGGTTAGGCTGAGGGTTAAGTTGAGGGTAAGGGTTAGGGTAAGTTTAGGATTAAGGTTAGGGTAAGGGTTAGGGTGAGTGTGAGCATTAGCGCTAGGGTTAGGGTTTCGCTTAGGATTAGGCTGAGGGTGATGGTGAGGATGAGAGTTAGGGTTAGTGTTAGATTAAGGTTTAGGGTTAGGGTTAGGGTTAGGGTGAGAGTCAGTGTACTGTTATGTTTTGGGTTAGGGTGAGTGTTAGGGTTAGGGTTAAGGTGAGCATGAGGTTTAGGGTTACGTTGAGGATTAGGCTTAGGGTTAGGGCTAGGGTGAGGGTTAAGTTTAGGTTAGGGTGAGGGTAAGGATGAGGACTAGGGTTAGGATTAGGTTTAGGGTGTGGCCTAGGGTGAGGGTGAGGGTTAGGGTTAGTGTTAGATTAAGGTTTAGGGTTAGAGGTATTGGGTGAGTGTTAGGGTATGGCTAGGTTTAGGGTTAGGGTGAGGGTTACGGTGAGCATGAGGTTTAGGGTTACGTTGAGGATTCGGCTTAGGTTTAGGGCTAGGGTGAGGGTTAAGGTTAGGGTTAGGGTGAGGGTAAGGATGAGGATTAGGGTTAGGATTAGGGTTAGGGTGAGGGCTAAGGAGAGGGTGAGGGTTAGGGTTACTGTTAGATTAAGGTTTAGGGTTAGGGTTAGGGTAAGTGTTAGGTTGAGGGTAGGTTTACAGTAAGGGTGAGGATTCGGGTTAGGTGAGGGTTAGGGTTAGGATTAGGGTTAGCATGAGGGTGAGTGTTAGGATTACAGTTAGGGTTAGGGTTCGGGTTAGGTTTATGGTTAGGATTAGTGTTATTGTTAGGGTTAGGGTTAGAGTAATTGGAAGGGTGAGGGTGAGCTTGAGGGTTAGGTGAAGTTTACGGTTTGGGTTAGGATTAGGGTTAGTGTGATGGGTGAGGTTTAGGGTTAGATTTAGGGTTAGTTGGAGAGTTAGGTCGAGGTTTAGGGTTAGGATTAGTTTTAGGGTTAAGGTTAGGGTGAGGGTTAGGTTGAGGTTTAGGGTTATGGTTAGGGTTAGGGTTAGGATCAGGATGAGGGTGAGGGTGAGTGTGAGGGTTAAGATTAGGGTTAGCCTTAGGCTTAGGGTTAGGCTGAGGGTGAGGGTGGGGGTGAAGATTAAGTTTAGGGTGATGGTTAGGTTTGGGGATAGGGTGAGTGTTAGGATGAGGGTTAGGATTAGGATTAGGGTTAGGGTGAGGGCTAGGGGGAGGGCTAGGGTAAGGATTAAGCTTAGGCTTAGGGTTATGCTGAGCAAGTGGTTGAGGGTGAGAGTTAGGGTGAGGTTGATGGTTAGGTTTACGGTTATGGTGAAGGTTAGGATGAGGTTTAGGGTTAGGGTGAAGGTTAGGGTGAGGATGATGGTAAGGATAAGGTGAGGTTTAGTCTGAGGGTGAGGGTTAAGATAAGGGTGAGGGTTAGGTTTTAGTTTAGGGTTATGGTAGGGGTTAGGGTTAGGGTTAGGTTGAGGGTTAGATTGAGTATTAGGGTTAGGGTTAGTGTAGGCTAGGGTGAGGGTGAGGTTTACAGTTTGGTTTAGGGTGAGGTTTAGGGTTAGGATTAGGTTTAGGGTTGGGGTGAGGGTGAGGTTTAGGGTTAGAGTAAGGTTTAGGGGGATGGTTAGGGTGAGGTTTATGGTTATTGTTATTTTTAGGTTTATGGGATGGTGAGGGTTAGGTTGAGGTTTAGGGAGAGGGTTAGGTTTAGTATTAGGGTTAGGGTGAGGGTGAGGGTGACCATTAGGGTGAGGGCTAGGCTTAGGCTTAGGCTTAGGCTGAGGGTGAGGGTGGGGGTGAGAATTAGGGTTAGGGTGATGGTTTGGGTTAGGGTTAGTGTTATTTTAGGGTTAGGGTTAGAGTTTCGGTGAGGGTGAGGGTGCCGGTGAGGCTTAGGGTTCGGATTAGGGTGTGGTTTATGGTTAGGGTTAGTGTTAGTGTTAGGGTGAGGTTTAGGGTTAGATACAGGGTTAGGGTAAGGGTTAGGGTTAGGGTTAGGGATAGGGTTAGTGTTAGAATTATGGTGAGAGTGAGGGTTAGGTTGAGGTTTAGGGTTAGGGTTATGGTGAGGGTTAGTGTGAGGGTTAGTGTTAGGGTTAGGGCTATTGTTAGGGTGAGGGTAAGTTTTAGGGTGAGTGTTTGGGTTAGGGTGAGGGTTACGGTTATGGTGAGTGTTAGGATTAGCGTTAGGGTTATTTTTAGGGTTAGGTGTAGGGTTTTGGTTACAGTGAGGGTGAGTTATAGGGTTAGTGTTACGGTGAGGTTTAGGGTTTGGGTTAGGGTTAGAATGAGGGTTAGGATGAAGGTGAGGTTTGCTGTTAGAGTTAGGGTGATGGTGAGGGTTAAGGTTAGGATTTGGGTTAGGGTGAGGGTGAGTGTGTGTGTTAGGGTTAGGTTTAGTTTTCGGCTAAGAGTTAAGCAAAGGGTGAGGTTGAGGGTGAAGTTTAGGGTTAGGATTAGGGTTAGTGTGAGAGTGAGGGCGACGGTTTGGTTTAGTGTTAGGGTGAGGGTTAGGGTGTGTGTTAGGATTAGAGTTAGGGTTATGGTGAACGATAGGGTTAGGGTTAGGTTGAGGGTTTGGGTTAGGGTAAGATTTAGGGTTCGGTTAAGTTCAGGGTTAGGGTGAGGGTTTGGGTTAGGGTTATGGTGAGCATTAGGGTTAGGGTTAGGTTGAGGGTTTGAGTTAGGTTAAGGATGAGGGTTAGTTTTAGGGTTAGGGTGAGGGTTAGGATGAGGACTAGGGTTACGGTTAGTGTTAGGGTGAGGGATAGGGATAGGGTGAGAACTAGGGTTTGTGTTAGGTTAAGGTTGAGGTTAAGGGATAGGCTTAAGGTGAGGGTTATTATGAGGGTTAGGGTTACGGTGAGGGTGAGGGTTAGGGTTAAGGTGAGGGTTAGGGTTAGGATTAGGGTTAGGGTTAGGGTGAGGGTGAGGTTTACGGTTAGATTTAGGGTTAGGGTGGAGCTGAGGGTGAGTGTTAGGGTTCCAGTTAGTGTTAGGTTTAGGATTAGTGAAAGGGTCAGGGTTAGAGTGAAGGTAAGTGTAAGGGTTAGGGTTAGGGTGAGGATTAGGGTTAAGGTTAGGGGGAGGGTTAGGATGAGGGTTAGTATTAGGATTAGGGTTAGGGTGAGGCTAGGGTGAGGGTGAGGTTTAGGGTTAAGGTTAGGGCGAGCTTTAGGGTTAGGATTAGTGTTAGGGTTAGGGTAAGGGTTAGGGTGAGTGTGAGAGTTAGGGTTAGGGTTAGGGTTAGGATCAAGCTGAGCTTGAGCTTTAGGGTTACGTTAAGGATTAGGGTTAGGGTTAGGGCTAGGGTGAAGTTTAAGTTTAGGGTTAGGGTGAGGGTAAGGATGAGGATTAGGGTTAGGATTAGGGTTATGGTGAGGGCTAGCATGAGGTTGAGGGTTGGGTTACTGTTAGATTAAGGTTTAGGTTTAGGGTTAGGGTTAGGGTGAGGGTTAGGTTGAGGGTTAGGGTTACGGTGAGGGTGATGATTAGGGTTAGGGTGAGGGTTTGGTTTAGGATTAGGGTTAGCATGAGGGTGAGTGTTAGCATTAGCATTAGGGTTAGGGTTAGGGTTAGGTTTCGGGTTAGGATTAGTGTTATTGTTAGGGTTAGGGTTAGAGTTATGGTGAGGGTAAGTGTGAGGGTGAGGTTTACGGTTAGGGTGAGGTTTAGGTTGAGGGTTAAGATTAGGGTTAGTTTCAGGGTGAGGGTTAGGTTTATGGTGAGGGTTAGGGTAAGGGTTAGGGTGAGAGTTAGTGTTCGATTATGTTTAGGGATAGGGTGAGGGTTAGGGTTAAGGTTACGTTGAACATGAGGTTTAGGGTTATGTTGAGGATTAGGGTTAGAGTTAGGGCTAGGGTGAGGGTTTAGGTTAGGGTTAGGGTGAGGGTAAGGATGAGGATTAGGGTTAGGGTTAGAGTTAGATTAAAGTTTAGGGTTAGGGTTGCGGTTAGGGTGAGGGTTAGGTTGAGTGTTAGGGTTTCGGTGAGAGTGAGGATTATGGATAGTGTGAGGGTTAGGGTTAGGATTAGGGTTAGCATGAGAGTGAGTGTTTGGATTAGGGTTAGGGTTTGGGTTAGGTTTAGGGTTAGGATTATTGTTATTGTTAGGGTTAGGGTTAGAGTTGTGGTGAGGGTGACGGTGAGGGTTAGGCTTACGGATAGGGTTAGGGGGAGGTTTAGGATTAGGTTTAGGATTAGGGTTAGGGTGAGGGTGTGGTTTAGGGTTAGATTTAGGGTTATAGGAGGGTTAGGTCGAGGGTTAAGTTTAGGGTTAGTTTTAGGGTTAAGGTTAGGGAGAAGGTTAGGTTGAGGTTTAGGGTTATGGTTAAGGTTAGGGTTAGGATTAGGATGAGGGTGAAGGTGAGTGTGAGGGTTAGGGTTAGGGTTAGTCTTAGGCTTAAGGTTAGGCTGAGTGTGAGGGTGGAGGTGAAGATTAGGTTTAGGGTGATGTTTAGTATTAGGGCTAGGATGAGTTTTAAGATGAGGGTTTGGATTACTATTATGATTAGGGCGAGGTCTAGGGTTAGGGTGAGGGTTAGGGTAAGGTTTAGGCTTAGGCTTAGGGTTAGGCTGAGCATGAGGTTGAGGATGAGGTTTAGGGTTAGGGTGATGGTTAGGTTTACGGTTAGGGTGAGGGTTGGGATGAAGTTTAGGGTTAGGGTGAGAGTTAGGGTGAGGATGATGGTTAGGGTAAGGGTGATGTTTACGTTGAGGTTGAGTGTTAATGTAAGGGTGAGGGTTAGGGTAAAGTTTAGGGTTAGGGGTAGGGTTAAGGTTAGGGTTAGGGTGAGGGTTAGGGTTAGGATTAGGGTTAGGGTGAGGTTGAGTGTTAGCATTAGGGTAAGGGTTAGGGTTAGGGTTAGGATTAGTGTTCTTGTTAGGGTTAGGGTTAGAGTTATGGTGACGGTGAGGGTTAGGGTTAGTGTTAGGGTTAAGGTTAGGGTGAGGATTAGGTTGAGGTTTAGGGTTAGGGTTAGGTTTAGGGTTAGGATTAGGGTTAGGGTGAGCGTGAGTGTGAGTTTTAGGGTTAGGGTTAGGCTGAGGGTGAGGGTGGGGGTGAGGATTAGGGTTAGGTTGATGTTTAGGGTTAGGGTTATAGTGAAGGATAGTGTTAGGGTTAGGGTTACAGTTAGGATTAGGGTGACGATGAGGTTTAGGGGTAGAGTTAGGGTTAGGGTGAGGGTTAGCATTAGAGTGAGGGTTAGGGTGGCGTTGACGGTAAGGATAAAGATGAGGGTTAGGCTGAAGTTGAGGGTTAGAGTAAGGGTGAGGGTTAGGGTTAGGGTGAGGGTTAGGGTGAGGGTTCAGGTGATGGTGAGGGTTAGATTGAGGATTAGTGTTAAGGTTAGTGTGAAGTTTAGGGTGAGGATGAGGGTTAGGATTAGGGTGAGGGCTTGGAGAGCGTCAGGTTTAGGGTTAGTGTTAGGGTGAGGTTTAGGGTTAGGATGATGGTTAGTGTTAGTGTGAGGGTTAGTGTTAGGGTTAGGGTTAGTGTTAGGGTGAGGGTAAGTGTTAGGGTGAGGGTTAGGGTTAGGGTGAGTTTTATGTTTAGGGTGAGGGTTACAGTTAGGGTTAGGATTATTGTTATCTTTAGGGTTAGGGTTTCGGTTATGGTGAGCATGAAGATTACATTTAGGGCAAGGATGAGTTTTAGAGATAGGGTTATGGTTAGGGTTAGGGTCAGGTTGAGGTTTAGTGTTAGAGTTACAGTTTGGGTGAGGCTGAGGGTGAGGGTTAGGGTTAGGATTAATGTTAGGGATAGGCTTAAGGTGAGGGTTAAGTTGAGGGTGAGGGTTAGAGTTAGGGTTAGGAGTAGGATTTGGGTTACTGTTAGGGTGAGTGTGAAGGTTAGGGTTAGGGTTAGGGATAGGCTTAGGGTTAGGCTGAGGTTGAGTGTAAGGTTTAGGGTTAGGGTTAGGGTTAGGATGAGTGTGAGGGTTATTGTTAGGATTAGGGTTAGGGTGAGGGTGAATGTGTGTGTTAGTTTTAGGGTTAGGGTTAGGGTTAGGTTTAGGCTGAGTGTGAGGTTTAGTGTTAAGGTGAGGTTTAGGGTTAGGTTTAGGTTGAGGTTTGAGGTTTGGTTTAGGGTTACAGTTAGGTTTATGGTGAGGGTGAGGTTTAGGGTTAGGCTGAGGGTGAGGGTGGGTTTGAAGATTAGAGTTAGGTTTAGGATTAGGCTTAGGGTTAGGGATATTGTTAGTGTTATGTTTAGGGTTAAGTTTGTGGTGAGGGTGAGGCTGAGGTTGCAGGTGAGGGTGAGGGTTAGGGTTAGAGTTAGGGTGAGGTTTAGGGTGAGGGAGATGTTTAGGGTTAGAGTTAGGGTTAGGGTGATGGTTAGGTTGAGGTTTATGGTTAGTGTTAGTGTTAGAGGTAGGGTTAGCGTGAGAGTTAGGGGGAGGTTTAGGGTTAGGGTTAGGGTGAAGGATAGGATTAGGGTTAGGGTGCAGGTGAGTGTGTGTTTTAGGGTCAGGTTTAGGGTTAGGCTTAGGGTTAGGTTGATGGTGAGGTTGAGGGTGAGGGTTAGGGTTCGGTTTGGGGTGAGGGTTAGGGTTAGGGTTAGGGGTAGGTTGAGGGTTAGGATGAGGTTTATGGTTAGGATTTGGATAAGGCTGAGGCCTAGGCTGAGGGTTAGGTTGAGGGTTAGGGTTAGAGATAGGGTTAGGTTTAGGATTAAGGTTAAGGTGAGGTTGAGTGTGAGGGTTAGTGTTAAGGTTAGGGTTAGGCTTATAGTTAGTGTGAGGGTTAGGGTTAGGTTTTGGTTTAGCGTGAGGGTGAGGCTGAGGAATAGGTTTAGGGTTAGGATTAGGGTTAGGGTTAGTGTTAGGGTTAGGGTTAGTGTTAGGGTTAGGAATAGGATTAGGGTTAGGGTTAGACTTAGGGTTAGGCTGAGGGTGAGGGTGGGTGTGATGATTAGAGTTAGGGTTAGGGTTAGGCTTAGGGTTACGGTTATTGTTAGTGTTATGGTTAGGGTTAAGTTTGTGGTGAGGGTGAGGCTGAGGGTGAGGGTTATGTTTATGGATAGGGTTAGGGTTACGGTTACTGTTAGGGTTATTATTATTGTTAGGGTTAGAGTTAGATTTACGGTGAGGGTGAGGATGCGGGTGAGGGTTAGGTTTAGGGTTAGGGTGGGGTTTATGGTTAGGGTTAGGATTAGGGTTCAGGTGAGGTTGATGTTTAGGGTTAGATTTAGGGTTAGTGTTAGTGTGAGGGTTAGTGTTAGCGTTAGGGTTAGTGTTACAGTGAGGGTAAGGCTTAGGGTGAGGGTTTGGGTTAAGGTGACGTTTATGTTTAGGGTGAGTTTTAGCATTAGGGTTAGGGTTGTTGTTAGGTTTCGGTTTAAGGTTACTGTTATGGTGCAGGTGAGGGTGAGGTTTAGGGTTAGGGTTAGGGTGAGGTTTAGGGTGAGGGTGAGGTTTAGGGTTAGAGTTAGGGTTAGGGTAAGGGTTAGGTTGAGGGTTAGGGTTAGGGTTAGGGTTAGGGTGAGATTAGGGCTAGGTTTAGGGTTAGGGTTAGGGTGAGGGTTAGGATTAGGTTTAGCATGCGGGTGAGTGTGTGTGTTAGGGTTAGGTTTAGGGTTAAGCTTAGGATTAGTCTGAAGGTGAGGTTGAGGGTGAGGGTTAGGATTAGGGTTAGGGTGAGGGTGAGGTTGAGGTTAAGGGTTAAGTTTAGGGTGATGGTGAGTGTTAGGGTTAGGGTTATAGTTAGGGTGAGGGGTAGGGTGAGGGGTAGGGTTAGAGTTAAGTTTAGAGTTAGTGTGAGGGTTAGGGTGAGGATAAGGTAAGGGTGAGGGTAGGGTGAGGGTGAGGGTTAGGGTTACTCTTAGTGTGAGGGTTAGGTTTACGGTTATGGTGAGGGTTAGGGTTAGGCTTATGTTTAGGGTGAGGGTGGGCGTTAGAGTGAGGATGAGTGTTCTGGAGAGTGTGACGGTTAGGGTTTCGTTGAGGGTTAGGGTTAGGGTGAGGTTTAGTGTTAGGGTTAGGGTTAGGTTTAGGGTGAGGGTGAGGTTTGGGGTTAGAGGTAGGGTTAGGGGGACTCTTAGGGTGACGTTTAGGGTTAGGGTTAGTGTTAGGGTTATGGTTAGGGTGAGGATGAGGTTGAGGTTTAGGGTTAGGGTTAGTGTCAGAGTTAGGGTTAGGGTGAGGGTTAGGGTGAGTGTGAGGGTTAGGCCAAGGTTTAGGTTTATGATTAGGGTAAGGGTTAGGGTGAGTGTGAGGGTTAGGGTTAGGGTTAGGCTTAGTCTTAGGGTTAGGCTGAGGGTGAAGCTGAGGGTGAGGGTTAGTGTCAGGGATAGGGTTAGGATTAGGGTTAGGATTAGGGTTAGCTTGAGGGCTTGGGTGAGGGTGAGGGTTAGGGTTAGTGTTATGGTAAGGTTTAGGATTAGGGTTAGGGTTAGGGTGAGGGTTAGGATGAGGGTTAGGTTTACAGTGAGGATGAGGTTAGGTTTAGGTTTAGGATTAGTGTTATTGTTACGGTTAGCGTTAGAGTTATGGTGAGGGTGAGTGTGAGGGTGAGGTATAGGGTTAGGTTTAGGGTGAGGATTAGGGTTAGGGCTAGGATTAGGGTTAGGACGACGATGAGGTTTAGGGTTAGATTTAGGGTTAGGTGGAGGGTTAATGTTAGGGTTAGTGTTCATTTTAAGGTTAGGGTGAGGGTTAGGTTGAGGTTTAGGGTCAGGGTTAGGGTTAGGATTAAGTTTAAGGTGAGGGTGAGGGTCAGGGTCAGGGTTAGGCTTAGGCTTAAGGATAGGCTCAGGGTGAGGGTGGGGGTGAGGATTAGGGTTAGTGTTATGGTTATGGTTAGGTTTAGGGGGAGAGTTAGGATGAGGGTTAGGGTTAGGATTAGGGTTAGGTTAAGGGCTAGGGTGAGGTTTAGGGTTAGGGTTAGGGTTAGGATTAATTTTAGGTTTGGGCTTAAGGTGAGTGTTATGGTGAGGGTGAGGGTTAAGTTAGGGTTAGGGTTAGGATTAGGGTTAGTGTTAGGGTGAGTGTGAGGGTTAGGGTTAGGGTTAGGCTTAGGGTTAGGTTGAGGGCTAGGGTGAGGGGGAGGTTTAGGGTTAGTGTTTGGATGAGGTTTAGGGTTAGGGTTAGGGTTTGGGTGAGGGTTAGGATTATGGTTATTGTTAGGGTTAGTGTGAGGGTTAGGGTTAGGCTTAGGCTTAGGTTTAGGCTGAGCGTGAGGGTGATGGTGAGGGTTAGGTTTAGGTTGAGGGTTAGGGTTAGGGTTAGCGTTAGAGCTAGGGTTCGGTTTAAGTTTAGGGTTAGCGTGAGGGTTAGGGTAAGGGTTACAGTGAGGTTGTGGTTTAGGTTTAGGTTGAGGGTTAGGGTTAGGTTTAGAGTTAGGGTGAAGGTGATGGTGAGTGTTAGGGTTAGTGTTAGGGTGAGGGTTAGGATGAGGGTTAGGGTTAGGATTAGGATTAGTGTGAGGGCTAGGGTGAGGTTGAGGTTTAGGGTTAGGGTTAGGGTGAGGTTTAGGGTTAGGGTTAGGGTTAGTGTTAGGGTTTGTGTTATGTTTCGGGTTAGCTTGAGGTTTAGGGTTAGGGTTACGGTCAGCCTGAGGGTTAAGGTTAGGGTTAGAGTGAGGTTTTGGATGATTATTAGGGTTAGGATTAGGGTTAGGTTGAGGGCTAGGGTGAGGGTGAGGGTTAGGGTTAGTGTTTGGATGAGGTTTAGGTTTAGGGTTAGGGTTTGGGTGAGGGTTAGGATGTGGGTTAGAGTTACGGTGAGGGTGAGGGTTTGGGTTAGGTTGAGGGTTAGGGTTAGGATTTGGGTTAGGGTGAGGCGTTAGTTTTAGGGTTAGATTTACGGTTAGGGGGAGGGTTAGGTTGAGGTTTAGGCTTAGGGTTATGGTTAGTGTTAGGGTTAAGGTTAGGGTGAGGGTGAGTGTGAGGGTTAGGGTTAGGGTTAGGATTAGGCTTACGGTTAGGCTCAGGGTGAGGTTGGGGGTGAGTATTAGGGTTAGGGTTATGGTTAGGGTTATGGTTAGGATGAGGGTTAGGTTTAGGGTTAGGTTGAGGGTGAGGTTTAGGGGTAGAGTTAGGGTTAGAATCAGGGTTTGGGTCAGGCTGAGGGTTAGGGTGGGGGTGATGGTAATGGTAAAGTTGAGGTTAAGGATGAAGGTGAGGATTAAGGTAAGGGTTAGTGTTAGGGTGATGGTTAGGGTTAGGGTTAGGGTGAGGGTGAGGTTTAGACTGAGGATTAGTGTTAGGGTTATCGTGAGGTTTAGGGTGAGTATGAGTTTTAGGGTTAGGGATAGGGATAGGGTGAGGTTGAGGTTTAGGGTTAGTTTTAGGGTGAGGTTTAGGGTTAGGGTGATGGTTAGGGTTAGTGTTAGGGTGAGGTTTAGGTTTAGGGTTAAGGTTAGGGTGAGGGCTAGGGTGAGGGTGAGGGTTAGGATTAGGGTGATGGTTAGGTTTATGGTTAGGGTGAGTGTTAAGATGAGGCTTAGGTTTAGGGTGAGGGTTAGGTTGAGGATGATGGTAAGAGTAAATGTGAGGTTTAGGCTGAGGGTGAGGGTTAAGATAAGGGTGAGAGTTAGGATTAGGTTTAGTGTGAGGGCTAGATTGAGGGTTAGGCTGAGTTTTAAGCTTAGGGATAGGGTTAGGTTTAGGATTTGGGTTAGGGTGAGTGAGTGTGAGCATTAGGGTTAGTGTTAGGGTTAGGCTTAGGGATAAGGGAGGGTTAGGGTTAGGGTTTGTGTTAGAGTGAGGGTGAGGGTGAGGATTAGGGTTAGGTTTAGGGTTTGGTTTAGGGTTAGGGTTAGTGTTAGGGTTTGGGTTAGGGTTAGGGTTACGGTGAGGGTTAGGGTTAGTGTTAGGGTTAAGCTGAGGGTGATGGTGGGGGTGAGGATTAGGGTTAAGATTAGTGTTATTGTTTGGGTTAGGGTTAGAGTTACCTTGAGGTTGAGGGTGAGGGTTAGGGTTAGGGTTAGGGTGGGGTTTGGGTTAGGGTTAGGGTTAGGGTGAGGTTGAGGTTTAGGGGTAGATATAGGTTTAGGGGGAGGTTTAAGATGAGGGTTAGGGTTAGGGTGAGAGTTACGGTTAGGGTGAGGTTTAGGGTTAGGGTTATGTTTAAGTTTAGACTTATGATGAGGGTGAGTGTGCGGATGAGTGTGAGGGTTAGGGATAGGTTAGGGTTAGGCTTAGGGTTAGGCTTAGGTTTAGGTTGAGGGTGAGGTTTAGGGTTAGGGTGAGTGTTAGTGTTAGGATTATGGTGAGGGTTAGATTGAGGGTAGGGATAGGATTAGGGTTAGGGTGAGGTCTACGGTGAGGGTGATGTTTAGGATTAGGGTTAGGGTAATGGCTATGGTGAGGGTGTGTTTTAGGGTTAGGGTTTGGCTGAGGTTTAGTGTTAGGATTAGGGTTAGGGTTGGGGTGTGGGTGAGGTTTCGGTTAAGGTTAGGGTTAAGTTGAGGCTGAGGGTGAGGGTTAGTGTTAGGGTTAGGCATATTATTAGTTTAAGGTTTAGGGTGAGTGTGAGTGTTAGGGTTAGGTTTAGTGTTAATCTTAGGGTTACACTGAGGGTGAGGGTGAGAGTTAGGGTGAGAGTTAGTGTTCATGTTAAGTTAAGGGTGAGGGTGAGTGTTAGGGTTACATTGAGCGTGAGGTTTAGGGTTAGTTTGAGGGTTAGGGTTTGGGTTAGGGTTAGTTAGGGTGAGGTTTAGCATGAGGATTAGCGTTAGGATTAGGGTTAGGGTGAGGGATAGGGTGAGGGTGAGGGTTAGGGTGAGTGTTAGGGTGAGGTTTAGGTTTAGGGTGAGGATTAGGATGAGGGTTAGGGTTACGGTAAGGGTGAGGGTTAGGGTTAGGGTGAGGATTAGGGTTAGGATTTGCCTTAGGGTGAGGGTTAGTTTTAGGGTTAAATTTAGGGTTAGGGTGAGGGTTAAGTTGAGGTTAAGGGTTAGGGTTAGGGTTAGTGTTAGGGCTAAGGTTAGGGTGAGAGTTAGTGTTCTGGTTAAGTTTAGGGTGAGGGTGAGGGTTAGGTTGAGGGTTAGGGTTAGGGTGAGGGTTAGGGTGAGGTTTAGGGTGAGGATTAGGGTGATGATTAGTGTTAGGGTGAGGGCTAGGTTGAGGGATAGTGTGAGGTTGTGTTTTAGGGTTAGTGTTAGGGTGAGTTTTAGGGTTAGGGTGAGGGTTAGGATGAGGGTTAGGGTTACGGTAAGGGTGAGGGTTAGGGTTAGGGTGAGGGTTAGGGTTAAGATTAGTTTAAGGGTCAGGGTGAGGGTTGGGATTAGGGTTAGGGTTAGGGTTATTGTTAGGGTTAGGGTTAGGGTTACGGTTACTGAGAGGGTGAGGGTGAAGTTTAGGGTTAGGGGTAAGGTGAGGTTTTTAATTTTAGGGTTAGGGTTAGACTTAGGGTTAGGTTGAGGTTAGGGTTAGGGTTAGTGTGAGGTTTAGTGTTAGGGTTAGGGTTAGGGTGTGGCTGAGGAGGAGTGTTAGGGTTAGGGTTAGTGTTAGAGTTAGGGTTACATTGAGGGTTAGAGTGAGGTTGAGGGTTAGGCTTAGTGTTAGGATTAATATTAGTGTAAGGGTTAGGGTGAGTTTGAGGGTCAGGGTTAGGTTTAGGCTTAGGGTTAGGCTGATGGTGAGGATGAGGGTGAGGGTGAGGGTTAGGGTTAGGGTTTGGGTGATAGTTAGTGTTCGGGTTAAATTTATGGTTAGGGTGAATGTTAGGGTTAGGGTTATGGTGAGCGTGAGGGTTAGGGTTAGGTTGAGGATTAGGGTTAGGCTTAGGATTAGGGTGAGGGTTATGGTTAGGGTTAGGGTGAGGTTTAGGATGAGGATTAGGGTTAGGATTAGGGTTAGGGTGAGGACTAGGGTGAGGGTGAGGTTTAGGGTTAGAGTTTGGGTGAGGTTTAGGGTTAGGGTTAGAGTTTGGGTGAGGGTTATGATGAGGGTTAGAGTTATGGTGAGGTTGATGATTAGGGTTAGGTTGAGGGTTAGGGTTAGGATTTGGGTTAGAGTGAGGGTTAGTTTCAGGGTTATATTTAGGGTTAGTGGGAGGGTTAGGTCCAGGGTTAGGGTTAGGGTTAGGGTTAGTGTTAGGGTATAGTTTAGGGTGAGGGTTAGGTTGAGGTTTAGAGTTAGGGTTAAGGTTAGAGTTAGGATTAGGGTTAGGGTGAGGGTTAGTTTGAGGGTTAGGGTTAGCGTTAGGGTTAGGGTGAGGGTTAGGGTTAGGGTTAGGGTTATTGTTAGTGTTATGGTTATGGTTAAATTTGCAGTGAGGGTGAGGCGGAGGGTGAGGGTTATGGTTCGGGTTTGGGTTAGGGTTAGTGTTAGGGTTAGTGTTATTGTTAGGGTTAGGGTTAGCGTTAGGGTGAGGTTGAGGGTGAAGGAGAGGATTAGGGTTAAGGTGAGGTTTAAGTTTAGGGTTAGGGTTAGGGTTAGGGTGAGGGTGAGGGTTAGATTGTGGATTAGTGTTAGGGTTAGTGTGAGGTTTAGAGTGAGGATGAGGGTTAGGGTTAGGGTGAGGGCTAGGGTGAGGTTGAGGATTAGGGTTAGTGTTAGGGTAATGTTAGGGTTAGGGTGAGGGTTATGGTTAGGGTTAGGGTTAGGGTTAGGTTTAGTGTTAGTGTTAGGGGTAGGGTTGGGGTATGTTTAAGGTTAGGGTTAGGGTTATTATTAGGGTTAGGGATAGGATGAGGTCTAGGTTTAGGGTTAGGGTTAGGCTTAGGGTTTCGCTGAGGGAGAGGATGAGCATGAGGGTTAGGGTTAGGGTTATTTTTAGGGTTAGGGTTTGGTCGAGGGTTAGTGTTATTGTTAAGTTTAGTGTTAGAGTTGCGGTGAGGTTGTGGGTGAGGGTGAGGGTTAGGGTTCGGGTGAGGTTTAGCGTTAGGGTTAGGGTGAGGGTGAGGTTTAGTGTTAGAGTTAGGGTTAGGGCGACGGTTAGCGTGAGGTTTTGGGTGAGGGTTAGTGTTAGAGTTAGGGATAGGGTGAGTGTTATGGTGAGGGTGAGGCTTAGGCTTAGGGTTTGGATTAGGAGTAGGGTAAGGTTTAGAGTTAGTGTGAGGGTTAGGGTTAGGGTTCTGGTTAGGCTTAGGGTTTCGCTGAGGGAGAGGGTGAGAATGAGGGTTAGGGTTAGGGTCAGGTTTAGGTTTAGGGTTAGGGTTAGGCTTAGGGTTTCGCTGAGGGAGAGGGTGAGCATGAGGGTTAGGGTTAGGGTGAGGTTTAGGAGTAGAGTTAAGGTAGTGCGAGGATTAGGGTGAGGGTTAGGTTTAAGGTGAGTGTGAGGCTTTGGGTTAGAGTTAGGGTTGGGGTGAGTTTTAGGGTGAGGGTTAGGTTTAGAGTGAGGGTTAGGGTTAGGTTTAGGATGAGAGTGATGTTTAGATTGAGGATTAGTGTTCGGTTAGTGTGAGGTTTATGGTGAGGATGAGGGTTAGGGTTAGGATGAAGGTTAGGGTTAGGATTAGGGTGAGGTTAAGGGTTAGCGTGTTGGTTAGGGTTAGTGTGAGTGTTTGTGTTATGTGTAGGTTTAGTGTTAGGGTGAAGGTAAGTGTTAGGGTGAGGGTTAGTGTTATGGTGAGGGTTATGTTAAGGGTGAGGATTAGGGTTAGGCTTATTCTTAGGGTTAGGTTTAGGGTTACGGTTACGGTGAGGGTGAGTGTTAGGGTTAGGAAGAGGTTTTGGTTTAGGGTTAGGGTTAAAGTTAGGGTTAGGGTGAGAGTGAGGTTTACGGATAATGTTAGGGTTAGTGTTAGGGTTAGGGTTAAGGTGCGGGTTAGGGTTCGGGTAAGGCTTAGGCTTAGGCTTAGGCTTAGGATGAGCATGAGGGTGAGGGTTAGGGTTAGGGTTAAGGTGACGGTTAGGGTTAGGGTTAGGGTGAGAGTTACCATGAGGTTTAGGGTTACGGTTAGTGTTAGGCTAAAGGCTAGGGTGAGGCTTAGGGTGAGGGTTAGGGTTAGGGATAGTGTTAGGTTTAGGATTAGGGTTAGGGTGAGGGTGAGTGTGAGGGTTAGGGTTAGGGTTAGGTTAGGCTTAAGGTTAGGGTGAGCGTTAGAGTTAGGGTTAGTTTTCGGGTGAGGGTATGGCTGAGGATTAGGGTTAGGTTTAGGGTTAGGGTTAGGGTTATTGTTATTGTTAGGGTTAGGGTTAGAGTTAAGGTGAGGGTGAGGGTGAGGTTGAGTGTTAGGATTAGGGTTATATTGGGGTTTAGGGTTAGGGTTAAGGTTAATGTTAGTGTGAGGGTGAGTTTTAGGATTAGATATAGGTTTAGGGGGAGGGCTAGGGTGAGGGTTAGGGTGAGGGTCAGTGTTAGGATTAGAGTGAGGGTGAGGGTTAGGTTGAGGTTTAGGGTTAGGTTAGGGTTAGGATTAGTGTGATGGTTAGTGTTAGGGTTAGGGTTAGTTTTAGGGTGAGTGTAAGTGTTAGGGTGATGGTTTGGGTTAGGGTGAGGTTTATGGTTAGGGTGAGGGTTAGGATTACTGTTAGGGTTAGTGTTAGGTTTAGGTTTAGGGTTTGGGTTGCGGTGAGGGTGAGGGTGAAGGTCAGGGTTACGGTTAGTGTGTAGTTTAGGGTTTGGGTGTGGGTCAGAGTTAGGTTTTGGGTGAGGGTGTGGTTTAGTGTTAGACATAGGGTTAGCGGGAGGTTTAGATTGAGGATTAGGGTTAGGGTTAGTTTTAGGGTTAGGTTTAGGTTGAGAGTTAGGGAAAGTGTTAGGGTTATGGATAGGGTTAGGAATAGGTTTAGGGTGAGGTTTAGGTTTAGATTTAGGTTTAGGGGTAGGGTTATTTCAAGGGTTAGGATTAGGGTTAGTGTTAGGGTTAAGGTTAGGGTGAGGGTTAGGTTGAGGCTTAGGTTTAGGGTTAGTGTTAGGGTTGGGATAAGGCTTAGGGTGAGGGTGAGTGTGTGGGTTAGGGTTAGGGTTAGGCTTAGGCTTAGGGTTAGGCTGAGGGTGAGTTTGGGTGATGATTAGGGTGAGGGTGATGGTTAGGGTTTGGGTTACGGTGAGGAATAGAATATGGTTTATGGTTCGGATTAGGGTTAGGGTGAGGGCTAGGGTGAGGGTGAGGGTTAGGCTACGGCTTAGGCTTAGGTTTCGGCTGAGCGTGAGTTTGAGGGTGAGGGTTAGGGTTATGGTCCTGGGTAGGTTTACGGTTAGGGTGAGGGTTAGCATGAGATTTAGTGTTAGGGTGAGGGTTAGGGTGATTATGATGGTAAGGGTAAAGGTGAGATTTAGGCTGAGGGTGAGGGTTAAGATAAGTGTGAGGGTTTGGTTAAGTTTAGGGTTAGGTTAAGGTTTAGGGTTAGGGTTAGGGTTAGTGTGAAGATTAGGGTGAGGATGAGGGTTAGTGTTAGGGTGAGGGTGAGGGTTAGAATTAGGGTTAGGGTGAGGGCTAGGGTGAGGGTGAGGTTTAGGGTTAGGGTTTGGATGAGGGCTAGGGTGAGGGTTAGGTTGAGGTTTAGGGTTAGTGATAGGGATAGGTTAAGGATTAGGGTTAGGGTGAGGGTGAGGGTGAGGGTTAGGTTTAGGTTTAGGCTTACGGTAAGGGTGAGAATTAGGTTTATAGTTTGGGTTACGGTGAGGGTGAGGCTGAGGAATAGGGTTAGGTTTAGCGTTAGGGTTAGGGTTAGGGTTAGGGTTAGGATTACCGTGAGGGTTAGGGTTAGGGTTAGGCTTAGGGTAAGGCTGAGGGTGAGGGTGGGGGTGAGGATTAGGGTTAGGTTTAGTTTTAGGTTTGTCGTTAGTGCTATGGTTAGGGTTAAGTTTGCCGAGAAGGTGAGGCTGAGGATGAGGGTTATGGTTAGGTTTAGGGTTAGGGTTTGTGTTATTGTTAGGGTTAGGGTTAGAATTATGGTTAGGTTGAGGGTGAGGGTGAGGGTTAGGGTAGGGTGAGGTTTAGGGTTAGGTTTAGGGTTAGGGTTAGGATTAGGGTTAGGGTATGGGTGAGGTTTAGGGTTAGAGTTAGGGTTAGGGGGAGGGTTAAGGTGAGGTTTAGGGTTAGGGTTAGTGTTAATGTCAGGGTGAGGGTGAGGGTTAGGTTGAGGTTTAGGGATAGAGTTAGGTTTAGGTTTAGGGTTTGGGTGAGGGTGAGTGTGAGGGATAGGGTCAGGGTTAGGTTTAGACTTAGGGTTACGCTGAGACTTAGGGTTAGGCTGAGGGTGAGGGTTAGGTTTAGGATTGGGGTTAGGTTGATGGTTAGGGTTATGGTTAGTGTTATTGTTAGGGTAAGGGTTAGAGTGAGGGTTAGGTTGAGGTTTAGGGTTAGGGTTAGGGTTAGGGTTAGTGTGAGGGTTAGTGTTAGGTTTAGGGTTAGTGTTAGTGTGAGGGTAAGCGTTATGGTGAGGCTTTGGGTTACGGTGAGGGTTATGGTTAGGCTGAGGTTTAGGGATATGTTTATTGTTAGGGTTATGGTTACAGTTTCGGTGAGGGTGAGGGTTAGGGTTAGGTTTAGGATGAGGTTTAGGGTTAGGGTTATGGTTAGAGTTAGGGATAGTGTTAGGGTTAGGGTTAGGGTAAGGTTTAGGGTAAAGATTCGGTTTATGGTTAGGGTGAGGCTTATATTGAAGATTAATGTTAGGCTCAGTGTGAGGTTTAGGGTGAGGATTAGTATTAGGGTTAGGCTGAGGGTGAGTGTTAAGATAAGGGTGAGGGTTCGGGTTAGGGTGAGGGTTAGGGTAAGGTTTTGAGTTATGGTTAGGGTGAGGGTTAGATTGAGGATTAGGGTTATGGTTAGTGTGAGGTTTAGGGTGAGGATGAGGATTAGGGTTAGGGTTAGGGTGAGGGTTAGAATTAGCGTTAGGGTGAGGGTCAGGGTTAGGGTTAGGGTTAGGGTTAGAGTGAGGTTTAGGATTAGGGTGAGGGCTAGGGTTAGTGTGAGGGTTAGTGTTAGGGTTAGGGTTAGTGTTAGGGTGAGGGTAAGTTTTAGGTTGAGGGTTAGGTTTAGGGTGAGGGTTATTGTTAGGGTTAGGGTTAGGGTTTCGGTTACTGTGAGGGTGAGGGGGATGGTTAGGGTTAGGGTGAGCTTAAGTGTTAGGGTTATGGTTAGAATTAGGGTTAGTGTGAGAGTGAGGTTTAGCGGTAGAATTATGTTTAGCGTGAGGTTTAGGGTGAGGTTTAGGGTCAGGGTGAAGTTTAGGGTGGGGGTGATGGTAAGGGTAAAGGTGAGTGTTAGGCCAAGGGTGAGGGTTACGGTAAGGGTGAGGGTTAGTGTTAGGGTGAGGGTTAGGGTAAGTGTTAGGGTGAGGGTCAGGGTTAGATTGAGGATTAGTGTTAGGGTTAGTGTGAGGTTTAGGGTGAGGATGAGGGTTAGGCTTAGGGTGAGGGCTAGGAAGAGGGTGAGGGTTAAGGTTAGTGTTAGGGTGAGGTTTAGGGTTAGGGTGATGGTTAGGGTTAGTGTGAGGGTTAGTGTTAGGGTTAGGGTGAGTGTTAGGGTTAGGGTTATTGTTAGGGTTAGGGTTAGGGTTACAGTTCGGTGAAGGTAAGTGTGAGCTTTAGGGTTGGGGTTAGGATGAGGTTTAGGTTTAGGTTTTGGGTTAGAGTTAGGGTTAGGGCTAGGGTGAGGGTGAGGTTTAGGGTTGGGGTTAGGATGAGGTTTAGGTTTAGGGTTTGGTTTAGAGTTACGGTTAGGGTTAGGGTGAGGGTGAGCGTTAGGGTTAGAGTTAGGATTAGTGTTAGGGTTAGGTTTAGGGTGAGGGTTAGGTTTAGGCTTAGGGTGAGGGTTAGGATGATGTTTAGGGTTAGGATTAGTGTTAGGGTGAGGGCTATGGTGAGTGTTAGGGTGAGGGTTAGGGTTAAGGATAGGGTTATGTTTAGGATTTGGGTTAGGTTGAGTGTGAGTGTGAGCATTAGGTTTAGACTTTTGGTTAGGGTGACGGTTAGGGCTAGGGTTTGGGTTAGGGTGAGGGTGTGGCTGAATATTAGGGTTAGGTTTAGGATTAGGGTTAGGGTTAGGGTTAGGTTTACGGTGAGGGTTAGGGTTAAGCCTAGGTTAGGCTTAGTGTTAGGCTGAGGGTGAGGGTGGGGGTGAGGATTACTTTTAGGGATAGTGTTAAAATTCGGGTTATTGTTAGTGTTTTGGTTTGGATTAAGTTTGTGGTGAGGGTGAGGCTGAGGTTGAGGGTCAAGTTTAGGGTTAGGTTTAGTGTGAGGTTTAGGGTTTGGGTTAGTTTTAGGGTTAGGGTGAGGGTTAGGGTTAGGGTTACTGTATGGGTGAGGGTTAGGGTTAGGTTGAGGGTTAGGGGTAGGGTTAGGCTGAGGGTTAGTTTGGGGGTGAGGAATAGGTTTTGGGTTATGGTTAGTGTTTGGGTTAGGATGAGGGTTAGGATGAGGATTAGGGTTAGGATTAGGTTTAGGGTGAGGGCTAGGGTGAGGGTGAGGTTTAGGGTTAGGCTCAGGCTTAGGCTTAGGGTTAGGCTGAGGGTGAGGGTGAGGGTGAGGGTTAGTGTTTGGTTGATGGATAGGATTAGGGTTAGGGTGAGTGTTAGGATGAGGGTTAGGGTTAGGGTGAGGGTTAGGGTGAGCGAGATGGTAAGAGTTAAGGTGAGGGTTAGGCTGAGTGTGAGTGTTCCCCTCAGGGTCAGGGTTACTATTAGTGTGAGGGTTAGGATAAGGGTTATGGTGAGGCTTAGGGTGAGGGTGAGGGTTATATTGAGGATTATGGTTATGTTTAGTGTGAGGTTTAGGGTGAGGATGAGGGTTAGGGTTAGGGTGAGGGTTAGGGTTTGAATTAGGGTTAGGGTGAGGGCTAGGGTGAGGGTGAGGGTTAGGGGTAGGGTGACGTTTAGGGTTAGGGTGAGAGTTAGGGTTACTGTTAGGGTTAGTGTTAGAGTTAGGTTTAGGGTAAGCTTGAGGGTAAGTGTTAGGGTGAGTGTTAGGTTTAGGGTGAGGGTCATGGTTAGGGTGAGAGTTAGGTTTAGTTTTAGGGTTATTGTTAGGTTTCAGGTTAGGGTTACAGTGAGGGTGAGGGTGAGGGTTATGGTTAGGGTGAGGTTTAGGGTTAGGTTTAGGGTTTGAATTAGGGTTAGGTTGAGTGTGAGGTTTAGGTTTAGAGTTAGGGTTAGGGTGAGGCTGAGGGTGAGGGTGTGGGTTAGGGTAAGGATTATGTTTAGGATTAGGATTAGTTTTATTGTAAGGGTTAGGGTTATGGTTACAGTTAAGGTAAGGGTTAGGGTTAAGGTGAAGGTTAGGGTGAGGGTTAGGTTTAGGTTTAGGGTGAGGGTTAGGTGAGGGTGAGGGTTAAGGTTAGGTTGAGGGTTAGGTTTCGGGTTAGGGTTAGGGTTAGGATTAGTGTTAGGCTGAGGGCTAGGGTGAGGTTTAGGTTTAGTGTGAGGTTTAGTGTTAGGGTTAGGCTTAGTGTTAGGTTGAGGGTAAAGATTAGGTTGAGGGTTAGGGATAGGTTTAGGTTTAGGGTGATGTTAAGGGTTAAAGTGAGGGTTATGGTCAGGGTGAGTGTTAGGGTTAGCATTATCATTAGTGTGAGGGTTATTGTGAGGGTTAGGGTAAGGTTAGGGTGAGAATTAGGGTTAGGGTGAGGGTTAGGTAGAGTGTGAGGGTAAGGGTATGTGTGAGGGTTAGGGTGAGTGTAAGGATTATGGTAAGGGTGTGGGTTAGGGTGAGGGTTAGGTTTAGGTTTACATTAAGGGTGAGGGTTAGGGTGAGTGTTAAGTTTGGGGTTAGGGTTAGGGTGACGGTGAGATTGAGGTTTGGAATCAGGGTGAGGGTTAGGTTTAGGGTGAGGTTAAGGATTAGGATTAGGGTTAGGGTGAGGGCTAGGGTGAGGGTGAGGGTTAGGGTTAGGGATAGGGTTAGGGTGAGGGTTAGGGTTAGGCTGAGGATTAAGGTTAGTGTAACGCTTAGTTTTAGTGTTAGGGTTAGTGTTAAGGTGAGCATAAATTTTAGGGTTAGGATTAGGGTTAAGTTGAGGGTGAGGGTTAGTTAAGGGTGAGGGCTAGTTTTAGGGTGTGGGTGAAGGTGAGGGTTAGGATAAGGGTTAGGATTAGGGTTATTTTTTGGTGTAGGGTTAGGTTTATGGTTACGTTGATGGTGAGGGTGAGGGTGAGGGTTAGGGTTAGGGTGATGTTTAGGGTTTGGGTTAGGTTTAGGTTTAGGGTTAGGATGAGATTTATGGTGAGGGGTAGGGTTAAGGTTAGGTTTAGGGTAAGGATTTGTGTGAAAGTTAGGGTTAGGGTGAGGGTTAGGTTGAGGATTAAGGTTTGGATTAGGGTTAGGGTGAGAGTGAGTGTTAGGGTGAGTTTAAGGGTTAGCTTAGGGTTAGGGTTCTGGTGAGGGTTAGTGTGAGGGTAAGGGTTAGGTTGAGGTTTAGGCTTAGTGTGAGGTTTAGGGTGAGGTTGAGGGTTAGGGTTAGGATTAGGGTGAGGTTAAGGTTTAGGGTGAGGTTTAGGGTGAGGGTGAGTGTTAGGGTTAGCATTAGGGTTAGGGTGAGTTTTAGTGTGAGTGTTTTGGTTAGTTAGGGTGAGGTTTTGGGTTAGTGTGAGGGTTAAGGTCAGGGTAAGGTCAGGGTAAGGGTGAGGTTTTTGGTGAGGGTGAGGGTTACGGAAAGGGAGATGTTTAGGGTTAGGTTGAGGATTAGAGTTAGGGTTAGGAAAAGGGTTAGTGTGAGGGGTATGGTGAGGGTGAGGATTAGGATTAGGGTCAGGTTTATTTTAAGGGTGACATTTAGACTGAGGGATAGGGTTAGTGTGAGGGTTGGTATTAGGGTTAGGCTTAGTGTTAGGGTGAGGTTAAGGATTACGGTGAAGGTTAGGTTTAGGGTGTGCGTTAGGTTTAGGGTGAGGGTTAGGGTTAGGGTTAGGGTAAGGGTAAGGGTTAGGTTTAGGGCTAGTTTTAGGGTTATTCAGGGTTTTGGTGAGGTTTAGGGTTAGGGATAGTGTAAGGGTTAGGGTTAGGGTTAGTTTGAGGATTAGGTTGAGGGTTAGCGTGAGGGTTAGGGTTAGTGTGAGGGTTAGGGTTAGGCTGAGGGTGAGGGTGAGGGTGAGAGATAGGGTTAGGGTTAGTGTTAGCGTTAGAGTTATGATGAGGGTGAGGGTTAGGGTTAGGATTAGGGTTAGAGAGAGGCTTTGGGTTAGGTTTACGGTTAGGATGAGTTTTAGGGTGAGGGGTAAGTTTAGGTTTAGGGTTAAGTTTAGGTTAAGATGAGGGTGAGGATAAGGTTTAGGCTGAGGGTTAGGGTGAGGGTTAGGGTTAGGAATAGGGTTAGGGATAGGGTGACTGTTAGCTTGAGGGTTAGGTTTAGGGTTAGGGTTAAGGTTTCGTTTGAGGGTTAGGGTTCAGTTTAGGGGTAGGTTAAAGGTTTCGTGTTTAGGTGAGGGTTAGGGTTAGGGTGAGGATCAAGGTGAGGGTGAGGGTTAGGGTTAGGTTTAGGTTTATGGTGTGTTTAAGTGATATCATGAGGTTTAGGGTGAGTGTTAGAGTTATTACTAGGTTTTGTGTGAGGGTGAGGGCGAGGGTTAGGGTTAGGGTTAGGGTGAGTTTTAGGGTTAGGGTGAGGGTTAGGGTTAGGTTTAGCATGAGGGTGAGGGTGACGGTGAGGGTTAGGGTTATTGTTAGGTTGAGGGTTAGGTTTAGTGTGAGGTTTAGGGTGAGGATGAGATTAAGGGTTAGGGTGAGGGTTAAAGTAAAGGTGAGGGTTAGGTTTAGGGTTAGTATTAGGATGAGGGTTAGGCTGAGGGTTAGGTTTAGGTTTAGGGTTAGGGTGAGGGTGAGGGTTAGGGTTAGGGTGAGGGTGAGGGGGAGGGTTAGGGTAAGGGTTAGGGTGAGGGCTAGGGTGCGTATTAGGGTTAGGGTGAGGTTTAGGGTTAGGGTGAGGCTTAGGGTTAGGGTTACTTTGAGGTTGGTATGAAGGTGAAGTTTAGGATGAGGGATAGGATTAGGTTGAGGGTTAGGGTTAGCCTTAGGGTGAGGGTTAGGGTTAGGTTTAGGTTGAGGTTTGGGGTGAGGGGTAGGTTTAGGTTTGGGTTAGGGTTAGGTTTAGTGAGAGGGTTACAGTTAGGGTTAGGGTGAGTGTGAGGTTAAGGGTTATAGTGAGGGTTATGATGAGGTTGATCGTTAGGGTTAGGATTAGGGGTAGGGTTAGGGTAAGTCTGAGCATGAGGGTGTGGGTGCGGTCAGGTTTACAGTTAGGGTTACGTTTAGGGTGAGGGCTAGGGTGAGGGTGAGGGTTAATGTGAAGGTGAGGGTGAGGGTGAGGGTCTTTGTTAGATAATCATTAGGGTTAGGGTGAGGATTAGGTGAGGGTGAGGGTGAGGGTGAGAGTGAGCTTTCTGGTTAGGGTGTGGGTGAGTGAGGGTTAGGGTGAGGTTTCAGGTGATGGTGAGAGTTAGGGTAAGGTTGAGAGTTAGGGTTAGGTTTAGGGTTAGAGTTAGGTTTAGGGTTAGAGTTAAGGTGAGGGTTCGGGTGAGGGGTACTGTTAAGGTTAGGGTGATCATTAGGGTTAATGTGATGGTTAGGGTTAGGGTGAGGATAAAGTAATGGTGACGGTTAGGGTGAGGGTGAGTGTTAGGGTTACTGTTAGGATGAGGGTTAGGCTTAGCTTTAGTGTTAATGTGAGGGTGAGGGTGAGGGTTAGTGTTAGGCTTAGGGTTAAGGGGAGGGTGAGGGTGAGGATGAGGTTTAGCTTGAGGGTTAGGTTTAGGGTGAGGGTTAGTTTTAGGGTTCGGGTTATTGTTAGGGTTAGGTTCAGGGTCAGGGTGAGGATGAGGGTGAGGGTGAGGGTGTGGGTTAGTGTTAGGGTTAGGTTTAGGGTGAGGGTGAGGGTTAGAGTTAGGGTGAGGGGTAGGGATAAAGTTAGGGTGAGGGTTAGGGTTAGTGTGAAGGTTAGGGTTAGGGTTAGGGTTAGGGTGATGGATAGGTTGAGGGTTAGGGTTTGGATTAGGGTTAGGGTGATAGTGTGGGTTAGGGTGAGGTTAAGGGTTAGCTTAGGGTTAGGGTTAGGGTGAGGGTTAGGGTGTGGGTAAGGGTTAGGTTGAGAGTTAGGCTTAGGGTGGGGTTTAGGGTGAGATTGAGGGTTAGGGTTAGGGTGAGGTTAAGGTTTAGGGTGAGTTTTAGTGTGAGGGTGAATGTTAGGGTTAGCTTTAGGGTTAGGGTGAGGTTTAGTGTGAGTGTTTTGGTTAGGTTAGGGTGAGGTTTTGGGTTAGTGTGAGGGTAAGGGTGAGGGAAAGGTAAGGGTAAGGGTGAGGTTTTTGGTCAAGGTGAGGGTTACAGAAAGTGAGAGGGTTAGGGTTAGGGTGAGGGTTTGGTTTAGGGTTAGGAAAAGAGTTAGTGTGAGGGTTAAGTGAGGGTGAGGATTAGGGTTAGGGTTAGGTTTAGGTTGAGGGTTAGGTTTAGGCTGAGCGTTAGGGTTAGTGTGAGGGTTGGTGTTAGGGTTAGGCTTAGTAATAGGGTCAGGGTAAGGTTTAGGGTGAGGGTTAGATTTAGGGTGAGGTTTAGGGTTAGGGTGAGGGTTAGGGTTAGCATTAGGGTAAGGGTAAGGGTTAGGGTGAGGTCTAGGTTTAGGGTTATTGAGAGTTTTGGTGAGGTTTAGCGTTAGTTTTAGTTTAAGGGTTAGGGTTATGGTTAGTGTGAGGATTAGGTTGAGGGTTATCGTGAGGGTTAGTTTTAGTGTGAGGGTTAGTGTTAGGCTGAGGGTGAGGGTGAGGTTGAGAGTTAGGGTTAGGGTTAGGGTTAGAGTTATGATGAGGGTGAGGGTTAGGTTTAGGATTAGGGTTAGTGAGAGGTTTTGGGTTAGGTTAAGGATTAGGATGAGGGTTAGGGTGAGGGCTAAGGTTAGGTTTAGGGTGAGGTTAGATTTATTGTGAGGTTTAGCATTAGGTTTAGGGTTAGGGTGACGGTGAGGATAAGGTTTAGTTTGAGGGTTAGGGTGAGGATTAGGGTTAGTGATAGGGTTAGGGTTAGGGTGACTGTTAGCTTGAGGGTTAGGTTTAGGGTTAGGGTTAAGGTTTCTGGTGAGGGTTAGGGTTCAGTTTAGGTTTAGGTTAAGGGTTTCGTGTTTGGGTTAGGGTTAGGGTTAGGGTGAGGTTTAGGGTGAGGGTGAGGGTTAGGTTTAGGTTTATGGTGTGGGTAAGTGATAGTGTGAAGTTTAGGGTGAGTGTTAGAGTTAGCAGTAGGGTTGGGGTGAGGATGAGGGTTAGGGTTAGGGTTAGCGTGTTTTAGGTTTAGGGTGAGGGTTAGGGTTAGGGTGAGCGTTAAGGTTAATGTGAGGGTTATGTTTAGGGTGAGGATAAAGTAAGGGTGAGGGTTAGGGTGAGGGTGAGGGTTAGTGTTACTGTTAGTCTGAGGTTTAGTTTTAGGTTTAGTGTTAAGGTGAGGGTAAGTGTGAGGGTTAGGGTTAGGCTTAGGGTTAAGTTGAGGTTGAGGGTGAGGGGCAGGGCTAGCCGTGAGGGTTAGGGTTAGGGTGAGGGTTAGGTTTAAGTTTAAGGTTAGGGTTATTGTTAGGGTAAGGGTTAGGGAGAAGATGAGGATAAGGGTGAGTGTGAAGTTTAGGGTTAGGATTAGGGTTAGAGTGAGCCTCTGGGTGAGGGTGAGGGTGAGGGTTAGGGTCAGGGTTAGGCTAATGGTTGGGGTGAGGCTTAGGTTTAGGGTGATGTTTAAGGTGAGGGTGAGGGTAAGGGTGAGGGTGAGGGTTTGGTTGAACGTTTGGATTAGGGTTAGGGTGAGGTTGAGTGTTAGGTTGAGTGTTAGGGTTAGGTTTAGGGTGAGGGTGAGTGTGAGGGTTAGGGTTAGGGTTAATGTTAGGCTTAGGTTAAACTGAGGGTGAGGGAGAGTGTGAGGGTTAGGGTTAAGGTGAGTGTGAGGTTTAGGTTTAGGGTTAGTGTGAGGTGTAAGGTGAGGGTTAGGGTTAGAATTAGGGTTAGGGTTAGAATTAGAGTTCGGGTTAGGCTGAGTGTGAGTGTGAGGGTTAGGGTTAGGGTTAGGCTTATGCTTAGGTTTAGGCTGAAGTTGAGGGTGAGGGTAAGACTGAGAGTTAAGGTGTGTGCTAGGGTTAGGTTTAATGTAAGGGTTAGGGTGAAAGTGAGTGGTAGGGTGCGGTTGAGGGTTAATGTTATGGTTAGAGTTAGGGTCAGGTTTAGATTAAGGGTTAGGTTGAGACTTAGGATGATGGGTAGGGTTAGGGTTAGGGTGAGGTTTAGGGTTAGTTTGAGGGTTAGGGTTAGGGATAGGGTGAGGGTTAGGATGAGGGTTAGGGTGAGGGTAAGGTTTAGGGTGAGGGTTAGTGTGAGTGTCAGAGTTAGGGTTAAGGTTAGTGTTAGGGTGAGGGTGAGGTTTAGGTTTACTGTTAGGGTTTGGTATAGGGTTAGGTTTAGGGTTCGGGAGACGGTTAGGAAGAGGGTTAGGATGAGGGTTAGGGTTAGGGTAAGGGTTAGGTTTAGGGTGAAGATAAGTGTGAGGTTGAGGTTTAGGGTTAGGGTTAGGGCTAGTGGTAGGATGAGGGTTATTGTTAGTGTTAGGATTAGGTTTAGAGAGAGGGTTAGGATGAGGGTTAGGGTAAAGGTTAGGGTTAGGGTTAAAGTTTAGGGTGAGGGTTAGGGTCAGGGTGAGCGTTAGGGAGAGTGTGAGGGTTAGAGTTAGCATTAGGTTTAGGGTTAGGTTTAGGGTGAGGTATAGGGTTAGGATTAGGTTTAGGGTGAATGCTAGGGTGTCGGTGAGGGTTAGGGTTAGGCTGAAGGTGAGGGTTAGGTTTAGGGTTAAGCTGAGGGTTTGGGTGAGGTATAGGGTTAGGAGTAGTGTTAGGTTTAGAGTTAGGTGACTGATAGGGTTAGGTTTAGGGTGAGGGATATTGTGAGGATGAGGGTGAGTGTTAGGGTGAGGGTGAGGATTTGGGAAAGTATGAGGTTTAGGGTTTGGGTGAGGGTTAGGGTTGGGTGAGTGTTAGGGTGACATTGAGGGTTAGGGTTAGGGTTGGGTTTAGGGTTAGGTGAGGGGTAGGGTGAGGGGTAGGGTTAGGGTTAGGGTGAGGGATAGGGTTAGTGTGAGGGTTAGGGTTAGGGTGAGGTTTAGGGTTACATTGAGGGTTCATGTTAGGTTTAGGCTCAGTGTTAGGGTGAGGGTAAGTTTTAGGTTGAGGATTAGGTTTAGGGTGAGGTTTAGGGTTAGTATGAGGGTTAGGGCTAGATTGAGGTTAAGGGTGGTGGTTAGGGTTAGGGTGATGTTTAGGGTGAGGATGAGTGTTAGGGTGAGGGTGCGGGTTCACTTGAGGGTTTTGGTTAGGGTTAGGGTGAGGTTGAGGGTGAGGGTGAGACTTTGGGTTAGGTTTAGGGTGACAGTGAGTGTGAGGATTAGGGATAGTGTTAGGCTTAGGTTTAGGGTTAGGCTGAGGGTGACTGTGAGCATGATGGTTAGGGTTAGGGTAAGGCTTAGGGTTAGGGTGAGGGTTAGCGTTAGGGTTAGGGTTAGGTTTAGGTTGGAGGTTAGGTTTAGGGTGATAGTTAGCATTAGGGGTAGGGTTAGTTTGAGGGGGAGGGTGAGGTTTAGGTTTAGGATGAGCCTGTGGGTGAGGGTGAGGTTTAGGGTTAGGGTGAGGGTTAGGCTAAGGTTTAGGGTGAGGGTTAGTTTTAGGTTGATGTTTAGGTTGAGGGTTTGGGTTAGGGTTAGGGTGAGTGAGAGGGTTAGGATTAGTGTTTGGGTTAGGTTTAAGGTGAGGGTGAGTGTGAGCGTTAGGTTTAGGGTTATTGGTAGGCTTAGGTTTAAGCTGAGGGTGAGGGTGAGTGTGAGGGTTAGGGTTATGTTGAGTGTGAGCATTAGGGTTAGGTTTTGTGTGAGGTTGAGAATGAGAGTTAGGGTGAGGGTTAGGGTTTGGGTTAGCGTGAGGGTTAGATGAGGTTGAGGGTTAGGGTTAGGGTGTGGGTTAGGGTTAGGGTGTGGGTGAGTGTTAGCGTTAGGGTGAGCGTCAGGGTTTGAGTGCGGATTAGGGTGAGGGTTAGGGTTAGGGTGATGTTTAGGGTGAGGTTGAGGGTTGGATTTAGGATTTGCGTTAGGTTTAGGGTGAGGTTGAGGGTGAGGATGAGGCTTAGGGTTAGAGTTAGGGTGAGCGTGACTGTGAGGGTTAGGGTTAGGGTTAGGCTTTAGGCTAAGTGTTAGGCTGAGGTTGAGGGTGAGGGTGATGGTTAGGGTTATGGTGAGAGTTAGGGTTAGAGTTAGGGTGAGGGATCGGGATAGTGTGAGGGTTAAGGTTAGGGTGACCCTTAGGGTTACTGTGAGGGTTCATGTTAGTTTTAGGCTTAGTGTTAGGGTGAGAGTAAGTGTTAGGTTGAGTGTTAGGTTTAGGGTGAGGTTTAGGGTTAGTATGAGGGTTAGGGATAGTGTGAGGGTAAGCTTCAGGGTTAGGGTTAGGGTGATGTTTAGGGTGAGGGTGAGGGTTAGGGTGAGGGTGAGGGTGAGGATTCAGTTGAGGGTTTAGGTTAGGGTTAGGGTTTGGTTGAGACTTAGGGTTAGGTTTAGGGTCAGGGTGAGTGTGAGGTTTAGGGTTAGGGTTAGGCTTAGGTTTAGGGTTAGGCTGAGTCTGACTGTGAGCTTCAGGGTAAGGGTTACGTTGAGCATTAGTGTTAGGCTTAGGGTGAGGGTAAGGGTTGGGGTGAGTGTTAGGGTTTGGGTGAGTTTTAGCGTTAGGTTTAGGGTTTGGGTTAGGTTGGAGGTTAGTGTTAGAGTGAGGGTTAGCATTAGGGGTAGGGTTAGGTTGAGGGTAAGGGTGAGGGTTTGGGTTAGGATTAGGTTTAAAGTGAGCCTGAGTGTGAGGGTCAGGGTGAGGGTTAGGGTTAGGGTGAGGGTTAGGCTAAGGGTTCGGGTGAGTGTTAGGTTTAGGGTGATGTTTAGGTTGAGGGTGAGGGTTAGAGTTAGGGTGAGGGTGAGGCTTCGGTTGAGGGTTTGGGTTAGGGTTAGGTTGAGGTTGAGGGTGAGTGAGAGGGTTAAGTTAAGGGTTAGGATTAGGTTTAGGGTGAGGGTGAGTGTGGGAGTTAGGGTTAGTTTTATTGTTAGGCTTAGGTTTAAGCTGAGGGTGAGGGTGATTGTCAGGGTTAGGGTTATGTTGAGTGAGAGCATTAGGGTTAGTTTTAGGGTGAGGTTGTGGTTGAGGGTTAGGGCGAGGCTTAGGGTTTGAGTCAGGGTGAGGGTTAGATGAGGGTGAGGGTTAGAGTTAGGGTGAGGGTTAGGGTTAGGGTGAGGGTGAGGTTTAGCTTTAGGGTGAGGGTAGGGTTATCGTGTGGAATAGGGTTAGTGTTAGGGTTATGGTGATGTTTATGGTGAGGGCAAGGGTTGATTTGAGGGTTTGCGTTAGGTTTAGAGTGAGGTTGAGGGTGAGGGTCAGGCTTAGGGTTAGGGTTAGGGTGAGGGTGACTCTGAGGGTTAGGGTTAGGGTTAGGCTTTAGGCTGAGGGTTAGGCTGAGGGTGAGGGTGAGGGTTAGGGTTAGGGTGAGGGTTAGGGTTAGGGTTAATGATAGGGTGATATTTAGGGTGAGGGTTAGTGTGAGAGTTAGTGTTGGGTTTAGGCTTAGTGTTAGAGTGAGTGTAAGGGTTAGGTTGAGGGTTAGGGTTAGCGATAGGTTGAGGGTTGGGATGAGGGGTAGGGTGAGGGTAAGGTTTACTGTGAGGGTTATGGTGAGTGTGAGGGTTAGGGTTAGGGATAGGGTTAGAGTGAGGGTGAGGTTTAGGGTTACGGTAAGGGTTACGGTTAGGGTTAGCTTGAGGGTTAGGGAAAGGGTGAGGATGAGTGTTAGGGTGAGGGTTCGGGTTAGGGTTCGTGTTAGGGTTATGGTGAGGGTGGGGGTGAGGGTGAGAATGAAGGTTAGGGTTAGATTTAGGATGAGGGTGAGGATTAGGGTTAGGAGTAGGGTTAGGGTTATGTTTAGGCTGAGGATGAGTTTGAGGGTGTGGGTGAGGATTAGGGTTAGGTTGAGTGTTAGAGTTAGGGTTAGGGTGAGGGTTTGGGTAAGTGTTCAGTTTAGGATAAGAATTAGTTTGAGGGGTACAGTTAAGGTTAGGATGAGCGTTAGGTTTAGCGTTAGGGTTAGGAATAGGGTTGGTTTACGGTGAGGTTTAGGATGAAGGTTAGGGTTAGGTTTAGGTTTTTAGTGAGGGTTAGGGCGCAGGTTATGGTTAGAGTTAGGGTTAGGGTGAGGGTTAGGGTCAGGGTGAGGGTTATTGTTAGGGTTAGATTTCCGGTGAGAGTAAGAGTTAGCGTGAGGTTAAGGGTGAGTGTGAGGGTTGGAGTTAGCATTAGGGTTAGGGTGAGGTTTAGGGTGAGGGTTAGGGTTAGGTTTAGGGTTAGGGTGAGGTGAGGGTGAGGGTGATTGTGAGGTTTATGGTTAGGGTGAGAGATAGGTTTAGCGTGAGGATTAGGGTTAGGGTTTGGGTGAGGGTTAGCATGAGGGTGACAGTGAAGCTTAGGTTTTGGGTGAGGGTGAGTGTGAGGGTTAGGCTAAGGGTTAGGGTTAGGGTTAGTGTGAGGGTGAAGTTGAGGGTTAGTGTTAGGAATCGCGTTAGGTTTAAAGTTAGGCTGAGGGTGAGCGTGACGGTGAGAGTGACGGTTAGGGTTAGGGTTAGCGTGAGGGTTAGGGTTAGTGTGAGGGTTAGGGTGAGGGTAAGGCTAAAGGTTAGGGAGAGGGTCAGGGTTAGGTTTAGGGTTTGGGTAAGGGTTAGGGTGAGGTTTAGGGTTAGGGTTATGGTTAGGGTTAAGGTGAGGGTGAGGGTGAGGGTTAGTGTGAGGGTTAGTGTTAGGGTGAGGGTTATTGTGAGTGTTATGGTTAAGGTGAGGTTGCGGGTTATGTGAGGTTTAGCATTAGGGTCAGGGTTAGGATATGAGTTAGGCTGAGGGTAAGTGTTTGGGGGAGGGTTAGGGTTAGGGTGAGGTTTACGATGAGGTTTAGGGGTAGTGTTAGGGTTAGAGTTAGGGAGAGTTTAAGGGTTAGGTTGAGGGTTAGTGTGAGGGTGAGTGTTAGTGTTAGCATTAGGGTTAGTGTGAGGGTTAGGGTGAGTGTTAGGGTTAGGTTAGGGTCAGGGTTAGGTTTAGGGTGAGGGTTAGGGTTGGGTTAGGGTGAGGGTTAGATGCGGGTTAGGGTTAGGGTTAAGTTGAGGGTTAGGTTTAGGGTGAGGGTTATGGTTAGGATTAGGGTTAGGGTGAGGGCTAGGGTGAGGGTGAGGGTTAGGGTTAGGGTGAGGCTTAGGGTTAGGTTGAGGGTTAGGTTTAGTGTGAGGGTTAGGGTGAGGGTAAGGTTAGAGGATAGGGTGAGGTTGAGTGTTAGAGTTACGCTTAGGGTGAGGGTTAGGGTGAGGTTTAGGTTTATGTTTATGGTTAGGGTTAGCATGAGGGTGAGCGTGAGGGTGACAGTGAGGCTGAGGGTGAGTGTGAGGGTGAGTGTGAGGGTTAGGCTTAGGGTTAATGTGAGGGTGAAGGTGAAGGTTAGTGTTAGGAGTAGGGTTAGGTTTACATTTAGGCTGAGGGTGGTCGTCAGGGTGAGGGTGAGTGTTAGGGTTAGGGTTAGGTTGAGGTTTAGGGTTACTGTGAGGGTTAGGGTGAGGGTAAGGTTAAAGGTTAGGGTGAGGGTTAGGCTTAGGGTTAGGGTGAGGGTTAGGTTGAGGATGAGGGTGAGTGTTAGAGTGAGTGGTAGGGTGAGGTGTAGGGTTAGGGTTAGGGTTAGGATGAGGGTTAGGGTTAGTGTGAGGCTTAGGGTTAAGGTGAGGTTTAGGGTTACTGTGAGGGTTCATATTAGGTTTAGGCTTAGTGTTAGGGTGAGGGTACGGGGTAGGTTGAGGGTTAGGTTTAGGGTGAGGTTTAGGGTTAGAATGAGGGTTAGGGCTAGGGTGAGGGTTAGGGTGAGCGTTCGGGTTGGGTGATGTTTAGGGTGTGGGTGAGGGTTAGGGTGAGTGTGAGAGTGAGGGTGAGTGTTCAGTTGAGGGTTTGAGTTAGCGTTAGGGCGAGGTTGATGATGAGGGTGAGACTTAGGGTTAGGTTTAGTGTGAGGGTGAGTGTGAGGGTTAGCGATAGGGTTAGGCTTAGGTTTAGAGTTATGCTGAGGGTGACTGTGAGCGTGAGGGTTATGGTTAGGATGAGGGTTAGTGTTAGGGTGAAGGTAAGGGTTGGGGTGAGTGTTAGGGGTAGGGTGAGGGTTATCGTTAGGTTTAGGGTGAGGGTTAGGGTTAGGTTGGAGGTTAGGGTTAGGGTGAGGGTTAGCGTTAGGGTTAGGGTTAGGGTTAGGTTGGAGGTTAGGGATAGGATGTGGGTTAGCATTAGGGGTAGGGGTAGGGGTAGGTTGAGGGTGAGGTTGAGGGTTAGGGTTAGGGTTTGGGTTAGGGTTAGGATGAGGGTTAGCGTGAGGAGTATGGTTAGGGTTAGAGTGAGGGTGAGGGTTAGGTTTAGCTTTAGGGTTAGGGTTAGGGTTAGGCTGAGGGTGAGGGTGAGGGTTAGGTTTAGGGTTAGGATGAGGGATAGGGTTAGGGTTAGGGTGAGGGTGAGGGTGAGGTTTAGGGTTATGGTTTTTTTTAGGCTGAGGGTGATGGTGAGGATAAGGGTTAAGGTGAGGGTTAGGTTGAGGTTGAGGGTTAGGGTAAGGGTGAGCTTTAGGTTGAGTGTTAGGGTTAGGGTTAGGGTTAGGATTAGGTTGTGGGATAGGGTGAGGGTTAGGGTTAATATTAGGGTTAGGGTTAGGTTTAGTGTTAGGTTTAGGTTTAGGGTTAGGGTTAGGGTTAGGTTGTGGGTAAGTGTTAGAGTGAGGGTTAGGATGAGGGTTAAGGTTAGTTTGAGGGTTAGAGTTAGGGTTAGGTTAGGGTGAGGGTAAGGATTAGGGTGAGCTTTAGGGTGAGGGTGAGGGTTAGGGTTAGGATGAGGGTTACGGATAGTGTGAGGGTTAGAGTTAGGGTTAGGGTTAGGGTGAGGCTAAAGCTTAGGGTTAGGTTTAGGTTGACGGTGAGGGTTAGTGTGAGGTTATTGTTAGGTTTAAGGTTTAAGGTGTAAGGTTTATGGTGAGGTCTAATGTGAGGTTGAGGGTTAGGGTGAGGGTGAGGGTGAGGGTGAGTGTTCCGGTTAGGTAAGGGTTAAGATTAGAGTTAGGGTGAGGATTAGGGTGAGAGTCAGGGATAGGATGAAGTTTAGGGTTAGAGTGATGGTTAGGGTTAGTGTGAGGTTTAGGGATAGGGTTAGGGTTAGGGTGAGGTTTAGGGTTCAGGTTTCCATTAGGGTTAGGGTCAGGGTTAGGGTGTTTTTGAGGGTTAGCGGTAGGGTTAGGGTTAGTGTTAGGGTGAGGGTTAGGGTTAGGGTTAGGATGAGGGTTAGGGTAAGCGGTAGAGTTAGGGTTAATGTTAGGATTAGGGTGAGGGTTAGGGTGAGGTTAAGGATTAGGGTGAGGGTGATGGTTAGTGTTATGTATAGGGTGATGGTGAGGGTGAGGGTTAGGGTTAGGGTAATGGTTAGTGTTAGGGTTAGTTTGAGGTTTTGGGTTAAGGTGACCATTAGGTTTAGACTGAGTGTTAAGTTTAGGGTTAGGGTGAGGGTTAGGGTTAGTGGGATGTTTAGGGTGAGGGTGAGGCTGAGGGTGAGAGTTCGGGTTTTCGTGAGGGTTAGGGTTTGGGTGAGGGTTAGGGTTAGGCTGAGGGTTAGTGTGAGGTTGAAGGTTAGGGTGAGCATGAGGGGTAGTGATAGGGTTAGGGTGAGGTTTAGGTTTAGGGTTAGTGTTAGGTGAGGGTTACAGGGAAGGATAGGGTTAGGGTTAGGGTGAGAGTTAGGATTACTGTGTGGGTTAGGGTTATGGTTAGAGTGAGGGTAAGGTTTAGGGTTAGGTTTAGGGTGAGGGTGAGGATTAGGGTTAGGTTTAGGGTTATGGGGAGAGTTAGGGTGAATGTTAGGGTTAGGTTTAGGGTTAAGTTTAAGGTGAGGGTTTCGGTGAGGGTTAGGGTTAGGGCTAGGGTGAGGGTAAGGTTTAGAGTGAGGGTGAGGGTTAGGGTTAAGGTTAGGGTGTGGGATAGGGTGAAGGTTACGGTTAGGTTTAGGGTGAGGGTAAGTGTTAAGGTGAGGGTTAGGGTGAGGTTGAGTGTTAGGGTTAGGGTTAGGGGTAGGGTGAGGGTTAGAGTTATGGTGAGGGTTAGTGTGAGGGTTTTGGTTAGTGTTAGAGTTAGGTCTAGGGTAAGTTTTAGGGTAAGGTTGAGGGTTAGTGTTAGGGTAAGTGTTACGGTAAGGGTAAGGGTTAGGGTTAGGGTAAGGTTTAGGCTGAGGGTTAGGGTGAGTGATAGGGTGAGGGTTAGTTTGAGGGTAAGAGTTGTGGTGAGGTTTAGGGTGAGGGTGCGGGTTAGTGTTAGGGTTAAGATGAGGTTTAGTGTGAGGGTGAGGATTAGTATTAGGGTTAGGGTTAGGGTGAGGTTAGGGTGAGGGTTTTGGTTAGTGTTAGGGTTAGGGTGTGGGTTAGGGTGAGGGTGAGGGTTAGTATTAGGGTAGGGTTTAGGGTTACGGTGAGGCTTAGGGTTTGATTTAGGGTTAGAGCGAGCGCTAGGGTGAAGGTGAGGGTTAGCGTTAGGGTTAGGGTGAGAATTGGGGTTAGGGATAGGATTAGGGTTAGGGTAAAATTTACAGTGAGGGCTAGGGTGAGGGTTAGGCTTAAGGTTAGGGTGAATGTTAGGGTTAGGGGGTAGGTGAGGGATAGGTTTAGTGTGGGGTTTAGGGTTAGGTTTAGTTTTAGGGTTAACCTGAGGGTAAGGGTCAGGGTGAGGGTTAGGGTGAGGGTTATGGTTAGGGTTAGGGTGAATGTTAGGGTTAGGGGTAGGCTGAGTGATAGGTTTTTTTGTGAGGTTTAGGGTCAGGATTAGGGTTAGGGTTAAGGTGAGTATAAGGGTTAGGGTGAGGCTTAGGGTGAGGGTGATGGGTAGGGTTAGCATTAGTGTTAGGGTGAGGGTTAGGGTTAGGTTTAGTGTTAGGGATTGGGTTAGGGTGATGGTGAGGGTTAGGGTTAATATTAGGGTTAGTTTGAGGCTTAGCATGAAGTTTAGGTTTAATATTAGGGTTAGGGAAAGGGTGAGGGTTAGGGTTAGGGTTAGTGTGAGGGTTAAAGTTAGAGTTAGGGTTAGGTTTAGGGTGAGGGTAAGTGTTAAGGTGAGGGTTAGGGTGAGGGTGATAGATAGGGTTAGAATAAGGGTTAGGGTGAGGTTGAGGTTTATGATTAGCATTAGAGTTAGGGTGAGGGTTCGGGTGACTATTAGGGTTAGGGTTACGGTGAGTGTGAGTGTGAGGGTTAGGGTGAGAGTGAGGGATAGGGTTGGGTTAGGGATAGAGTGAGGGTTAGGGTGAGGGCTAGGCTGAGGGTGAGGGTTAGGGTGTGGGTTAGGTTGAGGGTGAGGTTTTCTCTTACATAATTTTTAGGGTTAGGTTTAGGGTTAGGGTTAGGTTTAGGGTTAGGGTGAGGGTTAATATTAGGGTTAGGGATAGGATGAGTATTAGCATGAGGGTTCGGTTAGGGGTTGGGTGAGTGTTAGGATTAGTGTGAGGGTTAGGGTAAGGGTTAGGCTTAGGGTTGGGGTGAGGGTAAGTGTTAGGGTGATGTTTAGAGTGAGGGTGAGGATTAGGGTTAGGGTTAGGGTTAAAGTGTGAGTTAGGGTGAGGGTTAGGGTTAGGGTTAGTGTTAGGGTGTGGGTGAGTGTGAGGTTGAGGGTTAGGGTTAGGGTTAGGGTTAGGGTGAGGGTTAGGGTTAGGATTATGGTTAGGGTTAGGGTTAGGTTGAGGATGAGGGTGAGGGTGAGGGTTAGTATTTGGGTGAGTGTGAGGTTTAGATTTAGGGATAGGATGAGGTTTAGGGTAAGGGGTGGAGTTAGGTTTACGGTGAGGGTTAGGTTTAGTGTGAGGTTTAGGTTAATGGTTAGGTTTAGAGTTAGAATTGGGTTAAGGGTTAGGGTGAGAGTTAGGGTGAGGGTGAGGGTTAGGTTTAGGGTTAGAGTTGGGGTGAGGGTTAAGGTGAGGCTTATAGGGTTTGGGTTTGGGTTAGGGTGAGGGTGAGTGTTAGGGTCAGGTATAGGGTGAGGTTTAGGTTGAGGGTTAGTGTAAGGGGTAGGGTTAGGGTTAGGGTGAATGTTAGGATTAGGGTGACGGTTAGGGCAAGGGTAAGGGTTAGGGTTATGGTGAGGGTTAGGTTTAGGGTTAGGGTTAGGGTGAGAGTGAGGGTTAGGGTTTGGGTTAGGGTTAGGGTGAGGTTTAGGGTTAGGGTTAGGGTTAGTGTAAGGGATAGATTTAGGGTGAAGGTTAGGGTTAGGGTTAGGATTAGGGTTAGGGTGAGGCTTAGGGTTAGGTTTAGGATGAAGGTTAGGGTTAGTTTTAGGGTGAGGTTTAGGTTTAGGGTGAGGTCTACGATGAGGATGGGGTTAGGATGAGTGTGAGGGTGAGGTTGAGGGTTTTGGTTAGGTAAGGGTTAGGGTTAGGGTTAGGGTGAGGATTAGGGTGAGGGTGAGGTTTAGCTTGAGGGTTATGGTTAGGGTGAGGGTTAGCATGAGGCTGAGGTTTAGGTTGAGGTTTAGGGTGAGGGTGAGCGTGAGGGTTCAGCTGAGGTTCAGGGTTCGGGTGTCGGCTAGGGTTAAGTTTAGGGTGAGGATTAGGGTGACGGTGAGAGTTAGGATTAAGGTTAGGGTGAGGGTTAGGTTTAGGGTGAGGCTTAGGATGAGGTGTAGGTTTAGGGTTAGGGTTAGGGTTAGGGTTAGGGTTAGGGTTAGGTTTAGGGTGAAGGTTAGTGTTAGTTTGAGGGTTAGGGTGAAGGTGAGTTTGAGGTTGATGGTTAGGGTGAGGGTGATGGTGATGGTGAGGGTTAGGGTTAGGATTCATGTTAGGTTTAGGGTGAGAGTTAGGGTTAGGGTTTGGGTTAGGGTGAGGGTGAGGGTGAGGGTGAGGGTTAGTGTTAGGGTTAGGGTGAGGGTTAATGTGAGTGTTAGTTTTAGGGTTAGGGTAAGGGTTAGGTTTAGGTTGAGCGTTAGTTTTAGGTTTAGGGTTAGGGTGAGGGTGATGCTCAGGATTAAGGTTAGGGTTAGTGTGAGGATAAGGGTTAGGGTGAGGATTAGGATGAGGGTTTAGGTTAGAATAAGGTTTAGGGTGAGGGTTAGGATTAGGGTTAGAGTTATGGTAAGGGTTAGGGTTAGGGTAAGGGTTAGGGTGAGGCTTAGGGTTAGCGTTAGGGTTAGGGTGAGGGTTAGGCTTAGGGTTAGGGTTAGGGTAAGGGTTAGGGTTAAGTTTAAGGTTAGGTTATGTTTAGGGTTAGTGTGAGGTTTAGGGTTAGGGTGGTGTTTAGGGAGACAGTGAGGGTTAGGGTGAGGGTGAGATTGAGCGTGAGGTTTAGTGTGAGGGTGAGGGTGAGTGGCAGGATGACGGTGAGGGTTAGGGTTAGGGTTAGGTTTAGGGTGAAGGTTAGGGTGAGAGTTAGGTTTAGGGTTAGGATGAGGGTTAGGGTTAGGTTTAGGGTTAGGGTGAAGGTTAGGGTGAGAGTTAGGTTTAGGGTTAGGATGAGGGTTAGGCTTACTGTGAGGGTTACGATTAGGGTTTGGGTTAGTGTGTGGATAACGTTTAGGGTGAGTGTTAGGTTGAGACTGAGGGTTAGGGTTAGTGTTAGGGTTAGGGTGAGGGTTAGGGTGGGGGTTAGGGTTCTTGTTAGGGTTGGGTGAGGGTTAGGTTGAGTGTAAGGATTAGGGTGAGGGTTAGTTTGATGGGGAGGGATAGGGTAATGATGAGGGTAAGGGTTAGGGTTAGGGTGAGAGTGAGGCTTAGGTTAAGTGTAAGGGTTAGGGTCAGGGTTAGGTTAAGGGTGAGCGTTAGGGTTAGCATTGGGGTTAGCGTTAGGATGATTGTTAGGTTTGGGGTTAGGGTGCAGGTTAGTGTTAGGGTTAGAGTGAGGGTAAGGGTCAGGTTTAGGGTTAGGATTAGGTTTAGTGTTAGGGTGAGGCTGAGGGTGAGGGTGAGTGTGAGTGTGAAGTTTAAGGTTAGGGTTAGGTTTAGGGTGAGGGTGATGTTTTTGTTTAGGAAAGGTTAAGGTTAGGTTTAGGGTGAGGATTAGGGTGGGGGTGAGGTTTAATTTGAGGGTTATGGTTAGGGTGAGGGTTAGGGTTATGTTTAGGCTGAGGGTTAGGGTTACGGTGATGTTTAGTGTGACGGTGAAGGTGAGAGTGAGGGTTCGGGTGAGGGTTAGGGTTACGGTAAGGGTTAGGGTTAGGGTTACGGTTAGGATTAGGGTGAGGGTAAGGGTTTTATTGACATTTAGGTTGAGGGTGAGTGTTAGGGTTAGGTTTAGGCTTAGGGTGAGGGTTAGGTTGAGGGTTAGGGTTAGGGTTAGGGTGAGGGTTAGGGTGAGGATTAGGGTGAAGTTTAGGGTTAGGATTAGGGTTTGGCTTAGGGTGAGAAGGGGTTGGGTGAGGGTTAGGGAGAGGGTGAGGGATAGGTTATTGTGAGGGTAAGGTTTAGGCTGAGGCTTAGGATGAGAATGAGCATTTGTGTTAGCACAGGGTTGGGTTGAGCATGAGGGTTAGGGTTAGCCTGAGGTGTAGTTTTAGGGTTAGGGTTAGGGTTAGGGTGAGGTTAAGGTTTAGGGTGTGGGTGAGGTGAGGGTTAGGGTTAGCCTTAGGGCGAGGGTGAGTGTTTGGGTTAGGGTTAGGGTGAATGTGAGTTTGAGGGTTAGGTTTAGGATTAGGGTTAGGGTAACAGTTAGCTGAGGTTGAGGGTATGAGTGAGAGTGAGGGCTAGGTTTAGGGTTAGAGAAAGGGTTAGGGTTAGGTTTAGGGTTAGTATTAGAGTTAGGGTTAGGATTAGGCTGAGGTTGAGTGTGAGGGTGAGGGTGAAGGTGAAGTTTTAGTTTTAGGGTTAGAGTTACGGTTAGGTTGAGCACTAGGATGAGGGTGAATGTTAGGATTAGCATTAGGGTTAGGGTGAGGCTTAGGGTGAGGGTTGAGTGTTAGGTTTAGTGTTAGGTTGAGGGTGAGGGTTAGGGTTAGTGTGAGGATGAGGGTCTGGGTTAGGTTTAGGGTTAGGGTTACATTTAGGGTTAGGGTGATGGTGAGGATTAGAATTAAGATTAGGGTTAGGGTTAGAGTTAGGTGAGAGTGAGGGTGAGGGTTAGGGTTTGGGTTAGAATTATAGTGAGGGTGAGCAGGAGGGTTAGAGTTAGGATTAGGAATATAATTATGGTTAAGGATAGGGTGAGTGTGAGTGTGAGGCTTAGGGTTAGGATTAGGGTTAGTTTTAGTGTGAGGATCAGGGTGAGGGTGAGGGTTAGGGTGAGGGTGAGAATGACGGTGAGGGTTAGGGTGAGCTTTAGAGTTAGGGTTAGGGTGAGGATTAGGGTTAGGGTTAGGTTATGGCTGAGGTTTAGGTATAGGGCAAGTGTTAGCGTTACGGTGAGGGTGAGGGTTAGGGTTAGGGTTAGGTTTAGGGTTAGAGTTAGGGTTAGTGTAAGGTTTAGAATTAGGGTGAAGGGTAGGATTAGGGTTAGGATTAGGGTTAGGATGAGGGTGAGGGTGAGGGTTATGGTAAGGGTTAGGTTTAGGGTGAGGGTTAGGGTTAGGGTAAGGCTTAGGGTTGGGGTTAGCATAAGGGTGAGTGTGAGGGTGATGATTAGGGTTAGGTTTAGGGTGAAGGTGAGGGTTAGGGTTAGGGTTAGGGTTAGGGTGAGGGTGAGGGTTAGGGTTAGGATTAGGTTTAGGGTTAGGTTTAGGATGAGGGATAGGATGAGGGTTAGAGGTAGGGTTAGTGTGAGGGTTACGGTTACGGTTAGGGTGAGGGTAAGGTTTAGGGTGAGGGTTAGATTGAGTTTGAGGGTTAGGGTTAAGGTGAGGTTTAGGGTGAGTTTTAGGATTAATGTAAGGTTTAGGGTTAGGGTGAGGGTAAGGGTTATAGTGAGAGTTATTGTGAGGGTGAGCGTTAGGGTTAGGGTTAGGGTAAGGGTTAGGGTGAGCGTTAGGGTGAGGGTTTGGGTTCGGGTTAACATTAGGGTTAGGTTGAGGGTGAGGGTAAGGGTGTAGGTTAGGGTTAGGGTTAGGGATAGGGTGAGGATTAGGTTTAGTGTGAGGGTGAGGTTCTGGGTTAGGGTTAGGTTTATGGTTAGATTTAGGATGAGGGTGATGTTGAGGGTTAGATTTAGGATTAGCGTTAGGGTTATGGTTAGGGTTAGGGTGAGGGTGAGGGTGAGGCTTAGGGTTATGGTTAGGGTGAGGTTTAGGTTTAGGGTGAAGGCTATGGTGAGTGTGAGGGTTAAAGTGAGTGTGACGGTGAGGGTGAGGGTTTTGGTTAGGTAAGGGTTAGGGTTAGGTTTAGGGTGAGGATTAGGGTGAGAGTGAGGTTTAGGTTGATTGTTAGGATTAGGGTGAGGGTTAGGGTGAGGCTAAGGGTAAAGGTGATTATTCGGGTTCGGGTGAGGGTGAGGGTTTGGGTGAGGTTGAGGGTTCTTGTGTGGGTTAGGTTTAGGTTTAGGGTGAGGGATAGGGTGACATTGAGGGTTAGGGAGAGGGTGAGGTTTAGGATTAGGGTTAGGGTGAGGGTTAGGATTAGGGTTCGGGTTAGGGTGAGGGGTAGGGTTATGTTTTGGGAGAAGTTTAGGGTTACGGTGAGGGTTTGGGTTAGTTTGAGTGTTAGGGTGAAGGTGAGTTTGAGGTTGAGGGTTAGGTTGAAGGTGATGGTGACAGTGAGGGTTAGATTTAGGATTCGGGTTAAGGTTAGGGTGAGGGTTAGGGTTATGGTTAGGGTTAGGGTGAGGGTGAGGGTCAGGCTTAGTGTTTGGGTTAAGGTTAGGTTTATGTTTAGGGTGAGGGCTACGGTGAGGGTGAGGGTTAGGGTGAGTGTGAAGGTGATGTTGAGGGTTATGGTTAGGGTGAGTATTAGGGTTAGGTTTAGGGTGAGGCTTATTGTTAGGGTGATGTTTAGGGTGAGGGTGAATGTGAGAGTGAGGCGGGTGAGGGTTTGGGTTAGGGTGAAGGTTAAGGTTAGGGTTAGCATTAGGGTTAGGGTGAGACTTAGGGTGAGGGTTTAGTGTTAGGGTTAGGGTGAGGGTGAGGGTGAGGTTTTCGGTTAGGGTGGGGGTTAGAGTTACAGTGAGGGTGAGGGTGAGGGTGAAGGTTAGGATTAGGGTTAGCGTTAGCAATAGGATGAGGATGAGGTTCAGGGTTAGTGTGTTTTTGAGGGTTAGGGATACCGTTAGGGTTAGTGTTAGGGTGAGGGTTAGGGTTAGGGTTAGGGTTAGGATGAGGGTTAGGGTAAGGGGTAGGGTTAGGGTTAGGCTGAATGTTAGGATTAGGGTGAGAGTTATGGTAAGGGAAAGGGTTAGGGTTAGGGTGAGGTTAAGGATTAGAATGAGTGTGAGGGTTAGGTTTAGTGTTAGTAGGTTAGGGTGGGGTTTAGGGTTATGGTTAGGTTTAGGGTGAGGGTTAGGGTGACGGTGAGCGTTAGGGTGAGGGTGATGGTTAGGATAAGGGTTTGGGTGAGGTTTAGGGTTAGAGTGAGAATTAGGGTGAGGGGTAGGGTTAAGGTTAGGGAGAGGGTTAGGGTTTGTGTGAGGTTTAGGGGTAGGGTTAGAGTTAGGTTTAGTATGAGGATAAAAGTTAGGGTTAGCGTTAGGGTAAGGGTTAGGTTTAGGGTGAGGGTCAGGGTTAGGGTTTGGGTGAGGGTGAGTTTTAGGGTGAGCGGTAGGTTTAGAGTTAGGGTAAGGTTTAGGGTTAGGATGAGGGTTACGTTTAGGGTTAGGGTGAGGGTTTGGCTGAGGGTTAGGTTTAGTGTGAGGATAAGGGTTAGGGTGAGGATTAGGGTTAGGGTTAGAGTTAGGGTAAGGGTTAGGTTTAGGCTTAGGGTTAGGGTTAAGGTTAGGGTGAGTGTGAGGCTTAGGGATAGGGTTAGGGTGAAGGTTAGGGTTAGGTTGATTTTTAGGGTGTCAGTGAGTGTTAGGGTGAGAGTGAGGTTCAGCGTGAGGGTTAGGGTTAGGGTGAGGGTGAGTGTGAGGGTGACGGTTAGGGTTAGGTTTAGGGTGAGGGTAAGGTTTAGGGTTAGGATTACGGTTAGTTTAAGGGTTAGGCTGAGCGAGAGGGTGAGGTTGAGGGTGAGGGTGAGGGTTAGGGTGAGTGTTAGGGTTAGACTGAGGGTTAGGGTGAGGGTGAGTTTGAGGGTCAGGGTGAGGTTGAGGGTGAGGTTGAGGGTGAGAGTTAGGTTTAGGGTTCCGGTTAGGGTGAGGGTGAGGGTGAGGGTGAGGTTTAGGGTTAGGTTTAGGGTTAGTGTTATTGTCAGGGTTATGGTTATGATTTGGATTAGGGTGAGAATGAGGGTGAGTGTTAGCATGAGGATTAGAGTTAGGGTTATAGTTAGGGTGAGGGTGAGGGTGAGGGTTAGGTTTAGGGTTAGGGTTAGGGTTAGGATGAGGGTTAGGCTGAGGGTTAGAGTTAGGGTTAGTGTGAGGCTTAGGGTTAGGGTTACGGTTAGGGTGAGGGCAAGGATTAGGCTGAGGTTTAGGTTGAGTTTGAGGGTTGATGTTAGGGTGAGGTTTAGGGTGAGTTTTAGTGTTAATGTTAGGCTTAGGGTTAGGGTGAGGGTAAGGGTTATAGTGAGAGTTATTTTGAGGGTGAGGGTTAGGTTTAGGGTGAGGGTTAGGGTAAGGGTTTGGGTTCGGGTTAGCATTAGGGTTAGGTTGAGGGTGAGTGTTAGGGTGAGGCTTAGGGTTAGGGTGAGGGATAGGGTTAGTTTAAGGGTTAGTGTGAGTGTTTGGGTGAGGGTTTGGTTTAGGTTTAGGGTTAGGGTGAGGGTTAGGATGAGGGTAAGATTTAGGGTGAGGATTAGGGTGAAGTTGAGTATTAGGGTTAGCATTAGCCTTAGTGTGATGGTTAGGGTTAGGTGTGGCATTAGGGTTAGTGTTAGGATTAGGTTGAGGTTTAAGATTAGGGTTAAGGTGAGGGTGATGTTTAGGGTTAGCATTAGGTTTATGGTTAGGGTTAGAGTGAGGGTGAGGGTGATGGTTAAGTTTAGGATTAGGTTTAGTGTTAAGGTGAGGCTGAGGTTGAGGATGAGGTTGATGATGAGGGTTGGGTTAGGGTTAGGCTTAGGGTGAGGGCTAGGCTGAGGGAGAGGGTTAGGGTGAGGGTTAGGGTGAGGGTGGGGTTTTAAGTTAGGAAAGGGTTACGGTTAGGTTTAGGGTGAGGATTAGGCTGAGGGTGAGGTTGAAGGTGAGGTTTAGGGTTAAGGTGAGGGTTAGGGTTAGAGTTAGGCTGAGGGTTAGGGTTAGGATTAGGGTTAGGGTTAGGCTGAGGGTGAGAGTGAGGGTGAGGGTGAGGGTTAGGTTGTAGGTGAGGGTTAGGCTTAGGGTGAGGGTTAGGGTGACGGTGTGGGTTAGGTTGAGGGTTAGGATTAGTGTGAGGGTTAGGATTAGGGTTAGTGTGAGGAAAAGGGTTAGGGTGAGGATTAGGATGAGTGTAAGAGTTAGTGTAAGGTTTAGCCTTAGGGTTAGGGTGAGGTATAGGGTTAGAGTTCCGGTTAGGGTTAGGATGAGGTTTATGGTTTGGGTGAGTGTTAGGGTTACAGTTAGGATGAGTGTGAGGGTGAGGTTTCGGGTTCGGGTTCGGGTTAGGGTATGGATTAGGGTTAATTTTATGGTGAGGGTAAGGGTTAGGGTGAGGTTTAGGGTGAGGTTTAGGATTACGGTGAGGGTTAGGGTGACGTTGAGGGTTAGGGTGACAGTGAGGGTTAGAGAGGGTTAGGTTTAGGTTTAGTGTTAGCGTTAGGGCGATGGTTAGGGTCAAGTTTGGATTTGGGTGACGGTTAAAGTGAGGATTAGTGTTAGGTTTAGGTTTAGGGTTAGTGTCAGGATTTGGGTTACTGTTAGGTTTATACTGAGATTAAGGTTTAAGGTGAGTGTTTGGCTGATGGGTAGGTTTAAGGTAAGGGTGAGGGAGAGGGTGAGGGTAAGGATTAGGGTGAGGGTTAGGGTGAGGGTGAGGCTCAGGGTTAGCATTAGTGTTAGGGTTTGTGTTAGAGTGAGGGGTAGGGTTAGGGTTCAGGTGAGGATGAGGGTTAGGGTTAGCATTAGGTTTAGGGTTAGGGTGAGGATGAGGGATAGGGCTAGTTTTAGGGTGAGTGTGAGGGTGAGGGTTAGGGTTAGGGGTAGGGTGAGGGTTAAGGTTAAGGTGTGGGTTCCAGTCAGGATGAGGGTGAGGCAACGGATTAGGGTGAGGTTTAGGGTGTGAGTGAGGGTTAGGGTTTGAATTAGAGTTAGTGTTAGGGTTAGGGTGAGGGTGAGGGTGAGGTTTAGGGTTAGGGTTAGGGTTAGGGTTTGGATGAGGGTCAGGATGAGGGTGAGGGTGAGGGTTAGTTTTAAGGATAGGGTTAGGGTTAGGGATAGGATTAGTGTAAGGGTGAGTGCTAGGGAGAGGGTGAGGGTTAGGGTTTGGTTAGGGTGAGGGTAATTGTTAGGGTGAGGGGGAGTGTGAGGGTTAGGTTTAGGGTGAGGGTGAGGGTTAGGTTTAGTGTGAGGGAGGGGGTTAGGGTTACGGTTAGTGTTAGGGTAAGGTTAAGGGTTACAGTGAGGGTTAGATTGAGAGTGAGGTTTAGGTTTAGCGTGAGTGTGAGGGTGAGGGTCAGAGTGAGGGTTCGTATTAGAGTTAGGATTACAGTTGGGGTGAGGGTGAGGGTTATGTTTAGCGTTAGGGTGAGGGTTAGGTTTAGGGTGATGTTTAGGGTGAGGGTGAGTGTAAGGCTGAGGGTGATGGTTCGGGTGAGGTTGAGGATTAGGGTGTGGATGAGGGTTAGGGTGAGGGTGAGGGTTAGGGTTAGGTTTAGGCTGTGGGTTAGGGTTAGGATTAGGGTGAGATATAGGGTCAGGGTTAGGGTGAGGTTTAGGGTTAGTGTGAGGTTTAGGGTTAGGTTTAGGGTAAGTGTGAGGATAAGTGTTATGGTGAGGGATAGGGTTATTGTTAGGGTTAGGGTTAGGGTGAGGGTTATTGTTAGGGTTAGGGTTAGGGTTAGGATGAGGGTTAGGGTTAGGGTAAGGGTTAGGGTTGGTGTTAGGGTAATGGTGAGTGTGAGGGTGATGGTTAGGGTTAGGTTTAGGGTGAAGTTGAGGGTTCGGTTTAGGATTAGATTTAGGGTTAGGCTTAAGGTGAGGGTGAGCGTGAGGGTGAGGGTTAGGGAGAGGTTTAGCGTTAGGTTTAGGGTTAGGGTGAGAGTGAAGATTAGGTTGAGGTGAGGGTTCGGGTTTGGGTGAGGGTTAGGGTGATGGTGAGGGTCAGGGTGAGGGTGAGGTTTAGGTTTAGTGTTAGCTTTAGAGTGAGGGTTAGGATCAGGGATAGGATTAGAGTGAGTGTTAAGGTGAGGGTTAGGGTTAGGGTTAGGGTGAGGCTGAGGGTTAGGGTTTATGGTTCGGGTTAGGGTAAGGGTTAGGATTATGGTAAGTGTGAGGGCTATGGTGAGGATGAGGGTTAGGGTTAAGTTTAGGGTGATGGTTAGGGTTACGGTGAGGGATAGGGTTAGGGTTAGTGTGAGGGTGAGGGTTAGTTTTCGTGTGAGGGTTAGGGTTTGTGTTAGGTTTAGGGTAAGATTAAGTTTTAGGATGAGGTTTAGGGTAAGAGTGAGGGTTAGGGTTAGCGTGAGTTTAAGGGTGAGGGTTAGGGTTATTGTTAGGGTTAGGGTGAAGGTGAGGGTTATGTTTAGGGTTAGGGTGAGGGTTAGGGTTAGGGTGATGTTTAGAGTGAGGGTGAGGGTTAGGGTGAGATTGAGGTTTCATGTGAGGGTGAAGGTTAGGGTGAGTGTGAGGTTTAGGGTTAGGGTTAGATTTAGGGTGTAGGTTAGGGTTAGGGTTCGGGTTAGGATGATGGTTAAGTTTGCATTTAGGGTAAGGGTGAGGGTGACGGTGAGGATGAGGGTTAGGTTTAGGGTGAGTGTGAGAGTTAGGTTTAGGATTAGTGTTAGTATGATGGTGAGGGTGAAGTTTACAGTTAGTGTTAGCTTTCTGGCGAGGGTGAGGTTTAGGTTTAGGATTAGGGTTAGGGTTAGGTTTCGGCTTAGGTTGAGAGTAAGGGTGGGGGTGAGATTTAGGGTGTGGTTGAGGGTTAGGTTTAGGGTGAGGTTTAGGGTGACGGTGAGCATTAGGTGAGAGTGAGATTTAGGTTTAGTGTTAGAGATAGGCTGAGGGTTAAGATCAGGGTCAGGATTAAGGTGAGGGTTAGGGTTAGGGTTATGTTTAGGTTTAGAGTTAGTGTGAGGATTAGGTTTAGGGTGAGAGTAAGCGTTAGGGTGAGGGTTAGACTGAGGGTGAGGGATAGTTTTAGTGTTAGTGTTAGGGTGAGCATGTGGGTGAGGGTTAGGTTTAGGGTTAAGGTTAGGGTGAGGATTAGGGTGAGGGCAAGTGTTAGGGTTAGGTTTAGGTTGAGGGTGAGGGATAGGGTTGTGGTGAGGTGAGGGTGAGGGTGAGTGTGAGGGTTAGGGTTAGGGTTAGCTTTAGGGTGAGGGTGAGGTTTAGGTTTAGGGTGAGGGTGAGGGTTTAGTTTAGGTAAGGGTTAGGGTAAGATTACGGTGAGAATTTGGATGAGGTTGAGGGTTAAGGTGAGCGTTAGGGTTAGGGTGAGCGTTAGGGTTAGGATTAGGGTGAGGGTTATTGTTAGGGTGATGTTTAGGGTGAGGGTGAGGGTGAAGGTTCGGGTGAGGGGGAGGGTTAGGTTTAGGGTTAGTGTGAGTGTTATAGTTAGGGTTAGGGTTAGGGTGATGGTGAGGGTTAGGGTTAGGGTGAGTGTGAGGTTGAGGGTGAGGGTGAGGCTTAGGGTTAGGGTGAGGGTTAGTGTTAGGGTTAGGGTTAGGGTGAGGGTGAGCGTTAGGGTGAGAGTGAGGGTTCGGGTGAGGTGGAGAGGGAGTGGGAGCCTTATGGTTAGGGTTCTGGTTGGAGTTATGGTGAGAGTGTGGATGAGGGTTAGGTTTAGGATAAGGGTTAGGGTTAGTCTGAGGGTGAGTGTGAGGGTGAGGGTGAGGGTTAGCGTTAGGGTGAGGGTTAGGTTTAATGTTAGGGTAGGGTTAGCATGAGCGATAGGGTTAGTGTTAGGTTTAGGATGAGGGTTAGGCTGTGGGTTAGGGTTAGCGTTAGGGTGAGGGTTAGGGTTAGTGTGACTTTTAGGGTTAAGTTTAGGGTCAGGGTTAGGATTAGGATTAGGGTGAAGGTTAGGGTTTGGCTTAGGGTGAGGGTGAGGTTTAGGGTTAGGAATAGGGTTAGGGTGAGGTTCGGGTGAGGGCTAGGGTGAGTGTGAGGGTTAGGATTAGGGTTAGGGATAGGATGAGAATTAGGTTTAGAATTAGGGTTAGGGTTTGGGGTAGGGTTAGGGTGAGGGCTAGTGTGAGTGTGAGGGTTAAGGATAGGTTTAGGGATAGGGTGAGGATTAGGGTTAGGGTTTACGTTAGGGTGAGGTTTAGGCTGATGTGTAGGGTTATAGTTAGGGTGAGGGTTAGGTTTAGTGGGAGTGTTCGGGTTAGTTTTAGGGTTAGGGTTCGTGTGAGGTTTCGGGTGAGGGTTCGGGGTAAGGTGTGGGTGACAGTTAGGGTTAGTGTGAGGACTAGGTTTAGGTTTAGGGGTACTGTTAGGGTTAGGGTTAGGGTGAGGGTAAGGGTTAGATTTAGGGTGATTGTGAGGGTAAGGGTTAGGGTTAGTGTTAAAGTTAGGGTGAGGGTTCGGGTTAGTGTGAGGGTTAGGGTTAGGGTTAGGGTGAGGGTGAGGGTTAGGATTAGAGTTAGGGTTAGGATTAGGTTTAGGGTGAGGTTGAGGTTTAGTGTTAGGGTGAGGGTTAGATTTATTGTTAGGGTTAGGGTTCGGTTGAGGATGAGGGTGAGGTTGAGGGGTAGGGTTAGGTTAGGGTGAGGATGAGGTTGATGTTTAGTGTTAGGGTTAGGGTGAGTGTGAGGGCTAGGGTGAGGGTGAGGGCTAGGGTGAGGGTGAGGTTGAGGGTGTCGTTTACTTCAGGGTTAGGGTTAAGCTGAGATTATCGTTAGGGTGAGGGTTATGGTTAGGGTTAGGGTGTGGGTTAAGGTTAAGGTGATGTTTAGGGTGAGGGTTAGGGTGAGAGTTAGGGTGAGGTTTACGGTTTGTGTTAGGATTTGGGTTAATGTGAGGGTGAGGTTTAGGGTTAGAGTTAGGGTTATGGGGAGGGTGAAATTGAAGGTCAGGTTTAGGGTTAGTGTTAGTGTTAGGGTTAGCATGAGGGTTAGGTTGAGATTTAGGGTTAGGGTTAGGGTTAGGGTTAGGATGAGCATTAGGCTGAGGGTTAGGGTTAAGGTTAGTGTGTGGGTTAGGGTTAGGTTATGGTTAGGGTTAGGGGTCGGTTAGGGTGAAGGTTAGTTTTAGGTTTAGGGTTAGGATAAGGTTTAGGGTGAGGGTTAGGGTTAGGGTTAGTGTGAGGGTTAGGTTTAGGGTTAGGGTTAGGTTGTGGACTATAGTGAGGGTGAGGGTTAGGGTGAGGGTTAGGATTAGGGTCAGGTGTAGGTTGAGTGTTAGGATTAGGGTAAGGACTAGGGTTAGGCTGAGGGTGAGAGTGAGGTTGAGGGTGAGGGTTAGGGTTAGAGTGAGAATTAGAGTGAGGGGGAGGGGGAGGGGGAGAGTTTGGTTTAGGGTTAGATTTAGTTTTAGAGTGAGGGTTAGGATTAGGGTAGCACTAGCTTTAGGCTGAGGGTGAGGGTGAGCTTGAGGTTGAGGTTGAGCTTTAGGGTTAGAGTGAGGGTTAGGTTTAGGGGTAGGTTTAGGGTGACAGTTAGGGTTAGGGTTAGGGTTAGGATGAGCATTAGGCTTAGGGTAAGGTTTAGGGGTAGTGTGAGGTTTAGTGTGAGGGTTAGGTTTAGGGTTAGGGTTAGGGTGTGGGCTAGGGTGAGGGTGAGGTTTAGGGTGAGAGTGAGGTTGAGGGTTTAGTTTAGGTAAGGCTTAAGGTAAGGTTAGGTTGAGGATTAGGGTGAGGTTGAGGGTTAAGTTGCGGTTTAGGGTTAGGGTGGATGTTAGGGTTACTGTGAGGTTTAGGGTTACGCTAAGGGTGAGGTTGAGGGTAAGTTTTTCGGTGAGGGTTATGGTGAGCTTGAGGGTTAGTATTAGAGTTAAGGTTAGGATTAGGGTGAGGGTGAGAGTTAGTGATAGGGTGAGGGTTAGGGATGGGGTGAGGGTTAGGGTTAGGTTTAGGGTTGGGGTGAGGATGAGGGTGAGGGTGAGGGTTAGGGTTATGGTTAGGGGTAGGGTGAGGTTTAGGCTGAGGTTTAGGGTGAGGGTGAGGGTGAGGTTGTGGGTTAGAGTTAGGGTTAGGGTGAGGTTGAGGGTGAGAGTTAGGGTGAGGGTGAGAGTGAGGTTAGTTTAGGATTACTGTTAGAGTTAGGGTGAGGCTGACGCTGAGAGGGAAAGTGAGGGTGAAAGTTAGGGTTAGGGCTAGGGTGAGGGTTAAGTTTAGTGTGAGGGTTAGTGTGATGGTGAGGGTCAGCGTGAGGGTGAGTGTTAGAATGAGGGTGAGGGTGTGCTTGAGGGTTAGGGTGAGGATTAGGCTTAGGGTGAGTTTAAGGGTTAGGGTTAGGGTTAGAGTTATTGTTAGGGTTAGTGTTAGGGTTAGGATGAGGGTAAGGGTTATTGTTAGGGTTAGGGTTAGGTGTAGGGTGAGGGTGGGGTTAAGGGTTAGGGTTAGGATTAGGGTTAATGTTAGGGTAAGCCTGAGGGGGAAGAGGAGGTTGAGGTTGAGGGTTATGGTTAAGGTTAGGGTTAGGTTGAGGGCTTGGGTGAGGGTGAGGGTTAGGCTGAGGTTGACGGTGAGGGTTTTGATTAGGTAAAGTTTAGGGTTAGGGTGAGGATTAGGGTGAGGGTGAGGATTAAGCTGAGGTTAGGTTCAGGGTGAGGGTTATTGTTAGGGTTAGGGTGAGGGTTAAGGTTTGGATGAGGTTTAGGGTTAGGGTGATGTTTAGGGTGAGGGTTAGGTTTAGGTTGAGGGTGAGGTTTAGGATTAGGAATAGGATTAGTGTTATGGTTAAACTGAGGGTGAGGGTCAGGGTGACGGTGAAGGCATTGGTCAGGTTAAGCTTTAGGGTTAGAGTGAGGGTTTTGGTTAGTGTGCGGGTTATGGTTATGGTTAGGGTGAGGTTAAGGTTTAGGGTGAGGGTAAGGGTAGGGTGAGGGTTAGGGTCAGTGTGAGGGTTTGGATTAGGTTTGTGTTAGGGTTAGGGTGAGGGTTAGGTTTTGGGTGATGTTTAGAGTGAGGGTGAGGGTTAGGGTGAGGATTAGGGTTAGGGTGAGGTTTAGTGTTAGGGTTAGGGTTAGGGATAGGTTGAGGGTTAGGGTTAGCATTAGGGTTAGGGTGAGGAGTAGGGAGAGGGGTAGGGTTAGGTTTAGGGTGAGGTTTAGGGTGAGTGTGAAGGTTAGGTTGAGGGTGAGGGTGAGGGTTAGGGTTAGGGTGTGGGTTAGATTTAGGGTAAGTTTGAGGGTGAGGGTTAGGTTTAGGATTAGGGTGAGGGTTAGGGTTAAGTTGAGGATTAGGGATAGTGTTAGGGTTAGGGTGAGGGTGAGTGTTAGGGTTAGGTTTAGGGTTAGAGTTAGGGTGAGGGTGAGCAGTAGGATTAGGTTAGGATTATGGTTAGGCTGAGGGTGATGGGGAGGGTGAGGGTCAGGGTTAGGTTTAGGCTGAGGTTTAGGTTAGTGTTAGGGTTAGGGTTAGGGTGAGGGTTAAGATTAGGGTAAGGGTTAGGATGAGGGTTATGCTGAGGGTTAGGGTTAGGGTTAGGGTGAGATTTAGGGCTAGGTTTAGGGTTAGGATAAGGGTTAGCCTGAGGGTTAGTGTTAGGGTTAGTGTGAGGGTTAGGAGTAGGGTTAGGGTGAGGGTAAAGTTTAGGGTGACGGTTAGGGTGAGTGTGAGGGTTAGGGTTAGGGTGACTGTTAGGGTGAAGGTTAGGTTTAGGGTTAGGCTTAGGGTGAAGGTTAGGTTGTGGGTAGGTTTTAGGGTGATGGTTAGGGTGAGGGTGAGGGTTAGGGTTATCATTAAGGTTATGGTGAGGGTGAGGGTTAGGGTGAGGGTTTGGGTTAAGTTTTAAGACAGGGTGCGGACTAGGTTTAGGGTTAGGTTTAGTGTGAGTGTTAGGAGGAAGGGTAGCCTTAGGGTTAGGGTGAGGGTTAGGTTTAGTGTGAGGGTTAGGGTTAGGGTTAGGGTGATGGTAAGGGTTAGGGTGAGGGATAGGGTGAGGGTGAGATTTACGGTTAGCATTAGGTTTAGCTTTAGGGTTAGGAAGAGTGTTAGGGTTAGGTTTAGGGTTAGGGTGAAAGGGAGGGTGAAGGTTAGTGTTAGGGTGAGGCTTAGGGTTAGGGTTAGGGTGAGGGTGAGTGTTAGGGTGAGGGTAAGTGTCAGGGTGAGGGTTAGGTTGAGTCTGAGGTTTAGGGTTAGCATTAGGGTGAGGGTGAGGGTGAGGGTTAGGGTGAAGTTTTGGGTTAAGTTTAAGGATAGGGTGAGGATAAGTGTTAGGGTTAGGTTGAGGGTTAGGGTTAGGGTGAGGGGTAACATTAGAATTTGGGTGAGGGTTAGGTTTAGTCCGAGGGTTAGGGTTAGGGTTAGGGTGATGGTAAGAGTTAGTGTTATGGTTAGGGTGAGTGTGAGGTAGGGTGAGGGTTAGGGTTAGGGTGAGGGTTAGGGATAGGTTTAGGGTTAGGGTGAGGGTTAGGGTTATGTTTAGAATTAGAGTTAGGGTGTGGGTAAGGCTTAGGGTGAGGGTTAGGGTGAGGTTGAGGGTTAGGGTTAGGTTCAGTATTAGGGTTAGGGTTAGTGTGAGGGTTCGTGATAGGGTTAGGGTTATTGTGAGGTTTAGAGTTAGGGCTAAGGTGAGGGTTAGTCTGAGAGGTAGGGTTACGGTTAGGGTGAGGGTTAAGCTTAGTGTGAGGATTAGGGTTAGGGTGAGCGTTAGGGTTAGGTTTAGGGTTAGGGTGAGTGTGATTGTGAGGGGGAGGGTTAGGTTGAGGATTAGGGTTAGGGTGAGGGTGAGGGTGAGGGTTAGTGTTAGGATGAGGGTTAGGGTTAGGGTTAGGGTGAGGATGAGGGTGAAGGTTAGGCTTAAGGTTATTGTGAGGGTTAGGTTTACGGTGACGGTTATGGTTAGGGTGAGGGATAGTGTTAGGTTTAGGGTAATGTTTAGTGTGAGGGTGAGGGTTAGGGGAGGGTTCGGGTGAGAATTTGGGTTAGGGTAAGCTTTAGGAATTGGGTTAGGGTGAGGGTAAGGTTTAGGGTGAGTGTGAGAGTGAGGGTGAGATTTAGGGTTAGCGAGAGGTTTAGGGTTAGGGTTAGGTTTAGGTTTAGTTTGAGGGTTTAGGTTAGGATGAGGGTTAGGGTTAGGTTAAGGTTAGTATAAAGTATAGGGTGAGGGTTAGGGTTACAGTTAGTGTGATTGTTAGGTTTAGGGTTAGGGTTTGGGTTAGGTTGAGGGTAAAGTTTAGGGTGAGGGTTAGGGTGAGGCTGAGAGCTAGGGTTAGGGTGAGGTTTAGGTTGAGGGTTAGGATTAGGGTTATGGTTAGGGTAAGGCTGAGGGGGAAGGTTGAGGGTGAGGGTTAGGGTTAAAGTTAGGGATAGGGTAAGGATTTCGGTTACAGTTAGATTTAGGGTTAGGGTTAGGCTGAGGGGGAGGGTTAGGGTTAGGGTTGAGTGTTAGGTTTAGTGTGAGGTTTAGGTTTAGGGTTAGTGTGAGGATTAGGTTTAGTGTGTTGGTTAGGGTTAGGGTTAGGCTGAGGGTAAGGGTTACTGTGAGGGTGAGGTTTAGGGTTAGCATTAGGTTTAAGATTAGGGTTAAGATGAGTATTAGGGTTAGGGAGAGGGTGAGGGTGAGAGTTAGGGTTAGGATGAGGGTTAGGGTTAGTGTGAGGGTTAGGGTTAGGTTTAGGGTGAGGGTTAGGGTTAGGGTAAGGGTTAGGGTGAGGTTTAGAGTGAGGTTTAGGGTTCGGGTTAGGGTATTATTTATTGTGAGGGTGAGTGTTAGGGTGAGGGTGGGTGTTCGGGTGAGGGTGAGGGTTCTTGTGAGGGTGAGGATTAGGGTATGGTTGAGGGATAGGGTTAGGTGAGAGTCAGGGTGAGGTGTAGGGATAGAGTTAGGGTGAGGGTTAGGGTTAGTGTGAAGGTTAGGGTTACGGTTAAGGTTAGTGTGAGGATAAGATTTAGGTTGTGGGTTAGTGTGAGGGTGAGCGTTAGGGTTAGCGTTAGGGTTAGGGTGAGGGTTAGGATGATGTTTAGGGTTAGGGTGAGGGTTAGGATTAGGTTTAGTGTGAGGGTGAGGGATAGGGTGATGTTTAGGGTGAGATTGAGGATTAATGTGAGGCAGAGGGTGAGGGTGAGGGTTAGGGTGCGGGTTCAGGTGAGGGTGAGGGTGAGGGTGAGGGTTAGGTTTAGGTTTAGGGTGAGGGTGAGGGTTAGGGTTAGGATTAGGGTTATGGTTGCTGAGGGTGATAATGAAATTGAGGGTGAGGGTTAGGTTTAGGATTAGGGTGAGGTTTCAGGTTAGTGTGAGGGTTAGTGTGATGGTGAGCATCAGGGTGAGGGTGAATGTTAGAATGAGGGTGAGGGTGAGGGTGAGGGTTAGGGTTAGGATTAGGTTAGGGTGAGTTTTACGGTTAGGGTTAGGGTTATTGTTAGGTTTATGGTTAGGGTAAGGTGAGAGTGAGTGTGAGTGTTAGCATTTGGTTTAGGGTTAGGGTTAGGGTGAAGGTGTGGTTGAGGGTTAGGATTAGGATTACGGTTAGGGTTAGGTGAAGGCGGAAGGGGCGGTTGAGTGTGAGGTTTAGGGTTAGGGTTTGGGTGAGGGTTACTGTTAGGTTTAGTGTTAGTATAAGGGTTAGCCTGAGGGTAAGGGTTAGGGTTAGTGTGAGTGTTAGGTTTAGGGTTAGGGTTTGGGTTAGGTTGAGAGTAAAGGTTAAGGTGAAGGTTAGGGAGAGGGTGAGGATTATTGTTATGGTGAGCGTTCAGGTGAGGGTTAGGGTTATGGTTAGGTTTAGCGTGAGGTTTAGAGTGAAGGTTAGGTTTAGGTTTAGGGTGAGGGTGAGGTTTAGGGAGAGGGTGAGGTTTAGGGTGAGGGTGAGGCTTAGGTTTAGGATGAGGGTTAGGGTTAGGGTGAGGGTTCGGGTTAGGTTTAGGGTGAGGGTTAGGGTCAGGGTAATTGTTAGGGTGAGGGTTAGGGTTATGGTTAGGTTTAGTGTGAGGGTCAGGGTGAGGGTTAAAGGGAGGTTGAAGGTTATTGTTAGCATTAGGCTTAGGATGAGGGTTAGGGTTAAGGTTACGGATAGGGTGAGGATTAGGGTTAGGTATACAGAGAGGGTTAGGCTGAGGATTAGGGTTAGGTTTAGGGTGAGGGTTAGGTTTAGTGTGAGGATTAGTTTTAGATTTAGGGTGAGGGTAAGTGTTTGGGTGAGGGTTAGGGAGAGGGTTAGGGTGAGTTTTAGGTTTAGGGTTTGGGTTAGGTTAATTCTTAGGTTTAGGGTTAGGGTTAGGGTGAGGTTGATGGTGAGGGTTAGCGTTAGGGTTAGGGTTAGGGTGAGGGTGGGATTGAAGGTTAGGGTTAGGATTAGGGTTAGGGTTAGTGTAATGCTGAGGGGGAAGGGGAGGTTGAGGGTGAGGGTAAGGGTCTGGTTTAGGGTTAAGGTGAGAGCTAGGTTGAGGGTCAGGTTTAGGGTGAGGGTGAGGGTGAGCGTTTCGTTTAGGTAAGTGTTAGGGTTAGGGTGAGGATTAGGGGGAGGGTGAAGGTCAAGCTGAGGTTAGGTTTAGGGTGAGGGTTTGGGTTAGGGTTAGGGTGAGGGTTAGGGTTAGGGTGATGGTTTGTGTCAGGGTGAAGTTTAGGGTAAAGGTGAGAGATAGGGAGAGGGTGAGGGTGAGGGTGAGCTTTAGGGTTAGGGTTAGGTTTAGGGTGAGTGTGAGGGTGAGATTTAGGATTAGGAATAGGGTTAGGGTTAGGGTTAGGCTGAGGGGGAGCGTCAGGGTGAGGGTGAAGGTTAAGTTTAGTGTTAGGGTTAGGGTTAGGGTGAGGGTAAGTTTTAGGGTGAGTTTAAGGGTGAGAGTTAGGGTTAGTGTCAGGGTTAGCGTGAGGGTTAGGGTTTGGGTGATGTTTAGGGTGAGGTGGAGGGTTAGGGTGAGGATGAGGGTTCGGTTGAGAGTGAGGGTTCGCGTGAGGTGTCGGGTTAGGTTGTGGGTGAGGATTAGGGTTAGGCTGAAGGTTAGCATTGGGTTTAGGGTTAGTGTGACTGTGAGGGTGAGGGGTAGGGTAAGAGTTAGGTTGAGGGTTAGGGTTAGGGTTAGGGTGATGGTTAGGAGGAGGGGTAATGTTAGGTTTAGGTTGAAGTTTAGGGTGAGTGTGAGGGTTAGTGTTAGGGGTAGGTTTAGGTTGAGGGTTAGGGTTAGGGTTAGCATTAGGGTGAAGTTGAGGGTTAGGGTGAGAGTTTTGGTTAGGGTGAGTTTGAGGGTGAGGGTTAGGTTTAGGATTAGGATTAGGGTTAGGGTTAGGGTGAGTGTTAGGATGAGGGTGAGGGTTAGTATGTGGGTGAGGGTTAGGTTTAGGGTGAGTATTAGTTTTAGGCTTAGGGTTAAGGTTATGATGAGGGTAAGGGTTAGGGTGATGTTTAATGTGAGGATGAGGGTTAGGGTTATTGTTAGGGTTAGGGTGAGGTTTAGGGATAGGGTTAGTGTTAGGGTAAGGGTGAGGTTTAGGGTCAGGTTTAGGGTTAGGGTGAGGGTTAGGGATAGTTTTAGGTTAGGGTGAGGCTGAGGCTGAGTGTTAGGTTTGGTTTAGGTTTACAGTTAGTGTGAGTGTTAGTTTGAGGGTTAGGATTAGGGTTAGGGTTAGGGTTAGATTGAGGGTTAGGCTGAGGGTTAGGGTTAGGGTAAAGGTTAGGTTTAGGTTTAGGGTTAGGGTGAGGGTTAGGGTGTGGGTAAGTGTTAGAGTGAGGGTTAGGGTGAGGGAGAGGAATAGGGGGAGGGGGAGGGTTAGTGTTAGCATTAGGGTTAGGGTGAGGGTAAGGGTTAGGGTTAATGTTAGGGATAGGGTGAGGATTAGGGTTAGGGTTAGGCAGAGGGTGAGGGTTAGGGTGAGGAGCAGGGTTAGGTTTAGGGTGAGGGTTAGGTTTAGTGTGAGGATTAGGCTTAGGGTTAGGGTGAGGTTTAGGTTTAGTGTGAGGGTAAGGGTTAGGGTTAGGGTGAGGGTTAGGGTTAGGGTGAGGTTTAGGGTGAGGGTGAGGTTTAGGGTTAGCATTAGTTTTAGATTTAAGGTTAGGATGAGGGTTACGGTTAGGGTGAGGGTGAGGATTAGGTTTACGGTCAGGTTTAGGGTTAGGGTGAGGGTTAGGGTCAGGTTAAGTGTTAGGGTGATGGTTAGGGTTATGGTAAGTTTTAGTGTGAAGGTCAGTGTGAGGGTTAGGGTTAGGTTGAGGGTTAAGCTTAGGATGAGGTTTAGGGTTAGGGTTAGGGTTAGATTTACGGTGAGGGTGATGGTGAGGGTTAAGTTTAGGGTTAGGGTTAGGGTGAGGGTTAGGGTTAGTGTGAGTGTTAGTGTGATGGTGAGGGTCAGGGTGAAAGTGAGGGTTAGAATGAAGCTGAAGGTGAGGGTGAATGTTATGGTTAGGATTAGGGTTAGGGTGAGTTTTAGGGTAAGGTTTAGGGTTAGGGTTATTGTTAGGTTCAGGGTTAGGGTTAGGGTGAGAGTGAAGGTGAGGTTTTGCATTAGGATTAGGTTTAGGGTTAGAGTGAGGGTGGGGTTGAGGGTTAGGGTTAGGATTAGGGTTAGGGTTTGGGTAAGGCTGAGGGGGAAGATGAGGTTGAGGGTGAGGGTTAGGATTAGGTTTAGGGTTAGGGTGAGGGCTAGCGTCAGTGTGAGGGTTTGGGTGAGGGTGAGGGTTTGGTTTAGGTTTAGGATTAAGGTTAGGTTTAGGGTGAGGGTGATGGTGAGGGATAGGTTTAGGGTTAGGGTTAGGGTGAGTGTTAGGGTTCGTGTCAGGGTTAGTGTGATGGTGAGGGTCAGTGTGAGGGTGAGGATTTGAATGAGGCCTAAGGTGAGGGTGAGGGTTAGGGTTAGGATTAGGGTTAGGGTGAGTTTTAGGTTTAGGGTTAGGGTTAGGGTTATTGTTAGGGTTAGGGTTAGGGTTAGGGTTAGGGTGAGATTGAGGGTTAGGTTTAGCATTAGGGTTAGGTTTAGTGTTAGGGTGATGGTGAGGTTGAGGGTTAGGGTTAGGAATAGGGTTAGGGTTAGGGTAAGGCTGAGGGGGAAGGGGAAGTTGAGGGTGAGTGTTAGGGTTAGTGTGAGGACTAGGGTGAGTGTGAGGGTTTGGGTGAGGGTGAGGGTGAGGGTTTCGGTTATGTAAGTGTTAGGGTGAGGGTGACGATTAAGCTGAGGTTAGGTTTAGCATGATGGTTAGGGTTAGGGTTAGGGTGAGGGTTAGTTTTAGGGTGATGCTTAGGGTGAGGGTGAGGGTGAGACTTAGGATTAGGAATAGGGTTAGTGTTAGGGTTAGGCTGAGGTGAGGGTCAGGGTGAGGGTGAAGGATAGGGTTAGGATTATGGTTAGGGTGAGGGTTAAGGTTAGTGTGAGGATTATGGTTATGGTTATGGTTAGGGTTATGGTGAGGGTAAGGGTTATGGTGAGGGTGAGGGTTGGGGTGAAAGTTAGGGTTAGGGTTAGGTTAGGGGAGGGTTCGGGTTAGGGTGATGTTTAGGGTGAGGGTGAGGTTTAGTGTGAGGATGAGAATTTGGGTGTGGCTGTGGGTCCAGGTGAGGTTTCGGGTTAGGGTGTGGGTGAGGATTAGGGTTAGGGTGAGGGTTATCATTAGAATTAGGTTTAGTGTGAGGGTGAGGGTGAGGGGTAGGTTTAGGGTTCAGTTGAGGGTTAGTGTTAGGGTAACGGTTAAGGTGAGGGTCAGGGAGGGGTAGGTTTAGGGTTAGTGTGAGGTTTAGGGTGAGTGTGAGGGTTAGGGGTAGGGTTAGGGTTAGGGTTAGGATAAGCGTTAGGCTGCGGGTTAGGGTTAGGGTGAGGTTTAGGGTTAGCATTAAGGTTAGGGTGAGGGTGAGGGTTAGGGTGACGGTTTGGGTTAAGTTTAAGCATAGGGTGAGGATTAGGTTTAGGGTTAAGTTTAGGGTGAGTGTTAGGCGGAAGGGTAGGCTTAGGGTTAGTGTCAGGGTTAGGTTTAGTGTGAGGGATAGGGTTGAGTTTAGGGTGATGGCAAGGGTTAGGGTGAGGGATAGGTTGAGGGTGAGTTTTAGGGTTAGCATTTGGTTTAGCTTTAGGGTTAGGATGAGAGTTAGGGTTAGGCTTAGTGTTAGGGTGAGGGTGAGGGTGAAGGTTAGTGTTAGGATGAGGGTTATGGTTAAGGTTAGGGTGAGGGTGAGGGTGAGGTTTAGGGTTAGGGTTAGTGTGAGGGTGAGAGTTAGGATTAGGAATAGTGTTAGGGTTTGGGTTAGGCTGAGGCTGAGGGTCAGGGTGAGGGAAAAGGTTAGCGTTAAGTGAGGGTGAGGGTAAGGGTGAGGATGAGGGTTATGGTTAAGGTTAGGGTGAGGGTGAGGGTGAGGTTTAGGGTTAGGGTTAGTGTGAGGGTGAGAGTTAGGATTAGGAATAGTGTTAGGGTTTGGGTTAGGCTGAGGCTGAGGGTCAGGGTGAGGGAAAAGGTTAGCGTTAAGTGAGGGTGAGGGTAAGGGTGAGGGTTAGGGTTAGAGTCAGGTTTAAGGTGAGGGTTAGGGTTTAGGAGATGTTTAGGGTGAGGGTGAGGGTGAGGATGAGGTTTCGGGTGAAGGTTCGGGATCAGGTACAGGTTCGGGTTTGGGTGTGGCTGAGGATTAGGGTTAGGGTGAGGGTTAGCATTAGGTTTAGGGTTAGTGTGACAGTGAGGGTGAGGGGTAGGGTTAGGGTTTGGTTGAGGGTTAGGGTTAGGGTTAGGGTTTGGATAATTTTTGGGAAGAGGGATAATGTTAGGGTTAGTGTGAGGTTTAGGGTGTGTGAGGGTTAGGGTTAGGTTGAGGGTTAGGGTTAGGGTGAGGGTGAGGGTTAGGGTTAGAGTTAGGTTTAGGGTGAGTTTGAGGGTGAGAGTTAGGTTTAGGTTTAGAATTAGGGTTAGTTTCAGCGTGAGTTTTAGGGTGAGAGTGAGGTTTCGGTTGAGACTGAGGGTTAGTGTATGGGTGATGGTTAGGTTTCGGGTCAGGATTACGTTTAGTCTTAGGATCAAGGTTATGGTGAGGCTAAGGGTTAGGGTGAGGTTTAGTGTGAGGATGAGGGTTAAGGTTAGTGTTAGGGTTAGGGTGACGTTTAGGGTGAGGGTTATAGTTAGGGTTAGGGTTAGGGTGAGCGTGAGGGTGAGGTATAGGGTGAGGTTTAGGGTTAGGGTGAGGGTTAGGGATAGTGTTAGTTTAGGGTGAGGGTGAGCGGGAGTGTTAGATTTAGGTTTAGAGTTAGGGTGAGGGTGAGGTTGAGGGTTAGGATTAGGGTTAGGCTGAGGGTTAGGCTGAGGGTTAGGTTTAGGGTTAGGCTGAGGGTGAGGGTGAGGGTGTGGGTAAGTGTTAGGGTGAAGGTTAGGGTGAGGGTTAGGCTGAGGGTGAGGGTTAGGGTTAGAGTGAGCGTTAGGGTGAAGGTTAAGTTTAGGGTTAGGGTTAGGGTGAGTGTGAGGGTGTGGGTCAGTGTTAGGGTGAGAGTTAGGATGAGGGTGAGGTTTAGGTTTAGGGTGAGTGTTAGGGTGAGGATGAGGGTTAGGCTGCGGGTTAGAGTTAGGGTTAGTGTGAGTGTTAGGGTTAGGGTTAGTGTGAGCGTTAGGGTTAGGGTTAGGTTTATGGTTAGGGTGAGGGTTATTGTTAGATTTAGGGTTAGCATAAGGGTTAGGCTGAGGGTTAGGTTTAGTGTTAGTTTGAGGGTTAGGTGTAGGGTTATGGTTAGGGTTAAGGTGAGGGTAATGTTTAGGGTGAGGTTTAGGGTGAGGGTGAGGGTTAGGGTTAACATTAATGTTAGGGTGAGGTTGAGGGTTTTTGTAAAGGTTAAGGATAGGGTGAGGAGTAGGTTTAGGGTTAGTTTTAGGGTGAGCGTTAGGCGGAGGGGTATTCTTAAGGTCAGGGTGAGGGTTAGGTTTTGTGAGAGGGTTAGGGTTAGGGTTAGGGTTATGGTAAGGGTTAGGGTGAGGTTGAGGGTGAGGGTGAGGTTTAGGGTTAGCATTAGGTTTAGCATTAGGGTTAGGATGAGTGTTAGGGTTATGGTGAGGGTGAGGGTAAAGGTTAGTGTTAGGATAAGGTTTAGGGTTAGGGTTAGGGTGAGGGTGAGTGTGAGGGTGAGGGTTAGGGTTAGGGTTAGTGTGAAGTTTAGGATTACAGTGAGGTTTAGTGTTAGGGTGAGGGTTAGGGTTAGCCTTAGGGTGATGGTTAGGGTTAGGGTTATGTTTAGTGTCCGGGTGAGGGTTAGGATGAGGGTGAGTGTTCTGATGAGAGTTAGGCTTAGGGTTAGGGTAAGGGATATGTTTAGTGTGAGGGTAAGGGTTAGGGTGAGTGTTATGGTGAGGGTGAGGTTTAGGGTAAGGTTGAGCGTTAGGGTTATGGTTAGGGTTATGGTTAGGGTGAGGTTTAGGTTGAGGGTGAGGGTTAGGGTTAGGGTGAGGGTGGGTGTTAGGTGGAGGGTTAAGGTGAAGGTGAGGGTTAGAGTTAGCATTAGAGTTATGGTGAGGGTGAGGGTTAGGGTTCGGGTTCGGGTTAGGGTGAGGTTTAGGGTTAGGTTTAGGGTTAGTATAATGTTTAGGGTGCACGTTAGTGTTAGCGTTAGTGTGAGTGTTAGGTTTAGGGTTAGGGTTTGGGTTAGGTGGAGTGTAAAGGTTAGGGTGAGGGTTAGGGTGAGGGTGAGTGTTAGGGTTAGGGTGAGGGTGAGCATGAGGGTTGGGGTTAGGGTTAGAGTGAGGGTGAGGGTGAGGTTTAGGTTTAAATTTAGGTTTAGGGTTAAGGTGAGTGTTAGGGTGTGGGTAAGTGTTAGGGTGAGGGTTAAGGTGATGGTAAGGGTTAGGGTGAGTGTTAGGGTGAGGGTGAGGGTTAGGGTGAGTGTGATGGTAAGGGTTAGGCTGAGTGTTAGGGTGAGGGTGAGGGTTAGGGTGAGGGTTAGGGTGAGTGTTAGGGTTAGGGTTAGGGTTAGTGTGTGGGTGAGGTATAGGGTGAGGGTTATTAGGGTTAGGATTAGGGTTAGGCTGAGGGTGATGGGGAAGGTGAGGGTTAGAGTTACGTTTAGGGTTAGGATGAGGGTTAGGTTTAGGGTTAGGGTCAGCGTAAGGGTTACGGTGAGGGTTAGTGTGAAGGACAGGGTTAGGGTTAGGGTGACGGTAAGGGTTAAGGAGAGTGTTAGGGTGAGGGTGAGGGAGAATTTTAGTGTTAGGATTACGGTGAGGGTTAGGGTTAGGGCGAAGTTTAGGGTTAGGTTTAGGTTTAGGGTGATGTTTAGTGTCAGGGTGAGGGTTAGGATGAGTTTGAGTGTTCTGGTGAGAGTTAGGGTTAGGGTTAGGGTTAGGGATACGGTTAGTGTGAGGCTAATGGTTAGGGTGAGTGAAAGGGTGAGGGTTAGGCTCAGGGTAAGGATGAGCATTAAGGTTAGGGTTAGGTTTATGGTTAGGATGAGGGTTAGGGTGAGCGGTAGGTTTAGGGTTAGGGTTAGTTTGCAGGTTAGGGTGAGGTTAGGAGTTAGGGTGATGTTAGGGTGAGGGTGAAGGTTAGGGTTAGCATTAGAGTTAGGGTGAGGTTGAGGGTTAGGGTTTGGGTTAGGGATAGCGTAAGGATTAGCGTTATTGTGAGGGTTAGGTTTAGGGTTAGTTGAGGATAAAGTAAGGGTGAGGGTTAGGGTGAGGGTGAGGTGTTACATTAGCATTAGGGATAGGTTTAGCTTTAGGGTGAGGGTTAGATTTAGGGTGAGGGTTAGTTTTAGTTTGAGGTTGAGGGTTAGGGTTGGGGTGATGTTTAGTGTGAGGGTGAGGGTTAGGGTGAGGTTGAGTGTTCAGGTGAGAGTTAGAGTTAGGTTTAGAGTTAGGGATAAGGTTAGGGTGAGGGTATTGGTTAGGGTGAGTGTTAGGGTAAGGGTGAGTGTTAGGCATAGGGTGAGGGTTAGGGTTAGGGTTAATTTTAGGGTTAGGTTGAGGGTGAGCATTAGGATTAGGGTTAGGATGAGGGTGAGGCTGAGGATTAGGGTTAGGGTTAGTGTGAGGGTTAGGGTTAGGATTAGGTTTAGGGTAAGGGTTAGGGTTATATTTAGGTTTAGTTTAAGGGTTAGGGTGAGGCTTAGGGTTAGAGTTAGTGTGATTGTTAGGTTTAGGGTTAGGGTTTGGGTTAGGTTGAGTTTAAAGGTTAGGGTGAGGTTTAGGGTGAGGGTGAGGGTAGGGGTTAGGGTGAGGGTTAGTGTGAGGGTTAGGGTTAGGTTTATGGTTAGTGTGAGGGTGAGGGTTAGGGTGAGGGTTATGTTTAGGTTTAGGTTTAGGGTGAAAGTTAGGGTGTGGATAATTGTTAGGGTGAGGGTTAGGGTGAGGTGAGCATTAGGGTTAGGTTGACAGTAAGGGTTATGGTGAGGGTTATGGTGAGTGTGAGGGTTAGGGTTAGCATTAGGGTTAGGGTGAGTGTGAGGGTTAGGGTGAGGGTGAGGGTTAGTTTTAGGGTCAGGATTAGGGTTAGGATGAGGGTTAGGGTTAGGGTGAGGTTGAGGGTTAGGGTTAGGTTGATGATTAGGGTTAGGTTGAGGTTTAGGGTTAGGGTTAGTTTGAGAGTTTGGGTTAGGGTGATGTTTATTGTGAAGGTGAGGGTTAGGGTGAGGGTGAGTGTTAGTGTGAGGATGAGGGTTCGGGTAAGGGTGAGGCTTAGGGTGTGGTTGAGGGTTAGGGTTACGGTGAGAGTCAGAGTGAGGTGTAGGGATAGGGTTAGGGGTAGGGTTTGTGTGAGGGTAAGGGTTAGGGTGAGGGTTAGGGTGAGGCTGAGGTTTAGTGTTAGCCTTAGGGTTAGGGTGAGTGTTAGAGTTAGGGTGATGTTTAGGGTGAGGTTGAGGGTTGTTGTGAGGGTGAGGGTGAGTCTAAGGGTTAGTGTTAGGATTAGGGTTAGGCTGAGGATGAGGGTGAAATTGAGGGTGACGGTTAGGGTTAGGATTAGGATGAGGCTTCTGGTTATTGTGAGGGTTAGTGTGATGCTGAGGGTCAGGGTGAGAGTGAGTGTTAGAATGAGGGTGATGGTGAGGGTTAGGCTTGGGATTTGGGTTAGGGTGAATTTTAGGGTTAGGATTATGTTAGGGTTAGGGTTATTGCTAGGCTTAGGGTGAGGGTGAGGGTTAGGGTGAGGGTTAGCCTTAGGGTTAGGGTTAGGGTGAGAGTGGGGTTGAGGGTTAGGGTTAGGATTAGGGTGAGGGTTAGGGTAAGGCTGAGGGGGAAGGGGAGATTGAGGTTGAGGGTTAGGTTTAGGTTTAGGGTTAGTGTGAGTGTTAGGTTTAGGGTTAGGGTTTGGGTTAGGTTGAGGGTAAATTTAGGGTGAGGTTTAGGCTTAGGGTGAGGTTTAGGATTAGGGTGAGGGTTAGGGTGAAGTTTATGTTTAGTTTTAGGGTTAGGGTGAGGGTTAGGTTTATTGTGAGGTTTAGGCTTAAGGTTAGGGTGACGGTAAGGGTTAAGTTGAGGGTTAGGGTGAGGGTGAGGTTTAGTGTTAGCATTAGGTTTAGCTTTAGTGTTAGGATGAGGGTTAGGGTTAGGGTTAGGGTAAGGGTGAGGGTGAGGTTTAGGGTTAGGATTAGTGTGAGGGTGAGAGTTAGGATTAGGAATAGTGTTAGGGTTAGGGTTAGGCTGAGGGTGAGGGTCAGGGTGAGGGAAAAGGTTAGGGTTAGGTTGAGGGTAAGGGTAAGTGTTAGGGTGAGGGTAAGTGTGAGGGTTAGGGTTAGAGTCTGGGTTAAGGTGAAGTTTAGGGTTTGGGTGATGTTTATGTTGAGGGTGAGGGTTAGGCTGAGGATGAGGTTTCGTGTGAGGCTTCGGGTTCGGGTTCGAGTTCGGGTTAGGGTGTGGCTGAGGATTAGGGTTAGGGTGAGGTTTAGCATTAGGTTTAGGCTTAGTGTGACGGTGAGGGTGAGGGGAAGTGTTAGGGTTTGGTTCATGGTTAGGGTTAGAGTTAGGGTTTGGATGATTGTTAGGGAGAGGGTTAATGTTATGTTTAGGGTGAGGTTTATGGTGAGTGTGAAGGTTAGGGTTAGGTTGAGGGTTAGGGTTAGGTTTAGCTTGAGAGTTAGGGTTAGAGTTATGGTTAGGGTGAGTTTGAGGGTGATGTTTAGGTTTAGGATTAGGATTAGGTTTAGGGTCAGGGTGAGTGTGAGGGTGAGAGTGAGGGTTCGGGTGAGAGTGAGGGTTAGTGTGTGGGTTTAGGTTAGGGTTAGGGTCAGGATTAAGTTTAGGCTTAGGGTCAAGGTTATGGTGAGGGTCAGGTTGAGGGTGAGGTTTAGTTTGAGGATGAGGGTTAGGGTTAGTGTTAGGGTTAGGGTGACGTTTAGGGTGAGGGTTATCGTTAGGGTTAGGGTGTGGTTGAGGGTGAGGTATAGGGTGAGGTTTAGGGTTAGGGTGAGGGTTAGGGATAGTGTTCGGTTTGCATGAGGGTGGGGGTGATTGTTAGGTTTAGGTTTCGAGTTAAGTTGAGGGTGAGTGTGAGGGTTAGGATTAGGGTTAGGATGAGGGTTAGGCTGAGGGTTAGGTTTAGGGTTAGTGTGAGGGTTAGGGTTAGGTTTAGATTTAGGATGAGGGTTAAGTTTAGATTTAGGGTTAGCATAAGGTTTAGGCTGAGGGTTAGGGTTAGGGTTAGAGTGAGGGTTAGGTTTAGGTTTAGGGTAAGGTTTAGGGTGAGGGTAATGGTGAGGGTGAGGGTTAGGCTGAGGGTGAGGGTTAGGGTTAGAGTGAGTGTTAGGGTGAAGGTTAGGTTTAGGGTTAGGGTTAGGGTGAGGGTGAGGGTGTGGGTAAGTGTTATGGTCAGGGTTAGGGTGAGGGTGAGGTTAAGGTTTAGGGTGAGGTTTAGTGTTAGGGTGAGTGTTAGGGTGAGGGTGAGGTTTACGGTTAGCATTAGGGTTAGGGTTAGGGTGAGGGTTAGAGTGAGGTTTTGCGTTAAGGTTAAGGATAGTGTGAGTATTAGAGTTAGGTTTACTGTGTGGGTTAGGCTGAGGGGAAGGGTTAGGGTTAGGGTGAGGGTTGGGTTTAGTGTGAGGGTTAGGGTTAGGGTTAGGGTAAGGTAAGGGTGAGGGTGAAGTTTAGGGTGAGTGTGAGGTTTAGGGTTAGCATTAGGTTTAGAGTTAGGGTTAGAATGAGTGTTAGGGTTTGGTTTAGGGTGAGGGTTAGGATGAGGGTGAGTGTTAAGTTTAGGCTTAGGGTGAGGGTTAGTTTTAGGGCGAGGGCTAGGGTGAGGGTGAGGATTAGGTTGAGGGTGAGGTTTTCATTTAGGTAAGGGTTATGGTTAGGGTTATGGTGAGGTTTAGTAATGAGGGTGTGTGTTGGGGTTAAGTTTAGGATTAGGGTGAGGGTGAGGGTGAAGTTTAGTGTTAGGATGAGGGTTAGGGTTAGGGTTAGGGTGAGAGTGAGGGTGAAGGTGAGGGTTCGGGATAGGGTTAGGGTGTGGTTTAGGTTTACGGGGAGGGTTAGAGTTAGGGTGAGGTTTAGGGTTAGGCTTACGGTGAGGGTTAGGGTTAGGCTGATGTTAGTGTGAGGGTGAGGGTTAGGGTGAGGGTGAGTGTTCTGTTGAGAATTAGGGTTAGGGTTAGGGTTAGGGAATGGGTTAGTGTGAGGGAAAGGGTTAGGGTGAGGGTTTGGGTGAGGGTGAGGTTTAGGGTGAGGGTGAGGGTTAGGTTTAGGGTTAGGGTTATGATGAGGGTGAGGGTTAGGGTGAGCCCTAGTTATAGGGTTAGGTTTAGATTGCGGGTAAGGGTGAGGGTAAGGGTTAGGGTGAGGTTTAGGGTGAGGGTGAGTTTTAGGTTTAGGGTGAGGGTAAGGGTTAGGTTGAGGGTTAGGGTTAGGGTTAGGGATCGGCTGAGGATTAGGGTTAGGGTGAGGGTTAGGGTGAGGGTTAGGATTAGGGTTAGTGTGAGGATAAGGGTTAGGGTGAGGGTTAGGGTGAGGGTGAGGTTTAGGGTTAGGGTTAGGGTGAAGGTTAGGGTGTGGGTAAGTGTTAGGTTTAGGGTTAGGGTGACGGTAGAGGTTAAGTTTAAGTATAGGGTGAGGATTAGGTTTAGGGTTAGGTTTAGGGTGAGTGTTAGGCGGAAGGGTAGGCTTAGGGTAAGGGTGAGTGTTAGGTTTATTGTGAGGGTTAGGGTTAAGGTTAGGGTGATGGTAAGGGTTAGGGTGAGGGATAGGGTGAGGGTGAGTTTTAGGGTTAGCATCAGGTTTAGCTTTAGGGTTAGGATGAGAGTTAGGGTTAGGCTTAGGGTTAGGGTGAGGGTGAGGGTGAAGGTTAGTGTTAGGATGAGGGTTAGGGTTAGGGTTAGGGTGAGGGTGAGGGTGAGGTTTAGGGTTAGGGTTAGTGTGAGTTTGAGTGTTAGGATTAGGAATAATGTTAGGGTTAGGGTTAGGCTGAGGGTGAGTGTCAGGGTGAGGGAAAAGGTTAGTGTTAGGGTTAGGGTGAGGGTAAATGTTGGGGTGAGGGTAAGGGTGAGGGTTAGGGTTAGAGTCAGGGTTAAGGTGAGGGTTAAGGTTTGGGTGATGTTTAGGGTGAGGGTGAGGGTTAGGTTTTGGATTAGGGTTAGAGATTGGGTTAGGTTGAGGGTGAGGTTGACGGTGAGGGTTAGGATTAATGTGAGTGTTAGGGTTAGGGTTAGTGTTATTGTTAGGGAGGGTTAGGGTTAGGGTTAGGATGAGGTTTAGGCTGAGGGTTAGCGTTAGGGTTCGGGTGAGGGTAAGCGTTAGGGTGAGGGTTAGGCTTAGGGTTAGTATGAAGGTTAGAATGAGAGTTAGTGTTTCTGTGAGGGTTAGGCTGTGGGTAAGGGTTAGAGTCAAGGTTTGGGTGATGGTGAGGGTTAGGGATAGCATTAGGTTTAAGGTTAGGTTTAGTGTGAGGGTTAGAGTTAGGTTTAGGGTTACGGTGAGGGTGAGGGTTATGGTAAGCATTAGGATCAGGGTTAGGTTTAGGGTGAGATTTAGGGTTAGGGTTAGAATTATAGTGAAGTTGACTGTGAGGGTTAATGTGAACGTGAGTGTTAGGTTGAGGGTGAGGGTGAGGGTTAGGGTTTAGGTGAGGGTCAGGTTTAGGGTTAGGGTTAAGGTTAGGGTGAGGGTTAGAGTTAGGGTTAGGGTTACGATGAGGATGAGGGTGAGGGTTAAGTTTAAGGTTAGGGTGAGGGTAAGGTTTAGGGTGAGGGTCAGGGTTAGGTTTTGTATTAGGGTTAGGGTTAGGGTGAGGGTTAGGGATAGGGTTAGGATTAGGGTGAGGGTTTTGTTAGGGTTAGGTTTTGACTTAGGGTGAGTTTTAGGGTTCGTGTTTGCATTAGGGTTAGGGTTAGGGTTAGGCTGAGGGTGAGGTTGAGGGTGAGGGTGAGGGTTAGGGTTAATATGAGTGTTAGAGTTAGCTTTAGCGTTAGGATGAGGGTTAGGCTGAGGGTTAGGGTTAGGGTTCGGGTAAGAGTAAGGGTTAGGTGAAATGAACCTACAGACCTATAGCCATCTAATATTCGATAAGGAAGCTAAAACAATAGAATGGACGAAAGACAGCCTCTTCAGTAAATGGTGCTGGCAAAATTGGTTAACTACATGTAGAAAACTAAAGCTAGATCCTTATATATCACCCTGCACCAGAATCAACTCCAAATGGATCAAAGACCTTGAACTCAAAGCAGACACTCTGAAAATATTACAGGATGGAATAGGAGAAACCCTAGGTCTCCTTGGCTCAGGCCGAAATTTTCTGAATAGAGACCCGGAAGCACAACAAATCAAAGAAAGGTTGGACAAATGGGATTGCATAAGGTTGCAGAGCTTCTGCAGGACAAATGACATAGCTAGCAAGATCAATAGAAAGCCCACCGATTGGGAGAAGATCTTTACTAGCCATACAACGGACAAGGGTCTCATATCTAAAATATACTTGGAACTCAAAAAATTAAACCACCCAACAACAAATCCTCAAAGAAACAACTGCCCAATAAATAAGTGGGCGAAAGACTTAAAGAGAAGCTTCTCTGAAGAAGAAAGAAGGATGGCCAATAGACACATGAAGAAATGTTCAACATCCCTAGCCATAAAAGAAATGCAAATCAAAACAACATTGAGATATCACCTCACTCCAGTTAGAACAGCAAAAATCAAGAACTCTAACAACAACAGATGCTGGAGGGGATGTGGACAGAAAGGAACCTTACTTCATTGTTGGTGGGAATGTAAACTTGTTCAACCACTTTGGAAAGCAGTATGGAGGTTCCTCAAAAGACTTCACATAGATCTCCCCTATGATCCAGCAATCCCACTTTTGGGCATTTACCCAAATGTTTACAAACAAGACCACAATAAAGCTACCAGCACAACTATGTTTATTGCAGCATTATTTACCATAGCTAAGATATGGAACCAACCCAGATGCCCCTCAGTAGATGAATGGATCAAGAAAATGTGGTATATATACACAATGGAATTCTATGCCTCCATCAGAAAGAATGACATTTCTCCATTTGTTAGGAAATGGAAAGGTTTGGAAAAAATTATATTAAGTGAAGTAAGCCAGGCCCAAAGAAGCATAGGTCCCATGGTTTCCCTTATTTGCAATATCTAGTATAGGTATGAGTCAAGCGGAAAAGGTCAGATAATGTGATGTTAGGAAAATGAACCCTTAAATATGTATTTTAATGTTTTCGTTTCTTTCATGCATGTGTTTCTAACGCATTTATAAGATTATTTCTTTGTTGCTTTGTATGTCCCTCCCCCACAGTGTAACCCCCGCTTTCACTATATTTGATGTCAGTATAACATGTGGAGGAGATGGGGACAAACAAGTCGTTTAAGGATTCAGGTGGACCTGTTGCAACAATGAGAAGTACAAAATGTCATGTCAAAACCAACTTTACAATGTCGGTGTGGGGGGGAAGGGGGGTATAATTGGTTGGGGGGAGGGGGGAGGATGGGAAGGGAGGTGAAGGGTAAACAAAGGAGGAGGCTGCAATGCTTGGTAAGAAATGTATGCATTATCCTGCCCATGTAATTGTAGCCCCTCTGTACAGTATGTTCTCAAATAAAATAAAATAAAATAAAATAAAAAAGAAAACAAAAAAAAGAGTAAGGGTTAGGGTGAGGTTTAGGTTGAGGGTGAGGGTTAAGTTTATGCTTAGGGTTAGGGTGAGGTTTATGGTTAGGGTGAGGGTGAGGGTTAGGGTTAGGGTTTGGGTGAGGGTTAGGGTTAGGGTTAGGGTGAGGGGTAGGGTGAGGGTAGGGTTAGGGTTAGGGTTAGGGTAAGGGCTAGGGGAGGGTGAGTTTTAGGGTTAGGTTTAGGTTGCGGTTTATGGTTAGGTTTAGTGTTAGGGTGAGGGTGAGGTTTAGGGATAGAGTTAGGGTTAGCATGAGGCTGAGGGTGAGGGTTAGGGTTAGAGTGCGTGTTAGGGTTAAAGTTATTGTGAGGGTTAAGCTCAGGGTGAGGTTGAGGGTTAGGGTTAGGATTAGGATTAGGGTTAGGGTTTCGGTGATTGTGTGGGTTAGGAATAGTATTAGGTTGAGGGTTAGGATTAGGGTGAGGTTTATGTTTAGTGCTAGGATTACGGTTTCGGTGAGGGTGAGTGTGAGGGTTAGTGTTAGGGTGAAGTTTAGTGTTAGGGTTAGGGTTAGAGTTAGGCTTAGGTTGAGGGTGAGGTTTAGGGGTAGAGTTAGGGTTAGGGAGGAGGGTTAGGGCAAGGGTTATGGTTAGGGTGAGGATTAGGATGGGGGTGACGGTAAGGCTAAAAATGAGGGTTATGCTGAGGGTGAGGGTTACGGTAAGGGTTAGGGTTAGGGTTAAGGTGAGTGTTAGGTTTAGTGTTAGGGTGCAGCTGAGGGTTAGATTGAGGATTAGTGTTAGGGTTAGTGTGAGCTTTAGGGTGAGGATGGGCGTTAGGGTTAGGTGAGGGCTAGGGTGAGGGTGAGGGTTAGGGTTAGTGTTAGGTTGAGCGTTAGGATTAGGCTTAGCCATAAGCTTAGGCTTAGGCTGAGCATGAGTGTGAGGGTTAGGGTTAAGGGTAGGGTGAGTGTTAGGGTTAGGGTTAGGATGAGGTTTAGGTTTAGGTTTAGGCTTAGGGTGAGGGTTAGGGTTAGGTTTAGGGTTAGGGTGAGGTTTAGGGTTTGGGTTAGGGTTAGAGTTCGTTTTAGGCCGAGCAGGAGGTTTAGGGTTAGAGTTAGGGTTAGGGTGACGGTTAGGTTGAGGGTTAGGGTTAGTGTTAGGTTTAGGATTACGTTGAGAGTTAGGGGGAGGGTTAGGGTTAGGGTTAGGCTTAGGCTTAGGCTTAGGTCGAGCATGAGTGTGAGGGTTAGGGTTCGGGTTAGCTTGAGGGTTAGGGTAACCGTTAGGGTGAAGGTTAAGATGAGGTTTATTATTAGGATTAGGGGAAGGGTGAGGGCTAGGGTGAGGGTTAGGGTGAGGGCTAGTTTTAGGGATAGGGTTAGGTTTAGGATTACGGTTAGAGTGAGGGTGAGTGTGAGGGTTAGGTTTAGGCTTAGGGTTAGGCTTAGAGTTAGGGTGAGGGTTAGGGTTAGGGCTTGGGTTATGGTGAGGTTGAGGCTGGGGATTAGGGTTAGGTTTAGGGTTAGGGTTAGTGTTAGTGTTAGAGTTAGGGTTATGGTGAGGATTAGGGTTAGGATTAGGTTTAGGTTTAGGCTTAGGTTTAGGCTGAGGGTGAGTTTGGGTGTGAGGATTAGAGTTAAGGTTAGGGTTAGGCTCAAGGTTAGGCTTATTGTTAGTGTTATGGTTAGGATTAAGTTTGCAATGAGGGTGAGGCTGAGGGTAAAGTTTATGGTTAATGTTATGTTTAGGGTTAGGATTAGTGTTATATTTAGGGTTAGGGTTAGAGATACTGTGAGGTTGAGGGTGAGGGTGAGGGTTAGGGTTTGGGTGAGGTTTAGGGTTAGGTTTAGTGTTAGGGTTAGGGTGATTGTGAGGGTTAGGGTTAGGGTTAGGTTTAGGCTTATATTTGGGCTGAGCATGAGGGTGAGGATAAGGGTGAGGGTTAGGGTGAAGTTGAGGGTTCGTGTTAGGGTGAGAGTTAGGGTTAGGTTAAGTTTAGGTTTAGGGTGAGGGTTAGAGTTAGGTTTAGGGTGAGCATTATGGTTAGGGTTAGGTTGAGGCTTAGGGTTAGGGTAAGGATGAGGTTAAGGGTTAGGGTTAGGGTGAGGGTTTGGATGAGGATTAGGGTTAAGATTAGGGTTAGGGTTAGGGCTCAGGTGAGGGTGAGGATTAGGCTTAGTGTTAGGTTAAGGTTTAGGTTTAGGGTTAGGGTTAGGGTGAGGGTTACGCTGAAGGTTAGGGTTTCGGTGAGGGTGAGGGTTAGGGTTAGGGTGAGGGTTAGGGTTAGGATTATTGTTAGGGTGAGGTTGAATGTTAGCATTAGTGTTAGGGTTAGGTTTAGGGTTAGGATTAGTGTTATTGTTAGGGTTAGGGTTAGAGTTATGGTGAGGTTGAGGTTTAGCGTGGGCGTAAGGGTCAGGTTTAGGGTGAGGTTTAGTGTTAGAGTTAGGATTAGGGTTAGGGTGAGGGTGAGGTATATGGTTAGATTTAGGTTTAGTTGGAGGCTTAGGTCGAGGGTTAGGGTCACGGTTAGTGTTAGGGTTAAGGTTAGGGTGAGGGTTAGGTTGAGGTTTAGGGTTAGGGTTAGGTTTATTGTTAGGATTAGTGTTAGGGTGAGGGTGAGTGTGAGGTTTAGGGTTAGAGTTAGGCTTTGGCTTAGGATTAGGCTGAGGGTGAGGGTGGGAGTGAGGATTAGGGTTAGGGTGAGGGTGGGAGTGAGGATTAGGGTTAGGGTGAGGGTTAGGATTATGGTTATATTGAGGGTTAGTGTTAAAGTTAGGTTTAGAGTTACAGTTAGGGTGAGGGTGAGGTTTAGGGGTAGAGTTAGGGTTAGGGTGAGGGTTAGCGTTAGAGTGAGGGTTAGTGTTAGAGTTAGTGTGAAGTTTAGGGTGAGGACGAGGGTTTGGGTTAGGGTGAGGGCTAGTGACAGGGTGAGGTTTAGGGTTAGTGTTAGGGTGTGTGTAAGTGTTAGGGTGAGGGTTAGGATTATGGGTAGGGTTAGGATGAGGGATAGAGTTCGGATTAGGGTTAGGGTGAGGGTGAGTGTGGGTGTTAGGTTTAGGTTTAGGGTTAGGCTTAGGTTTTGGCTGAGGGTGAGTTTGAGGTTGAGGGTTAGGGTTAGGTTGAGGGTTAGGGTAAAGTTTAGGGGAGGGTTAGGAAGAGGGTTAGGGTTAGGATTAGGGTTGGGTGAGGGCTAGGTTGAGGGTGAGGTTTAGGTTAGGGTTATGGTGAGGTTTATGGTTAGGGTAAGGTTGAGAGTTAGGGTTCATGTTAACTTTAGGGTTAGGTTGAGGGTTAGGGTAAGGGTTACAGTGAGGGTGAGGGTTACGTTTAGGTTGAGGGTTAGGGTTAGGATTATGGTTAGGGTGAGGGTGAGGTATAGGGTTAGTGTTTGGGTGAGGTTTAGCAAGAGGTTTAGGGTTAGGATTAGGGTTACGGTGAGGTCTAGTGTGAGGGTGAGTTTTAGGATTAGGGTTAGGATGAGGGATAGGGTTAGGGTTAGGGTTAGGGTTAAGGTGAGGGTGAGGTTTAGGGTTAGATTTAGGGTTAGGGTGAGGCTGAGTTTGATGGTTAGGATTAGGGTTAGTGTTAGAATTAGGGTGAGGGTTAGGATGAGGTTTAGGGTTAGGATTTGGGTAAGGTTGAGCGCTAGGGTGAGGGCTAGGGTTATGGATAGGGTTAGGTTTAGGATTAGGGTTAGGGTGAGGGTGAGTGTGAGGGTTAGGGTTAGGCTTAGGCTTAGGCTTAGAGTTCGGGTGAGGGTGAGGTTTAGGGTTTGGGTTTTGGTGAGGCTGTGGCTGAGTATTAGGGTTAGTTTTAGGGTTAGGCTTAGTGTTAGTGTTAGGGTTAGGGTTATGGTGAGGGTTAGGTTAGGCTTAGGATTAGGCTTAGGGTGAGGGTGTGGGTGACGATTAGAGTTAGGGTTAGGCTTAGGCTTAGGGTTAGGGTTATTGTTATTGTTATTGTTAGGGTTAAGATTGCAGTGAGGGTGAGGCTGAGGGTGAGGGTTATGGTTAGGGTTAGGGTTAGTGTTATTCTTAGGGTTAGAGTTTGAGATATGGTGAGGGTGAGGGTGAGGGTGAGGGTGAGGGTGAGGGTTTGGGTGAGGTTTAGGGTTAGGTTTAGGGTTAGGGTTTGGGTGAGGGTGAGGTTTCGGGCTAGAGTTAGGTTTAGGGGATGGTTAGGGTGAGGTTTAGGGTTAGGGTTAGTGTTATGGTTAGTGTGAGGTTGAGGGTTAGGTTGAGGTTTAGGGATAGGGTTAGGTTTAGGATTAGGGTTAGGGTAAGGATGAGTGTGAGGGTTAGGTTGATGGTTAGGATTAGGCTTAGGGTTAGGCTGAGGGTGAGTGTGGGGGTGAGGATTAGGGATAGGGTGATGGTTCGTGTTTGGGTTAGTGTTATTGTTAGGGTTAGGGTTAGAATCACAGTGAGGGTGAGGGTGCGGGTGAGTGTTTGGGTTGGGGTTAGGGTGGGGTTTAGGGTTAAGGTTAGGATTAGGGTGAGGGTGAGATTTCGGGTTAGAGTTAGGGTTAGGGTGAGGGTGAGGTTTAGATATAGGGTTAAGGGGAGGGTTAGGGTGAGGGTTAGGTTTAGGGTTAGTGTTAGGGTTAGGTTGAGTGTGAGGGTTAGGTTGAGGTTTTGGGTTAGGCTTAGTGTGATGTTTAGTGTTAGTGTTAGGATTAGTGTTAGGGTGAGGGTAAGTGTTAGGGGGAGGGTATGGGTTAGGGTGAGTGTTATGGTTAGGTTGAAGGTTAGGGTTAGGGTTAGAGTTATTGTTAGGTTTAAGTTTAGGGTTACGGTTACATTGAGGGTGAGGGTGAGGGTTAGGGTTAAGGTTAGGTTGAGGTTTAGGGTTTGGGTTAGGGTTCGATTTAGGGTTAGGGTGAGGTTGAGGTTTAGGATTAGAGTTAGGGTTAGGGTGAGTGTTATGGTTAGTATTAGTTTGAGAGGTAGGGGGAAGGTTAGGGTTAGGGTTAGGTTTATGGATAGGATTAGGGTTAGGGTGAGGGTGAGTGTGTTAGGGTTAGGTCTAGGGTTAGGCTTAGGTTTAGGCTGAGGGTGAGGATTAGGGTGAGGGTTACGGTTACTGTGAGGGTTAGGGTGAGGGTGATGTTTAGGGTTAGGATTAGGATTAGGGTTAGGGTTAGTCTGAGGGTGAGGGTGAGGGAGAGTGTTAAGGTGAGGATGAGGGTGAGGGTGTGGGTGAGGGCCAGGGTGAATGTGAGGGTTAGGGGTAGGTTTAGCGTGAGGTTTGGGGTTAGGGTGATGGTTAGGGTTAGTGTGAGTGTTAATGTTAGGGATAGGGTTAGTGTTAGGTTTAGGGTAAGTGTTAGGGTGAGGTTTATGGTTAGGATGAGGTTTATGGTTAGGGTAAGGTTTAGGGTTAGGGTTAGGGTTATTGATAGGGTTAGGTTTAGGTTTACGGTTATGGTGAGGGTGAGGGTGAGGGTTAGGTTTAGGGTTAGGATGAGGTTTAGGTTTAGGGTTAGGTTTAGCATAAGGGTTAGGGTGATAGTGAGGTTTCGGGTTAGAATTAGGGTTTGTGACAGGGTTAGGGTTAGGGTGGGTTTTTGGTTAGGGTTAGGGTTAGGGTTAGGGTGAGGGAGAGGTTTAGGGTTAGATTTAGGGTTAGTGTTATGGTGAGGTTTAGTGTTAAGGTTAGGGTTAGTTTTAGGGTGAGTGTATGTGTTAGGGTGAGCGTTTGGGTTAGGTTGAGGGTTATCATTAGGGTGAGGGTTAGGATTAGGTTTAGGGTTATTGTTAGGGTTCGGTTTAAGGTTAAGGTTACGGTGAGGGTGATGGTGAGGGTTAGGCTTAGGTTTAGGGTGAGGTTTAGGGTGAGGTTTAGGGTTAGATTTAGGGTTAGCATGAGGGTTACATTGAGGGTTCGGGGTAGGGTTAGTGTTAGGGTTAGGGTCAGGGTGAGAGTTAGGGGGTGGGTTAGGGTTAAAGTTAGGTTTAGTATTAGGGTTAGGTTGAGGGTATGTGTGTTAGGGATCGGTTTAGGGTTAGTCTTAGGGTTAGTCTGAGGGTGAGGTTGAGGGTGAGTGTTAGGGTTAGGGTAAGGGTTAGGGTTAGGGTTAGGTGAGGACTAGGGTGAGGGTTAGGTTTAGGGAAAGGGTTAGGTTTAGGGTTAGGCTTAGGGTGAGGGTTAGGGTTAGATTTCGAGTGAGAGTTAGGGTTCGGGTTAAGTTTAGGGTTAGGCTTAGGGTTAGGGTGAGGTTTAGGGTTAGGTTTTGGGTTAGGGTGAGGGTGAGACAGGATTAGTGTTAGCTTTAGGGTTAGGGTTAGGGTTAGGTTTAGTGTCAGGGTTAGGGTTAGGGTTACAGTGAGGGTTAGGTTTAGGGTTAGGGTAGTTTAGGCTTAGGGTTAGGCTGAGGGTGAGGGTGGGGGTGAGGATTAGGGTTAAGGGTTAGGGTTAGGGTTAAGTTTGCGGTGGGGGTGAGGCTGAGGGTGAGGGTTATGGTTAGGGTTAGTATTAGGTTTAGGGATAGGGTTAGTCTTATTGTTATGGTTAGGTTTAGAGTTATGGTGAGGTTGCGTGTAAGGGTGAGGTTTAGGGTTACGGTGAGGTTTACTGTGAGGTTTAGGTTTAGGGTTAGGATTAGAGTTAGAGTTAGTGTTAGGGTTAGGATTAGAGTAATTGTGAGGTTGAAGGTGAGGGTCAGGTTTAGGGTGGTTTTAGGGTGCGGTTTAGTGTTAAGGTTAGGGTTAGGGTGAGGGTCAGGTTTAGGGTTAGGGTTAGGGTCAGGCGGAGGTTTAGGGTGAGGTTTAGTGTTAGCGTTAGGGTGAGGGTGAGGGTTAGGTTGAAGTTTAGGGATAGCGTTAGGTTTTGGAATAGGGTTAGGGTGAGAGTGAGTATGAGGGTTAGTGTGAGGATTAGGTTTAGGCTTAGGTTTAGGCTGAGGGTGAGGGTGGGGGTGAGGATTAGTATGAGGGTGATGGTTTGGGTTTGGTTTAGTGTTCTTGTTAGGGTTAGCGTTAGAGTTACAGTGAGGGTGAGGGTGCAGGTAAGGGTAAGGCATAGGATTAGAGTGGGGTTTAGGGTTAGGCTTAGAGTAAGGGTGAGGGTGAGGGTGAGGATTATGGTTAGATAAGGTTTAGGGGGAGGGTTAGGGGGAGGGTTAGGATTAAGGTTAGTGTTAGGGTTAGGTTGAGTGTGAGGGTTAGGTTGAGGGTGAGGGTTAGGTTGAGGTTTAGGTTTAGGGTTAGTGTGAGGGTTAGTGTTAGGGTTAGGGTTAGTGTTAGGGTGAGGGTAAGTGTTAGGGTGAGGGTATGGGTTAAGGTGAGGTTTATGTTTAGGGTGAGGTTTAGGATTAGTTTAGGATGAGGGCTAGGGTGAGGGTGAGGTTTAGTGTTAGGGGTAGGGTGAGGTTTGGGGCTAGGGTTAGGGTTAGGGTTAGGTTTAGTGTGAGTGTGAGGTATAGGGTTAGAGTTAGGGTTAATGTGAGGCTAAGGGTAAGTTTTAGGGTTAGGGTTAGGATTAATATTAGGGTAAGGGTTAGGTTTAGGGTGAGGGTTAGGGTGAGGGTGAGGGTTAGGGTTAGGATTAGTATTAGGGTTAGGGTTAGGTTGAGTGTGGGGGTTAGGGTTAGGGTTAGCCTTAGGTTTAGGCTGAGGGTGAGGGTGAGGGTTATGGTTAGGGTGAGGTTTAGGGTTAGGGTTACGGTTAGGATTAGTGTTAGGGTTAGTTTGAGGGTTTGGGTTAGGGTAAGGATGAGGGTTAAGTTTAGGGTTAGGGTGAGGGTTAGGATGAGGATTAGGGTTATGATTAGGGTTAGGGTGAGGTCTAGGGTGAGGGTGAGGACTAGGGTTAGTGTTAGGGTAAGGTTTAGGGTTCGGGTTAGGGTTAGGGTTCGGGTTAAGCTGAGGGTTAGTGTTACAGTGATGTTGAGGTTAAGGGTTATTGTGAGGGTTAGGTTTAAGATTAGGGTTAGGGTGAGGGTGAGGTTTAGGGTTAGATTTAGGGTTTGGGTGAAGCTGAGGGTGAGTGATAGGTTTACAGTTAGTGTTAGGTTTAGGGTTAGGGTAAGGTTGAGTGTTAGGGTGTAGGTTAGGGTGAGGGTTAGGTTTAGGGTGAGGGTTAGGTTTAGGGTTAGGGGGAGGGTTCAGATGAGGGTTAGGGTTAGGATTAGGGTTAGGGTTAAGCTGAGGGTTAGTGTTACAGTGATGTTGAGGTTAAGGGTTATTGTGAGGGTTAGGTTTAGGATTAGGGTTAAGGTGATGGTGAGGTTTAGGGTTAGATTTAGGGTTCGGGTGAACCTGAGGGTGAGTGATAGGTTTACAGTTAGTGTTAGGTTTAGGGTTAGGGTAAGGTTGAGTGTTAGGGTGAATGTTAGGGTGAGGGTTAGGTTTAGGGTGAGGGTTAGGGTTAGGGTTAGGGGGAGGGTTAGGGTTAGAATTAAGGTTAGGTTGAGGGCTAGGGTGAAGGTGAGGTTTAGGGTTAGAAATAGGGTAAGGTTTAGGGTTAGGGTTACTGTTAGGGTTAGGGTGAGGGTGAGGTTTATGGTTAGAGTTATGGTAAAGGTGAGGCTGAGGTTGAGGGTTAGGATTAGGGTTAGGATTAGGATTAGGGTAAGGGTTAGGACTAGTGTGAAAGTTAGGGTAGGGTTAGGGTTAGGCTTAGGGTTACACTGAGGGTTAGGGTGAGGGTGTGGGTTAGGGTTAGTCTTAGGGTTACAGTGAGGGTGAATGTGTGTGTTAGAGTTAAGTTTAGGGTTAGGCTTAGGTTTAGGCTGAGGGTGAGTTTGAGGGTGAGGGTTAGGGTTAGGGGGAGGGTTAGGGTAAGGGTTAGGGGGAGGGATGGGATTAGGGTTACGGTTAGGTTTAGGGTTAGGGTGAGGACTAGGGTGAGGGTTAGGTTTAGGGTTAGGGTCAGGGGGAGGTTTAGTGTTAGGGTTAGGGTGAGAGTGAGGCTGAGGATGAGGGTTAGGGTTAGGATTAATGTTAGGCTTTGGCTTAAGCTAAGCGTTAGGTTGAGGGTGAGGTTTAGTATTAGGGTTAGGTTTAGTATTAGGGTTAGGGTGAGGGTGAGGGTGAGGTTTAGGGTTAGGCTTAGTGTAAGGGATAGGCTTAGGGTTAGGCTGAGGTTGAGGGTGAGGGTTAGGGTTAGGGTGAGGTTTACCGTTAGGGTTAGGATGAGTGTGAGGGTTAGGTTTAGGGTTAGGCTTAGGATTAGGCTGAGGGTGACTGTGTGGGTTAGGGTTAGGGTGAGGTTTAGGGTTCTGGGAAGGGTTAGGATGAGGCTTAGGGTTAGGGTGAGGTTTAGGGTGAGCATGAGTGTGTGTGTTAGGGTTGGCTTTAGGGTTAGACTTAGGATTAGTCTGAGGGTGAGGGTGAGGTTGAGGTTTAGGGTTAGCGTGAGGGTTAGGGGGAGATTTAGGAAGAAGGTTAGGGTTAGGTTTAGGGTTGGGTGAGGGCTAGTGTGAGGGTGAGGGTTACGTTTAGGTTAAGGGATACGCTTATGGTTAGGCTGAGGTTGAGGGTAAGTGTTAGGGTTAGGGTGAGGTTTAGGGTTAGGTTTAAGATGAGGATTAGGGTTAGGGTTAGGCTTAGGATTAGGCTTAGGATTAGCCTGAGGGTGAGGGTTTGGGTTAGGTTTAGGGTGGGGATTAGGGTTATGTGGAGGGTTAGGATGAGGGTTAGGGTTATGGTGAGGTTTAGGTTGAGGGTGAGTATGTGTGTTAGGGTTAGCTTTAGGGTTAGGCTTAGGGTTAGGCTGAGGTTGAGATTGAGACTGAGGGTTATGGTTAGGGTAAGTGTTAGGAGGAGGGTTATGAAGAGGGTTAGGGTTAGGATTAGGGTTGGGTGAGGGCTAGGGTGAGGGTGAGGTTTAGGTTTAGCGTTAGGGTGAGGGTTAGGTTGAGGATGAGGGTTAGGATTCGGTTTAGGGTAAGGGTTAGGGTGAATGTGAGAGTTAGGGTTATGGCTAGGGTTTATGTTAGGGTGAGGCTGAGGATTAGGGTTAGGTTTAGGGTTAGGTTTAGGGTTAGTGTTAGGGTTAGGGTTCCTGTTAGAGTGAGGGTTGGGGTTAGGGTTAGGGTTAGGTTAAGGCTTAGAGTTAGGGTGAGGGTTAGGATGAGGATTAGGTTTAAGATTAGGGTTAGGGTGAGGGCTAGAGTGAAGGTGAGGGTTAGGGTGAGGGTTAGGATGAGGGTTAGGGTTAGGGTGAGGGTTAGGGTAGGTTTAGGGTTTGGGTTAGGATTAGGGTTAGGGTGAGGTTGAGTGTTAGCACTAGGGTTAGGGTTAGGGTTAGGGTTAGGTTTAGGGTTAGGATTACTGCTATTGTTAGGATTAGGGTAAGATTTATGGTGAGGGTTAGGGTGAGTGTTAGGGTTAGGGCGAGGTTGAGGTTTAGGGTTAGGATTAGGGTTAGGGTGACGGTGAGGTTTATGGTTAGATTTAGGTTTAGTTGGAGGGTTAGGTCAAGGATTAGGGTTAGGTTAAGTTTTAGGGTTAAGGTTAGGTTAGGGGTTAGGTTGAGGTTTATGGTTAGGGTTAGGATTAGGGTTAGGGTGAGGGTGAGTGTGAGGTTTAGGGTTAGGGTTAGGCTTAGGCTTAGGCTTTGGGTTAGGCTGAGGGTGAGGGTAGGGGCGAGGATTAGGGTTAGGGTGATGGTTAGGGTTAGGGTGAGGGTGAGAGTTAGTGTTAGGTTTAGGTTTAGAGTTAGGATTAGGGTGAGAGTGAGGTTTAGTGGTAGAGATAGGGTGAGGGTCAGTGTTAGGGTTAGCGTGAGGTTTAGGGTGGGGGTAATGGTAAGGGTTAAGGTGTGAGTTAGGCTGAGGGTGAGGGTTACAGTAAGGGTGAGTGTTAGGGTTAGGGTGAGGGTTAGGGTTAGGGTTAGGGTGAGAGTGAGGGTTAGATTGAGGATTAGTGTTAGGGTAGTGTGAAGTTTAGGGTGAAGATGAGGGCTAGGGTTAGGGCGAGGTCTAGGGAGAGTGTGAGGTTTAGGGTTAGTGTTGGGGTGAGGTTTAGGGTTAGGGTGATGTTTACGGTTAGTGTGAGGTTTAGTGTTAGGTTTAGGGTTAGTGTTAGGGTGAGGGTAAGTTTTAGGTTGAGGGTTAGGGTTAGGGAGAGGGTTATCTTTAGGGTGAGGAATAGGGTTAGGGTTAGGGTTATTGTTAGCATTAGGGTTAGGGTTAAAGTTATGGTGAGGTTGAGGGTGAGGGTTAGGATTAGGGCTAGAATGGGGTTTAGGGATAGGGTTAGGGTTAGGGTCAGGTTGAGGTTTAGTGTTAGATTTAGGGTTAGGGTGAGGCTGAGGGTGAGGGTTAGGGTTAGGATTAATGTTAGGGTTAGGCTTAAGGTGAGGGTTAGGTTGAGGATGAGGGTTAGGGTTAGGATTAGGAGTAGGATTAGGGTTAGTGTTAGGGTGAGCGTGAGGGTTAGGGTTAGGGATTTGCTTAGGGTCAGGCTGAGGTTGAAGGTGAGGGTTAGTGTTAGGGTGAGATTTAGGGTTAGGGTTAGGGTGAGTGTGAGGGTTAGGGTTAGGCTTAGGGTTAGGATTCGGCTGAGGGTGAGGGTGTGGGTTAGGTTTAGGGTTAGTGTTAGGGTGAGTTTTAGTTTTTGGGTTAGGGTTAGATTTAGGGTTAGGGTGAGGGTGAGATTTAGGGTGAGAGTTAGGTTTAGGGTGAGGTTTAGGTTGAGGATTACGGTAAGGGTTAGTTTTAGGGTTAGGGTTAGGATGAGAGTTAGTGGGAGGGTTAGGGTTAGGGTTAGGGTTAGGCTGAGGGTGAGGGTGAGGGTGAGGGTTAGGGTTAGGTGGAGGGTTAGGGTTTGGCTTAGGGTGAGAGTTATGGTTCGGTTATGTTTAGGGTTAGTGTGAGGGTTAGGTTTAAGGTGAGCATGAGGTTTAGGGTTTGGGTGAAGGTTAGGGTTAGGGTTAGGGTTAGGGTAAGAGTTAAGGTTAGGGTTAGGGTGAGGGTAAGGATGAGGATTAGGGTTAGGGTTACAGTTAGGGTGAGGGCTAGGTTGAGGGTGAGGGTTAGGGTTAGTGTTAGATTAAGGTTTAGGATTAGGGTTAGGGTTACGGTGAGGGTTAGATTGAGGGTTAGGGTTACGGTGAGGGCGAGTTGTAGCATTGGGGTTAGGGTTAGGGTTAGGTTAGGGTTAGGTTTTGGGTTAGGATTAGTGTTATTGTTAGGGTTAGGGTTAGAGTTGTGGTGAGGGTGAGGGTGAGGGTGAGGGTTAGGGTTTGGGTGAGGATTAGGGTTAGTGTTAGGTTTAGGGTTCGGGTGTGAGTGAGGTTTAGGGTTAGATTTAGGGTAAGTTTGAGGGTTAGATCGAGTGTTAGGGTTAGGGTTAATTTTATGGTTAAGGTTAGAGTGAGGGATAGGTTGAGGTTTAGGGTTATTGTTAGGGTTTGGGTTAGGATTAGGTTGAGGGTGAGGGTTAGGGTGAGGGTTAGGCTTATGCTTAGGCTTAGGTTTAGAGTAAGGGTGAGGGTGGGGGTGAAGATTCGGTTTAGGGTGATGGTTAGGGTTAGGGCTAGGGTGAGGGTTTGGATAAGGGTTAGGATTAGGAGTAGAGTTAGGGTGAGGGCTAGGTTGAGGGTGAGGGTTAGGGTTAGTTTAGATTAAGGTTTAGGATTAGGGTTAGTGTTAGCATGAGGGTTAGGTTGAGGGTTAGTGTTACGGTGAGGGTGAGGATTAGGGTTAGGTTGAGGGTTAGGGATAGGATGAGGGTGAGCCTGAGGGTGTTAGGATTACTTTTAGGGTTAGGGTTAGGTTTAGGGTTAGGGTTAGGATTAGTGTTATTGTAAGAGTTAGGTTTAGACTTGTGGTGATTGTGACAGAGAAGGTGAGGGTTAGGGTTAGGGTTAGGGTGAGGTTTAGTGTTAGGGTTAGGATTAGCGTTAGGGTGAGGTTGAAGTTAAGGGTTAGAGTTAGGGTTAGGGTGAGGGTGAACGTGAGGGTGAAGCTTATGTTTAGTGTGGTGGTTAAGGTTAGAGCTAGGGTGAGGGTTTGGATGAGGGTTAGGATTAGGAGTAGAGTTAGGGTGAGGTCTAGGGTGAGGGTGATGGTTAGGGTAACGTTTAGGCTTAGGTTTAGGGTTAGGCTGAGTATGATGTTGAGGGTGAGCATGAGGGTTAGGGTGGTGGTTAGGTTTACGGTTAGGGTGAGGGTTAGGATGAGGTTTAGGGTTAGGGTGAGGATTAGGGTGAGGATGATGGTAATGGTAAAGGTGAGGTCTAGGCTGAGGGTGAGGGTTAAGGTAAGGGTGAGGGTTAGGGTTAGGTTTAGGGTTAGGGTAAGGTTTAGGGTTAGGATGAGGGTTAGATTGAGGATTAGGGTTAGGGTTAGTGTGCGGTTTAGGGTGAGGATGAGGGTTAGAATTAGGGTTAGGGTGAGGGGTAGGGTTAGAGTGAGGATTAGGGTTAGGGTTAGGGTTAGGGTGAGGTTTAGGAATAGTGTGAGGGTTAGGGTTTGTGTGAGGGTTAGTTTTAGGGTTAGTGTTACGGTGAGGGTAAGTGTTAGGGTGAGGGTTATGGTTAGGGTGAGGTTTAGGGTTAGGGTTAGGAGTCCATTAGGGTTAATGTTAGGGTGAGTGTGGGGGTTAGGCTTAGGGTTAGGGATAGGCTTAGGGTTAGGCTGAGGTTGAGGGTGAGGGTTAGGGTTAGGGTGAGGTTTAGGTTAGGGTTAGTGTGAGTGTGAGGGTTAGGGTTAGGGTTAGGCTTAGTAATAGGCAGAGGGTGAGGGTGTGGTTTAGGGTTAGGGTTAGTGTTAGGGTGAGGTTTATGGTTTGGTTTAGGGTTAGATTTATGTTTACGATGAGGGTAAGGCTTAGCGTTAGATTTAGTGTTAGGGTGAGGTTTAGGTTGAGGGTTAGGGTAATGGTTAGTGTTTGGGTTAGGGTTAGGGTGAGAGTTAGAGGGAGTGTTAGGGTTAGGGTTAGGGTTAGGGACAGGATTAAGGTTAGAGTGAGGGTGAGTGTGTGTGTTAGGTTGAGGTTTAGGGTTAGGCTTAGGGTTAGGCTGAGGGTGAGGTTGAGGGTAAGGGTTAAAGTTACGGGGACGGTTAGGATGAGGGTTAGTGTTAGGATTAGGGTTAGGGTAAGTGCTACAGTGAGTTTGCGGGTGAGGTTTAAGGTTAGGGTTAGGGTTAGGTTTAGGGTGATGTTTAGGGTTAGAGTTAATGTAGGGTGAGGCTTAGGGTGAGGGTTAGGGTTAGGGTTAGTTTTAGGTTGAGGGTTAGGTTTAGGGTGAGGGTTAGGGTGAGGGTGAGGTTTAGGGTTATGTTTAGGATTAGGATTAAGGTTAGGGTTAGTGTGAGTGTGAGGGTTAGGTTTAGGGTTAGGGTTGGGTTAGGGTTAGGCTGAGGGTGAAGGTGAGTGTGAGGGTTAGGGTTAGGTTTAGGGTTAGGGTTAGGGATATGGGGAGGGTTATGATGAGGGTTAGGGTTAGAATTAGGGTTAGTGTGAGGGATAGGGAGAGGTTAAAATTTAGGGTTAGTGTTAGGGTGAGTTTTAGGGTTAGGGTTAGGGTGAGTGTGAGGTATAGGGTTAGAGTTAGGGTTAAGGTGAGGCTGAGGGTGACGCTTAGGGTCAGGGATAGGATTAGGAATAGGTTAAGTGTGAGGGTGAGTGTATGGGTTAGGGTTAGTGTTCGCTTAGGGTTACACTGAGGGTGAGGGTGAGGGTGAGGTTTAGGGTTAGGATTTGGGTTTGGGTGAGGGTGACTGAGTGTGTTAGGGTGAGGTTTAGGTTTAGGCTAAGGGTTAGGCTAAGGGTGAGGGATAAGGTGAGTTAGAGATTTAGTGTAAGGGTTAGGGGGAGGGTTAGGATTAGGGTTAGGCTTAGAGTTAGGATGAGGGTTAGGGTTAGGGTTTGGGATAGGGTGAGGGTGAGGCTGAGGATTAGGGTTAGGTTTAGGGTTAGGTTTATGGTTAGTGTTAGTGTTAGTGTTAGGGTTACAGTGAGGGTTGGGGTTAGGGTTAGGGTTAGGTTTAGGCTTAGAGTTAGGGTGAGGGTTAGGATGAGGATTAGGTTTACGATTAGGGTTAGGGTGAGGGCTAGGGTGAAGGTGAGGATTAGGGTTAGTGTTCGGGTATGGTTTAGGGTTAGGGTTATGGTTAGGGTGAGGGTTAGGATGAGGGTGAGGGTTAGGATGAGGGTTAGGGTTAGGGTGAGGTTTAGGGTTAGGATTAGGTTTAGGCTGAGGTTGAGTATTAGCATTAGGGTTAGGGTTAGTGTTAGGCTTAGGTTTAGGGTTAGGATTACTGTTATTGTTAGGGTTAGGTTTAGAGTTATGGTGAGGGTGAGGGTGAGGGTGAATGTTAGGGTTATAGTTAGGGTAAGGATGAGGCTGTGGTTGAGGTTTATATTTAGTTTTAGTGTTAGAGTTACGGTTAGCATGAGGTTTAGGGTGAGGGTGAGGATTAGGGTTAGGTTTAGGATTAGGATTAGAGTCATGGTTAGGGTGAGTGTAAGGGTTAGGGTTAGGGTGAGGTTCAGGATTAGGGTTAGGCTGAGGATGAGGGTGAGTGTGAGGGTTAGGGTTAGGGTGAGGGTTAGGGTTAGGGTTAGGGTGAGAGTTAGGATTCGGTTAATTTTAGGGTCAGGGTGAGGGTTAGGGTTAGGGTTAGGGTGAGCTTTAGGGTTATGGTTAGGTTGAGGGTTAGGGTTAGGGTAAGGAAGAGGTTTAGGGTTAGGGTAAGCGTGACGGTTAGGATGAGGTTTAGGGTTATGATTAGGTTTAGGGTGAGGGCTAGGTTGAGGGTGAGGATTAGGGTTTGTGTTAGGGTAAGGTTTAGGTTTAGGGTTAGAATTAGGGTGAGGATTTGGATGAGGGTTAGGGTTACGGTGAGGGTGAGGTTTAGGGTTGAGGTGACGGTTAGGGTTAGGATTAGTGTTAGGGTGAGGTTGAGTTTTAGCATTAGGGTTAGGCTTAGGGTTACCTTTAGGGTTAGGAGTAGTGTTATTGTTAGGTTTATGGTTAGAGTTATGGTGAGGGTGAGGTTTAGGGTGACAGTTAGGGTTAGGGTTAGGGTGAGGTTTAGGGTTAGGGTTAGGATTAGGGTTAAGGTGGGGTTGAGGTTTAGGGTTAGAGTTAGGGTTAGGGTGAGGCTGAGGTTGAGAGTTAGGGTTAGGGTTATTGTTAGGTTTAGGGTGAGGTATAGGGTCAGTGTGAGGGTTAGTGTTAGGGTTAGGATTAGGATTAGTGTTAGGGTTAGGGTGAGTGTGAGGCTTAGGATTGGGTCTAGGGTTAGGCTTAGGTTTAGGCTGAGGGTGAGGGTGAGTGTGAGGGTTAGGGTTAGTGTGAGAGTTAGGGTTAGGTTTATGGGGAGGGTTAGGATGAGAGTTAGGGTTAGGATTAGGGTTAGGGTGAGGGCTAGGGTGAGGTTGAGGTTTAGGGTTAGTGTTAGGGTGAGGTTTAGGGTTAGGATTAGGTTTAGGGTTAGGGTGAGTGTGAGGTATAGGGTTAGAGTTAGGGTTAAGGTGAGCTTGAGGATGAGGCTTAGGATTAGGGTTAGGATTAGGATTAGGGTAAAGGTTAGGGTGAGTGTGAGTGTTAGGGTTAGGGTTAGGCTTAGGTTTAGGCTGAGGGTGAGCGTGAGGGTGAGTTTTAGGGTTAGGATGTGGGTTAGGGTGAGGGTGAGTGAGTGTGTTAGGGTTAGGTTTCGGTTTAGGCTAAGGGTTAGTCTAAGGGTGAGGTTGAGTTTGAGGTTTAGGTTTAGGGTGAGGTTTGGGGAAAGGATTAGGGGGAGGGTTAGAATGAGGGTTAGGGTTAGGATTAGGGTTAGGGTGAGAGTGAGGGTGAGGGTTAGGGTTAGTGTTAGGTTGAGGGTTAGGATGACGGTTAGGATTAGGGTTAGGGTTAGGGTGAGGTTTAGGGTTAGAGTTAGCGTAAGGGTGAGGCTGAGGTTGAGGGTTATATTTAGGGTTAGTGTTAGATTTAGTGTTAGGGTGAGGATTAGTTTGAGGGTGAGGATTAGGTTTAGGGTTAGGATTAGGATTAGAGTAAGGGTTAGGGTGAGTGTGAGGGCTAGGATTAGGGTTAGGTTTAGGCTTAGGGTTAGGCGGAGGATGACGGTGAGGTTGAGAGTTAGGGATAGGGTGAGGGTTAGGGTTAGGGTTAGGGTAAGAGTTAGGGTTCTGTTAAGTTTAGGGTTAGAGTGAGGGTTAGGGTTAGGGTTAGAGTGAGGGTTAGTGTTATTTTTAGGTTGAGGATTAGGGTTAGGGTAAGGATGAGGGTTAAGGTTAGGGTTAGTGTGAGGGTTAGCATGAGGATTAGGGTTATGATTAGGATTAGGGTGAGGGCTAGGGTGAGGGTGAGGAGTAGGGTTAGTGTTAGGGTAAGGTTTAGGGTTAGGGTTAGAGTTAGGGTTAGGGTTAGGGTTAGGTTTAGGGTTAGTGTTAGGGTTATGGTGAGGGTGAGGGTTAGGGTGAGGGTTTGGATGAGGGTTAGTGTTACAGTGAGGGTGAGGGTTAGGGTTAGGGTGAGGGTTAGGTTTAGGATAAGGGTTAGGGTGAGGTTGAGTGTTAGCATTAGGGTTAGGGTTAGGGATAGGTTTAGTGTTATGATTAGTGTTATTGATAGGTTTAGGTTTAGAGTTATGGTGAGGGTGAGGTTTAGGTTTAGGTTTAGGGTGAGGTTAAGGTTGAGGGTTAGGATTAGGGTTAGGGTGAGGGGGAGGTTTACGGTTAGGTTTAGGTTTAGTTGGAAGGTTAGGTCGAGGGTTAGGGTTAGGGTTAGTGTTAGGTTTAACGTTCGGGTCAGGGATAGGTTGAGGTTTAGGGTTGAGGTTAGGTTTAGGTTTAGGGTTTGGGTGAATGTGAGGTTTAGGGGTAGGGTTAGGCATAGGCTTAGGGTTATGCTGAGGGTGAGGTGGGGGTCAGGATTAGGGTTAGGGTGATGGTTAGGGTTAGGGTTATGGTGAGGGTTAGTGTTAATGTTAGGGTTAGAGTTAGGATTAAGGTGAGGGTGAGGTTTTGGGGGTAGAGTTAGGGTTAGGGTGAGGGTTCGCCTTAGAGTGAGGGTTAGGGTGGAGTTGATGTTAAGGGTAAAGGTGAGGGTTAGGCTGAGGGTGAGGGTTACATTAAGGGTGAGAGTTAGGGCTAGGGTGAGGGTTAGGGTGAGGGTTAGGGTGAGGGTGAGGGTTAGGGTGAGGGTGAGGGTTAGGTTGAGGATTAGTGTTAGGTTTAGTGTGAAGTTTAGGGTGAGGATGAGGGTTAGGGTTAGGGTGAGGGCTAGAGAGAGGGTGAGGTTTAGGGTTAGGGTTAGGGTGAGGTTTAGGGTTAGGGTGATGGTTAGGGTTAAATGTTATGGTTAGTGTAAGTGTTAGGGTGAGGGTAAGTGTTAGGGTGAGGGTTAGGTTTAGGGTGCGGGTAAGTTTTAAGGTGAGGTTTAGGGTTAGGGTGAGGGTTATCTTTAGGGTGAGGGTGAGGGTTAGGGTTAGGGCTAGGTTGAGGTTTAGGGATAGGGTTAGGTTTAGGGTTAGGGTCAGGGTGAGATTTAGTGTTAGAGTTAGGGTTAGGTTGAAGCTGAGGATGAGGATTAGCGTTAAGATTAATGTTAGGGTTAGGCTTAAGGTGAGGGTTAGATTGAGGGTGAGGGTTAGGGTTAGGTTTAGAAGTAGGATTAGGGTTAGTGTTATTGTGAGTGTGAGGGTTAGGGTTAGGGTTAGGGTAAGGGCTAGGGTGAGTGTGAGGGTGAGTTTTAAGGTTAGGGTTAGGGTTAGGGTTAGGATGAGGGTAAGGTTGAGGGTTAGAGTTAGTTTTAGGGTGAAGCTGAGGGTGAGGGTTAGGGTTAATGTTAGTGTTAGGTTTAGGGTGAGGTTTAGGGTGAGGATTAGGGTGAGGTTGAGGCTTAGGTTTAGGGTTAGGATTAGGATTAGGTTTAGGGTTTGAGTGTGTATGAGGGTTAGGGTTAGGTTTTGGGCTAGGCTTAGGTTTAGGCTGAGGGAGATGGTGGGTGTGAGGATTAAGGTTAGGGTGATGGTTTGGGTTAGGGTTAGTGTTATTATTAGGGTTCGGTTTGAATTAGGGTGAGGGTGAGTGTGCGGGTGAGGGTTAGGATTAGGGTTAGGGTGGGTTTTAGGGTTAGGGTTAGGGCTAGTGTGAGGGTGAGGTTTAGGGTTAGATATTGGGTTAGAGGGAGGGTTAGGGTGAGAGTTAGGCATAGGGTTAGTGTTAGGGTGTGGGTGAGGGTTAGGGTTAGGGTGAGGTTTATGGTTAGGGTGAGGGTTAGGGTTAGAATTAGGGTTATTGTTATGTTTAGGGTTAGGGTTACAGTTAAGGTGAGGGTGAGTGTTAGGGTTAGGGTGAGGGTGAGGTTTATTGTTAGGTTTAGGGTTAGAGTTAGGGTTAGGTTGAGGGTGAGGTTTAGGGGTACATTTAGGTTTAGGGTGATCATTAGGATTAAGGTGCGGGTTAGCGTGGGTGTGATGGTAAGGTTAAAGTTGCGGGTAAGGCTGAGGGTGAGGGTTACGGTAAGGGTGAGGGTTAGGGTTAGAGTGAGGGTTAGGGTTAGCATTAGGGTGAGGAGGAGGGTTAGATTGAGGATTAGTGTTAGGGTTAGTGTGAGGTTTATGGTGAGGATAAGGGTTAGGGTTAGGGTGAAGGCTAGGGTGAGGGTGAGGTTTAGGATTAGTGTTAGGGTGAAGTTTAGGTTTAGGGTGATGTTTAGGGTTAGTGTGAGGGTTAGTGTTAGTGTTAGGGTTTGTGTTAGGTTGAGGGTATGTGTTAGGGTGAGGGTTAGGGTTAGGCTGAGGGTTATGGTTATGGTGAGGGTTAGTGTTAGGATAAGTGTAAGGGTGAGGGCTAGTCTGAGGGTTAGGGTGAGGGTTAGGGTTAGGGATAGGGTTAGGTTTAGGATTAGGGTTAGGGTGAGGGTGAATGTGAGAGTTAGGATCAGGGTTAGGGTTAGGCTTAGAGTTAGGATGAGGTTTAGGGTTAGGGTTTGGGATAGGGTGAGGGTGAGGCTGAGGATTAGGGTTAGGTTTAGCTTTAGTTTTATGGTTAGTTTTAGTGTTAGGGTTAGTGTTAGGGTTACAGTGAGTGCTGGGGTTAGGGTTAAAGTTAGGGTTAGGCTTAGAGTTAGGGTGAGGGTTAGGATGAGGATTAGGTTTACTATTAGGGTTAGGGTGAGGGCTAGGGTGAAGGTTAGGATTAGGGTTAATGTTTGGGTAAGGTTTAGGGTTAAGGTTAGGGTGAGGGTGAGGGTTAGGATGAGGGTTAGGTTTATGGTGAGGGTGAGGGTTAGGTTTAGGGTGAGGGTGAGGGTTAGGGTTAGGATTGGGGTGTGGGTGAGTGTGTGTGTTAGGGTTAGGGTGAGGTTTAGGGTTAGGGCTAGGATTAGGGTTAGGGTGAGGGTTTATGTTTAGATTTAGTTTTAGATTTATGTTTAGATTTATATTTAGATTTATGTGAGGTTTATGTTTAGATTTAGTTTTAGTTGGAGGGTTAGGTCGAGGGTTAGGGTTAGGCTAAGTATTCGGGTTAAGTTTAGGTTGAGGGTTAGGTTGAGGTTTAGGGTTAGGGTTATGGTTAGAGTTAGGATTAGGGTTAGGGTGAGGGTCAGGATGAGGGTTAGTGTTATGGTGAGGGTGAGGGTTAGGGTTAGCATGAGTGTTAGGGTTAGGATTAGGGTTAGGGTAAGGTTGACTGTTAGCACTATGGTTAGGGTTAGGGTTAGGTTTACGCTTAGGATTACTGTTATTGTTAGGGTTAGGGTTAGAGTTATGGTGAGGGTGAGGGTGAGGGTGAGTGTTAGGTTTGGGGTTAGGGTTAGTATTAGGGTTAGGGTGAGGGTGAAGTTTATGGTTAGATTTAGTTTTAGTTGGAGGGTTAGGTCGAGGGTTAGGGTTAGGCTAAGTGTTAGGGTTAAGGTTAGGTTGAGGGTTAGGTTGAGGTTTAGGGTTAGGGTTAGGGATATGTTTAGGATTAGGGTTAGGGTGAGTGTGAGGTTTAGGGTTAGGGTTAGGCTTAGGCTTAGGGTTAGGCTGAGGGTGAGGGTGGGGGTGAGGATTAGGGTTACAGTGATGGTTAAGGTTAGGTTTAGGGTAAGGGTTAGTGTTAGGGTTAGTGTTAGAGTTAGGGTTAGGGTGAGGGTGAGGTTTAGGGCTAGAGTTAGGGTTAGGGTGAGGGTTAGCATTAGAGTAAGGGTTAGGGTGGGGGTGACTGTAAGGGTAAATGTGAGGGTTAGGCTGAGCGTGAGGGTTAAGGTAAGGGTGAGAGTTAGGGTTAGGGTGAGATTTAGGGTTAGGTTTAGTGTGAGGGTGAGGTTAGATTGAGGATTAGTGTAAGGGTTAGGGTGAAGTTTAGAGTGAGGATGAGGGTTAGGGTTAGGGCGAGGTCTAGGGACAGGGTGAGGTTTAGGGTTAGTGTTAAGGTGAGGTTTAGGGTTACGTTGATGGTTAGGGTTAGTGTGAGGTTTAGTGATAGTGTTAGGGTTAGTGTTAAATTGAGGGTAAGTGTTAGGGTGAGGGTTAGGGTTAGGGTGAGGGTTATGTTTAGGGTGAGGTTTAGGGTTAGAGTTAGGGTTATTCTTAGCGTTAGGGTTAGGGTTAAGTTCATGGTGAGGGTGAGGATGAGGTTTAGGGTTAGGTCTAGGATGAGGTTTAAGGATAGGTTGAGGGTTAGGGTTAGGGTCAGGGTGAGGTTTAGTGTTAGAGTTAGGGTTATGGTGAGGCTGAGGGTGAGGATTAGGGTTAGTATTAATGTTAGGGTTAGGCTTAAGGTGAGGGTTAGGTTGAGGGTGTGGGTTAGGGTTTGATTAGTTGTACATTAGGCTTAGTGTTAGGGTGAGTGTGAGGGTTAGGGTTAAGGTTAGGGATAGGCTTAGGATTGGGCTGAGGTTGAGGGTGAGGTTTAGGTTGAGGGTGAGGTTTAGGGTTAGGGTTAGGTTGAGCGTGAGTGTTAGGGTTAGGGTTAGGCTTAGGATTAGGCTGAGGGTGAGGGTGTGGTTTAGGGTTAAGGTTAGTGTTAGGGTGTGGTTTAGGGTTTGGGTTAGGGTTAGAGTTAGGTTTAGGATGAGGGTGAGGTTTAGGGATAGATTTAGGGTTAGGGTCAGGTTTAGGTTGAGGGTTAATGTTTGGGTTAGTGTTATGGTGAGAGTTAGAGGGAGGGTTAGGCTTAGGGTTAGGGTAGGGACAGCATCAGGGTTAGAGTGAGGGTGAGTGCGTGTGTTAGGTTTAGGTTTAGGGTTAGGCTTAGGGTTAGGCTGAGGGTGAGGTTGAGGGTGAGGTTTAGGTTTATGGGAAGGGTTAGGATGAGAGTTAGGTTTAGGATTAGGCTTAGGGTAAGGGGTAGGGTGAGTTTGAGGGTGAGGTTTAAGGTTAGGGTTAGCTTCAGGTTTAGGGTGAGGTTTAGGGTTAGAGTTAGGGTTAGGGTGAGGCTGAGGGTGAGGGTTAGGTTTAGGGTTAGTGTTAGGTTTAGGGTTAAATTTAGGGGGAGGGTTAGGGTGAGGGTTAGGTTTAGGATTAGGATTAGGGTTTTGGTTAGTGTGAGTGTGAGGGTTAGGTTTAGGTTTAGGGTTAGGCTTAGGGTTAGGCTGAGAGTGAGGGTGAGTTTTAGATTGAGGATTAGGGTTAGGGTTAGTGTGAGGTTTATGGTGAGGATGAGGGTTAAGGTTAGGCTGAAGGCTAGGGTGAGGTGAGGGTTAGGGATAGTTTAGGGTGAGGTTTAAGGTTAGGGTGAGGTTTAGGGTTAGTGTGAGGGTTATTATTAGGTTTAGGATTAGTGTTAGGGTGAGGGTAAATTTTAGGGTGAGGTTTAGGTTTAGGGTGAGGGTTATGGTTAGGGTGAGAGTTAGGGTTAGGATAAGTGTAAGGGTGATGGCTAGGCAGAGGGTTAGGGTGAGGGTTAGGGTTAGGTATGGGGTCAGGTTTAGGATTAAGGTTAGGGTGAGGGTGAATATGAGGGTTACGATTAAGGTTAGGGTTAGGCTTAGAGTTAGGATGAGGCTTAGGGTTAGGGTTTGTGTTAGGGTGAGGGTGAGGCTGAAGATTAGGTTTAGGTTTAGGTTTAGGTTTATGGTGAGAGTTAGTGTTAGGGTCAGTGCTAGGGTTACAGTGAGGGTTGGGGTTAGGGTTAGGGTTAGGTTTAGGCTTAGAGTTAGGGTGAGGGTTAGGATGAGGATTAGGTTTACGATTAGGGTTAGGGTGAGGGCTAGGGTGAAGGTGATGGTTAGGGTTAGTGTTAGGGTAAGGTTTAGGGTTGGGGTGAGGGTTAGGGTGAGGGTAAGGATGAGGGTGAGGGTTACGTTGAGGGTGAGGGTTAGGGTTAGGGTGAGGGTTAGGGTTAGGATTAGGGTTAGGGTGAGGTTGAGTGTGAGCATTAGGGTTAGGGTTAGGGTTAGGGTTAGTTTTAGGGTGTGGATTACTCTTTTTGTTGGGGTTAGGGTTAGAGTTATGTTGAGGGTGAGGGTGAGTGTTAGGGTTAGGGTGAGGTTTAGGGTTACGGTTAGGATTAGGGGGAGGGTGAGGGTGAGGTTTATGGATAGATTTAGGTTTAGTTGGAGGGTTAGGTCAAGGGTTAGTTTAGGTTAAGTGTTAGGGTTCAGGTTAGGTTGAGGGTTAGATTGAGGTTTAGGGTTACGGTTAGGGTTAGTTTTAAGATTAGGGTTAGGGTGAGGGTCAGTGTGAGGTTTCGGGTTAGGGTTAGGTTTAGGCTTAGTGTTATGCTAATGGTGAGCATAGGCGTGAGGATTAGGTTTAGAGTGATCGTTAGGGTTAGGGTTAGGGTGAGGGTTAGTGTTAGGGTTAGGGTTAGAGTTAGTGTGAGGGTTATGGCTAGGTTTTGGGTTAGGGTGCGGTTGAGGCTGAGGATTAGGGTTAGGTTTAGGGTTAGGTTTAGGTTTTGGGTTAGTGTTAGGTACAGTGTTAGGGTTAGGGTAATGGTGAGGTTTAGGGTTAGGGTTAGGGTTAGGCTGAGGTTGAGCTTGGGGGTGAAGAATAGATTTAGAGTTAGGGTAAGGCTTAGGGTTATGGTTATTGTTAGTGTTATGGTTAGGGTTAAGTTGGGGGTGAGGGTGAGGCTTAGGGTTATTTTTAGGGTTAGTGTTAGCGTGAGGTTTAGATTTAGGGTTATAGGGACGGTTAGGATGAGGTTTACGGTTAGCAATAGGGTTAGGGTGATTGCTAGGGTGAGGGTGAGGTTTAGGGTTAGGTTTAGGGTTATGGTTAGTGTTAGGGTTAAGATTAGGGTTAGGGTTTTGGTGAGGATTAGGGTTACGGTAGGCTTAGGACTAGGCTGAAGTTGAGGTTGGGGGTGAGGATTAGAGTTAGGTTTAGGGTTAGGGTTAGGGTTAGCGTTATTGTTAGTGTTATGGTTAGGATTAAGTTTGCTGTGAGGGTGAGGCTGAGGATGAGGGTTATCGTTAGGGTTAGGGTTAGGGTTAGTGTTATTGTTAGTGTTACGGTTACAGTAATGGTGAGGTTGAATGTGAGGGTCAGGATTAGGGTGAGGTTTAGGTTGAGGTTTAAGGTTAGGGTTAGGGTTAGTGTGAGGGTGAGGTTTAGGGTTAGGGTTAGGGTTAGGCGGAGGATTAGGCTGAGCTTTAGGGATAGGTTTAGTGTTAGGGTTAGGGTGAGGGTTAGGGTTAGGTTGAGGTTTAGGGATAAGGTTAGGTTGAGGATTAGGGTTAGGGTGAGGGTGAGTATGAGGGTTAGTGTGAGGGTTAGGCTTAGGCTTAGGGTAAGGCTAAGGGTGAGGGTGGTGTTGAGGATTAGGCTTAGGGGAATGGTTTGAGTTAGGTTTAGTGTTCTTGTTAGGGTTAGGGTTATAGTTACGGTGAGGGTGAGGGTGCGGGTGAGGGTTATTGTTATGGTTAGGGTGGGGTTTAGGGTTACGGTTAGGGTTAGGGTGAGGGTGAGGGTGAGTTTTAGGGTTAGATATAGGGTTAGGGGGAGGGTTAGGGGGAGGGTTAGGGTTAGGGTTAGTGTTAGGCTTAGGTTGAGGATGAGGGTGAGGCTGAGCGTGAGGCTTAGTGTTAGGGTTAGGGTTAGTGTTATTGTTAGGGTTACGGTTAGAGTAATGGTGAGGTTGAATGTGAGGGTCAGGTTTAGGGTGAGGTTTAGGTTGAGGTTTAGTGTTAGAGTTAGGGTGTGGGTGAGGTTTAGGGTTAGGTTTACGGTTAGGCGGAGTATTAGGCTGAGGTTTAGGGATAGGTTTAGTGTTAGTGTTAGTGTGAGGGTGAGGGTTAGGTTGAGGATTAGGGATAGGTTTAGGTTTAGGATTACGGTTAGGGTGAGGGTGAGTATGAGGGTTAGTGTGAGGGTTAGGCTTAGGCTTAGGTTTAGGCTGAGGGTGTGTGTGGGGGTGAGGATTAGGCTTGGGGTAATGGTTCGAGTTAGGTTTAGTGTTCTTGTTAGGCTTAGGGTTAGAGTTACAGTGAGGGTGAGGGTGCGGGTGAGGGTTATGGTTATGGTTAGGGTGGGGTTTAGGGTTAGGGTTAGGGTTAGGGTGAGGGTGAGGGTGAGGTTTAGGGTTACATATAGAGTTAGGGGGAGGGTTATGGTTGGGGTTAGGTTCAGTGTGAGGGTCAGTGCTAGGGTTAGTGTTAGGGTGAGGGTTATGGTTACTGTGAGGCTGAGGGTGAGTGTTAGGGTTAGGGTTAGGTATAGGGTGAGGTTTAGGTTTTGGGTTAGGGTCAGAGTTAGGGTTAGGGTGAGGGTTAGGTTGAGGGTTAGGGTAAGGGTTACTTTTAGGGATAGGGGTAGGGTGAGAGTTAGGGGGAGGGTTAGGTTTAGGATTAGGATTAGGGATAGAATGAGGGTGAGTGTGTGTGTTAGGTTTAGGTTTAGGGTTAGGCTGAGGGTGAGGTTAGGGTGAGAGTTAGGGTTAGGGGGAGGGTTAGAATGAAGATTAGGTTTAGGTTTAGGGTGAGGATTAAGGTTAGGGTTAGGATTAGGGTGAGGGTGAGGTTTAGGGTTAGTATTAGGGTTAGGGTGAGGCTGATGGTGAGGGTCAGGGTTAAGGTTAGTGTTAGGTTTAGGGTTAGGTGTAGGGTGAGGGTTATTGTGAGGCTGAAGGTTAGGGTTAGTGGTAGGATTAGGATTAGGTTTAGTGTTACAGTGAATTTGAGAGTAAGGGTTAGGCTTAGGGTTAGGCTGAGGGTGAAGGTGAGAATGAGGGTTAGGGCCAGGGTGAGGGTTAGGGTTAGGGTTATGGGGAGGGTTAGGATGAGGGTTAGGGTTAGGGTTAGGGTTAGGATGAGGGCAGGGGTGAGGGTGAGGTTTAGGGTTCGGGTCCGGGTGAGGTTTAGGGTTAGGTTTAGTGTTAGGGTTATAGTGATTGTGAGGTTTAGGGTTAGAGTTAGGCTTAAGGTGAGGCTGAGGGTTAGACTAAGGGTTAGTGTTAAGATTAAGATTAGGGTGAGTGTGAGGGTTAGGGTTAGGGTTAGGGTTACACTGAGGGTGAGGGTGAGATTGAGGGTTAGGGTTAGGATTAGGGTTAGGGTGAGGGTGACTGTGTTTGTTAAGGTTAGGTTTAGGTTTAGGGTAAGGGTTAGGCTAAAGGTCAGGTTGAGGTGAAGATTTGGTTTAGGGTGAGGGTTAGGGTAAGGGTTAGGGTGAGGGTTAGGATGAGGGTTAGAGTTAGGATTAGGGTTAGGGTAAGAGTGAGGTTGAGGGTTAGGGGTAGTGTTAGGGTGAGGGTTAGGATGAGGGTTAGGATTAGGGTTAGGGTGAGGGCTAGGGTGAGGGTGAGGTTTAGGGTTAGGGTTAGGGTGAGCTTTAGGGTTGGGGTGATGGTTAGGGTTAGTGTGAGGGTTAGTGTTAGGGTTAGGGTTAGGTTAGGGTGAGGGTAAATGTTAGGGTGAGGGTTAGAGTTAGGGTGAGGGTTATGGTTACGTTGAGGTTTAGGGTTAGGTTTAGTGTTATTGTTAGGGTTAGGGTTACGGTTACGGTGAGGGTGAGGGTGAGGTTTAGAGATAGGGTTAGGATGAGGTTTAGGGTTAGGGTTAGAGTTTGGGTTAGGGTGAGAGTGAGGTTTCCGTTTAGAGTTAGGGTTAGTGTTAGTGTTAGGGTTAGAGTCATGGTTAGGGTAAGGGTTAGGCTTAGGCTAAGGCTCAGGCTTAGGCTGAGCATGAGGGTGAGGTTTAGGGTTAGGGTTAGGATTAGGATTCGGGTAAGGGTTAGGGTGAGTGTGAGGGTTCGGGTTAGGGTTAGGGTTAGGCTTAGGGTTACACTGAGTTTGAGGGTGAAGGTGAGGGTTAGGGTTAGGATTAAGGTTAGGGTAAGGGTGAGTGTGTGTGTTAGGGATAGGTTTAGGGATAGGTTTAGGGTTATGCTGAGGTTGAGGTTGAGGGTGAGGGTTAGGGTTAGGGTTAGGGTTAGGGTAAGGGTTAGGGGGAGGTTTAGGAAGAGGGTTAGGTTTAGGATTAGTGTTAGGACAAGGGCTTGGTTGAGGGTGAGGTTTAGGGGTAGGATTAGGGTGAGGTTTAGGGTTAGGTTTAGGGTGAGAGTTAGGGTTTGGTTTAAGTTTAGGGTTAGGGTGTGTGTTAGGGTAAGGGTTACGGTGAGGGTGAGGGTTAGGGTTAGGTTGAGGGTTAGGTTTCGTATTGGGTTAGGGTTAGGGTGTGGGTTAGGGTTAGTGTTATATTGAGGGTTAGGATGAGGGTTATGATTAGGGTTAGGGTGAGGGTTAGGGTGAGGTGATGTTTACGGTTAGGTTTAGGGTGAGGTTTAGCTTTTGGGTTAGGGTTAGTTTTAGGGTGAGATTTAGGGTTAGAGTTAGGGTTAGTGTTAGCGTTAGGGTTAGGGTGAGGGTTAGGGTTAGGGTTAGGCTTAGGCTTAGGCTTAGGCTTAGGCCGAGCATGCCTGAGAGTGTTAGGGATAGGGTTAGGGTGAGGTTAGGCTTAGATTTAGGCTTAGGCTTATGCTTAGGCCGAACAAGCATGTGAGTGTTAGGGTTAGGCTTAGGGTGAGGGTTAGGATGAGCTTTAGGGTTAGGATTAGTGTTAGTGTGAGGGCTAGGATGAGGGTTATGGTGAGGGGTAGGGTTAGGGATAGGGTGAGGTTTAGGATTAGGTTTAGGGTGAGGGTGAGTGTGAATTTTAGGGTTAGTGTTAGGCTTAGAGTTAGGGTGAGGGTTAGGGTTAGGGTTCGGGTTAAGGTGAGGGTGAGGCTGAGAGGTTTAGGGTTAGTTTTAGGGTTAGGTTTAGGGTTAGTTTTAGTGTTAGGGTTAGGGTTAGGTTTAGGGTGAGGGTGAGGGTGAGTGTGAGGTTTAGGGTTAGGCTTAGGCTTAGGCTTAGGGTTAGGCTAAAGGTGAGGGTGGGGGTGAGGATTAGGGATCGGGTGGTGTTTTGGGTTAGGGTTAGGGTGAGGGTTAGTGTTAGGGTTAAGGTTAGGGTTAGGGTGAGGGTGAGGTTGAGGGTTAGCGTTATGGTTAGGAGGAGGATTAGGCTGAGATTTAGGGATAGGTTTAGTGTTAGGGTTAAGGTGAGGGTGAGGGTTAGGTTGAGGTTTAGGATAGGGTTAGGTTTAGGATTAGGGTTAGGGTGAGGGTGAGTATGAGGTTTAGTGTGAGGGTTAGGCTTAGGCTTAGGGTAAGGCTGAGGGTGAGCGTGGGTGTGAGGATTAGGCTTAGGGTAATGGTTCGAGTTAGGTTTAGTGTTCTTGTTAGGGTTAGGGTTAGAGTTACGGTGAGGGTGAGGGTGTGGGTGAGGGTTATGGTTATTGTTAGGGTGGGTTTTAGGGTTAGTGTTAGGATTAGGGTGAGGGTGAGGGTGAGGTTTAGGGTTAGATATAGGGTTAGGGTTAGGGTTAGGGTTAGGGTTAGTGTTATTGTTAGGGTTACGGTTAGAGTAATGGTGAGGTTGAATATGAGGGTCAGGTTTAGGGTGAGGTTTAGGTTGAGGTTTAGGGTAAGCGTTAGGGTTAGGGTGAGGGTGAGGTTTAGTGTTAGGTTTAGGGTTAGGTGGAGTATTAGGCTGAGGTTTAGATATAGGTTTAGTGTTAGGGTTAGGGTGAGGGTGAGAGTTAGGTTGAGGTTTAGGGATAGGGTTAGGTTTAGGATTAGGGTTAGGGTGAGGGTGAGGATGAGGGTTAGTGTGAGGGTTAGGCTTAGGCTTAAGTTTAGGCTGAGGGTGAGGGTGGGGGTGAGGATTAGGCTTAGGTTAATTGTTCGAGTTAGGTTTAGTGTTCTTGTTAGGCTTAGGGTTAGAGTTACAGTGAGGGTGAGGGTGCGGGTGAGGGTTATGGTTATGGTTAGGGTGGGGTTTAGGGTTAGGGTTAGGGTTAGGGTGAGGGTGAGGGTGAGGTTTAGGGTTAGATATAGAGTTAGGGGGAGGGTTATGGTTGGGATTAGGGTCAGTGTGAAGGTCAGTGTTAGGGTTAGTGTTAGTGTTAGGGTGAGGGTTATGGTTACTGTGAGGGTGAGGGTGAGGGTTAGTGTTAGGTTTAGGGATAGGGTGAGGTTTAGGGTTTGGGTTAGTGTCAGAGTTAGGTTTAGGGTGAGGGTGAGTTTTAGGTTTAGAGTTAGGGTTAGGGTGAGAATTAGGTTGAGGGTTAGGGTAAGGGTTATTTTAGGGGTAGGGATAGGGTGAGAGTTAGGGGGAGGGTTCGGTTTAGGGATAGGATTAGGGTTAGAATGAGGGTGAGTGTGTGTGTTAGGTTTAGGGTTAGGCTGAGTTTGAGGTTAGGGTGAGTGTTAGGATTAGGGGGAGGGTTAGCATGAGGATTATTTTTAGGTTTAGGGTGAGATTTAATGTTGGGGTTAGGGTTAGAATTAGGGTGAGGGTGAGGTTTAGGGATAGATTTAGGGTTAGGGTGAGGCTGAGGATGAGGATTAGGGTTAGGGTTATTGTTAGCCTTAGGTTTAAACTGAGGGTGAGGGTGAGATTGAGGGTTAGGGTTAGGATTAGGGTTAGGGTGAGGGTGAGTTTGTGTGTTAGGGTTAAGTTTAGGTTTAGCTTAAGTGTTAGGCTAAGGGTGAGGGTTAAGGTAAGGGTTATGGTGAGGGCTAGGATGAGGGTTAGGGTTAGGATTAGGGTTCGGGTAAGAGTGAGGGTGAGGGTTAGGGGTAGTGTTAGGGTGAGGGTTAGGATGAGGGTTAGGATTAGGGTTTGGGTGAGGGCTACGGTGAGGGTGAGGTTTAGGGTTAGGGTGATGGTTAGGGTTAGTGGTAGGGTTAGGGTTAGGTTAGGGTGAGGGTAAATGTTAGGGTGAGGGTTAGAGGTAGGCTGAGGGTTATGGTTAGGTTGAGGGTTAGGGTTAGGTTTAGGAATATTGTTAGGCTTAAGGTTAGGGTTACAGTTACGGTGAGGGTGAGGGTGAGGGTTAGGATTAGGGTTAGGATGAGATTTAGGGTTAGGGTTAGATTTAATGTTAGGGTGAGAATGAGGTTTTCGTTTAGAGTTAGGATTAGTGTTAATGTTAGGGTTATGGTGATGGTTAGGGTTAGGCTTAGGCTTATGCTTAGGCTTAGGCTGAGCATGAGGGTGAGGGTTAGGGTTAGGGTTAGGGTGAGGGTATGGGTTAGCGTTAGGGTGAGGGTTAGAATGAGGTTTTGGGTTAGTATTAGGGTTAGGGTGAGGACTACGGTGTGGGATAGGGTGAGGGTTAGATTTAGGGAAAGCGTTAGGTTTAGTATTAGGGTTAGGGAGAGGGTGAGTGTGAGGGTTAGATTTGGGGTTAGGCTTAGGGTTAGGGTGAGGGTTAGAGTTAGGGTTTGGTTTAGGGTGAGGGTGAGGCTGAGGATTAGTGTTAGCTTTAGGTTTAATGTTGGGGTTAGATTTAAGGTTATGATTAGGGTTACAGTGAGGGTTAGGGTTAGGGTTCGGGTTAGGTATAGGCTTCGGGTTAGGCTGAGGGTGAGGGTGGGGATGAGGATTGGGGTTAGGTTTAGGGTCATATTTGCGTTGAGTGTGAGGCTGAGGGTGACATTTATTGTTAGGGTTAGGATTAGGGTTAGGGTTAGGGTTAGTGTTATTGTTAGTGTTAGGGTTAGAGTTACGCTGAGGTTGAGGGTAATGGTGAGGTTTATGGTTAGGGTGAGGTTTACTGTGAGATTTAGGGTTAGATTTAGGTTTAGTGTGAGAGAGAGTTTTAGGGTTGGAGTTAGGGTTAGGGAGAGGTTGAGGGTTAGGGTTAGTGGTAAGGTTAGGGTGAGGGTGAGGGTTAGGTTGAGGTTTAAGGATAGGGTTATGTTTAGGATTAGGGTTAGGGTGAGGGTGAGTATGAAATTTAGTGTGAGGGTTAGGCTTAGGGTTAGGCTGAGGGTGACTGTGGGGGTGAGGATTAGGGTGAGGGTGATGGTTCAGTTTAGGGTTAGTGTTATTTTTAGGGTTAGGGTTAGATTTACGGTGAGGATGAGGGTGTGGGTGAAGGTTACGGTTACAGTTAGGGTGGGCTTTAGGGTTAGGGTTAGGGTTAGGTTGAGGGTGAGTTTTAGGGTTAGAAATAGGCTTAGGGTGAGGGTTAGGGATAGGGTTAGTGTTAGGGTTAGGGTGAGGGTAAGGGTTAAGTTGAGGTTTAGGTTTAGGCTTAGGGTAAGTGTTAGTGTGAGGGTTTGTGTTAGGGTTAGGGTTAGGGTTTGGGTGAGGGTAAGTGTTAGGGTGAGGGTTTGGGTTAGGGTGAGGGTTACGGTTAGGGTAAGGGTTAGGATTAGGGTTAGGTTTATTGATAGGGTTAGGTTTACGGTTACAGTTTTGGTGAGGGTGAGGGTGAGTGTTAGTGTTAGGTTTAGGTTTTGGGTTAGGTTGAGGGTTAGGTTTATGGTTAGTGTAAGGGTTAGGGTTAGGTTGAGAGTTAAGCGGAGGGTTAGGGTTAGGGTTAGGTTTAAGGATAGGATTAGGGTTAGGTTGAGGGTGAGTGTGTGTGTTAGGGTTAGGTTTAGGGTTAGGCTTAGGGTTAGGCTGAGGGTTCGGTTTAGGGGGAGGGTTAGAATGAGGGTTAGGATTAGGGTTCGGGTAAGGGCTAGGGTGAGGGTGAGGTTTAGGGTTAGGGTTAGGCTGAGGTTAAGGGTTAGGGTTAGGGTTAGGGTGAGGGTGAGGTTTAGGGTTAGAGGAAAGGTTAGTGTGAAACTGAGGGTGAGTGTTAGGGTAACAGTTAGTGTTGGGTTTAAGGTTGGGGTAAAGGTGAGGGTTAGGGTGAGGGTGAGGGTTTCGTTTAGGATTAGGATTAGAATTAGTTTTAGGGTTAGGGTGAGTGTGAGGGTTAGGGTTAGGTTTACGCTTAGGGTTAGGCTGAGGTTGAGGGTGAAGTTGAGGGTTAGGGTTAGGGTGAGGATTAGGCTTAGGGTTATGGGGAGTGTTAAGCTGACGGTTAGGGTTACAATTAGTGTTAGGGTGAGGGCTAGGATGAGAGTGATGTTTAGCCTTAGGGTTAGGGTGAGGTTTAGGGTTTGGGTTAGGGTGAGGTTGAGTTTTAGAGTTAGAGTTAGGGTTAAGGTGAGTCTGAGGGTGAGGGTTAGGGTTAGGGTTAGGATTAGGAATCGGGTAAGTGTTAGGGTGAGTGTGAGGGTTAGGTTTAGGGTTAGGGTTGGGCTTAGGGTTACACTGAGTTTGAGGGTGAAGTTGAGGGTTAGGGTTAGGATTAAGGTTAGGGTAAGGGTGAGTGTGTGTGTTAGGGATAGGTTTAGGGTTAGGTTTAGGTTTATGCTGAGGGTGAGTTTGAAGGTGAGGGTTAGGGTTAGGGTGAGGGTTAGGGTAAGGGTTAGGGGGTGGTTTAGGAACAGGGTTAGGTTTAGGATTAGGGTTAGGGAAAGGGCTCGTATGAGGGTGAGGTTTAGAGTTAGGATTAGGGTGAGGGCTAGGGTTAGGGTTAGGGTGAGAGTCAGGGTTTGGGTTAAGTTTAGGCTTAGGGTCAGTTTTTATGTAAGGGTTATGGTGAGGGTGAGGGTTAGGGTTAGGTTGAGGGTTAGGTTTCGTATTAGTTTTAGGGTGAGGGTGAGGATGAGGGTTATGGTTAGTGTTATGTTGAGGGTTAGGGTGAGGGTTATGATTAGTGTTAGGGTGAGGGCTAGGGTGAGGTGAGGTTTAGGGTTAGGTTTAGGGTGAGGTTAAGCCTTAGGGTTAGGGTTAGGGTTAGGGTGAGATTTATGGTTAGAGTTAGGGTTAGTATTAACGTTAGGGTTAGGGTGAGGGTTAGGTTTAGGCTTAGGCTTAGGCTTAGGCCGAGCATGCGTGTGAGGGGTAGGGTTAGGGTTAGGATGAGGTTTAGGGTTAGGATTAGTGTTAGGGTGAGGTCTAGGATGAGGGTTATGGTGAGGGGTAGGGTTAGGGATAGGGTAAGGTTTAGGATTAGGGTTAGGGTGAGGGTGAGTGTGAAGGTTAGGGATAGGGTTAGGCTTAGTGTTAGGGTGAGGGTTAGTGGCAGGGTTTGGGTTAAGGTGAGGTTGAGGCTGAGGATTAGGGTTAGGTTTAGGGTTAGATTTAGGGTTAGTTTTAGTGTTAGTGTTAGGGTTAGGGTTAGAGTGAGGGTGATGGTGAATGAGAGATTTAGGGTTAGGCTTAGGCTTAAGCTTAGGGTTAGGCTAAGGGCGAGGTTGGGGGTGAGGATTAGGGTTCGGGTGGTGGTTAGGGTTAGGGTTAGGGTGACGGTTAGTGTTAGGGTTAGGGTTAGAGTTAGGGTGAGTTTTAGGGTTAGGTTTTCGGTTAGTGTGAAGTTGAGGCTGAGGATTAGGGTTAGGTTTAGGGTTAGGTTTAGGTTTAGGGATAGTGTTAGGATTAGGGTTAGCGTTATGGTTATGGTGAGGTTTAGGGTTACAGTTAGGGTTAGGCTGAGTGTGAGCTCGGGGGTGAGGGTTAGAGTTAGGGTTAGGGTTAGGCTTAGGGTTATGGTTATTGTTCGTGTTATGGTTAGTGTTAAGTTTGCGGTGAGGGTGAGGCTGAGACTTAGGGTTATGTTTAGTGTTGGGGTTAGGGTGAGGTTTAGGTTTAGGATTCTGGGGAGGGTTAGGATGAGGTTTAGGGTTAGGAATAGGGTTAGAGTGATTTGTAGGGTAAGGGTGAGGTTTAGGATTAGGTTTAGGGTTATCGTTAGTGTTAGTGTTAGGGTTAAGGTTATGCTGAGGGTTAGGGTTAGGGTTAGGCTTAGGGTTAGGCTGAGGGTGAGGGTGGGGGTGAGGATTAGAGTTAGGGTTAGGGTTAGGCTTAGGGTTAGGGTTGTTGTTAGTGTTATGGTTAGGATTAAGTTTGCTGTGAGGTTGAGTCTGAGGGTGAGGGTTATGGTTAGGGTTAAGGATAGGGTTAGTGTTATTGTTAGGGTAAGGTTTAGAGTAATAGTGAGGTTGAAGGTGAGGTTCAGGTTTACGTTGAGGTTTAGGGTGAGGTTTAGGGTTAGGGTTAGAGTTAGGTTGAGGGTGAGGTTTAGGGTTAGGGTTAGGGTTAGGTGGAGGATTAGGCTGAGGTTTAGGGACAGGTTTTGTGTTAGGGTTAGTGTGAGGATGATTGTTAGGTTGAGGTTTAGGGATAGGGTTTGGTTTAGGATTAGGGTTAGGGTGAGGGTGAGTATGAGGGTTAGTGTGAGGGTTAGGCTTAAGCTTAGGGTTAGGCTGAGGGTGAGGGTGGTGGTGAGGATTAGGCTTAGGGTAATGGTTCGAGTTAGGTTTAGTGTTCTTGTTAGGGTTAGGGTTATAGTTACGGTGAGGGTGAGGGTGCGGGTGAGGGTTATGGTTATGGTTAGGGTGGGGTTTAGGGTTATTGTTTGGGTGAGGGTGAGGGTGAGGTTTAGGGTTAGATATAGAGTTAGGGGGAGGGTTAGGGTTAGGGATAGGATTATGGTTAGAATGAGGGTGAGTGTGTGTGTTAGTTTTAGGTTTAGGGTTAGGCTTAGGGTTAGGCTGAGGGTGAGGTTGGGGGTGAGGATTAGGGTTAGGGTGATGGTTACGGTTAGGGTAAGTGTAAGGGTTAGTGTTAGGATTAGGGTTAGAGTTAGTGTTAGGGTGGGGTTGACGTTAAGAGTAAATGTGAGGGTTAGGCTGAGCATGAGGGTTAAGGTAAGGGTGAGGGTTAGGGTTAGGGTGAGGGTTAGGGTTATGTTTAAGGTGAGGGTGAGGGTTAAATTGAGGATTAGTTTTATTGTTCATGTGAAGTTTAGGGTGAGGATGAGGGTTAGCTTTAGGGCGAGGTCTAGGGATAGGGTCAGGTTTAGGGTTAGTGTTAGGGTGAGATTTAGGATTACATTGATGCTTAGGGTTAGTGTGAGGTTTAGTGTTAGGGTTAGGGTTAGTGTTAAGGTGAGCGTAAGTGTTAGGGTTAGGGTTTTTGTTAGCATTGGGGTTAGGGTTGTTTATTTTGACGGTGAGGGTGAGGTTTAGGGTTAGGTCTAGGATGAGGTTTAGGATAGGGTTGGGGTTAGGGTTAGGTTCAGGGTGAGGTTTAATGTTAGAGTTAGGGTTAGGGTGAGGCTGAGGGTGAGGGTTAGTGTTAGTATTAATGTTAGGGTTATAATTAAGTTGAGGGTTAGGTTGAGGGTGAGGGTTAGGGTTTGAGTTAGGAGTACATTAGGGTTAGTGTTAGGGTAAGTGTGAGGTTTAGAGTTAAGGTTAGGGATACAATTAGGGTTAGGCTGAGGTTGAGGGTGAGGGTTAGGTTTAGGGTTAGGGTTAGGGTGAGTGTGAGAGGTAGGGTTAGGGTTAGGCTTAGCATTAGGCTGAGGGTGAGTGTGAGGTTTAGGTTTAGGGTTAGGCTTAGGATTAGGCTGAGGGTGAGTGTGTGGGTTAGGTTTAGGGCTAGTGTTATGGTGAGGTTTAGGGTTTGGGTTAGGGTTAGATTTAGGTTTAGGGTGAGGGTGAGGTTTAGGGTTAGATTTAGGGTTATGGTGAGCTTTAGGTTGAGGGTTATGGTAAAGGTTAGGGTTTGGGTTATTGTTAGGGTGAGTGTTAGAGGGAAGGTTAGGGTTAGGGTTAGGGTTAGGGACAGGAGTAGGGTTGGACTGAGGGTGAGTGTGTTTGTTAGGTTTAGGTTTAGGGTTAGGCTTAGGGTTAGGCTTAGGGTGAGTTTGAGGGTTAGGGTTAGGGTTAGGGGGAGGGTTAGGATGAGGGTTAGGGTTAGGGTTAGGGTTAGGGTAAGGGCTAGGCTAAGTTTGAGGGTGAGGTTTAAGGTTAGGGTTAGGGTTAGGGTTAGGGTGAGGTTTAGGGTTAGAGTTAGGTTTAGGGTGAGGCTGAGCGTGAATGTTAGGGTTAGGGTTAGTGTTAGGTTTAGGGTTAGGTTTAAGGTGAGGTTTATTGTTAGGGTGAGGGTTAGGGTTAGGTTTAGGATTAGGATTAGGGTTAGGGTTAGGGTGAGGTGAGTGTGAGGGTTAGGTTTAGGTTTAGGGTTAGGCTTAGGTTTAGGCTGAGGGTGAGTGTGAGGGTTAGGGTGAGTGTTAGGTTTAGGGATATGGGGAGGGTTAGGATGAGGGTTAGGGTTAGGGTGAGGGCAAGGGAGAGGTTGAGGTTTAGGTTTAGTGTTAGGGTGAGGTTTAGGGTTAGGGTTATGGTTAGGGTTAGGTTGAGTGTGAGGTATAGGGTTACAGTTAGGGTTAAGGTGAGGGTGAGGATGAGGGTTAGGGTTAGGTTTTGGGTTATGGTGAGGGTGAGTGAGTGTGTTAGGGTGAGGTTTAGGTTTAGGCAAAGGGTTAGGCTAATGGTGAGGTTGAAGTTGAGGGTTAGGGTTAGTGTGAGGTTTAGGGTAAAGGTTAGGGGGAGGGTTAGGATGAGGATTAGGGTTAGGACTAGGTTAGTGTGAGAGTGAGGGTGAGGGTTAGGGTTAGTGTTAGGGTGAGGGTTAGGATTTGGGTTAGGATTAGTGTTTGGGTGAGGGCTAGGGTGAGGGTGAGGTTTAGGGTTAGGATTAGGGTTAGGTTTAGGGTTAGGTTTAGGGTGAGGGTGAGTTTTAGGTTTAGAGTTAGGGTAAGGGTGAGGCTGAGTTTGAGGGTTAGGTTTAGGGTTAGTGTTAGATTTAGTGTTAGGGTGAGGGTTAGGGTGAGGTTGAGGATTAGGGTTAGGGTTAGGATTAGTATTAGAGTCAGGGTTAGGGTGAGTGTGAGGGTTAGGGTTAGGGTTAGGTTTAGCATTAGGGTTAGGCTGAGGATGAGGGTGAGATTGGGGGTTAGGGTTAGGGTGAGGGGTAGGGTTAATGTTAGGGTGAGAGTTAGGGTTCTGTTAAGTTTAGGGTTAGGGTGAGGGTTAAGGTTAGGTTTAGGGTGAGCTTTAGGGTTAGGGTTAGGTTGAGGGTTAGGGTTAAGGTAAGGATGAGGGTTAGGGTTATTTTTAGTGTGAGGGTTAGGATGAGGATTAGGGTTATGATTAGGGTTAGGGTGAGGGCTAGGGTGAGGGTGAGGATTAGGGTTAGTGTTAGTGTAAGGTTTAGTTTTACAGTTAGGGTTAGGGTGAGGGTTAAGATGAGGAATAGGTTTATGGTGAGCGTGAGTGTTAGGGTTGGGATTAGGGTTAGGGTGAGGTTGAGTTTTAGAATTAGGGTTAGGGTTCAGGTTAGGTTTAGGGTTAGGATTAGTGTTATTGTTAGGGTTAGGGTTAGAGTTATGGTGAAGGTGAGGTTTGGGGTGATGGTTAGGTTTAGGGTAGGGTGAGGTTTAGGGTTAGGTTTAGGATTAGGGTTTGGGTGAGTTTGTGGTTAAGTGTTAGATTTAAGGTTAGGGTGAGGCTGAGTTTGAGGGTGAGGGTTAGGGTTAGGTTTAGGTTTAGGGTTATTGTTAGTATTAGGGTTAGGGTTACAGTTATTGTGAGGGCGAGGGTGAGTTTTAGGGTTAGGGCTAGGATGAGGTTTAGGGATATGGTTAGGGTTAGGGTTAGGGTCAGGGTGAGGTTTAGTGTTAGAGTTAGGGTTAGGGTGAAGCTGAGGGTTAGGGTTAGGGTTCGGATTAATGTTAGGGTTAGGCTTAAGGAGAGGGTCAGGTTGAGGTTAGGGTTAGTAGTAGGATTAGTGTTAGTATTAGTTTGAGTGTGAGGGTTAGGGTTAGGGATAGGCTTAGGGTTAGGCTGACTTTCAGGGTGATGGATAGGGATAGGGTGAGTTTTAGGCCTAAGGTTAGGGTGAGTGTGAGGGTTAGGTTTATTGTTAGGGTCCGGATAAGGTTGAGGGTGAGGGTGTGGGTTAGGGTTAGGGTAAGGGTTAGGGTTAGGGTGAAGGTGAGGGTTAGGGTGACAGGGTTAGTGTTAGGGTTAGGTTTAGGGTTAGGCTTATGATTAGTGTTAGGGTGAGTTTTAGGGTTTGGGTTAGGTCTAGAGTCAAGGTTAGGGTGACGGTGAGTTTTAGGGTTAGAGTTAGGTTTAGGGTGAGGTTTAGGTTGAGGGTTATGGTAAGTGTTAGTTTTATGGTTAGGGTGAGAGTCAGGAGGAGGTTTAGGTTTAGGGTCAGGGTTAGGGATAGTATTAGGTTTAGAGTGAGGGTGTGTGTGTTAGGTTTAGGTTTAGGTTTAGGCTAATGGTTAGGCTGAGAATGAGGTTGAGGGTGAGGATTATTGTTAGTGGGAGGGTTAGGGTTAGGGTTAGGTTGAGAGTTAGGGTTCGGTTAAGTTTAGGGTTAGGGTGAGGTTTAGGGTTAGGGTTAGGGTGAGGGTTAGGTTTCTTGTTAGGTTGAGGATTAGGTTTCGGGTAAGGATGAGGGTTAGGGTTAGGGTTAGTGTGAGGGTTAGGATGAGGCTTAGGGTTATAAATAGGGTTAGGATGAGGGCTAGGGTAAGGGTAAGGATTAGGGTTAGTGTTAGGGTAAAGCTTAGGTTTGGGTTAGGGTTAGGGTGAGTTTTAGGTTGAGGGTTATGGTAAGGGTTAGTTTTAGGGTTAGGGTGAGAGTTAGGGGAAGGTTTAGTGTTAGGGTTAGGGTTAGGGATAGCATTAGGGTTAGAGTGAGGGTGAGTGTGTGTGTTAGGTTTACGTTTAGGTTTAGGCTAATGGCTCGGCTGAGGGTGAGGTTGAGGGTGAGGGTTAGGGTTAGGGGGAGGGTTAGGATGAGGGTTAGGGTTAGGATTAGAGTTAGTTAAGGGCTAGGGTGATTGTGAGGGTTAGGGTGAGGATGATGGTAAGGGTAAAGGTAAGGTTTAGGCTGAGGGTTAGGGTTAAGATAAGGGTGAGGGTTAGGGTTAGGTTTAGGGTTAGGCTAAGGGATAGGGTTAGGGTTAGGGTGAGGGTTAGATTGAGGATTAGAGTTAGGGTTAGTGTGAGGTTTAGGGTGAGGATGAGGGTTAGGGATAGGTTGAGGGTAAGGGTTAGAATTAGGGTTAGAGTGAGGGCTAGGGTGAGGGTGAGGATTAGGGTTAGGGTTAGGGTTAGGGTTAGGGTGAGGTTTAGAATTAGGGTGAGGGTTTGGGTTAATGTGAGTGTTAGTGTTAAGGTTAGGGTTAGTGTTGGGGTGAGGGTAAGCGTTACGTTGTGGGTTACGGTTAGTGTGAGGTTTATGGTTAGGGTGAGGGTGAGGGTTAGGGTTAGGGTTAGGGTGAGGTTTACTGTTAGGGTTGGGGTTAGAGTTAGGGTTAGGGAGAGGGTGAGGTTTCGGTGTACATTTAGGGTTATCGTGAGGGTTAGGGTTAGTGTGCGGGTTAGCGTGGGGCTGATTGTAAGGGTAAAGGTGAGGGTGAGGCTGAGGGTGAGGGTTATGGTAAGGGTGAGTGTTATGGTTATGGTGAGGGTTAGTTTTAGCGCTAGGGTGAGGTTGAGGGTTAGATTGAGGATTACTGTTAGGGTTAGTGTGAGGTTTATGGTGAGGATGAGGGTTAGGGTTAGGGTGAAGGCTAGGGTGAGGGTGAGGGTTAGGGTTAGTGTTAGGGTGAGGTTTAGGGTTAGGGTGATGTTTGGGGTTAGTGGGAGGGTTAGTATTACGGTTATTGTTAGGGTGAGGGTATGTTTTAGTGTGAGGGTTAGGTTTAGGGCGAGGGTTATGGTTAGGGTGAGGGTGAGGGTTAGGATAAGTGCAAGGGTGAGGGCTAGGCTGAGGGTTAGGGTGAGGGTTAGGGTTAGGTATGGGGTTAGGTTTAGGATTAGGGTTAGGGTGAGGGTGAATATGAGGGTTAGGATTAGGGTTCGGGTTAGGCTTAGAGTTAGGATGAGGGTTAGGGTTAGGGTTTGGCTTAGGGTGAGGGTGAGGCTGAGGTTTAGGGTTAGGTTTAAAGTTAGGTTTATGGTTAGTGTTAGTGTTAGTGTCAGTGTTATGGTTAGAGTGAGGGTTGGGGTTAGGGTTAAGTTTAGACTTAGAGTTAGGGTGAGGGTTATGATAAGGATTAGGTTTTCGATTAGGGTTAGGGTGAGGGCTAGGGTGAAGGTGAGGTTTAGTGTTAGTGTTAGGGTAAGGTTTAGGGTTAGGGTTAGGGTTAGGGTGAGGGTTAGGATGAGGGTGAGGGTTACGGTGAGGGTGAGGGTTAGGGTTAGGGTGAGGGTTAGGGTTAGGGTTAGGGTTAGGGTTAGGTTGAGTTTTAGCATTAGGGTTAGGGTAAATTTTAGGGTTAGGATTATTCTTATTGTTGGTCTTAGAGTTAGAGTTATGGTGAGGGTGAGGGTGAGGATGAGTGTTAGGGTTAGGGTGAGGTTTAGGGTTAGGGTTATCATTAGGGTTAGGGTGAGGGTGAGGTTTACGGTTAGATTTAGGTTCAGTTGAAGTGTTAGGTCGAGGGTTAGGCTTAGGTTAAGTGTTAGGGTTAAGGTTAGGTTGAGGGTTTGGTTGAGTTTTAGGGTTAGGTTTAGGGTTAGGGTTAGGATTAGGGTTAGGGTGAGGGTAAGTGTGAGGTTTAGCGTTAGGGTTAGGCTTAGGCTTAGGGTTAGGCTAAGGGTGAGGTTGGGGGCGAGGATTAGGGTTAGGGTGAGGGTTAGTGTTAGGGTTAGGGTGAGTTGAGGGTTAGATTGAGGATTAGTGTTAGGTTTAGTGTGAAGTTTCGGGTGAGGATGAGGGTTAGGGTTACGGCGAGGTCTAGGGATAGGGTGAGGTTTAGGGTTAGTGTTAGGGTGAGGTTTAGGCTAAAGGTGATGGTAAGGGTTAGTGTGAGGTTTAGTGTCAGGGTTAGGCTTAGTGTTAGGGTAAGGGTAAGTGTTAGGGTGAGGGTTAGGGTTAGGGTGAGGGTTATGTTTAGGGTGAGGTTCGGGTTGGGGTTAGGGTTATTATTAGCGTTAGGGTTAGGGTTAATTTTATGGTGAGGGTGAGGGTGAGGGTTAGGGTTAGGGCTAGGATGAGGTTTAGGCATAGGGTTAGGGTTAGGGTTAGGTTCAGGGTGAGGTTTAGTGTTAGAGTTAGTGTTAGGGTGAGGCTGAGGGTGATGGTTAGGGTTAGGATTAATGTTAGGGTTAAGCTTAAGATGAGGGTTAGGTTGAGGGTGAGGGTTAGGGTTAGGGTTATGAGTAGGATTAGGTTGGTGTTAGGGTGAGTGTGAGGGTTAGGTTTAGGGTTAGGGATAGGCTTAGGGTTAGGCTGTGTTTGAGGGTTAGGGTTACGGTTAGGGTGAGGTTTAGGTTTAGGGTTAGGGTGAGTGTGAGCGTTAGGGTTAGGGTTAGGCTTAGGATTCAGCTGAGGGTGAGGGTATGGGTTAGGGTTAGGGTTAGGGTTAGGGTTAGGGTTTGGGTTAGGGTTAGATTTAGGGTTAGGGTGAGGTTGAGGTTTAGGGTTAGATTTAGGGTTAGGGTGTGGTTTAGGTTGAGGGTTAGTTTAAGGGTTAGTGTTAGGGTTAGGGTTAGGGTGAGAGTTAGGGGGAGGGTTAGGATTAGGGTTAGGGTTAAGGATAGGATTAGGGTTAGAGTCTGGGTGAGTTTGTGTGTTAGGTTTAGGTTTAGGGTTAGGCTTAGTGTTAGGCTGAGTGTGAGGTTGAGGTTAACGGTTTGGCTTAGGGTTAGGGTTAGGATGAGTGTTAGGTATAGGATTAGGGTAAGAGTAAGGTCTAGGGTGAGTGTGAAGGTGAGCTTTAACGTTAGGGTTAGGGTTAAGTGTATTGTGAGGGTGAGGTTTAGTGTTAGAGTTAGGGTTAGGGTGAGGCTGAGGGTGAGTTTTAGGGTTAGGGTTAGTGTTAGGTTTAGGGTGAGGGTTAGGGTGAGGGTGAGGGTTAGGGTTAGGTTTAGGGTTAGGCTTAGGGTTAGGCTGAGGTTGAGAGTGGGGGTGAGGATTAGGGTTAGGGTGATGGCTTGGGTTAGTGTTAGTGTTATTGTTAGGGTTAGGGTTTGAATTACTGTGAGGGTGATGGTTCGGGTGAGGGTTAGGGTTAGGGTTAGGGTTAGGGTTTAGGTTAGGTTGAGGGTTCGGTTTAGGTTTAGTGTAAGGGTTAGGGTTAGGGTGAGAGTTAGGGGGAGGGTTAGTGTTAGGGTCAGGTTTAGGGATAGGATTAGGGTTAGGTTGAGGGTGAGTGTGTGTGTTAGGGTTAGGTTTATTGTTAGGCTTAGGTTTAGGCTGAGGATTCAGTTTAGGGGGAGGGTTTGAATGAAGTATAGGTTTAGGATTAGGGTTAGGGTGAGGGCTAGGATGAGGGTTATGGTGAGTGGTAGGGTTAAGGATAGGGTTAGGTTTAGGATTAGGGTTAGGGTGATGATCAGTGTGAAGGTTAGGTTTAGGTTTAGGCTTAGAGTTAGGGTGAGGTTTTGGGTTAGGGTTTGGGTTAAGGTGAGGGTGAGTCTGAAGATTAGGGTTAGGTTTAGGGTCAAGTTTAGCATTAGGGTTAGGGTTAGGGTTAGGTTTATTACAGTGTGGGATAGGTTTAGGGTTAGGCTTAGGGTTAAGCTGAGGGTGAGGGTGAGTGTGAGGATTAGAGTTAGGTTTAGGGTTAGGCTTAGGGTTTCAGTTTTTGTTAATGTTATGGTTAGGGTTAAGTTTGCGTTGAGGGTGAGGGTGAGGGTTAGGGTTAGGATTAGGGTGGGGTTTAGGGTTAGGGTTAGGGTGAGGCTGAGGGTGAGGGTGATGTTTAGGGTTAGATACAGGGTTGGGGGGAGTGTTAGGGGGAGGATCAGAATTCGGGTTAGTGTTAGGGTTAAGTTGAGGGTGAGGGTTAGGTTGAGATATAGGGTTAGGGTTAGGTTTAGGGTTTGTGTGAGGGTTAATGTTAGGGTTAGGGTTAGTGTTAGGGTGAAGGTAAGTGTTACAGTGAGGGTATGGGTTAGGGTGTGGGTTATGGTTAGGGTGAGGGTTAGGATTAGGGTTAGGGTTATTGTTAGGGTTAGGGCGAGTGTGAGGTTTAGGGTTAGGGTAAGGGTTAGTGTTAGTGTTAGGGTTAGCATGAGAGTTAGGGGGAGGGTTAGGGTTAGGATTAGGGATAGGATTAGGGTTAGAGTGAGGGTGAGTTTGTGTGTTAGGGTTAGCTTTAGGGTTAGGCTGAGGGTTAGGCTGACGGTGAGGTTGAGGGTGCGGGTTAGGGTTAAGGGGAGGTTTAGGATGAGGTTTAGGGTTAGGATTAGGGTCAGGGTAAGGGCTAGGTTGTGGGTGAGGTTTAGGTTTAGGGTTAGGGTGAGGTTTAAGGTTAGGGATAGGGTTAGGATTAGTGTGATTGTGAAGTTTAGGTTTAGAGTTATTGTTAGGGTTTGGCTGAGGGTGAGGGTTAGGGTTAGGGTTAGTGTTAGGTTTAGGGTGAGGGTTATGGTGAGGGTGAGGGTTAGGGTTAGGTTTAGGTTTAGTGTTAGTGTGAGTGTGAGGGTTAGGTTTAGGGTTAGGGTTAGGCTTAGGGTTAGGCTGAGGGTGAGGTTGAGGGTGAGGGTTAGGGTTAGGGTTATAGGGAGGTTTAGGACGTGGGTTTGTGTTAGGATTAGGGTTAGGATGAGGGCTAGGGTGAGATTTAGGTTTAGGATTAGGGTTAGGGTGAGGTTTAGGGTTAGGTTTAGGGTTAGGGTGAGTGTGAGGTATAGGGTTAGATTTAGGTTTAATAAGAGGCTGCGGGTGAGGCTTACGGTTAGGGTTAGGATTAATATTAGGGTAAGGGTTAGTTTTAGGGTGAGGGTTAGGGTTAGGCTTAGGGTTAGATTTAGTGTTAGGGTGAAGCTGAGGATGAGGGTTAGGTTAGTGTTACAGCTAGTATTAGCTTTAAGGTTAGGGTAAGGGTGAGGTTTAGGGTGAGGGTGAGGGTGAGGGTGCGGGTTAGGGTTAGGGTTAGGGGGAGGGTTAAGATGAGGGATAGGGTTAGGATTAGAGTTAGGGTGAGACCTAGGGTGAGGGTAAGTTTTCGGGTTAGGGTTAGGGAGAGGTTTAGGGTTATGGTTACTGTTAGGGTTAGGGTGAGGTTTAGGTTTAGGTTTAGAGTTAGGGTTAAGGTGAGGCTGAGGTTGAGGGGTAGGGTTAGGGTTAGGATTAGGATTAGTGTAAGGATTAGTTTGAGTGTGAGGGTTAAGGTTAGGTTAGGCTTAAGGTTACACAGAGGGTGAGGGTGAGCGTGAGGGTTAGGGTTAGTCTTTGGGTTATGGTGAAAGTGAATGTGTGTGTTAGAGATAGTTTTAGGGTTAGGCTTAGGGTTAGGCTTAGGGTGAGGTTGATGGTTAGGTTTAGCGTTAGGATGAGGCTTAGGGTAAGGGTCAGGGGGAGGGTTTGGATGAGGGATAGGGTTAGTATTAGGGTTAGGGTGAGGGCTAGGGTGAGGGTGAGGTTTAGGTTTAGGGTCAGGGTGAGGTTTAGTGTTTGAGTTAGGTTTAGGGTGAGGCTGAGGGTGAGGATTATGTTTAGGATTAATGTTAGGCTTAGGCTTAAGGTGAGGGTTAGGATTAGGGTTAGGAGTAGGATTAGGGTTAGGGTGAGGATGAGGGTTAGTGTTAGGGTTAGGAAAAGGGATAGGCTTAGGGTTAGGCTGAGGTTGAGGGTGAGGGTTAGGGTTAGGGTGATGTTTTGGGTTAGGGTTAAGGTGAGTTTGGTGGTTAGGGTTAGGGTTAGGCTTAGGATTAGGCTGAGGGTGAGGGTGTGGGTTAGGGTTAGGGTGAGGTTTAGGGATATGGGGAGGGTTAGGATGAGGGTTAGGGTTAGGGTGAGGTTTAGGGTGAGGGTGAGTGTGTGTGTTATTGTTAGTTTTATGGTTAGGCTTAGGGTTAGGCTGAGGGTGAGGTTGAGGTTGAGGGTTAGGGTTAGGGTGAGGGTTAGGGTAAGGGTTAGGGGGAGAGTTAGGAAGAGGGTAAGGATTAGGGTTAGGGTTGGGTATGCTAGGGTGAGGATGAGGTTTAGTGTTAGGGTTAGGTTGAAGGTAACGTTTAGGGTAAGGGTAAGAGTTAGGGTTCTGGGTTTGTTTAGGGGTAGGTTGTGGATTAGTGTAAGGGTTAGTGTGAGGGTGAGGGTTATGGTTAGGTTGAATGTGAGGGTTCAGATTAGGGTTAGGGTGAGGTTGTGGGTTATGGTTAGTGTTAGGGTGAGGTTTAGGGTTAGGGTTAGGGTTAGGGTAAAGATTAGGTTTAGGGTAAGGTTATGGTGAGTGTGAGAGTTAGGGTTAGGATTAGGGTTAGGCTTAGGGTTAGGCTGAGGGTGAGGGTGAGGGTTAGGGTTAGGGTTAGGGTGAGGGTTAGGTTTAGGGTTAGGGGGACAGATAGGGTTCGGTTATGTTTAGGGTTAGGGTGAGGGTTAGTGTTAGGTTATGGTGAGCGTGAGGTTTAGGGTTAGGGTGAGGGTTAGGGTTAGGTTTAGGGTTAGGGTGGGGGTAAGGATGAGGATTAGGGTTAGGATTAGGGTTAGGGTGAGGGTTAGTGTGAGGGTGAGAGTTAGTGTTAGTGTCAGATTAAGGTTTAGGGTTAGGGTTAGGGTGAGGGTGAGGGTAAGGTTACGGGTTAGGGTTACAGTGAGGGTGAGGATTAGGGTTAGGGCTAAGGATAGACTTAGGATTAGGGTTAGATTGAGGGTGAGTGTCAGGATTAGTGTTAGGGTTCAGGTTAGGTTTATTGTTAGAATTAATGTTATTGTTAGGGTTAGGGTTAGAGTTATGGTAAGGGTTAGGGTTAGGGTTAGTGTGAGGTTTAGGGTTAGGATTAGGATTAGGGTTAGTGTGAGGGTGAGGATTAGGGTAAGATTTATGGTTGGTTGGAGGGTTAGGTCGAGAATTAGGTTTAGGGTAAGTTTTAGGTTTAAGGTTAGGGTGGGGGTTAGGTTGAGGTTTAGGGTTTGGGTTAGGGTTAGGGTTAGGATTATGGTGAGGGTTAGGGTTAGTGTTGGGGTGAGGGTTAGGATGAGAGGTTTATGGTTGTGGTGAGGGTTAAGGTTAGGGTGAGGGTTAGGGATTGTGTTAGATTAAGGTTTAGGTTTAGGGTTAGGGTTGGGTGAGGGTAAGGTTGAGGGTTAGGGTTACAGTGAGGGTGAGGATTAGGGTTAGGGTGAAGTTTAGGGTTAGGATTAGGGTTAGCGTGAGGGTGAATGTTAGGATTAGGGTTAGGGTTAGGGTTAGGTTTATTGTTAGAATTAATTTTATTGTTAGAGTTAGGGTTAGAGTTATGGTGAGGGTGAGGGTGAGGGTAAGGGTTAGGGTTAGGGTTAGGGTGAGGTTTAGGGTTAGGGTTAGGATTAGGGTTAGTGTGAGGGTGAGGATTAGGGTAAGAATTAGGGTTATTTGGAGGGTTAGGTCGAGAGTTAGGGTTAGGGTATGTTTTTGGGTTAAGGTTAGGGTGAGGGTTAGGTTGAGGTTTAGGGTTATGGTTAGGGTTAGGGTTAGGATTATGGTGAGGGTGAGGGTTAGGGTGAGGGTTAGGGTGAGGGTTAGGATGAGGGTTAGGGTTACGGTTGCGGTGAAGGTTAGGGTTAGGTTGAGTGTTAGGATTAGGATTAGGGTTAAGGTGAGGTTTAGTTAGCATTAGGGTTAGGGTTTTTGTTAGGTTTAGGATTAGGTTTTGGATTACTGTTATTGTTAGGGTGAGGGTTAGATTTATGGTGAGGGTGAGGGTGAGGGTGAGTGTTAGGGTTAGGAAGAGGTTTAGGGTTAGATTTAGGTTTGGTTGGAGGATTAGGTCGAGGGTTAGGGTTAGGGTAAGTGTTAGGGTTAAGGTTCTGTTGAGGGTTAGGTTGAGGTTTAGGGTTATGGTTATGGTTAGGATTAGGGTTAAGTTGAGGATGAGTGTGAGCATTAGGTTTAGGGTTAGGCTTAGGCTTAGGGTTCAGCTGAGGGTGAGGCTGGGGGTGAGGATTAGTGTTAAGGTGATGGTTAGGGTTAGGGTTAGTGTGAGTGTTAGTGTTAGGGTTAGGGTTAGAATTAGGGTTAGGGTTAGAATTAGGGTTAGGGTGAGGGTTAGGTTGGGGGTGACGGTAATGGTAAAGGTGAGAGTTAGGCTGAGGGTGATGGTTACGTTAAGGCTGAGGGTTAGGGTTAGGGTGAGGGTGAGGATGAGGGTTAGATTGAGGATTAGTGTTAGTGTTAGTGTGAAGTTTAGGGTGAGAATGAGGGTTAGGTTTAGGGCGAGGTCTAGGGTGAGGGTGAGGTTTAGGGTTATTGTTAGGGTGATGTTTAGGGTTAGGGTGATGGTTAGGGTTAATGTGAGGTTTAGTGTTAGGGTTAGGGTTATTGTTGGGGTGAGAGTAAGTGTTAGGGTGAGGGTTAAGGTTAGGGTGAGGGTTATGGTTAGGGTGAGGGTTAGGGTTAGGTTTAGGATTATTGTTAGCATTATGGTTAGTGTTACAGTTATCGTGAGGGTGAGGGTGAGGATTATGGTTAGGGATAGGATGAGGTTTAGGGATAGGGTTAGGGTTAGGGTTTGGGTCAGGGTGAGGTTTAGTGTTAGATTTAGGGTTAGGGTGGTGCTGAGGGTGAAGGTTAGGTTTAGGATTAAAATTAGGTTTAGGCTTAAGGTGAGTGTTAGTTTGAGGGTGAGGGTTAGAGTTAGGGTTAGGAGTAGGGTTAGGGTTTTTGTTAGGATGAGTGTGAGGGTTAGGGTTAGGGTTAGGTATAGGCTTAGTGTTAGGCTGAGGTTGATAGTGAGGGTTAAGGTTAGGGTGAGGTTTAGGTTTCGGTTTAGGGTTAGTGTTAGGCTTACGATTAGGCTGATGGTGAATGTTGTGGGTAATGGTTAGTGTGAGGGTTAGGGTTATGGAGAGGGTTAGGATGAGGACTAGGGTTAGGATTAAGGTTAGGTTGAGGGTGAGTGTGTGTGTTAGTTTTAGGTTTAGGGTTAGGCTTAAGGTTAGGCTGAGAGTGAGGTTGAGGGTGAGGGCTAGGGTGAGGTTGAGGTTTATTATTAGGGTTAGGGTGAGGTTTATGGTTAGGGTAAGGGTGAGAGTTAGGGTTCGGTTTAAGTTTAGGGTTAGGTTGAGTGTTAGTGTAAGGGTTATGGTGAGGGTGAGGGTTAGGTTTAGGTTGAGGGTTAGGGTTCGGATTAGGGTTAGGGTGAGGGTGAGGTTTAGGGTTAGGTTTAGTGTTAGGGTGAGGGTTAGGTGGAGGGTTAGGGTTAGGGTTAGTGTTAGTGTGAGGTTTAGGGTTAGGATTAGGGTTATGATGAGGGTGAGGGTGAAGTTTAGGGTTAGAGTTAGGGTTAGGGTGAGGCTGAGGTTGTTGGTTAGGGTTAGGGTTAGTGTTAGATTTAGGTTTAGGTTGAGGGTGAAGTGTAGGCTTAGGGTTAGGATTAGTTTTAGGGTAAGGTTTAGGGTGATTGTGAGCATTAGGGTTAGTGTTAGGCTTAGGGTTAGGCTGAGAGTGAGAGTGAGGGTGAAGGTTAGGGTTAGGGTGAGGGCTAGGGTTAGGTTTAGGATGAGAGTTAGTGTTAGGGTTTGGGTGAGGGTTAAGTTTAGGTTTAGGGTGAGAGTAAAGATGTGGATTAGGGTTATGATTAGGGTTAGGATGAGGTCTAGGGTGAGGGTGAGGGTTAGGGTTAGTGTGAGGGTGAGGTTTAGGTTTTGGGTTAGGGTTAGGGTGAGGGTTAGGTTGAGGCTTAGGGTTACAGTGAGGGTGAGGATTAGGTTTAGGGTGAGGGTTACTGTTAGGATTAGGGTTAGCATGAGGGTGAGTGTTAGGATTAAGGTTAGGGTTAGGGTTATGGTTATGGTTAGGGTTAGGATTAATGTTATTGTTAGGGTTGGGGTTAGAGTTATGATGAGTGTGAGGGTGAGGTGAGAGTTCGGGTTAGAGTTAGAGTTAGGGTGAGGTTTAGGGTTAGGGTTAGGGTGAGCGTGAGGTTTAGGGTTATATTTAGGGTTAGTTGGAGGGTTAGGTCAAGAGTTAGGGTTCGGGTTACTTTTAGGGTTAAGGATACGGTTAGGTTTAGGTTGAGGTTTAGGGTTATGGTTAGGGTTAGGGTTAGGATTAGAGTGAGGGTGAGTGTGAGCGTTAGGGTTAGGGTTAGTCAGGCATAGGGTTAGGCTGAGGGTGGGGGTGGGAGTGAGGATTAGGTTTAGGGTGATGGTTAGGGATTGGGTTAGGGTGAGGGTTAGGATGAGGGTTAGGATTAGGATTAGTTTTAGGGTGAGGTTTAGGGTGAGGGTGAGTGTTAGGGTTAGGGTGATGGTTAGTTTTACGAATAGGGTAAGGGTTAGGATGAGGTTTAGGGTTACGGTGAGGGTTAGGGAGGGGATTGTGGTAAGGGTAAAGTTGAGGTTTAGGCTGAGGGTGAGGGTTAAGATAAGGGTGAGTGTTAGGGTTAGGTTTAGGTTTAGGGTAAGGGTTAGGGTTAGGTTTAGAGTGAGGGTTAGATTGAGGATTAGTGTTAGGGTTAGTGTGAGGTTTAGGGTGAGGATGAGGGTTAGGGTTAGTGTTAAGGTGAGAGTAAGTGTTAGGGTGAGGGATAGGGTTCGAGTGAGGTTTTTGGTTAGGGTGAGGCTGAGGGTTAGTGTTAGGGTTATTGTTAGGGTTAAGGTTAGGTTTACCGTTACGGGGAGGGTTAGGGTTGGGGTTAGAGTGAGGTTTAGGCTTAGAGTTAGTGTGAGGGTTAGGATGAGGATTAGGGTTAGGGTTAGCGTGAGGTTTAGGGTTAGGGTTAGGATTAGGGTTAGGGTGAGTTTGAGGTTTATGGTTAGATTTAGGTTTAGTTGGAGGGTTAGGTTGAGGTTTAGGGTTAGTTTTAGTGTTAGGGTGAGTTTAGGTTTTGGGTTAGGGTTAGAGTTAGGGTTAGGGTTAGGGTGAGGTTTAGGGTTAGAGTTAGTGTTAGGGTGATGTTTAGGTTAAGGTTTATGGTAAGGGTTAGGTTTAGGGTTATGATTAGGGTGAGATTTAGGGGGAGGTTTAGGGTTAGGGTTAGGGATAGCATTAAGGTGAGAGTGAGGGTGAGTGTGTGTGTTAGGTTTATTTTTCTGGTTAGGCTTAGGGTTATGCTGAGGGTGAGGTTGAGGGTGAGATTTAGGGTTAGGATGAGGGTTAGGGTTAGGATTTGGGTTAGGGTAAGGGCTAGGGTGAGTGTGAGGGTGAGGTTTAAGGTTATGGTTATGGTTAGAGTTAGGGAGAGGGTGAGGTTTAGGGTTCGATTTAGGGTTTGGGTGAGGCTGAAGGTGAGGGTTAGGGTTAGGGGTAGGATTAGGATTAGGGTAAGTGTTAGGGTGAGTGTGAGGATTATAGTTAGGCTTAGGGTTAGGCTGAGGGTGAGGGTGAGGGTGAGGGTTAGGGTTAGGGGGAGGGTTAGGATGAGGGTTAGGGTGAGAGTTAAGTTTCGGTTATGTTTAGGGTTAGGGTGAGGTTTAGGGTTATGGCGAGCGTGAGGTTTAGGGTTAGGTTGAGGTTTAGGTTTAGCGTTAGTGTTAGGGTGAGGGTTACGGTTAGGGTTACGGTGAGGGCTAGGTTGAGGGTGATTGGTAAGGTTAGTGTTAGATTAAGGTTTCGGGTTAGGGTTAGGGTTAAGGTGAATGTTAGGTTGAGGGTTAGGGTTACAGTGAGGGTGAGGATTAGGGTTAGGATGAGGGTTAGGATTAGGATTAGGATTAGGGTGAGGGTGAGTGTTAGGATTACAGTTAGGGTTAAGGTTAGGTTTAGAGTTAGGATTAGTGTTATTGTTAGGGTTAGGGTTAGAGTTATGGTGAGGGTGAGGTTGAGGGTGAGGGTTAGGTTTTGGGTTAGGGTGAGGTTGAGGGTTAGGGTTAGGAATAGTGTTAGGGTGAGGTTGAGGTTGAGGTTTAGGGTTAGATTTAGGGTTAGTTGGAGGATTAGGTCGAGGGTTAGAGTTAGGGTTATTTTTAGGGTTAAGGTTAGGGTGAGGTTTATGTTGAGGTTTAGGGTTATGGTTATGGTTAGTGTTAGGAGAAGGGTGAAGTTGAGGGTGAGTGTGAGGGTTCAGCTTAGGCTTAGGCTTAGGGTTAGGCTGAAGGCGAGACTGGGGGTGAAGATAAGGTTTAGGGTGATGGTTAGGGATAGGGCTAGGGTGAGTGCTAGGATGAGGGTTAGCATTAGGATTAGGGTTAGGGTGAGGGCTAGGGTGAGGGTGAGGGTTAGATTAAGGGTTAGGCTTAGGTTTATGTTTAGGCTGAATGTGAAGCTGAGGGTGAGGGTTAGAATTAGTGTGATGGTTAGGTTTACGGTTATGGTGAGGGTTAGGATGAGGTTTAGGATTACAGTGAGGTTAGGGTGAGGATGATGTTAAGAGCAAAGGTGAGGTTTAGGCTGAGGGTGAGGGTTAAGGTAAGGGTGAGTGTTAGGTTTAGGTTTACGTTTAGGGTAAGGGTTAGTGTTAGGTTTAGGGTTAGGGTGAGGGTTAGATTTAGGATTAGGTTTAGGGTTAGTGTGAGGTTTAGGGTGAGGATGAGGGTTAGGGTTAGGGTGAAGGTGAGGGTTAGAATTAGGGTTAGGGTGAGGGCTAGGCTGAGGGTTAGGATTAGGGATAGGGATAGGGTTAGGGAGAGGTTTAGGATTAGGGTGAGGGTTAGGGTTAGTGTGAGGGTTAGTGTTAGGTTTAGGGTTAGTGTTAGGGTGAGGGTAAGTGGTAGCGTGAGGGTTAGGGTTAGGCTGAGGGTTATGGTTAGGATGAGGGTGAGGTTTAGGGTTAGGGTTAGGGTGAGGTTTAGTGTTAGGGTTAGGGTTAGAGTTAGGGTTAGGGAGAGGGTGAGGTTTAGGGTTACATTAAGGGTCAGTGTGAGGCTTAGGGTTAGGGTCCGCGTTAGCGTGGGGGTGAAGGTAAGGGTAAAGGTGAGGGTTAGGGTTAGGGTGAGGTTTAGTGTCAGTGTTAGGGTGAGGTGGAATGTTAGATTGAGTATTATTGTTAGGGTTAGTGTGAGGTTTATGGTGAGGATGAGTTTTAGGGTTAGGATGAAGTCTAGGGTGAGGGTGAGGGTTAGGGTTAGTGTTAGGGTGAGGTATGGGGTTAGGGTGATGTTTAGGGTTAGTGTGAGGGTTACTGTTATGGTTAGGGTTAGTGTTAGGGTGAGGGTAAATGTTAAGGTGAGGGTTAGGGTTATGATGAGGGTTATGGTTAGTGTGAGGGTTAGAGTTAGGATAAGTGTAAGGGTGAGGGCTAGGCTGAGGGTTAGGGTGAGGGTTAGGGTTAGGGATAGGGTTAGGTTTAGGATTAGGGTTAGGGTGAGGGTGAATGTGAGGGATAGGATTAGGTTAGGTTTAAGCTTGGTGTTAGGATGAGGGTTAGGGTTAGGGTTTGGGTTAGGGTGAGGGTGAGGCTGAAGGTTAGGGTTAGGTTTATGTTTAGGTTTAGTGTTAGGTTTAGGGTTAGTGTTACGGTTAGTGTTAGGGTTACATTGAGGGTTGGGGTTAGGTTTAGGGTTAGGTTTAGGCTTAGAGTTTGGGTGAGTGTTAGGATAAGGATTAGGTTTATGATTAGGGTTAGGGTGAGGGCTAGGGTGAAGGTGAGGATGACGGTTAGTGAGATGGTAATGTTTAGGTTTAGGGTTAGGGTTAGGGTGAGCGTTAGGATGAGGGTAAATGTTATGATGAGGGTGCGGATTAGGCTTAGGGTGAGGCTTAGGGTTAGGATTAGGGTTAGGGTGAGGTTGAGAGTTAGCATTAGGGTTAGGGTTAGAATTAGGGTTAGGTTTAGAGTTTGGATTACTGTTATTGTTACGGTTTGGATTAGAGTTATGGTGAGGGTGAGGGTGAGAGTGAGTGTTAGGTTTAGGGTGAGGTTTAGGGTTAGAGTTAGGATAAAGGTTAGGGTGAGGGTGAGGTTTATGGTTAGATTTAGGTTTAGTTGGAGGGTTAGGTCGAAGGTTAGGGTTAGCTTAAGTGTTACGGTTAAGGTTAGGTTGAGGGTTAGGTTGACGTTTAGGGTTAGGGTAAGGTTTAGGGTTAGGATTATGGTTAGGGTGAGGGTGAGTTTGAGGTTTAGGGTTAGGGTTAGGCTTAGGCTTAGGTTTAGGCTGAGGGTAAGTGTGGGGGTGAGAATTAGGGTTAGGGTGATGGTCAGGGTTAGGGTTAGTGTGAGGTTTAGTGTTAGGGGTAGTGTTAGTGTTAGGGTGAGGGTAAGTGTTAGGGTGAGGGTTAGGGTTAGGGTGAGGGTTATGTTTAGGTTGAGGTTTAGGGTTAGGGTTAGGTTTATTGTTATTGTTAGGGTTAGGGTTAAGGTTATGGTGAGGGTGAGGGTGAGGTTTAGGTTTAGGGCTAGGATGAGGTTTAGGGATAGGGTTAGGGTTAGTAACCCTAGTGTTAGATTTAGGGTTCAGGTGAGGCAGAGGGTGAGGGTTAGGCTTAGGATTAATGTTAGGGTTAGGCTTAAGGTGAGGGGTAAGTTGACGATGAGGGTTACGGTTAGGGTTAGGAGTAGAATTAGGGTTAGTGTTAGGGTGAGAGTGAGGGTTAGGGTTAGGATTAGGGATAGGCTTAGGCTTAGGCTGAGGTTGAGGGTGAGGGTTAGGGTTAGGGTGAGGTTTAGGGTTAGGGTTAGGTTGAGTGTGAGTGTTGGGGTTTGGGATAGGCTTAGGATTAGTCTGAGGGTGAGGATGTGGGTTAGGGTTAGTGTTAGTGTTAGGGTGAGATTTAGGGTTTGGGTTAGGGTTAGAGTTAGGTTTAGGGTGAGGGTGAGGTTTAGTGTTAGTTTGGGTTAGGGTGAGGTTTAGGTTTAGGGTTAGGGTAAGGGTTAGTGTTAGGGTTAGGGTTAGGTTGAGAGTTAGGGGGAGATTTAAGTTTAGGGTTAGGGTTAGTGATAGGATTAGGGTTAGAGTGAGGGTGAGTGTGTGTCTTAGGTTTAGGTTTAGGGTTTGGCTTACGGTTAGGCTGAGGGTGAGTTTGACAGTGAGGGTTAGGGTTAGGGGGAGTGTTAGGATGAGGGTTAGGGTTAGGATATGGGTTAGGGTAAGGGCTAAGGTGAGTGTGAGGGTGAGGTTTAAGGTTAGGGTTAGATTTAGGGTTAGGGTTAGGGTGAGGGAGAGGTTTACGTTTAGAGTTAGGTTTAGGGTGAGGCTGAGTGTGAGGGTTAGTGTTAGCATTAGTGTTAGGTTTAGGGTTAGGTTTAGGGGGAGGGTTAGTGTGAGGGTGAGGGTTAAGATTAGGATTAGGGTTAGGGTTAGGGTGAGTGTGAGGGTTAGGGTTAGGTTTAGGGTTAGGCTTAGGGTTAAGCTGAGGCTGAGGGCGAGGGTGAGGTTTAGGGTTAGGGTGAGGGTTAGGGTTAGGGTTATGGGGAGGGTTAGGATGAGGGTTAGGGTTAGGTTTAGGGTTAGGGTGAGGGCTGGGGTGAGGTTGAGTTTTAGGGTTAGGGTTAGGGTGAGGTTTAGGGTTAGGGATAGGGTTAGGATCAGGGTGAGTGTGAAGTATAGGGTTAGAGTTAAGGTTAAGGTGCTTTTGAGGATGAGGCTTAGGATTAGGGTTAGGATTAGGGTTAGGTGGAGGGTGAGTGTGAGGTTTAGGTTTAGGGTTAGGCTTAGGCTTAGGTTTAGGCTGAGGATGAGGGTGGGGTGAGGATTAGGGTTAGGGTGAGGGTAAGGGTTAGGTTTAGAGTGAGGGTTAGTGTTAGGGATAGAGTTAGGGTTAGGGTGAGGGTGAGGTTTAGGGGTAGAGTTAGGGTTAGTGTGAGAGTTAATGTTAGAGTGAGGGTTATGGTGCGGGTCACAGTAAGGGTAAAGGTGAGGTTTAGGCTGAGGTTGAGGTTTACAGTAAGGGTGAGGGTTATGGTTAGGGTGAGGTTAGGGTTAGGGTTAGGAGTAGGATTAGGATTAGTGTTAGGGTCAATGTGAGGGTTAAGGTTAGGGTGAGGTTTAGGGTTAGGATTAGGGTGAGTGTGAGGGTTAGGGTTAGGGTTAGGCTTAGAATTAGGCTGAGGGTGAAAGTGTGGGTTAGGGTTAAGGTTAGTGTTAGGGTGAAGTTTAGGGTTTGGTTTAGGGTTAGAGTTTGGGTTAGGGTGAGGGTGAGGTTTAGGGTTAGTGTTAGGGTTAGGGTGAGGCTGAGAATGAGGGTTACGGTTAGGGTTAGTGTTATGTTTAGGGTTAAGTTTAGGGGGAGGATAAGGGTGAGGGTGAGGGTTAAGATTAGGATTAGGGTTAAGGTTAGAGTGAGTGTGACGGTTAGGGTTAGGTTTAGGGTTAGGCTTAGGTTTAGGCTGAGGGTGAGGGTGAGGGTGAGGTTTAGGGTTAGGGTGAGGGTTAGGGTTAGGGTTATGGGGAGGGTTGGGATGAGTTTTAGGGTTAGGATTTGCATTACGGTGAGGGCTAGGGTGAGGTTGAGGTTTAGGGTTAGTGTTAGGGTGAGGTTCCGGGTTAGGGTTAGGGTTAGTGTGAGTGTGAGGTACAGGGTTAGAGTGAAAGTTAAGCTGAGGCTGAGGGTGAGGCTTAGGTTTAGGGTTAGGATTAGGATTAGGTTAAGGGTTAGGGTGAGTGTGAGTGTTTGGGTTAGGTTTAGGCTTAGGGTTACACTGAGGGTGAGGGTTAGGATGAGGGTTAGGGTTAGGATGAGGATTAGAGTGAGGGTTAGGATTAGTGTGAGGGTTTGTTTTAGGGTTAGGGTTAGTGTTTGGATTAGTGTTAGGGTGAGGGTGTTGTTTATGGTTAGATTTAGGTTTAGCTGGAGGGTTACGTCGAGGGTTAGGGTTAGGGTTAATGTTAGGTTTAAGGTTAGGGTTAGGTTTAGGTTGAGGTTTTGGGTTTAGGTTAGGTTTAGGGTTAGGATTAGGATTAGACTGAGGGTGAGTGTGAGGTTTAGGGTTTTGGTTAGGCTTAAGCTTAGGATTAGGCTGAGGGTGAGGGTGGGGGTGAGGATTAGGGTTAGGGTGATGGTTATGGTTAGGGTTATGGTGAGGGTAGTGTTAGGATTAGGGTTAGAGTTAGGGTTAGGCTGAGGGTGAGGTTTAGGGGTAGAGTTATGGTTAGGGTGAGGGTTAGCGTTAGAGTGAGGGTTAGGGTGAGGGTGACGGTAAGGGTAAAGTTGAGGGTTAGGCTGAGGGTGAGGGTTACAGTAAGGGTAAGGGTTAGGGTTAGGGTGAGGGTTAGGGTGAGGGTGAGAGTTAGATTGAGTATTAGTGTTAGGGTTAGTGTGAAGTTAGGGTGAGGATGAGGGTTAGCGTTAGGGTCAGTTCTAGGGCGAGGTTGAGGTTTAGGGTTAGGGTTAGGGTGAGGTTTAGGTATCGTTTGATGTTTAGGGTTAGTGTTAGGGTTAGGGTTAATGTTAAGGTGAGGGTCAGTGTTAGTGTGAGGGTTAGGGTTAGGGTTAGGGTAAATGTTAGGGTCAGGGTTAGGGTTAGGGTGAGGGTTATGGTTAGGGTGAGGGTTGGGGTTAGGTTTAGGATTATTGTTAGCATTAGGGTTAGGGTTCCGTTTATTGTGAGGGTGAGGGTGAGGGTTAGGCTTAGGGCTAGGATGAGGTTTAGGGATAGGGTTAGGTTGAGTGTGCGGTTTAGGGTTAGGGTTAGGTTTACGATTAGGCTGAGGGTGAGGGTGAGGTTTAGGTTGAGGGTTAGGGTAATTAGGAGGGTTAGGATGAGAGTTAGGGTTAGGATTAGGTTTAGGGTGAGGGTGAGTGTGTGTGTTAGCGTAAGGTTTAGGTTTAGGGTTAGGATTAGGCTGAGGGTGAGGTTGAGAGTAAGGGCTAGGGTGAGGGTGAAGTTTAGGCTTAGGGTTAGGGTGAGGGTTATCGTTAGGGTAAGGGTGAGAGTTAGGGTTTGGTTTAAGTTTAGGGTTAGGTTGAGTATTAGGGTAAGGGTTATGGTGAAGGTGATGGTTAGGGTGAGATTGAGGGTTAGGGTTCGGATTAAGGTTAGGGTGAGGGTGAGGTTGAGGGTTAGGTTTAGTGTTTGGGTGAGGGATAGGTTGAGGGTTAGGGTAAGGATTAGGGTGAGGGTGAGGGCTAGGGTGAGGGTGAGGTTTAGGGTTAGGTTTAGGGTTAGGCTTAGGCTTAGGGTTAGGCTGAGGGTCAGGGTGGGGGTGAGGATTATGTTTAGGTTTGATCGTTATGGTTAGGGTTAAGGTGAGGTTTAGGATGAGGGTTAGGATTAGGATTAGGGTTAGGTTGAGGGCTAGGGTGAGGGTGATGGTTAGGTTTAGGATGATGGTTAGGTTTATGCTTAGGGCGAGGGTTAGGATGAGGTATAGGGTTAGGGTGAGGATGAAAGTAAGGGTAAAGGTGAGGTTTAGGCTGACGGTGAGGGTTAAGATAAGGGTGAGGGTTAGGGTTAGTTTTAGGGTGAGGGTTAAGGTTAGGGTACGTGTTTTGTTTAGGGTGAGGGTTAGGGTTAGGGTTAGGGTTATTGTTAGGTTTAGGGTTAGGGTTACGTTTAAAGTGTGGGTAAGGGTTTGGTTTAGGGTTCCAACAAGGTTTAGTGTTAGGGTTAGGGTTACAGTTAGGGTTAGGGTGAGGGTGAGGTTTAGGGGTACATTTAGGGTTAGGGTGAGGGTTAGGGTTAGGGAGAGGTTGAGTGGTAGCATTAGGGTTAGGGTTCGGGTTAGGTTTAGGGTTAGGATTAGTGTTATTGTTAGGGGTAGAGTTAGGGTTAGTGTGAGGGTTAGGTTTAGAGTGAGGTTTATGGTGAGGATGAGCGTTAGGTTTAGGGTGAAGGATAGGGTGAGGGTGAGGGTTAGGGTTAGACTTAGGGTGAGTGTTAGTGTTAGGGTGATGTTTAGGGTTAGTGTGAGGGTTAGTATTAGGGTTAGGGTTAGGGTTAGGGTGAGGGTAAGTCTTAGGGAGAGGGTTAGGGTTAGGGTGAGGGTTATGGTTAGGGTGAGGATTAGGTTTAGGATAAGTGTAAGAGTGAGGGCTAGGCTGAGGGTTAGGGTGAGGGTTAGGGTTAGGGATAGGGTTAGGTTTAGGATTAGGGTTAGGGTGAGGGTGAGTGTGAGGGTTAGGATTAGGGTTATGGTTAGGCTTAGTGTTAGGATGACTGTTAGGGTTAGGGTTTGGGTTAGGGTGTCGGTGAGGCTGAGGATTAGGGTTAGGTTTAGGGTTAGGTTTACGGTTAGGTTTAGGGTTAGTGTTAGTGGTAGGGTTAGTGTTAGGGTTAGAGTGAGTTTTGGGGTTAGGGTTAGGGTTAGAGTTAGGCTTAGAGTTAGGGTGAGGGTTAGGATGAGGATTAGGTTTACGAGTAGGGTTAGGGTGAGGGCTAGGGTGAAGGTGAAGATTAGGGTTAGTTTTATGGTAATGTTTAGGGTTAGGGTTAGGGTGAGGGTTAAGGTTACGGTGAGGGTGAGGGTAAGGTTTAGGGTGAGGGTTAGGGTTAGGATTAGGGTGAGGTGAGGGTGAGTGTTAGGGTTAGGGTGAGGTTTAGGTTTAGGCCTAGGATTACTGTTATGGTGAGGGTTAGGTTTATGGTTAGACTTAGGTTTAGTTGGAGGGTTTGGTGGAGGGTTAGGTTTAGGGTAAGTGTTAGGGTTAAGGTTAGGTTGAGGGTTAGGTTGAGGTTTAGGATTAGGGTTAGGGTTAGGGTTAGGGTGAGGGTGAGTGTGAGGTTTAGGGTTAGGGTTAAGCTTAGGCTTAGGGTTAGGCTGAGGGTGAGGGTGGTGGTGAGGATTAGGGTTAGGGTGATGGTTAGTGTTAGGGTTAGGGTGAGGGTTAGTGTTAGAGTTAGGGTTAGAGTTAGGGTTAGGGTGAGTGTGAGGTTTCGGGGTAGAGTTAGGGTTAGGGTGAGTGTTAGAGTTAGAGTGAGGGTTAGGGTGGGATTGACGATAAGTGTAAAGTTCAGGGTTAGGCTGAGGTTGAGGGTAATGGTAATGGTGAGGGTTAGGGTGAGGGTGAGGTTTAGGCTTAGTTTTAGATTTACGGTTAGGTTGAAGGTGAGGGTTAGGCTTAGGGTTAGGCTTAGGTTGAGGGTAAGGGTTAGGGTTAGTGTGAGCGTTAGGGTTAGGGTTAGGCTTAGGGTAAGGCTGAGGGTGAGGGTGAGGTTGAGGTTTAGGGTTAGGGTTAGATTTAGGGTTAGGTTGAAGGTGAGGGTTAGGCTTAGGGTTAGGCTTAGGTTTAGGGTAAGGGTTAGGGTTAGTGTGAGTGTTAGGGTTAGGGTTAGTCTTAGGGTAAGGCTGAGGGTGAGGTTGAGGTTGAGGGTTAGGGTTAGGGTGAGGGTTAGTTTTAGGGTTAGGGTTATTTTAGCTTTATGGTTAGGGTTAAGGTTATGGTGAGGGTGAGGGTTAGGGTTAGGCCTGGATGAGGTTTAGGGATAGGGTTAGGGTTAGGGTTAAGGTTAGGGTCAGGGTGAGGTTTAGTGTTAGAGTTAGATTTAGGGTGAGGCTGAGGGTGAGGGTTAGGGTTAGGATTAATTTTAGGGTTAGGCTTCAGGTGAGGGTTAGGTTGAGGGTGAGGCTTGTCGTTAGGGATAGGAGTAGGATTAGTGTTAGGCTGAGGTTGAGGGTGAGGGTGAGGGTTAGGTTGAGGTTTAGGGTTAGGTTTAGGGTGAGTGTGAGGGATAGGGTTAGGGTTAGGCTTGAATTAGAATGAGGGAGAGGGTGTGTGTTAGTGTTAGGGTTAGGGTTAGGGTGAGGTTTAGGGTTTGGGTTATGGTTAGAGTTAGGGTTAGAATGAGGGTGAGGTTTAGGGTTAGAGTTAGGGTTAGGGTGAGGTTTAGGTTGAGGGTTAGGGTAAGGGTTAGTTTTAGTGTTAGGTTTAGGGTGATAGTTAGGGGGAGGGTTAGGGTTAGGGTTAGGGTTAGGGACAGGATCAGGGTTAGAGTGAGGGTGAGTGTGTGTGTTAGGTTTAGGTTTAGGGTTAGGCTTAGGGTTAGGCTGAGGGTGACGTTGAGGGTGAGGGTTAGATTTTGGAGGAGGGTTAGGATGAGGTTTAGGGTTAGGATTAGGGTTACGGTAAGGGCAAGGGTGAGTGTGAGTGTGAGGTTTAAGGTTAGGGTTAGGGCTAGGGTTACTGTGAGTTTGAGGTTTAGGGTTAGAGTTAGGTTTAGGGTGAGACTGAGGGTGCGGTTTAGGGTTAGGGTTATTGTTAGGTTTAGGTTTAGGTTTAGGGTGAGGGTTAGGGTGAGTGTGAGGGATACGGTTAGGATTAGGATTATGGTTAGGGTTAGTGTGAGGGTTAGTGTTAGGTATAGTGTTAGGCTTAGGTTTAGGCTGAGGTTCAGGGTGAGTTTTAGGGTTAGGGTTAGGGTTAGGGTTATGGGAGGGTTAGGATGAGGGTTAGGGTTATGATTAGGGTTAGGATGAGGGCTAGGCTCAGGTTGAGTTTTAGGGTTAGTGTTAGAGTGAGGTTTAGGGTTAGGGTTAGCGTTATGGTTATGGTGAGTGTTAGGTATACAGTTAGAGTTAGGGTAAAGGTGAGGCTGAGGGTGAGGCTTAGGGTTAGGGTTAGGATTAGGATTAAGGTACTGGTTAGGTTGAGTGTGATGGTTAGGGTTAGGGTTAGACTTAGGTTTATACTGATGGTGAGGGTGAATGTTAGGGTTAGGATTAGGGTTAGATTGAAGGTGAGTGAGTGTGTTAGGTTTAGTTTTAGGTTTAGACTTAGGTTTAGGCTGAGGTTGAGGGTGAGTTTGAGGGTTAGGCTTAGGTTGAGGGTTAGGGTTAGGATTATGGGGAGGGTTAGGATGAGGTTTAGGGTTAGGGTTAGGGTTAAGGTGAGTGTGAAATATAGGGTTAGAGTTAGGGTAAAGGTGAGGGTGAGGGTGAGGCTTAGGGTTAGGGTTAGGATTAGGATTTGGGTAAGGGTTAGGTTTGTGTTATGTTTAGGGTTAGGGTTAGGCTTAGGTTTACACTGACGGTGAGGGTGAGGGGGAAGGTTAGGGTTAGGATTAGGGTTAGGGTGAGGTTGAGTGTGTGTGTTAGGTTTAGTTTTAGGTTTAGGCTAATGTTTAGGCTAAGGGTGAGGTTGAGTTTGAGGGTTAGGGTTAGGGTGAGGTTTAGTGTAAGGGTTAGGGGGAGGGTTAGGATGAGGGTTAGGGATAGGATTAGGGTTAGGGTGAGAGTGAGGCTGAGGGTTAAGGTTAGTGTTAGGGTTAGGGTTAGGGTGAGAGTTACGGGGAGTGTAAGGGTTAGGGTTAGGGTTACGATTAGGTTCAGGGTGAGGGTGCGTTTGTGTGTTAGGGTTAGGTTTAGGGTTAGGCTTAGTGTTAGGCTGAGGGTGAGGTTGAGGTTGAGGGTTATGGTTATGGTGAGGGTTATTTTTACTGTTAGGGTGAGGGTTAGGATGAGGTTTAGGGTTAGGGTGAGGGTTAAGGTGAGGATGATGGTAAGGGTAAAGCTGAGGTTTAGGCTGAGGTTGAGGGTTAAGATAAGGGTGAGGGTTAGGGTTAGTTTTAGGTTTGGGGTGAGGGTAGATTGAGGATTAGGGTTAGCGTTAGTGTGAGGTTTAGGGTGAGGGTGAGGGTTAGAGTTAGGGTTAGGTTGAGGTTTAGGTTTTGGGTTAGGGTTAGAGTTAGGTTTAGGATTAGGATGAGGTTGAGGGTTAGGGTTAGGTTTAGTGTTAGGGTGAGAGTTACCAGGAGGGTTAGGGTTAGAGTTAGGGTTAGGATTAGTGTCAAGGTGATTGTGCGTGTATGTGTTAGGGTTAGGTTTATGTTTAGGCTTAGGTTTATGCTGAGGGTGTGGTTGAGTGTGAGTGTTAGGGTTACAGTGAGGGTTAGAGTAAGGGTTAAGGGGAGGGTTAGGATGAGTGTTAGGGTTAGGATTAGGGTTAGGGTGAGAGCTAGGGTGAGGGTGAGGTTTAGGTTTAGGGTTAGGGTGAGGGTTATGGTTAGGGTGAGGGTTAAGATTAGGGTTAGGGTTATTGTTAGGGTTCGGTTTAAGGTTACGGTTATGGTGCGGGTGAGGGTGAGGGTTAGGGTTAGGGTTAGGGTGAGGTTTAGGGTGAGGGTGAGGTTTAGAGTTAGAGTTAGGGTTAGGGTGAGGGTTAGGTGGAGGGTTAGGGTTAGGGTTAGTGTTAGTGTTAGGGTGAGAGTTAGGGGGAGGTTTAGGGTTAGGGTTAGGGTGAGGATTAGGATTAGTGTTAGGGTGAGGGTGAAGTTTTGGGTAAGGGATAAGCTTAGGCTTAGGTTTAGATTTAGGTTTGGGATAAGTGTCTGTGTTAGGGTTAGGTTTAGGGTTAGGCTTAGGGTTAGGCTGAGGGTGAGGTTGAGGGTGAGTGTTAGGGTTAGGGTGAGGGTTAGGTTTAGGGTTAGGAGGATGGTTAGGATGAGGGTTAGGTTTAGGATTATGGTTAGGGTGAGTGGTAGGGTGAGGATGAAGTTTAGGGTTAGGGTTAGGGTGAGGGTTAGTGTTTGGTTTAGGGTGAGAATTCGGTTTCGGGTTAAGTTTAGGGTTACGGTGAGTGTCAGGAAAAGAGTTACTGTGAGGGTGAGGGTTAGGATTAGGTTGAGGCTTAGGGTTAGGATGAGGGTAAGGGTGAGGGTGATGATGAGGGTTAGGATTAGGTTTAGGGTGAGGGCTAGGATGAGGGTTAGGGTTTGGATTAGGGTTAGAGTGAGGGCTAGGGTGAGGGTGGCGATTATGGTAAGGTTTAGGCTTAGGCTTAGGGTTAGGCTGAGGGTGAGGTTGACGTTGAGGGTTAGCGTTAGGGTGATGGTTAGTTTTATGGTTAGGGTGAGGGTTACGATGAGGTTTAGGGTAGGGGGAGGTTTAGGGTGAGGATGATAGTAAGGGTAAAGGTGAGGTTTAGGCTGAGGGTGAGGATTAAGATAATGGTGAGTGTTAGGGTTAGGTTTAGGGTTAGGGTTAGGGTTAGGATTAGGGTCAGTGTGAGAGTTAAATTGAGGTTTAGGGTTAGGGTTAGTGTGAGGTTTAGGGTTAGGATGAGGGTTAGGGTTAAGGTTAGGTTTAGGGTTAGAGTTAGGGTGAGCATGAGGTTTGGGGGTGGAATTAGGGTTATGGTGAGGATTAGGGTGAGGGTTAGGTTTAGGGTAAGTTTTAGCATGGGGGTGATGGTAAGGGTAAACTTGAGGTTTAGGCTGAGGGTGAGGGTTACAGTGGGGTGAGGGTTAGGGTTAGAGTGACGGTTAGGGTTAGGGGAAGGGTGTGGGTGAGGGTTAGCTTGAGGATTAGTGTTAGAGTTAGTGTGAGGTTTAGGGTGAGGATGAGGATTAGGGATATTGTGAGGGCTAGGATGAAGGTGAGGGTTAGGTTTAGGTTTAGGGTGAGGTTTAGAGTCAGGGTGATGGTTAGGGTTAGTGTGAGGGTTAGTGTTAGAGTTAGTGTTAGTGTTAGGGTGAGGGTAAGTGTTAGGGTGAGGGTTAGGGTTAGGGTTAGAGTTAGGTTGAGGGTTAGGGTTAGGATTAGGGTTATTGGTAGGGTTAGGGTTTGGGTTACGGTTACGGTGAGGGTGAGGGTGAGGTTTAGGATTAGTGTTAGGATGACGTTTAGATTTAGGGTAAGGGTTAGAGTTAGGGTTAGTGTGAGAGTGAGGTTTAGGCTTAGAGTTAGGGTTAGCGTTATGTTGAATATTTGGGTTAGATTTAGGCTTAGGCTTAGGCTTAGGCCAAGCATGAGGTTGAGGGTTAGGTTTAGGATAAGGGTGAGGGTTAGGGTTAGGGTTAGGGTGAGGGTTAGGATGAGGTTTAGGGTTAGGATTAGTGTTAGGGTGAGGGTTAAGTTTAGGGATATGGTTAGGTTTAGGGTTAGGGTTAAGTTGAGGGTGAGTGTGAGGGTCAGGGTTATGGTTAGGCTTAGGGTTAGGGTGAGGGTTTGGGTTAGGGTTTTGGTTAGGTTTAGGGTTAGGTTGAGGGTGAGTGTGAGGGTCAGGGTTATGGTTAGGCTTAGGGTTAGGGTGAGGGATAGGGTTAGGGTTTTGGTTAGGGTGAGGGTGAGGCTGAGGATTAGGGTTAGGTTTAGGGTTAGGTTTAGGGTTACAGTTAGGGTTAGGGTTAGGTTTAGGCTTAGGGTTAGGCTTAGGATTCGGCTGAGGGTGAGGGTGGGGTTGAGGATTAGTGTTAGGTTTAGGATTAAGGTTATTGTTAGTGTTATGGTTAGGGTTAAGTTGGAGCTGAGGGTGATTCTGAAGGTGAGGGTTATGGTTATGTTTATGGTTAGGGTTAGGGTTAGTGTTAGATTTAGGGTTAGGTTTAGAGTTATGGTGAGATTGAGGGTGAGGGTGAGGGTTAGGGTTAGGGTGAGATTTAGGTTGAGGTTTAGTGTTAGGGTTACGGGGAGGGTGAGGGTTAGGTTGAGGTTTAGGGATAAGGTTAGATTTAGTATTAGGGGTAGGGTGAGGGTGAGTGTGACAGTTACGGTGAGCGTGAGGCTTAGACTTAGGGTTAGGCTGAGGGTGAGGGTGGAGGTGAGGATTAGGGTTAGGGTGATGGTTTGGGTTAGGGTTAGTGTTACTGTTAAGGTTAGGGTTAGAGTTACGGTGAGGGTGAGGGTGCGGGTGAGGGGTAGTGTTGGGGTTAGGGTATGGTTTAGGGTTAGGGTTAGGGTTAGTGTGAGGGTGAGGTTTAGGGTTAGATATAGGGTTAGGAGGAGGGTTAGGGATAGGGTTAGTGTTAGAGTTAGGCTGAGGGTGAGGGTTACTTTGAGTTTTATGGTTAGGGTTATGGTTGGGGTTAGTGTGAGGGTTAGTTTTAGGGTTAGGGTTAGTGTTAGGGTGAGGGTAAGTTTTAGGGTGAGTGTTTGGGTTAGGATGAGGGTTATGGTTAGGGGGAGGGTTAGGATTAGGGTTAGGGTTATTGTTAGGGTTAGGTTTAGGGTTTTGGTTACAGTGAGGTGAGGGTGACTTTTAGGGTTAGGGTTAGGGTAAGGTTTAGTGTTTGGGTTAGGGTTAGAGTGATGGTTAGGATGATGGTGAGGTTTACGGTTAGTGTTAGAGTTAGGGTGAGGTTTAGGGTTAGGGTTAGTGTTAGTGTTAGGGTTAGGGTGAGATTTAGGGGTAGGGTTAGGGCTAGGGTTAGGGATAAGTTTAGGGTTAGGTTTAGGGTTTCGGTTACAGTGAGGGTCAGTTTTAGGATTAGGGTTAGGGTCAGTGTGAGGTTTAGGGTTAGAATTAGGGTTAGGGTGAGGTTGAGCGTGAGGGTTCGGGTTAGGTTTAGGGTTATGATTAGAATTATGGTTCTGGTTAGGGTTAGTGTGAGGCTTAATGTTATGGTTAGGGTTAGCCTTAGGTTTAGGCTGAGGGTTTGCGTGAGGTTGAGGGTTAGGGTTATTCTGAGGGGTAGGGTTACGGTTAGGGTGAGGTTTAGTGTTAGGGTTAGGGTTGGAGTTATGGTTAGGGTGAGCGTGAGGCTTAGGGGTAGAGTTAGTTTTAGGGTGAGGGTTAGGGTGAGTGTGAGGGTTATGGTGAGGGTTAAGATAGGGGTGACGGTAAGGGCAAACATGAGGGTTAGGCAGAGGGTGAGGGTTACGGTAAGTTTGATGGTTAGGGTTAGGGTTAGTGTTAGGGTTAGGGTTAGGGTGAGAGTTAGGGTTTGAGTTAAGTTTAGGGTTAGAGTGAGGGTTAGGGTAAGGGTTAAGGTGAGTGTGAGGTTTAGGGTTAGGTTGAGGGCTAGGTTGAGGGTGAGTGTTAGGGTTAGGGTTAGGGTGAGCGCTAGGGTGAGGGTTAGGGTGAGGGTTAGGATTAGGGATTGGGTTAGGTTTAGGATTAGGGTTAGTTTGAGGGTGAGTGTGAGGGTTAGGGTTAGGTTTAGGCATTGAGTTAGGGTGAGTGTTAGGTTTAGGGTTTGGGTTAGGTTGAGGCTGAGGCTGAAGATTAGGGTTAGGTTTAGGGTTAGGTTTAGGCTTAGTGTTAGGCTGAGGCTGAGGGTGGGGGTTAGGATTAGATTTAGAGTTAGGTTAGGCTTAGGGTTAGGGTAATTTTTAGTGTTATAGTTAGGGTTAAGTTTGCAGTGAGGGTGAGGCTGAATGTGAGGGTTATGGTTAGAGTTAGCCTTAGGGTTAGGGTTAGTGTTATTGTTAGGGTTAGGGTAAGAGTTACGGTGAGTTTGAGGGTGAGGGTGAGGTTAGGATTAGGGTGAGGTTTAGGCTGAGGGTTTTGGTTAGGGTTAGGGTGAGGATGATATTTAGGGTTAGAGGTAGGGTTAGGGGGAGGGTTAGGGTGAGGTTTAGTGTTAGGGTTAGTGTTAGGGTTAGGGTGAGGTTGAGGGTTAGTTTGAGGTTTAGGGACAGGGTTAGGTTTAGGATTAGGGTTAGGGTGAGGGGGAGTGTGAGGGATTGGGTGAGGGTTTGGCTTAGGCTTATGGTTAGGCTTAGGGTGAGGGTGGGGGTGAGGATTAGAGTTAGGGTGACTGTTTGGGTTATTGTTAGGTGGAGGGTTCGGGTGAGGGTTAGGGTTAGGTTTAGTGTTAGGGTTAGGGTAAGGATGAGGGTTAGGGTTTGGGATAGGGTTAGGGTTAGGGTAGGGGTGAGGTTTAGGGTTTAGGTTAGGGTTAGGGTTAGAGTTACGGTGAGGTTGAGGGTGCAGATGAGTGTGAGGTTTCGGGTTAGGTTTAGGGTTAGGCTTACGTTTAGGCATAGGGTTAGGCTAAGGGTGAGGTTGAGGTTTATGGTTAGGGTGACTGTTAGAGTTAGGTTTATGTGGAGGGATAGGATGTGTGTTAATATTTGGATTAGGGTTAGGGTGATGGCTAGTGTGAGGGTGAGGTTTAGGGTTAGGTTAGGGTGAGGTTTAGGGTTAGGGTTAGTGTTAGGATTAAGGTGAGGTTAAGGTTTAGGGTTAGAGTTAGGGTTAAGGTGAGGCTGAGGGTGAGGGTTAGGGTTAGGGTTAGGATTAGGATTAGGGTAAGTGTTAGGGTTAGTGTGAGTGTTAGGGTTAGGGTTAGGATTATGGTTAGGGATACACTGAGGGTGAGGGTGAGGGTGAGGTTTAGATTTAGGATGAGAGTTAGGGTTCAGGTTAAGTTTAGGGTTAGGTTGAGGGTTAGGATTAGGTTTACATTGAGTGTGAGGGTTAGAGTTAGGTTGAGGGTTAGGGTTAGGGTGAGGTTTAGGGCTAGGGTTAGGGTGAGGGTTAGGATGAGGATTAGGGTTAGAGTTAGGGTGAGGGTTAGGATGAGGGTAAGGGTTAAAGTAAGGGTGAGGGTTAGGGTTAGGGTCAGGGTTAGGGTTATGTTTAGGGTTAGGATGATGGTTATGGTCAAGGTTAGGGTGAGGGTTAGGATTAGGATTAGGGTTACGATTAGGGTCAGGGTGAGGGCCAGTGTGAGGGTGAGGGTTTGGGTTAGTGTTAGGGTGAGGTTTAGGGTTAGGGTTACATTTAGATTGAGGGTTAGGATGAGGGTTAGGTTTACTGTAAGGGTGAGGGTTAGGGTTAGGGTGAGGGTTAGGGTTAGGTTTAGGGTTAGGGTGAGGGTGAGGGTTAGGATTAGGGTTAGGGTTAGGGTTATTTTTAGGGTTACAGTTACGGTGAGGTGAGGGTGAGGGTTAGGGTTAGGGTTAGGTTGAGGTTTTTTGTGTTAGGGTTAGGGTTAGAGTTAGGTTTAGGGTGAGGTTAGGGTTAGTGTTACTGTGAGGGTTAGTGTTTGGGTTAGGGTATGGGTTACGGTGAGTGCTGTGGTTAGGGTGAGGGTTAGGATTAGGGTTAGGGTTATTGTTAGGGTTAGGTTTTGGGTTAAGGTAACGAGAGTAAGGGTGAGCATTAGGGTTTAGGGTTAGGGTCAAGTTTAGGTTTTGTGTTAGGTTTAGAATTAGGGTTAGGGTTAGGGTGAGGTTTAGAGTTAGAGTTAGGGTTAGGGTGAGAGTTAGGTTGAGGGTGAGGTTTAGGGTTAGGGTTATGGGAAGGTTTAGTGTGAGGGTTAGGGTTAGGGTTTGGGTAAGTTTGAGGTTTAGGTTTAGAGTTAGGTTAAGGGTGAGGCTGAGGTTTAGGGTTAGGGTTAGTGTTAGAGTTAGGTTTAGGGTGAGGGTTAGGATTAGGGTGAGGGTGAGGGTGAGGGTTAGGCTTAGGTTTAGGATTCGGATTAGGGTAAGGGTTAGGGTCAGTGTGATCGTTAGGGTTAGGGTTAGGCTTAGGCTTAGGGTTAAGCTGAGAGTGAGGGTGAGGGTAAGGTTTAGGGTTAGGGTGAATGTTAGGGTTAGGGTTAGGGTGAGAGTTAGGGTTCGATTATGTTTAGGGTTAGGGTGAGGGTTAGGGTTAGGATTAATGTTAGAGTGAGGGCTAGGGTGAGGGTGATGGTTAGGGTTAGTGTTAAGGTAAGGTTTAGGTTTAGGGTTAGGATTTGTGTTAGGGTTAGGATGAGGGTTAGGGTTACTGTGAGGGTGAGGGTTAGGGTTAGGTTGAGGGTTAGGGTTAAGATTATGTTTAGGGTGAGGGTGAGTGTTAGGTTTAGGGTTAGGGTTAGGGTTAGCTTTAGGGTTAGGATTAGTGTTATTGTTAGGGTTAGGGTTAGAGTTATGGTGAGGGTGAGGGTTTGTTTGAGGGTGAGGTTTAGAGTTAGAGTGATTTTTAGGGCTGGGGTTAGGATTAGGGTTAGGATGAGGGGGCGGTTTAGGGTTAGATTTCGGGTTGGTTGTAGGGTTAGGTCGAGTGTTAATGTTAGGGTTAGTGTTAGGGTTAAGTTTAGGGTGAGGGTTCAGTTGAGGATTAGTGTGAGGGTTAGTGTGAGGTTTAGGGTTTAGGATGACGTTTAGGGTTAGGGTTAGGGTTAGGATTAATGTTAGTGTTAGGCTTAAGTTGAGGGTTAGGGTGAGGGTGAGGTTTAGGGTTAGGGTTAGGATTAGGATTAGGGTTAGTGTTAGGGTGAGGGATAGGATGAGGGTTAGGGTTAAGGATAGGTTTAGGCTTAGGTTTAGGCTGAGGGTGATGGTGAGGTTGAGGGTTAGGGTTAGGGTGACGTTAGGGTCAGGGTTAGGGTGAGAGTTAGAGCTCGGGTTATGTTTAGGGTTAGCATGAGGGTTAGGGTAATGGTTACAGTGAGAGTGAGGGTTAGGGTTAGGTTGAGGGTTAGGGTTATGGTTAGTGTGAGGGTGAGGGTGAGAGTTAGGGTTACGGTTAGTCTGAGGGTTTGGATGAGTATTAGGTTTAGGATTAGGGTTAGGGTAGGGCTAGGTTGAAGGTGAGGTTTAGGGTTAAGGATATGGGGAGGGTTAGGATGAGGGTTAGTGTTAGGATTAGGGTTAGGGTAATGGCTAGGGTATGGGTGAGGTTTAGGGTTAGGTTAGGGTGAGGTTTAGGGTTAGGTTTAGGGTTAGGGTTAGGGTGAGGTTGAGGTTTAGGGTTAGAGTTAGGGTTAAGGTGAGGCTGAGGGTGAGGTTGAGGGTTAGGGTTAGGATTGGCATTAGGGTAAGGGTTAGGGTGAGTGTGAGTGTTAGGTTTAGGGTTAGGGTTATTGTTAGGGTTACGGTTATGGTGAGGTTGAGGGTGAGGATTAGGGTTAGGGTTAGGTTGAGTTTTTAGTGTTAGGGTTAAGGTTAGAACTATGGTTAGGGTGAGGTTAGGGTTAGGGTTAGTGTGAGGGTTAGTGTTTGGGTTAGGTAATAGGTTACGGTGAGGGTTGTGGTTAGGGTGAGGGTTAGGATTAGGGTTATGGTTATTGTTAGGGTTAGGTTTAGTGTTACGGTTATAGTGAAGCTAAGGGTGAGGGTTAGGGTTTAGGGTTAAAGTGAGGTTTAGGGTTTGGGTAAGGGTTAGAGTTAGGGTTAGGGTGAGGGTGAGGTTTAGGGTTAGAGTTAGGGTTAGGGTGATGGTTAGGTTGAGGGTTAGGATTATGGTTAGTGTTAGGGTTAGGGTGAGGGTTAGGTTGAGGGTGAGGGTTAGGTTTAGGTTATGGGGAGGGTTAGGATGAGGGTTAGGGTTAGGATTAGTGTTAGGGTGAGGGCTAGGTTGAGGGTGAGGTTTATGGTTACGGTTAGGGTGAGGTTTAGGTTTAGGGTTAGTGTTAGTGTTAGTGTTAGGGTTAGGGTTAGGCTTATGGTGAGGGGTAGGGTTAGGGTTAGGTTTAGGCTGAGGGTGCGTGTGGGGTTGAGGATTAGGGCTAGGGTTAGGTTTAGCGTTAGGGTTAGTTTTTTGTTAGGGTTAGGGTTAGAGTTACGGTGAGGTTGAGGTTGTGGGTTTGGGTTAGGGTTAGGGTGAGGTTTAGAGTAAGGGTTAGGGTTAGGTTTATGGTGAGGTTGAGCTTTAGGGTTAGAGTTATGGTTAGCGGGAGGGTTAGGGTGAGGTTTAGTTTTAGGGTTAGTGTTAGTTTTAGGGTGAGGGTGAGGGTTAGGTTGAGGTTTAGGGATAGGATAGGTTTAGGATTAGGGTTAGGGTGAGCATGAGTGTGAGGGTTAGGGTAAAGGTTAGGCTTAGGCTTAGGGATAGGCTGAGGGTGAGGGTGGGGTGAGGATTAGGGTTAGGGTGATGGTTAGGGTTAGGGGTAGTGTTATTTATAGGGTTAGCATTAGAGTTACGGTGAGGGTGAGGGTGCGGGTGAGGTTTAGGGTTATGGTTAGGGTGGGGTTTAGGGTTAGGGTTGGGGTTAGGATGAGGGTGAGGGTGAGGTTTAGGGTTAGATATAAGGTTAGGGTGACGGTTAGGGTGAGGGTTAGGGTTAGGTTTAGTTTTAGTGTTAGGGTGAGGATGAGGGTTAGGATTAGGGTTAGGTATAGGGTAAGGGTGTGTTTTAGGGTTAGGGTTAGGGTTCGGGTTAGAGTAAAGGTGAGGGTTAGGGTGCAGAATGAGTGTGAGTGTTGTGGTTAGGTTTAGGGTTATGCTTAGGCTTAGGCTTAGGTTTGGGCTAAGGGTGAGCTTGAGCTTTAGGGTTATTGTTTGGGTTAAGGTGAGGGTTATGGAGTGGGTTAGGATGAGGGTTAATGTTAGGATTAGGGATAGGGTAATGGCTAGTGTGCGGGTGATGTTTAGGGTTAGGTTAAGGTGAGGTTTATGGTTAGGGTTAAGGTTAGGGTTAGGGTGAGTGTGAGGGTTATGGTTAGTGTTAGCGTTAGGCTTAAGGTTACATTGAGTGTGAGCGTGACGGTGAGGATTAGGGTGGGAGTTAGGGTTCAGGATAAGTTTCGAGTTAGGGTGAGGGTTAGGGTTAGGTTTACGTTGAGTGTGAGGATTAGGGTTAGGTTGAGGGTTAGGGGTAGGTTTAGGGTTAGGGTTAGATTTAGGGTTAGGGTTAGGGTGAGTGTTAAAATGTGGGTTAGGGTTACGGTAAGGGTGAGGGCTAGGGTTAGGGTGAGTGTTAGGTTTAGGTTTAGGCTTAGGGTGAGGGTGAGGGTTAGGATTAGGGTTAGGGTTAGGTTTATTTTTAGGGTTACGATTATATTGAAGGTGAGGGTGAGGGTTAGGGTTAAGGTTAGGTTGAGGTTTTTAGTGTTAGGGTTAGGGTTAGAGTTAGGGATAGGGTGAGGTTAGGGTTAGGGTTACTGTGAGGGTTAGTGTTTGGGTTAGGGTATGGGTTACGGTGAGGTTTTTGGTTAGGGTGAGGGTTAGGATTAGGGTTAGGGTTATTGTTAGGGTTAGGTTTTGGGTTAAGGTAACGTTGAGAGTAAGGGTGAGCATTAGGGTTTAGGGTTAGGGTCAGGTTTAGGTTTTGGGTTAGGGTTAGAGTTAGGGTTAGGGTGAGCGTGAGGTTTAGAGTTAGGGTTAGGGTGAGGGTTATGTGGAGGGTTAGGGTTAGGGTTAGGGTTAGTGTTAGGGTTAGGGTGAAGTTTAGGGTGAGGGTTAGGATTAGGGTTATGGGGAGGGTTAGGATGAGGGTTAGTGTTAGGATTAGGGTTAGGGTGAGTGCTAGGTTGAGGGTGAGGTTTAGTGTTAGGGTTAGGGTCAAGTTTAGGGTTAGGGTTAGAGTTAGGGTGAGGGTGAGGTTTAGGTTTAGAGTTAGGGTAAGGGTGGGGCTGAGTTTGAGGTTTAGGGTTAGGGTTAGTGTTTGAGTTAAAGTTAGGGTGAGGGTTAGGATTAGGGTGAGTTTGAGCATGAAGGTTAGGCTTAGGCTTAGTGTTAGGATTCGGATTAGGGTAAGGGTTAGGTAGAGTGTGATGTTTATGGTTAGGGTTAGGCTTAGGATTAGGGTTAGACTGAGAGTGAGGGTGAGGGTGAGGGTTAGGGTTACGGTGAAGGTTAGGGTTAGTGTTAGGGTGAGAGTTAAGGTTTTATTATGTTTAGGGTTAGGGTGAGGTTTAGGTTTTGGATTAGTGTTAGAGTGAGGGCTAGGGTGAGGGTGAGGGTTAGGGTTAGTGTTAGGGTAAGGTTTATCGTTAGGGTTAGGGTTTGGGTTAGGGTTAGGATGAGGGTTAGGGTTATGGTGAGAGTGAGGTTTAGGGTTAGGTTGAGGGTTAGGGTTAAGATTATCATTAGGGTGAGGGTGAGTGTTAGGATTAGGGTTAGGGTAAGGGTTAGGTTTAGGGTTAGGATTTGTGTTATTGTTAGGGTTAGGGTTAGAGTTATGGTGAGGGTGAGGTTGAGGGTGAGGTTTAGGGTTAGGGTGAGGTTTAGTGTTAAGTTTAGGATTAGGGTTAGTGTGAGGGGGAGGTTTAGGGTTACATTTAGGGTTAGTTGTAGGGTTAGGTCGAGCGATAATGTTAGGGTTAGTGTTAGGGTTAATGTTAGGTTGAGGGTTAGGTTGAGGATTAGTGTGAGGGTTAGTGTGATTTTTAGGGTTTAGGCTGAGGTTTAGGGTTAGGGTTAGGGTTAGGATTAATGTTAGTATTAGGCTTAAGTTGAGGGTTAGGTGAGTGTGAGGTTTAGGGTTAGGGTTAACATTAGGATTAGGGTTAGGTTTAGGGTGAGCGATATGATGAGGCTTAGGGTTAGGGATTGAGTTAGGCTTAGTGTTAGGCTGAGGGTGAGGGTTAGGGTGAGGATTAGGTTCAGGCTTAGGGTGAGAGTTAGGTTTCGGGTTAAGTTTTGGGTTAGGGTTAGGTTTAGGGTAACTGTTATAGTGAGGGTGAGGGTTAGGGATAGGTTGAGGTTTAGTGTTAGGTTTAAGGTTAGTGTGAGGGTGAGGGTGAGGGTTAGGGTTAGAGTTAATGTTAGGGTGAGGGTTTGGATAAGGGTTAGGATTAGGATTAGGATTAGGGTGAGGGCTAGGGTGAGGATGAGGTTTAGGATTAGGGTTTGGGTGAGGTTTAGGGTTAGGTTTTGGGTTAGGGTAAGGCTTAGGGTGAGGGTTAGATTGATGATTAGGTTTAGGGTTAGGGTTTATGTGAGGTATAGGGTGAGGATGAGGGTTGGGGTTAGGGTGAGACTGAGGGTTAGAATTAGGTTTAGGGTGAAGGCTAGGGTCAGGGTGAGGGTTAGAGTTAGGTTTAGCATTAGGGTGAGGTTTAGGATTAGGGTGAGGGTTAGGGTTAGTGGGAGATTTAGTGTTAGAGTTAGGGTTAGTGTTAGGTTGAGGGTAAGTGTTAGGGTGAGGGTTAATGTTAGGGTGAGGGCTATGGTTAGGGTGAGGGTTAGTATTAGGGTTAGGGTTAGGGTTACTGCTAGTGTGAGGGTGATGGTTAGGGTTAGGGTTAGGGTGAGGTTTAGTGTTAGGGTTAGGGTTAGAGTTAGGGTTAGGGTGAGGGTGAGGTTTAGGGTTAGAGTTAGGGTAAGGGTGAGGCTGAAGTTGAGGGTTAAGTTTAGGGTTAGTGTTAGAGTTAGGGTTTGGGTGAGGGTTGGGGTGAGGGTGAGAGTGAGGTTGAGGGTTAGGCTTAGGGTTAGGATTAGGATTAGTGTAATTTTTCGGGTGAGTGTGAGGGTTAGGTTTAGGGTTCCCCTTAGGCTTAGGGTTATTCTGAGAGTGAGGGTGAGTGTGAGGGTTAGGGTTAAGGTGAGGGTTAGGTTTAGGTTTAGGTTGAGATTTAGGGTTCGGTTATGTTTATGGTTAGGGTGAGGTTTAGGGTTAGGATTAGGGTTAGGGTGAGGGCTAGGGTGATGGTGAGGATTAGAGTTAGTGTTAGGGTAAGGTTTAGGGTTAGGGTTAGGGTTTCGGTTTGGGTTAGGTTGAGGGTTATGGTAACAGTGAGGCTGAGGGTTAGGGTTAGGTTTAGGATTTGGGTTACGGTGAGGGTGAGTTTTAGGGTTAGGTTTAGGGTTAGGGGGAGGGTTAGGTCGAGGGTTAGTGTTAGGTTCAGTGTTAGGTTTAAGGTTAGGGTGAGGGTTAGGTTGAGTTTTAGGGTTAGGCTTAGGCTTAGGGTTAGGCTTAGGCTTAGGGTTAGGCTGAGGGTGAGGTTGGGGGTGAGGATTAGGGTTAGGGTGATGGTTAGGGTTAGGGTTAGGGTAAGGGTTAGGATGAGGAAAAGGTTTAGGATTAGGTTTACGGTGAGGTCTATGGTGGGGGTGAGGGTTAGAGTAAGGGTTAGGCTTAGGTTTAGGTTGAGCGTGAGTGTGAGGGTTGGGGTTAGGATTAGGGTGAGGTTTAGTGTTAGGGTCACGGTTAGAGTTAGGGATAGGGTAAAAGTGAGGTTTAGGGTTAGAATTAAGGTAAGGTTGAGGCTGAGGTTGAGGGGTAGGTTTAGGGTTAGTCTTAGAGTTAGGGTTAGGGTGAATGTTAGAGTGAGGGTGAGGGTGTGGGTGAGGTTTAGGCTTAGGTTGGGGATTAGGATTAGTGTAAGGTTTTGGGTGAGTGTGAGGGTTGCGTTATGGTTAGGCTTAGGCTTAGGGTTAGGCTGAGAGTGAGGGTAAGGGTGAGGGTTAGGGTTAGGGTTAGGGTTAGGGTGAGAGTTAGGGTTCGGGTTAAGTTTAGGGTTACTGTGAGGGTTAGGGTAACGGTTACAGTGAGGGTGAGGGTTAGGGTTAGGTGGAGTGTTAGGGTTAGGTTTAGGGTTAGGGTGAGGGTGAGGATGAGTGTTATGGTTAGTGTAAGGGTGAGGGTTAGGATGAGGGTTAGGTTTAGCATTAGGTTTAGTGTGAGGGCTAGGGTGAGGGTGAGGTTTAGGGTTTGGGTTAGGTTGAGGTTTAGGGTTAGGTTTAGGGTTGGGGTTAGGATGAGGGTGAGGTTTAGGGTTAGAGTTAGGGTTAGGTTGAGGCTGAGGGTGAGGGTTAGGGTTAGGGTTAGTGTTAGAGTTAGGGTTACAGTGAGGGTTAGTGTGAGGGTGAGGGTTACGTTTAGTGTTAGGATTAGGATTCGAGTAAGGGTTAGGGTGAGTGTGAGGGTTAGGGTTAGGGCCAGGCTTAGGCTTAGGGTTAGGCTGAGCAAGAGGTTGAGGGTGAGTTTTAGGGTTAGGTTGATGGTTAGGATTACGTTTAGGGTGAGGGTTAGGATGAGGTTTAGGATTAGGGTGAGGGTTAGGGGGAGGGTGTTGGTAAGGGTAAAGTTGAGGTTTAGGATGAGGGTGAGGGTTAAGATAAAGGTGAGGGTTAGGGTTAGGTTTAGGGTTAGGTTTAGCCTTAGGGTGAGGGTTAGATTGAGGATTAGGGTTAGGGTTAGGGTTAGTGTGAGGTTAAGGGTGAGGATGAGGGTTAGGGTTAGGGTGAGGGTGAGGGTTAGTGTTAGGTCAGTATTACCGTAAGGTTTAAGGTGTGGGTAAGGGTTAGCCTTAGTGTTAGGATTACGTTTAGGGTAAGGGTTAGGGTGAGTGTGAGGTTAGGTTTTGGTTTAGGCTTAGGATTATGGTTAGGCTGAGGGTGAGGGTGAGTGTGAGTGTTAGTGTTAGGGTGAGAGTTTGGGGTAGGGTTAGGGTGAGGGTTAGGGTTCAGGTTATGTTTAAGGTTATGATGAGGGTTACGGTTAGGGTTACGGTGAGCGTGAGGTTAGGGTTAGGTTGAGGGTTAGGGTTAGGCTTAAGATTATGGTGAAGGTTAGGGTTAGGGTTAGGGTGAGGGTTAGGATGAGGATTAGGGTCAGAATTAGGGTTAGGGTGAGGGCTAGGGTGAGGGTGAGGGTTAGGGTTGGTGTTTGGGTGAGATTTAGGTCTAAGGTTAGGTTTAGGGTGAGGGTTAGGATAAGGGTTAGGTTTAGAGTGAGGGTGAGGGTTAGGGTGAGCGTTAGGGTTAGGATTAGGGTTAAGGTGATGGTGAGTTTAGGATGAGATTTAGGGTTGGGGGAGGGTTAGGTCGAGAGTTAGGGTTAGGATTAGTGTTAGGGTTAGGGTTAGGTTGATGTTTAGCGTTAGGGTTAAGGTTAGGATTAGGATTAAGGTTATGGTGATGGTATGTGAGAATTAGGGTTTCGGGTTAGGCTTAGGGTTAGGGTTATGCTGAGGGTGAGATTGGGGGTGAGGATTAGTGTTAAGTGATTGTTAGGGTTAGGGTTAGGGGAGGGTTAGCATGAGGGATCGGGTTAGGATTAGGGTTAGGGTGAGGGCTAGGGTGAGGATGAGTGTTAGAATGAGCGTTAGGCTTAGGCTTAGGGTTAGGCTGAGCATGAGGTTGACGGTGAGGGTTAGGGTTAGGGTGATGGTTAGGTTTAAGTTTAAGTTGAGGGTTAGGATGAGGTTTAGGGTTAGGGTGACGTTTAGGGTGAGGATGATGGTACGGGTAAAGGTGAGTTTTGGGCTGAGGTTGAGGTTTAAGATAAGGGTGAGAGTGAGGGTTAGAATTACGGTTAGGGTGAGGGCTAGGGTGAGGGTGAGGGTTAGAGTTAAGGTTAGGGTTATTGTTAGGGTTAGGTTACAGTTACTGTGATGGTGAGGGATAGGGTTAGGGTTAGGGTGAGTTTTAGTGTTAGGGTTAGTGTTAGAGTTAGGGTAAGGTTGAGGGTTACGTTTAGGGTTAGTGCTAGAGTTAGGGTTACGGTGAGGGTTATGGTGAGGGTGAGGTTTAGAATAAGGGTTAGGATTAGTATTAGTGTAAGGGTTCGGATGAGTGTGAAGGTTAGGGTTAGGCTTAGGCTTAGGCTTAGGGTTAGGCTGAGGGTGAGGATGAGGGTGAGGTTTAGGGTTAGGGTGACGGTTAGGGTTAGGGTTAGGGTGAGATTTAAGGTTCGGTTAAGTATGGTGTTAGGGTGAGGGTGAGGGTTAGGATTAGGGTGAGGGTGAGGGCTAGGGTGAGTGTGAGGTTTAGTGTTAGGGTGAGGGTGAGGTTTAGGGTTAGGGATAGGGTTAGGTTTAGGATGAGGCTGAGGTTTAGTGTTAGAGTTAGGGTTAGGGTGAGGCTGAGGATGAAGGTTAGGGTTAGGGATAATCTTAGAGTTAGGGTTATGGTGAGGGTTAGGGTGAGGGTGAGGGTAAGGCTTAGTGTTAGGATTAGATATAGGGAACGGGTTAGGGTGAGTGTGAGGGTTAGGGTTAGGTTTAGGGTTAGGCTTAGGTTTAGGCTTACTGTGAGGGTGAGGGTGATCGTTAGGGTTAGGGTGAGAGTTAGGGGTAGGGTTAGGGTGAGATTTAGGGTTCGGGTAAGTTTAGGGTTAGGGAGAGGGTTAGGGTTAGGGTTACAGTGTGGGTTAGGGTTAGGTTTAGGTTGAGGGTTAGGATGAGGATTAGGGTTAGTATTAGGGTTACGGTGAGGGCTAGGGTGAGGGTGAGAGTTAGGGTTAGGGTTAGGGTGAGGTTTAGGGTTAGGGTTAGGGTGAGATTTAGGTTTAGAGTTAGGGTAAGGGTGAGGCTGAGGTTAAGGGTTGGGTTTAGGTTTAGTGTTAGAATTAGGGTTAGGGTGAGGATTAGGGTGAGGGTGAGGGTGAGGGTGAGGGTTAGGCTTAGGGTTAGGATTAGGATTAGGGTAAGGGTTAGGGTGAGTCTTAGGCTTAGGGTTAGGTTTAGGCTTAGGCTTAGGGTTAGGCTGAGAATGAGGGTGAGTTTGAGGTTAAGGGTTAAGTTGAGGGTTATGGTTAGGGTTAGGGTGAGAGTTAGGGTTCGGATAAGTTTAGGGTTACGGTGAGGGTTTGGGTTAGAATTAGAGTTAGAGTGAGGGCTATGGTGAGGGTGAGTGTTAGGGTTAGTTTTACGTAAGGTTTAGGGTTTGGGTTAGGGTTAGGATGAGGGTTATGTTTAAGATTATGTTTAGGGTGAGGGTGAGTGTTAGAATTAGGGTTAGGGTTAGGGTTACCTTTAGGGTTAGGATTAGTGTTATTAGGGTTAGGGTTAGAGTTATGGTGAGGGTGAGGGTGAGTGTGAGGGTGTAGGTTAGGGTTAGGGTTAGGATTAGGTTTAGGGTTAGGGTTAGGATTAGAGTTAGGGTGAGCGTGAGGTTTAGGGTTAGATTTAGGGTTAGTTGGAGGGTTAGGTCGAGCGTTAATGTTAGGTTTAGTGTTAGGGTTAAGGTTAAGGTGAGGTTTAGGTTGATGTTCAGGATTAGGGTTAGGATTAGGGTGAGGGTGAGGGTGAGTGTGAGGGTTAGGTTTAGGGTTAGGCTTAGGCTTAGGTTTAGGCTGAGGGTGAGGGTGGAGGTGAGGATTAGGGTTAGGTTATTGGTTAGGTTTAGGGTTAGGGTGAGGTTAAGGATGGGGGTTAGGGTTAGGATTAGGGTTAGGGTGAGGGCTAGGGTGAGTGTGAGGGTTAGAGTAAGGGTTAGGCTAGGCTTAGGGTTAGGCTGAGCATGATGTTGAGGGTGAGTGTTAGGGTTATGGATAGGGTGAGTTTTAGTGTTAGGGTTATGGTTAGGGTTAGGATTAGGGTGAGGGTGAGGTTTAGGAGTAGGTTTAGTGTCAGGGTGAGGGGTAGGTTTAGGGTGAGTATTAGGGTAGGGTTGAGTGTAAGGGTAAAGGTGATGGTTAGGCTGAGGGTGAGGGTTATGGTAAGGGTGAGAGTTAGGTTTAGGGTGAGGGTTAGAGTTAGGGTTATGGTGAGAGTGAGGGTTAGATTGAGGATTAGTGTTAGGGTTAGTGTGAGGTTTAGGGTGAGGATGAGGGTTAGGGTTAGGGTGATTGCTAGGGTGAGGGTGAGGTTGAGGATTAGACTGAGGATTTGTTTTAGGGTTAGTGTGAGTTTTAGGGTGAGGATGAGGTTTAGGGTTAGGGTTTGTGTTAGGTTTAGGGTTAGGGTTAGGTTTAGGGTTAGGGTTACGGTGAGGGTTAGGGTTACTGTTAGGTTTAGGGTTTGGCTTTGGTTTAGGCTGAGGGTGAGGGTGGGGGTGAGGATTAGGGTTAGTGTTAGGTTTAGGGTTATTGTTAGTGTTATGGTTAGGGTTAAGTTTGCGGTGTGGGTGAGGCTGAGCGTGAGGTTTATGGTTAGGATTAGGGTTAGAGTTAGTGTTATTGTTAGGTTTAGCGTTAGAGTTACTTTGAGGTTTTGGGTGAGGGTGAGGGTTAGGGTTAGGGTGAGGTTTAGGGATAGGGTTAGGATTAGGGTGAGGGTGAGGTTTAGGGTTAGAGTTAGGGTTAGGGGGACAGTTAGGATGAGGTTCATGGTTAGGGTTAGTGTTAGGTTTAGCGTGAGGGGGAGGTTTAGGTTGAGGTTTAGGGATAGGGTTAGCTTTAGGATTAGGGTTAGGGAGAGGTTGACTGTGAGGGTTATGGTGAGGGTTAGGTTTAGGCTTAGGGTTAGGCTGAGGGTGAGGGAGATTTTGAGGTTTAGGGTTAGGGCTAGGGTTAGGGTTATGGGGAGGGTTTGGATGAGTGTTAGGGTTAGGATTAGGGTTAGGGTGAGGGCTAGGGTGAGGGTGAGTTTTAGGGTTAGGGTTAGGGTGAGGTTTAGCGTTAGGTTTAGGGTTAGGAATAGGATAAGGTTGAGGTTTACGGTTAGAGTTAGGGTTAGGGTGAAGCTGAGGGTGAGGGTTAGGGTTAGGGTTAGTGTTAGAGTTAGGGTTAGTGTGAGGTTTAGGGTGTGGGTGAGGGTTAGGCTTAGTGAAAGTATTAGGATTAGGGTAAGGGTTAGGGTGAGTGTGAGGGTTAGGTTTAGGATGAGGTTTAGTTTCAGGGTTAGGGTTAGAGTTAGGTTTAGGGTGAGGGTGAGGTTAAGGGTTAGAGTTAGGTTTAAGGTTAGGGTTATGGTGAAGGTGAGGGTTCGGGTTAGGGTTAGGCTTAGCTTTAGGATTAGGAGTAGGCTTTGGCTGAGCATGAAGATGAGGGTTATGGTTAGGGTTAGGGTGAGGGTTAGGGTTAGGGTTATTGTGAAGGTTATGATGAGGTTTAGGGTTAGGATTAGGGTTAGGGTGAGGGGTAGGTTGAGGCTGAATGTGAGGGTTGGGGTTAGGGATAGGTTTAGGTTTATGATTAGGGTTAGGGTGAGGGTGAGTGTGAGGTTTAGGGTTAGGGTTAGGCTTAGGGTTAGGGTTAGGGTTAGGGTTAGGGTATGGGTTAGGGTGAGGGTGAGGCTGAGGATTAGGGTTAGGTTTAGGCTTAAGGTTAGAGTTAGGGTTAGAATTACAGTGAGGGCTATGGTTAGGGTTAGGGTTAGGATTAGGGTTAGGTTTAGGGTTAGGGTTACGGTTAGGGTTAGAGTTACAATGAGGGTTATGATTACGGTTATGCTTAGGTTTAGGTTTAGGGTTAGGTTGGGGGTTAGGGTTAGGGTTTGGTTTAAGTTGAGGGTGAGGCTGAGGATTAGGGTTAGGTTTAGGGTTAAGGTTTGGGTTAGGTTTAGGGTTAGGTTTATGTTTAGTGTTAGGGTTAGGGTGAGGGTTAGGTTTAGGATAATGGGTAGGGAGAGGGTGAGTGTGACGGTTAAGTTTAGGGTTAGGTTTAGGATTAGGTTTAGGGTGACGGTTAGGTTTAGGTTTTGGGGTAGGGTGAGGGTGAGCCTGAGGATTAGGGTTAGGTTTAGTGTTAGTGTTAGTGTTAGCGTTAGAGTTACAGTGAGAGCTATGGTTAGGGTTAGGGTTAGGGTTAGGGTTAGGTTTAGGGTTAGGGTTAGAGTTAGGGTTAGAGTTACAATGAGGTTTATGATTATGGTTATGGTTAGGTTTAGGTTTAGGCTTAGGGTGGGGGTTAGGGTTAGGGTTTGGTTTAAGTTGAGGGTGAGGCTGAGGATTAGGGTTAGGTTTAGGGTTAGGGTTTGGGTTAGGGTTAGAGTTACAGTGAGGGTTATGGTTAGGTTTAGGGTTAGGTTTAGGGTTAGGCTGAGGGTGAGTTTGGGTGTGTGTATTAGGGTTAGGGTTAGGGTTAGGGTTATTGTTTGTGGTATGGTTAGCGTTAAGTTAGTGGTGAGGGTGAGGCTGAGGGTGAGGGTTATGGTTATGGTTAGGGTTAGGATTAGTGTTATTGTTAGGGTTAGGGTTAGAGTTACGGTGAGGTTGAGGATGGGTGTGAGGGTTACGGTTAGGGTGAGGTTTGGGGAGAGGTTTAGCGTTAGGGTTAGGGTCAGGATGAGGGTCAGTGTGACGTTTATGGTTAGAGTTAGCTTTAAAGGGAGAGTTAGGGTGAGGTTTAGGGTTAAGGTTAGTGTTAGGGTTAGGGTGAGGGTGAAGTTTAGGTTGAGGTTTCTGGATAGGGCTAGGTTTAGGATTAGAGTTAGGGTGAGTGTGAATGTGGGGGTGAGCATTAGGGTTAGGGTGATGGTTGGGGTTAGGGTTAGTGTTATTGTTAGTGTTAGGGTTAGAGTTACGGTGAGGGTGAGGGTGCGGGTGAGGTTTAAATTTAGGGTTAGGATGGGGTTTAGTGTTAGGTTTAGGGTTAGGATGAGGGTGAGGTTTAGGGTTAGATATATGGTTAGGGGGAGTGTAGGGGGAGGGTGAATGTGAGGGTTAGGGTTAGGGTTACGGTTAGGCTTAGGGTTAGGCTGAGGGTTAGGGTTAGTGTGAGGGTTAGGGTTAGGGTTAGTGTTAGGGTGAGAGTTAGGATTCGGGTTAAGTTTATGGTTAGTGTGAGGGATAGGGTTAGGGTTAGGGGGAGGGTGAGAGTTAGGCTTAGGGTTAGGGTTAGGGTTAGGGTTATTGTTAGTGTTATGGTTATGGTTAAGTTTGTGGTGAGGGTGAGGATGATGGTGAGGTTTATGGTTTTAGAGTTAGAGTTACTTTGAGGTTGAGGGTGAGGGTGAGGTTTAGGGTTAGAGTTAGGTTTAGGAGGACTGTTAGGGTGAGGTTAAGGGTTAGGGTTAGTGTTAGGTTTAGGGTGAGGGTGTGGTTTAGGTTGAGATTTAGGGATAGGGTTAGGTTTAGGATTAGGTTTACTGTTAGGGTGAATGTGAGGGTTAGGGAGAAGGTTAGTGTTAGGCTGAGGGTGAGATTGATGGTGAGGGTTAGGTTTAGGGTGAGGGTTAGTGTTAGGGTTATGGGGACGTTTTGGATGAGCTTTAAGTTTAGGATTAGTTTTAGGGTGAGGGCTAGGATGAGGGTGAGGTTTAGGGTTATGTTTAGGGTGAGGGTTAGGATGAGGGTTATGGTTAGGATTAGGGTTAGGATTAGGGCTAGTGTGAGGGTTAGGGTGAGGGTTAGGGTTAGAGTTAGGGTGAGGGTGAGTGTGAGGCTTAGGGTGAGGATTAGGCTTAGGGTTAGGGTGAGGTTTAAGTTTAGGGATTGTGCTAGGGTGAGTGTGAGGATGAGGATTAGAGTTAGGTTTAGGGTTAGGGTTATGTTTAGGTTTAAGTTTAGGTTTAGGGTTAGGGTTAGGGTGAGAGTGAGTGTAAGGGTTAGGTTGAGGGTTAAGCTTAGGCTTATAGTTAGGCTGAGGGTGAGGGTGGGGGTGAGGATTAGGGGTAGGGTGATTGTTCTGGTTAGGGTTAGTGTTATTGTTATGGTTAGGTTTAGAGTTACAGTGAGGGTGCAGGTGCGGGTGAGGGTTAGTGTTAGGGTGAGGTTTAGGTTTGGGTTAGGGTTAGAGTTAGGTTTAGGGTGAGGGTGAGGTTTAGGGTTAGAATTACGGTTCAGGTGAGGGTTAGGTTGAGGTTTAGGGTTAGTGTTAGTGTTAAGGTTAGGTTTAAGGTGAGAGTTAGGGGGAGGGTTAGGGTTAGGATTAGAGTTAGGGTGAGGGTGAGGGTGTGTGTTAGGGTTAGGTTTAGGGTTAGGCTTAGGGTTAGGCTGAGGGTGAGGTTGAGGGTGAGGGTTAGGATTAGGTTGAGGGTTAGGGTTCGGGTTACTTTTAGGGTTAGGGTGTGGGTTAGGGTAAGGGTTATGTTGAGGGTGAGGTTTAGGATTAGGTTGACGGTTAGGTTTAGGTTTAGGGTGAGGGTGAGGATGAGTGTTAGGCTTATGGTGAGGGTTAGGATGAGGGTTAGTTTTAGGATTAGGGTTAGGGTGAGGGCGATAGTGAGGGTGAGTTTTAGGGTTAGGGTTAGGATGAGTGTGAGGTTTAGGCTTAGAGTTAGGGTTAGGGTGAGGTTGAGGATGAGGGTTAGGTTTAGGGTTAGTGTTAGATTAAGGGTTAGGGTGAGGGTGAGGGTTAGGCTAAGGGTTAGGATTAGGATTAGGGTAAGTGTTAGGGTGAGTCTGAGGGTTAGGGTTAGGCTTAGGTTTAGGCTTAGGTTTAGGCCGAGGGTGAGGGTGAGTGTGAAGGTTAGGGTTAGGTTGAGGTTTAGGGTTAGGGTTAGGGTGAGATTTAGGGTTCAGCTTAAGTTTAGGGTTAGGGTGAGGGTTACGGTTAGTCTTACAGTGAGCATGAGAGTTAGGGTTAGTTTGAGGGTTAGGATTAGGGTTAGGTTTATTGTGAAGGTTAGGGTTAGAGTTAGGGTGAGGTTTAGGATGAGGATTAGGGTTAGGATTAGTGTTAGGGTGAGGATTAGGGTTATGGTTAGGTTTAGGGTGAGGGTTAGGATGAGGGTTAGGGTTATGGTGACATGAGGGTTAGGGTTAGGGTTTAGGTTAGGGTTAGAATTAGTGTTAGGGTGAGGGTGAGTGTTAGGATTAAGGTTAGGGTTAGGGTTAGGTTTAGGTTTAGGGTTAGGATTAGTGTTAATTTTAGTGTTAGAGTTACAGTTAGGGTGAGGCTGAGGGTGAGATTGAGGGATAGGTTTGGGGTGACGTTTATGGTTATGGTTAGGATTATGGTTATGTTGAGGGTGAGGTTTAGGGTTAGATTTAGGGTTAGGGTGCGGGTTATGTGGAGGGTTAGGATTAGGGTTAGTGTGAGTGTTAAGGTTAGGGTGAGGGTTAGGTTGAGTTTTAGGGTTAGGGTTATTTTTAGGGTTTGGATTTGGGTTAGGGTGAGGGTGAGTGTGAGGGTTATGGTTAGGTTTAGGCTTAGGCTGAGGGTGAGGGTGGGGTGAAGGATTAGGTTTAGGGTGATGGTTAGGATTAGGGTTAGTGTTGGATAGGGTGAGGGTGAGGATTAGGGTAAGGCTTAAGATTAAGCTTATGGTTAGACTGAGTGTAAGGTTGAGTGTGAGGGTTAGAGTTAGGGTGATGTTTAGGTTTACGGTTACGGTGAGGGTTAGGATGAGTTTTAGGGTTACAGTAAGGGTTAGGGTGAGGATGACAGTAAGGGTTAAGGTGAGGTTGAGACTGAGGGTGAGGGTTAAGATAAGGGTGAGGGTTAGTGTTAGGATTAGGGTGGGGTTTAGGGTTAGGTTTAAGGATAGGGTTAGGTGGAGGGGGAAGTTTAGGGTTAGATACAGGGTTAGGGGGAGGGTTAGGGGGAGGGTTAGGGTTATTGTTTGTTTTAGGGTTAGGGTGAGGGTGAGGGTTAGTGTTAGGGTTAGGGTTAGGGTGAGGTTTAGGGTTAGGGTTAGGGTTTGGTTTAGAGTTATGGTGAGGGTGAGGGTGCGGGTGAGTGTGAGGGTTAAGGTTAGGTTTCAGGTAAGGCTTGTGGTTAGGCTTAGGGTTAGGCTGAGTGTGAGGGTGGGTTTGAGGGTTAGGGTTAGGTTGAGGTTTTCATATAGGGTTATAGGGAGGGTTAGGATGAGGGCTAGGGTTAGGATTAGGGTTAGGGTTAGGGCTAGGGTGAAGGTGAGGTTTAGGGTTATGGTTAGGTTGAGGTTTAGGTTTAGGGTTAGGGTTAGGGTTAGGGTGAGCATGGGGTTTAGGGTTAGAGTTAGGGTTAAGGTGAGGCGGAGGTTGAGGGTTAGGGTTAGGGTTAGGATTAGGATTAGGGTAAGGGTAGGGTGAGTGTGAGGGTTAGGGTTAGGGTGAGGGTTAGGGTTAGGGTTAAGTTGAAAGTTAGGGTTCAGGTAAAGTTTAGGGTTAGGGTGAGGGTTAGGGTTAGCTTTAAGTTGAGCGTGAGGATTAGGGTTAGGTTGAGGGTTAGGTTTAGGGTTAGGGTTAGGGTGAGTGTTAGGATGAGAAGTACGGTTAGAATTAGGGTTAGGATGAGGGCTAGGTTGAGGGTGAGGGTTAGGTTTAGTGTTAGGGTGACTTTTAGTGTTAGGGTTAGGGTTAGGGTGAGGGTGAGCGTTAGGATGAGGGATAGGGTTAGAGTAAGTGTGAGGGTTAGGGTTAGGTTGAGGGTTATGTTTAGGATTAGGGTTAGTGTGAGGTTGAGGATTAGGGTTAGGGTTAGGGTTATTGTTAGGGATAGGGGTTGGGTTACGATTATGGTGAGGTTGAGGTTTAGAATTAGGGTTAGGGTGAGGTTTTTAGTGTTACGGTTAGGGTTAGAGTTAGGGTTAGCGTGAGGTTCGGGTTATTGTGAGGGTTAGTGTCAGGGTTAAGTTTTGGGTTGCGGTGAGGGTTATGGTTAGGGTAAGGGTTAGAATTAGGGTTTGGGTTATTGTTATGGTTAGGTTTAGGGTTACGGTTAGGTTGAGGGTAAGTGTGAGGTTTAGGCTTAGTGTTAGGTTTAGGCCTAAGGTTAGGGTTCGGGTTAGGATTACGGTTGGGGTTAGGGTGAGGTTTAGGTTTTGGTTTACTTTATAGTTAGGTTTAGGGTGAAGGTGGGATTTAGGGTTAGAGTTAGGGTTAGGGTGAGGGTTAGAGTCGGGGTTAGGGTTAGGGTTCGGATTAGGCTGAGGGTTAAGGTGGGGGTCACGGTAAGGTTAAAGGTGAGGGTTAGGCCTAGGGTGAGGGTTATGGTAAGGGTCAGGGTTAGGGTTAGGGTGAGGGTTAGGCTGAGGGTTAGGCTGAGGCTGAGGGTTAGACTGAGGATTAGTGTAAGTGTTAGTGTGAAATTTATGGTGAGGGTGAGGGTTAGGGTTAGGATGTGGGCTAGGGTGAGGGTGAGGATTAGGGTTAGTGTTAGGATTAGGCTGAGGGTGAGGTTGAGGGTAAGGGTTAGGGTTAGGGTGAGCATTAGGGTTAGGGTTAGGGGGACGGTTCGGATGAGGATTAGGGTTAGGATTAGGGTTAGGGTAATTGCTAGGGTAAGGGTAGGTTTAGAGTTAGGGTTATGGTCAGGTTTAGGGTTAGGGTTAGGCTAAGGGTTATGGTGAGGGTGAGGTTTAGGGTTTGAGTTAAGTTTAAGGTGAGGCTGAGGGTGAGGTTTAGGGTTAGGCTTAGTGTTAGGGTTAGGGTTAGGGTAAGGGTGAGGGTTAAGGTGAGATTGAGGGTTAAGGTTAGTGTTAGGGTTAGGCTTAGGATTAGGCTGAGTGTGAGGTTGAAGCTGAGTGTTAGGGTTAGGGTGAGGGTTAGGGTTAGGGTTATGAGGATGGTTAGGATCAGGGTTAGGGTTAGGATTAGGGCTAGGGTGAGGGCTAAGGTGAGGGTGTGGTTTAGTGTTAGGTTTAGGTTGAGGTTTAGTGTTAGGGATAGAGGGAGGGTTAGGATGAGTGTTAGGTTTAGGATTAGGGTTAGCCTGAGGGCTAGGGTGAGGTTCATGGTTAGGGTAAGCATTAGGCTTAGGCTTAGGTTTAGGCTGAGCATGTGGTTGAGGGTGAGGATTAGCTTTAGGGTTGGGTTGAGGTTTAGTGTTAGGGTTAGGGATAGAGTTCAGGTTAGGGTGAGGGTGAGGTTTAGGGGTAGAGTTAGGGTTAGGATGAGGGTTAGGTTTAGGGTGAGGGTTAGTGTGGGGGTCACGATAAGGGTAAATGTGAAGTTTAGGCTGAGGATGAGGGTTACGGTAAGGGTGAGGGTTAGGTTTAGGGTGAGGGTTAGGGTTAGGTTTAGGGTGAGGTTTAGGGTTAAGGTGATGGTTAGGGTTAGTGTTAGTGTGAGGTTTAGGGTTAGGGTTAGGGTTAGGATTAATGTTAGGTTTAGGCTTAAGGTGAGGCTTAGGGTGAGGGTGAGAGTCAGGGTTAGGGTTTGATTGGGATTTGGGTTAGGATGAATGTGAGGGTTAGGGTTAGGGATAGGGATAGGCTTAGGTTTAGGCTGAGGGTGAGGGTGAGTGTGAGGATTAGAGTTAGGGTGAGGGATAGGGTTAGGGTGAGAGTTAGGGTTTGGGTTAAGTTTAGGGTTAGGGTGAGTGTTAGGGTAGGGGTTACAGTGAGGGTGAGGGTTAGGTATAAGCTTAGGTTTAGGCTGAGGGTGAGGGTGATTTTGAGGATTAGTGTTAGGGTGAGGGATAAGGTTAGGGTGAGAGTTAGGGTTTGGGTTAAGTTTAGGGTTAGGGTGAGTGTTAGGGTAGGGGTTACAGTGAGGGTGAGGGTTAGGTTTAGGTTGAGGTTTAGGGTTAGGTTTATGGTTACGGTGAAGGTGAGGGTTAGGATTAGGGTTATTTTTAGGATGAGGTTTAGGATGAGTGATAGGGTTAGGATTAGGGTTAGGGTGAGGGCTAGCTTGAGGGTGAGTTTTAGGGTTAAGTTTAGGGTGAGGTTTAGGGTTAGGATTAGGGTTAGGGTTAGGGTGAGGGTGAGGTTTAGGTTTAGAGGTAGGGTTAAGGTGAGGCTGAGGGTGAGGGTTGGGTTAGGGTTAGGGTTAGGTTGACGGTGAGTGTTAGGATTAGGGTTAGGATTAGGGTTAGGTTTAGGGTTAGGATTACTGTTATTGTTAGGGTTAGAGTTAAGGTGAGGTTGAGGGTGAGGGTGAGGGTGAGGGTAGGTTTATTGTTAGGGTGAGTTTTAGGGTTAGGGTTAGTGTTAGGGTGAGGGTTAGGATGAGGGTTAGGGTTATGGTAAGTGTGAGGGTTAGGGTTAGAGTGAGGATTAGGGTAAGGATTAGGGTTAATGTGAGGTTGAGGGTTAGGATTAGGGTTAGGGTTAGGGTTATTGTTAGGGTTAGGGTTACGGTTTCAATGAGGTTGAGGGTTAGAGTTAGAGTTGGGGTGAGGTTTTTAGTGTTAGGGTTAGGGTTAGAGACAGGGTTAGGGTGAGTGTGAGGTTTAGGGGTAGAGTTAGGGTTAGGGAGAAGGTTAAGGTGAGGGTTAGGTTTAGGGTGATTGTTAAGGTGGGTGTGACGGTAAGGGTAAAGTTGAGGGTTAGGCCTAGGGTGAGGGTTACAGTAGGGTGAGGGTTAGGTTTACGGTGAGGGTTAGGGTTAGGGTGAGGGTGATGGTGACGGTTAGATTGAGGATTTGTGTTAAGGTTTGTGTGAGTTTGAGGGTGAGGATGAGGGTTAGGCTTAGGGTGAGGGCTAGGGTGAGGGTGAGGATTAGGTTTAGTGTTAGGGTGAATTTAGGGTTAGGGTGAGGGTTATGGTTAGCGTTAGGGTTAGGTTTAAGTGTAGGTTTAGTGTTAGGGTTAGGGTTTGGGTTAGGGTAGGGTTAGGGTAAGTGTTTTTGTTAGGGTTATTATTAGGGTTAGGGTTAGGATGAGGTTTAAGTTTAGGTTTCGGTTTAGAGTTAGGGTTAGTGTGAGGGTGAGGTTTAGGGTTAGAGTTAGGGTGAGTGTTAGGGTTAGAGTTAGGGTGAGCGTTAGGGTTAGGGTTAGGCTTAGGCTTTGGCTTAGACTTAGGCCCAGCATGTGCGTGAGTGTTAGGGTTAGGATTAGGGTGAGGGTTTAGGTTAGGGTTAGGGTGAGGATTAGGATGAGGTTTAGGGTTAGGATTAGGGTTAGGCTGAGGGCTAGGGTGAGGGTTATGGTGAGGGTTAGGCTTAGGGATAGGTTTAGGATTAGGATTAGGTTTAGGGTGAGGGTGAATGTGAGGGTTAGAATTAGGGTTAGGTTTAGGCTTACGGTTAGGGTGAAGGTTAGGGTTTGGGTTTTGTTAGGGTGAGGGTGAGGCTGCGAATTAGGGTTAGGTTGAGGGTTAGGTTTAGGTTTAGGGTTAGTGTTAGTGTTAGGGTTAGGGTTCCAGTGATGATTAGAGTTAGGGTTAGGGTTATTGTTAAGGTTAGGGTTAGGTTTACAGTTACAATGAGGGCGAGGGTGAGGATTAGCGTTAGCATTATGGTTAGATTTAGTGTTAGGGTTAGGGTTAGAGTTAGGGTTAGGGTGAGGGTGAGGTTTAGGGGTAGAGTCAGTGTTAGGGTGAGTTTTAGGTTGAGGGTTAGGGTTAGGGTGAGGGTTAGGGAGGGAGTGATGGTACGGGTAAACGTGAGGGTTAGGCTGAGGGTGTGGGTTATTTTAAGTGTGAGGGTTAGTGTTAGCGTGAGAGTTAGGGTTAGGGGTAGTGTGAGGGTGAGGGTTAGATTGAGGATTATTGTTATGGTTAGTGTGAGGTTTAGGGTGAGGATGGGTGTTAGGGTTAGGGTGAGGGCTAGGGTGAGGGTGAGGGCTAGAGTTAGGTTTAGGGTGAGGTTTAGAGTTAGGGTGATTGTTAGATTTAGTGTGAGGGTTAGTGTTAGGGTTAGGGTGAGTGTTCGGTTGAGGGTAAATGTTAGGGTGAGGCTTAAGGTAAGGGTGAGGGTTAGGGTTAGGGTTATTGTTAGGGTTAGGTTTAGGGTTATGATTAAGTTGAGGGTGAGAGTGAAGTGTAGGTTTAGGGTTGAGGATGAGGTTTAGGTTTAGGGTTAGGTTTAGAGTTAGGGTTAGGGTGAGAGTGAGGTTTAGGGTTAGAGTTAGTGTTAGGGTTAGGTTTAGGGTCAGGGTGAGGGTTAGGGTTAGGGCTAGGCTTAGGCTTAGGCTTAGGCTTAGGCCGAGCATGAGGGTGAGGGTTAGGGTTAGGGTTAGAGTGAGGGTTAGGGTGAGGGTTAGGATGAGGTTTAGGGTTAGGACTAGGGTTAGGCTGAGGGCTAGGGTGAGGGTTAGGGTAAGGTATAGGGTTACATTTAGGATTAGGGTTAGGTTGAGGGTGAGGGTGAATGTCAGGTTTAGGGTTAGGGTTAGTGTTATTGTTAGGGTTAGGGTTAGCGCTATGGAGAGGGTGAGGGTGCAGGTGAGGGTTAGGTTTAGTTTTAGGGTGGGGTTTAGGGTTAGGGTTAGGGTTAGGGTTAGTGTGAGGGTGAGGTTTAGGGTTAGATATAGGGTTAGGGGGAGGGTTAAGGTGAGGGTTAGGGTGAGGCTTAGTGTTAGGGTTAGGGTGAGGGTGAGGGTTATGTTAAGTTTTAGGGTTAGGCTTAGGGTTAGTGTGAGGGTTAGTGTTAAGTTTAGGGTTAGTGTTTGAGTGAGGTTAAATTTTAGGGTGAGGGTTTGGGTTAGGGTGAGGTTTATGCTTTTGGTGAGGTTTAGTGTTAGTTTTAGGGTTAGGGTTAGGGTGAGGCTGAGGGTGAGGGTGAGGGTTAGGGTTAGGGTTATTGTTAGGGTTAAGGTTAATGTGATCTTTAGGTTGACGGTTAGGTTTAGTGTTAGGGTTAGGATTAGGATTAGGCTTAGGGTTAGAATGAGTTAGGTTTAGGGTTAGGGTTAGAGTTAGGCTTAGGGTTAGGCTGAGGGTGAGGGTGAGGGTTAGGGTTAGGGTGAGGTTTAGGATTAGGGTTAGGGTGAGAGTTAGGGTTCGGGTTAAGTTTAGGTTTAGGGTTAGGGATAGGGTACGGGTGAAGGTTAGGGTGAGCGTTAGGTTTAGGTTGAGCTTTAGGGTTAGGTTAGGATTAGGGTGAGGGTGAGGGAGAGGGTTAGGGTTAGTGTTAGGGTGAGGGTTAGGATGAGGGTTAGGGTTAAGATTAGGGTGATGGTGAGGTTTAGGTTTAGGTTGAGTTTTAGGGTTAGGGTTAGGGATAGGGTGAGGGTGAGGTTTAGGATTAGAGTTAGGGTTAGGGTGAGGCTGAGGGTGAGGGTTGGGGTTTTGGTTAGTGTTAGAGTTAGGGTTAGGGTGAGGGTTAGGGTGAGATTGAAGTTTGGGCTTAGAGTTAGGTTTAGGATTAGGGTAAGGGTTAGGGTGAGTGTGAGGGTTATGGTTAGGGTTAGGCTTCAGCTTAGGGTTACGCTGAGGGTGAGGGTTAGGTTTAGCGTGAGTGTTAGGGTTAGGGTTAGGCTGAGGGTTAGTCTGAGGGTGAGGGTTAGGCTTAGGTTTAGGATTAGGATTAGGTTAAGCGTTAGGGTAAGTGTGAGGGTTAGGTTTAGGGTTAGGCTTTGGCTTAGGGTTAGGCTGAGGTTGAGGGTGAGGGTGAGGGTTAGGGTTAGGGTGATGATTAGTTTTAGGTTTAGGGTGAGAGTATGGGTTAAGCTAAAGTTTAGGGTTAGGGTGAGGGTTAGGGTTAGGTTTAGGGTTAGGTTTATGGATAGTGTGATGGTTAGGGTTAGGGTTAGGTTTAGGGTTAGGATGAGGATTAGGGTTAAACTTAATTTTAGGGTGAGGACTAGGGTGAGTTTGAGGGTTAGTGTTAGTGTTAGGGTTTGGTTTAGGGTTAGGGTTAGGGTTAGGGTGAGGGTTTGGATGAGGGTTATGTTTACAGTGAGGTTGAGGATTAGGGTTAGGTGTAGGGTTAGGGTTAGGATTAGCGTTAGGGTGAGGGTGAGTGTTAGGATTAGGGTTAGGCTTAGGTTTAGGGTTAGGTTTAGGGTTAGGATTAGTTTTATTGTTAGGGTTAGGGTTAGATTTATGGTAACGGTGAGGGTGAGGGTGAGGGTGAAGTTTAGGGTTAGGGTTAGGGTGAGGTTTATGATTAGTGTTAGGATTATGGTTAGGGTGAGTGTGAGGTTTAGGGTTAGATTTAGGTTTAGGGTGAGGATTAGGGTTAGGATTAGGGTGAGAGTTTGGGTTCTGCTTAAGTTTAGGGTTTGTGTGAAGGTTAGGGTTAGGTTGAGGGTTACGTTTAAGGATAGTGTGATGTTTAGAGTTAGGGTTAGGGTTAGGGTTAAGATGAAGATTAGGGTTAGGATTAAGGTTAGGGTGATGACTAGGGTGAAGTTGAGGGTTAGGGTTAGAGTTAGGGTGAGGGTTTGGATGAGGGTTAGGGTTACAGTGAGGGTGAGGATTAGAGTTAGGTTGAGGATGAGTGTTAGGTTTAGGGTTAGGCTTAGGGTTAGGTTTAGGTTTAGGGTTAGGAATAGTGTTATTGTTAGGGTTAGGGTTAGATTTATGGTAAGGTGAGGGTGAGGGTGAGGGTGAAGGTTAGGGTTAGGGTTAGGGTGAGGTTTTTGTTTAGGGTTAGGATTAGGGTTAGGGTGAGGGTGAGGTTTAGGGTTAGATTTTGGGTTAGGGGGAGTGTTAGTTCGAGGGTTTGGGTTAGGGTTAAGTTTAGGTTGATGGTTATGTTGAGGTTTTTTTGTTAGGATTAGAGTTAGGGTTAGGATTAGGGTTAGGGTGAGGGTGAGTGTGAGGGTTAGGGTTAGGGTTAGGCTTAGGCTTATGTTTAGGCTGAGGGTGAGGGTGGGGGTGAGGATTAAAGTTACGGTGATGGTTAAGGTTAGGGTTCGGTTGAGGGTTAGAATGAGGGTTAGTGTTAGGATTAAGATTAGGGTGAGGGCTCCGGTGAGGGTGAGGATTAGGGTAAGGCTTAGGCTTAGGGTTAGGCTGAGCTTGAGTTTGAAGGTGAGGATTTCGGTTAGGGTGATGGTTAGGTTTACGGTTATGGTGAGGGTTAGTATGAGGTTTAGGGTTAGGGTGTGGGTTAGGGTGATTATGATGGTAAGGGTAAAGGAGAGGTTTTGGTTGAGGGTGAGTGTTAAGATAAGGGTGAGGGTTAGGGTTATTTTTAGGGTTAGGGTAAGGGTTAGTGTTAGGGTTAGGGTGAGGGTAAGATTGAGGATTCGGTTTAGTGTTAGTGTGAGGTTTAGGGTGAGGATGAGGGTTAGGGTTAAGGTGAGGGTGAGGGATAGAATTAGGGTTAGTGTGAGGGCTAGGGTTTGGATGAGGTTTAGGTTTCGGGTTAGGGTGAGGGCTAGGGTGAAGGTTAGGTTGAGGTTTAGTGTTAGGGATAGGGTTAGGTTTAGGATTAGGGTTAGGGTGAGGTTGAGTGTGATGGTTTGGGATAGGGTTAGGATTAGGCTTAGGGTTAGGGTGAGCATTAGTGTTAGGGTTTGGGTTAGGGGGAGGGGGAGGCTGAGGATTAGGGTTAGGTTTAGGGTTAGGGTTATGTTTAGGGTTAGGGTTATGTTTAGGGTTAGGGTTAGGGTTAAGATGAGGGTTATGTTTAGGATAGGGTTAGGCTTAGTGTTAGGCTGAGGGTGAGGGTGGGGGTGAGGATTAGGGTTAAGGTTAGGGTTTGGGTTAGGTTATTGTTAGTGTTAGGGTTAGGGTTAAGTTTGCGGTGAGGATGAGGCTGTGGGTGAGGGTTATGGTTTGGGTTAGGGTTAATGTTATTGTTAGGGTTAGGGTTAAAGTTACGGTGAGGTTGAGGGTAAGGGTGAGGGTTAGGGTTAAGGTGAGGTTTACGGTGAGGTTTAGGTTTAGGTTTAGGGTTAGGGTTAGGGTGAGGGTGAGATTTAGGGTTAGATATAGAGTTAGGGGTAAGGTTAGGGTGAGGGTTATGGTTAGGGTTAGTGTTAGGCTTAGGGTAAGGGTGAGGTTTAGGTTGAGTTTAAGGGTAAGGGTTAGGGTTAGTGTTAGTGTGAGGGTTAGTGTTAGGGTTTGCGTTAGTGTTATGGTTAGTGTAAGTGTTAGGGTGAAGGTTTGGGTTAGGGTGAGGGTTATGGTTAGGGTGAGGTTTAGGGTTAGGTTTAGGGTTATTGTTAGGGTTATGGTTAGGGTTACTGTTACAGTGAGGGAGAGAGTGAGGGTTAGGGTTAGGTTTAGGATGAGGTTTAGGGTTATGTTAGGGTTAGAATTAGGGTTAGGGTGAGAGTGAGGTTTAGGTTGAGAGTTAGGCTTAGTGTTAGTTTTACGGTTAGGGTGAGGGTTAGGCTTAGGCTTAGGTTTAGGCCGAGCATGAGTTTGCGGATGAGGGTTAGGGTGAGGTTTAGGGTTAGGATTAGTTTTAGGGTTAGGGCTAGGGTGAGGGTTAGGTTGAGGGTTAGGTTTAGGTTTAGAGTTAGGTTTAGGATTAAGGTTAGCGTGAGGTTGAGTGTGAGGGTTAGGGTTAGGGTTAAGTTTAGGCTTAGGGTTAGGGTGAGGGTTAAGATTAGGGTTTGGGTTATGGTGAGGGTGAGGCTGAGGATTAGGGTTTGGTTTAGGGTTAGATTTAGGGTTAGGATTAGGGTTAGGGTTAGGGATATGGTGAGGGTTAGTGTTAGGGTTAGAGTTAGGCTGAGGGTGAGGGTGAGGGTGAGGGTAGGATTGAGGATTAGGGTTAGGGTTAGGGTTAGGTTTAGGGTTATTGTTAGTGTTATGGTTAGGGTTAAGTTTGCGGTGAGGGTGAGGCTGAGGTTGAGGGTTATGGTTAGGGTTAGGGTTAGTGTTACTGTGAGGTTGAGAGTGAGGGTGAGGGTTTAGGCTTTGGGTGAGGTTTAGGGTGAGGTTAAGGTTTAGGTTTAGGGTTAGGCTTAGGGTGAGGGTAAGGTTTAGGGTTAGAGTTAGGGTTAGGGGGAGGCTTAGGGTGAGGTTTAGGGTTAGGTTTAGGGTTAGGTTTAGGGTGCGGGTGAGGTTTAGGGTTAGAGTTAGGGTTAGGGGGAGGCTTAGGTTGAGGTTTAGGGTTAGGGTTAGTGTTAGCGTTAGGGTGAGGGTTAGGCTTAGGCTTAGAGTTAGGATGAGGCTGAAGGTGGGGGTGAGGATTAGGGTTAGGGTGATGGTTAGGGTTAGGATTAGTGTTATTGTTAGAGTTAGTGTTAGAGTTCCGGTAAGGGTGAGGGTACGGGTGAGGGTTAGGTTTAGGGTTAGTGTGAGGGTTAGTGTTTGGGTTAGGATTAGTGTTAGGGTAATGGTAAGTGTTAGGTTGAGGGTTTGGGTTAGTGTGAGGGTTATGGTTAGGGTTAGGGTGAGGTTTAGGGTTTGGTTTAGAGTTAGGTTTAGGGTGAGTGGTAGGGGTAGGTTTAGGGTTAGGGTTAGGGTTAGGATTAGGATTAGGGTGAGGGTGAGTGTGTGTGTTAGGGTTAGGTTTAGGATTAGGCTTAAGTTTAGGCTCAGGGTGAGGTTGAGGTTGAGGGTTAGGGTTAGGGTGAGCGTTAAGTTTCGGGTTACGTTTAGGTTAGGGTGAGGGTTAGGGTAAAGGTTATGTTGAGGGTGAGGGTTAGGGTTAGTTTGAAGGTTAGGGTTTGGGTGAGGGTGAGGATTAGCGTTAGGGTTAGGATCAGAGTTAGGATGAGGGTTAGTTTTAGGATTAGGGTTAGAGTGAGGGCTTTTTTGAGTGTGAGGTTTAGGCTTAGGGTTAGGGTTAGTTTTAGGGTTAGGGTAAGGGTTAGGGTTAGGGTGAGGATGAGGTTTAGTGTTAGAGTTAGTGTTAGGGTGAGGCTGAGGGTGAGCATTAGGGTTAGGGTTAGAGTTAGATTTAGGGTTATGGTGAGGTTGAGGTTTAGATTTAGGGTTAGGCTTAGGGTTAGGATTAGGATTAAGGTAAGCTTTCGGGTAAGTCTCAGGGTTAGGGTTAGGGTTAGGGTTAGGTTTAGGGTTAGACTGAGGGTTAGGGTTAGGCTTAGGGTGAGGGTTAGAATGAGGATTAGGGTTAGGGTTAGTGTGAGGTTTAGGGTGAGGATGAGGGTCTGGGTTAGGGTAAGGGTGAGGGTTAGAATTTGGGTTAGGTTGAGGTCTAGGGTGAGGGTGAGGGTTAGGGTGAGGGTGAGGTTTAGGGTTAGATATTGGGTTAGGGGGAGGGTTAGGGGGAGGGTTAGGGTTAGGGTCAGTGTTAGGGTTAGAGTGAGGGTGAGGGTTAGGTTGAGGTTAAGGTTTAGGGTTACAGTTAGGGTTAGTGTGAGAGTTAGTGTTAGGGTTAGAGTTAGTGTTAGGGTTAGAGTTAGTGTTAGGGTTAGAGTTAGTGTTAGGGTGAGGGTAAGTGTTTGGGTGTGGGTTTGGTTTAGGGTGAGGCTTATTCTTAGTGTGAGGGTTAGGGTTAGGGTTAGGGTTATTGTTAGGGTTAGGGTTAGGTTAAGGTTACATTGAGGGTGAGAGTGAGGTTTAGGGTTACGGTTAGGATAAGGTTTAGGGTTTGGGTTAGGGTTATAATTAGTTTTAATGTGAGAGTGAGGTTTAGGTTTAGAGTTAGGGTTAGTGCTAGTTTTAGGGTTAGGGTGAGGGTTAGGGTTAGGCTTAGGCTTAGGTTTAGGCTTAGGCCGAGCATGAGGTTGAGGGTGAGGGTTAGGATGAGGTTTAGGATTAGGATTAGGGTTAGGGTTAGGGCTAGGGTGAGGGTTAGGTTAAGGGTTAGGTTTAGGGATAGTTTTAGGTTTAGGCTTAAGATTAGGTTGAGGTTGAATGTGAGGATTAGGGTTAGATTTAGGATTAGGCTTAGGGTTAGGGTGAGGGTAAAGGTTAGGATTTGTGTTATGGTGAGGGTGAGGCTGAGGATTACGGTTTGGTTTAGAGTTAGGTTTAGGGTTAGGTTTAGGTTTAGGGTTAGGGTTGGGGTTACGGTGACGGTTAGGTTTAGGGTTAGGCTTAGGGTTAGGGTTAGAGTTATGGTTAGGGGGACTGATATGTTGTGGTTTAGGGTTAGGTTTAGTGTTAGGGTTAGGGTGATTGTGAGGGTTAGGTTGAGGTTTAGGGATAGGATTAGGTTTAGGATTAGGGTTAGGGTGAGGGTGAGTGTGAGGGTTAGGTTGAGGCTTAGGCTTAGGCTGAGGGTTAGGCTGAGGGTGAGGGTGGGGGTGAGGATTAGGGTTAGGGTGATGGTTTTGTTTAGGGTTAGTGGTATTGTTAGGGTCAGGGTTAGGGTTAGAGTTACTGTGAAGTTGAGGGTGAGGGTGAGGGTTTAGGCTTTGTGTGAGGTTTAGGGTGAGGTTAAGGGTTAGGTTTAGGGTTAGGTTTAGGGTGAGGGTTAGGTTTAGGCTTAGGGTTAGGGATAGAGTTATGGTTAGGGGGACTGTTAGGTTGCGGTTTAGGGTTAGGTTTAGTGTTAGGGTTAGGGTGATTGTGAGGGTTAGGTTGAGGTTTAGGGATAGGATTAGGTTTAGAATTAGTGTTAGGTTGAGGGTGAGTGTGACGGTTAGTTTGAGGGCTAGTCTTAGGCTTCAGGTTAGGCTGAGGGTGAGGGTGGGGGTGAGGATTAGGGTTAGGGTGATGGTTTTGTTTAGGGTTCATGGTATTGTTAGTGTTAGGGTTAGATTTCCGGTGAGGGTGAGGGTGCGGGTCAGGGTTAAGGTTAGGGTTAGGGTGGGGATTAGGGTTAGGTTTAGGGTAAGGATTTGGGTGAGGGTGAGGTTTAGGGTGAGACATAGGTTTAGGGGGAGTGTTAGGGTGAGGGTTAGGGTTAGGGTTAGTGTTAGGGTTAGGGTGAGGGTGCGGGTTAGTTTGAGGTTTAGGGTTAGGGTTAGGGTTAGTTTGAGGTTTAGTGTTAGGGTCAGGGTTAGTGTTAGTGGGAGGGTAAGTGTTAGGGTGAGGGTTTGGGTTGGGGTGAGGGTTATGGTTAGGGTGAGGGTTAGGATTAAGGTTAGGGTTATTGTTAGGGTTAGGATTAGGGTTAGGCTTAGGGTTAGCCTGAGTGTGATGTTGAGGGTGAGGTTTATGGTTAGGGTGAGGGTTAGGCTTAGGGTTAGGGTGATGGTTAGGGCCAGTGTGAGGGTTAGTGTTAGGGTTAGCGTGAGTGATAGGTTGAGGATAAATGTTAGGGTGAGGCTTATGGTAAGTGTGATGGTTAGGGTTATGGTTAGAGTTATTGTTAGTGTTAAGTTTATGGTTATGGTTAATGTGAGGGTGAGGGTGAGTGTTAGGTTTAGTGTTAGGATGAGGTTTAGTTTTAGGGTTAGGGTTAGAGTTAGGGTTAGGGTGAGAGTGAGGTTTAAGGTTAGAGTTAAGGTTAGTGTTAGGGTTAGTGTTTAGGTGAGGGTTAGTGTTAGGACTAGGCTTAGGCTTAGGCTTAGGCTTAGGCCCAGCTTGAGGGTGAGGAGGAGGTTTAGGTTAGGCTTAGTGTTAGGATTAGGGTGAGGTTAAGGGTTAGGGTGAGGGTTAAGGTTAGGTTAGGGTGAGGGTTAAGATGAGGTTTAGGGTTTCAGTGAGAGTGAGGGTTAAGGTTAGGGCGAGGGTTAGGGTTAGGATTATGGTTAGGGTGAGGGTGATGGTTAGGATTAGAGTTAGGGTTATTGTAAATATTATGGTTAGGGTTACATTTCCAGTGAGGGTGAGGCTGAGAGTGAAGATTAGGGTTAGGTTAAGGGTTAGTTTTTGGGTTAGGATTAGTGGTAATGTTAAGGTTAGGGTTAGACTTACGATTTGGGTGAGAGTGAGGGTGAGGGTGAGGGTTAGGGTTAGGGTGAGGGTTTGTGTAAGGGTTAGGGTTAGGGTTAGATTGGGGATTAGGTTTAGGGTTAGTGTGAGGTTTAGGGTGAGGATGAGGATTAGGGTGAGGGTTAGGGTTAGAATTAGGATTAGGTTGAGGGCTAGCGTGAGGGTGAGGGTTAGGATTAGGGTTAAGTTTATGGTGAGGTTTAGGGTGAGGGATAGGTTTAGGTTTAGGGTGAGGGTTAGGATTAGTGTGAGGGTTACGGTTAGGGTGAGGCTAAGGGTTATGGTGAGGGTTAGGGTGAGGTTGAGGGTTAGGGTTTGGATTAGGGATAGGGTTAGGGATAGGCTGAGGGAGATGGTGAGGGTGAGGGTGAGGTTTAGGGTTAGGGATATGGTTAGGGTGAGGGTGAGGACTAGGGTGAAAGTGAGGGTGAGGGTGAGGTTCTTGGTTAGGTAATGGTTAGGGTTAGTGTGAGGATTAGTTGAGGTTTAGGGTAAGGGTGAGCTTGAGATTTAGGGTGTGGGTGAGCATTAGGGTTAGGGTTCGGGTTCGGGTGAGGTAGAAGTTTAGGGTTAGGGTTAGGTGAGTGTTAGTGTTAGTGTTAGGGTTAGGGAGAGGGTTAGGGTTAGGCTTAGCGTGAGGGTGACGGTGAGGGTGACGGTTAGGGTTAGAGTTACGGTGACGATTCGGTTAAGTGTGAGGTTTAGGGTGAGGATGAGGGAAAGTGTTACGATGAGGGTTAGGGTGAGGTTTAGGGTGAGGGTTAGGGTTAGGGTTATGCTTAGGGTTAGGGTGAGGGTTAGGCTGAGGGTTAGGTTTATGATTAGAGTGAGGGTTAGGGTGAGGTTTAGGGTGAGGGTTAAGGTGAGGGTGAGGGTGAGGGTTAGGGTTGTTATAAGGGTTAAGGTCAGATTTAGGGTGACCGTGAGGTTTTGGGTGAGGGTTAGGTTGAGGGTTAGAGTTAGGGTTAAGGTGAGGGTTAGGGTAAGGGGTAGGGTTACGGTTAGGGTGAGGGTTAGGTTTATTGTGAGAGTTAGGTTTAGGGTTAAGGTTAGGATTAGTGTGAGGGTAAGAATTAGTTGACTGTTAGGGTGAGGGTGAGGTTTAGGGTTAGGAATAGTGACAGGATTAGTGTAAAGCTGAGGGTGATGGTGAGGTTTAGGGTTAGTGTTAGGGTGAGGGCTTGGATGAGCGTTAGGTTAAGGTTGAGGGTTAGGGTGAGAGTGATGGTAAGGGTAAAGGTGAGGGTTAGGCTCAGGGTGAGGGTTAAGGTTAAGGTGAGCATTAGGTTAAGTGTTCGGGATACGGTTAGGGTGAGGGTTAGATTGAGGATTAGGGTTAGGGTTAGTGTGAGGTTTAGGGTGAGGTTGAGGGTTAGGTTTAGGTTGAGGGTTAGGGTTAGAATTAGGTTTAGGGTGAGGGCTAGGGTGAGGGTGAGGTTTAGGTTAGGGTTAGGGTTAATGTTAGGGTGAGGTTTAGGTTTACTGTGAGAGTTGGGGTTAGTGTGAGGTTTAGTGTTAGGGTGAGGGGAAGTGTTAGGGTGGGGGTTTGGGTTAGGGTTAGGGTTATGTTTAGTTTGAGGGTTAGGTTTAGGGTTTGGGTGAGGGCTAGGGTGAAGGTGAGGTTCAGGGTTATGTTTAGGGTGAGGTATAGGTTTAGGGTTAAGTTTAGGGTTAGGGTTAAGGTGAGGGTGAGGTTTAGGTTTAGAGTTAGGGTTAGGGTGAGGGTTACGGTTAGGGTTAGTGTTAGGTTTAGGGTTAGGGTGAGGGTTAGGGTTAGGGTGAGGGTTAGGGTTAGGGCTGGGATTAGGATAAGAGTTTTTGTGAGGGTGAGTGTCAGTTTGAGGGTTAGTGTTAGGGTCAGGTTTAGGGTTAGGCTTAGCTTTACGCTGAGGTTGAGGGTGAGGTTTAAGGTGAGGGTGAGGGAAAGGTTTAGGGTTAGAGTTAGGGTTAGTGTGAGGGTTAGCGTTAGGGTTGGTGTTAATGTTAGAGTTAGGGTGAGGGTTAGGGTGAGCGTTATGGTTAGGGATAGGATTAGATTTAGGATTAGGCTTAGCTTGAGTGTGAGTGTGAGGGTTAGTGTTAGGGTTAGGTTTAGGGTTAGGCTTAGGGTTAGGCTGAGGGTTAGGGTGAGGGTGTAGGTTAGGGTGAGGGTTTGGTTTAGGGTTAAGGTGAGGGTTAGAATGAGGGTTAGGTTTAGGATTGGGGTTAGGGTGAGGGCTAGAGTGAGGTTGAGGTTTAGTGTTAGGGTGTGGTTTAGGGTTAGGTTTAGGGTTAGGGTCAGGGTGAGTTTGAGGTTTAGGGTTAGAGATAGGTTTAGGAGGAGGGTTAGGGTGAGGGTTAGGTTTAGGGTTAGTGTTAGGGTTAGGGTTAGGGTTAACGTTAGGGTGAGGGTTAGGGTTAGGGATAGTATTAGGTTTAGGATTATGGTTAGGTTGAGTGTGAGTGTGAGGGTTAGAATTAGGGTTTGGTTTAGGCTTAGGGTTAGGCTGAGGTAGAGTGTAAGTGTGAGAGTTAGGGTGCGGTTTAGGGTTAGGGTTAGGTTTAGAGTTAGCCTTAAGGTGAGGTTTAGTGTTAGGGTTAGGTTTAGGGTGAGGGTTAAGTTTAGGGTTATGGTGAGGCTTAGAGTTAGGTTTAGGATTAGGCTTATGATTAGGCTGAGGGTGGGAGTGGGGGTGAGGATTAGGGTTAAGGTTAGGGTTAGGGTTAGGGTTATTGGTATTTTTATGTTTAGGGTAAAGTTTGCAGTGAGGTTGAGGTTGAGGGTGAGTGTTAGGTTTAGGGTGAGGTTTAGGGTTAGGTTTATTCTTAGGTTGAGGTTGAGTTTGAGAGTTAGGGTTAGGCTTAGGGTTAGGGTGACGATTAATGTTAGTGTTTGGGTTAGGGTGAGGCTGAGGATTAGGGTGAGGTTTAGGGTTAGGTTTAGATTTAGGGTTAGGGTTAGGGTTAGGCTGAGGGTGAGGGTGGGGGTGAGGATTAAGGTTAGGGTTTTGGTTTAAATTAGGGTTATTGTTAGTGTTATGGTTTGGGTTTAGTTTGCCGTGAGGGTGAGCCTGAGGTTGAGGGTTATGGTTATGTTTAGGCTTAGTCTTAGGGTTAGGCTGATGGTGAGTATGGGGGTGAGGAATAGGTTTTGGGTGATGGTTAGGGTTAGGGTTAGGTTGAGGGTGAGGATGAGGCTTAGCGTTAGGATTAGGTTTAGGGTGAGGGCTAGGGTGAGGGTGAGGGTTAGGATTAGGGATAGGCTTAGGATTAGGCTTAAGGTTAGGATTAGGGTGAGGGTGAGTTTGAGGGTTTGGGTTAGGATGATGGATAGGGTTAGGGTTAGGGTGAGTGTTAGGATGAGGGTTAGTGTTAGGGTGAGAGTTAGCCTGAATGTGACGGTAAGAATAAAGGTGAGGGTTAGGCTGATGGTGAGTGTTCCCCTAAGGGTGAGGGTTAGGATTAGGTTGAGGTTTTGGGTAAGGATTAGGATGAGGTTAGGGTGAGGGTGAGGGTTAGATTGAGGATCAGGATTGGGGTTTGTGTGAGGTTTAGGTTGTGGATTAGGGTTAGGGTTAGGGTGAGGTTTAGGATTAGAATTAGGGTTAGGGTGAGGGCTAGGGTGAGGCTGAGGGTTAGTGTTAGGGTTTAGGTGAGGTTTAGGGTTCGGGTGAGAGTTAGGGTTACTGTGAGGGTTAGTGTTTGAGTTAGGGTTAGTGTTAGGGTGAGGGTAAGTGTTAGGGTGAGGGTTAGGGTTAGGGTGAGGGTTATGGTTAGGGTGAGGTTTAGTGTTAGGTTTAGGGTGATTTTAAAGTTTAGAGTTAGGGTTACATTGAGGGTGAGGGTGAGTGTTAGGGTTTGGGTGAGGTTTAGGTTTAGGGTTAGGGTTAGAGTTACGGTGAGGGTGAGGGTAAGGTTTAGGGTTACAGTTAGTGTTCAAGTGAGGGTTAGGATGAGGGTTAGGGTTAGGGTTAGTTTTAGGTTTAGGGTTAGGGTGAGGTTTAGGGTTAGGGTTATGGTTAGGATTAGGGTTAGGGTGAGGGTTAGGGTTAGGGTTAGGTTTAGGATGAGGGTTAAGATGAGGGTTAGTTTTAGGATTATGGTTATGGCTAGGGTGAGGGTAAGGTTTAGGGTTAGGTTTAGGGTGAGATTTAGGGTTAGGGTTAAATTTAGGGTCAGTGTGAGTTTGAAGTTTAGTGTTAGAGATAGGGTTAGGGTGACGGTTAGGGTGAGGGTTAGGGTTAGGGTTAGTGTTACTGGTAGGGTGAGGGTTAGGGTGAGGGATAGGGTGATGGTGTGTGTTAGGGTTAGGGTTAGGATTCGGATTAGGGTTAGGGAGAGGGTGAGTGTGAGGGTTAGAATTAGGGTTAGGGTTAGGCTTAGGGTTAGGCTGAGGGTGAGGGTGAGTGTTAGGGTTAGGGTGAATATTAGGGTTAGGATGAGGCTTAGGGTTAGAGTTAGGGTGAGAATTAAGGTTCGGCTTTAGGGTTATGGTGAGGGTTAGGCTGAGGGTGTCTGTAAGGTTAAAGGTGAGGGTTAGGCTGATGGTGAGGTTTTCGTTAAGGGGGAGGGTTAGGGTTAGGGTGAGGTATAGAGTAAGGGTAAGGGTTAGGGTTAGGGTGAGGGTGAGGGTAAGGGTAAGGGTTAGGATTAGGGTGAGGGTGTGGATTAGATTGAGGATTAGAGTTAGGGTTAGTGTGAGGTTTAGGGTATCGTTGAGGGGTAGGCTTAGTGTGAGGGTTAGTGTTAGGGTGAAGGTATGTGTTAGGTTGAGGTTAAGGGTTAGGGTGAGGGTTATGTTTATGGTGAGGCTTAGGATTAAGGTTAGTGTTATTGTTAGGGTTAGGGTTATGGTTACGGTGAGGGTGAGGGTGAGGGTGAGGTTTAATGCTAGGGTTAGGGTGAGATTTAGGGTTAGGGTTAGGGTTAGAGTTAGGGTTAGGGTGAAGGTCAGTTTTAGGGTTAGTGTTAGGGTTAGGGTGAGGTTTAGGTTGAGGGTTAGGGTTAGGGTTAGTGTTAGGGTTAGGGTTAGGGTGAGGGTTAGGTTGAGGGTAAGTGTTAGGGCTTGGGTTAGGTTTAGGTTTATGGTTAGGGTGAGGGTGAGTGTGAGGGTTAGGTTTACTGTTAGGCTTAGGGTTAGGCTGAGGGTGAGGGTTTAGGTTAGGATTAGGGTAAGGGTGCCGGTTAGGGTTAGGGTTGGGGTTAGAATTAGCCTTAAGGTGAGGTTTAGGGTTAGGGTTAGGTTTAGGGTTCTGGTGAGGGTGAGGGTTAGAGTTAGCTTGAGGGTCAGGATGAGGGGTAGGGTTTGGGTTAGGGTTAATGTGATGTTTAGGGTTAGGGTTAGGGTTAGGGTTAGGTTGAGTTTTAGGTTGAGGGTTGGGGTTTTTGTTAGGGTTAGGGTTAGGACTAGGCTTAGGCTTAGGCTTAGGCTTAGGCCCAGCTTGAGGGTGAGGAAGAGGTTTAGGTCAGGCTTAGTGTTAGGATTAGGGTGAGGTAAATTGTTAGGGTGAGTGTTAAGGTTAGGTTAGGTTGAGGGTTAAGATGAGGGTTAGGGTTTCAGTGAGAGTGATGGTTAAGGTTAGGGCGAGGGTTAGGGTTAGGATTATGGTTATGGTGAGGGTGATGGTTAGGATTAGGGTTAGGGTTATTGTAAATGTTATGGTTAGGGTTACATTTCCCATGAGGGTGAGGCTGAGAGTGAAGCTTTGGGTTAGAGTAAGGGTTAGTTTTAGGGTTAGGATTAGGGATAGGGTGAGGGTGAGGTTTAGGGTTAGACGTAGTCTGAGGGGGAGGTTTAGAGTGAGGGTTAGGGTTAGGGTTAGTGTTATGGTTAGCTTTAGGTTTAGAGTGAGGTTAAGGTTGAGGTTTAGGGTTTGGGCAAGGTTTAGGGTTAGGATTAGGGTTAGGGTGAGGCAGAGTGTGAGGGTTAGGGTTAGGATTAGGCTTAGTCTTAGGGTTTGGTTGAGGGTGAGGGTGGGTGTGAGGATTAGGCTTAGGGTGATGGATTACCTTAGGGTTAGGTGAAGGTTAGGATGAGGGTTAGGGTTAGGATTAGGGTTAGGGTGAGGGCTATGGTGAGGGGAGGGTTAAGGTTAGGTTTAGGCTTAGGCATAGGTTTAAGCTGAGGGTGATGGTGAGTGTGAGGTTTAGGGTTATGGTGATGGATAGGGTTAGGGTTAGGGTGAGGGTTAGGATGAGGGTTCTGGTTAGGGTGAGGGTTACGATGAGCGTGATGGTAAGAGTGAAGTTGAGGGTAAGGCTAAGGGTGAGAGTTATGGTAAGGGTGAGGGTTAGGGTTAGGGTGAAGGTTAGGGGTAGGATTATGGTTAGGGTTAGATTGGGGATTAGCTTTAGGGTTAGTGTGAGGTTTACGGTGAGGATGAGGGTTAGGGTGAGGGTTAGGGTTAGAATTAGGGTTAGGGTGAGGGCTAGCGTGAGGGTGAGTGTTAGGTTAGCATGAAGTTTATGGTGAGGTTTAGGGTGAGGGGTAGGTTTAGGTTTAGGGTGAAGTTTAGGTTTAGTGTGAGGGTTATGGTTAGGGTGAGAGTGAGGGTGAGGTTAAGTGTTATGGTGAGGGTTAGGATGAGGGTGAGGGTTAGGGTTAGAATTAGGGATATGATTAGGGATAGGCTGAGGTTGAGTGTGAGGGTGAGGGTGAGGTTTAGGGTTATGGTTATGGTTAGGGTGAGGTCTAGGGTGAGGGTGAGGGTTAGGGTGAAGATGAGGGTGAGGGTGAGAGTCTTGGTTAGGTAATGGTTAGGGTTAGGGTGAGGATTAGTTGAGGGTTAGGGTAAGGGTGAGCTTGAGGTTTAGGGTGTGGGAGAGCGTTAGGATTAGGGTGAGGGTTCGGGTGATGGTGAGGGTTAGGGTGAGGTAGAGGAATAGGTTTAGGGTTAGGTGAGGGTTAATGTTAGGGTTTGGATTAGGGTGAGGATTAGGATTAGGTTTAGGTTTTGGTTGAGGTTTAGGGTGAGGGTGAGGGTTAAGGTTTGGGTTAGGTTTGTGGTGTGGATAAGTGATAGCATGAGGGTTAGGGTGAATGTTAGACTTAGCATTAGGGTTAGGGTGAGGGTTAGGGTGAGGATTAGGGTGAGTTTTAGGGTTAGGGTGAGGGTTAGAGTTAGCTTAGCGTGAGGGTGACGGTGAGGTTGACAGTTAGGTTTAGAGTTACGTTGAGGATTCGGTTAAGTGTGAGGTTTAGGGTGAGGATGAGGTTAAGTGTTAGGATGAGGGTTAGGGTGAGGGTGAGGGTTAGGGTTAAGGTTCGGGTTAGGGTGAGGTTTAGGGTGAGGGTTAGGGTTATGATTAGGGTGAGGGTTAGGGTGAGGGTTAGTGTGAGGGTTGTTATAAGGGTTAGGGTCAGCATTAGCGTGACGTTGAGGTTTTGGGTGAGGGTTAGGTTGAGGGTTAGAGTTAGGGTTAAGGTGAGGGTTATGGTAAGGGTTAGGGTTACGGTTAGGGTGAGGGTTCGGTTTATTGTGAGCCTTAGGGTTAGGGTTAGGGTTAGGATTAGTTTGAGAGTAAGAATTAGCTGACTGTTAGGGTGAGGGTGAGGTTTAGGGTTAGGAATAGTGATAGGATTAGTGTAAATCTGAGGGTGAGGGTGAGGTTTAGGGTTACGGTTAGGGTGAGGGCTTGGGTGAGGGTTAGGGTAAGGTTGAGGGTTAGGGTGAGAGTGATGGTAAGGGTAAAGGTGAGGGTTAGGCTGAGGGTGAGGGTTAAGATAAGGGTGAGGGTTAGGGTTAGGGTGAGGGTTAGGTTAAGGGTTTGGGTTACGGTTAGGGTGAGTGTTAGATTGAGGATTAGGGTTAGGGTTAGTGTGAGGTTTAGGGTGAGGTTGAGGGTTAGGGTTAGGGTTAGGTTTAGGGATAGAATTAGGGTTAGGCTGAGGACTAGGATGAGGGTTAGGTTTAGGTTAGGGTTAGGGTTGAGGTTAGGGTAAAGTTTATGGTTACTGTGAGGGTTAGGATTAGTGTGAGGGTTAGGGTTAGAGTTAAGGTTAGTGTTAGCGTGAGGGTAAGTGTTAGGGTGAGGGTTATGTTTCGTTTGAGGGTTAGGTTTAGGGTTAGGATTATTGTTAGGGCTAGGATTAGGATTAGGGTTAGGGTGAGGGTGAGTGTGTGGGTTAGGGTTAGGTTTAGGTTTAGGCTTAAGGTTAGGCTGAGGGTGAGGTTGAGGCTGAGGATTAGGGTTAGGGTGATGGTTAGGGTTTGGGTTAGGGCGATGGTTAGGATGAGGGTTAGAGTTAGGATTAGGTTTTGGGTGAGGGCTAGGGTGAAGGTGAGGTTTAGGGTTAGGGTTAGGGTTAAGGTGAGGCTGAGGTTTAGGTTTAGAGTTAGGGTTAGTGTGAGTGTTAGGTTTAGGGTTAATGTTCGGTTTAGGTTTAGGGTGAGGGTTAGGGTTAGGGTGAGGGATAGGGTTAGGGCTGGGAGTAGGATTAGTGTTAGTGTGAGGGTGAGGGTGAGTGTAAGTGTTAGGGTTAGGGTTAGGGTGAGCCTGAGGTTCAGGCTGAGGTTGAGGGTGAGGCTTAAGGTGAGGGTGAGGGTGAGGTTTAGGGTTAGAGTTAGGGTTAGTGTGAGGTTTAGTGTAAGGATTGCTGTTAGGATTAGGGTTAGGATGAGGGTTAGGTTGAGGGTTATGTTTTGGGATCGGGTTAGATTTAGGATTAAGTTTAGCGTGAGTGTGAGTGTGAGGATTAGGGTTAGGGTTGGGCTGTGGGTGAGGGTGAGGGTTAGGGTTAGGGTGAGGGTTAGGGTTAGGTTTAGGGTGAGGGTTAGGATGAGGTTTAGGGTTAGGATTATGGTTACAGTGAGGGCTAGGGTGAGGGTTAAGGATAGGTTTAGGTTTAGGATTAGGGTTCGGGTTAGGTTAAGGTTAGGGTTAGGGTGCGGGCTAGGGTGAGGGTGAGGGTTAAGGTTAGGGTTAGTCTTAGACTTAGGGTTAGGCTGAGGGTGGGGTGAGGAATAGGGTTTGGGTGATGGTTAGGGTTAGGGTTATGGTGAGGTTTAGGATGAAGGTTCGGGTTAGGATTAGGTTTAGGCTGAGCGCTAGGGTGAATGTGAGGGTTATGGTTAGGCTTAGGCTTAGGGTTGGGCTGAGGATAAGGGTGGGGGTGAGGAATAGGTTTTGGGTGATGGTTAAGGTTAGGGTTAGGGTGAGGATTAGGATGAGGGTTGGGGTTAGGATAAGTTTTAGGGTGAGGGCTTGGGTGAGGGTGAGGTTTAGGGTTAGGGTTCGGCTTAGGCATAGGTTTAGGCTGAGGGTGAGGGTGAGTGTGATTGATAGGGTTAGGGTGATGGATAGGGTTAGGGTTAGGGTGAGTGTTAGGATGAGTGTAAGTTTTAGGGTGAGGGTTAGGGTGAGCATGACGGTAAGAGTAAAGGTGAGGTTTAGGCTGAGGGTGAGTGTTCCATTAAGGGTGAGGGTAAGGATTAATGTGAGGGTTAGCATAAGGGATAGGGTGAGGGTTAGGGTGAGGGTGAGGGTTAGATTGAGGATTAGGTTTAGGGTTAGTGTGAGGTTTACGGTGAGGATGATGGTTAGGGTTAGGGTTAGCGTTATGGTTAGAAGTAGGGTGAGAGTGAGGGCTAGGGTTTGGGTGAGGGTTAGGGTTAGGGTTAGGGTTAGGGTGAGGTTTAGGATTAGGGTGAGAGTTAGGGTTACTGTGAGGGTTAGTGTTAGAGTTAGGGTTAGGGTAAGGGTTAGGGTAAGTGTTAGGGTGAGGGTTAGGGTTAGGACGAGTGTTATGTTTAGGGTGAGGTTTAGGGTTAGGTTTAGGGTTATTGTTAAGTTTAGGGTTAAGGTTACAGTGAGGATGAGGGTGAGGGTTAGGGTTAGGGTGAGGTTTAGTGTTAGGGTTAGGGTTTTAGTTAGGGTTAGGGTTAGGGTGAGTTTTAGGGTTAGAGTTAGGGTTAGGGTGAGGGTTTGGATGAGGATTAGGGTTATTATTAGGGTTAATGTGATTGCTTGGGTGACGGTGAGTGTTAGGGTTAGTGTTAGGGTGAGTTTTAGGTTAGGGTTAGGGTTAGGGTGAGCTTTTGGATGAGGTTTAGGGTTACAGTGAGGGTGAGGGTTAGGGTTAGGTTGAGGGTTAGGGTTAGGATTAGGATTAGGGTGAGGGTGAGTGTTAGCATTAGGGTTAGGCTTAGGTTTAGGGTCAGTTTTAGGGTTAGGAATAGTGTTAATGTTAGGGTTAGGGTTAGACTTACGGTTTGGGTGAGGGTGAGTGTGAGGGTGAGCGTTAGGGTTATGGTGAGGTTTAGAGTTAGGGTTAGTATTAGGGATAAGGTGAGGGAGAGGTTTAGGGTTAGAGTTAGGTTGAGGAGGAGGGTAAGGGTGAGTGTTAGGGCTAGGGTTAGTGTTACGGTTAGCATTAGGTTTAAGGTGAGGGTAAGGTTTATGTTTAGGGTTAGGGTTAGGTTTTGGGTTAGGATTAGTGTTAGAGTGAGGGTGAGTGTGAGGGTTAGGGTTAGGATTAGGCTTAGGCTTAGGGTTAGGCTGAGGGTGAGGGTCTGTGTGAGGATTAGGCTTAGGGTTATGGTTAACCTTAGGGTTAGGGTGAGGGTTAGGATGAGGGTTAGGGTTAGGATTAGGTTTAGGGTGAGTTTGAGGGTTAAGGTTAGGGTTAGGTTTGTGCTGTGGATAAGTGATAGCGTGAGGGTTAGGGTGAGTGTTAAACTTAGCATTAGAGTTAGGGTGAGGTTTAGGGTGAGGATTAGGGTGGGTTTTAGGATTAGGGTGAGGGTTAGGGTTAGGCTTAGTATGGGGGTGACGGTCAGGGTGACTGTTAGGGTTAGAGTTACGGTGAGGATTCGGTTAAGTGTGAGGTTTAGGGCGAGTATGAGGTTAAGTGTTAGGATGAGGGTTAGGGTGAGGGTGAGGGTTAGGGTTAAGGTTTGGGTTAGCGTGAGGGTTAGGGTCAGGGTTAGGGTTAGGTTTATGCTTAGGTTTAGGATGAGGGTTAGGCTGATTTTTAGGGTTATGATTAGGGTGACGGTTAGGGTGAGGGTTATGTTCAGGGTTCGGGTTAGGGTTCGGGTGAGGTTTAGGGTTGTTATTAGTGTTAGGGTCAGATTTAGGGTGATGTTGAGGATTTGGGTTAGGGTTAGGGTGAGGGTTAGAGTTAGGGTTAAGATGAGGTTTAGGGTAAGGTGTAGGGTTACGGTTAGGTTAAGGTTTAGGTTTAGTGTGAGAGTTAGGGTTAGGGTTAGGGTTAGGATTAGTGTGAGGTTAAGAATTAATTGACTGTTAGTGTGAAGGTGAGGTTTAGGGTTAGGAATAGTGATAGGATTAGTGTAAAGCTGAGGGTGAGGGTAGGTTTAGGGTTAGGGTTAGGGTTAGGAATTGGGTGAGCGTTAGGGTAAGGTTGAGGGTTAGGGTGAGAGTGATCGTAAGGGTAAAGGTGAGGGTTAGGCTGAGGGTGAGTGTTAAAATAAGGGTGAGGGTTAGGGTTAGGGTGAGGTTTAGGGTTATGGTTAGGGTGAGGGTTAGATTGAGGATTAGGGTTAGGGTTAGTGTGAGGTTTATGGTGAGGTTGAGGGTTAGGGTTAGGGTTAGAATTAGGGTTAGGGTGAGGGCTATGATGAGGTTGAGGTTTAGGTTAGGGTTAGGGTTAAGGTTAGGATGAGGTTTAGGGTTACTGTGAGGATTAGGGTTAGTGTGAACGTTGGGGTGATGCTTACGGCTAGTGTTAGGGTCAGGGTAAGTGTTAGGGTGAGGGTTTGGGTTAGGATGAGGGTTATATTTAAGGTGAGGGATAGCTTTAGGGTTAGGGTTATTGTTAGGTTTAGGATTAGGATTAGGGTTAGGGTGAGGGTGAGTGTGTGGGTTAGGGTTAGGTTTAAGTTTAGGCTTAATGTTAGGCTGCGGGTGAGGGTAAGGTTGAGGCTGAGTGTTAGGGTTAGGGTGATGGTTAGGGTTAGGGTTAGGGTTAGGGTTCGGATGAGTGTTAGAGTTTGGATTAGGGTTTGAGTGAGGGCTAGGGTGAAGGTGAGGTTTACGGTTATGTTTAGGGTGAGGTTTAGGGTTAGGGTTAGTGTTAGGGTTAGGGTTAAGTTGAGGGTGAGGTTTAGGTTTAGATTTAGGGTTAGGGTGAGCGTTAGCGTTAGGGTTAGTTTTAGGTTTAGGGTTATTGTGAGGGTTAGGGTTAGGTTGTCGGTTAGGGTTAGGGCTGGGATTAGGATTAGTGTTAGGGTGAGGGTGAGTGTGAGTGTGAGGATTCAGGTTAGGGTCGGGCTTAGGTTTAGGCTGAGGTTGAAGCTCAGGATTAAAGTGAGGGTGAGGGTGAGGTTTATCGTTAGAGTTAGGGTTAGTGTGAAGGTTAGTGTTAGGATTGGTGATAGGGTTAGGGTTAGGGTGAGGGTTAGTTGAGGGTTATGGTTAGGGTTCGGGTTAGATTTAGGATTAGGGTTAGCTTGAGTGTGAGTGTGAGGGTTAGTGTTAGGGTTAGGTTTAGGGTTAGGCTGAGTGTGAGGGTGAGGGTTAGGGTTAGGTTGAGGTTTAGGTTTAGGGTTAGGGTGAGGGTTAGGATGAGGTATAGGGTTAGGATTAGGGTTGGGGTTAGGGTTAAGGTGAGGGTTAATGTTAGGGTTAGGGTGATGGTTAGGGTTATTGTTAGTGTTATGGTTAGGGTTAAGTTTGTTGTGAGGGTGAGGCTGAGGGTGGGTATTAGGGTTAGGATTAGGATAAGGGTTAGTGTTAGGGTTAGGATTAGTGTTATTGTTAAGTTTAGGGTTAGAGATATGGTGAGGGTGAGGGTGAGGGGAGAGTGAGGGTGAGGGTTAGGGTTAGGTTTAGGGAGAGGTTTAGGGTTAGGGTTAGGGTAGGGTGAGGGTTAGGGTTAGTGTGAGGTTTAGTGTTTGGGTTAGGGTTAGTGTTAGGGTAAGGTAAGTGTTAGGGTGAGGGTAAGGGTTAGGGTGAGGGTTAGGGTTAGAATGAGGGTTAGGCTTAGGGTTAGGGTTATTGTTAGCGTAAGGTGTTTGGGTGAGGATCAGGGTTAGGGTGAGGTTTAGGGTTAGAATGAGGGTTAGGGTTAGGGTTAGTGTTATTTTTAGCGTTAGGGTTAGGATTATGGTTAGGGTGAGGACTAGGGTGAAGGTGAGGTTTAGGGTTAGGTTTAGGCTTATGCTTAGGTTTAGACTGAGGCTGAGTGTGAGGTTGAGGGTTACGGTTAGCGTGATGGTTAGGGTTATGTTTAGGGTGAGGGTTAGAATGAGGGTTATGGTTAGCGTGAGGGTTAGGGTGAGTGTGACAGTAAGGGTAAAAGTGAGGGTTAAGATTAGGGTGAGAGTTAGGGTGAGGATTAGGGTTAGGGTTAGGGTGAGGGTGAGGTTAAATTGAGTATCAGTGTTAGGGTTAGTGTGAGGTTTAGGGTGAGGATGAGGGTTAGGGTTAGTGTGAGGGCTATGGTGAGGGTGAGGGTTAGGTTTAGGGTTATTTTGAAGTTTAGGGTTAAGGTGATTGTTAGGGTTAGTGTGACGGTTAGTGTTAGTATTAGGGTTAGTTTTAGGGTGAGGGTTAGCATTAGGGTGAGGTTTATGTTTAGGGTTAGTGTTAGCGTTAGGGTTATTGTTAAGGTTAGGGTTACTGTTACGGTGAGGGTGAGGGTTAGGGTTAGGGTTAGGGTGAGGTTTAGGTTTAGGTTCAGTGTTAGAGTTAGTGTTAGGGTGAGGGTGAGGTTTACGTTTAGGGTTAGGATTAGTGGGAGGGTTAGGTTGAGGGTTAGGGTGAGGGTTAGTGTTTGGATTAGGGTTAAGGTGAGGGTGAGTGTGAGGGTTAGGGTTAGGCTTAGGTTTAGGGTTAGGCTGATGCTGAGTGTGAGGGTGAGGGTGAGTGTTAGGGTTAGCTTCAAGTTTAGGGTTAGGGTTAGGTTGAGGGTTAGGGTTATGGTTAGAGTCAGGGTTAGGATGAGGTTTAGGGTTAGGATTAGGGTCAGTATGAGGGCAAGGGTGAGGGTGAGGGTTGGGTTACCATTATGGCGAGGTTTAGGATTAGGGTTAGGTTTAGGGTTAGGTTGAGGGTTAGGTTAGGGTTACGGTGAGAGTGAGGGTTAGTGTTAGGGTGAGGCTGAGGGTTAGGATTAGTGTTATGGTTAGGGTTATTGTTAGTGTTATCATGAAGGTTAAGTTTACAGTGAGGTTGAGGATGAGGGTGAGGTTTAGGGTTAGGTTAGGGTAAGTTTTAGGGTTAGGATTAGTGTTAGTGTTAGGGTGAGGGCTTGGTTTAGGTTGAGGTTTACTGTCAAGGTGAGGGTTAGGGTTAGGGTTAAGGTTCGGGTTAGGGGTAAGTTTAGAGTTACTGTGAGGATGAGGGTGATGGTGAGTGTGAAAGTTAGGGTTAGGGTTAGCCTTAGTCTTAGGTTTAGTCCTAGCGTGAGGGTGAGGTTAAGGGTTAGGATTAGGGTGATTGTTAGGGTTTTAGGGTTAGGGTGAAGGTTAGGGTGAGGTTTAGGTTTAGGATTAGGGCTAAGGTGAGGGCTAGGGTGAGGGTTAGGTTTAGGGTTAGCATTAGGGTGACGTTTAGGGTTAGGATTAAGTTTAGGGTTAGGGTGAGTGTTAGTGTGACGGTTACGGTGAGGGTGAGGGTTAGGGTTAGGGTGAGGGTTAGGGTTAGGGTTAGGGTGAGGGTGAGGGTTAAATTAGGGTTAGGGTTAGGGTTATTGTTAGTGTTATGGTTAGGTTTAAGTTTATGGTGAGGTTGAGGCTCAGGGTGAGGGTTAGGGTTAGGGTTAGGGTGAGGTTTAGGTTAGGGTTAAGGTTAGGGTTAGGGTGAGGGTTAGGGTTAAGGTTACGGTGAGGGTGAGGGTGAGGGTTAGGATTAGGTTTAGTGTCATTGTTAGGGTTATGGTTAGAGTTACAGTGAGGGTGAGGGTAAGGGTTAGGGTTAGGGTGAGGTTTAGGGTTAGGGTGAAGTTGAGGGTGAGGTTTAGGGTTAGAATTAGGGTTAGGTTGAGTGTTAGGGTTAGTGTTAGGGTTAGGGTTAGGGTGAGGGTTAGGATGAGTGTTAGGGTTAGGGTTAGGATTAGGATTAGGGTTAATGTTAGGGTGAGTGATTGTGTTAGGCTTAGGGATAGGGTTAGGCTTAGCCTTAACCTGAGGGTGAGGGTTAGGGTGAGGGTTAGAGTTAGGCTTACGGTGAGTGTGAGGGTTAGGGTTAGGGTGAGGATCAGTGTGAGGATTAGGGTTAGGGTTATTGTTAGTGTTATGGTTAAGGTTAAGTTTACGTTTAGGGTGAGGCTGACGTTGAGGTTTGGGTTAGGCTTAGAGTGAGGTTTAGGGTTAGGGTTAGGGTTAGGGTGATGGTTAGGGTTAGTGTTATTGTTAGAGTTAGGGTTAGAGTTACGGTGAGGGTGAGGGTGAGGGTTAGATTTAGGTTTAGGGTCTTGGTTAGGGTGAGGGTGAAGTTTAGGGTTAGATTTAGAGTTAGGGGGAGGGTTAGGGGGAGGGATAGGTTGAGGTTTAGGGTTAGTGTTAGGGTTGGGTTTAGGATTAGGGTTATGGTGAGGCTGAGTGTGAGGGTTAGGGTTAGGATTAGGCTTAGGCTTAGGGTTAGGCTGAGGGTGAGGGTGGGGTTGAGGATTAGGTTAAGGGTGATGGTTAGGGTTAGGGTTAGTTTTAGGGTTAGGATTAGGGTTAGGATGATATCTAGGGTGAGGGTGAGGGTTAGGGTTAGGGTTAGGCTTAGGGTGAGGGTTAGGGTGAGGGTGCAGGTAAGGGTAAAGGTGAGAGTTAGGCTGAGAGTGAGCATTAAGTTAAGGGTGAGGGTTAGGTTTAGGGTGAGGGTTAGGGTTAGGGTTAAGGTGAGGGTGAGGTTTATATTGAGGATTAGTTTTAGGGTTAGTGTGAGGTTTAGGATGAGGATGAGGGTTAGGGTTAGGATGAGGGCTAGGGTGAGGGTGAGGGTGAGGGTTAGTGTGAGTGCTACTCTTAGGGTTAGGTTTAGTGTTAGGGTGAATTTAAGTGTTAGGGTGAGGGTTAGGGTGAGGGTTTAGAGTGAGTGTTATGTTTAGAATGAGGGTTAGGGTTAGGGTTACTATTAGGGTTAGGATTAGGTTTACTGTTAAGTTGAGTGTGAGGTTTAGGGTTAGGTTGAGGGTTAGGTTTATGTTTAGTGTTAGGGTTAGAGTTAGGGTTAGGGTGAGGGTGAGGTTTAGGGTTAGAGTTAGCTTTTGTGTTAGGGTTAGGGTTAGGTTGAGTGTTAGTGTGAGGGTTAGGTTTAGGCTTAAGGTTAGGCTTAGGGTTAGGCTTAGGCCGAGCATGAGGGTGAGGGTTAGGGTTAGGGTGAGGGTTAGGGTTAGGGTTAGGATGAGGTTTAGTGTAAGGATTTGGGTTAGGGTGATGGCTAGGTTGAGGGTTAGTCTGAGGGTTAGGGTTAGGTTTAGGATTAGGTGTAGGTTGAGGGTGAGTGTCAGGGTTAGGGTTAGGGTTAGGGTTAGGCTTAGGGTTAGGGTGAGGTTTAGGGTTAGGATTTGGTTTAGGGTGAGGGGAAGAGTTTGGGTTAGTGTGAGTGCTAGTGTTAGGGTTAGGTTTAGTGTTAGGGTGAATTTATGTGTTAGGGTGAGGGTTAGGTTTTGGGTGAGTGTTATGGTTAGAATGAGGGTTAGGGTTAGGGTTACTGTTAGGGTTAGGATTAGGTTTACTGTTAAGGTGAGTGTGAGGTTTAGGGTTAGGTTGAAGGTTAGGTTTATGTTTAGGGTTAGGGTTAGATTTAGGGTTAGGGTGAGGGTGAGGTTTAGGGTTAGAGTTAGCTTTTGTGTTAGGGTTAGGGTTAGGTTGAGGGTTAGTGTGAAGGTTAGGTTTAGTCTTAAGCTTATGCTTAGGGTTAGGCTTAGGCCGAGCATGAGGGTGAGGGTTAGGGTTAGGGTTATGGTGACGGTTAAGATGAGATTTAGGGTTAAGATTAGGGTTAGGGTGAGCGCTAGTTTGAGGGTTACTGTGAGGGTTAGGGTTAGGTTTAGGATTAGGTGTAGGTTGAGGTTGAGTGTGAGGGTTAGGGTTAGGGTTAGGGTTAGGGTTAGTGTTAGGGTGAGTGTTAGGGTTAGTGTTTGGTTTAGGGTGAGGGGGAGGGTTAGGGTTAGGGTTAGGGTGAGGGTGAGGGAGAGGTTTAGATTTAGGGTTAGTCTGAGTGTTAGGGTTATGGTGAGGGTTATGGTTAGGGTGAGTGTTAGGGTTAGGGTTAGGTTTAGGGTGAGCACTAGGGTGAGGGTGAGGTTTAGGTTAGGGTGAGGGTGAGGTTTAGGGTGAGGGTGAGGTTTAGGGTTAGTGTGAGGGTTATGGGTAGGGATAGGGTGAGGGTTAGCATTAGGGTGAGGGTTAGTGTTAAGGTGAGGGTTAGGTTTAGAGTTAGGTTTAGAGTGACGGTTAGGGTGAGCGTTAGGGTTAGGATTAGTGTTAGGGTATGTGCCAGGGTGAGTGTTAGGGTTAGGGTTAGGTTGATGTTGAGGGTTAGTGTTAGGGTGGTTTAGGGTTGGGGTTAGCGTTAGGATTAGGGTTAAGGTGATGGTGAGTGTTAGGGTTAGAGTTAGTGTTAGCCTTAGGGTTAGGCTGAGTCTGAGGCTGAGGGTGAGGGTTAGATTAAGGGTGAGGGTTAGGTTTAGGTTTAGAGTGTGGGTTAGTGTGAGTGATAGGTTTAGGATTTGGGTTAGGATATATGCTAGGGTGAGGGTTCGGATTAGGGTTAGGGTGAGGTTTAGGGTTAGGGTTAGGGTCAGTGTTAGGGTTAGGGTGAAGGTTTGGGTTAGGGTTAGAGTTATGCTGAGGGTGAGGTTTAGGGTTAGGTTTATGGTTAGTGTTATTCTTAGGTTTAGGGTTAGGGTTAAGGTTAAGGTAAGGGTGAGGGTGAGGGTGATGTTGACGGTCAGGTTTAGGGTTAGGATGAAGTTTAGAGGTAGTGTTAGGGTTAGGGTTAGGGTGATTGTGAGGGTTAGTGTTAGGGTTAGGGTGAGGTTTAGGATTAGGGTTAGGGGTAGCGTTAGGATGAGGGTGAGGGTTAGGGTTCGGGTTTGGGTGAGGTTGAGGGTTAGGTTTGGGGTGAGGGTTAAGGTGAGGACTAAGGTGAGGGTGAGGGTTAGGGTTAAGGTTAGGCTTAGGGTGAGGGTTAGGTTGAGGTTTAGGTTAAGGGTTAGGGTTAGGATTGGGGTTAAGGTGAGGGTGAGTGTGAGGGTTAGGGTTAGGGTTAGTCTTTGGCTGAGGGTTAGGCTGAGGGTGAGGGTGGGGTTGAGTTTTAGGTTTAGAGTGATGGTTCAGGTTATCGTTCGGTTGAGGGTTAGGATGTGGGTTAGGGTTAGGATTTGTGTTAGGGTGAGGGCTAGGGTGAGGGTGAGGTTTAGGGTTAGGGATAGGGTGAAGTTTAGGGTTAGGGTTAGGGTGAGGTTGAGGTTTTTGGTTAAGGTGAGGCTGAGGCTGAGGGTTAGATTTAGGGTTAGGATTAGGATTAGGGCAAGGGTTAGGGTGAGTGTGAGGGTTAGCGTTAGGGTTAGGGTTCGGCTTAGGGTTACACTGAGGGTGAGGGTGAGGGTGAGTTTTAGGGTTTGAGTGAGGGTTAGGGTTATGTTTAGGGTGAGAGTCAGGGTTCAGGTTAAGTTTAGGATTAGGGTGAGGGTTAGGATTATGGTTACCTTGAGCTTGAGGTTTAGGGTTAGGTTGAGCGTTAGGGTTAGCTTTACCTTTAGGCTGGGGGCTAGGGTGAGGGTGAGGGTTAGGGTTAGTGTTAGGGTAAGGTTTCGGGTTACGGTTAGGTTTAGGATGAGGATTAGGATGAGGGTTAGGGTTACGGTAAGGGTGATGGTTAGGGTTAAGGGGAGGGTTATTGTTAGTGTTAGTGTTAGTTTGAGGGTAAGTGTTAGGGTAAGGTTTAGGTTTAGGGTGACGTTTAGCATCAGGCTTAGGGTTAGGGTTAGGGGGAGGGGGAGGTTTAGGGTTAGAGTTAAGGTTAGGGTGAATATTAGGTTTAGGTTTAGGGTTAGGGATAGGGTGAGGTTTAGGGTTTGGTTGAGGTTAGAGTTAGGGTTAGGGTGAGGGTTAGATTTAGGGTTAGAGTTAGGGTTAGGGTGAGGGTTAGCTTGAGGGTTAGGGTTAGGCTTAGTGTTAGGGTTAGTGTGAGGGTGAGAGTTAGGGGGAGGGTTAGGATTAGTGTTACGGTTAGGGTGAGGATTAGTGTTAGGTTAAGGGTGAGTGTGTGTGTTAGGTTAGGTTTAGGGTTAGGCTTAAGTTTAGGCTGAGGGTGAGGTTGAAGGTGAGGGTTAGGGTTAGGGTTAGTGTTAGGGTTAGGGTTAGGGTTAGGGTTAGGTTTAGCGTTAGGGTTAGGGTGAGGGTGAGGTTTAGGGTTATAATTAGGGTTAGGGTGAGGCTGAGGGTGAGGCTTAGGGGTTAGGGTTAGTGTTAGGGTTAGGGTTAGGGTGAGTGTTAGGATGAGTGTGAGGGTTAATGTTAGGGTTAGGGTTAGCCTTAGGTTCAGGCTGAGGGTGAGGGTGAGGGTGAGGTTTAATTTAGAGTTAGGGTTAGTGTTAGGGTTAGGGTTAGCATGAGAGTGAGGTTAATGGTTAGGGTGAGGTTTAGTGTGGGGTTGACGGTAAGGGTAAACGTGAGGGTTAGGCTGAGGGTGAGGGTTACTGAAAGCGTGAGGGTTAGGGTTAGGATGAGGTTTATGGTTAGTGGTAGAGTGAGGCTGAGGGTTAGATTGAGGATTAGTGTTAGAGTTAGGGTGAGGTTTTGGGGCAGGATGAGTGTTAGGGTTAGGGTGAGGACTAGGCTGAGGGTGAGGGTTAGGGTTAGGCTTAGTTTTAGGGTTAGGGTGATGGTTAGGGTTAGTGTGAGGATCAGTGTTAGTGTTAGGGTTTGTTTTAGGGTGAGGGTAAGTGTTAGGGTGAGGGATAGGGTTAGGTTGAGGGTTATGGTGAGGGTGAGGTTTAGGTTTAGAGTTAGGGTTAGTGTTAGGGTTAGTGTTAGGGTGAGGGTCAGGTGTACCGTTAGGCTTAGGCTTAGGCTAAGGCTTAGTCCGAGCATGAGGGTGAGGGTTAGCTCGAGGGTGAAGCTGAGGATTAGGGTTAGGTTTAGTGTTAGTGTTAAGTTTATGTTTAGGTTTAGGTATAGGTTTAGGGTTAGGGTTCGGGTTACGGTGAGGGTTAGGGTTAGGGTTAGGGTTAGGCTTAGGGTTAGGCTGAGGATGAGGGTGGGGGTGAGAATTAGGGTTAGGGTTAGGGTTATTGTTAGTGTTATGGTTAGGGTTAAGATTGCGGTTAGGGGGGCTGGGAAGGTGGTTCAGTGGTAGAGCGCTTGCCTTGCATGCTCGAGTCCCTGGGTTCGATTCCTCAGCCCCACATAAGCAAAAAGAAAAAAGCCAGAAGTGGCGCTGTGGCTCAAGTGGTAGAGTGCTAGCCTTGAGCTGAAGAGCTGAAGGAAAGCGCCCAGGCCCAGAGTTCAGGCCCCACGACCGGACCCAAAAAAAAAAAATTGCTGTTAGGTTGAGGCTGAAGATGAGGGTTATGGTTAGGGTTAGGGTTAGTGTTAGGGTTATGGTTAGTGTTAGGGTTAGTTTTATTGTTAGGGTTAGGGTTAGAGTTACGGTGAGGTGGAGGGTGAGGGTGAGGGTGAGGTTTAGGGTGAGGTTTAGTGTTAGGGTTAGGTTTAGGGTGAGGGTGAGGTTTAGGGTTAGAGTTATGGTTAGGGGGAGAGTTAGGGTAAGGTTTAGGGTTAGGGTTAGTGTTCGGGTTAGGGTGAGGGTGAGGGTTAGGTTGAGGTTTAGGGATAGGGTTAGGGTTAGGTTTAGGCTTAGGGTGAGGTTGAGTGTGAGGCTTAGTGTGAAGGTTAGGCTTAGGACTAGGGTTAGGCTGAGTGTGAGGGTGGAGGTGAGGATTAGGTTTAGGGTGATGGTTAGGGTTAGGGTTAGGGTTATTGTTAGGGTTAGGGTTATAGTTATGGTGAAGTTGAGGGTGCGGGTGAGGATAAGGGTTAGGTTAGGCTGGTGTTTAGGGTTAAGGTTAGGGTTAGAGTGAGGGTGAAGTTTACGTTTAGATATATGGTTACGGGAAGAGGGAGGGTGAGGTTTAGGGGTACGGTTAGTGATAGGGTTAGGGTGATGGTGAGGGTTAGGTTGAGGTTTAGGGTTAGGGTTAGGGTTAGGGTTAGTGTGAGGGTTAGCTTTAGGGTTAGGGTTAGTGTTAGGTTGAGGGTAAGATTTAGGGTGAGGGTTTGGGATAGGGTGAGTTTGATGGTTAGGGTGAGGGTTAGGATTAGGGTTAGGGTTATTGTTAGGGTTAGGTTTAGGGTTACAGTTACGGTGAGGGTGAGGGTGAGTGTTAGAGTTAGGGTTAGGGTGAGGTTGAGGGTTAGGGTTAGGGTTAGGGTTAGAGTTAGGTTTAGGGTGAGGGTGAGGTTTAGGGTTAGATTTAAGGTTAGGGTGAGGGTTGGGGTGAGGGTTAGGGTTAGGGTTCGGGTTAGTGTTAGGCTTAGGGTGAGGGCTAGTGTGAGGGTTAGGGTTAGGGTGAGGGTTACGGTTATGGTTAGGGTGAGAGTTAGTGTTCAGGTTAATTTAGGGTTAGGTTGAGGATTAGGGTAAGGATCATGGTGAGTGTGAAGGTTAGGGCAAGGTTGAGGGATAGGGGTTAGCTTTAGGGTTAGGGTGAGTGTGAGTGTAAGGGTTAGGCTTAGTGTTAGGGTGAGGGTTAGTGTGAGGCTTAGGGTTAGTGTTAGGGTTATTGTTAGGTTTAGGGTTAGGGTGAGGGTGAGGTTAATTTTAGAGTTAGGGTTAGGGTGGGGCTGAGGTGAGGGTTAGGTTTAGGGTTAGTGTTGGAGTTAGGGTTAGGGTGAGTGTTAGGGTGAGGGTGAGGGTTAGGTTTAGGGTTAGGATTAGGTTTAGGGTAAAGGTTAGGGTGAGTGTGAGGGTTAGGGTTAGGGTTGGGGTGAGGGTAAGTGTTAGGGTGAGGGTTAGGATTAGGGTGAAGGATATGGTTAGGATGAGGGTTAGGTTTTGATTTATTGTTAGGGTTAGGGTTAGGGTTATTGTTAGTGTAGGGTTTATATTTACGGTTACTGTGAGGGTGAGGGTTAGGGGTAGGGTTAGGCTGAGGTTTAGGGTTTGGATTAGGGTTAGAGTTAGGGTTAGGGTGATTGTAAGGTTTAGGCTTAGAGTCAGGGTTAGAGTGAGGGTTAGGTTGAGGGTTAGGGTTAGGTTTAGGATTAGGGTTAGGGTGAGGGTGAGTGTGTGGGTTAGGGTTAGCTTGAGGGTTAGATTTAGGGTTAGGCTTAGGGTGAGTTTGTGTGTTAACGTTAGGTTTAGGGTTAGGCTTCGGGTTAGGCTGAGGGTGAAGTTGAGGGTGAGAACGTTAGGGTTAAGGTGAGGGTTATGCTTAGGTTTATGGGGAGGGTTAGGATGTGGATTAGGGATAGGATTAGGGTTAGGGTGAGGGCTAGGGTGGGGGTGAGGTTTAGGTTTAGGGTTAGGGTGAAGTTTATTATTAGGTTTAGGGTTAGGGTCAGGGTGACGTTTAGGGTTAGAGTAAGGGTTAGGGTGAGGCTGTGGGTGTGGGTTAGGTTTAGGGTTAATATTAGGGTTAGGGTTATGGTGAGGGTTAGGTTGAGGGTGAGGGTTAGGGTTAGTGTCAGCATTAGGATTAGTTTTAAGGTTAGTGTGAGTGTGAGGGTTAGGGTTAAGGTTAGGCTTAGGCTTAGGCTGAGTGTGAGGGTGAGGGTGAGGGTTAGGGTTAGGGTGAGGGTTAAGATTAGGGTTAGGGCGAGTGTTAGGATGAGGGTTAGGCTTAGTATTAGGGTTAGGGGGAGGGTTAGGCTGAGGGTGAGGTTTATGTTTAGGGTTAGGGTGAGGTATAGGGTTAGGTTTAGGTTGAGGGTGAGATTATGGTTAGTGTTAGGGTTAGGTTGAGGCTGAGGGTGAGGTTTAGGGTTAGGGTTAGTGTTAGGGTTAGGGTTAAGGTGAGAGATAGTGTGAGGGTGAGGGTTAGGGTTATGGTTAGGATTAGGATTAGGGTAAGTGTTAGGGTGAGTGTGAGGGTTATTGTTACGGTTAGGCTTAGGCTTAGGCTGAGGCTGAGGGTGAGGGTGAGGTTTAGGCATAGGGTGAGAGTTAGGGTTAGGGTTAGGGTTAGGGTGAGTGTTAGGATGAGGGTTAGGATTAGGATTAGGGTGAGGGTGAGGGCTAGGGTGAGGATGAGGTTTAGGGTTAAGGTTAGGGTTAGGGTGAGGTTTAGGTTTAGAGTTAGGGTGAGAGGGAGGTTTAGGTTTAGAGTTAGGGTTAGGGTGAGGCTGAGGGTTTGGGTGAGGGTTAGTGTTAGATTTAGGGTTAAGGTAAGGGTTAGGGTGATGGTGAGGGTTAGGCTTAGTGTTAGGATTAGGGTTAGGGTAAGGTTTAGGTTGAGTGTGAGAATTAGGATTAGGTTTAGGGTTAGGCTGAGGATGATGGTGAGGGTGAGGGTTAGGGTTATGATGAGGGTTAGGTTTAGGGCTAGGGTGAGAGTTAGGGTTCCAGTTAAGTTTAGGGTTAGGGTGAGGGTTAGGGTTAGGTTTATGGTGAGAGTGAGGGTTAGGATTAGTTTGAGGGTTAGGGTTAGGGTTAGGGCTAGGGTTAGGGTGAGGGTTAGGGTTAGGGTGAGGGTGAGGGTTAGGATGAGATTTAATGTTAAGATTAGGGTTAGGGTGAGGGCTAGGGTGAGGGTGAGGGTTAGGGTTAGGATGAGTTTTAGAGTTAGGCTTAAGGTTAGGGTTAGGTTGTGGGTGAGGTTTAGGGTTAGAGTTAGGGCTAGTGTTCGGGTTAGGGTTAGTTGAGCGTTTGGGTTAGGCTTAGGCTTAGGCTTAGGCTTAGGCAGAGCATGAGGTTGAGGCTTAGAGTTAGGGTCAGGGTGAGGGTTAGGGTTAGGGTGAGTTTGTGGGTGACGGTGAGGGTTAGTGTTAGGCTTAGTGTGAGTGTTAGGGTTAGGGTGAGGGTTATGGTTAGGGTGAGGGTTAGTGTTAGGGTTGGGCTTAAGCTTAGTCTTAGTGTAAGGCTGAGTGTTAGGGTGAGGGTGAGTGTGAGGGTTAGGGTTAGTGTTAGGGTTAGGCTTAATGATAGTCTGAGGGAGAGGGTGAGGGTGAGGTTTAGGGTTAGGGTGAGGGTGAGGTTTAGGGTTAGAGTTTGTGTTAAGGTGAGGGTTAGTGTGAGGGTTAGTGTTAGGGTTAATTTTCGGGTTAGGTTTAGCGTGAGTTTTAGGGTGAGGTTTAGGGTTAGGGATAGGGTTAGTTGTAGGATTAGGGTTTGGGTGAGGGTGAGTGTGAGGGTTAGGTTTCGGTTAATGTTAGGGTTAGGCTTAGGTTTAGGCTAATTGTGAGGGTGAGGGTTAGGGTTAGGGTTAGGGTGAGGGTTAGGATGAGGGTTAGGTTTAGGATTAGGGTAAATATGAGGGCTATTGTGAGGGTGAGGATTAGGGTTACGGTTAAGTTTAGGGCTAGGGTGAGGGATAGGATTAGGGCTTGGTTTAAGGTGAGGGTTCGGGTTAGGGTTAGGGTGAGGGTTAGCATGAGGGTTCCGGTTAGGATTAGGATTAGGATGAGGGCTAGGGTGAGCGTGAGGATTAGGGTTAGGGTTAGGTTGAGGTTTATTGATCGGGTTAGGTTTAGAGTTAGGGTGAGGATTAGGGTTAGGGTTATGGTGAGGCTCAGGGTTAGGTCTAGTTTGAGGGTTAGAATCAGGTTTATGGTTAGGGTGAGTGTTAGGGTTAGGGTTAGGGTGAGGGTTAGGATGAGGTTTAGGGTTACGATTAGGGTTAGGGTGAGGGCTAGGGAGATTGTGAGTGTTAGTGTTAGGGTTAGGGTGAGGTTTAGGGTTAATATTAAGGGTAGGGTTAGGGTGAGGGTTAAGGTTCAGGTTTGGGTGAGGGTGAGGCTTAGGTTTGGGGTGAGGGTTAGGGTGAGGACTAAAGTAAGTGTGAGGTTTAGGGTTAGGGTTAGTTTTAGGGTGAGGGTTGTGGTTGAGGTTTAGGTTTAGGGTTAGGGTTAGGGTTAGGATTAGGGTTAAGGTGAGGGTGAGTGTGAGGGTGGGGATGAGGATTAGGTTTAGAGTGCTGGTTTAGTTTATGGTTAGATTTAGTGTTAGGATGAGGAATAGGGTTAGGATTAGAGTTAGGGTGAGGGCTAGGGTGAGTGTGAGGTTTAGGAATAGTTTTAGGCTTAGGCTTAGGGTTAGGCTGAGGTTGAAGGTTAGGGTGAGGGTTACGGTTAGGGTGATGGTTAGGGTTAAGGTTAGGGTGAGGGTTAGGATGAGGGTTAGGATTAGGGTGAGGGTTAGGATGAGGGTGACAATTAGAATAACGGTGAGGGTTAGGCTGAGGGTGAAGTTCAAGGTAAGGGTGAGGTTTCGGGTTATGGTTAATCTGAGGGACAGGGTTAGATTGAGGATTAGTGTTAGGGTTAGTGTGAGGTTTAGTGTGAGGATGAGGGTTATTGTTAGGGTGAGGGCTAAGTTGAAGTTGAGGGTTAGAGTTAGGGTTAGGGTGAGGTTTATGTTTAGGGTGATGGTTAGCATTAGTGTGAGGGTTAGTGTTAGGGTTAGTGTATGTGTTAGGGTGAGGGTAAGTGTTAGGTTAAGGTTTAGGTTTAGGGTGAGGTTTAGGATTATGGTTAGGGTTAGGGTTACGGTGAGGGTGAGGTTAAAAGTTAGAGTTAGGGTTAGGGTGACGGTTAGGATTAGGGTTAGGGTTAGTGTTAGGGTAAGGGTTAGGGTGAGGTTTAGTGTGGGGGTGAGGGTTAGTGATAGGGTTAGGATTAGGATTAGGGTTAAAGTAAGGGTGCGAGTGAAGGTAAGGGTTAGGGTTAGGGTTAGGTTTAGAGTTAGGGTGAGAGTGAGGATGAGGGTTAGTGTTAGGGTGAGGATTAGGGTTAGAGTTAGGGTTAGGCTGAGGGTGAGGTTGAGGGTGAGGGTTAGGATTAGGGTTAGGCTTAGGGTTAGGCTGAGGGTGAGGTTGAGGGTGAGAAAGTTAGGGTTAGGGTGAGGGTTAGGCTTAGGATTATGGGGAGGTTTAGGATGAAGTTTAGGGTTAGGATTAAGGTTAAGGTGGGGGCTAGGCTCAGGGTGAGTTTGAGATTTAGGGTTAGGGTGAGGTTTAGGTTTAGGGTTAGGGTTAGGGTGAGGGTCAGGGTGACGTTTATTGTTAGAGTTAGGATTAGGTTGAGTCTGAGGGTGTGGGTTAGGTTTAGGGTTAATGTTAGGGTTAGTGTTAAGGTGAGGGTTCGGGTGAGGGTTCGGGTTAGGGTTAGGATTAGGGTTAGTTTTAGGTTGAGTGTGAGGGTTAGGGTTAGGGTTAGGCTTAGGCTTAGGCTGAGGGTGAGGGTGAGGGTGAGGGTTAGGGTTAGGTTGAAGGTTAGAGCTATGTTTAGGGTGAGAGTTAGGGTTCAGGTTAAGTTTAAGGTTAGGGTGTAAGTTGGGGTAAGGGCTACGGTGAGGGTGAGGGTTGGGGTTATGTTGAGTGTTAGGGTTATGGTGAGGGTGAGTGTGAGGGTTAGGGTGAGGGTGAGTTTTTGGATTAGGATTAGGTTTAAGGTTAGGGTTAGGTTTAGGGTTAGGATTAGTGTTATTTTTAGGGTTAGGGTTAGAGTTACCGTGAGGGTGAGGGTGAGGGTGAGGGTTAGAGTTAACGTTACGGTGAGGTTTAGGGTAAGGGTGAGGGTGAGGTTTATAGTTAGATTTAGGGTTAGGGGGAGGGTTAGGTCGAAGGCTAGGGTTAGGGTTAGTGTTAGGTTTAAGGTTAGGGTGAGGGTCCTGTTGAGGTTTAGGGATAGGCTTAGGGTTATGTTTAGGATTAGTGTTAGGTTTAGAGTTACGGTGAGGTTGAAGTTGAGGGTGAGTGTGAAGTTTAGGGTGAGGTTTAGGGTTAGGGTTAGGATTAGGGTTAGGGTGAGGGTGAGGTTGATGTTTAGGGTTAGGGTTAGGGTTAGGGTTAGGATTAGGGTTAAGGTGAGGGTGAGTGTGAGGGTTAGTGATAGGGTTAGGCTTAGGCTTAGGGTTAGGCTGAGGGTGAGGTTGGGGGTGAGGATTAGGGCTAGGGTGATGATTACGGTTAGCGTTAAGGTGAGGGTTAGTTTGTGGGTTAGGGTTAGGGTTAGGGTTACGGTGAGGGCTAGGGTGAGGATTAGGGTAAGTCTTAGGATTTGGCTTAGGCTTATTCTGAGTGTGTGTTTGAGGTTGAGAGTTAGGTTTAGGGTGATGCTTAGGTTGACGGTTAGAATGAGGTTTAGGTTTAGGGTGAGGGTTAGGGTGAGGTTTATGTTAAGGGTAATGGTTAGGTTAAGGCTTAGGGTGAGGGTTAAGATAAAGGTGAGGGTTAGGGTTAGGTTTAGGGTTCTGGTAAGGGTTAGGGTTAGGGTGAGGGTCTGGGTTAAAATTAGGGTGAGGTCTAGGGTGAGGGTGAGGGTTAAGGTTAGGGTTAGGGTTAGGGTGAGGTTTAGGGTTAGGGTGAGGCTTTTGGTTAGTGTGAGGGTTAGAGTTTGGGTTAGGTTTATTGTTAGGGTTAGGGTTACGATTACGGTTACAGTGAAGGTGAGGGTGAGGTTTAGGGTTAGGGTTAGAGTTATGGTTAGGGTGAGGGTTAGGTTGAAGGTTAGGGTTAGGGTTAGTGTTAGGGTTAGGGTTAGTGTGAGAGTTAGGGGGACATTCAGGGTTATAGGGTTAGGGTTTGGATTAGAGTTAGGGTGAGGGTGAGTGTGTGTGTTAGGGTTTGGTTTTGGGTTAGGTTTAGGGTTAGGGTGAGGTTTTGGATGAAGGTTAGGGTTACAAGGAGGGTGAGGGTGAGGTTTAGTGTGAGGGTTAGGGTTAGGATTAGGGTTAGGGTGAGGGTGAGTGTTAGGATTAGGGTTAGGGTTAGGGTTAAGTTTAGGTTTAGGGTTAGGATTAGTGTTAATGTTAGTGTTAGGGTTAGAGTTACGGAGAGCATGAGGATGAGGGTTACGTTTAGGGTTAGGGTGAGGTTTAGGGTTGGGGTTATGGTGAACGTGAGGGTTAGGGTAAGATTGAGGGCTATTGTTAAGGTTAGGGTGAGGGTTAGGGTTAGGTTTAGGGTGATGGTTAGGATGAGGATTAGGGTTAGGATTAAGATTAGGGTGAAGGCTACGGTGAGGGTGAGGGTTAGGGTTAGTGTTAGGGTGAGGTTTAGGGTTAGGGTTATGGTTAGGGTGAGGGTTAGGATGAGGGTTAGGGTTACGGTAAGTGTGAGGGTTAGGGTTAGGGTAGTTTTGAGGTTAGGGTTAGGTTTAGGTTTAGGATTAGTGTTATTGTTAGGGTTAGGGTTAGATTTAAGTTGAGGGTGACGGTGAGGTTCAGGCTTAGGCTTACGCTTAGGGATAGGCTGAGTGTGAGGTTGAGGGTGAGGTTTAGGGTTAGGGTGATGGTTAGGTTTACGTTTAGGGTTAGCATTAGGATGAGGTTTATGGTAAGGGTAAATGTGAGGTTTAGTCTGTGGGTGAGGATTCAGATTAGGAAGAGGGTAAGGGTTAGGTTTAGGTTTAGGGTAAGGATGAGGGTTAGGGTTAGGGTGAGGGTTAGATTGAGGATTAGGGTTAGGGTTAGTGTGAGGTTTAGGGTGAGTATGAGGGTTAGGGTTAGAGTGAGGGTGAGGGTTAGATTTAGTGTTAGGGTGAGGGCTAGGGTCAGGGTGAGGGTTAGGGTTAGTGTTAGGGTGAGGTTTAGGATTAGGGTGAGAGTTAGGGTTAGTGTGAGTGTTAGAGTTAGGTTTAGGGTTAGTGTTAGGGTGAGGGTAATTGTTAGGGTGAGGGTAATTGTTATGGTGAGGGTGAGGGTTTGTGTTAGGGTTATTGTTAGGTTTAGGGTTAGGGTTACGGTTACAGTGAAGGTGAGGGTGAGGGTTAGGGTTAGGGTGAGAGTTAGGGTTAGGGTGAAGATTAGGTTAAGGTTAAGGGTTAGGATTAGTGTTAGGGTTAGGGTTATTGTTAGAGTTAGGGGGACGTTCAGGGGTAGGGTTAGGGTCAGGATTAGAGTTAGGGTGAGGGTGAGTGTGTGTGTTAGGGTTCGGTTTTGGGTTAGGGTTAGGTTTAGGATTAGGGTTACGATTAGGGTTATGGTCAGGGTGAGGTTCATGGTTAGACTTAGGTTTAGGGGGAGGGTTAGGTCGAGGGTTATGGTTAGGGTTATTTTTAGGGTTATGGTTAGTTTGAGGGTTAGGTTCAGGTTTACCGTTAGGGTTAGGGTTAGGGTGAGGGTGGGTTTTAGGGTTAGAGTTAGGGTTAGGGTGAGGCTGAGGGTGAGGGTTAGGGTTATGGTTAGTGTTAGAGTTAGGGATAGGGTGAGGGTTAGGGTGAGGGTGATGGTTAGGGTTAGGATTAGGATTAGGATAAGGGTGAGTGTGAGGGTTAGGTTTAGGGATAGGGTTAGGCTTAGTGTTTTGCTGAGGGCGAGGGTGAGGGTGAGGATTTGGTTTAGGTTGAGTGATAGGATTAGGGATAGGGTGAGAGTTAGGGTTCGGGTTAAGTTTAGGGTTAGGCTGAGGGTTAGGGTTGGGGTTATGGTGAACGTATTGGTTAGGGTAAGGTTGAGGGCTATTGTTAAGGTTAGGGTGAGGGTTAGGGTTAGGTTTAGGGTGATGGTTAGGATGAGGATTAGTGTTAGGATTAAGATTAGGGTGAAGGCTACGGTGAGGGTGAGGGTTAGGGTTAGTGTTAGGGTGAGGTTTAGGGTTAGGGTTAGGGATAGGGTGAGGGTTAGGATGAGTGTTAGGGTTACGGTAAGGGTGAGGGTTAGGGTTAGGGTGAGGGTTAGGGTTAGGTTTAGGATTAGGTTTAGGGTGAGGGTGAGGTTTAGGATTAAGGTAGGTTTGGGGTTAGGGTTAGGTTTAGGTTTAGGATTAGTGTTATTGTTAGGGTTAGGGTTAGATTTAAGGTGAGGGTGACGGTGAGGTTCAGGTTTAGGCTTACGCTTAGGGATAGGCTGAGTGTGAGGTTGAGGGTGAGGGTTAGGGTTAGGGCGATGGTTAGGTTTATGTTTAGGGTTAGCATTAGGATGAGGTTTATGGTAAGGGTAAATGTGAGGTTTAGGCTGTGGGTGAGGATTACGATTAGGATGAGTGTAAGGGTTAGGTTTAGGTTTAGGGTAAGGATGAGAGTTAGGGTTAGGGTGAGGGTTAGATTGAGGATTAGGGTTAGGGTTAGTGTGAGGTTTAGGGTGAGTATGAGGGTTAGGGTTAGGGTAAGGGTGAGGGTTAGAATTAGTGTTAGGGTGAGGGCTAGGGTCAGGGTGAGGGTTAGGGTGAGGTTTAGGATTAGGGTGAGGGTTAGGGTTAGTGTGAGGGTTAAAGGTAGGGTTGCGGTTAGTGTTAGCGTGAGGGTAATTGTTAGGGTGAGGGTTAGGGTTAGGGTGAGGGTTAGGGTGGGGGTGACAGTTAGGGTAAACGTGAGGGTTAGACTGAGGGTGAGGGTTACGGTTAGGGTAAGGGTTAGGGTTAGGGTGAGGGTTAGGGTTAGTGGTGGGGTGAGGGTGAGGGTGAGGTTTAGATTGAGGATTTGTGTTAGGGTTAGTGTGAGGTTTAGGGTGAGGATGAGGGTAAGGTTTAGGGTGAGGGCTAGGGTGAGGGTGAGGGTTAGGGTTAGGGTTAGGATGAGGTTTAGGTTTAGGTTTAGGGTTAGAGTTAGGGTTAGGGTTAGAGTGAGGTTTAGGGTTAGTGTTAGAGTTAGTGTTAGGGTTAGTTTTAGGGTGAGGGATAGGTTTAGGCTTAGGCTTAGGCTGAGCATGAGGGTGAGGGTTAGGGTTAGGATTAGGGTGAGGGTTAGGTTTAGAATTAGGGTGAGGTTTAGGATGAGGTTTAGGGATAGGGTTAGGTTTAGGTTGAGGGGAGGTTTAGGGTTAGACTTAGGGTTAGGGTGAGGTTTAGCGTGAGGGTTAGGGTTAGGGTTATGGTGAGGGTTAGGTTGAGGGTTAGGGTAAGGCTTAGGCTTAGGCTTAGGCTTAGGCTGAGCGTGAGGTTGAGGGTGAGGGTTAGGTTTAGGGTGATGTTTAGGTTTACAGTTAGGGTGAGGTTTAGGATGAGTTTTAGGTTTAGGTGATGGTTAGGGTGTGGATGATGTTAAGGGTAAAGGTGAGGATTAGGCTGAGGATGAGGGTTAAGATAAGGGTGAGTGTTAGGGTTAGGTTCAGGAGTAGTGTAAGGGTTAGGGTTAGGTTAGGGTTAGGGTTAATGTTTAGTGAGGGTTAGATTGAGGATTATGTTTAGGGTTAATGTGATGCTTAGAGTAAGGATGAGAGTTAGGGTTAGGATGAGGGTGAGGGTTAGAATTAGGGTTAGGGTGAGGGCTAGAGTGAGTGTGAGAGTTAGGGTTAGTGTTAGGGTTTAGGTGAGGTTTAGGATTAGGGTGAGGGTTAGGGTTAGTGTGAGGGTGAGTGTTAGGGTTAGGGTTAGTGTTAGGGTGAGTGTGTTATGGTGAGGGTTAGGGTTAGGGTGAGGGTTATGGTTAGGGTGAGGGTTAGGGTTAGTGTGAGTGTGAGGGTGAGGTTTATGGTTAGATATAGGGTTAGGGGGAGGGTTAGGGTGAGGGTTAGTTTTAGGGTCAATGTTATGTTTAGGGAGAGGGTGAGGTTTAGGTTTAGGTTTAGTGTTAGGATTAGGGTTATCGTTAGTGTGAGGGTTAGTGTTAGGTTTAGGTTTAGTGTTAGGGTGAGGGTAAGTGTGAAAGTGAGGGTTTGGGTTAGGGTGAGGGTTATGTTTAGGGTGAGGGTTGGGATTAGGTTTAAGTTTATTGTTAGGGTGAGATTTAGGTTTACGGTGAGGGTGAGGGTGAGGGTGAGGGTTAGGGATAGGGTGAGGTTTAGGGTTTGGGTTAGGGTTAGAGTTAGGTTTAGGGTGAGGGTTAACTTTAGGGTTAGATTTAGTGTTAGGGTGAGGGTGAGGTTGAGGTTTAGGGTTAGTGTTAGTGTTAGGATTAGTGTTAGGGTGAGAGTTAGGAGGAGTGTTAGGGTTGGGGATAGGGTTAGGATTAGGGTTAGGGTGAGGGTGAGTGTGTGTGTTAGCGTTAGCTTTAGGGTTAGGCTTAGGGTTAGGCTGCGGGTGAGGTTGAGGGTGAGGCTCAGGATTAGGGTGAGGGTTAAGGTTAGGGTTAGGGGAGGGTTAGTGTGAGGGTTAGGATTAAGGTTAGGGGGAGGGGCTAGGGTGATGGTTATGTTTAGGGTTAGGGTTAGGGTTAGGTTTCGGTTTAGGGTTAGGGTTAGGGTAAGGGTGAGGGTGAGATTTAGGGTTAGAGTTCGGCTTAGGTTTAGGCTGAGGGTGTGTGTTAGGGTTAGGGTTAGTGATGGGGTTAGGGTGAAGGTGAGGGTTAGGGTGAGGGTGAATATTAGGGTTAGGTTTAGGATTAGGATTAGGGTTAGTGTTAGGGTGAGTGTGAGGGTTAGGATTAGGGTTAGGCTTAGGCTTAGGCTGAGGCTGAGGTTGAGGGTGGAGGTGAGGCTTAGGGTGAGGGTTAGGTTTAGTGTTAGGGTGAGAGTTGGGGTTCAGGTTAAGATTAGGTTTAGGGTGAGCATTAGGGTAAGGCGTACAGTGAGGATGAGGTTTAGATTTAGGGTTAGATTTAGGGTTAGGGGAGGGTTAGTTCATGAGTTAATGTTAGGGTTAGGGTTAGGGTTAAGGTTAGGCTGAGGGTTAGGTTGAGGTTAAGGGTTAGGGTCAGGGTTAGGGTTAGGATTAGGCTTAGGGTGAGGGTGATTGTGAGGGTAAGGGCTAGGGTTACGCTTAGGCTTAGGGTTAGGCTGAGTGTGAGGGTGGGTGTGAGGATTAGGGTTAGGGTTATGGTTAGGGTTTGGTTTAGGGTTTGGGTTAGGGTTAGAGTTAGGTTTAGGGTTAGGGTGAGGTTTAGGGTTAGAGTTAGGGTTAGGGTGAGTGTTAGGTTGAGGATTAGGGTTAGGGTTAGGGTGCGACTTTGGGGGAGGTTTAGGGTTAGGGATAGGTTTAGGATTCGGGTTATGGTGAGTGTTAGTGTGTGGGTTTGGGTTAGGTTTAGGGTTAGGCTTAGGGTTAGGCTGAGGGTGAGTGTTAGGGTTAGGGTTAGGGTGAGGTTTAGGGTTAAGGTTAGGGTTAGGATGAGGGTTAGGGTGCGGATGAGGGTTAGGGTTAGCATGAGTGTAAGGGTTAGAATTAAGGTTAGGGTGTGGGTTCTGTTAAGTTTAGGGTTAGGGTGAAGTTTAGGGTTATGGTGAGGTTTGGGTTTAGTGTGAGGTTTAGTGTTAAGGTGAGGGTAATTGTTAGGGTGAGGTTTAGGGTTAGGGTGAGGGTTATCATTAGGCTGAGGTTTAGGGTTAGGGTTAGGTTTATTGTTAGGGTTAGGGTTAGGGTTACGGTTACGGTGAGGGTTAGGGTGATGATAAGGTTTAGGATTAGGGTTAGTGTGAGATTTAAGGTTACGGTTAGGGTTAGATTTAGGGTTAGGTTGAAGTTGAGGTTTAGGGTTACTGTTAGGGTTAGGATGAGGGTTATGGTGAGGGTTAAGGTTAGTGTTAGTGTTAGGGTTAGGGTGAGGGTTAGGGTTAGTGATAGGGTTAGGATTAGGTTTAGGGTTTAGATGAGGGTGAGTGTGAGGGCTAGGGTTAGTGTTAGGTTTAGGCTTAGGTTTAGGCTGAGGGTGAGCCTGAAGGTGAGGGATAGGTTTAGGGTGCGGGTTACAGTTAGGGTTAGGGTTAGAGTTAGGCTTAAGGTGAGGTTTAGGGTTAGGGTTAGGGTTAAGTTTCTGGTAATGGTGAGGGTTAGAGTTAGCATTAGGGTAAGGGTGAGGGGTAGGTTTAGGTTTAGGGTGAGTGTTAGCGTTAATGTTAGGTTTAGGGTTAGGGTTAGGGTTAGTTTGAGGGTTAGGTTGAGGGTTAGGGTTTGGGTTAGGGTTAGGGTGAGTATGAAGTTTAGGGTGAAGTTTAGGTTAGGCTTAGTGTTAGGATTAGGGTGAGGTTAAGGGTTAGGGTGAGGGTTAGTCTGAGGGTTAGGGTGAGGGTTAAGATGAGCTTTAGGGTTTCAGTGAGGGTGAGGGTTAATGTTAGGGTGAGGGTTAGGTTTAGGATTATGGTTAGGGTGATGGTGATGTTTAAGATTAGGGTTAGGGTTATTGTAAGTGTTATTTTTAGGGTTACATTTGCAATGAGGTTGAAGGTTAGGGTTAGGTTTAGGGTTAGTTTTAGGGTTAGGATTAGTGTTAATGTTAGGATTAGGTTTAGACTTATGGTTTGTGTGAGGGTGGGGGTGAGGATGAGGGTTAGCGTTAGGGATAGGGTGAGGTTTAGAGTTAGGGTTAGGATTAGGGATAGGGTCAGGGTGAGGTTTAGGGTTAGACTTAGGTTGAGGGGGAGGGTTAGGGTGAGGGTTAGGGTTAGATTCGGGATAGGATTAGGGTTAGGGTGAGGGTGAGTGTGAGGGTTAGGGTTAGGATTAGGCTTAGGCTTAGGGTTAGGCTGAGGGTGAGGGTGGGTTTGAGTTTTAGGCTTAGGGTGATGGTGAGCCTTAGGGTTAGGGTGAGGGTTAGGATGAGGTTTATGGTTAGGATTAGTGTTAGGGTAAGGGCTAGGGTGAGGGTGAGGGTTAGGGTTATGGTTAGGTTTAGGCTGAGGGTAATGGTGAGGGTGAACTTTAGGGTTATGGTGATGGATAAGGTTAGTGTAAGGGTGAGGGTTAGGATGTGGGTTCGGGTTAGGGTGAGGGTTAGTAGGAGTGTGACGGTAAGTGTAAAAGTGAGGGTTACAGTAAGGGTGAGGGTTAGGGTAAGGGTTAGGGTTAGGGTTAGATTGAGGATTAGGGTTAGGGATAATGTGAGGTTTAGGGTGAGGATGAGGGTTGGGGTGAGGTTTATGGTTAGAATTAGGGTTAGGGTGAGTTCTAGCGTTAGGGTGATGGTTAGGGTTAAGGTTAAGTTTAGGGTGAGGTTTAGGGTGAGCGGTACGGTTAGGTTTAGGGTGAGGGTTAGGTTTAGTTTGAGGGTTATGGTTAGGGTGAGTGTGAGGGTGAGGTTAAGGTTTATGGAGAGGGGTATGGTGAGGGTGAGGGTTAGGGTTAGTGTTAGGGTGAGGGTGAGGGTTAGGATTAGTTTTAGGTTTAGGGTGAGGTTTAGGGTGAGGGTGAGGGTTAAAGTTAGGGTTAGGTTTGTGGTGTGGGTAAGTGATAGCATGAGGGTTAGGGTTAGTGTTAGAGTTAGCATTAGGTTTAGGGTGAGGGTTAGGTTTAGGGTTAGGGTGAGGGTGCGGGTGAGAGTGAGGGTTAAGGTGAGGATTAGGATGAGTTTTAGGATTAGGGTGAGAGTTAAGGTTATGTTAGCTTGAGGGTGAGGGTGAGGGTTAGGGTTAGGGTGAGGGTTAGGTTTACGATCAGAATTAGTTTTATGGTTAGGGTGAAGGTTAGGGTTAGGGGTGGGATTAGGATTAGGGTTAGGTGTAGGGTGAGTGTGAGGCTTAGTTTTAGAGTTAGGGTTTGGCTTAGGTTTAGGCTTAGGGTGAGGTTGAGGGTTAGGGTTAGGGTGAGGTTAAGGTTTATTGTTTGGATTAGGGTTAGGGTGCAGGCTAGGGTGAGGGTGAGAGTTAGGGTTAGGGTTAGGCTTAGGCTTAGGGTTAGGCTGAGGGAGAGTGTGGGTGTGAGAAATAGGTTTTGGGTGATGGTTAGCGTTAGGGTTAGGTTGAGGGTTAGGATGGGGGTTAGGGTTAGGATTTGGTTTAGGTTTAGGGCTAGGGTGAGGGTGAGGGTTAGGGTTAAAGATAGGGTTAGATTTAGGATTAAGGGTAGGATGAGGGTGAGTGTGAGGGTTAGGGTTAGAGTTAGGCCTAGGCTTAGCTTTAGGCTGAGGGTGAAGGTGAGGGTTAGGGTTAAGGTGAGGGTTAGGGTTAGGGTTAGGGGGAGGGTTAGGATGTGGTATAGGGTTAGGATTCGGGTTAGGGTGAGGTCTAGGGTGAGGGTTATGTTTAGGGTTAGGTTTAGGGTGAGGTTTAGGGTTCGGGTTAGGTTTTGTTTTAGAGTGAGTCTTAGGATTAGGGTTACGGTGAGGGTGACGGTTAGGTTAGGTTGAGGGTTAGGGTTAGCGTTAGGTTGAGGTTTAGGGTTAGGTTTAGGATGAGGGTTAGGATGAGGCTTATGGTTTGGATTAGGGTTAGGGTGCGGGCTAGGGTGAGTATGAGGGTTAGGGTTAGGGTTAGGCTTATGCTTAGGGTTCGGCTGAGGGTGAGGGTGGAGGTGAAAATAGGTTTTGGGTGGTGGTTAGGGTTAGCTTTAGGGTGAGGGTTAAGATGAGGGTTAGAGTTAGGATGAGTTTTAGGGTTAGGGCTAGAGTGAGGTTGAGGGTTAGGGTTAGGCTTAGACTTAGGCTTAGGGTTAGGCTGATGGTTAGGGTAAGGGTGAGGGTTAATGTTTGGGTGATGGATAGGGTTAGGGTTAGGGTGAGTGTTAGGATGAGGTTTAGGGTTAGGGTGAGGGTTAGGATGAGCATGACAGTAAGAGTAAATGTGAGGGTTAGGCTGAGGGTGAGTGTTCCCCTAAGGGTGATGGTTAGGATTAGGGTGAAGGTTAGGATAAGGGTTAGGTTGAGGGGTAAGGTGAGGGTGAGGGTTAGGATGAGGTTTAGGGTTAGGATTAGGGTGAGTTTTAGGGTTATGGTGAGGGTTAGTGTTAGGGTGAGTGTTAGGGTGAGGGTTAGCGTTAGTGTTATCCTTAGGGTTAGGGTGAGGGTTAGGCTTAGGATTAGGGTGAGGGTTAGGGTTAGGGTTAGGGTGAGGGTGAAGGTTAGGGTTCTGGTGAGGGTTGGTGTTATTATTAGGGTTAGGGTCAGGTTTAAGGGGGCGGTGAGGTTTAGGGTGAGGGTTGGGATGAGGGTTAGGGTTAGGGTTAAGGTAAGGGTTAGGATAAGGGGTAGGGTTAGGGTTAGGGTGAGGGTTAGTTTGAGGATTAGGTTTAGGGTTAATATGAGGTTTAGGGTGAGGATGAGGTTTAGGGTTAGGTTGAGGATTAGGGTTAGAATTAGGGTTAGGGTGAGGGCTAGGGTGAGGTTTAGGGTTAGGGTAGGGTTTAAGGTTAGGGTGAGGGTGAGGTTAAGGTTTAGGGTGAGGGTTAGTGTGGGGGTGAGGGTTAGGGTTAGGGTTAGGGTTAGAGTGAGGGTAAGGTTGAGGGTTAAGATGAGTGTTAGGGTGACGGTGAAGGTGAGGGTTAGGGTTGGGGTTAGGGTTAGAGTGAAGGTTAGGTTGAGGGGTAGTGTTAGGTTTAGTGTGAGAATTAGGGATAGTGTGAGGGTTAGGGTTTGAGTGAGGGTAAGGGTCAGGTGAGGTTTAGGGTTAAGGTGAGGGTTAGCATTAGGGTTAGGGTCAGGTTTAATGTTAGGTTGGAAGTCAGGGTTAGGGTGAGTGTTAGGGTGAGTGTTATGGTTAAGGTAAGTGATTGGGTTAGGGTTAGGGTGAGGGTTATGTTTAGGGTGATGTGTAGAATGAGGTTGAGGGTTAGGGTAAGGGTGACAATGAAGGTTAAGTTATGGATGCGGGTTAGTGTTAGGGCAAGGGTTAATGTTACGGTGAGGGTTAGGGTGACGGTGAGGGTAAGGGTTAGGTTTATGGTGAGGGTTAGGGTTAGAGTTAAGGTGAGGGGTAGGGTGAGGGGTAGAGTTAGAGTTAAGGTTACGGTTAGTGTGAGGGTTAGGGTTAGGGTGAGGATAAGATAAGCGTGAGGGTTGGAGTGAGGGTGAGGTTTACGGTTACTGTTAGGCAGAGGGATAGGCTTAGGGTTATGTTTATTTTGAGAGTGAGTGTTTGAGTTAGGATGAGTGTTCTTGAGAGTGTGAGAGCTAGGGTTTGGGTGAGGGTTAGGGTTAGGGTGAGTGTTAGGGTGATGGTGAGGGTGAGGGTTAGGGTTGGGGTTAGGGTTAGAGTGAGAAGTAGGGTGAGGTGTAGGGTTAGGGTTAGGGTGAGAGTTAGGTTTAATGTGAGGGTTAGGGTTAGGGTGAGGTTTAGGGTTACTGTGAGTGTTCAAGTTAGGATTAGGCTTAGTGTTAGGGTGAGGATAAGTGTTAGGTTGAGGGTTAGGGTTAGGGTTAATGTGAGGGTTAGGGTTAGGGTTAGGCTTAGGCATAGGTTTAGGCTGAGGGTGATGGTGAGGGTGAGTGTTAGTGTTATGGTGATAGATATGGTTAGGTTTAGGCTGAGGGTTAGAATGAGGGTTCGTGTTAGGGTGAGGGTTAGTATGAGCCTGAGGGTTACAGTAAGGGTGAGGGTTAGGTTTAGGTTGAGGGTTAGTGTAAGGGTTAGGGTTAGGGTTAGATTGAGGATTAGGTTTAGGGTTAGTGTGAGGTTTAGGGTGACGATGAGGGTTAGGGTGAGGTTTAGTTTTAGAATTAGGGTTAGGGTGAGAGCTAGCATGAGGCTGAGGGTTAGGGTTAGGGTTAAGTTTAGTTTGAGGGTTAGGGTGAGGGTTAGGGTTAGGTTTAGGGTGAGGGTTAGGTTTCGGGTGAGGGTTACGGTTAGGGTGAGGGTGAGGGTGAGGGTAAGGGTTATTGTGAGGGTTAGGGTGAAGGTGAGGTTTAGGGTGAGATTGAGCGTTAGGATTAGGTTTAGGGTCAGGGTGAAGTTTAGGGTGAGGTTGAGGGTTAAGGTTAGGGTTAGGTTTATGGTGTCATTAAGTGATAGCCTGAGGGTTAGGGTGAGTGTTACAGTTAGCATTAGGGTTAGGGTGAGGATTAGGTTTAGGTTTAGGGTGAGGTTGCAGGTGAGAGTGAGGTTTAAGGTCAGGATTAGGGTGTGGTTTAGGGTTAGGGTGAGGGTTAGTGTTAGGGTTAGTGTGAGGGTGGCGGTGAGGGTGACGATTAGGGTTAGAGTTACGGTGAGGGTTTGGTTAAGTTTGAGGTTTAGGTTGAGGATGAGGTTAAGGGTTAGGGTGAGGTGTTATTGCTAGGGTTAGGGTTAGGGTTACGTTTACTGTGAGGGTGAGTGTGGGGGTTAGGGCTAGGGTGACGTTTAGTGTTAGGGTTATGGTTAGAGTTAGGGTTAGTGTGAGGATGAGGTTTAGGGGAAGAGTTATGTTTAGGGTGGGGATTAGTGTGAGGGTTAGGTTTAGGGTAAGGTTTAGGGTGGGGGTGATGGTAAGGATAAAGGTGAGAGTTAGGCCGAGGGTGAGGGTTATGGTAAGGGTGAGGGTTAGGGTTATGGTGAGGGTTAGGGAAAGTGTTATGGTGAGGGTGAGGGTTAGATTGAGTATTAGTGTTAGGGTTAGTGTGAGGTTTAGGGTGAGGATGAGGGTTAGGGTTAGGGTGAGGGCGAGGTTGAGGGTGAGGGTTAGGGTTAGTGTTAAGGTGTGGTTTAGGGTTAGGGTGATGGTTAGGGTTAGTGTGAGGTTTAGTGTTAGGGTTAGGGTTAGTGTTAGGTTGGAAGTTAGGGTTAGAGTAAGGGTTAGGGTGAGTGTTAGGGTTAAGGTAAGTGATAGGTTTAGGGTTAGGGTGAGGGTTATGTTTAGGGTGATGTGTAGAATGAGGGTGAGGCTTAGGGTTAGGGTGACAGTGAAGGTTAAGGTATTGATGAGGGTTAGTGTTAGGGTGAGGGTTAATGCTACGGTGAGTGTTAGGGTGAGGGTGAGGGTAAGGGTTAGGTTTATGGTGAGGGTGAGGGTTAGAGGTATGGTGAGGGGTAGGGAAAGAGTTAAGGTTAGGGTTAGTGTGAGGGTTAGGGTTAGGGTTAGGGATCTGCTTACGGTTAGGCTGAGGGTGAGGGTTAGGGTTAGGGTGAGGGTAAGTGATAGGGTTAGTGTGAGAGTTAGGGTTCTGTTAAGTTTAGGATTTGGGTGAAAGTTACGGTTAGGGTCACGGTGAGCGTGAGGGTTAGGGTTAGGTTGAAGTTTAGCATTAGGGTTAGGGTGAGAGTTAGGATGAGGATTAGGTTTAAGATTAGGGTTAGGGTGAGTGCTAGGGTGAGGATTTGGTTTAGGGTTAGGGTAAAGTTTAGGGTTAGGTTTAGGGTTAGGGTGAGGGTTAGGATGAGGGTTAGGGTTATGGTGAGGTTGAGGGTTACATTAAGGTGAGGGTTAGGGTTAGGATTAGGGTTAGGGTGAGGGTGAGTGTTAGCATTAGGGTTAGGGTTAGGTTTAGGGTTAGGTTTAGGGTTAGGATTAGTGGTATTTTTAGGGTTAGCTTTTGAGTTATGGTGAGGGTGACGGTGAGGGTGAGGGTTAGGGTTAGGGTTAGGGTGAGGTTTAGGGTTAGGGTTAGGGTTAGGGTGAGGGTGAGGTTTAGGGTTATATTTAGGATTTGTTGGAGGGTTAGGTCGAGGGTTGGGGTTAGGATTAATGTTGGTGTTAGGCTTAAGGTGAGGGTTAGGTTGAGGGTGAGGGTTAGGGTTAGGGTTAAGATTAGAGTTAGGGTGACGGTGAGGTTTAGGATGTGGGTTAGGATTAATGTTATTGTTAGGGTTAGGGTAACGGTTAAGGTGAGGGTGAGTGTGAGTGTTAGGATTAGGTTTAGGGTTAATGTTATTGTTAGAGTTAGGGTTACAGTTATGGTGAGGATGAGGATGAGGGTTAAGGTTAGGGTTAGAGTGAGGTTTTTAGTGTTAGGTTTAGTGTTAGAATTAGGGTTAGAGTGTGGGTTAGCGTTAGGGTTAGGGGGAGGTTAAGGATGAGGATTAGGGATAGGATTAGTGTTAGGGTAAGGGCTAGGGTGAGGGTGAGGTTTAGGGATAGGGTTAGGGTGAGGTTTAGGGTTATGTTTAGGGTTTGGGTTAGGGTGAGGTTAAGGTTTAGTGTTAGAGTTAGGGTTAGGGTGAGGCTGAGGGTGAGGGTTAGGGTTAGTGTTAGTGTTAGGGTTAGGGTGAGAGTGAGGGTGAGGGAGAGGGTTAGGGTGAGGGTGAGGGTTAGGTTTAGGATTAGGATTAGGATTACGGTAAAGGTTAGGGTGAGTGTGAGGGTTAGTGTTAGGGTTAGGCTTAGGCTTAGGATTAGACTGATGGTGAAGGTGAGGGTGAAGTTTAGGGTTAGGGTGAATGTTATGCTTAGGCTTAAGGTTAGGATTAGGATTAGGGTAAGGCTTATGGTTAGCGTGAGGTTTAGTTTTAGAATTAGGGTAAGGGTGAGGTTGAGGTTTAAGGTGAGGGTTAGGGTTAGTGTTAGGGTAAGGTTTAGGGTTAGGGTTAGGGTTATGGTTAGGGTTAGGCTTAGGGTGAGTGTGAGGGTTAGGGTTTGAGTAAGGATTAGGCTTAGAGTTCGGCTGAGGGTGAAGGTGAGTGTGAGGTTTAGGGTTAGAGTGAGGTTTAGGTTTATTGTTAGTGTGAGTGTTATGGTTAGGGATAGGATTAGAGTTAGTCTGAGGGTAATGGTGTGGGTGAGGATTAGGTTTAGGGTGAGGGTTAGGGTTAGGGTTATGGGGAGGGTTAAGATGAGGGTTAGTGTTAGGATTAGGGTTAGGGTGAGGGCTAGGGTGAGAGTGAGGTTTAGGCTTAGGGTTAGGGTGAGGTTTAGGGTTAGGGTTAGGGTGAGGTTGAGGTATAGGTTTAGAGTTAGGGTTAAGCTGAGGCTGAGGGTGAGGGTTAGAGTTAGGGTTAGGATTAGGATTAGGGTAAGGGTTAGGGTGAGTGTGAGGGTTAGGGTTAAGATTAGGGCTTGGCTTAGGGTTACACTGAAGGTGAGGGTGAGGGTGTGAGTTAAGGTTTGGGTGAGGGTTAGGGTTAGTTTTAGGGTGAGAGTTAGGGTTCAGTTTAAGTTTAGTGTTAGGGTGAGGTATAGGGTTAGGTTTAGGGTGAGGTTTAGGGTTAGGGTTAGGTTGAGGGTTAGGGTTAGGTTTAGGGTTAGGGTGAGGTTTAGGATTAGGGTTAGGGTAAGGGTTAGGGTTAGGGTGAGGGTTAGGATTGGAGTTAGGGTGAGGGCTAGGGTGAGGGTGAGGGTTAGGGTTAGTGATAGGGTGAGGTTTCAGGTTAGGGTTAGGTTTAGCATGAGGGTTCGGATGAGGGTTAGGCTTACTTTAAGGGTTATGGTTAGGGTTAAGTTGAGGGTTAGGGTTATGATTAGGTTTAGGGTGAGAGTGAGGTTTAGGATTAGGGTTCGGGTTAATGTTATTGTTAGGGTTAGGGTTATGGTTACGGTGAGGGTGAGGGAGTGTGATAGGATTAGGGTTAGTGTTAATGTTATTGTTAGGGTTAGGGTTAGGGTTACAGTGAGGGTGAGGATGATGGTTAGGGTTAGGGTGAGGTTTTTAGTGTTATGGTTAGGGTTAGAATTAGGGTTAGGGTGAGTGTTAGGGTTAGGGTTAGGGGGAGGGTTAGGATGAGTATTAGGAATAGGATTAGGGTTAGGGTAAGGGCTAGTTTGAGGGTGAGGTTTAGGGTTAGTGTTAGGGTGAGGTTTAGGTTTACGTTTAGGGTTTGGGTTAGGGTGAGGGTAAGGTTTAGTGTTAGAGTTAGTTTTAGCGTGAGGCTGAGGGTGAGGGTTAAGGTTAAGGTTAGTGTTAGGGTTAGGGTGAGGGTGAGGTTTAGGGTGAGGTTGAGTTTTAGGCTGAGGGTTAGGATTAGGATTACCGTAAAGGTTACAGTGAGTGTGAGGGTTAGGGTTAGGGTTAGGTTTAGGATTAGGATTACACTGAGCATGAAGGTGAGGGTGAAGTTTAGGGTTAGGGTGAATGTTAGGGTTAGGCTTAGGGTTAGGATTAGGATTAGGGTAAGGTTTAGGGTGAGGGTGAGGTTTAGTTTTAGAGTTAGGGTAAGGGTGAGGCTGAGGTTGAAGTTGAGGGTTAGGGTTAGTGTTAGGGTAAGGTTTAGGGTTAGGGTTAGGGTGAGGGTTAGGATGAGGGTTAGGGTTATGGTCACGGTGAGGGTTAGTGGTAGAGTAAGGGTGAGGTTTAGGGTTAGTGTTAGGGTGAGGGTGAGTGCTAGCATTAGTTTTAGGGTTAGGGTTAGGGTTAAGTTTAGGGTTAGGATTAGCGTTATTTTTAGGGTTAGGTTTAGAGTTATGGTGAGGGTGAGTGTGAGGCTTAGGATTAGGGTTATGGTGAAATTTAAGGTTCAGGTTAGGATTAGGGTTAGGGTGAGGGTGAGGTTTAGGGTTCGATTTAGGGTTATTTAGAGGGTTAGGTAGAGGGTTAGGTTTAGAGTTAGTGTTAGGGTTAAGGTTAGGATGACGTTTAGGTTGAGGTTTAAGGTTAGGGTTAGGCTTAGGATTAGGATTAGGGTTAGGAGAGGGTGAGTGTGAGGGTTATACTTAGGCTGATGGTTAGGGTTAGGGTTACAGAGAGGTATAGGATGAGGTTTAGGGTTAGGATTAGTGTTAGGGTGAGGGCTAGGGTGAGGGTGAGGGGTGGGGTAAGTTTTAGGCTTAGGCTTAGGCTTAGGCTGAGCATGAGGTTCAGGGTGAGGGTTAGGGTTAGGTTTAGGGTGAGGTTCAGTGTTAGGGTTAGGGTTAGAGTTAGGGGTAGACTGAGGGTGAGGTTTAGGAGTAGAGTTAAGGTTAGGGTGAGGGTTAGGTTTAGGGTGAGGCTTAGGGTTAGTGTTAGTGTTAGGTTGAGAGTGAGGTTTAGGTTGAGGTTTAGGGTTAGGGTTAGGGTTAGTGTGAGGGTTAGGGTTAGGGTTAGTGTTAGTGTGAGGGTAAGTGTTAGGGTGAGGGAATGGTTTAGGTTGAATGTTATGGTTAGGGTGAGGGTTTGGATTAGTGTTAGGCTTATTTTTACGGTTAGGTTCAGGGTTAAGGTTACTGTTAGTGTGAGGGTGAGGGTTAGGGTTAGGGTTAGGGTGAGGTTTAGGGTTTGTGTTAGTGTTAGTGTTATGGTTAAGGTGAGGGTGAGTGTGAGGGTTAGGGTTAGGGTTAGGCTTAGGCTTAGGCTTAGGCTTAGGCTGAGGGTGAGGGTGGGGTGAGGATTAGGTTTAGGGTGATGGTTAGGGTTAGGGTCAGGGTTAGGTTAGGGTGGGGTTTAGGGTTACGGTTAGGGTTTGGTTTAGGGTGAGGGTGAGGTTTAGGGTTAGATATAGGGTTAGGGGGAGCTTTAGGGTGAGGGTTAGGGTTAGGGTTAAGTTTAGATTTAGGGTGAGTGTGCGGGTGAGTGTGAGGGTTAGGTTTAGATTTAGGGTTAGGCTTAGGGTTAGGCTGAGGGTGAGGGTTAGGGTTAGGGTGAGGTTTAGTGTTAGGGTTATGGTGAGGGTTAGATTGAGTTTAGGGTTAGGATTAGGGTTAGGGTGAGGGCTAGGTTGAGGGTTATGTTTAGGGTGAGGTTTAGGGTGTGGTTTACGGTTAGGGTTAGGTTTAGTGTTAGGGTGTGGGTGAGGTTTAGGGTAAGAGTTAGGGTTAATTTGAGGCTGAGGGTGAGGGTTAGGGTTATCTTTAGGAATAGTATTAGGGTAAGGTTTAGGGTGAGTGTGATGATTAGCGTAAGGTTTAGGGTTAGGCTTAGGGTTACACTGAGGTGAGTTTTAGGGTTAGGGTGAGGGTTAGGGTTAGGATTAGAGTGAGAGTTAGTGTTCAGGTTAAATTTAGGGTTAGGGTTAGGGTTAAGTTGAGTTGAGGGTTAGGGTTAGGTTGAGGGTTAGGGTTAGGCTTAGGATTAGGTTGAGGTTTAGGGTTAGGGTTAGGGTGAGGTTTAGGATGAGGATTAGGGTTAGGATTAGGGTTAGGGTGAGGGCTAGGCTTAGGTTGAAGGTCAGGGTTAGTGTTAGGGTGAGGTTTAGGTTTAGGGTGAGGGTTAGGATAAGGGTTAGTGTTATGGTAAGGGTGAGGATTAGGGTTAGGGTGAGGGTTAGTGTTAGGATTAGGTTTAGGGTGAGGGTGAGAGTTAGGAATAGGGTTAGGGTTAAGGTTATTGTTAGGGTTAGGGTTACGGTTACTGAGAGGGTGAGGGTGAGGGTTAGTGTTAGATTTAGGGTGAGGTTTTTAGTGTTAGGGTTATGGTGAGACTTAGGGTTAGGGTTAGTGTAAGAGTTAGTGTTAGGGTTAGTTTTATGGTGAGGCTGAAGATGAGGGTTAAGGTTAGGGTTAGTGTTAGGGTTAGGGTTAGGGTTAGGATTAGGGTTAGGTTTAGGGTTAGGTTTAGGGTTAGGGTTAGGGTATGGGTGGGAATTAGGGTTCGGGTTAGGTTTAGGGTTAAGGTGAGTTTTAGGGTTAGGGTTATGGTGAGCATGAGTGTTAGGTTTTGGTTGAGGGTTAGGGTTAGGCTTAGGATTAGGGTGAGGGTTAGGTTTAGGATTAGGGTCAGGTTTACCATGAGGATTAATGTTAGGATTAGTGTTATTGTGAGAGCTAGGGTGAGGGTGAGGGATATTGTTAGTGTTTGGGTGAGGTTTAGGGTTACAGTTAGGGTTTGGGTGAGGGTTAGGATGAGTGTTATATTTACAGTGAGGGTGAGGGTTAGGGTTAGGTTGAGGGTTAGGGTTAGGATTTGGGTTAGGGTGACGGTTAGTTTTAGGGTTAGATTTAGGGTTTGGGGGAGATTTATGTCCAGGGTTAGGGTTAGGGTTAGGGTTAGTGTTAGGCTTAAGATTAGGGTGCAGATTAGTTTGAGGTTTATGATTAGGGTTAGGGTAAGAGTTAGGATTTGGTTTAGGGTGAGGGTGAGTGTGAGGGTTAGGGTTAGGGTTAAGCGTAGGCTTAGGTTTAGGTTGAAAGTGAGGGTGGGGGTGAGGATTAGGGTTAGGGTTATGGTTAGGTTATGGTTAGGGTGAGGGTTAGGATGAAGGTTAGGGTTAGGATTAGGGTTAGGGTGAGGGCTAGGGTGAGGGTGAGATTTAGGGTGAGGTTTCAGCTTAGGCTTAGGGTTTTGGCTGACTGTGAGGTTGAGGGTGAGGGTTAGGGTTAGTGTGATCGTTAGGTTTTCGGTTAGGGTGAGTGTTAGGATGAGGTTTATGTTTAGGGAGAGGGTTTGGGTGAGGATGATGGTAAGTGTATAGGTGAGGTTTAGGCTGAGGATGAGGGTTAAGATAAGGGTGAGTGTTATGTTTAGGTTTAGGGTTAGGGTAAGTGTTAGTGTTAGATTTAGGTTTAGGGTTAGATTGAGGATTAGGGTTTGGGTTAGAGTTAGTGTGAGGTTTATTGTGAGGATGAGGTTTATGGTTATGGTGAGGGTGAGGGTTAGAATTAGGGTTAGGGTGAGGGCTAGTGTGAGGTTGAGGGTTAGAGTAATGGTTAGGGTGAGGTTTAGGATTAGGGTGAGGGTTTGGATTAGTGTGAGGGTTAGGGTTAGGGTGAGGGTAAGTGTTAGGGTGAGGGTTAAGTTTAGGGTGAGGGTTCTGGTTAGGGGGAAGGTGAGGGTTAGGTTTAGCGTTAGGGTTAGGGTTGGAATTAGGATTAAGGTGAGGGTGAGGTATAGGGGTTGAGTTAGGGTTAGGATGAGGGTTAAGTTTAGGGTGAGGGTTAGGTTGAGGGTTATGTTGGGTGTGATGCTAAGGGTAAAGGTGAGGATTAGGCTGAGGGTGAGGGTTACGGTAAGGGTGAGGTTTAGGATTAGGATTAGGTTGAGGGTGAGAGTTAGATTGAGTATTAGAGTTAGGGTTAGTGTGAGGTTTAAGGTGAGAATTAGGGTTAGGGTCCAGGTGAGGGCTAGGGTGAGGTTGAGGGTTAGGGTTAGTATTAGGGTGAGGTTTAGGATTAGGGTGATGTTTGAGTTAGTGTGAGCGTTAGTGTTAGCGTTTCCGTTAGTGTTAGGGTGAGGTTAAGTGTTAGGGTGAGAGTTAGGGTTAGGGTGAGTTTTATGGTTAGTGTGCGGTTGAGTGTTAGGGTTAGGGTTAGGATGAGGTTCAGTTTAGGGTTAGGGTTTGAGTTAGGGTTATGTTGTGGGTGAGATTAGGGGTAATGTTAGGGTTTGGGTTAGGGTGAGGGTTAGGTTTAGGGGTAGGATTAGGCTTAGGCTTGGGCTTAGGCCGAGCATGAGGGTCAGTGTTAGGGTTCAGGTTAGGGTTCGGATTAGGGTTAGGGTTAGTGTGAGTGTTAGGATGAGGTTTAAGGTTAGGATTAGGTTTAGGGTGAGGGTTAGGCTGAGGGTTAGGTTGAGGTTTAGTGTTAGGGATAGGGTTATGTTTCGGATTTGGTTTACGGTGAGGGTGAGTTGAGGGTTAGGGTTAGGGTTAGGGTTAGGGTCAGGGTGATTGTTAGTGTTATGGTTACAGTTAAGTTATGGTTAGGGTTAGGATTAGGGTTAGTGTTGGGGTTAGTGTTATTGTTAGGGTTAGGGTTAGGGGGGATGGTTAGTGTGAGGTTTAGGGTTAGGGTTAGTGTTAGCGTTAGGGTGAAGGTGAGGTTTAGGTTGAGGTTTAGGGTTAGGTTTAGGGAGAGGGTTAGGTTTAGAGTTATGGTGAGGGTGAGGGTGCGGGTGATTATGAGGGTTAGGGTTAGGGTTAGCATTAGGCTGAGGGTTAGGCAGAGGGTGATGGTGAGGGTGAGTGTTAGGATTAGGGTTAGGATGAGGTTTAGATTTAGGGTTAGGTTTAGAGTTAGTGTTAGGGTTAGGGTTAGGGTTAGGGTGAGATTTAGGGTAAGGTTTCGGGTTATGGTTAGGGTGAGGGTTAGATTGAGGATTAGCGTTAGGGTTAGTGTGAGGTTTAGGGTGAGGATGAGGATTAGGGTTAGGCTGAGGGTGAGGGTTAAGATAAGGGTCAGGGTTAGGGTTAGGGTGAGGGTTAGAATAATGGTTAGTGATATGGTTAGGGTGAGGGTTAAATTGAGAATTAGCGTTAGGTTTAATGTGAGTTTTAGGGTGAGAATAAGGATTAAGGTTATGGTGAGGGTGAGTTTTAGAATTAGGGTTAGGGTGAGGGCTAGGGTGAGGGAGAGGGTTAGGGTTAGGGTTAGGGTTAGGATGAGGTTTAGGATTAGGGTGAGGGTTAAGGTGAGTGTGAGGGTTAGTTTTAGGGTTAGGGTTAGTGTTAGGGTGAGGGTAAGTGTTAGGTTGAGGGTTAGGGTTAGGGTTATTGTTAGGGTTAGAGTTAGGGTTATGGTTACTGTGAGGGTGAGTGTGAGGGTAAGGGTTAGGTTGAGGTTTAGTGTTAGGGTTGTGGTTAGAGTTAGGGTTAGTGTGAGGGTGAGGTTTAGCGGTAGAGTTATGTTTAGTGTGTGGGTTAGGGTGAGGGTTAGTGTTAGTGTTAGGGTGAGGGTTAGGGTGAGGTTTAGGGTTAGGGTTAGTGTTAGGGTTCGGGTTAGGGTGAGGGTTTGGGTTAGGGTGAGGGTTATGGTTAGGGTGAGTGTTAGGGTTAGGGATAGGGTGAGTGTTAGGGTTAGGGTTAGGGTTATTGTTAGGGTTAGGGTTAGGTTTACGGTAGAGGTGAGGGTAAGGGTGAGGGTTAGGTTTGGGGTTAGGATGAGGTTTAGGTTTAGGGTTAGGGTTAGATTTAGGGTTAGGGTTAGGGTGAGGGTGAGGTTTAGGGTTAGATTTAGGGTAAGTGTTATGTTTAGAGTTAGGGTGAGGTTTAGGGTTAGGCTTAGGCTTAGGCTTTGGCCTAGCAAGAGGGTGAGTTTTAGGGTTATGGTTATGGTGAGGGTTAGGGTTAGGGTTAGGTTGAGGGTCAGGATGAGGTTTAGGGTTAGGATAAAGGTTAGGGTGAGGGCTAGGGTGAGTGTTAGGGTGAGGGTTAGGGTTAGGGATAGGGTTAGGTTTGGGATTAGGTTTAGGGTGAGGGTGAGTGTGAGCTTTAGGGTTAGGGTTAGCGTTAGGCTTACGGTTAGGATGAGGGTTAGCGTTAGGGTTTGGGTTAGAGTGAGTGTGTGGCTGAGGATTCGGTTTAAGTTTAGGATTAGAGGTAGGTTTAGGGTTAGGCCTAGGTTAGGCTTAGCGTTAGGCTGAGGGTGAGGGTGCGGGTTAGGATTAGGGTTAGGGTTAGGGTTAAAATTAGGGTTATTGTTAGTGTTTTGGTTTGGGTTAAGTTTGAGTTGAGGGTGAGGCTGAGGGTGAGAGTTATGGTTAGGGTTAAGATTAGCCTTAGGTTTAGGCTGAGGTTGAGGTTGGGGGTGAGGAATAGATTTTGTGTGATGGTTAGGGTTAGGGTTAGTGTGAGGATTACTATGAGGGTTAGGGTTCGTATTAGGTTTAGGGTGAGGGCTAGGGTGAGGGTTAGGGTTAGGATTAGGGTTAGTCTTAGGCTTAGATTTGGGCTGAGGTTGAGGGTGAGGGTGAGAGTTATGGTTAGGGTGATGGACTGGTTTAGGGTTAAGGTGAGTGTTAGGATGAGGGTTAGGGTTAGAATGAGGATTAGGGTGAGTATGTCTGTAAGAGTAAAGGTGAGGCTCAGGCTGAAGGTCAGTTTTCCCCTAAGGGTGAGGGTTTGGTTTAGGGTGAGGGTTAGGGTAAGGGTTAGGGTGAGGGTTAGGATGAGGGTGAGGGTTAGATTGAGGATTATTGTTAAGGTTAGTTTGAGGTTTAGTGCGAGGATGAGGGTTAGGGTTAGGTTGAGGGTTAGGATTAGAATTAGGTTTAGGGTGAGGGCTAGGGCGAGGCTCAGGTTTAGGGTTAGGTTTAGGGTTAGGTTTAGGGTTAGGGTGAGAGTTAGGGTTACTGTGAGGGTTAGTGTTAGATTTAGCGTTATTTTTAGTGTGAGGGTAAATGTTAGGGTAAGGGCTAGTCTTAGGTTGAGGGTTGTGGTTAGGGCGAGGGTTAGGGTTAGAATGAAGTTTTTGGTTAGGGTGAGGGTTAGGGTTATGGTGAGGGTGAGGTTGAGGGTTAGGGTTAGAATGAGGTTTAGGGTAAGGGTTAGGGTTAGAGTTAGGGTTAGGGTGAGGGTGAGGTTTAGGGTAAGAGTTAGGGATCAGATGAGGGTTAGGATGAGGGTTAGGGTTAGGGTGAGTCTTAGGTTTAGGGTTAGGGTGTGGTTTATTGTTAGGGTTATGGTTAAGATTAGGGTTAGGGTGAGGGTGAGTGTGTGGGTTAGGGTTAGGTTTAGGGTTAGGCTTATGGTTAGGCTGAGGGTTAGGTTGAGGGTGAGGGTTAAGATGAGGGTTAGGTTTAGGATTAGGGTTAGGGTGAGGGCTAGGGTGAGCGTGAGGTTTAGGGTTAGTGTTAGGGTGAGGTTTAGGGTTAGGGTTAGGGTTAGAATCAGTGTGAGTTTGAGGTTTAGGGTTAGAGATTAGTGTTAGGTTTAGGGTTACTGTGAGAGTTAGGTTTAGGGTTAGTGTCAGGGTTAGGGTACGGGTGATGGTTAGGGTGAGGGTGTGTGTTAGAGTTAGGGTTAGGGTGAGGGTTAGGTTTAGGATTAGGGTTAGGGTGTGGGATAGGGTGAGTGTGAGGTTTAGGATTAGTGTTAGGGTGAGGGTTAGGGTAAGGTTTTGTGTTAGGATTAGGGTTAGGGTGAGGTTTAGGGTTAGAATTAGGGTTAGGGTGAGGGTTAGGATTAGGGATAGGGTTAGGTTTAGGGTTATGTTGAGGTTTAGGGATAGTGTGAGGGTTAGTGTTAGGGTGAGGGTAAGTTTAGGGTGAGGTTTAGGGTTAGGGTGAGGGTTATGGTTAGGGTGAGGTTTAGGGGTAATGTTAGGGTTATTGTTAGGCTTAGGTTTAAGCTGAGTGTAAGGGTCAGGTTTAGGGTTAGGGTGAGAGTGAGGTTCAGGGTTACAGTTAGGGTTAGGGTGAGGGTTAGGGTTAGGGCTGGGATTAAGTTTAGGGTTAGGGTGAGGGTGAGTGTGAGGATTAGTGTTAGGGTTGGAGTGACGCTTAGGTTTAAGCTGAGGGTGAGGGTGAGGTTTAGGGTTAGGGTGAGGGTGAGGTTTAGTGTTAGAGTTAGTGTTAGGGTGAGGGTTTCTGTGAGGGTTAGTGTTAGGATTAGTGTTAGGGTTTGGGTTAGGGTTAGTGTGAGGGTTAGGGTTAGGGATAGGGTTACATTTAGGATTATGGTTAGGGTGAGGGTGAGGGTGAAGATTAGGGTGAGGGTTAGGGTTAGGATTAGGTTTAGGGTTAGGGCTAAGATGAGGTTCAGGGTTAGGGTTAGGTTTATGCTTAGGGTTAGGTTGAGGGTGAGGGTGAGGGTTAGGGTTAGGATGAGTTTTAGGGTTAGGTTTAGGGTGCGGTTTAGGATGAGGTATAGGGTTAGGATTCGGGTTAGGTTGAGAGCTAGGTTGAGGGTTAAGTTTAGGGTTAGGTTTAGTGTGAGGTTTAGGGTTCGGGTTAGGGTTAGGGTTAGGGTGAGGGTTAGGGTTAGAGTTACTGTATGGATGAGTGTTATGTTTAGGTTGAGGGTGAGGGTTAGGTTTAGTGTGAGGTTTAGTGTTAGGTTTAGGGTGATGGTTAGGTTGAGGGTTATCTTTTGGATTAGGGTTAGGGTGGGGGCTAGGTTGAGGGTGAGGTTTAGGGTTAGGGTTAGGCTTAGGCTTAGGGTTAGGCTGAGGGGTAGGGTGGGGTGAGGAATAGGTTTTTTGTGATGGTTAGCGTTAGGGTTAGTGTGAAGATTAGGATGAGGGTTAGGGTTAGGATTAGGTTTATGGTTAGGGCTAAGGTGAGGGTCAGGGTTAGGGTTAGGGTTAGGGTTAGGCTGAGGGAGAGGGTTTAGGTAAGGTTTAAGGTTAGGGAAAGTGTTAGACTTAGGGTTAGGGTACGGGTTAGGCTTAGGGATAGGTTTGGAGTTAGTCTTAATGTGAGGTTTATGGTTAGGGATAGGGTTAGGGTCCTGGTAAGGGTGAGGTTTAGAATTAGCATGAGGGTTAGGATGAGGGGTAGGTTTAGGGTTAGGGTGAGAGTTAGGGTTAATGTGAGGTTTAGGGTTAGGTTTAGGGTTAGGGTTAGGGTGAGGGTCAGGTTGATCGTTAGGTATTGGTTTACAGTTAGGTTGAGGGTGAGGGTTAGGGTGAGTTTTTGTTTAGGCTTAGTGTTAGGGTGAGGTAAAGGGTTAGGGTGAGGGTTAGGGTTAGGGTGAGGGTGAGGCTTAAGATGATGGTGAGGGATACAGTGAGGGTCAGGGTTAGGGTTAGGGTCTGGGTTAGTGTGAGGATTAGGGTTAGGGTGAGGGTGATGGTTAGGATTAGGGTTAGGATCATTGTAAGTGTTATGGTTAGGTGACATTTGCAATTAGGGTGAGGCTGAGGGTGAAGTTTAGCGTTAGGGTTAGGGTTAGTTTTAGGGTTAGGATTAGTGTTAATGTTAGGGTTAGGGTTAGAGTTACGGTTTGGGTGAGGGTGAGGGTGAGATTTAGGGTTAGGGTTAGTGTGAGGTTTAAGGATAAGGTTAGGATTAGGGATAGGGTGAGGGTGAGCTTTAGAGTTAGAATTAGGTTGAGGCTGAGGGATATGGTGACTGTTAGGGTTAGTGCCAGTGTTAGGGTTAGCGTTAGGTTTAGGGTGAGGGTTAGGTTGAGGTTTAGGGTTAGGGTTAGGGTTAGGATTAGGTTTAGGTTGAGGGTGAGTGTGAGGGTTAGGATTAGTATTAGGCTTAGGCTTAGGGTAAGGTTGAGGGTGATGTTTGGGGAGAGGATTAGGCTTAGGGTGATGTTTAGCCTTAGGGTTAGGGTGAGAGTTAGGGTTAGGGTTAGGGTTAGGATTAGGTTTAGGTTGAGGGCTAGGGTGAGGGTGAGGGAAAGGGTTAGGGTTAGGCTTAGGCATAGGGTTACAATGAGGGTGATGGTGAGGGTGGGGGTTAGGGTTATAGTGATGGATTAGGTTAGGTTTAGGGTGAGGGTTAGGATGAGCATGATGGTAAGAGTAACGGTGACGGTTAGCCTGAAGTTGAGGGTTAGGGTAAGGGTTAGGGTTAGGGTTAGACTGAGGATTTGGGTTAGGGCTAGTGTGAGGTTTAGGGTGAGGATAAGGGTTAGGGTTAGAATTAGGGTTAGGGTGAGGGCTAGCGTGAGGGTGAGCTTTAGGGTTAGGGTTATGTTTAGGGGGAGGGGGAGGGTTAAGTTTAGGATGAGGGTTAGGTTTAGTTTGAGGGTTACGTTTAGGGTGAGGGTGAGGGTGGGGTAAAGGTTATGGTGAGGCTTAGATTGAGGGTGAGGGTAGGGTTAGGATTAGGGATAGGGTTAGGTTTAAGGTGAGCGTGAGCCTGAGGGTGAGGGTAAGGTTTAGGGTTAGGGTTATGTTTATGGTTAGGGTGAGGTCTAGGGTGAGGGTGAGGGTTAGGGTGAAGTTGAGGGTTAGGCTGAGGGTCTTGGTTGAGGTAATGGTTAGGGTTAGGGTGTCGATTAGTTGAGGTTTAGGGTGAGGGTGAGCTTGAGCGTTAGGGTGTGGGTGAGAGTTAGGGTTAGGGTGAGGGTTCGGGTAATGGTGAGGGTTAGGGTGACGTTGAAGATTAGGGTTAGGGTTATGTGAGGGTTAGGGTTAGCGTTAGGGATAGGGTGAGGGTGACGGTTAGGATTAGGTTAAGGGTTAGGGTGAGGTTTAGTGTGAGGGTGAGGTTTAAGGTTAGGCTTAGGTTTGGGGTGTGGGTAAGTGATAGCATGAGGGTTAGGGTGAGTGTTAGAGTTAGCATTAGTGTTAGGGTGAGGGTTAGGGTGAGGGTTAGGGTGAAGGTGAGTGTGAGAGTGAGGGTTAGGGTGAGGATTAGGGTGAGTTTTAGGGTTAGGGAGAGGTTTAGGTTTATGGTGTGTGTTAGGGTGAGGGTTAGGTTTATGGTTATGCTTAGGGTTATGGTGAGGTTTAGGGTTAGGATTAGGGTGAGGGTTAGTGTGACGATTAGTTGAGGTTTAGGGTGAGGGTGAGCTTGAGCGTTAGGGTGTGGGTGAGAGTTAGGGTTAGGGTGAGGGTTCGGGTAATGGTGAGGGTTAGGATGACGTTGAAGGTTAGGGTTAGGGTTATGTGAGGGTTAGGGTTAGGGTTAGGGTTAGGGATAGGGTGAGGGTGAGGGTTAGGAATAGGTTTAGGTTGAGGTTGAGGGTGAGGGTTAGGGTTAGGGTAAGGATTAGGGTTAGGGTGAGCCTGAGGGTGAGGGTGAGTGTGAGGGTTAAGGTTAGATTGAGGGTTAAGCTAAAGGTTAGTTTGAGGGTTAGGTTTAGGTTGATGTTTAGGTTGAGGGTGAGGGTTCGGTTGAGGGTTTGGGTTAGGGTTAGGGTGAGGGTGAGTTTGAGTGTTACGTTTAGGGTTAGGCTTAGACTTAGGATGAGGGTGATTGTGAGGGTTATGGTTAGGATTATTGTTAGGCTTAGGTTTAAGCTGAGGGTGAGGGTGAGTTTGAGGGTTAGGGTTAGGGTGAGTGTGAGCGTTAGGGTTAGGGTTAGGGATAGGCTGAGGATTAGATGCGGGTGAGGGTTAGGGTTAGGATGAGTGTTAGGCTTAGGGTTAGGGTGAGGGTTAGGTATAGGTTGATGTTTAGGGTGAGATTGAGGGTTAGGGTGAGGGTGACGGTGAGCGTGACTCTTAGGGTGCAGGTGAGGTTTAGGATTAGGTTTAGGGTCAGGGTGAGGGTTTAGAGTTAGGGTTAGGATGATGGTTAGGATGAGGGGCAGGGTTAGGGTTAGGGTGAAATTCAGGGTTAGTTTAAGGGTTACGGTTAGTGTTTGGGTTAGGGTGAGGTTTAGGGTTAGGTTTAGAGTTAGGGTGAGGGTTAGGGTGAAGATAGGTTTTAGGGTGGGGGTTAGGATGAGTGTGAGGTTAGGGTTAGGGTGAGGGTTAGTGTTATTGTTAGGGTTAGGGTTAGGGTTACGGTTACGGTGAGGTTGCGGGTGAGGTGAGGTTTAGCATCAGGGTTACTGTTAGGGTGAGGGTAAGTGTTTGGGTGAGGGTTAGGCTTAGGGTGAGGTTTAGGGTGAGAGTGAGGGTTAGTTTTAGGGTTAGGTTTAGGGTGAGGTTAAGGGTTAGGGTTAGGGTGAGTGTTAGGGTTAGCATTAGCTTTAGGTTGAGGGCTAAGGTGAGAGTTCAGGTTAGGTTAGGGTGAGGGTTAGGGTTAGGGTGAGGGTTAGGGTGAGAGGAAGAATAAGGGTAAGGGCGAGTGTTAGGGTGAGATTGAGGGTTACGGTAAGAGTGAAGGTTATGGTGATGGTGAGGGTTAGGGTGAGGGTTAGGGTTAGATTGAGGGTGATGTTGAGTTTTTGGGTGAGTGTTAGGGTTAGGTTTAGGGTGAGGGTTAGGATTAGGGTAAAGGTGAGGTTTAGGGTGAGGGTTAGGTTTAGGGTTAGTGTTAGGGTTTGGTATAGGCTGAGGGATAGTGTTAGGATTAGGATGAGGTTTAGGGTGAGGGTTAGGGTCAGAGAGAGGGTTAGGGTTAGGGTGAGGGTTAGCGTTAGGATTAGGGTTAGGGTCAGGTTTAGGGTGACTGTGAGGTTTAGGGTGAGGATTAGCTTTAGGGTTAAGGTGAGGGTTAGGGTAAGGGGTAGGGTTACAGTTAGGGTGAGGGTTAGGTTTAGTGTGGGAGTTATGGTTAGGGTTAGGGTTAGGATTAGTGTGAGGGTAAGAATTAGGGTGATATTTAGGGTGAGGGTGAGGTTTAGATTTAGGAATATGGATAGGATTAGAGTTACGCTGAGGGTGAGGATGAGGGTGAGGGTGAGAGTTAGGTTTAGGGTTAGGGTTAGAGTGAGGGTCAGGTTTAGGTTTAGTTTGAGGGTGGTGTGAGGGTGAGGTTTGGGGTGAGGCTTGTGGTTAGGGTGAGGGCTAGGTTGAGGGTGAACTTTAGGGTTATGATGAGGGTTAGGGTTATGTTTAGGGTGAGGGTTAGGGTGAGGGTTAGCTTTAGTGTAAGGTTTACGGTTAAGGTTAGGGTGAGTGTTAGGGTAATTGTTATGGTGAGGGTTACGGTGAGGGTTAGGGTTAAGGTTATGATTAGAGATAGGGTTAGGTTTAGGCTGAGGGTGAGGGTGAGGGTGCAGGTGAGGTTTAGTGTTAGGGTTAGGGTTAGGATGAGCGCTAGTGTGAGGGTGAGGTTTAGGTTGAAGGTGAGGTTGAGGGTGAGGCTGAGGGTTAGGGTGAGGGTGAGGGTTTGGGTTAGGGTTACTGTTAGGGTGAGGGTGAGGGTTAAGATTAGGGATAGGGTTAGGGTTATTGTTAGGGTTACAGTTCAGTTTAGGGTGAGGGTGAAGGTGAGGGATATGGTTACGGTTAAGGTGAAGTTTAAGGTTAGGGTTAGGGTTACTGTTAGGAGGAAGTTTATGGTGAGGGGTAGGGTTAGGGTTAGGGTGAGGGATAGGGTTAGTGTGAGGGTTAGGGTGAGTGTTAGGGTTTTGGTTAGGATTAAGGTGAGGGTGAGGGTTAGGGTGAGGTTTAGGGTTAGGGTTAAGGTTAGAGTGAGGGTTAGGGTTAGGGTGGAGTTTAGGATTAGTGTTAGGGTTATGGTTAGGATGAGGCTTAGTGTTAGGGTTAGGGATAGTGTTAGGAGGAAGTATAAAGTGAGGGTTAGTGTTAGGGTGAGGGTTAGTGTTAGCAATAGGGTTAGTGTGAGGGCTAAGGTGAAGGTGAGGTTTAGGGGTAGGGTTAGGTTTAGGGTGAGGCTTAGGCTTAGGCTGAGGGTAGGGTTATTGGGAGGGTTGGTGTTAGGGTTAGGCTTAGTGTTAGGGTGAGGGTAAGGCTTAGGGTGAGGGTTAGGGTTAGGGTGAAGATTAGGGTTAGGGTGAGGGTCAGGGTTAGATTTAGGGGTAGGTTGAGGGTTAGGTGAGGTTTAGGGTTAGGGTTAAGGTAAGGGTTTGCGTTAGGGATAGGGTTAGGGTTAGGATTAGTGTGAGAGTTAGGGTGAGGGTTAGGGTGAGGGTTTCGGGTTAGGGTTAGGGTTCGGTTGAGGGTTACGGTGAGGGTGAGGGTTAGGATTAGGTTTAGGTTTATCGTGTTGGTAAGTGATAGTGTGAGTGTTAGGGTGAGTGTTAGATTTAGCATTAGGGTTAGAGTGAAGTTTAGGGTGAAGTTTAGGGTTACGTTTAAGGTGATCTTGAGGGTGAGGTTTAGGGTTAGGGTTAGGGTTGGTTTTAGGGTTAGGGTGAGGGTTAGGGTTAGTGTTCGTGTGAGGGTAAGTCTGAGGGTAACTGTTAGGGTTAGAGTAAGGGTGAGGGTTTGGTTTTGTGTGAGGTTTAGGGTGAGGATGAGGTTAAGGCTTAGGGTGAGCTTTAGGGTAAGGTTGATTGTTAGGGTTAGGGTTAGCGTGAGGGTGAGGGTTAGGGTGAAGGTTAGGGTTAGGGATAGGGTTAGGTTTAGGGTGAGGGTTAGGGTAAGGGATAGGGTTATGATTACGGTGAGGGTTAGGTTTAGTGTGAGTGTTAGGGTTAGGGTTAGGGTTAGGATTAGTGTGAAGGTAAGAATTAGGGTGACTTTTAGGGTGAGGGTGAGGTTTAGGGTTAGGATTAGGGTTATGGTTAGTGTTATGCTGAGGGTGATGGTGAGGGTGAGGGTGAGTGAGAGTTTTAGTGTTAGGGTTAGGGTGAGGGTTAGGGTGAGGATTAGGTTAAGGGTGAGGGAGAGGGTTAGGCTGAGGGGTAAGTGTAGGGTTAGGTGAGGGTTAGGGTTAGTGTGAGGGTTAGGTTTAGGGTTAGGGTGAGGGTAAGGATTAGTGTGAGGGTTAGGTTGAGGGTGAGTGTTAGGGTTAGGCGGACAGTAAGGGTCAGGGTGAGGGTTAGATTGATGGTGAGGTTTATGGTTAGCATTAGTGTTAGGGTTATGGTGAGGGTTAGGATTGGGGTTAGGGTCAGGTCTAGGGTGAAGGTGAGGGTTACGGTTAGGGTTAGGGAAAGGGTGAGTATTAGAGTTAGGATTAGGGTTAGGGTGAGCATTAGGCTGAGGGGTAGGGTTAGGGTTAGTCTTAGTCTTAGGGTTAGGCTTAGGGTGAGGGTGGGGTTGAGGATTATGGTTAGGGTGATGGTTAGGGTTAGGGTTAGGGTGAGGGTTAAGATGAGGGTTAGGGAGAGGGAAAGTGTTAAGGTGAGTGTTAGGGTGAGGGTGAGGGTTATGGTTACCATTAGGGTTAGGGTTAGATTTAGCGTGAGGATTAGGTTTAGGTTTAGGGTTAGGGTGAGTGTGAGGGTGAGGGTTAGGTTTAGGGTTCGGGTGAGGGTTAGGTTTAGTGTTAGGGTTAGGGTGTGGGTTAGGGTTAGGGTTCGTGTGAGGGTGAGGGTGAGGTTTAGGGTGTGGGTGAGGGTGAGGTTTAGGGTTAGGAATAGGGTGGGGGTGAGTGTGAGTGTGAGGGTTAGGGTGAGGAATAGGGATAGGGTGAAGGTGAGTGTTAGGGTGAGTTGTAGGGGTAGGTTAAGGTGAGGGTTAGAGTTAGGGTGATGGTTTGTATGAGGGTTAGTTTAAGGTTAAGGGTGAGGGCTAGGGTGAGGGTTAGGGTTAGGATTAGTTTAGGGTGAGGGTTATGGTGAGCATTAGGTTTAGCGTTAGGGTTAGGGATAGGTTTAGGTTTAGGGTGAGGTTTAGGATGTGGGTTAGGATTAGGGTTAGGGTTAGGGTTAGGGTGAGGGGTAGGGTCAGGGTTAGATTTACGGTGAGCGTAAGGGTTAGCATGAGGTTTAGGGTAAGTGTGAGGGTTAGAGTTAGCATTAGGGTTTGGGTGAGGTTTAGGGTGAGTGTTAGGGTTAGGTTTATGGTTAGGGTGAGATGAGGGTGAGGGTCATTGTGAGGTTTATGGTTAGGGTGAGAGATAGGTTTAGGGTGAGGGTTAGGCTTTGGTTTAGGGTGTGGGTCAGCGTGAGGGTGACATTGAGGCTTAGGGTGAGGGTGAGGGTGATTGTGAGGGTTAGGCTTAGAGTTAGCTTTAGGGTTAGGGTTAGTGTGAGGGTGAAGGTGAGGGTTAGGGTTAAGAGTAGGGTTAGGTTTAAATTTAGGCTGAGGGTGAGCCTGTGGGAGAGGGTAACGATTAGTCTTAGGGTTAGGGTTGTTGTTAGGATTAGGGTGAGGGTAAGGTTAAAGGTTAGGGTGAGGGTGAGGGTTAGGGTTAGTGTTAGGGTGAGGGTTAGGGTTAGGGTGAGGTTAGAGTTAGGGTGAGGTTTATTGTTAGTGTGAGGCTTAGTGTTAGTGTTAGGTTGAGTGTAAAGGTTAGGTTGAGGGTTAGGGATAGGGATAGGTTTAGGGTGAGTTTTCGGGTTATGGTGAGTTTTAGGGTCAGGGTGAGAGTTAGGGTTAGCATTATGGTTAGTGTGAGGGTTAGCGTAAGGTTAGTGTGAGGGTTAGGGTTAGGGTGAGGGTTAGGTTGAGGGTGAGAGTAATGTTAAGTGTGAGGGTTAGGATTATGGTAAGCTTGTGGGTTAGGGTGAGGGTTAGGTTTAGGTTTACAGTAAGGGTGAGGGTTAGGGTGAGTGTTTGGTTTGGGGTTAGGGTTAGGGTGAGGGTGAGATTGAGGGTTGGGAATAGAGTTAGGTTGAGGGTTAGGGTTAGGCTGAGGATTAGGGTTAGTGTAATGGCTAGTTTTCGGTTTAGGGTTAGTGTTAGGGTGAGACTAAGTTTTAGGGTTAGGTTTAGGGTTACGGTGAGGATGATGGTTAGGTTAAGTGTGAGGGTTAGGGTTATGGTGAGGGTGAAGGTGAGGGTTAGGATAAGGGTGTAGGTGAGGGTTAGGATAAGGGTTAGGATTAGGGTTATTTTTAGGTTTAGGGTTAGGTTTATGGTTACGTTGAGGGTGAGGGTTAGGGTTAGTGTGAGGTTTAGGGTTAGGGTTAGGGTTAGGGTTAGGGTTAGGGTTAGGATGAGGTTTAGGGTGAGGGGTAGGGTTAAGGTTAGGGTGAGGGTTAGGATTAGTGTGAAGGTTAGGGATAGGGTTAGGATGAGGGTTAGGTTGAGGGTTAGGGTTTAGATTAGGGTTAGGGTGAGAGTGGGGGTTAGGGTGAAGTTAAGGGTTAGCTTAGGTTTACGATTAGGGTGAGGGTAAGGGTTAGGTTTAGGGTTAGGCTTAGGGTGAGGTTTAGGGTGAGTTTGAGGGTTAGGGTTAGTGTTTGGTTGAGGTGAAGGTTTAGGTTGAGGTTTAGGGTGAGGGTGAGTGTTAGGGTTAGCATTAGGGTTAGGGTGAGGTTTAGTGTGAGTGTTTTGGTTAGTTCAGGGTGAGGTTTTAGGTTAGTGTGAGGGTTAGGGTGAGGGTAAGGTAAGGGTAAGGGTGAGGTTTTTGGTGAGGGTGAGGGTTACGGAACGGGAGAAGGTTAGGGTTAGTGTGAGGGTTAGAGTTAGGGTTAGGAAAAGGGTTAGTGTGAGGGATAAGGTGAGGGTGAGGATTAGGGTTAGGGTTAGGGTTAGGTTGAGGGTTAGGTTTAGGCTGAGGGTTAGGATTAGTGTGAGTGTTGGTGTTAGGTTTAGGTTTAGTATTAGGGTGAGGGTAAGGTTTAGGTTGAGGGTTAGGTTTAGGGTGATGGTTAGGGTTAGGTTTAGGGTGAGGGTAAGGGTTAAGGTTAGGTCTAGGTTTAGGGTAATTGTGGGTTTTGTTGAGGTTTAGGTTTAGGGTTAGTGTACGGGTTAGGGTTAGGGTTAGTGTGAGGATTAGGTTGACGGTTGGCTTGACGGTTAGGGTTAGTGTGAGGGTTAGGGTTAGGCTGAGGGTGAGGATGAAGTTGAGAGTTAGGGTTAGGATTAGGGTTAGGGAGAGGTTTTGGGTTTGGTTTAGGGTTAGGATGAGGGTTAGGGTGAGGGGAAAGTTTAGGTTTAGAGTGAGGTTAGATTTATTGTGAGGGTTAGCGTTACGGTTAGGGTCAGGGTGAGGGTGAGGATATGGTTTAGGGTGCGGGTTAGAGTGAGGGTTAGGGTTAGGGATAGGGTTAGGTTTAGGGTGACTGTTAGCTTGAGGGTTTGGTTTAGGTTTAGGGTTAAGGTTTCTGGTGAGGGTTCGGGTTCAGTTTAGGGTTAGGTTAAGGGTTTCATGTTTGGGTTACTGTTAGGGTTAAGGTGAGGTTTATGGTGAGGGTGAGGGTTAGGGTTAGGTTTATGTTTATGGTGTGTTTAAGTGATAGCATGAGGGTTAGGGTGAGTGTTAGAGTTATTAGTAGGGTTTGGGTGATGGTGAGGGCGAGGGTTAGGGTTAGGTTTAGCGTGAGGGTGAGGGTGAGGGTGACGGTTTGGGTTAGAATTAGGGTGAGGGTTAGGTTTAGTGTGAAGTTTAGGGTGAGGATGAGGTTAAGGATTAGGGTGAGGGTTAAGGTAAAGGTGAGGGTTAGGGTTAGGGTTAGGGTTAGGGTGAGGGTTAGGGTGAGGGTTAGGGTTAGGTTTAGGGTTAGGGTGACGGGGAGGGTTAGGGTTAGGGTTAGGGTGAGTGCTAGGGTGCGGGTTAGGGTTAGGGTGAGGGTTAGGCTTAGGGTGAGGGTTAGGGTTAGGGTTAGTTTGTGGGTGGTGTGAGCGTGAGGTTTAGGATGATGGTTAGGATTAGGGTGAGGGCTAAGGTGAGGGTTAGGGTTAGCATTAGGGTGAGGGTCAGGGTTAGGTTTAGGTTGAGGTTTGGGGTGAGGGGTAGGGTTAGGTTTAGAGTGAGGTTTAGATTTAGTGAGAGCGTTACAGTTAGGAATAGTGTGAGGGTGGGGGTAATGGTTATGGTGAGGGTTATGATGGGTTGATGGTTAGGGTTAGGATTAGGGGTAGGGTTAAGGGTAAGGCTGAGCAAGAAGGTGAGAATGCGGGTGAGGTTTACGGGTAGGGTTACGTTTAGGGTGAGTGCTATGGTGAGGGTGAGGGTTAGGGTGAAGGTGAGGGTGAGGGTCTTTTTAGATAATGGTTAGGATTAGGGTGAGGATTAGGTGAGGGTGAGGGTGAGGGTGAGCTTTAGGGTTAGGGTGTGAGTGAGTGTTAGGTTTAGGGTGAGGGTTCAGGTGATGGTGAGTGTTAGGGTAAGGTTGAGATTTAGCATTAGGTGAGGGTTAGGTTTAGGTTTAGGGTTAGATTTAGGATGAGGGTTTGAGTGAGGGGTACTATTAAGGTTAGGGTGAGAATTAGGGTTAATGTGAGGGTTATGCATAGGGTGAGGATAATGTTAGGGTGACGGTTAGGGTGAGAGTGAGGGTTAGGGTTACTGTTAGGGTGAGGGTTAGGGTTAGCTTTAGTGTTAAGTTGAGGGTGAGGGTGAGGGTTAGGGTTACGCTTAAGGTTAAGGTGAGGGTGATGTTGAGGGTGAGGATGAGGGTTAGCTTGAGGTTTAGGGTTAAGGTGAGGGTTAGGTTTACGATTAGGGTTATTGTTAGGATTAGGTTTAGGGTGAGGGTGAGGATGAGGGTGAGGTTGAGGGTGTGGGATAGGTTTAGGGTTAGGTTTAGGGTGAGCATGAGGGTTAGGGTTAGGGTGAGGGGTAAGGTTAAGTTTAGGGTGAGGGTTAGGGTTAGTTTGAAGGTTAAGGTTAGGGTTAGGGTGAGGTTTAGGCTGAGGGTTAGGGTGTGGATTAGGGATAGGTTGAGGGTGAGGGTTAGGGTGAGGTTTATGGTTAGCTTAGGGTTAGGTTTAGGGTGAGGGTTAGGGTGAGGGTAAGCATTAGGGTGAGGGTTAGGGTTAGGTTGAGGTTTAGGGTGAAGTTGTGGGTTTGGCGTTAGTGTTAGAGTGAGTTTCAGGTTTAGGGTGAGGGTTAGGGTGAGGGTGAGTGTTAGGGTTAGCATTAGGGTTAGGGGGAGGTTTAGTGTGAGTGTTTTTATTAGGTTAGGTTGAGGTTTTGTGTAAGTGTGTGGGTTAGGGTGAGGTTAAGGTAAGGGTAAGGGTCAGGTTTTTGGTGATGGTGAGATTTACGGAAAGGGTGAGGGTTAGGGTTAGGGTTAGGGATAGAAAAAGGGTTAGTGTGAGGGCTAAGTTGAGGGTGAGGATTTGGGTTAGGGTTAGGTTTAGGTTGAGGGTTAGGTTTAGGCTGAGGGTTAGGGTTAGTGTGAGGGTTTGTGTTAGGGTTAGGCTTAGTGTTAGGGTGAAGGTTAGGGTTGGGTGAGTGTTAGGGTTAGGGTGAGGGTAAGGGTTAGGGTTAGGACTAATTTTAGGGTTATTGAGGATTTTGGTGATGTTTAGGGTTAGGGTTAGTGTAAGGGTTAGGGTGAGGGTAAGGGTTAGGGTTAGGACTAGGTTTAGGGTTATTGAGGATTTTGGTGATGTTTACGGTTAGGGTTAATGTAAGGGTTACGGTTAGGGTTAGTGTTGAGGATTAGGTTGAGGGTTAGCGTGATGGTTAGGGTTAGTGTGAGGGTCAGGGTTAGGCTGAGGGTGAGAGTTAATGTTAGGGTTAGGGTTAGTTATGATGAGGGTGAGGGTTAGGGTTAGGATTAGGGTTAGGGATAGGTTTTGGGTAGGTTTAGGGTTAGGATGAGGGTTAGGGTGAGGGGTAAGAGGTTTAGGGTGAGGGTTAGAGTTATTGTAAGCGTCATCGTTAGGGTTAGGGTTAGGGTTAGGGTGAGGGTGAGTATAAGGTTTAGGGTGAGGGTTAGGGTGAGGGTTAGGGTTTGGGATAGGGTTAGGGATAGGGTGACACTTAGCTTGAGGGTTAGGTTTAGGGTTAGGGTTAAGGTTTCGGGTGAGGGTTAGGGTTCAGGTTAGGGTTAGGGTTTCGTATTTCGGTTAGGGTTAAGTTTAGGGTGAGATTTAGGGTGAGGGTGAGGGTGAGGGTTATGTTTAGGTTTATGGTGTGGGTAAGTGATAGCGTGAGGGTTAGGGTGAGTGTTAGAGGTAGCAGTAGGTTTGGATGAGGGTGAGGGTTAGGCTTAGGGTTAGGGTGAGTTTTAGGGTTAGGGTGAGGGTTAGGGTTAGGGTTAGCATGAGGGTGAGGGTGAGGGTGACGGTTAGGGTTAGAGTTTGGGTGAGGTTTAGGTTTAGTGTGAGGTTTAGTGTAAGGATGAGGTTAAGGGTTAGGGTGAGGGTTAAGGTAAGGGTGAGGGTTAGGGTTAGGGTTAGTGTAGGGTGAGGGTTAGGGTTAGGATTAAGGTTAGGGTTAGGGTGAGGGGTAGGGTTAGGGTTAGGTTTAAGGTGAGGGCTAGTGTGCAGGTTAGGGTTAGGGTTAGGGAGAGGGTTAGGGTTACGGTTAGTTTGAGGGTGGTGTGAGGGTGAAGTTTAAGATGAGGGTTAGGATTAAGGTGAGGGCTAGGGTGAGGGTGAGGGTTAGCATAAGGGTAAGGGTTAGGGTTATTTTTAGGTTGAGGATTGGGGTGAGGGGTAGGGTTAGGTTTAGGGTGAGGGTTAGGTTTAGTGTGAGGGTTAAGGTTAGGGATATTGTGAGGGTGAGGGTAAGGGTTATGGTGAGTGTTATGATCAGGTTGAGGGTTTGGGTTAGGATTACGGGTAGGGTTAGTGTAAGGCTGAGCATGAGGGTGAGGTTTAGAGTTAGGGTTACATTTATGGTGAGGGATAGGGTGAGGGTGAGGCTTAGGGTGAAGGTTAGGGTGAGGGTGAGGGTCTTTGTTAGATAATGGTTAAGGTTAGGGTGAGGATTAGGTGAGGGTTAGGGTTAGGGTGAGCTTGACGGTTAGGGTGTGGGTGAGTGTTAGGGTTAGGGTGAGAGTTCGGGTGATGGTGAGGGTTAGGGTAACGTTGACAATTAGGGTTAAGTTTAGATGAGGGTTAGGTTTAGGGTTAGGATTAGAGTTAGGGTGAGGGTTCGCGTGAGGTGTACTGTTAAGGTTAGGGTGAGCATTAAGATTAATTTGAAGGTTAGGGATAGGGTGAGGATAAAGTTCGGGTGATGGTTAGGGTTTGGGTGAGGGTTAGGGTTACTGTTAGGGTGAGGGTTAGAGTTAGCTTTAGTGTTAAGGTGAGGGTGAGGGTGAGGGTTAGTGTTAGGCTTATGGTTAAGGTTAGGGTGATGGTGAGGATGAGGGTTAGGGTGAGGGTTAGGTTTAGGGTTAGGGTTAGGGTTATTGTTAGGGTCAGATATAGGGTGAGGGTGAGGATGATGGTGAGGGTGAGGGTGTGGGTTAGGGTTAGGGTTAGGTTTCAGGTGAGGTTGAGGGTTAGGGTCAGGGTTAATGTTAGGCTTAGGGTAATTGTTAGGGTTACTGTGAGGCTTAGTGTTAGGGTTAGGGTTACTGTTAGAGTGATTGTAACTTTTAGGGTGAGGGTTAGGGTTAGGGTGAGGGTTAGGTTTAGGTTGAGGGTTAGGATTAGGGTTCTGGTTAAGGTGAGAGTGAGGGTGATGCTTAGGGTTAGGGTTAGGTTGAGGGATAGGGTGAGGGTTAATTTTAGGGTAAGGGTTAGGGTTAGGGTGAGAGTTAGCCTTAGTGTTAATTTGAGGGTGGGGTGAGGGTCAGGTTTAGGGTGTGGGTGAGGGTTAGGGTGATGGCTAGATTAGGATGATGATTAGGGTTAGGGTGAGGGTTAGGGTTAGGTTTAGGGTGGGGGATACGGTGAGGGTTAGGGTTAGGTTTAGGGTGAGGGTTAGGTTTAGTGTGAGGGTTACAGTTAGGGTTAGGGTGAGGGTGAGGGTAAGGGTTTAGGGTGAGGGTTAGGGTTATGCTGAGGGTTATGTTTAGGATTAGCTTTAGAGTTAGGGTTAGGCTGAGGGTGAGGGTGAGGGTGAGTTTGAGGTTTAGGATTAGGGGTAGGGTTAGGGTGAGGGGTAGTGTGAGGGTGAGTGTTAGGTTAAAGTTGAGGGCGAGGTTGAGGGTGAGGGTTTCGGTTAGGTAGAGGTTAGGGTTAGGGTGAGGATTAGGTGAGAGTTAGGGTGAGGGTGAGGGTTAGGGTTAGGGTTTGAGAGAGGGTTAGGTTAGTGGTTAAGGTTAGAATTAGGGTGAGGGTTAGGGTGAAGGGTAGGGTTAGGGTTAGGGTGAGCATAAAGGTTAATGTGAGGGTTAGGTTTAGGTTGAGGATAAAGAAAGGGTGAGTGTTAGGGTTACTGTTAGGGTGAGGTTTAGGGTTAGGACTTGTGTTAAGGTGAGTGTAAGGGTAAGGGTTAGGGTTAGGCTTAGGTTTAAGATGAGGGTGAGGGTGATGGCGAGGGTTAGCGAGAGGTTTAGGGTTAGGTTGAGGGTTAGGTTCCGGGTTAGGGTTAGGTTTATTGTTAGGGTTAAAGTTAGGGTGAGGGTGAGGATAAGGTTGAGTGTGAGGGTTAGGATTAGGATTGGGGTTAGGGTGAGCCTGAGGGTGAGTGTGAGGGTTAGGGTGAGGGTTAGGCTAAGGCTTACGGTGAGGCTTAGTTTTATTGTGATGTTTAGGGTGAGGGTGATGTTTAGGGTGAGAGTGAGGGTGAGGTTTTGGTTGAGGGTTTGGGTTAGGTTCAGGGTGAGGGTGAGTGTGAGGGTTAGTGTTAGTGTTAATATTAGGCTTAGGTTTAGGATGAGGGTAAGGATAAGTGTGAGAGTTAGGGTTAGGGTGAGTGTGAGTTTTAGGATTAGAGTTAGGGTGAGGGTTAAGGTGAGGGTTAGGGTTAAGATTAGGGTTCGGGTTAGGCTGAGCGTGAGGGTGAGGGTGAGGGTTAGGGTTACTGTGAGGCTTAGACTTAGGGTGAGGGTGACCGTTAGGGATAGGTTGATGGTTAGGGTGAGGGTGAGTGTTAGGTTGAGGGTTAAGGTGAGTGTTATGGTGGGGGTGAGGTTAACGGTTAGGTTTAGGGTTAGGATTAGGTTTAGGGTGAGGGTGAGTGTAAGGGTTAGGGTTAGCTTTATTGTTAGGCTTAGGTTTAAGCTGAGGGTGAGGGTGAGTATGAGGCTTAGCGTTATGTTGAGTGTGAGCATAAGGGTTAGGGTTAGGGTGATTGTTAGGGTAAGTGTTAGGGTGAGAGTTAGAGTTAGAGTTAGGATTAGGGTTAGGTTTAGGCTGAGGGTGAGGGTGAGGGTGAGGGTTATGATTAGGGTGAGTGTTAATCTTAGGGCTAGGGTGAGGGTTAGGGATAGGGTGATGGTTAGGGTGGGTGTGAGGGTGAGGCTTAGGGTGAGTGTGAGGGTGAGTGTTAGGGTGCGGGTAAGTTTTAGGGTTAGATTTAGGGTTAGGGTGAGGGTTAGGATGATGGTTACGATGAGGGACAGGGTTAGGGTTATGGTGAGGTTCAGGGTTAGTTTGAGGGTTAACGTTACGTTTGGGTTTAGGGTGAAGGTTAAGGTGAGGGTTAGAGTTAGGTTTAGGGTTAGGCTGAGGGTAAGGGTGAGGGTAAGTTTTAGGGTGAGGGTTAGGGTGAGTGTGAGGGTTAGGTTTAGGGAGAGGTTTAGGGTTATGGAGAGGATTAGGGTTCGGTTTAGGGTGAAGGTGAGGGTGATGGTGTGGGTTAGGGTAAGGATTAGTTTTAGGGTTAGAGTTAGGGTTATTGTTAGGGTTAGGGTTAGGTTTATGGTTAAGGTGAGGTTGCGGGTGAGGTGAGGTTTAGCATTACGGTTAGCATTAGAGTGAGGGTTTTGGTGACAGTAAGTGTTGGGGTGAGGGTTAGGGTTAGGGTGAGGTTGAGGGTGAGGTTGAGAGTTAGTGTTAGGGTTAGGGTTAAGATGAGGTTTAGGGTGAGGTTGAGGGTTAGTGTTAGGGTTAGGTTTAGGGTGCGATTAAGGGATAGGTTGAGGGTTAGGGTGAGTGTTAGGGTTAAGTTAGGGTGAGGGTTAGGGTTAGGGTGAGGTTTAGGGTTAGTGAGGGTTAGTGTTAGGGTTAGGCTTAGTGTTAGGTTGAGGGTAATGTTTACATTGAGGTTTAGGTTTAGGGTGAGTGTTAGGGTTAGGATTAGGATGAGGGTTAGGGAGAAGGTTAGGATGAGGGTTAGGGTGAGGGTTCGGTTTAGGGTTCGGGTTAGGGTTATTTTGAGGGTGGGGGTGAGGGTGAGAGTGAAGGTTAGGTTTAGAGTTAGGATGCGGGTGAGGATTAAGGTTAGGGTTAGGGTTAGGGTTAGGTTTAGGCTGAGGATGTGGCTGAGGGTGTGGGTGAGGATTAGGGTTAGGTTGAGTGTTAGGGTTAGTGTTAATGTAAGGGTTTGGGTTAGGGTTAAGTTTAAGATGAGAGTTAGGCCGGGCGCTGGTGGCTCATGCCTGTAATCCAAGCTAATCAGGAGGCTGAGATCTGAGGATCGCGGTTCAAAGCCAGCCCGGGCAGGAGAGACCGTGAGACTCCTATCTCCAATAAACCACCAGAAAACCGGAAGTGGCGCTGTAGCTCAAGGGGTAGAGCGCTCGCCTTAAGCTGAAGAGCAGAGGGACAGCGCCCAGGCCCAGAGTTCAAGCCCCACGACAGACAAAAAAAAAAAAAAAAGATGAGAGTTAGTTTGAGTGGTACGGTTACAGTTAGATTGAGCATTAGGGTTAGCTTTAGGGTTAGGGATAGATTTAGGGTTAGGGTGAGGTTTAGGATGAGGTTTAGGGTTAGGGTGAGGGTTAGGGTGAGGGTTAGGGTGAAGGTTATGGTTAGGGTTAGGGTTAGGTTAAGGGATAGGGTCAGTGCGAGGGTTAGGGGTAGGGTTAGAATTATGCTGAGAGTAAGTGTTAGCGTGAGGTTTAGCGTGAGAGGGTGAGAGTTACATAAGGTTTAGGGTAGGTTTAGGGTGAGGGTTAGGGTTAGGTTTAGAGTTAGGGTGAGGTGAGAGTGAGGGTGATTGTGAGGTTTATTGTTAGGGTGAGGGATAGGTTTTAGGTGAGGGTTAGGTTTAGGGTGAAGGTGAGCGTGAGGGTGACAGTGAGGCTTAGGGTGAGGGAGAGTGTGAGTGTGAGGGTTAGGATTAGGTTTAGGTTTAGGGTTAGGGTTAGTGTGAGGGTAAAGGTGAAGGTTAGTGTTAGGAGTAGGGTTATGTTTAAAGTTAGACTGAGGGTGAGCATGAGGGTGATGGTTAGGGTTAGGGTTAGGTTGAGGGTTAGAGTTAATGTGAGGGTTAGGGTGGGGGTAAGGTTAAAGTTTAGGGTGAGGGTTAGGGTTAGGGTTAGGGTGAGGATTAGGGGTAGGGTTACGGTTAGGGTTAGGGTGAGGGTGAGGGTTAGGGTGAGGGTAAGGGTGAGTGTTAGGGTGAGGGTTAGGGTTTGGACTAGGTTTAGGGTGAATGCTAGGTTGTCAGTGAGGGTTAAGGTTAGGGTGAAGGTGAGGGTTAGGTTTAGGGTTAAGTTGAGGGTTTGGGTGAGGTATAGGTTTAGAGTTAGGCTTAGTGTGAGGGTGAGGGTGAGTGTGACTGATAGGGTTAGGGTTAGGGTGAGGGTTAGGGTGAGGATGAGGGTAACTGTTAGAGTGAGGCTGAGGGTTCGGTAGAGTATGAGGGTTAGGGCTTGGGTGAGGGTTAGGGTTGTGTGAGTGTTAGGATGATGGTGAGGTTGAGGGTTAGGGTTGGGTTTAGGGTCAGAGTGAGGGTTAGAGTGAGGGGTAGTGTTAGGTTTAGGGTGAGGGTTAGGGTAAGGGTGATGTTTACTGTTACTGTGAGGTTTCATGTTAGGTTTAGGCTTAGTGTTAGGGTAAGATTAAGGGTTAGGTTGAGGGTTAGGTTTATGGTGAGGTTTAGAGGTAGTATGTGGTTTAGGGCTAGGGTGAGGGCAATGGTGAGGGTTAGGGTTAGGGTGATGTTTAGGGTGAGAGTGAGTATTAGGGTGAGGGTGAAGGTGAGGGTTCAGTTGAGGGTTTGTGTTAGTGTTAGGGTGAGGTTGAGTGTGAGGTTTAGGGATAGGGTTAGGCTTAGTTTTCGGGTTAGGCTGAGGGTGACTGTGAGCTTGAGGGTTAGTATTATGGTGAGCATTAGGGTTGGGGTTAGGGTGAGTTAAGTGTTGGGGTGATTCTTAGGGTTTAGGTGAGGGTTAGCGTTAGGTTTAGGGTGAGGGTGTGTTTGAGGGTTAGGGTTTGGGTTAGGGTGAAGGTTAGATGAGGGTCAGAGTTAGGGTTAGGGTGACTGTTTGGGTTAGGGTGACGGTGAGGGTTAGCGTTAGGGTGAGGGTTAGGGTTATGGTGCAGATTAGGGTGAGTGTTAGGGTTACCCTGATGTTTATGGTGAGGGTGAGGGTTGGTTTGAGGGTTTGCATTAGTTTTAGGTTGAGGTTGGGGGTGAGGGTGAGGCTTAGGGTTAGGGTTAGGGTGAGGGTGACGCTGAGGGTTAAGGTTAGGGTTAGGCTTAAGCTGTTGGTTAGGTTGAGGGTGAGGGTGAGGGTTAGTTTTAGGATTATGGTTAATGATAGTGTGATATTTAGGGTGAGGATTAGTGTGAGAGTTAGTGTTAGGGTTAGGCTTAGTGTTAGAGTGAGTGTAAGGGTTAGGTTGAGGGTTAGGGTTAGGGATTGGGTGAGGGTTGTGATGACGGTTAGGGTGAGGGTAAGGTTTAGGGTGAGGGTTATGGTGAGTGTGAGGGTTAGGGTTAGGGTTAGGGTGAGGGTGAGGGTGAGGGTGAGGATTCAGTTGAGGTTTTGTGTTAGTGTTAGGGTGAGGTTGAGGGTGAGGGTGAGACTCAGGGTTAGGTTTAGGGTGATGGTGAGTGTGAGGATTAGGGATAGGGTTAGGCTTAGGTTTAGATTTAGGCTGAAGGTGACTGTGAGCGTGAGGGTTAGGGTTAGGGTTAGGTTGAGGGTTAGCGTTAGGGTTAGGGTTAGGGTTAGGTTGGAGGTTAGGTTTAGGGTGAGGGTTAGCGTTAGGGGTAGGGTTATGTTGAGGGGGAGAGGGAGGGCTAGGGTTAGGATTAGGTTTAGGGTGAGCCTGTGGGTGAGGGTGAGGGTGAGGGTTAGGGTTAAGTTGAGGGTTAGGCTAAGGGTTAGGGTGAAGGTTAGGTTTAGGGTGATGTTTAGGTTGAGAGTTTGGGTTAGGGTTAGGGTGAGTGTGAGGGTGAGTGAGAGGGTTAGGATTAGGGTTAGGGTTAGCTTTAGGGTGAGGGTGAGTGTGAGGGTTAGGGTTTGGGTTATTGTTAGGCTTAGGTTTAAGCTGATGGTGAGGGTGAGGGTGAGGGTTAGGGTTATGTTGAGTGTGAGCATTAGGGTTAGTTTTAGGGTGAGGGTGAGGTTGAGGGTTAGTTTGAGGGTTAGTGTTAGGGTGAAGGTGACGGTTAGGGTTAGGGTGAGGGTGAGGTTTATGGTGCGGATTAGGGTGAGTGTTAGGGTTACGGTGATGTTTATGGTGAGGGTGAGGGTTGGTTTGAGGGTTTGCGTTAGGTTTAGGGTGAGGTTGAGGGTGAGGGTGAGGCTTAGGGTTAGGGTTAGGGTGAGGGTGACTCTGAGGGTCAGGGTTAGGGATAGGCTTTCGGCTGAGGGTTAGGCTGAGGGTGAGGGTGAGGGTTAGGGATAAGGTTAGGGTTAATGATAGGGTGATATTTAGGGTGAGGGTTAGTGTGAGAGTTAGTGTTATGGTTAGGCTTAGTGTTAGAGTGAGTGTAAGTGTTAGGTTGAGCGTTAGGATTAGGGATAGGGTGAGGGTTGGGATCAGGGTTAGGGTGAGGGTAAGGTTTAATTTGAGGGTTATGGTGAGTGTGAGAGTTAGGGTTAGGGTGAGTGTTAGGGTGAGGGTGAGGGTTCAGTTGAGGGATTGGGTTAGGTTTAGGGTGATGGTGAGTGTGAGGATTAGGGATAGGGTTAGGCTTAGCTTTAGGGTTAGGCTGACGGTGACTGTGAGGTTGAGGGTTAGGGTTAGGATGAGGGTTAGGTTTAGGGTGAGGCTTAGTGTTAGGGTTACGGTTAGGGTTAGGGTTATGTTGGAGTTTAGGTTTAGGGTGAGGGTTAGCGTTAGGGGTAGGGTTAGGTTGAGGGTGAGGGTGAGGGCTAGGGTTAGGATTAGGTTTAGGGTGAGGGTTACGGTCAGAGTGAGGGTTAGGGTTAGGTTTAGATTTACGGTGAGAGTAAGGGTTAGCGTGAGGTTTAGGGTGAGTGTGAGGGTTAGAGTTAGCATTAGGGTTAGGGTGACGTTTAGGGTAAGGGTTAGGTTTAGGTTTAGGGTTAGGGTGAGGTGAGGGTGAGGGTAATTGTGAGGTTTATGGTTATGGTGAGAGATAGGCTTAGCGTGAGGGTTAGGGTTAGGGTTAGGGTGAGGGTGAGCGTGAGGGTGACAGTGAGGCTTAGGTTGTGTGTGAGGGTGAGTGTGAGGGTTAGGCTTAGGGTTAGGGTTAGGGTTAGTGTGAGGGTGAAGTTGAGGGTTAGTGTTAGGAGTAGCGTTAGGTTTAAAGTTAGGCTGAGGTTGAGCGTGAGGATGAGGGTGACGGTTAGGGTTAGGGTTAGAGTGAGGGTTAGGTTTAGTGTGAGGGTTAGGGTGAGGATAAGGCTAAAGGTTAGGGAGAGGGTGAGGGTTAGGTTTAGGGTTAGGGTGAGGGTTAGGGTGAGGTTCAGGGTTAGGGTTATGGTTAGCGTTAAGATGAGGGTGAGGGTTAGGGTGAGGTTGAGGGTGAAGGTTAGTGTCAGGGTTATGGTTAGTGTGAGGGTTATTGTTAGGGTTAGTGTTAGGGTTACGTTTAAGGTGAGGTTGCGGGTGCAGTGAGGTTTAGCCTTAGGGTTAGCGTTAGGATGAGAGTTAGGGTGAGGGTAAGTGTTGAGGTGAGGGTTAGGGTTTGGCTGAGGTTTAGGGTGAGGTTGAGGGTTAGTGTTAGGGTTAGGGTTAGTGTGAGTTTGAGGGTTAGTTTGATGGGTTAGTGTGAGGGTGAGGGTTAGGGTTAGCATTAGGGCTAGTGTGAGGGTTAGGGTGAGTGTTAGGGTTAGGTTAGGGTGAGGGTTAGGGTTAGGGTGAGTGTTAGGGTGAGGGTTAGGGTTGGGTTAGGGTGAGGGTTAGATGAGTGTGAGGGTTAGGGTTAGGTTGAGGTTTCGGTTTAGGGTGAGGGTTATGGTTAGGATTAGGGTTAGCATTAGGGTTAGTGTGAGGGTTAGGGTGAGTGTTAGGGTTTGTTTAGTGTTAGTGTTAGGGTTAAGGTGAGGGTTAGAGTGAGGGTTAGTGTTGGGTTAGGGTGAGGTTTAGATGAGGGTGAGGGTTAGGGTTAGGTTGAGGGTTAGGTTTAGGGTGAGGGTTAGGGTTAGGATTAGGGTTAGGGTGAGGCGTATGGTGAGCGTGAGGGTTAGGGTGAGGGTTAGGGTTAGGGTGAGGGTTAGGGTTAGTGTGAGAGTTAGGGTGAGGGTAAGGTTAAAGGTTAGATTTAGGGTGAGTGTTAGGTTTAGGGTTAGGGTGAGGTTTAGGGTTAGAGTTATGGTTAGTGTTAGGGTGAGGGTGAGTGTGAGTGTGACAGTGAGGCTTAGGGTCAGGGTGACGGTGAGGGTGAGTGTGAGGCTTAGACTTAGGGTTAGGTTTAGGATTAGGGTTAGTGTGAGGGTGAAGGTGAATGTTAGTGTCAGGAGTAGGGTTAGGTTTACAGTTAGGCTGAGGGTGAGGGTGACGGTTAGAGTTAGGGTTAGGTTGAGGGTTAGGGTTTGTGTGAGGGTTAGGCTGAGGGTAATGTTAAAGGTTAGCGTGATGGTGAGGGTTAGGCATAGGGTTAGGGTGAGGATTAGAGTGAGGTTTAGGGTTAGGGTTATGGTTTGTGTTAGGTTGAGGGTGAGGGTTAGGTTGAGGGTAAGGGTGAGGTTAGGGAGAGGGTTAGGGTTAGGGTGTGGTTTAGGTTGAGGATGAGTGTGAGTGATAGTGTGAGGCTTAGGGTTCGGGAGAGTATGAGGGTTAGGGTTTGGTTGAGTGTTAGGGTTGGGTGAGTGTTAGGGTGACGGTGAGTGTGAGGGTTAGGTTTGGGTTTAGGGTTAGAGTGAGGGGTAGGGTGAAGGGTAGGTTTCGTGTTAGGGTTAGGGTTAGGTTTAGGGTTAGTGTGAGGGTTAGGGTTAGGGTGAGTTTTAGGGTTACTTTGAGGGTTTATGTTAGGTTTAGTCTTAGTGTTAGGGTTAGGGATCGGATTAGGTTGGAGATTAGGGTTAGGATGTGTGTTAGCGTTAAGGGTAGGGTTAGTTTGAGGTTTAGGGTGAGGGTTAGGGTTAGGTTGAGGGTGAGGGTGAGGGTTCGGTTGAGGGTTTCGGTTAGGGTTAGAGAGAGGTTGAGGGTGAGTGTGAGGGTTAAGTTTATGGTTAGGTTTAGGTTTAGGGTGAGGGTGAGTGTGAGGTTTAGGGTTAGGGTTATTTTTAGGCTTATGTTTAAGCTGAGGGTGAGTGTGAGTGTGACCGTTATGGTTATGTTGAGTGTGAGAATTAGGGTTAGGTTTAGGGTGAGGTTGAGGTTGAGGGTTAGGGTGAGGTTTAGTTTGAGGGTTAGTGTGAGAGTTAGGTTTAGGGTTAGTGTTAGTGTTAGGGCTGGGGTTAGGGATAGGCTTAGTGTTAGGCAGAAGGTGAAGGTGAGGGTGAGGGTTAGGTTTTGGGTGATGATGAGGTTTAGGTTTAGAGTTAGCATTAGGGTGAGGGTTAGTGTTAGGGTTAGGGTTAGTGTTACAATTAGGTTTAGGAAGAGGGTGAGTGTGAGGGTTAGGGTTAGGATTAGACTTAGGGTGAGGGTGAGAGTGAGGGTAAGGGTGAGGGTTAGGTTTAGGCTTAGGGTTCGAGTATGGGCTAAGGTGAGGGTGAGGGTTAGTGTTAGGGTTGGGGTGAGGGTTAGGGTGAGTGTGAGGGTTAAGGTTAGTCTTAGTCTTAGGCTTAGGCTTAGGCCGAACATGAGTGTGAGGGGGAGAGTGTTAGGGTTAGGATGAGGGTTAGGGTTTTAGGGTTAGGGTGAGGGTTAGGATGAGGTTTAGGGTTAGGATTAGGGTTAAGTGAGGGCTACAGTGAGGGTTAGGGTTAGCGTTAGGATGAGGTTTAGGGTTAGGGTTACTTTGAGGGTGAGGGTTAGGGTTAGGGTGAGCGTTAGGGTTAGGGTTAGGGTGAGGGTGAGGTTTAGGATTAAGTTTAGGGTTAGGGTTAGGTTTAGGATTAGGGTTACAGTGAGGGTGAGTGTGTGGATTAGGGTTAGGGTTAGGCTTAGGCTTAGGATTAGGCTGAGGGTGATAATGGGGATGAGAATTCGCTTTTGAATGATGGTTAAGGTTATGGTTAGGTTGAGGGTTATGATAAGGGTTAGGGTTAGGATTAGGGTTAGGGTGAGGGCTAGGATGAGGGTGATGTTTAGGTTAGGGTTAGGCTTAGGCTTAGGGATAGGCTGAGGCTGAAGTTGAGGGTGAGGGTTACGGTTAGGGTGAAGGTTAGGGTTACAGTTAGGGTGAGTGTTAGAATGATGATTATGGTTAGGGTGAGGGTTAGGGTGAGGGTGACAGTAAGGGTAAAGGTGAGGGTTAGACTGAGGGTGAGTGTTATGGTAATGGTGAAGGTTAAGGGTTAGGTGAGGGCTAGGGATAGGGTTAGTGTTAGCGTTAGGGTGAGGGTTAGTGTGAGGGTTACGGTTAGGGTTACGGTTACGATTAGGGTTAGGGTGAGGGTGAGTGTGAGGGTTAGGGTTAGTCTTAGGCTTATGCTTAGGCTTAGGCCCAGCTTGAGGTTGAGGGTGGGGGTTACGGTTAAGGTGAGTGATAGGGTTAGGGTAATGGTTAGGGTTAGGGCAAGGTTGAAGTTTAGGGTTAGGGTTAGGGTGAGTTTTAAGTTTAGGGTGATGGTTAGGTTTAGTGTGAGGGTTAGTGTTTGGGTTAAGGTGAGTTTTAGTGTGAAGGTAAGTGTTATGGTGAGGTTTAGGGTTAAGGTGAGGTTTAGGGTTAGAGTTAGTGTAGGGTGAGGGTTAGGGTTATGGTTACTGTTAGGGTTAGGGTTAGCGTGAGGTTTAGGGTGGGGGTGAGTGTTAGGGTTAGGGTTAGGATTAGGATTAGGGTTAAGGTGAGGGTGAGTGTGAGGGTTAGGGTTAGGGTTAAGGTTAGGATTAGAGTTATGGTGAGGGTGAGGTGAGGGTTAGGGTTAGGGTGAGGGTTGGGGTTAGGGTTAGGGTTAGGGTATGGGCTAAGGTGAGGGTGAGGGTTACGGTCAGGGTTAGAGTGAGAGTTAGGTGTAGGGTTAGTTTTAGGGTTAGGGTTGGGGTTAGGGATAGTCTTAGTGTTAGGCGGAGGGTGAGGGTGAGGGTGAGGGTTAGGTTTGGGTTTTGGGTGAGGTTTATGGTTAGTGTTAGTGTTTCGGTGAGGGTTAGTGTGAGGGTTAGGGTTAGGGTGACTGTTACTTTTAGGGATAGGGTGAGGGTCAGTGTGAGTGTAAGGGTTAGTTTTAGTCTTAGGCTTAGGCTTAGTCCGAGCCTAAGGGAGAGGGTGAGGGTTAGGGTTAGGGTCAGGGTTAGGGTTAGGATGAGGGTTATGGACAGGGTGAGGGTTAGGGTCAGGGTTAGGGTTAGAGTGAGGGTTAGGGTGAGGGATAGGGTTAGGGTTAGGGTGAGGGTTAGGGTTAATATGAGGTTTAGGGTTAGGGTGAGTTTTAGGGATAGTGTGAGGGTTCATGTTAAGTTTAGGCTTAGTGTTAGGGTGAGGGTAAGTGTTAGGTTGAGTGTTAGGTTTAGGGTGAGGTTTAGGGTTAGTATCAGGGTTAGGGCTAGGGTGAGGGTATGGGTGAGGGTTAGGGTTAGGGTGATGTTAGGGTGAGGGTGAGGGTTAGGGTGAGTGTGAGGGTGAGGGTTAAGTTGAGGGTTTGCGTTAGGGTTAGGGTGAGGTTGAGGGTGAGGGTGAGACTTAGGGTTGGGTTCAGGGTGAGGGTGAGTGTGAGGATTAGGGATAGGGTTAGGCTTGGGTTTAGTGTTAGGCGGAGGGTGACTGTGAGCATGAGGTTTAGGGTTAGGGTGAGGTTTAGGGTTAGGTTGAGGGTTAGGTTAAGGGTGAGGTTAAGGGTTAGGTTGGAGGTTAGGTTTAGAGAGAGGGTTAGCATTAGGGGTAGGGTTAGGTTGAGGATGAGAGTGAGTTTTAGAGTTAGGAATAGGTTTAGTGTGAGCCTGTTGGTGAGGGTGAGGGTGAGGGTTAGGGTTAGGGTGAGGGTTAGGCTAAGGGTTAGGGTGAGGGTTAGGTTTAGGGTGATGTTTAGGTTGAGGGTTTGGGTTTGGGTTAGGGTGAGTCTGATGGTGAGTGAGAGGGTTAGGATTAGGGTTAGGGTTAGGTTGAGGGTGTGGGTGAGTGTGAGGGTTAGGGTTAGGGTTATTGTTTGGCTTAGGTTTAAGCTTAGCGTTAGGGTGAGTGTGAGGGTTAGGGTTATGTTGAGTGTGAGCATTACGGTTAGTTTTATGGTGAGGTTGAGGTTGAGGGTTAGGGAGAGGTTTAGGGTTTGGGTTAGGGTGAGGATTAGATGACGGTGAGGGTTAGGATTAGGGTGAGGGTTAGGGTTAGGGTGAGGGTGAGGGTTATCGTTAGGGTAAGGGTTAGGGTTTTGGTGCCGATTAGGGTGAGTGTTAGGTTTACGGTGATGTTTATGGTGAGGGTGAGGGTTGGTTTGAGCGTTTGCGTTAGGTTTAGGGTGAGGTTGAGAGTGAGGGTGACGCTTAGGGTTAGGGTTAGGGTGAGGGTGATTGTGAGGGTTAGGGTTAGGCTTTAGGCAGAGGGTTAGGATGAGAGTGAGGTTGAGGGTGATGATTAGGGTTAGGGTGAGGGTTAGGTTAGGGTTAGGGTGAGGGTTAGGCATAGTGTGATGGTTAAGGTTAGGGTGAGGTTTAGGGTTACTGTAAGGGCTCATGTTAGGTTTAGGCTTAGTGTTAGGGTGAGGGTAAGGTTTAGGTTGAGGGTTACGTTAGGGTGAGGTTTAGGGTTAGTATGAGGGTTAGGGCTAGGGTGAGGGTAAGGTTGAGGTTTAGGGTTAGGGTGATGTTTACGGTGAGGGTGAGGGTCAGGGTGAGGGAGGTGAGGGTGAGGGTTTAGTTGAATATTTGGGTTAGGGTTAGGGTGAGGTTGAGGCTTAGGGTTAGGTTGAGGATGAGGGTGAGGGTTAGGCTTATGGTTAGCGTTAGTGTTATCGTTAGGGTTAGGGTTAGAATAACGTTGAGGGTGAGGATTAGGGTTAGGGTTAGGGTGAGGTTTAGGCTTAATGTTAGTGATTGTGTTAGGGTTAGGTTTAGGGTGAGAGTTAGGAGGAGGGTTAGGTTTAGGGTTAGGATTAGGTTTAGGATGAGGGTGAGTGTGAGGTTTAGGGATAGGGTTAGGCTTAGGTTTAGGGTTATGCTGAGGGTGACTGTGAGCTTGAGTGTTAGGGTTATGGTGAGCATTAGGTTTGGGATTAGGGTGAGGGTAAGGGTTGGTGTGAGTGTTAGGGTTTGGGTGAGGGTTAGCGTTAGGTTTAGGGTTAGGGTTAGTTTGGTGGTTAGTGTTAGGGTGAGGGTTAGCGTTAGGGGTAAGTTTAAGTTGAGGGTGAGGGTGAAGGTTAGGGTTAGGATTAGGTTTAAGGTGAGCCTGAGGGTGAGGGTGAGGGTGAGGGTTAGGGTTAGGGTGAGGGTTAGGCTAAGGTTTAGGGTGAGGGTTAGGTTTAGGGTGATGTTTAGGTTGAGGGTGAGGGTTAGGGTTAGGGTTAGGGTGAAGTTTCAGTTGATGGTTTGGGTTAGGGTTAGGTTGAGGGTGAGGGTTAGTGAGTGGGATAGGTTTAGGGTTAGGATTCGGTTTAGGGTGAGGTTGAGTGTGAGTGTTAGGGTTAGGTTTATTGTTAGGCTTAGGTTTAAGCTGAGGGTGAGGGTGAGTGTGAGGTTTAGGGTTATGTTGAGTGTGAGAATTAGGGTTAGGATTATGGTGAGGGTGTAGTTGAGGGTAAGGGTGAGGGTAGGGTTTGGGTTAGGGTGAGGGTTAGATGAGGGTGAGGGTTAGGGTTAGGGTAAGGGTTAGGATTAGGGTCAGGGTGAGGGTTAGCGTTAGGGTGAGGGTTCGGGTTATGGTGCGGATTAGGGTGAGTGTTAGGGTTACGGTGATGTTTATGGTGAGGGTGAGGGTTGGTTTGAGGGTTTGTGTTAGGTTTAGGGTGAGGTTGAGGGTGAGGGTCAGGCTTAGGGTTAGGGTTAGGGTGAGGGTGACTCTGAGGGTTAGGGTTAGGGTTAGGCTTTAGGCTGAGGGTTAGGCTGAGGGTGAGGGTGAGGGTTAGGGTTAGGGTGAGTTTTAGGGTTAGGGTTAATGATAGGGTGATATTTAGGGTGAGGGTTGGTGTGAGAGTTATTGTTAGGGTTAGGCTTAGTGTTAGAGTGAGTGTACGGGTTAGCTTGAGGGTTAGGGTTAGGGATAGTGTGAGGGTTGGGATGAGGGTTAGGGTGAGGGTAAGTTTTAGGGTGAGGATTATGGTGAGTGTGAGGGTTAGGGTTAGGGTTAGGGTTAGGGTGAGGTTTAGGGTCATGTAAGGGCTAAGGTTAGGGTTAGGATGAGGGTTAGGGAGAGGGTTAGGATGAGAGTTAGCGTGAGGGTGAGGATTAGGGTTAGGTTGAAAGTTAGGGTTAGGGTTAGGGTGAGGGTTTGGGTTAGGGTTAAGTTTAGGATGAGAGTTAGTTTGAGGGGTATGGTTATGGTTAAGGTGAACGTTAGGGTTAGCGTTAGGGTTATGGTTAGGGTTAGGGTTAGGGTGAGGGTTAGGGTCAGTGTGAGGGTTGGCGTTAGTGTTAGCTTTATTGTGAGAGTAAGGGTTAGCGTGAGGTTCAGGGTGAGTGTGAGGGTTAGAGTTAGCATTAGGCTTAGGGTGAGGTTTAGGGTGAGGGTTAGGGTGAGGTTTAGGGTTAGGGTGAGGTGAAGTTGAGGGTGATTGTTAGGTTTATGGTTAGCGTGAGAGATAGGTTTAGCGTGAGGGTTAGGGTTAGGGTTACAGTGAGAGTGAGCGTGAGGGTGACAGTGAGGCTTAGGGTGTGGGTGAGGGTGAGTGTGAGGTTTAGGGTTAGGGTTAGGGTTAGTGTGAGGGTGAACTTGAGTGTTAGTTTTAGGAGTAGCGTTAGGTTTAAATTTAGGCTGAGGTTGGGCGTGAGGTTGAGGGTGACGGTTAGGGTTAGGGTTCGGGCTAGGTTGAGGGTTAGGGTTAGTGTGAGGGTTATGGTGAGGGTAAGGCTAAAGGTTAAGTTTAGGGTTACAGTGAGGGTTAGGGTTAGGGTTAGGGTTATTTTTAGTGTTACATTTTCGGTGAGGGTGAGGCTGAGGGTGAAGTTTATGGTTAGGTTTAGGGTTAGGGTTATTGTTAGGGTTAAGGTTATGGTGAGGTTTAAGGTGAGGGTTAGGGTTAGGGTTAAGATTAGTGTTATGGTGCGGGTGAGAGTGAGGGTTAATTTTAGGGTGAGTGTTGGGGTTAGGGTTAGAGTTAGCGTTAGGGTGAGGGTTAGGATTAGGCTTAGGGTTAGGGTATGGGCTAGGGTGAGGGTGAGGGTTAGGGTGAGGGTTAGGTTTAGGGTTAGTGTTAGGTTTAGGGTTGGTGTGAGGGATAGGCTTAGTGTTAAGCGGTGGGTGAGGTTGAAGGTGAGGGTTAGGGTTAGGGTGCGGGTGAGGTTTAGGTTTAGTGTTAGCATTAGGGTGAGGGTTAGTGTAAGGGTTAGGGTTAGGGTGAGTGTTACTGTTAGGGTTAGGGTGAGGGTGAGTGTAAGGGTAAGGGTTAGTTTTAGGCTTAAGCTTAGGTTTAAGCTGAGCCTAAGAGTGAGGGTGAGGGTTAGGGTTAGGGTGAGGGTTATAGACAAGGTGAGGGTTAGCGTTAGGTTAGTGTTATTGGTAGGATTAGGTTTAGGTTTAAAGTTACTGTGACAGTGAGGGTTAGGGATAGGGATAGTGTGAGGTTTAGGTTTAGGGATAGGGTTAGAGTTAGGGTAGGGTAAGGGTGAGGTTTGGGGTTAGATTTAGGGTTAGTGTTAGGGTTAGGTTTAGGGTGAGGGTTAGTGTGAGTTTTAGGGTTAGGCTTAGGCTTAGGCTTAGGCTTAGGCTTAGGGCTAGCATGAGCGAGAATTTTAGGGTTAGGGTTAGTGTGAGGGTTATGGTTAGGGTGAAATTGAGTGTGAGGGTTAGGGTCAGTCTTAGGCTTAGGCTTAGGCCGAGCATATGGGTGAGGGTGAGGGTTAGGATTAGGGTCAGGGTTAGGGTGAGGTTTAGTGTGAGGGTTAGGTTTAAGGTTAGTGTTAGGGTTAAGGTTGGGGTTAGGGATAGTCTTAGTGTTAAGCGGAGGTTGAGGGTGAGGGTGAGAGTTAGGGTTAGGGTTAGGGTTTGGGTGTTAGGATTTGGGTGAGGGTTAGGATGAGGTTAAGGTTTAGGATTAGGGTTCGGGTGAGGGCTAGTGTGAGGATGAGGATTAGGGTTAGCATTAGGGTGAAGTTAGGGTTAGGGTTAGGGTTACATTGAGGATGAGTTTTAGGGTTAGGGTGAGGGTTAGGTTTAGGGTTAGGGTGATGGTGAGGGTTAGAATTAGGGATATGGTTAGGGTTATTGTTAGTGTTATGGTTAGGGCTAAGCTTATGCTGAGGGTGAGGCTGAGGGTGAGCGTTAGGGTTAGGGTTAGGGTGACGTTTAGGGTTAGGGTTAGGGTTAGTGTTAGGAGGAGAGTTTGGTTTAAGGTGAGGGTTAGGGTTAGGGTTAGGGTTAGGGTTAGGGTTAGTGTTATCGTTAGGATTAGGGTTAGAATAACACTGAGGGTGAGGATTAGGGTTAGGGTTAGGATGAGGTTAAGGGTTAGTGTTAGTGTTAGGGTTAGGGTTAGGGTTAGGGTGAGAGTTAGGAGGAGGGTTAGGGTTAGGATTAGGGTTAGGGTGAGGGTGAGGGTGTGGTTTAGGATTAGGATTGGGGTTAGGCTTAGGGTTAGGGTGAGGGTGAGGTTGAGGGTGACGGTTAGGGTTAGGTTGAGGCTGAGGGGGAGGGATAGGGTTAGGCTTAGTGTTAGAGTTAGAGTTAGGGTGAGGGTGAGGGTTAAGATTAGGGTTAGGATAAGAGTTAGGGTGAGTTGAGGTTTAGGGTTAGTGTTAGGGTTAGGCTTAAGTTTAGGCTGAGGGTGAGGGTTAGGGTGAGGGTTAGGATTAGGTTTAGGTTTAAGGTATGGGCTAGGGTGAGGGTGAGGGTTAGGGTCAGGTTTAGGGTGAGGGTTAGTGTGAGGCTTAGGTTTAGGGTTAGTGTTAAGGTTAGGGTTGGGATTAGAGATAGTCTTAGTGTTAGGCGGAGGGTGAGGTTGAGGGTGAGGGTTAGGGTTAGGGTGAGGTTTAGGGTTAATGTGAGGGTTCATGTTAGGTTTAGGCTTAAAGTTAGGGTGAGGGTAGGGGTTACATTGAGGGTTAGGTTAGGGTGAGGTTTAGGGTTAGTATGAGGGTTAGGGTTAGGTTGAGGGTAAGGGTGAGGGTTATGGTTATGGTGATGTTTAGGGTGAGGGTGAGGGTTAGGGTGACGGTGAGGGTGAGGGTTCAGTTGTGGGTTTGGGTTAGGGTTAGCGTTAGCTTGAGACTTAGGGTTAGGTTTAGGGTGAGGTTGAGGTTTAGGGTTAGGGTTAGGGTGAGGGTTCAGTTGTGGGTTTGGGTTAGGGTTAGGGTGAGGTTGAGACTTAGCATTAGGGTTAGGGTGAGGGTGAGGGTTAGGGTAAAGGTTAGGGTTAGTGTTATCGTTAGGGTTAGGGTTAGAATAATGGTGAGGTTGAGGATTAGGGTTAGGGTTAGGGTGAGGTTTAGGCTTAATGTTAGTGATTGTGTTAGGGTTAGGGTTAGGGTGAGAGTTAGGAGGAGGGTTAGGGTTAGGGTTAGGGTTACGATTAGGGTTAGGGTGAGGGTGACTGTGAGTTTTAGGGATAGGGTTAGGATTAGGTTTAGGGTTAGGCTGAGGGTGACTGTGAGCTTGAGTGTTAGGGTTATGGTGAGCATTAAGTTTGGGGTTAGGGTGAGGGTAAGGGTTGGGGTGAGTGTTAGGGTTTGGGTGAGGGTTAGCGTTAGGTTTAGGGTTAGGTTTAGGTAGGAGGTTAGTGTTAGGGTGAGGGTTAGCATAGGGGTATGGTTAGGTTGAGGGTGAGGTTGAGGTTAGGGTTAGGATTAGGTTTAAGGTGAGCCTGAGGGTGAGGGTGAGGGTGATGGTTAGGTTTAGGGGGTGGGTTAGGCTAAGGGTTAGGGTGAGTGTTAGGTATAGGGTGATGTTTAGGTTGAAGGTGAGGGTTAGGGTTTGGGTGAGGGTGAAGGTTCGGTTGAGGGTTTGGGTTAGGTTTAGGTTGAGGGTGAGGGTGAGTGAGAGGGTTAGGTTTAGGGTCAGGATTAAGTTTAGGGTGAGGGTGAGTGTGAGAGTTAGGGTTAGGTTTATTGTTAGGCTTAGGTTTAAGCTGAGCGTGAGGGTGAGTGTGAGGTTTAGGGTTATGTTGAGTGTGAGCATTAGGTTTAGGGTGAGGGTGTGGTTGAGGGTTAGGGTGAGGGTTAGGGTGAGGGTTAGATGAGGGTGAGAGTTAGGGTTAGGGTGAGTGTTAGGGTTAGGGTTAGGGTGAGGGTTAGGGAGAGTGTGAGGGTTAGGGTTAGGCTGAGGTTTAGGTTTACTCTGAGCGTTCATGTTATGTTTAGCCTTAGTGTTAGGGTGAGGTTAAGCGTTAGGTTGAGGATTAGGTTAGGGTGAGGTTTAGGGTTAGTATGAGGGTTAGGGCTAGGGTGAGTGTAAGGGTGAGGGTTAGGGTTAGGGTGATGTTTAGTGTGAGGGTGAGCGTTAGGGTGACGGTGAGTGTGAGGGTTCAGTTGAGGGCTTGGGTTAGGGTTAGGGTGAGCTTGAAACTTAGGGATAGATTTAGGGTGAGGGTGAGGTTTAGGGTTAGGGTGAGGGTTAGTGTTATTGTTAGGGTTAGAGTTAGAATCAGGGTGAGGGTGAGGATTAGGTTAGGGTTAGGGTGAGTTTTAGGATAATGTTAGTGATAGTATTAGGGTTAGAGTTAGGGTGAGAGTTAGGAGGAGGGTTAGGTTTAGGGATAGGTTTACGATTAGGGTTAGGCTGAGGGTGACTGTGAGGTTTAGGGATAGGGTTAGGCTTAGGTTTAGGGTAAGGCTGAGGGTGACTGTGAGCTTGAGGTTTAGGGTTATGGTGAGAATTAGGTTTGGGGTAAGGGTGAGCGTAAGGGTTGGGGTGAGTGTTAGGGTTTGGGTTAGGGTTAGGTTTCGGTTTAGGGTTAGGGTTAGTTTGGAGGTTAGTGTTAGGGTGAGGGTTAGCGTTAGGGGTAGGGTTAGGTTGAGGGTGAGGGTGAGGGTTAGGGTTAGGATTAGGATTAAGGTGAGCCTGAGAGTGAGGGTGAGGGTGAGGGTTAGGTTTAGGGTGAGGGTTAAGCTAAGGATTAGGGTGAGTGTTAGGTTTAGGGTGATGTTTAGGTTGAGAGTGAGGGTTAGGGTTAGGGTGAGGGTGAAGTTTCGGTTGAGGGTTTGGGTTAGGGTTAGGTTGAGGGTGAGGGTGAGTGAGAGTGTTAGGTTTAGGGTTAGTATTAGGTTTAGGGTGAGCGTGAGTGTGAGGGTTAGGATTAGGTTTATTGTTAGGCTTAGATTTAAGCTGAGGGTGAGGGTGAGTGTGAGGTTTAGGGTTATGTTGAGTGTGAGCATTAGGGTTAGGTTTAGGGTGAGGGTGTGGTTGACGGTTAGGGTGAGTGTTAGGGTTTGGTTTAGGGTGAGGGTTAGATGAGGGTTAGGGTTAGGTTTAGAGTGAGGGTTAGGGTTAGGGTGAGGGTGAGGGTTAGCGTTAGGGTGAGGGTTCGGGTTATGGTGCAGATTAGGGTGAGTGTTAGGTTTACGGTGATGTTTATGGTGAGGGTGAGGGATAGTTTGAGTGTTTGTGTTAGGTTTAGGGTGAGGTTGAGGGTGAGGGTGAGGCTTAGGGTTAGGGTTAGGGTTAGGGTGACTCTGAGGGTTAGGGTTAGGGTTATGCTTTAGGCTGAGTTTTAGGCTGAGGGTGAGGGTGAGGGTTAGGGTTAGGGTGAGTGTTAGAATTAGGCTTAATGATAAGGTGATATTTAAGGTGAGGGTTAGTGTGAGAGTTAGTGGTAGGGTTAGGCTTATTGTTAGAGTGAGTGTAAGGGTTAGGTTGAGGGTTGGGGTTAGGGATATGTTGAGAGTTGGGATGAGGGTTAGGGTGAGAGTAAGTTTTAGGATGAGGGTTATGGTGAGTGTGAGAGTTAGGGTTAGGTTTAGGTTTAGGGTGAGGGTGAAGTTTAGGGTTATGGTAAGTGTTAGGTTTAGGGTAAGGATTTGTGTTTGGGAGAGGGTTAGGATGAGGGTTAGGGTGAGGGTTCGGGTTAGGGTGAGGGTTATGGTTCGGGTGAGGGTGAGGGTGAGGTTGAGAGTGAAGGTTAGGGTTAGAGTTAGGATGAGGGTGAGGATTAGTTTAAGATTAGGGTTAGGGTTAGGTTTAGGCTGAGGATGAGTCTGAGGATTTGGGTGAGGATTAGGGTTAGGTTGAGTTTTATGGTTAGGGTTAGGGTGAGGGTTTTTGTTAGGGTTAACTTTAGGATGAGTGTTAGTTTGAGGGGTACGGTATGGTTAAGATGAGCGTTAAGGTTAACGTTAGGGATAGGGATAGGGTTAGGGTTAGGGTGAGGTTTAGGATGAGGGTTAGGGTTAGGGTTAGGGTTAGGTTCAGGGTTCGGGTGAAGGTTATTGTTAGAGTTAGGGTTAGGGTGAGGTTTAGGGTCAGGGTGAGGGTTAGGGTTAGTGTTAGATTTATGGTGAGAGTAAGGATTAACATGAGATTTAAGATGAGTGTGAGGTTTACAGTTAGCATTAGGGTTAGGGTGAGGTTTAGGGTGAGGGTTAGGGTTAGGTTTATGGTTAGGGTGAGGTGAGGGTGAGGGTGATTGTGAGGTTTATGGTTAGGGTGAGAGATAGGTTTAAGGTGAGGGTGAGGGTTACGGTTAGGGTGAGGGTGAGCATGAGGGTGACAGTGAGGCTTAGGGAGTGGGTGAGGGTGAGTGTGAGGGTTAGGGTTAGGGTTAGGTTTAGGGTTAGTGTGAGGGTGAAGTTGAGGGTTAGTGTTTGGAGTAGCGTTAGGTTTAAATTTAGACTAAGGGTGAGCATGAGGGTGAGGGTGACAGTTAGGGTTAGGGTTAGGTTGAGGGTTAGGGTTATTGTGAGGGTTATGGTGAGGGTAAGTCTAAAGGTTAAGGTTAGGGTTACAGAGAGGGTTAGGTTTAGGGTTAGGGTTATTGTTAGTGTTAGGTTAGTGTTAATTTTGCGGTGAGGGTGAGGCTGACGGTGAGGTTTATGGTTAGGTTTAGGGTTAGGGTTAGGGTTAGGGTTAGGATTAGGCTTAGGGTTAAGTTATGGGCTAGGGTGAAGGTGAGGGTTAGGGTGAGGGTTAGGTTTCGGGTTAGTGTTAAGTTTAGGGTTGGGGTTAGGGATAGGCTTAGTGTTAGACGGAGGGTGAAGGTGATGGTGAGGGTTAGGGTTAGGGAGAGTGTTACTGTTAGGGTTAGGGTGAGGGTGAGTGTGAGGGTAAGTTTTAGTCTTAGGCTTAGGCTTAGGTTTAGGCTGAGCCTAAGGGTGAGGGTGAGGGTTAGGGTGAGGGTTATGGACAGGGTGAGGGTTAGCGTTAGGGTTAGGGTTATTGGTAGGATTAGGGTTAGGTTGAAAGTTAATGTGAGGGTGAGGGTTAGGGTTAGGGTTAGGGTGAAGTTTAGGTTTAGGGATAGGGTTAGAGTTAGGGTTAGGGTAAGGGTGAGGTTTAGGGTTAGAGTTAGGTTTAGTGTTAGGGTTAGGGTTAGGGTGAGGATGAGTGTGAGGGTGACAGTGAGGCTTAGGGTGTGGGTGAGGGTGAGTGTGAGGGTTAAGCTTAGGTTTAGGGTTAGGGTTAGTGTGAGGGTGAAGTTGAGGGTTAGTGTTAGGAGTAGCGTTAGGTTTAAAGTTAGGCTGAGGGTGAGCTTGAGGGTGAGAGTTACGGTTAGGGTTAGGGTTTAGTTGAGGGTTAGGGTTATTGTGAGGGTAAGACTAAAGGTTAAGGTTAGGGTTACAGTGAGGGTTAGGGTTAGGGTTAAGGTTATTGTTAGTGTTAGGTTAGTGTTAAGTTTACAGTGAGGGTGAGGCTGAGGGTGAGGTTTATGGTTAGGTTTAGGGTTAGGTTTAGTGTTAGGGTTAGGGTTAGGGTTAGGATTAGGCTTTGGGTTAGGGTATGGGCTAGGGTGAGGTTGAGCGTTAGGATGAGGGTTAGGTTTCGGGTTAGTGTTAAGTTTAGGGTTGGGGTTAGGGATAGGATTAGTGTTAGGCGGACGGTGAGGGTGAGGGTTACGGTTAGGGTTAGGGATGCGGGTGAGGGTTATTGTTAGGGTGTGGGTGAGGTTTAGGGTTAGTGTTAGCATTAGGGTGAGGGTTAGTGTGAGGGTTAGGTTTAGGGTGAGTGTTACTCTTAGGGTTAGGGTGAGGGTGAGTGTGAGGGTAAGGGTTAGTCTTAGGCTTAGGCTTAGGTTTAGGCTGAGACTAAGTGTGAGGTTTAGGATTAGGGTTAGGTTTAGGGTTATGGACAGGTTGTAGGTTAGCGTTAGGGTTAGGGTTAAGGATTAGGGTTAGGTTGAAAGTTACTGTGAGGGTGAGGGTTAGGGTTAGGGATAGGGTGAGGCTTAGCGTTAGGAATAGGGTTAGAGTTAGTGTTAGGGTAAGGGTGAGGTTTAGGGTTAGTGTTAGGGTTAGGGTGAGGGTTAGTGTGAGGGTTAGGGTTAGACTTAGTCTTAGGCTTAGGCTTAGGCCGAGCATGAGGGTGAGTTTTATGGTTAGGGTTAGTGTGAGTGTTAGAGTTAGGGTTAGTGTCATGGTTAGGGTTAGGGTGAAGGTGAGTGTGAGGGTTAGGGTTAGTCTTAGGTTTAGGCTTAGGCTTAGGCCGAGCTTAAGGGTGAGGGTGAGGGTTAGGGTAAGTGTGAGGGTTAGGGTGTTAGGGTTTGGGTGAAGGTTAGGATGAGGTTTATGGTTAGGATTAGGGTTACTGTGAGGGCTAGAGTGAGGGTGAGTGTTAGGGTTAGCATTAGGGTGAAGTTAGGGTTAGGGTTAGGGTTACATTGAGAGTGAGGTTTAGGGTTAGGTTGAGGGTTAGGGTTAGGGTTAGGGTGATGGTGAGGGTTAGGATTAAGGATATGGTTAGGGTTATTGTTAGTGTTATGTTTAGCGTTAATCTTATGTTGAGGGTGAGGCTGCGGGTGAGGGTTAGGCTTATTCTTAGGGTGACGTTTAGGGTTAGGGTTAGGGTTAGGAAGAGGGTTTGGGTTACGGTGAAGGTGAGGGTTAGGGTTAGGGTTAGGGTTAGTGTTATGGTTAGAGTTAGGGTTAGAATAACCGTGAGGGTGAGGATTAGGGTTAGGGTTAGGGTTAGGGTTAGGGTTAGGGTTAGGGTTAGGGTGAGAGTTAGGAGGAGGGTTAGGGTTAGGGTTAGGGTTAGGATTAGGGTTAGGGTGAGTGTGAGGGTGTGGTTAAGTGTTAGGGTTGAGGTTAGGCTTAGGGTTAGGCTGAGGGTGAGGTTGAGGGTGAGGGTTAGGGTTAGGGTGAAGCTGAGGGTGAGGGTTAGGGTTAGTGTTATCATTAGGGTTAGGGTTAGAATAACGGTGAGCGTGAGGATTACGGTTAGGTTTAGGATGAGGTTAAGGGTTAGTGTTCCTATTAGTGTTAGGGTTAGGGTTATGCTGAGAGTTAGGAGGAGGGTTAGGGTTAGGTTTAGGGTTAGGTTTAGGGTTAGGGTGAGGGTGAGGGTGTGGTTTAGGGTTAGGTTTGGAGTTAGGCTTAGAGTTAGGCTGAGGGTGAGGTTGAGGGTGAGGGTTAGGGTTAGGGTGAGGCTGAGGGTGAGGGTTATGGTTAGGCTTAGTGTTAGAGATAGGGTTAGGGTGAGGGTGAGTGTTAAGTTTAGGGTTAGGATTAGGGTTAGGGTGAGTGTGATGTTTAGGATTAGGGTTAGGGTTGGGCTTAGGTTAAGGTTGAGGGTGAGGGTCAGGGTGAGGGTTAGGGTTAGGGTGAGAGTTGGGGTTAGGGTTAGAGAGGGTCAGGGTGAGGGTTAGGATTAGGCTTATGGTTAAGTTATGGGCTAGGGTGAGGGTGAGGTTTAGGGTCATGGTTAGAGTGAGGGTTAGTGTGAGGGTTAGGTTTAGGGTTAGTGTTAGGGTTAGGTTTGGGTTTAGGGATAGTCTTAGTGTTAGGTGGAGAGTGAGGGTGAGTGTGAGGGTTACGGTTAGGGTGAGGATGAGGTTTAGGGTTAGAGTTCGAATTAGGGTGAGGGTTAGTTTTAGGGTTAGGGTTAGTGTTACAGTTAGGGTTAGGGTGAGGGTGAGTGTGAGGGTTAGGGTTATGTTTAGACTTAGGGTGAGGGTTAGGCTTAGACTTAGGGTTAGATTATATGCTAGGGTGAGGGTGAGGGTTAGTGTTAGGGTTAGGGTGAGGGTTAAGGTGAGTGTGAAGTTTAAGGTTAGACTTAGTCTTAGGCTTACGCTTAGGCCGAGCATGAGTGTGAGGGAGAGGGTTAGGTTTAGGATGAGGATTAGGGTTTTAGGGTTAGGGTGTGGGTTAGGATGAGGGTGAGTGTTAGGGTTAGCGTTAGGTTGAGGTTTACAGTTAGGGTTAGGGTTACTTTGAGGGTGAGGGTTACAATTAGTGTGAGGGTTAGTTTTAGGGTTAGGGTGAGGGTGAGGGTTAGGATTAGTTTTAGGGTTAGGGTTATTGTTAGTTTTATGGTTAGGGTTAAGTTTACAGTGAGGGTGAGGCTGAGGGTGAGGGTTAGGATTAGGGTTAGGTTTAGGGTGTGGGTTAGGCTGAGGGTTAGAGTTAGGCTGAGGGTGAGTTTGGGGATGAGGATTAGATTTTGAGTGATGGTTAGGGTTATGGTTAGGTTGAGGGTTAGGATGAGGGTTAGGGTTGGGATTAGGTTTAGGGTGAGGGCTAGGATGAATGTTAGGGTTAGGGTGAGGTTTAGGGTTAGGGTTAGGGTGAGGGTTAGGGATAGTGTGAGGGTTAGGGTTAGGGTGAGGTTTAGGGTTACTCTGAGGTTTCATGTTAGGTTTAGGCTTAGTGTTATGGTGAGGGTAAGGGTTAGGTTGAGGGTTAGGTTAGGGTGAGGTTTAGGGTTAGTTTGAGGGTTAGGGCTAGTGTGAGGGTAAGTGTGAGTGTTAAGGTTAGGGTGATGTTTAGGGTGAGGGTGAGTGTTATGGTGAGTGTGAGGGTGAGGGTTCAGTTGAGAGTTTGGGTTAGAGTTAGGGTGAGGTTGAGACAGTGTTAAGTTGAGGGTTAGGATGAGGGTTAAGGTTAGGATTAGGGTTAGGGTGAGGGCTAGGATGAGGTTGATGTTTAGGGTTAAGGTTAGGCTTAGGCTTAGGGTTAGGCTGAGGCTGAAGGTGAGGGTGAGGGTTAGGGTTAGGGTGATGGTTAGGGTTACAGTTAGGGTGAGGGTTAGGGTGAGGGGGACAGTAAGGGTTAAGGTGAGGGTTACGCTGAGGGTGAGTGTTATGGTAATGTTGAACGTTAGGGTTAGGGTGACGGTAAGGGTGAGGGTTAGGTTTAGGTTTAGGGTTAGGTTTAGGGTTAGCGTTAGGGTGCGGGTTAGTGTGAGGGTTAGGGTTAGGGTTAGGGTTACGGTTAGGGTTAGGGTGAGGGTGATTGTGAGGGTAGGGTTAGTCTTAAGCTTATGCTTAGACTAAGGCCCAGCTTGATGATGAGGGTGGGGGTTACGGTTAGGGTGAAGGTTAGGGTTAGGGTAATAGTTAGAGTTAGAGCAAGGTTTAGGGTTAGGGTTAGGCTTAGGGTGAGTTTTAAGTTTAGGGTGTTGGTTAGGGTTAGTGTGAGGGTTAGTGTTCGGGTTAACTTTAGTTTTAGTGTGAAGGTAAGTGTTAGGGTGAAGTTTAGGGTTAGGGTGACATTTAGGTTTAGAGTTAATGTTAGGGTGCGTGTTAGGGTTAGGGTTAGGGTTAGGTTTAGGGTGAGGTTTAGGCTGGGGGTGAGTGTTAGGGTTAAGGTTAGGATTAGGATTAGGGTTAAGGTGAGGGTGAGTGTGAGGGTTAGGTTTAGGGTTAGGTTTAGGATTAGAGTTATGGTGAGGGTGAACTGAGGGTTAGGGTTAGGGTGAGGGTTGGGGTTAGGGTTAGAGTGAGGGTTAAGTTGAGGGTTAGAATTAGGCTTAGGGTTAGGGTATGGGCTAGGGTGAGGATGATGGTTAGGGTCATGGTTAGAGTGAGGGTTAGTGTGGGGTTTAGGTTTAGGGTTAGTTTTAGGGTTAGGGTTGGGGTTAGGTATATTCTTTGTGTTAGGCGAAGGGTGAGGGTTAGGGTGAGGTTTAGGGTTAGGGTTTGGGAGAGGTTTATGGTTAGTGTTAGTGTAAGGGTGAAGGTTAGTGTGAGGGTTAGGGTTAGGGTGAGTGTTACTTTTAGGTTTAGGGTGAGGGTGAGTGGTAGGGTAAGGTTTAGTCTTAGTCTTTGTCTTAGGCTTAGACCGAGCCTAAGGGTGAGGGTGAGGGTTAGGTTTAGGGTGAGGGTTATGCAGAGGGTGAGGGTTAGGGTTAGCGTTAGGGTTATTGTTAGGATTAGGTTTAGGTGTAAAGTTACTATGAGGGTGAGGGTTTGGGTTACGGTTAGGGTTAGAGTGAGAGTTAGGGTTAGGGTGAGGATTAATGTTAGGGTGAGGTTTAGGGTTACTGTGAGGGTTCATGTTAGGTTTAGGCTTAGTGTTAGGGTGAGGGTAAGGGTTAGGTTGAGGGTTAGGTTTAGGGTAGGTTTAGGGTTAGTATGAGGTTTAGGGATATGGTGAGGTTAAGGGTGAGGGTTAGGGTTAGGGTGATGTTTAGGGTGAGGGTGAGGATTAGGGTGAGATCGAGGGTGAGGGTTCAGTTGAAGGTTTGGGTTAGGGTTAGGGTGAGGTTGAGGGTGAGGATGAGACTTAGGGTTAGGTTTAGGGTGATGGTTAGTGTGAGGATTAGGAATAGGGTTAGGCTTAGGTTTAGGTTTAGGCTGAGGGTGACTGTGAGCATGAGGGTTAGGGTTAGGGTGAGGGTTATTGTTAGGTTGAGGATTAGGTTTATGGTGAGGTTTAGTGTTAGGTTGGAGTTTAGGTTTAGGGTGAGGGTTAGTGTTAGGGGTAGGGTTATGTTGAGGGTGAAGGTGAGGGTTATTGTTAGGATTAGGTTTAGGGTGAGCCTGTTGGTGGGGGTGAGGATGAGTGTTAGGTTTAGGGTGAGGGTTAGGCTAAGGGTTAGGGTGAGGGTTAGGTTTAGGGTGATGTTTAGGTTGAGGGTTTGGGTTAGGGTTAGGGGGAGTGTGAGGGTGAGTGAGAGGGTTAGGATTAGGTTAGGGTTAGTTTTAGGATGAGGGTGAGTGTGAGGTTTAGGGTTAGGGTTATTGTTAGGCTTAGGTTTAAGCTGAGGGAGAGGGTGAGTGTGAGGGTTAGGGTTAGGTTGTGTGTGAGCATTAGGATTAGGTTTAGGTTGAGGGTGAGGTTGAGGGTTAGGGTGAGGTTTAGGATGTGGGTTAGGCTGAGGGTTAGATGAGGGTGAGGGTTAGGATTAGGGTGAGGGTTAGGGTTAGGGTGAGGGTGAGGGTTAGCGTTAGGGTGAGGGTTAGGGTTTTGGTACGGATTAGGGTGAGGGTTAGGGTAAGGGTGATGTTTAGGGTGAGGCTGAGGGTTGGTTTGAGGGTTTGCTTTAGGTTTAGGGTGAGGTTGAGTGTGAGGGTGAGGCTTAGGTTTAGGGTTAGGGTGAGGGTGACTGTGAGGGTTAGGGTTAGGGTTAGGCTTTAGGCTGAGGGTTAGGCTGAGGGTGAGGGTGAGGGTGATGATTAGGGTTAGTGTGAGGTTTAGGGTTAGGTTTAGGTTGAGGGTTAGGGATAGTGTGAGGGTTAGGGTTAAGGTGAGGTTTAGGGTTACTGTGAGGGTTCATGTTAGGTTTAGGCTTAGTGTTAGGGTGAGGGTAAGGGTTAGTGTTAGGGTGAGGGTAAGGGTTAGGTTGAGGGTTAGGTTAGCTGAGGTTTAGGGTTAGTATGAGGGTTAGGGATAAGATGACGGTAAGGGTGAGGGTTAGGTTTAGGGTGATGTTTAGGGTGAGGGTGAGGATTAGGGTGAGGGTGAGTGTCAAGGTTCAGTAGAGGGTTTGGGTTAGGGTTAGGGTAAGGTTGAGACGGGGTTAGGTTTAGGGTGAGGGTGAGGGTTAGGTTTAGGTTGATGTTTAGGTTGAGGGTGAGGGTTAGGGTTAGGGTGAGGGTGAAGTTTCGGTTGATGGTTTGGGTTAGTGTTAGGTTGAGGGTGAGGGTGAGTGAGAGGGTTAGGTTTAGGGTTAGGATTAGATTTAGGTTGAGGGTGAGTGTGAGGTTTAGGATTTGCTTTATTGTTAGGCTTAGGTTTAAGCTGAGGTTAAGGGTGAGTGTGAGGTTTAGGGTTATGTTGAGTGTGAGCATTAGGATTAGCTTTAGGGTGAGGCTGTGGTTGAGGGTTAGTGTGAGGGTTAGGGTTTGGGTTAGAGTGAGGGTTAGATGAGGGTGAGGGTTAGGTTTACGTTTAGGGTTAGGGTTAGGGTGAGGGTGAGGGTTAGCTTTAGTGTGAGGCTTAGGGTTGGGGTTATGGTGCGGATTAGGGTGAGTGTTAGGGTTATGGTGATATTTATGATATTTATTTATTTATGATATTTATGACATTTATGAGGGTGAGGGTTGGTTTAAGGGTTTGTGTTAGGTTTAGGGTGAGGTTTAGGGTGAGGGTGAGGCTTTGGGTTAGGGTTAGGGTGAGGGTGACTCTGAGGGTTATGGTTAGGGTTAGGCTTTTGGCTGAGGGTTAGGCTGAGGGTGAGGGTGAGGGTTAGGGTTAGGGTGAGGATTAGGGTTTGGGTTAATGGTAGGGTGATATTTAGGGTGAGGTTTAGTGTGAGAGTTAGTGTTAGGGTTAGGCTTAGTGGTAGATTGAGTGTAAGGGTTCGGTTGAGGGTTAGGTTTAGGGGTAGGGTGAGGGTTGGGATGAGGTTTAGGGTGAGTGTAAGGTTGAGGGTGAGGGTTATGGTGAGTGGGAGGGTGAGGGTTAGGGTTAGGGTTAGGGTGAGGTTGAGGTTTAGGGTTATGATAAGGTTTAGGTTTAGGTTTAGGATTAGGGTTAGGGAGAGGTTTAGGATGAGGGTTAGGGTGAGGATTCGGGTTATGGTTCGGGTTAGGGTTAGGGTGAGGGTGGGGTTGAGGGTGAGATTGAAGTTTAGGGTTAGAGGTAGGATGACGGTGAGGATTAGTTTTAGGATTAGGGTTAGGTTTAGGCTGAGGATGAGGCTGAGGGTGTGGGTGAGGATTAGGGTTAGGTTGAGTGTTAGGGTTAGGGTTAGGGTGAGGGTTTGGGTTAGGGTTAAGTTTAGGATGAGAGTTACTTTAAGGGGTACGGTTACGGTTAGGATGAGCGTTATGGTTAGTGTTAGGGTTAGGGATAGGGTTAAGGTTGGGTGAGGTATAGGATGAGGGTTAGGGTTAGGGTTAGGGTTAGGGTCAGGGTTCGGGTGAAGGTTATTTTTAGAGTTAGGGTTAGGGTGAGGGCTAGGGTCAGGGTGAGGGTTAGGGTTAGTGGTAGCTTTATGTTGAGAGTAAGGTTTAGCGTGAGGTTTAAGGTAAGTGTGAGGGTTAGAGTTAGCATTAGGGTTAGGGTGAGATTTAGGGTGAGGGTTAGGGTTAGATTTAGGGTTAGGGTTATGGTGAGGGTGAGCGTGACGGTGACAGTGAGGCTTAGGTTGTGGGTGAGAGTGAGTGTGAGGCTTAGTTTGAGGGTTAGGGTTAGGGTTAGTGTTACTTTTTGGGTTAGGGTGAGGTTGATTGTGAGGGTAAGGGTTAATCTTAGTCTTAGGTTAGGCTTAGTCCGAGCATAAGTGTGAGGGTGATAGTTAGGGTTAGGGTGAGGTTTAGGGTTAGAGTGAGGGTTATGGACAGGGTGAGGGTTAGTGTTAGGCTTAGGGTGATTGTTAGGATTAGGGTTAAATTTAAAGTTAATGTGAGGGTGATGGTTAGGGTTAGGGTTAGGTGAGGTTTAGGTTTAGGTTTAGGGTTAGAGTTAGGGTTAAGGCAATGGTGAGGTTTAGGGTTAGAGATAGGGTCATTGTTAGGGTTAGGGTTAGGGTGAGGGTTAGGGTGAGGGTGAGCATGAGGGTGAGGGTTAGGGTTAGGTTTAGTGTGAGTGTTAGGGTTAGGGTTAGGGTGAGGGTTAGGCTGAGGTTTAGGTTTAGGGTAGGCATAGGGTTAGGGTTAGGGTTAGGGTTAAGATAAGGTTTAGATTTAGGTTTATGGTGAGGATTAGTGTTAGGGTTTGGGTTAAGGTGAGAGTAAGGGTGAGAATTAGGGTTAGGGTTAGGGTTAAGGTTAGTGTAAGTTTTAGGTTTACAGTTAGGGTTAGGGTTAAGGTTAGGGTTACAGTGTAGGTTAGGTTTAGGTTTAGGGTTAGGGTTATTGTCAGTGTTATTTTCAGGGTTAAGTTTGCGGTGAGGGTGAGGCTGAGGGTTAGGTTTATGGTTAGGTTTACTGTTAGGTTTAGTGTTAGGGTTAGGGTTAGGGTGAGGTTTAAGGTGATTTTTAGAGTTAGGGTTAGGATTAGAGTTATGGTGTTGGTGAGGGTGAGGGTTAGGGTTAGGATGAGGGTTGGGGTTAGGGTTAGAATGAGGGTTAGGGTGAGTGTTAGGATTAGGTTTATAGTTAGTGTATGGGCTAGGGTGAGGGTGAGGGTTAGGGTGAGGGTTAGGGTGAGGGTTAGGTTTAGGGTTAGGGTTAGGGTTGGGGTTAGGGATAGTCTTAGTGTTAGGCAGAGGGTGAGGGTGAGGGTTAGGGTTAGAGTTAGAATATGGGCTAGGGTGAGGGTGAGGGTTAGTGTTAGGTGTAAGGTGGGGGTTAGGGTGAGTGTGAGGGTTATGGTTAGTCTTAGGCTTAGGCTTAGGCTTAGGCCGAGCATGAGTGTGAGGGAGAGGGTTAGGGTTAGGATGACGTTTAGGGTTTTAGGGTGAGGGTGAGGGTTAGGATGAGGTTTAGGTTTAGGATTAGGGTTAGGGTGAGGCCTAGAGTGAGGGTGAGGGTTAGGGTTAGCGTTAGGATTAGGTTTAGGGTTAGGGTTAGGGTTACATTGAGGGTGAGGGTTAGTGTTAGGGTTACGGTTAGGGTGGGGTTGAGGGTTAGGATTAGGTTTTGGGTTAGGTTTATTGTTAGTTTTATGGTTAGGGTTAAGTTTACAGTGAAGGTGAGGCTGAGGGTGAACGTTATGGTTAGGGTTAGGTTGAGGTTTAGGGTTAGGCTTAGGGTTAGGGTGAGGGTGAGGGTTTGGATTAAGGTTAGGGTCACGGTGAGGGTGAGGGTTAGGGTTAGGGTTAGGCTGAGGTTTAGGGTTAGGGTTAGGGTGAGGGTGAGGGTGAGTTTTAGGGTTAGAATTAGGGTTAGAGTAAGGGTTAGGGTTTGGTTTAGGATTAGGTTTAGAGTGAGGGTGAGTGTGTGGATTAGGTTTAGGATTAGGCTTAAGCTTAGGATTAGGCTGAGAGTGATAGTGGGGATGAGGATTAGCTTTTGATTGATGGTTAGGTTTATGGTTAGGTTGAGGGTTAGGAGGAGGGTTAGGGTTAGGATTAGGGTTAGGGTGAGGGCTAGGATGAGGGTGATGTTTAGGGTTAGGGTTAGGCTTAGGCTTAGGGTTAGGCTGAGGCTGAAGGTGAGGGTGAGGGTTAGGGTTAGGGTGATAGTTAGAGTTACAGTTAGGGTGAGCTTTAGGATGTGGATTAGGGTAAGGGTGAGGGTTAGGGTGAGGGGGACAGTAAGAGTAAGGGTGAGAGTTAGGCTGAGGGTGAGTGTTATGGTAATGGTGAAGGTTAGGGTTAGAGTGAGGGTTAGGGTGAGGTTTAGGGTTAGGTTTAGGGTGAGGGTGAGGCTTACATTGAGGATTAGTGTTAGGGTTAGTTTGAGGTTTAGGGTGAGGATGAGAGTTAGGATTAGGTTGAGGCCTAGGGTGAGGGTGAGGTTTAGGGTTAGGGTTAGGGTGAGGTTTAGGGTTAGTGTGAGGGTTAGGATGAAGGTTAGGCTGAGTGTTAGTGTTAGGGTTAGGGTGAGGATTAGGGTGAGGGTGAGGTTTAAGGTGAGGGTTAGGGTTAGGATGATGACTAGGGTTATTGTTAGGGTGAGGTTTATGATTAGGGTGATACTTAGGGTGAGGGTGAGGTTTAGTGTGAGGGTGATGGTGGAGGTGTAGTTGAGGGTTAGGGTTAGGGTGAGGGTTAGGGTGATGGTGACTGTGAGGGTTAGGGTGAAGTTGAGGGTTTGGGATAGGGTTAGTTTGCGGGTTAGGATTAGGGTTAGGGTTAGGGTGAGGAGTAGGGTGAGGTGTAGGGTTAGGGTTAGGGTGAGGGATATGGTTAATGTGAGAATTAGGGTTACGGTTAGGGTTAGTGTGAGGATAAGGATAAGCATGAGGGTTAGGGTGAGAGTGAGTTTTAAGGGTTAGCGTTAGGGTTAGGGAGAGGGTTAGTGTGAAAGGTAAGGTGAGGGTTAGGGTTAGTATGAGGGTGAGGGTTAGAGTTAGGTTTAGATTGCGGGGTAGGGTTAGGGTGAGGTTTAGGTTCTGGTTAGGGTTCAGGTTCGGGTTCGGGTTCAGGTGAGTTTTAGGGTTTGGTTGACGGTTAGGGTTAGGGTTATAGTGAGGGTAAGGGTTAGGATGAGGTTTAGGGTGAGGGTGAGTTTTAGGAATAGCGTTAGTGTTAGGGTGAGGGTTAGGGTGAGGGTGAGTATCCAGGTTAGGTTAGGTGAGGGTGAGGGTTATCGTTAGGTTTAGGGTTAGGTTTAGGGTGAGCGTTAGGGTGAGGGTGAGGGTTAGGGTTAAATTGAGGGTTAGGGTGAGCGTTAGGGTGAGATTTCAGTTGAGGGTTTGGGTTAGGGTTAGGGTGAGGTTGAGGGTGAGGGTAAGACTTAGGGTTAGATTTAGGGTGAGGATGAGGTTTAGGTTGAGGTTTAGTGTTTCTGTTAGGGTTAGGGTGAGGGTGAGGGTTAGGGTGATGGTAAGGGTTAGAGTGAGGTATTCAGGGAAGGTGAGGGTTAGGGATAGCATTAGGGTTAAGGATAGGTTTAGGGTGAGGGTTAGGGTTAGTGTTAGGGTTACGGTGAGGGTGAGGGTTAGGGTTAGTGTTAGGGTGAGGGTTAGGGTTAGGGTTAGGGTGACGGTGAGGGTAAGGGATAGGGTGAGGACTAGGGTTAGTGTTAGGGTTATGGTAAGGTTTAGGGTGAGGGTGAGAATGAGAGTTAGGTTTAGGATTAGGCTTAGATGTAGGGTTCAGCTTAGGGTGAGGGTGAGGGTGAGTGTCAGAGTTAGGTTTAGGGTGAGGGTTAGGGTTAGTGTTAGGATTACGGTGAGGGTGAGAGTTAGGGTTAGGGTGACGGTGAGGGTAAAGGTCAGGGTGAGGGCTAGGTTAAGGTTTAGGGTTAGGTTCATGTTTAGGTTTAAGGTGAGTGTGAGTTTGAGGGTTTGGTTTAGGATGAGGCTTATGTGTAGGGTTCGGCTTAGGGTGAGGGTGAGGGTGAGTGTGAGAGTTAGGTTTAGGGTGAGGGTTAGGTTATGGTTATTTTTAGGGTGAAGGTGAAGGTGAGGGTTAGTGTTTGGGTGAGGGTTAGGGTTAGGATTAAGTTTAGGGTGAGGGTTTGGGTTAGTGTTAGTGTTAGGATGAGGATTAGGCTGTGGGTTAGGTTTAGGTTTAGGGTGAGGGTAAGTGTTAGGGTGAGGGTGAGGGTTAGGTTTAGGATTAGGGTTAGGTTTAGGGTAAGTGTTAGGGATAGGGTTAGGATTAGGGTGAAGGTTTTGTTTAGGGTTAGGTTTAGAGTTAGGGTGAATTTGAGGGTGACTGTAAGCGTTTGGATTAGGGTTAGGGTTAGGCTGAGGTTGATGTTGAGCGTGAGGGTTAGGGTTAATGTGAGGCTTAGAGTTAGGGTTATCTTTAAGGTTAGGGTGAGGGTTAGGGTTAGGGTTAGGATGAGGGTAAGGGTTAGGGTAAGGGTGAGGGTGAGGGTTAGGGTTAGGCTTAGGGTTAGGGTGAGGTTTAGGGTGAGGGTTAGTGTTAGGGTTAGGGTTAGGGTGAGGGATAGGGTGAGGGTAAGGGTTAGGGTGAAGTTTTGGGTGAGGGTGAGGGATAGGCTTAAGGTCAGGGGAAGGGTTAGGGTCGAGGTTTCGGGTGAGGTTGAGGGTTAATGTTAGAATTAGGGTTATGGTGAGTGTGAGGGTTAGGGTGAGAGTTAGGGTTATGGTTAGGGATATGGTGAGGATTAGGGTTAGGGTTAGGTTTCCGGTGAGGGGTAGGGTTAGGGTTACAGTTAGGGTGAGGTTTAGGGTGAGGGTGACAGTAAGGGTAAAGGAGAGGGTTAGGATGAGGATTAGGGTTAGGGTTAAGGTGAGGGTGAGGATTAGATTGAGGATTAGTTTTAAGTTTAGAGTGAGGTTTAGGGTGAGGATGAGGTTTAGGGTTAGGGTGAGGGCTAGGGTGAGGGTGAGGGATAGGTATAGGGTTAGGTTGAGGTTGAGGGTTAAGATGAAGGTTAGGGTTAGTGTGAGGGTTAGTGTTAGGACTAGGTTTATTTTTAGGGTGAGTGTAAATGTTAGGGTGAGGGTTAGCGTTAGGGTGAGGGTTATAGATAGGGTTAGTGTTAGTGTTAGGTTCAGGGTTATTGTTAGGGTTAGGGTTAGGGTTACAGTTACGGTGAGAGTGAGGGTGAGGGTTAGGGTTTATGTGAGGGTTAGTGTTAGGGTGAGGGCTAAGGTTATGTTTAGGGTTAGGGTGAGGTTTAGATTTAGTGTGAGGGTGAGGCTGAGGGTCAGAGTGAGTTTAGGGTGAGGGTTAGGTTTTTGGATAGGGTTAGGGTGAGAATGAGGGTTAGGGTGAGGGTAAGGGTGAGGGTGAGGGTGAGGGTTAGGTTTAGGGTGAGGGATAGGGTTATGGTTACGGTTAGGGTGAGTGTGAGTGTGTGGGTTATGGTGAGCGTGATGGTGAAGTTGAAGGTGAGGGTGAGGGATAGGATTTGGGTGAAGGTTAAGTTTAGGGTTTGGGTTAATGTTAGGTTGAGGGTTAGGGTTAGGGTTAGGATGAGGGTTATCCTGAGGGTTAGGTTTAGGGTTAGGGTGTGGGTAAGGGTTAGGGTGAGGGTGAGGGTTAGGATTAGGATTAGGGTTAGTTTTAGGGTGAGGGTTAGGGAGAGGGTTTTGGTTAGGGTGAGGTTTAGAGTTAGGGTGAGGTTGAAAATTAGGGTTTGGTTTTGGATTAGGTTTAGGGTTAGGCTGAGTGTGAGGTTGAGGGTGAGGGTGACGGTTAGGGTGAATGTTAGGGTAAGGGTTAATGTTAGGATGAGGGTTAGGCTGAGGGTTAGGTTAGGTTTCGGGTAAGGCTAAAGGTTCGGGTGAGAGTGAGGGTTAGGGCTAGGTTTAGGGTTAGGGTGACGTTTAGGGTGAGGTTTAGTTTTAGGGTTAGCGTTAGGGTTAGATTGAGCGTGAGGGTGTGGGTAAGGGTAAGGGTGAGTTTTAGGATGATGGTGAGGGATAGGGTTAAGGTGAGGTTAAGGGTTACGGCGAGGCATAAAGTGAGGCTGAGTGTTAATGTAGCATTAGGGGTACGGGGAGGGTGAGGGTTAGGGTGAAGGTAAGGGTTAGGGTTAGGGATAGGGTGAGGATTAGGGTTAGGGTTAGGTTTAGGATTACGGTGAGGCTTAGGGGTTAGGGTTAGGGTGAGGTTGAGGGTGAGGGTAAGGGTTAGGGTGAGGGTTATGGTGAGGTTGAGGTTGAGGGTTAGCATTAGGGTTAGGGTCAGGGTTTGGGTTAGGGTTAGGATTAGGGTTAGGGTGAGGGTGAGGGTTAGGATGAGGGTGAGTTTTAGGGTGGATGTGACGGTTAGGGTTAGGGTGAGGCTTAAGGTAATGGTGAGGGTTAGAGTGAGGGTGAGGGTTAGGGTTAGGGTGAGGGTTAAGTTTAGGGTGATGTTTAGGGTGAGGGTGAGGTTTAGGGTGAGGATTAGTGTAAGGGGGAGGATTAGGGTTAGGGTTAGGGTTAGCTTTAGGTTTATGTTTAGGGTGAGGGTGAGGGTTAGGATGAGGATGAGGGTGAGGGTGAGGGTGGAGGTTTAGGTGAGGATTAGGGTTAGGGTTAATGTTAGGGTGAGGGTGAGGGTTAGAGTTAGGGTTAGGGACAGGGTTAGGGTTAGGGTGAGGGTTAGGGTTAGGGTTAGGGTGAGGGTGAGGGTGAGGGTTACGGTTACGGTGAGCTTTAGTGTTATGGTTAGGGTGAGTTTATGTGTGAGGATTAGTGTTAGGGTTAGGGTTATGTTGAGGGTAAGTGTTAGGGTGAGGTTAGGGTGAGAGTGAGTGTTAGGGTTAGCGTTAGGGTTAGGGTGAGGGTTAGAGTTAGGTTTAGGCTGAGGGTTAGAGTTAGGGTGATGTTTAGGCTGACGGTGAGGTTTCGGCTGAGGATTAGGGTTAGGGTGAGTATTACGGTTAGGGTGAGTGTGAGGGTTAGGATTAGGATTATGTTTAGTGTGAGGGTAAGGGTTATGGTGAGGGTTATGCTGAGGTTGAGGTTTAAGGTTAGCATTAGGGTTAGGTTTAGGATTAGGGTTAGGGTTATTATTAGGGTTAGGGTGAGGGTGAGGGCTAGTGTTAGCATTAGGGTTAGGGTTACGGTTAGGGTGACGGTGAGGGATTTGGTTAGGAAAGGATTAGGGTTAGGGTTAGGGTGAGGATTAGGGTGAGGGTGAGGTTTAATTTGAGGATTAGGGTTAGGGTGAGGATTAGGGTTAACGTTTGTGTTTGGGTTAGGGTTAGGGTGATGTTTAGGGTGAGGGTGATGGTTAGGGTGGGGGTGAGGCTGAGAGTGAGGGTGAGGGTGTAGGTGAGTGTTAGGGTGGTGCTGATGGTTGGGGTGACGGTGAGGGTTAGGGAAAAGTTGAGGGTGAGGGTTCAGTTAGGGTTAGGGTGAGGGTTAGGGTTAGGGTTAGGGTTACTGTGAGGATAAGGGTTAGGGTGAGAGTGAGGATTAGGGTTAGCATTAGGGTTAGGGTTTAGGGTTAGGGTTAGGCTGAGGGTGAGGGTGAGGGTGAGTTTTAGGTTTAGGATGATTGTTAGAGTTAGCGTTAGGGTTAGGGTTGGGTTGATGGTTAGTGTTAGGGTTAGGAAGTTGTTTTGGCTGAGAGTTAAGGTTATGGTTAGGGTGAGGTTTAGGTTTAGTGTGAGGGTTAGGATGATGGTTAGGCTGATTGTTAGGGTTAGTGTAAGGGTGAGGGTAAGGGTTTGGGTGAGGGTAAGGGTTAGGTTTAGGGTTAGGTTTAGGGTTAGTGTGAGGGTTAGGGATAGGGTTAGGATTAGGGTGAGGGTTAGGGTTAGGGTGAGGGTTAGGGTTATGGTTAGCATTAGGGTGAGGTGTAGTTGAGGGTTAGGGTTAGAGTGAGGTTTAGGGTGACGGTGACGGTAAGGGTTAGGGTGAAGTTTAGGGTTTGGGATAGGGTTACTGTCAGAGTTAGGCTTAGGGTTAGGGTAGGTGTGAAGTTCAAGTTGAGGGGTAGGGTTAGAGTTAGGTTGAGGTATAATGTTAATGTGAGGATTAGGGTTAGAGTTAAGGTTAGTGTGAGGGTAAGGATAAGAGTGAGGGTTAGGGTGAGAGTGAGGTTTAGGGTTAGCGTTAGGGTTAGGGTGAGGGTTAGTGTGAAGGTTAAGGTGAGGGTTTGGGTTAGTATGAGGGTGAGGGTTAGAGTTAGGTTTAGATTGAAGGTTAGGGTTAGGGTGAGGTTTAGGGTCGGGTTAGTGTAAGGGTTCGGGTTCGGGTTCGGGTGAGTTTTAGAGTGTGGGTGACGGTTTAGGTTACGGTGAGGGTTAGGGTTACGGTGATGATTAGGGTTAGGGTTAGGGTTATAGTGATGGTAAGGGTTAGGATGAGTTTTAGGGTGAGGGTGAGGTTTAGGGATAGCATTAGAGTTAGGGTGATGTTTAGGGTTAGGGTTAGGGTTAGGGTGAGGGGTAGGGTGAGGTGTAGGGTTAGGGTTAGTGTGAGGGTTAGGGTTAATGTGAGGATTAGGGTTAGGGTTAGGGTTAGTGTCAGGATAAGGATAAGTGTGAGGCTTAGGATGAGATTGAGGTTTAGTGTTAGGGTTAGGGTTACGGGGAGATTTAGGGTGAGGGTTAAGGTGAGGTTTAGTGTTAGTATAAGGGTGAGGGTTATAGTTATGTTTACGGTGAGGGTTAGGTTTAGGGTGAGGTTTAGGTTCGGGTTAGGTTTCTGGTTCGGGTTCGGGAGAGTTTTAGGGTGAGGGTGAGTGTTAGGGTTCCTGTGAGGGTTAGGGTTATGGTGAGGATTAGGGTTAGGGTTAGGGTTATAGTCAGGGTAAGGGTTAGGATGAGGTTTAGGGTGAGGGTGAGGTTTAGGGATAGCGTTAGAGTTAGGTTGAGGTTTAAGGTAAGGGTTAGGATCCAGGTTAGGTTAGGTGAGGGTGAGGGTTATAGTTAGGTTTAGGGTTAGGTTTAGGGTGAGGGTAAGGTTTAAGGTGAGCGTTAGGGTGAGGGTGAGGGTTAGGGTTAAGTTGCGTGTTAGGGTGAGTGTTAGGGTGAGGGTTCAGTTGAGGGTTTGGGTTAGGGTTAGGGTGAGGTTGAGGGAGAGGGTGAGACTTAGGGTTAGGTTTAGGGTGAGGATAGGGTTTAGGTTTAGTGTTAGGGTGAGGGTTAGGGTGAAGGATAGGGTGAGGGTAAGGGTTAGAGGGAGGTTTAGGGGAAGGGTGAGGGTTAGGGATAGCATTAAGGTTAAGGATAGGTTTAGGGTGAGGGTTAGGGTTAGTGTTAGGGTTACTGTGAGGGTGAGGGTTAGGGTTAGGGTTAGGGTTAGGGTGAGGGTTAGGTTTAGAGTTAGGGTGACGGTGAGGGTAAAGGTTAGGGTGAGTACTAGGGTTAGGGTTAGGGTTAGGGTAAGGTTTAGGTTTAGGGTGAGGGTGAGAGTGAGAGTTAGGTTTAGGATTAGGCTTAGGTGTAGGGTTAGGCTTAGGGTGAAGTTGAGGTTGAGTGTCAGAATTAGGTTTAGTGTGAGGGTTATGGTTATGGTTATTTTTAGGGTGAGTGTGAGGGTGAGGGTTAGGGTGAGGGTGAGGTTGAGGTTGAGAGTGAGGTGCAGGGTTAAGGTTTGTGTGAGGGATAGGGTTAGTTAAGGTTAGGGTGAGGGTTAGGGTTATGGTTAGTGTTAGGATGAGGGTTAGGTTTAGGGTTAGTGTGAGGGTAAGGTTTACGGTGAGCGTAGGTTAGGGTTAGGGTTAGGTTTAGGGTTTGGGTTAGGGTGAAGGTCAGGGATAGGGTTTGGATTAGAGTGAGGGTTTTGTTTAGGGTTAGGTTTAGAGTTAGGGTGAGGGTGACGGTGAGGGTTAGCGTTTGGATTAGGGTTAGGGTTAGGGTTAAGCTGATGTTGATGTTGAGGATGAGGGTTAAGGTTAATTTGAGGTTTAGCGTTAAGGTTAGGGTGAGGGTTAGGTTTAGGTTTAGGATGACGATAAGGGTTAGGGTGAGGGCTAGGGTGAGGGTGAGAGTTAGGGATAGGGTTAGGTTGAGGTTTAGTGTTAAGGTGATGGTTAGGGTTAGTGTGAGGGTTTGTGTTAGGACTAGGGTTAGTTTTAGGGTGAGGGTTAGTGTTAGGGTGAGTTATAGCGTTAGGGTGAGGGTTATGGTTAGGGTTAGGGTTAGTGTTAGCTTTAGGGTTATTGTTTGGGTTAGGGTTAAGCTTACGTTGATGGTGAGGGTGAGGGTAAATGTTAGGGTGAGGGTTACCATTAGGGTGAGGGTTATGGTTAGGGTTAGGTTTAGTGTTAGGTTTAGGGTTATTGTTAGGGTTAGGGTTAGGGTTAAGGTTACGGTGATGGTGAGGTTGAGGGTAAGGTTTAGGGTTAGGTTGAGGTTTAGGTTTAGGGTTAGGGTTAGAGTTAGGGTTAGGGTGAGGGTGAGGTTTAGGTTTAGAGTTAGTGTTAGGGGGAGGGTTATGGTGAGGGTGAGGGTTAGGGTAAGGGTTAGGGTTAGTGTTAGGATTAGGGTTAGGGTGAGGTTGAGTGTGAGGGTTAAGGTTAGGGTTAGTCTGAAGGTGAGGGTGAGGGTTAGGTTTAGGATTAGGGTGAGGTTTAGGATGAGGTTAAGGTTAGGATTAGGGTTAGGATGAGGGCAAGTATGAGGGTGAGGGTTAGGGTTAGCATTATGGTGAGGTTTAGGATTACTGTGAGGTTTATGGTTAGGGTGAGGTTTAGGTTTAAGGTTACAGTGAGGGTAGGTTTAGAGTTAGGGTGAGGGTTAGTGTTAGGGTTAGGGTGAGGGTGAGGTTTAGGGTTAGAGTGAGGTTTATTGTTAGGGTTAGGGTTAGGGTGAGGGTTAGAGTTCGGGTTAGGCTTAGGCTTAGGCCGATTGTGGTGGTGAGGGTTAGGGTTAGGGTTAGGGTGATGGTTAGGGTTAGGTTTAGGGTGAGGTTTAGGATGAGGTTTGTGGTTATGGTTATGGTTAGGGTTAGTTTTAGGGTTAAAATTAGGGTTAGGTTTAGGTTTAGGTTTAGGTTGAGGGTTTCGGTTAGGGTTAGGGTTAAGTTTAGGATTAGGGTTACGGTTAGGGTTATTGTTAGTGTTATGGTTAGTGTTAAGTTTGTGGTGAGGGTGAGGCTCAGGGTGAGGGTTATGGTTAGTGTTAGTGTTTGGGTTAGGGTTAGTATTATTGTTAGGGTTAGAGTTAGAGTTACGGTCATGGTGAGAGTGAGGGTGAGGGTTAGGTTGAGGTTTAGGGTGAGGTTTAGGGTTAGGGTTAGCGTTAGGTTTAGGGTGCTGTTGAGGTTTAGGGTTAGAGTTAGGGTGAGTGGGAGGGTTAGGGTGAGGGTTAGGGTTAGGTTTAGTGTTACCATTAGGATGAGGGTGAGGGTTAGGTTGAGGTTTAGGGATAAGGTTAGGGTTAGGATTAGTGTTAGGGTGAGGGTTAGGGTTAGGCTTAGGATTAGGGCTAGGCTAAGGGTGAGGCTGGGGGTGAGAATTAGGGTTAGGGTGATGGTTAGGGTTAGGTTTAGTGTTATTGTTAGGGTTAGCGTTAGAGTTAAACTGAGGGTGAGGTTGCGGGTAGTGTTTGGGTTAGGGTTAAGCTGAGGTTTAGGGTTAGGTTTAGAGATAGGGTTAGGGTGAGGGTGAGGTTTAGGTTTAAAATTAGGGTTAATGTTAAGGTTAGGCTTAGGGTTAGAATGAGGCTGAGTTGGGCATGAGGATTAGGGTTAGGGTTAGGGTTAGAGTTAGGGTTAGGGTTATGGTTAGGGTTAGGCTAAGGGTTAATGTTAGTGTTATGGTTAGTGTTAGGTTTAAGTTTGCAGTGAGGGTGAGGCTGAGGGTGAGGTTTATGGTTAGGGTTAGGGTTATGGTTAGTGTTATTGTTAGGTTTAGGGTTAGAGTTACGGTTATGGTGAGGGTGAGGGTTAGGGTTAGGTGAGATTTAGGGTGAGGTTTGGGGTTGGCGTTAGGTTGAGGGTGAGGATTATGTTTAGAGTTAGGGTTAGTGGGAGGGTTAGGGTGAAGGTTAGGGTTAGTTTGATTTTTAGGGATAGGTTTAAGGTTAGGATTAGGGTTAGGGTGAGGGTGAGTGTGAGTGTTAGGGATAGGGTTAGGCTTAGGTTTAGGGTTAGGCTGAGGGTGAGTGTGAGAGTGAGCATTTGAGTTACAGTGAGGGTGAGGATTAGAGTTAGGGTGAGGGTTAGGATGAGGGTTAGGGTTACAGTGAGGGTGAAGCTTAGGGTTAGGGTGAGGGTTAGGGTTAGGATTAGGTTTAGGGTGAGGGTGAGGGTTAGGATTAGGGTTAGAGTTAAGTTTATTGTTAGTGTTATGGTTAAGGTTACTTCTGGAGAGAGGGTGAGGCTTAGTGTGAGGGTTAGGGTTAGGATTAGGGTTAGGGTTAGTATTAGGGTTAGGGTGAGGGTGAGTTTGAGGGTGAAGGTTAGGGTTAGGGTGATGGTTAGTGTTACGTTTAGCTTGAAGTTTAGGATGAAGGTTAGGGATAGATTGAGTGTTAGGGTGAGGGTGAAGGTAAGGGTAAATTGAGGGTTAGGCTGTGGGTGAGGGTTAAGATAAGGGTGAGTGTTAAGGTTAGGGTGAGGGTTAGGGTAAGTGTGAGGGTTAAGGGTTAGGGTGAGGGTGAGGGTTAGATTGAGGATTAGGGTTAAGGTTAGTGTGAGGTTTAGGGTGAGGATAAGGGTTTAGGTTTAGGTGAGGATAAGAGTTAGAATTAGGGTTAGGATGAGGGCTAGGGTGAGGCTGGGCTTAGGGTTAGGGTTAGGGTTAGGGTGCGGTTTAGGGTTAGGATGAATATTAGGGTTAGTGTGAGGGTTAGTGTTAGGGTTATGGTTAGTGTTAGGGTGGGGGTAATTGTTAGGGTGATGGTTAAGTTTAGGGTGAGGTTTACAGTTAGGTTGAGGGTTAGTGTTCGTGTTAGGGTTATTTTTAATTTTAGGTTTAGGGTTATGTTGAAGGTGAGGGTGAGGGTGAGGGTTAGGGTTATTGTGAGGTTTAGGGTTAGGATTTATGTTAGAGTTAGGGTTAGGGTTAGGGTGAGGTTTAGGGTTAGAGTTAGGCTTAGGGTGAGGGTTAGGTTGACGGTTCGGGTTAGGGTTAGTGTTAGTTTAGGGTTAGGGTGAGGGTTAGTTTGAGGGTTAGGGTTAGAGTTAGGGTTAGGTTTAGGATTTGGGCTAGGGTGAGGGTGAGTGTGTGGGTTAGGGTTAGGTTTAGGGTAAGGCTTAGGGTTAGGGTGAGGGTGAGTTTGAAGGTGAGGGTTAGGTTTAGGGTGAGTGTTAGGATTACGGTTTGGGTGAGGGTAAGTGTGAGGGTTAGGGTTAGGATTAGGGTTAGTCTGAGGGCTAGGGTGAGGGTGAGGTTTAGGTTTATGGTTAGGGGGAGGTTTAAGGTTAGGGTTAGGTTGAGGATGAGGTTTAATTTTAGAGTTAGTGTTAGGGTGAGTGTGAGTGTTAGGGTTAGTGTTAGGGTTAATGTTAGGGTTATTGTTAGGGTTAGGTTGAGGGTTAGTTTTATGGTTAGGATTAGGATTAGGGTTACTGTGAGGGTGAGTGTGAGGGTTAGGGTGAGGGTTAGGTTGGGCTTAGGGTTAGGCTGAGGGTGATGGTGAGGGTTAGGGTTAGGGTTAGGGTGAGGGTGAGGTTTACGGTTAGAGTTAGTGTTAGTGTGAGGGTTAGTGTGAGAGTGACTGTTAGGGTTAGTTTGTGGGTGAGGGTTAGGATTAGGTTGATGTTAAGGGTTATGGTCAGGGTGACGGTTAGGATGAGGGTTAGGGTTAGTGTGAGGGTTAGGGTGAGGGTGACAGTAAGGGTAAAGTTGAGGGTTAGGCTGAGAGTGAGGATTACTGTAAGGGTGAGGGTTAGGGCTAGGGTGAGGGTTAGGTTTAGGGTTAGGGTTAGGGTGTGGTTTAGATTGAGGATTCATTTTTGGGGTTAGTGTGAGATTTAGGGTGAGGATGAGGGTTAGGGTTGGGTTGAGCGCTAGGGTGAGGATGAGGGTTAGGGTTAGGGTTAGGGTGAGTGTTAGGTTTTGTGTGATCGTTAGGGTTAATGTGATGGTTAGTGTTAGGGTTAGGGTTAGTGTTGGGGTGAGGGTAAGTGTTAGGGTGAGGTTTAGGGTTAGGGTGAGAATTATGGTTAGAATGAGTGTTAGGGTTAAGTTTAGGTTTATTTTTAGGGTTATTGTTAGGGTTAGGATGAGGGTCAGGTTTAGGATTAGGGTTAGGGTGAGGGCTAGGGTGAGGGTGAGAATTAGGGTTAGGGTTAGGCTTAGGCTTAGGGTTAGGCTGAGGCTGAGTGTGAGGTTGAGGGTGAGGGTTAGAATGATGTTTAGGGTCATGGTTAGAGTGAGGGTTAAAATGAGGGTTAGGTTTAGGGTGAGGTTTAGGGTGAGGGTGACAGTAAGGGTCAAGATGAGGGTTAGCGTGAGGACTAGGGTTAGGATGAGGCTGAGGATAAGATTGCAGATAGTGTTAAGGTTACAGTGACTTTTACGGTGATAATGAGGGTTATGGTTAGGGTGAGGGCTAGGGAGAGGTTGAGGATTAGGGATAGGGTTAGGTTGAGGTTTAGGGTTAAGGTGATGGTTAGAGGATGAGTGTGAGGGTTAGTGTTAGGACTAGGGTTAGTTTTAGGGTGAGGGTTAGTGTTAGGGTGAGTTATAGCATTAGGGTAAGGGTTATGGTTAGGGTTACGGTTAGTGTTAGCTTTAGGGTTATTGTTTGGGTTAGGGTTAAGCTTACGTTGAGGGTGAGGGTGAGGGTAAGTATTAGAGTGAGGGTTAAAGTTAGGGTGAGGGTTATGGTTAGGGTTAGGGTTAAGTGTTAGGTTTAGGGTTATTTTTAGGGTTAGGGATAGGGTTAAGGTTACGGTGAGGGTGAGGGTGAAGGTAAGGTTTCGGTTTAGGTTGAGGTTTAGGGTTAGGGTTAGGGTTAGAGTTTGGGTTAGGGTGAGGGTGAGGTTTAGGTTTAGAGTTAGTGTTAGGGGGAGGGTTATGGTGAGGGTTAGGGTTAGGGTTAGGGTTAGGGTTAGTGTTAGGATTAGGGTTAGGGTGAGGTTGAGTGTGAGGGTTAGGGTTAGGGTTAGTCTGAGGGTGAGGGTAAGGGTTCGGTTTAGGATTAGGGTGAGGTTTAGGATGAGGTGAAGGTTAGGATTAGGGTTAGGATGAGGGCAAGTGTGAGGGTGAGGGTTAGGGTTAGCATTATGGTGAGGTTTAGGATTAGGGTTAGGTTTATGGTTAGGGTGAGGGTTAGGGTTAGGGTTACAGTGAGGGTGAGATTTAGGGTTAGAGTTAGGGTTAGTGTTAGGGTTAGGGTTAGGGTGAGTGTTAGGGTGAGGGTTAGGGTGAGGTTTAGAGTTAGGGTTAGGCTTAGGCTTAGGCTTAGGCCGAGCGTGGTAGTGATGGTTAGGGTTAGGGTTAGAGTGAGGATTAGGGTTAGGTTTAGGGTGACTGTTAGGATGAGGTTTTTTGTTATGGTTAGGGTTATGGTTAGTTTTAGGGTTATGATTAGGGTTAGGTTTAGGGTAAGGGTTAGGGTTAGGGTTTGGTTTAGGGTTAGGGTTAAGTTTAGGATTAGGGTTAGGGTAAGGGTTATTGTTAGTGTTATGGTTAGTGTTAAGTTTGCGGTGAGGGTGAGGCTCAGGGTGAGGGTTATGGTTAGTGTTAGGGTTTGGGTTAGGGTTAGTTTTATTGTTAGGGTTAGGGTTAGAGTTACGGTCATGGTGAGAGTGAGGGTGAGGGTTAGGGTGAGGTTTAGGGTGAGGTTTAGGGTTAGGGTTAGTGTTAGGATGCTGGTGAGGTTTAGGTTTAGAGTTAGGGTGAGTGGGAGGGTTAGGGTGAGGGTTAAGGTTAGGTTTAGTGTTACCATTAGGGTGAGGGTGATGGTTAGGTTGAGGTTTAGGGATAGGGTTAGGGTTTTGATTAGGGTGAGGGTGAAGGTGAGGGTTAGGGGTTAGGGTTAGGCTTAGGCTTAGGGTTAGGCTGAGGGTGAGGCTGGGGGTGAGTATTAGTGTTAAGGTGATGGTTAGGGTTAGGGTTAGTGTTATTGTTAGGGTTAGGGTTAAAGTTAAGGTGAGGGTGAGGGTGTACGTAGGGTTAGGGTTAAGGTTAAGCTGAGGTTTAGGGTTAGTTTTAGAGATAGGTTTAGTGTGAGTGTGAGGTTTAGAGTTAAAGTTAGGGTTAATGTTAGGGTTAGGCTTAGGGTTAGAATGAGGCTGAGCTTGGGCGTGAGGATTAGGTTTAGGGTTAGGGTTATGGTTAGAGTTAGGGTTAGGTTTAGGGTTAGGGTTAGGCTAAGGGTTAATGTTAGTGTTATGGTTAGTGTTAGGTTTAAGTTTGCAGTGAGGGTGAGGCTGAGGGTGAGGTTTATGTTTAGGGTTAGGTTTATGGTTAGTGTTATTGTTAGGGTTAGGGTTAGAGTTACGGTGAGGGTGAGGGTGAGGGTAAGGCTTAGGTGAGATGGGTGAGGTTTAGGGTTAGGGTTTGGTTGAGGGTGAGGATTATGTTTAGAGTTAGCGTTAGTGGGATGGTTAGGGTGAGTGTTAGGTTTAGGTTGATTTTTAGGGATAGGGTTAGGGTTAGGATTAGGGTTAGGGTGAGGGTGAGGGTGAGGGTTAGTGTTAGGTTTAGGCTTAGGCTTAGGGTTAGGCTGAGGGTGAGGGTGGGAGTGAGCGTTTGTGTTACAGTGAGGGTGTGGATTAGAGTTAGGGTGAGGGTTAGGATTAGGGTTAGAGTTAGGTTTATTGTTAGTGTTATGGTTAAGGTTACTTTTGGAGTGAGGGTGAGGCTTAGTGTGAGGGTTAGGGTTAGGATTAGGGTTAGGGTTAGGATAAGGGTTAGGGTGAGGGTTAGATTGAGGATGAGGTTGAGGGTTAGGGTTAGGTTTAGGGTGAGATTTAGGTTTAGGATTAGGGTTAGAGTTAGGGTTAGGGTTAGGTTGAGGGTAAGTGTTAGGGTGAGGGTTAGGTTTAGGGTTAAGTTTACAGATAGGTTGAGGGTTAGGTTTCCTGCTAGTGTTAATTTTAATTTTAAGTTTATTGTTACTTTGAGGGTGAGGGTGAGGGTGAAGATTAGGGTTAGGGTTAGGGTGAGGTTTAAGGTTAGGATTAGGGTTAGAGTTAGGGTTAGGGTTAGGTTGAGGTTTAGGTTTAGAGTTAGGCTTAGGGTGAGGGTTAGTGTGAGGGTTAGGGTTAGGGTTAGTGTTAGGTTAGGGTTAGGGTGAGGGTTAGTTTGAGGGTTAAGGTTAGGTTTAGGTTGAGGTTTAGGTATAGGGTTAGGGTTAGAGTTAGGGTTAAGTTGATTGTGAGGTTTAGAGTTAGAGTTAGAGTTAGTGTTAAGGTTAGGTTTAGGGTGAGGGTTAGGGTGAGTGTTAGATATCGGGTTAGGCTTAGGCGGATTGTGAGTGTGAGGGTTAGGGTTAGGGTGAGGGTTAGCGTTAGGTTTATGGTTAGTGTTATTGTTAGGGTTAGGGTTAGAGTTACGGTGAGGGTGAGGGTGAGGGTAAGGCTTAGGTGAGATGGGTGAGGTTTAGGGTTAGGGTTTGGTTGAGGGTGAGGATTATGTTTAGAGTTAGCGTTAGTGGGATGGTTAGGGTGAGTGTTAGGTTTAGGTTGATTTTTAGGGATAGGGTTAGGGTTAGGATTAGGGTTAGGGTGAGGGTGAGGGTGAGGGTTAGTGTTAGGTTTAGGCTTAGGCTTAGGGTTAGGCTGAGGGTGAGGGTGGGAGTGAGCGTTTGTGTTACAGTGAGGGTGTGGATTAGAGTTAGGGTGAGGGTTAGGATTAGGGTTAGAGTTAGGTTTATTGTTAGTGTTATGGTTAAGGTTACTTTTGGAGTGAGGGTGAGGCTTAGTGTGAGGGTTAGGGTTAGGATTAGGGTTAGGGTTAGGATAAGGGTTAGGGTGAGGGTTAGATTGAGGATGAGGTTGAGGGTTAGGGTTAGGTTTAGGGTGAGATTTAGGTTTAGGATTAGGGTTAGAGTTAGGGTTAGGGTTAGGTTGAGGGTAAGTGTTAGGGTGAGGGTTAGGTTTAGGGTTAAGTTTACAGATAGGTTGAGGGTTAGGTTTCCTGCTAGTGTTAATTTTAATTTTAAGTTTATTGTTACTTTGAGGGTGAGGGTGAGGGTGAAGATTAGGGTTAGGGTTAGGGTGAGGTTTAAGGTTAGGATTAGGGTTAGAGTTAGGGTTAGGGTTAGGTTGAGGTTTAGGTTTAGAGTTAGGCTTAGGGTGAGGGTTAGTGTGAGGGTTAGGGTTAGGGTTAGTGTTAGGTTAGGGTTAGGGTGAGGGTTAGTTTGAGGGTTAAGGTTAGGTTTAGGTTGAGGTTTAGGTATAGGGTTAGGGTTAGAGTTAGGGTTAAGTTGATTGTGAGGTTTAGAGTTAGAGTTAGAGTTAGAGTTAGTGTTAAGGTTAGGTTTAGGGTGAGGGTTAGGGTGAGTGTTAGATATCGGGTTAGGCTTAGGCGGATTGTGAGTGTGAGGGTTAGGGTTAGGGTGAGGGTTAGCGTTAGGTTTAGGGTGAGGGTTTGGATGAGGTTTTTGGTTATGGTTAGGGTTAGTGTAACTTTTAGGGTTAGGGTTATGGTTAAGTTTAGGTTTATGGTTAGGGTTAAGGTGAGGGTTAGGTTTAGGGTTAGGCTTAGGGTTAAGGTTATGGTTATTGTTAGTGTTATGGTCAGTGTTAAGTTTGCAGTGAGGGTGAAGCTCAGGTTGAGGGTTATGGTTAGTGTTAGTGTTAGGGTTAGGGTTAAGGGTAGTGTTATTGTTAGGGTTAGGGTTAGAGTTATGGTCACGGTGAGAGTGAGGGTGAGGGTGAGGGTTAGGGTGAGTTTTAGGGTGAGGTTTAGGTTTAAGGTTAGGGTTAGGGTGCTGGTGAGCTTTAGGTTTATATTTAGGGTTAAGGGGAAGGATAGGGTGAGGGTTAGATTTAGGGTTAGTTTTATAGATAGGTTGAGGGTTAGGGTTCCTGCTAGGGTTATTTTCAATTTTAAGTTTAGGGTTACGTTGAGGGTGAGGGTGAGGGTGAGGGTTAGGGTTAGGGTTAGGGTGAGGGTTAAGGTTAGGATTAGGGTTAGAGTTAGGGTTAGGGTTAGGGTGAGGTTTAGTGTTAGAGTTAGGCTTAGGGTGAGGGTTAGTGTGAGGGTTAGGGTTAGGATTAGTGTTATGTTATGGTTAGGGTGAGGGTTAGTGTGAGGGTTAGGGTTAGGTTTTGGTTGAGGTATAGGTATAGGGTTAGGGTTAGAGTTAGGGTTAGGTTGATCGTGAGGTTTAGGGTTAGAGTTAGGGTTAGTGTTAGGGTTAGGTTTAAGGTGAGGGTTAGGGTGAGAGTTAGAGTTCGGGTTAGGCTTAGGCGGATTTTGAGGTTGAGGTTTAGGGTTAGGGTGAGGGTTAGCGTTAGGTTTAGGGTGAGGGTTTGGATGAGGTTTTGGGTTATGGTTAGGGTTAGTGTTACTTTTATGGTTCAGGTTAGGGTTAGGTTTATGGTTAGGGTTAAGGTGAGGGTTAGGTTTAGGGTTAGGCTTAGGGTTAATGTTAGGGTTATTGTTAGTGTTATGGTTAGTGTTAAGTTTGCAGTGAGGGTGAGGCTCAGGTTGGCGGTGATGGTTAGTGTTAGGGTAAGGGTTAGTGTTAAGGTTAGTGTTATTGGTAGGGTTAGGGTTAGAGTTACGGTCACGGTGAGAGTGAGGGTGAGGGTAAGGATTAGGGTGAGGTTTAGGGTGAGGTTTAGGTTTAAGGTTAGGGTTAGGGTGCTGGTGAGGTTTAGGTTTAGAGTTAGGGTTAAGGGGAGGGTTAGGGTGAGGGTTAGGTTTAGGTTTAGTGTTAGCATTAGGGTGTGGGTGAGGGTTAGGTTGAGGTTCAAGGATAGGGTTAGGGTTAGGGTTAGGTTAGAGTCAGTGTGAGGGTGAGGGTTAGGGTTAGGGTTAGGGTTAGGCTTAAGCTTAGGCTAAGGGTGAGGATGGGAGTGATTATTAGGCTTAGGGTGATGGTTAGGCTTAGGTTAGTGTTATTGTTATGGTTAGGGTTAGAGTTACGGTGAGGGTGAGGGTGCGTGTGAGGTTTAGGGTTAGGGTTAAGGTAAGGTTTAGGGTTAGGTTAAAAGATAGAGTTAGGGTGAGGGTGAGGTTTAGGGTTAGAGTTAGTGTTAGTGTTAGGGTTAGGCTTAGGGTTAGGCTGATCCTGAGGGTGGGGGTGAGGATTAGGGTTAGGGTTAGGGTTAGATTTAGGGTTAGGGTTAGGGTTAGGTTTAGGGTTTGGGTTATTTTTAGAGTTATGGTTAGGGTTAAGTTTGCAGTGAGAGTGATGCTGAGTGTGAGGTTTATGGTTCGGGGTAGGGTTAGGATTAGGGTTAGGGTAAGGGTGAGTGTGAGGGTTAGGGTTAGGGTTAGGCTTAGGTTTAGGGTTAGGCTGATGGTGAGGGTGGGGGTGAGGGTTAGTGTTATCTTGAGGGTGAGGATTAGGGTTTGGGTGTTGATTAGGATGAGGGTTAGTGTTATGGTGAGGGTAAGGTTTAGATTTAGGGTGAGGGTTTGGGTTAGGATTAGGGTGAGGGTGAGGGTGATAGTTAGGGTTAGGGTTAGGATTAGGGTTATTTTTAGTGTTATGGTTAAGTTTACCTTTGCAGTGATGGTGAGGCTGAGGGTGAGGTTTAGGGTGAGGATTAGGGTTAGGGTGAGGTTGAGGGTTAGGGTTAGGGTTAGGGTGAGGTTTAGGGTTAGGGTGAGGGTTAGGGTTAGTGTGAGGGTTAGTGTTAGGGTTATGGTTAGGGTTAGGGTCAGGGTTAGTGTTAGGTTCAGGGTTAGGGTTAGGGTTAGTGTTAGGGTTAGGGTTAGGGTGAGGGTTAGTTTGAGGTTTAGGGTTAGGCTTAGGTTTAGGATTAGGTTTGGGTGAGGGTCAGTGTGAGGGTTAGGGTTACGCTTTGGCTTAGGCTGAGGGTGAGGGTGGGGGTGAGGATTAGTGTTTGATGATAGTTAGGTTTAGAATTAGAGTGACGGTTAGGATGAGGTTTAGGGTTACGATTAGGGTGAGGGCTAGGGTGAGGGTGAGGGTTAGTGTTGGGGTTAGCGTTAGGCTGAGGGTGAGATTGAGGGTGAGGGTTAGGGTTAGGTTGATGGTTAGGGTTACGGTTAGCTTGAAGGTTAGAATGAGGTTTAGGGATAGGGTGAGTGTTAGGGTGAGGGTGATGGTAAGGGGAAAGTTGAGGGTTAGGCTGTGGGTGAGGGTTAAGATAAGGGTGAGGGTTAGGGTTAGGGTGAGTGTTGGGATTAGGTTTAGAGTGAGGGTTAGGGTGAGTGTTAGGCCTAGGCTTAGGGTTTGGGTATGGGCTAGGGTGAGGGTGAGGGTTAGGGTTAGGTTTAGGGTGAGCGGTAGGGTGAGGGTTAGGGTTAGTGTTAGGGTTAGGGTTGCAGTTAGGGTTAGGCTTAATGTTAGGCGGAGGGTGAGGGTGAGGGTGAGGTTTAGGGTTAGGGTGAGGGTGAGGATTAGGGTAAGAATTAGGGTTAGGGGGAGGGTTAGTGTGAAGGTTAGGGATAGGTTTAGTGTTACGGTTAGGGTTAGGGTGATGTTGAGTGTATGGTTCAGGATTAGTCTTAGGCTGAGGCGGAGGCTTAGGCGGAGCGTGAGGGTGAGGGTGAGTGTTATGGTTAGGGTGAGTGTTAGGATGAGGTTTTGGGTTAGCATTAGGGTTAGGGGGAGGGCTAGATTTAGGGTGAGGGTTAGGGTTAGCGTTAGGGTAAGGTTTAGGGTTAGGGTTAGGGTTATGGTGAGGGTGAAGGTTAGGGTTAGGGTTAGGGTTAGGGTGAGGCTGAGGGTTAGGATTAGGATTATGGTGAGGGTTTGTTTTAGGGTTAGAGTTACCATGAGGGTCAGGGTTTGGGTTAGGTTTAAGGTTAGTGTTATAAGTTAAGTTTAGGCTTAGAATTACTTTAAGTGAGAGGGTGAGGGTGAGGGTTAGGATCAGGGTTAGGGTGAGGTTTAGTGTTAGGATTATGGTTAGAGTGAGGGTGAGGTTTAGGGTTAGAGTTAGGGTTAGGGGGAGGGTTAGGTTGAGTGTTAGGGTTAGGGTTAGTGTTAGGGTTAGGGTGAGGGTTAGGTTGAGGTTTAATGTTAGGGTTAGTGTTAGGTTTAGGATTAGGGTGAAAGTCAGGGTGAGTTTGTGGGTTAGGGTTAGGGTTTGGCTTAGGCTTAGTGTTAGGCTAATGTATGGGTGGGGATGAGGATAAGGTTTAGAATGATGGTTAGGGTTATGGTTAGGTTAAGGGTTAGGATAAGTGTTAGTGTTAGGATTAGGGTTAGCGTGAGGGCTAGGGTGATGGTGAGGGTTAGGGTTACGGTTAGGCTTAGGCTTAAGTTTAGGCTGAGGCTGAGGGTGAGGGTGAGGGTTAGGGTTAGGTTGATGGTTGAGGTTGCCGTTAGGGTGAGGGTTAGGATGAGGATTTATGTTACGGTGAGGGTTAGGGTGAGGGTGAGCGTTACGGTAAGGTGAGGGTTAGGATTAGGGTGAGGTTGAGGTTTAGATTCAGGATTAGTGTTAATGTTAGTGTGAGGTTAAGGGTGAGGATGAGGTTTAGGGTTAGGTTGAGGGCTAGGTTGAGGGTGAGGGTTAGGGTTAGGGTGAAGTTTAGGGTTAGGGTGATGGTTAGGGTTAGTGTGACGGTTAGTCTTATGGTTAGGGTTAGGGTTAGGGTGAGGGAAAGTGTTAGGGTGATGGTTAGGGTTAGGGTGAAGGTTATGGTTAGGATGAGGGTTAGGGTTAGGGTTAGGTTTATTGTTAGGGTTAGAGTTAGGGTTAGGGTTATGTTGAGAGTGAGTGTGAGAGTGAGGGTTAGGGTTAGGATGAGGTTTAGGTTTCAGATTAGGGTTAGAGTTAGGGTTAGGGTGAGGGTGAAATTTAGGGTTAGAGTAAGTGTTAGTGTTAGTGTTATGATTAGGGTGAGGCTAAGTTTGAGGGTTAAGGTTAGGGTTAGGTTTAGGCTTAGGGTTAGGCTCAGGGTGAGGGTGGGGATGAGGAATAGGTGTAACGTGATGGTTAGGGTTAGGGTTAGGTTTAGGGTTACGGTTAGGGTTAGGGTTAGGTTGAGGTTGAGGGTTAGATTGAGGGTTAGGGTTATGTTGAGCGTTATGGTTAGGGTGAGGGTTAGGTTTAGTGTTAGGGTTGTTGTTAGGTTTAGGGTTAGGGTTACAGTGAAGTTGAGGGTGAGGGTTAGGTTTAGAGTTAGGGTGAGGTTTAGTTTTAGGGTTAGGGTTAGAGTTAGGTTTAGGGTGATGGTGAGGTTTAGGTTTAGTGTTAGAGTTATTGTTAGGGTTAGGGTTAAGGTGTGGGTTAGGGTGAGGGTTAGGGTGAGGGTAAGGGTTAGGTTTAGCGTGAGTGTTAGGATGAGGTTTAGGTTTAGGTTTAGGGTTAGTGAGGTTTAGTGTTAGGGTTAGGATTAGGTTTAGGGTTAGGGTTAGGGTTTAGGTGAGTGTTAGGGTTAGGGTTAGGGTTAGGCTTAGGCTTAGGGTTAGGTTTAGGATTATTGTTAATGTTATGTTAAGTGTTAATTTTGCGGTGAGGGTGAGGCACAGGGTGAGGTTTATGGTTATTGTTGGGGTTAGGGTTAGAGTTACTGTTATTGTTAGGGTTAGGGTTAGAGTTACGGTCACTGTGAGAGTGAGGTTGAGGGTGAGGGTTAGGGTGAGGTTTACGGTCAGGTTTAGGGTTAGGGTTAGTTTTAGGGTGCTGGTGAAGTTTAGGGTTAGAGTTCAGGTTAGGGTGATGGTTTAGGGTGAGGGTTAGGTTTAGGTTTAGTGTTAGCATTACAGTGAGGGTGAGGGTTAGGTTGAGGTTTAGGGATAGGTTTAGGGTTAGGATTAGGGTTAGGGTGAGAGTGAGGGTGAGGGTTAGTGTTAGGGTTAGGTTTAGGCTAAGGGTTAGGCTGAGGATGAGGGTGGAGGTGAGGATTAGTGTTAGGGTGATCGTTAGGTTTAGGGTTAGTGTCATTGTTAGGGTTAGGGTTAGACTTATGGTGAGGCTGAGAGTGCAGTTGAGGGTAAGTGTTAGGGTTAATGTGAGTGTTAGGGTGAGGATTAGGGTTAGGATTATTGTTAGGGTGAGGGCTAGGATGACTGTGAGTGTTAGGGTTAGGGTTAGGCTGAGGTTTAGGGTTAGGGTTAGGGTGAGGGTGACATTTCATTTTAGAGTTAGGGTTAGGGTGAGGGTTAGGGTTAGGGTTAGTGTTTGGGTTAGGGTTAGGGTTAGTGTTAGGGTTAGGTTGAGGGTTAGGGTTAGGGTTAGGATTAGGTTTAGGGTGAGGGTGAGGGTGAGTGTGAGGGTTAGGTTTAGGGTTAGATTTAGTGTTAGGCTGAGGGTGAGGGTGATGGTGAGGCTTAAGGTGAGGGTGAGGTTTAGGGTTAGAGTAGGTGTTAGTGTGAGGGTTAATGTTAGGATTAGGTTGAGGGTGAGGGTTAGGATTAGGGTGAAGCTTAGGGTTACAGTCAGGATCAGGTTAGGATGAGGGTTAGGGTTAGTATGAGGGTTAGGGTGAGGTTGACAGGACAGTAAGGGTAAAGTTGAGGGTTATCTGAGAATGAGGATTACGGTAAAGGTGAGGGTTAGTGTTAGGGTGAGTGTTAGGTTTAGGTTTAGGGTGAGGGTGTGGTTTAGATTGAGGATTAGTCTTAGGGTTAGTGTGAGGTTTAGGGTGAGGATGAGGGTTAGGGTTAGGTTGAGGGCTAGGTTGAGGGTGACGGTTAGGGTTAGGGTTAGGGTGAGTGTTAGGTTTTGTGTGATCGTTAGGGTTAATGTGAGGGTTAGTGTTAGGTTTAGGGTTAGTGTTGGGGTGAGGGTAAGTGTTAGGGTGAGGTTTAGGGTTAGGGTTAGGATGAGGGTCATGGTTAGGATTAGGGTTAGGGTGAGGGCTAGGTTGAGGGTGAGGATTAGGGTTAGGGTTAGGCTTAGGTTTAGGCTGAGGCTTAGGGTGAGGTTGAGGGTTAGGGTTAGCATGATGGTTAGAGTCATGGTTACGGTGAGGGTTAGGATAAGGGTTAGGGTTAGGGTGAAGTTTATGGTGAGGGTGACAGTAAGTGTCATGGTGAGGGTTAGGGTGAGGATTAGGGTTAGGGTTAGGGTGAGGGTGAGGTTAAGATTGAGGATTAGTGTTAAGGTTAGAGTGAGTTTTAGGGTGATAATGAGGGTTAGATTTGTGTGAGAGCTAGGGTGAGGGTGAGGGTTAGGGATAGGGATAGGTTTAGTTTCAGGGTTAAGCTGATTGTTAGGGTTAGTGTGAGGGTTAGTGTTAAGACTAGGGTTAGTTTTAGGGTGAGGGTTAGTGTTAGGGTGAGTTATAGCATTAGGGTGAGGGTTATGGTTAGTGTTAGGGTTAGTGTTAGGTTTAGGTAATTGTTAGGGTTAGGGTTAGCGTTAAGGTTACGGTGAAGGTGAGGGTGAGGCTAAGGGTTAGGTTTAGGGTGAGGCTTAGGTTTAGGGTTAGGGTTAGAGTTAGGGTTAGGTTGAGGGTGAGGTTTAGGTTTAGAGTTAGAGTTAGGGTGAGTGTTAGGGTGATTGTAAGGGTTAGGGTTAGGGTTAGGTTTAGTGTTTGGATTAGGGTTAGGGTGAGTTTAAGTGTGAGGGTTAGTGTTAGGGTTAGGCTGAGTTTGAGGTTGAGTGTTAGGGTTAGGGTGAGGGATTGGGTTAGGGTTAGGATTAAGGTGAGGGTTAGGATGAGGTTTAGTGTAAGGATTAGGGTTAGGATGAGGGTAAGGGTTAGGGGGAGGGTTAGGGTTAGAATTATGGCGAGATTTAGGATTAGAGTTAGGTTTAGGGTTAGGGTGAGTGTTAGGGTTTGGGTTAGTGTTAGGGTGAGGGTGAGTGTTAGGATTAGGTTTAGGGTTAGGGTTATTGTTAGTGTTATGATTAATGTTAAATTTAAGGTGAGGGTGAGGCTGAGGGTGAGTTTTAGGTTTAGGGTTATGGTGAGGTTTAGGGTTAGGGTTAAGGTTAGGTTTAGGGTGAGAGCTTGGGTTAGGGTTAGGGTTAGGGTGAGGGTGAGGGTTAGGGTTAGGGTTTGGGTTAGGGTTATTCTAGGGTTTGGGTAACGGTTAAGCTGAGGGTGAGGGTGAGGGTTAGGTTAGGGTTAGGGTGAGGTTTAGATTTAGGGTTAGGTTTAGAGTTAGGTTTAGGGTGATGGTGAGGTTTAGGGTTAGAGTTAGGGTTAGTGTTAGGTTTAAGGTTATTGTGAGAGTTAGGGTGAGGGTTAGAGTTAGGTTTAGGGTTAGGTTTAGGATGAGGGTTAGGGCTATGTTTAGGGTGAGGTTTAGGATGAGGTTTAGGGTTAGGTTGAGGGTTAGGGTTAGTTTTACGGTTAGGACTAGGGTTAGGGTTAGGGTTAGGGTAAGGGTTAGGGTTTGGCTTAGGTTTAGGGTTAGGGTTATTGTTAGTGTTATGGTTAGTGTTAAGTTTGCGGTGAGGGTGAGGCTCAGGGTGAGGGTTATGGTTAGTGTTAGTGTTTGGGTTAGGTTTAGTATTATTATTAGGGTTAGGGTTAGAGTTTCGGTCATGGTGAGTGTGAGGGTGAAGGTTAGGGTGAGGTTTAGGGTGAGGTTTAGGGTTAGGGTTAGGGTTAGGTTTAGGGTACTGGTGAGGTTTAGGTTTAGAGTTAGGGTGAGGGGAGTGTTAGGGTGAGGGTTAAGGTTAGGTTTAGTGTTAGTATTAGTGTGAGGGTGAGGGTTAGGTTGTGGTTTAGGGATAGGGTTAGGGTTAGGGTTATGGTTAGGCTTAGGCTTAGGGTGAAGCTGAGGGTTAGGCTGGGGGTGAGGATTAGAGTTAGGGTTAGGGTTATTTTTAGGGTTAGGGTTAGAGTTACTGTGACGGTGAGGGTGCGGGTAGGGTTAGGGTTAGGGTTAGGCTGAGGTTTAGGGTTAGGTTTAGAGATAGTGTTAGGGTGAGGGGGAGGTTTAGGGTTAAAGTTAGGGTTAATGTTAGGGTTAGGTTTAGGATTAGGATGAGGGTGAGGGTGGGGGTGAGGACTAGGGTTAGTGTTAGGGTTAGACTTAGGGTTAGGGTTAGGGTAAGGGTTAATGTTAGTGTTACGTTTAGGTTTAAGTTTGCAGTCAGAGTGAGGCTTAGGGTAAGGTTTATGGTTAGGGTTAGGGTTAGGGTTAGTGTTATTGTTAAGGTTATGTTTAGAGTTTCGTTGAGGGTGAGGGTGAGGGTTAGGGTTACGGTGAGATTTAGGGTAAGGTTTAGTTTTAATGTTAGGTTGAGGGTGAGGATTAGGTTTAGAGTTAGGGTTATTTGGAGGGTTAGGGTTAGGGTTAGGGTTAGGTTGATTTTTAGGGATAGGGTTAGGTTTAGGATTAGGGTTAGGGTGAGGGTGAGTGTGAGGGTTATGGTTAGGGTTAGGCTTAGGCTTAGGGTTAGGCTGAGGGTGATGTTGGGGGTGAGGGTTAGTTTTACAGTGAGGGTGAGGATTAGGGTTAGGGTGAGGGTTAGGATGAGGGTTAGGGTTACAGTGAGGGTGAGGGTTAGGGTTAGGGTGAGGGTTAGGGTTAGGATTAGGGTTATGGTGTGGTTGAGGGTTAGGATTGGGGTTAGGGTTAGGTTTATTGTTAGTGTTATGGTTAAGGTTACTTTTGGAGTGAGGGTGAGGCTGAGGGTGAGGGTTAGGGTTAGGATTAGGGTTTGGGTGAAGTGGAGGGTTAAGATTGGGGTTAGGGTTAGGTTTATTGTTAGTGTTATGGTTAAGGTTACTTTTGGAGTGAGGGTGAGGCTGAGGGTGAGGGTTAGGGTTAGGATTAGGGTTAGGGTGAGGTAGCGGGTTAGGATTGAGGTTAGGGTTAGGTTTATTGTTAGTGTTATGGTTAAGGTTATTTTGGAGGGAGCATGAGGCTGAGGGTGAGGGTTAGTGTTAGGATTAGGGTTAGGGTTAGGATTAGGGTTAGGGTGAGGGTGAGATTGAGGGTGAGGGTTAGGGTTAGGGTGATGGTTAGTGTTTTGGTTAGCTTGAAGTTTAGGATGAGGTTTAGGGATAGACTGAGTGTTAAGGTGAGGGTGAAGGTAAGGGTAAATTAGAGGGTTAGGCTGTAGGTGAGGGTTAAGATAAGGGTGAGTGTTAGGGTTACAGTGAGGGTTAGGGTAAGTGTGACGGTTAGGGGTTAGGGGGAGGGGGAGGGTTAGATTGAGGATTAGGGTTAGGGTTAGTGTGAGGTTTAGGGTGAGGATAAGGGTTGAGGGTTAGGTAATGGTAAGAGTTAGAATTAGGGTTAGGGTGAGGGCTAGGGTGAGGTTGATGGTTAGGGTTAGGGTTAGGGTTAGGGTGAGGTTTAGGGTTAGTGTGAGGGTTAGTGTTAGGGTTACGGTTAGTGTTAGGGTGATGTTTAGGGTTAGGGTGAGGGTTATATTTAGGTTGAGGGTTAGGGTTCGTGTAAGGGTTATTTTTAATTTTAGGTTTAGGGTTACGTTGAGGATGAGGGTGAGGGTGAGGGTTAGGGTTAGGGTTAGGGTGAGGTTTAGGGTTAGGATTAGAGTTAGAGTTAGGGTTAGGGGTAGGGTGAGGTTTAGGGTTCGATAGGCTTAGTGTGAGGGTTAGGTTGACGGTTAGGGTTAAGGTTAGTGTTAGGGTAGGATTAGGATGAGGGTTAGTGTGAGGGTTAGGGTTAGGGTTAGGTTTAGTATTAGGGTTAGGGTGAGGGTGAGTGTGTGTGTTAGGGTTAGGTTAAGGGTTAGGCTTAGGGTTAGGCTGAGGGTGTGGTTGAGGGTGAGGGTTAGGTTTAGGGTGAGTGTTAGGATTAGGGTTAGGGTGAAGGTTAGATTGAGGGTTAGTGTTAGGATTAAGGTTAGTCTGAAGGCTAGGGTGAGGGTGAGTTTTAGGGTTAGGTTTAGGGTGAGGTTTATGGTTAAGGTTAGTTTGAGGGTGAGGTTTAATTTTAGAATTAGGGTTTTGGTGAGTGTTAGGGTTAGGGTTAGTGTTAGGGTTAATGTTAGGGTTAGTGTTAGGGTTAGGGTGAGGGTTAGGGTTATGGTTAGGATTAGGATTAGGGTTACTGTGAGGTTGAGTGTGAGGGTTAGGGTGAGGGTTAGGGTTAGGCTTAGGGTTAGGCTGAGGTTTTTGGTGAGGTTGAGGGTTAGGGTTAGGGTGAGGGTGAGGTTTAGGGATAGAGTTAGTGTTAGTGTTATGGTTAGTGTGAGAGTGAGTGTTAGGGTTAGGTTGTGGGTGAGGGTTAGGATTAGGGTTATGCTTGCTTAGGTTTATGGTCACGGTTAGGGTTAGGATGAGGGTTAGGGTTAGTGTGAGGGTTAGGTTGAGGGTTACAGTAAAGGTAATGTTGAGGGTTAGGCTGAGAATTAGGATTACAGTAAGTGTGAGGGTTAGGGTTAGGGTGAGGTTTAGGGTTAGGGTTAGGGTGTGGTTTAGATTGAGGATTAGTTTTTGGGGTTAGTGTGAGGTTTAGAGTGAGGATGAGGATTAGGATTAGGTTGAGGTGTAGGGTGAGGATAAGGGTTAGATTTAGGGTTAGGGTGAGTGTTAGGGTTAGGGTGATCGTTAGGGTTAGTGTGAGGGTTAGTTTTAGGCTTAGGGTTAGTGTTAGCATGAGGGTAATTGTTAAGGTTAGGTTTAAGGTTAGGGTTAGTGTTATGGTGAGAATGAGGGTTAGGGTTAGGTTTAGGGTTATTTTTAGGGTTAGGGTTAGGGTTAGGATGAAGGTCAGGGTTAGGATTAGGGTTAGGGTGAGGTCTAGGGTGAGGGTGAGGGTTAGGGTAGAGTTAGGCATAGGCTTAGGGTTAGGCTGAGGCTGAGGGTGAGGTTGAGGGTTAGGGTTATCATGATGGTTAGGGTCATGGTTAGGGTGAGGGTTAGGATGAGGATTAGTTTTAGGGTGAGGGTTAGGGTAAGGGTGACAGTAAGGGTCAAGTTGAGGTTTAAGGTGAGTATTAGGTTTAGGGTTAAGGTGAGGGTGAGAATTAGATTGAGGATTAGTGTTAAGGTTAGTGTGAGGGTTAGTGTTAGGACTAGGGTTAGTTTTAGGGTGAGGGTTAGCTTTAGGGTGAGGGTTATGGTTATGGTTAAGGTTAGTGTTAGGTTTAGGGTTTTTGTTAGGGTTAGGGTTAGGGTTAATGTTGCGGTGAGGGTGAGGGTAAGTGTAAGTTTTAGGGTTAGGGTGAGGTTTAGGTTTAGGGTTAGGGTTAGGGTTGTTGTTAGTGTTATGGTTAGTGTTAAGTTTGCGGTGAGGGTGAGGCTCTGGGTGAGGTTTATGGTTAGTATTACGGTTAGGGTTAGGGTTAGGGTTAGTATTATTGTTAGGGTTAGGGTTTGAGTTATGGTCATGTTGAGAGTGAGGGTGAGGGTTAGGGTGAGTTTTAGGGTGAGGTTTAGGGTTAGGGTTAGGTTTAGGGTTAGGGTGCTGGTGAGGTTTAGGGTTAGAATTTGGGTTTGGGTGAGGGTGAGGGGGAGGGTTAGGGATAGATTTAGGGTTACGATTAGGGTTAGGGTGAGGGTGAGGGTGAGGGTTATGGTTAGGCTTAGGCTTACAGTTAGTCTGAGGTTGAGGCTGGGGGTGAGGATTAGGTTTAGGGTGATGGTTAGGGTTAGGGTTAGTGTTATTGTTAGGGTTAGGGTTAGAGTTACCATGAGGGTGAGTGTGCGGGTAGGGTTAGGGTTAGGGTTAGGCTGAGGTTTACGGTTAGGTTTAGAGATAGGGTTAGGGTGAGGGTGAGGTTTAGGGTTAAAGTTAGGGTTAGGGTTAGGGTTAGGCTTAGGGTTAGGCTGAGGGTGAGGGTGGGGTGAGGATTAGGGATAGGGTTAGGGTAAGAGTTAGGGTTAGGGTTAGGGTAAGGGTTAATATTAGTGTTATGGATAGGTTTAAGTTTGCAGTGAGGGTGAGGATGAGGGTGAGACTTATGTTTAGGGTTAGGGTTATGGTTAGTGTTATTGTGAGAGTTAGGATTAGAGTTACGGTGAGGGTGAGGTTGAGGGTGCGGGTTAGGCTTACGGTGAGATTTAGGGTGAGGTTTAGGTTTAGGGTTAGGTTGAGGGTGTGGATTAGGTTTAGAGTTAAGGTTAGTGGGTGGGTTAGGGTGAGGGCTAGGGTGAGGGTTAGGGTTAGGCTTAGGGTTAGGCTGAGGGTGAGGGTGATGGTGAGGGTTAGGGTTAGGGTGAGGGTGAGGTTTAGGTTTAGAGTTAGGGTTGGGGGAGGGTTAGGTTGAGGGTTAGTGTTAGGGTTAGTGTTAGTGTTAGGATTAGGATTAGGGTTAGGATGGGGTTGAGTGTGAGGGTTAGGGTTCGGGTTAGGCTTAGGCTTAGGGTTAGGCTGAGGATGAGGGTGAGGGTTAGGGTTAGGGTCAGGTTTAGGGTTAGGATTAGGGTGAGGGATTCGATAAGGTTTAGGGTTAGGATGAGGGCAAGGTTGAGTGTGAGGTTTAGGGTTAACATTATGGCAAGGTTTAGGATTAGGGTTAGTTTTAGGGTTAGGGTGAGTGTTAGGGTTAGGGTTACGATGAGGTTGAGGTTTAGGATTAGGGTGAAGTTTAGGGTTAGATTTAGGGTGAGGGTGATGGTTAGGATTAGGGTTAGGATTAGGGTTATTGTTAGTGTTATGGTTAAGTTTTCGGTGAGGGTGAGGCTGAGGGTGAGGGTTAGGGTTAGGGTTAGGGTTAGGGTGAGGGCTTGGGTTAGGTTTAGGGTTACGGTGAGGATGAGCGTTAAGGTTAATGTTAGGGTTAGGGTTATTGTTAGGGTTAGGGTTAGAGTTATGGTGAGGGTGAGGGTGAGGCTGAGGTTTAGGGTTAGGGTTAGCGTGAGGTTTAGGGTTAGAGTAAGGGTTAGGGAGATAGTTAGGGTGAGGGTTAGGGTTAGGTTTAGTGTTAGGGTTAGGGTTAGGGTGAGGGTTACGTTGAGGTTTAGGGTTAGGGTTAGGGTTAGGTTTAGGATTAGGGTTATGGTGAGGGTGAGTGTGAGGGTTAGGGTTAGGTTTAGGCTTAGACTTAGGGTTAGGCTGTGGGTGAGAGTGGGGATGAGGATTAGGTTTTGGTTGATGGTTAGGGTTAGTGTTAGGTTTAGGGTTATGATTAAGGTTAGGGTTAGCATTAGGGTTAGGGTGAGGGCTAGGGTGAGGGTCAGGGTTAGTGTTAGGATTACGCTTAGGCTTTAGGGTTAGGCTGATGGTGAGGTTGAGGGTCAGTGTTAGGGTTAGGGTGATGCTTAGGATTATGGTCAGGGTGAAGGTTTGGAAGAGGGTTATGGTTAGGGTGAGGGATTTGGGTGAGGGTGACGGTAAGGGAAAATCTGAGGGTTAGGCTGAGAGTGAGGATTAAGGTAAGGTCTAGGGTTAGGGTTAGGGTTAGGGTGAGGGTGAGGTTAAGATTGATGATTAGGTTTAGGGTTAGTGTGAGGTTTAGAGTGAGGATGAGGGTTAGGGTTAGGGTGAGGGCTAGGTTGAGGGTGAGCGTTAGGGTTAGGCTTAGGGTGAGGTTTAATGTTAGGGTGATGGTTAGGGTTAGTGTGAGTGTTAGTGTTAGGGTTAGGGTTAGTGTTAGGGTGAGGGTAAGTGTTAGTTTGAGGGTTAGGTTTAGGGTGAGGGTTATGGTTAGAATGAGGGTTAGGGTTAGGGGTAGGGTTATTGTTAGGTTAGGGTTAGTGTTACATTTACGGTGAGTGTGAGAGTTAGGGTTAGGTTTAGGGTGTGGTTTATGTTTAGGGTTAGGGTTAGAGTTAGGGTTAGGGTGAGGGTGAAGTTTAGGGTTAGAGTTAGCGTTAGTGATAGTGTTAGGGTTAGGGTGAGTGTCAGTGTGAGGGTTAGGGTTAGGCTTAAGCTTAGGGTTAGGCTTAGGGTTAGACCGAGTGTGAGTATGAGGGTTAGGATTAGGGTTAGAGTGAGGTTTAGGTTTAGGGTTACGGTGAGGGTTAGGGTTAGGGTTAGTGATAGTGTTAGAGGTAGGGTTAGGGTGAGGGTGACAGTAAGGGTAAAGGTGAGGCTTAGGTTTAGGGTCAGGATTAGATTGAAGTTGAGTGTGAGGGTTACAGTTAGGGGTAGGGTTAGGCTTAGGGTTAGGGTTAGGGTTAGGGTTAGTGTTGCTGTTAGGGGTAGGGTTAGGGTGAGGGTTAGGGTGAAGGTGAGGATTAGGGTTAGGATTAGGATTAGGATTAAATTGAGGGTGAGTGTGAGGGTTAGTGTTAGGTTTAGGGTTAGGGTGAGCTTGAGGGTTAGGGTTAGGGTTAGGGTGAGGTTTAGGGTTAGGGTTAATGTTAGTGTTAGGGTTAGGGTGAGGGTTAGGGTTAGGGTTAGGGTTAGTGTTAGGGTTGGGGTTAGGGTAAGGGTTAGGGTTAGGGTTAGTGTTAAGGTTGGGGTTAGGATGAGGGTTAGGATGAGGGTGAGGGTTAGGGTTAGGTTTAGGATTACGATTAGGGGTAGTGTTAGGGTGAGTGCTTGGGTTAGGCTTAGGGTTAGGATTAGTCTTAGCATTAAGCTGAGAGTGAGGTTGAGGGTTAGGGTTAGGGTTCAGGTTAGGGTTAGCATTTGGGTGACAGTAATGGTTCGGGTTATGTTTAGGGTTAGGGTGAAGTTTTTGAGTTAGGTTTTCAGTTAAGGATTAGGGGGAGAGTTAGGATGAGGATTAGGTTTGGGATTAGGGTTAGGGCGAGGGCTAGGTTGAGGGTGAGGGTTAGGGTTATTTTTAGGGTGAGGATAAGGGTTAGTGTTAGGGTAAGGGTGAGGGTTAGAATGAGGGTTAGGGTTATGGTGAGGGAGAGGGTTAGGGTTAGGGTTAGAGTTAGGTTGAGGATGAGGGTTAGGGTAAGTGTGAGGGTTAGGATTAGGGTTAGGGTTAGGATTATTGTTAGTGGTATGGTTCTGGTTACCTTGGCAGTGATGGTGAGGCTGAGGGTGAGGGTTAGGGATAGGATTAGGGTTAGGTTAAGTTTCAAGTTAGGATTGGTGTTATTGTTAGGGTTAGGGTTAGAGTTAAGGTGAAGGTGAGGGTGAGGGTAAGCGTTAGGGTTAGGGTTAGGGTTAGGGTGAGGTTTAGTGTCAGGGTTAGGATTAGGGTTAGGGTGAGGCTGAGTATGAGGGTTAGGGTTAGGGTTAGGTTTAGGCTTTGGTTTAGGCTGAGGGCGATTGTGAGTGTGAGGGTTGGTGTTCGTTTGAGGTTTAGGGTTAGTATTACATTGAGTGTCAGGGTTAGCATTAGTTTGAGGGTTACAATTAGGTTTAGGATTAGGGTGAGGTTTAGGGATAGGGTTAGGGTTTGGGTTACAATGAGGTTTAGGGTTACAATTAGGGTTAGGGTGAGGGCTAGGGTGAGGGTGAATTTTAGTGTTAGGGTTAGTGTGAGGTTTAGATTTAGGCGTAGGGTTAGGGGGAGGGTTAAGTTTCGGGTTACATTAAGAGTGAGGGTTAGGTTTGAGGTGAGGGTTATGTTGAGGACTAAAGTGAGGGTGAGGGTTAGGGTTAGGGTGAGGGTGAGGGTTAGATTGAGGTTTAGGTTTAGGGTTAGGGTTAGGGTTAGGATTAGGGTTATGCTGAGGGTGATTGTGAGGGTTACTGTTTGGGTTAAGCTTAGGCTTAGGGTTAGGCTGAGGGTGATGGTTGGGATGAGGATTAGGTTTAGATTGATGGTTCCGGTAATGGTTAGGTTGAGAGTTAGGATGAGGGTTAGGGTTAGGCTTAGGCTTAGGTTTAGGCTGAGGCTGAAGTCGAGGGTGAGGGTTAGGGTTAGGGTGATGGTTAGGGTTACGGTTAGTGTGAGGGTTAGGATGAGGGTTAGCTTTGGGGTGAGGGTTAGGATGAGGGTGACAGAGTAAAGGTGAGGGTTAGGCTGAGGGTGAGGGTTATTGTAAGGGTGAGGGTTCTGGTTAGGGTTAGGGTGAGGGTGAGGGTTAGATTGCGGATTAGTGTTAGGGTTAGTGTGAGGTTTAGGGTGAGGATGCATGTTAGGTTTAGGGTGAGGGCTAGGGTGAAGTTGAGGGTCAGCGTTTGGGTTAGGGTGAGGTTTAGGTTTAGGGTGATTTTTAGCGTTAGTGTGAGTGTTAGTGTTAAGGTTAGTGTAAGTGTTAGGGTGAGGGTAAGTGTTAGGGTAAAGTTTAGGTTTAGGGTGAGGTTTAGGATTAGGGTTAGGGTTAGGGTTAGGGTGAGGGTTAGGTTTAGGGTTAGAGTTAGGGTTGGGGTGAGGCTGAGGTTTAAGGTTAGGGTTAGGGTTAGTGTTAGGGGGAAGTTTAGTGTGGGTGTGAGGGTTAGTGTTAGGGTTAGGGTTAAAGTGTGGGTGAGTGTGAGGGTTAGGGTTAAGGTTAGGGTTAGGTTTAGAATTTGGGTGAGTGTGAGGGTGAGGGTTACGGTTAGGGTGAGTGTTGGGGTTAGGGTTAGAATGAGGGTTAGGCTTAGGCTTAGGGTTTGGGTATGGGCTAGGTTGAGGGTGAGGGTTAGGGTTTGGGTTAGTGTGAGGGGTATGGTGAGGGTTAGGGTTAGTGTTAGGGTTAAATTTGGGGATAGGGTGAGTTTTAGTGTGGGTTTGAGGGTTGGTGTTAGTTTGGATTAGGGTTAGGGTTAAGGTGAGGGTGAGTGTGAGGGTTAGGGTTAGGGTTAAGTTTAGGTTTAGAGTTAGGGTGAGGGTGAGGTTGAGGGTTACAGTTAGGGTGAGTGTTGGGGTTAGGGTTAAAGTGAGGGTTAGGATGAGGGTTAGGCTTAGGCTTAGGGTTTGGGTATGGCCTAGGGTGAGGGTGAGGGTTAGGGTTGGGGTGAGGGGTAGGTTGAGGGGTAGGGTTAGTGATAGGGTTAGGGTTAGAGTTACAGTGAGGCGGAGTTTGGGGGTGAGGGTTAGGATTAGGGTCAGGGTGAGGTTTAGGGTTAGGTTTAGAGATAGGGTTAGGGTGAGGGTGAGGTTTAGGGTTAGAATTAGGGTTAATGTTAGGGATAGGCTTAGAGTTAGGCTGAGGGTGAGGGTGGGGTTGAGGATTAGGGTTAGGTTTAGGGTTCGGGTTAGGGTTAGATTTAGGGTTAGGGTAAGGGTTAGGGTTAGGATTAGGATTAAGGTTAAGTTGAGGGTGAGTGTGAGGGTAAGAGTTAGGGTTAGGGTTAGGATTAGGATTAGGGTATGTGCTAGCATGAGTGTTAGGGTTAGGTTTAGGGTTAGGGTGATGTTTAGCGTTAGTTTTAGTGTCAGAGTTAGGGTTAGGGTTATGGTTAGAGTTACGGTGAGGGTGAGGTTTAGGTTTAGGTTTAGGGTTAGGGTTATTCTTAGGGTTAGGGTTAGGGTTAAGGTTAAGGTAAGAGTGAGGTTGAGGGTAATGTTGAGGGTTAGGGTTAGGGTTAGGATGAGATTTTCAGTTAGGGTTAGGGTTAGGGTTAGGGTCAGGGTGAGGTTTAGGGTTAGAGTTAGGGTTAGGGTTAGGTTAGTGTTACAGTTAGGGTTATGGTGAAGGCTAGTGTGTGGGTGAGGGTTAAGGTTATCGTTAGGCTTTGGCTTTGGGTTAAGATCAGGGTGAGGGTGAGGGTGAGGGATAGGGTGAGGGTGAGGGTGAGATTTAGGGTTAGAGTTAGTGTAGGGTGAGGGTTAGGGTTAGGGTTAGGGTGAGGGTCATGGTTATGGTAAGGGTGAGGCTTAGGTTTAGGGTGAGGGTTAGGGTTAGGATGAAGGTTAGGGTGAGGGTGAGGGTTAGGATTAGGGTTAGAGTTAGGATTATTGTAAGTTTTATTGTTCTGGCTACCTTGGCAGAGACGGTGAGACTGAGGGTGAGGGTTAGGTATAGGATTAGGGTTAGGGTTTGGTTTAGGGTTAGGATTAGTGTTATTGTGAGGTTTAAGGTTAGAGTTACGGTGAGGGTGAAGGTGAGGGTAAGGGTTAGGGTTAGGATTAGGGTTAGGGTGAGGTTTAGGGTCAGGGTTAGGATTTGGGTTAGGGTGAGTGTGAGGTTTAGGGTTAGAGTTAGTGTTAGGTGGAGGGTTCGCGTGAGGGTTAGGGTTAGGGTTAGTTTTAGGGTTAGGGTTAGGGTGAGGGTTAGGGTTAGGATTAGTGTTAGGGTGAGGGTGAGTGTGAGGGTTAGGGTTAGGGTTTGGGTTAGGCTTAGTTTTAGGCTGAGGGTGAGATTGAGGTGAGGGTTATGGTTAGGGTGATGATCGGGGTTAGGTTTAGGGTAAGGGTGAGGTTTAGGTTGAGGATTAGTGTTTGGGTTAGTGTGAGGTTTAGGTGAGGATGAGTGTTAGGGTTAGGTTGAGGGCTAGGGTGAAGGTGAGGGTTAGCTTTAGGGATAGGGTGAGGTTTAGGTTTAGGGTGATTGTTAGCATTAGTGTGAGGGTTAGTGTTAGGGTTAGTGTTAATGTTACGGTGAGGATAAATGTTAGGGTAAGGTTTAGGTTTTAGGGTGAGGTTTAGGATTAGGGTTAGGTTTAGGGTTAGGGTGAGTGTGAGGTTTAGTATAAGGGTTAGGTTTAGGGTTAGAGTTAGGGTGAGGTTGAGGGTGAGGGTTACAGTTAGGGTGAGTGTTGGGGTTAGGGTTAGAATGAGGGTTAGTGTGATGGTTAGGCTTATGCTTAGGGTTTGTGTATGGGCTATGGTGAGTGTGAGGTTTAGGGTTAGGTTTAGGGTGAGGATTAGGTTTAGTGTTAGGGTTAGAGTTGGGGTTAGGGTTAGGCTTAATGTTAGGCAGAGGGTGAGGGTCAGGGTGAGATTTAGGGTTAGGGTGAGGGTGAGGTTTAGGGTTATAGTTAGGGTGAGGGTTAGTGTGAGGGTTAGGGTTAGGGTTAGTGTTAGGTTTAGGGTTAGGGTGAGGGTGAGTGTGAGGGTCAGGGTTAGTCTTAAGCTGAGGTGGAGGCTTAGGCAGAGCATGAGGGTGAGGGTGAGTGTTAGTGTTAGTGTTTTAGGGTTAGGGTGAGTGTTAGGATGAGTTTTAGGGTTAGCATTAGGGTTAGGGGGAGGACTAAAGTTAGGGTGAGTTTTAGGGTTAGGTTTAGGGTGAGGTTTAGGGTTAAGGTTAAGGTGAGGCTGAGGGTTAGGATTAGGATTAAGGTGAGGGTTTATGTTAGGTTTAGAGTTAGGGTGAGGTTCAGGGTTTGGGTTAGGTTTAGGGTTAGAGTTATAGTTAAGGTTAGGGTTAGAATTACAGTAAGAGTGAGGGTGAGGGTGAGGGTTAGGATCAGGGTTAGGGTGAGGTTTAAGAATAGGATTATGGTTAGGGTGAGGGTGAGGTTTAGGGTTAAATTTAAGGTGAGGGGGAGGGTTAGGTTGAGTGTTATGGTTAGGGTTAGTGATAGGGTTAGGGTGAGGGTTAGGTTGAGGTTTAATGTTAGGGTTAGGGTTAGGTTTAGGATTACGTTGAAGGTGAGGGTGAATGTGAGGGTTAGGGTTAGGGTTTGGCTTAGGCTTACGGTTAGGCTGAGGGTATGGGTGGGGATGAGGATTAGGTTTAGTATGATGGTTAGGGCTATGGTTAGGTTAAGGGTTAGGATGAGGGTTAGGGTTAGGATTAGGGTTAGGGTGAGGGCAAGGTTGAGGGTGAGGGCTAGGTTTAGGTTTAGGCTTAGGCTTAGCGTTAGGCTTAGGCTGAGGGTGAGGGTAAGGGTTAGGGTTAGGGTGGTGGTTGGAGTTGCCGTTAGGGTGAGGGTTAGGATGAGGATTTATGCTATGGTGAGGGTTAGGGTGAGGGTGACCGTAAGGGTAAAGGTGAGGTTTAGGCTGAGGGTGAGGGTTATGGTACAAGTGAGGGTTAGGATTAAGGTGAGGGTGAGGGTTAGATTCAGGATTAGTGTTAGGGTTAGTGTGAGGTTAAGGGTGAGGATTAGGGTTAGGGTTAGGTTGAGGGCTAGGGTGAGGGTGAGAGTTAGGGTTAAGGTTTGGTTTAGGGTTAGGGTGATTGTTAGGGTGAGTGTGAGGGTTAGTGTTATGGTTAGGGTTAGTGTTAGGGTGAGGGTTAGGGTTAGGGTGAAGTTTATGGATAGGATGAGGGTTAGGGTTAGGGTTAGGGTTAGGGTTATTTTTAGGGTTAGGGTTAGGGTTAGGGTTATGTTGAGGGTGAGGGTGAGGGTGAGGGTTAGGGTTAGGTTCAGGCTTAGGTTTCAGTTTAGGGTTAGAGTTAGGGTTAGGGTGAGGGTGAGGTTTAGGGTTAGAGTTAGGGTTAGGTTTAGGATGAGATTTAGGTTTAGGGTGAAGGTTAGGGTTAGTGTGAGGGTTAGTGTTAGGGTTAGGGTTAGTGTTAGGGTGAGGGTAAGTGTTAGGTTTAGGGTTAGGATTAGCGTGAGGGTTATGGTTATGCTGAGGGTTAGGGTTAGGGTTATGGTTATTGTTAGGTTTAGGGTTAGGTTTACGGTTACGGTGAGGTTGAGGGTGAGGGTTAGGGTTAGTTTAGGGTGTGGTTTAGTGTTAGGGTTAGAGTTAGAGTTAGGGTTAGAGTGAGGGTGAGGTTTAGGGGTAGAATTAGGGTTAGGGTGAGGTTTAGGGTGATTTTTAGGGTTAGAGTGAGCGGTAGTGTTAGCGTTAGGGTTAGTGTTAGGGTGAGGGTAAATATTGGGCTGAGGGATAGGGTTAGGGTGAGGGTTAGGGTTAGGGTTTGGGTTATTGTTAGGGTTAGGTTTATACGGGTCCGTTGAGGGTGAGGGTGTGGGTTAGGTTTAGGGTTAGGATGAGGTTTAGGTTTCGGTTCATGTTAGAGTTAGGCTTAGATTGAGGGTGAGGTTTAGGGTTAGAGTTAAGGTTAGTGTTAGGGTTAGGGATAGGGTGAGGTTTAGGGTTAGGCTTTGGCTTAGGCTTAGGCTTAGGCCGAGCATGAGGGGGAGGGTTAGGGTTCGGGTTAGGGTGAGGTTTTGGGTTAGGATTAGCGTGAGTGTTAGGATGAGGTTTAGGGTTAAGATTAGGTTTAGGGTGAGGGCTAGGATGAGGGTTAGGGCTGGGTTAGGGTTAGGATAGGGTTATGTATAGAATTTGGGTTAGGGTGAGGGTGAGTGTGAGGGTTAGGTTTGGGTTAGGCTTAGGGGTAGGGTGAGGGTTAGGGTTATGTTTTGGGTTAGGGTGAGGGTGAGGCTGAGGATTAGGTTTAGATTTAGGGTTTGGTTTAGGGTTAGGGTTTGTGTTAGGGTTAGGGTTACGGTTATGGTTACACTGAGATTAGGTTTTGTGTTAGGGTTAGGGTTAGGGTTAGGGTGAACGTTAGGTTTTGGGTTAGGGTTAGGGTTAAGTTAGGATTAGGCTGAGGGTGATGGTGGGGCTGAGGATTAGGGTATGGTTAGGGTTATTGTTAGGGTTATGGTTAGGGTGAAGTTTGCAGTGAGGGTGAGGCTGAGGGTGAGGGTGAGGGTTATGGTTAGGGTGTGGGTTAGGGTTAGGGTTACTGTTATTGTTAGGGTTAGAGTTAGAGTTACAGTGAGGTTGAGGGTTAGTGTTAGGGTTAGTTTTACGATTAAGGTTAGGGTTAGGGTTAGGGTGAGGGTGAGGTTTAGGGTTAGAGTTAGGTTTGCGGGAGGGTTACGGTGAGGTTTAGGGTTAGGGTTAGTGTTAGGGTTAGTTTGAGGGTGAGAGTTAGGTTGAGGTTTAGAGATAGGGTTAACTTTAGGACTAGGGTTAGGGTGAGTGTGAGTGTGAGGGTTAGGTTGAGGGTTAGGCTGAGACTTAGGTTTAGGCTGAGGGTGAGGATGGGGGTGAGTATTAGGGTTAGAGTGATGGTTCGGTTTAGGGTTAGGGTTATTGTTAGGGTTAGGGTTAGAGTTATGGTGAGGGTGAGGGTGTGGGTGAGGGTTAGGGTTAGGGTTAGGGTGGGGTTTAGGGTTAGGGTTAGGGTGAGGGTGAGGTTTAGGGTTAGATATAGGTTTAGGGGGAGGGTTACGGTGAGGGTTAGGTTTAGGTTTTAATGTTAGGGATAGGGTGAGGGTTAGGGTTCGGTCGAGGTTTAGGGTTAAGGTTTGGGTTTGGGTTGGGGTTAGTGTTAGGATGAGGGTAAGTGTTAGGGTGAGGGTTTGGGTTTGGGTGAGGGTTAAGTTTTGGGTGAGGGTGAGGGTTAGTATTCGGGTTGAGGTTAGGGTAATTGTTAGTGTTATGGTTAAGGTTAAGTTTACGGTTAGGGTGAGGTTGAGGTTGAGGGTTAGGTTTAGGTTTAGGGTAAGGTTTAGGGTTCGGGTTCGGGTTAGGGTTAGGGTTAGGGGTAGGGTGAGGGTTTGGGTTAGGTTTAGGGTTACGGTGAAGGTGAGGGTTAGGGTGAGGTTTAGGGTTAGTGTGAGGGTTAGGGTGAGGGTGAGGTTTAGAGTTCGACTTAGGGTAAGGGGGAGGGTTAGGTTGAAGGTTAGGGCTAGGGTTATTGTTAGGGTAGGATTAGGGTGAGGGTTAGGTTGAGGATTATGGTTAGGGTTATGCTTAGGATTAGGATTACTGTTATGATGAGGATGAGTGTGAGGGTTAGGGTTAGGTTTAGGCTTAGAGTTAGGCTGAGGGTTAAGGTGAGGGTAAGTTTTACGTTTAGGTTTAGGGTTAGGGTGAGGGTTAGGGTTAGGGTTAGGGTGAGGGTGAGGGTTCGATTGAGGATTAGGGTTATGTTGAGGGTTATGGTTAGGGTGAGGGTTAGGTTTAGTGTTAGGGTTATTGTTAGGGTTAGGGTTAGGTTTAAGGTGAGTTTGAGGGTGAGGGTTAGGTTTAGGTTTAGGGTGAGGTTTAGTTTTAGGTTTAGGGTTAGAGTTAGGGTTAGGGTGATGGTGAGGTTTAGGGTTAGAGTTAGGGTTAGTGTTAGGGTTAGGTATAAGGTGAGGGTTAGGGTGAGGTTTAGAGTTCGGGTTAGGCTTAGGCTTAGGCTTTGGCCGAGAGTGAGGGTGAGGGTTAGGGTTAGGGTTAGGGTGAGGATTAGGGTTAGGTTTAGGGTGAGGGTTAGGATGAGGTTTAGGGTTAGGGTTAGGGCTAGGGTTAGGTTTTGTGTTAGGGTTAGGGTTAGTTTTAGGTTTAGGGTTAGGGTTAGGGTGAGGGTTAGGGTTAGGGTTAGGCTTAGGCTTAGGCTTAGGGTTAGGTTTACTGTTATTTTTAGTGTTATGGTTAGTGTTAAGTTTGCGGTGAGGATGAGGCACAGGGTGAGGGTTATGGTTATTGTTAGGGTTAGGGTTACTGTTATTGTTAGTTTTAGGGTTAGAGTTACGTTCACATTGAGAGTGAGTGTGAGGGTGACATTAGGGTGAGGTTTACGGTGAGGTTTAGGGTTAGGGTTAGGTTTAGTGTAAGGGTGCTGGTGAGTTTTAGGGTTTGAGTTCAGGTTAGGGGTAGTGTTAGGGTGAGGGTTAGGGTTAGGTTTAGTGCTAGCATTAGGCTGAGGGTGAGGGTTAGGTTGAGGTTTAGGGATAGGGTTAGGGTTAGGATTAGGTTTAGGGTGAGAGTTAGGGTGAGGGTTAGTGTTAGGGTTAGGCTTAGGCTTAGGGTTAGGCTGAGGGTGAGGGTGGGAGTGAGGATTTGGTTTAGGGTGATCATTAGGTTTAGGGTTAGTGTTATTGTTACGGTTAGGGTTAGAGTTACGGTGAGGCTGAGGGTGCAAGTGAGGTTTAGGGTTAGGGTCAGGGTGAGGTTTTGGGTTAGGTTTAGAGATAGGGTTAGGGTGAGGGTGAGGTTTAGGGTTAGAGTTAGGGTTAGTGATAGGGACAGGCTTAGGGTTAGGCTGAGGGTGAGGGTGGGGTTGAGGATTAGGGTTAGTGTTAGTGTTAGGGTTAGGGTTATAGTTAGGGTTACAGTTAGGTCTAGGGTTAGGATTAGTATTAAGTTTAAGGTGAGGGTGAGTGTGAGGGTTAGTGTTATTGTTAGGGTTAGGATTAGGGTTAGAGTGAGGGTGAGTTTTAGGGTTAGGGTTAGGTTTAGAGTGAGGTTTAGGGTGAGGGTTAGGGTTAGGGTTAGTTTTAGGGTTAGGTTTGGGGTTCGTGTTAGGATTAGGGTTACTGTGACTGTGAGTGTGAGGCTTAGGGTTAGGGTTAGTGTTAGGCTGAGGCTGAGGGTGAAGTTCAGCGTTAGATTTAGGGTTAGGGTATGGTTTATGTTTAGAGTGAGGGTTAGAGTGAGGGTTAGGGTTAAGATTAGGGTTAGGGTATGTGCTAGGGTTAGGGATAGGGTTAGGGTTCGGGTTAGGGTGACGTTTAGTGTTAGGTTTAGTGTCAGATTTTGGATTGGTGTGAGGGTTTGGGCTAGGGTTAGAGTTACCGTTTGGGTTAGGTTTAGGCTTACGTTTAGGGTTAGGGTTATTCTTAGGGTTAGGGTTAGGGTTAAGGTTAAGGTAAGGGTAAGAGTGAGGGTGATGTTGGGGGTTATGGTTAGGGTTAGGATGAGGTTTAGAGTTAGGGTTAGGGTTAGGGTCAGGGTGAGGTTTAGGGTTAGAGTTAGGGTTAGGGTTAGGGTTAGTGTGAGTGTTAGGGTTAGGGTTAGTGTTACAGTTAGGGTTATGGTGAGGGCTAGTGTGAGGGTGAGGGTTAGGGTTAGTGTTAGGCTTTGGCTTTGGGTTCAGCTGAGTGTGAGGGTGAGGGTTAGGGTGAGGGTGAGGGTGAGATTTAGGGCTAGAGTTACGTTAAGGGTGAGGGTTAGGGTGAGGGTTAGTGTTAGTGTTAGTGTTAGGGTTCGGGTTAGTGTTAGTGTTAGGGTTAGGGTGAGGGTTAGGATGAGGGTAAGGGTTAGGGTTAGGGTTAGGATTAGGATTAGGGTTATTGTTAGGGTGAGTGCTTGTGTTAGGCTTAGGGTTAGGGTTAGGCTTAGCATTAAGCTGAGGGTGAGGGTGAGGGTTAGGGTAAGCGTTGCGCTTAGGGTTATCATTTGGGTGAGAATTATGGTTCGGGTTAAGTTTAGGGTTAGGGTGAGGGTGAGGGTTAGGGTTACAGCGAAGGTGAGGGGTAGGGGTAGGTTGAAGGTTTGGGTTAGTATTAGGGTTAGGGTGAGGGTTAGGATTAGGGTTATGGTGAGAGTTAGGATGAGGATTAGGTTTAGGATGGTGGTTAGGGTGAGGGCTAGGGTGAGGGTGAGGATTTGGGTTAGTGTTAGGGTGAGGTTTAGGGTTAGGGTGAGGGTTAGGATGAGGGTTAGGGTTACGGTGAGGGTTATGGTTAGGGTTAGAGTGAGGGTTATGTTTAGCATTAGGGTTAGGGTGAGGGTTAGGGTTAGGGTTAGGGTGAGTGTTAGGATGAGGATTAGGGTTAGGATTATTTTTAGAGTGAGGGCTAGGGTGAGGGTGAGGGTTAGAATTAGTGTTAAGGTGAGGTTTAGTGTTAGGGTTATGGTGAGGGTTAGGGTTATGGTGAGGGTGAGGGTGAGGATAAGGGTGAGGGTTAGGGTTAGGGTTAGGGTGAGATTTAGGGTCAAGTTTAGGATTTGAATTAGGGTGAGTGTGAGGTTTAGGGTTAGAGTTATGTTTAGCCGGAGGGTTAGTGTGTGGGTTAGGGTAAGGATTACTGTTAGGGTTAGGGTTAGAGTGAGGGTTAGGTTGAGGTTTAGGGTTAGGGTTAGGGTTAGTGTTAGGATTACTGTTAGGGTGAGGGTGAGTGTGAGAGTTAGGTTTAGAGTTAGGGTTGGGGGAGGGTTAGGGTGAGGGTTAGGGTTAGGGTTAGTGTTAGTGTTAGGGTTAGGGTTAGGGTGAGGTTGAGTGTGAAGTTTAGGGTTAGGGTTAGGCTTAAGCTTAGGGTTAGGCTGAGGGTGAGGGTGACGGTTAGGGTTAGGGTGAGGTTTAGGGTTAGGATTAGGGTCAGGGATAGGATGAGGTTTAGGGTTAAGATTAGGGTTAGGATGAGGGCAAGGGTGTGTGTGAGGGTTAGGGTTAGCATTATGGCACGGTTTAGGATTAGGGTTAGGTTTAGGGTTAGGGTGAGTGTTAGGGTTAGGGTTACGGTGAGGTTGAGGTTTTGGGTTAGGGTGAGGGTTAGGTTAGGGTTAGGGTGAGGGTTAGGATGAGGGTGGGGGTTAGGATTAGGGTTAGGGTTAGGGTTATTGTTAATGTTATGGTTAAGTTAAGTTTTCGGTGAGGGCGAGGCTGAGGGTGAGGGTTAGGGTAAGGGTTAGGGTTAGGGTGAGGGCTTGGGTTAAGTTTAGGGTTACGGTGAGGGTGAGGGTTAGGGTTAGTGTTAGGGATAGGCTTATTGTTAGGGTTAGGGTTAGAGTTATGGTGATTGTGAGGGTGAGGGTGAGGTTTAGGTTTAGGGTGAGGGTGAGGTTTAGGGTTAGAAAAAGGGTTAGGGGGAGAGTTAGGGTTAGGTTTAGTGTTAGGGTTAGGGTTATTGTTAGGGTTAGTGTTAGAGTTATTGTGAGGGTGAGGGTGAGGGTGAGGTTTCGGTTTAGGGTAATGGTGAGATTTAGGTTAGAGTTAGTGTTAGGGAGACAGTTAGGGTGAGGGTTATCTTAGGTTTAGTGTTAGGGTTTGGGTTAGGCTTAGGGTTAGTTTGAGGTTTAGGGTTAGGTTTAGGTTTAGGTTTAGGATTAGGGTTATGGTGAGGGTGAGTGTGAGGGTTAGGCATAAGTTTAGGCTTAGGCTTAGGGTTAGGCTCTGGGTGAGAGTGGGGTAAGGATTAGATTTTGGCTGATGGTTAGGGTTAGTGTTAGGTTTAGGGTTATGATTAAGGTTAGGGTTAGGATTAGGGTTAGGGTGAGGGTGAGGGTTAGTGTGAGGGTTTGGCTTAGGCTTTAGGGTCAGGCTGATGTTGAGATTGTGGGTGAGGGTTAGGGTTAGGGTGATGCTCAGGATTATGGTCAGGGTTAAGGATAGGATGAGGGTTAGGGTTAGGGTGAGGGTTAGCGTCAGGGTGACGGTAAGGGTAAAGTTGAGATTTAGGCTGAGAGTGAGGATTAATGTAAGGTCTAGGGTTAGGGTTAGGGTTAGGGTTAGGGTGAGTGTGAGGTTAAGATTGATGCTTAGGTTTAGGGTTAGTGTGAGGTTTAGAGTGAGGATGAGGGTTAGGGTTAGGGTGAGGGCTAGGTTCAGGGTGAGGGTTAGGGTTAGGCTTAGGGTGAGGTTTAATGTTAGGGTGATGTTTAGGGTTAGTGTGAGTGTTAGTGTTAGGATTAGGGTGAGTGTTAGGGTGAGGGTAAGTGTTAGTTTGAGGGTTAGGTTTAGTGTGAGGTTTATGGTTAGAATGAATGTTAGGGTAAGGGTTAGGGTTATTGTTAGGGTAGGGTTAGGGTTACATTTATGGTGAGGGTGAGGGTTAGGGTTAGGGTGTGGTTTATGTTTAGGGTTAGGGTTAGAGTTAGAGTTAGGGTGAGGCTGAGGTTTAGGGTTAGAGTTAGGGTTAGTGTTAGGGTTAGGGTGAGGTTTCGGGTCAGGGTTAGGGTTGGGGTTATGGTGAGGGTGAGGTTTAGAGTTAGAGTTAGGGTTAGGGTGAGGCTGAGGGTGAGGGTTAGGGTTAGGGTTAGTGTTAGGTTTAGGTTTAGGATTAGGGTGAGGCTTAGGATGAGGGTGAGGGTTCGGGTGAAGTTTAGGATTAGGATTAGGGTTAGGGTTAGGGTTAGGGTGAGAGTTAGGTGGTGTGTTAGGTTTAGGGTTAAGTATAGGATTAGGGTTAGAGTGAGGGGGAGTGTGTGTGTTAGGGTTAGGTTTAGGGTTAGGCTTAGGTTCAGGCTGAGGGTGAGGTTGAGCGTGCGGTTTAGGGTTAGGGGAAGGGTTAGGATGAGGTGTAGGGTTAGGATAAGGGTTAGCGTAAGGGCTAGAGTGAGGGTGAGGTTTAGGTTTATTGTTAGGGTGAAGTTTAGGGTTAGGGTTAGAGTTAGGGTTAGGGTGAGGGTGAGGTTTAGGTTTGTAGTTAGGGATAGGGTGAGGCTGAGGTTGAGGGTCAGGGTTAGGGTTAGTGTTAGGTGTAGGGTTAGGGTTAGGGTGAGGGTTAGTCTGAGTGTGAGGATGAGGGTTAGGGTTAGGATTAGGATTAGCATTAGTGATAGAGTGAGTGTGAGTTTTGGGGTTAGGGCTAGGGTTAGGGTTAGGCTTAGGGTTAGGCTGAGGGTTAGGGTAAGGGTGAGGGTTAGGGTTAGGGTGAGCATTAGGGTTAGGGTTATGGGGAGGGTTAGGATGAGTGTTAGGGTTAGTATTCGGGTTATGGTGAGGGCTAGGGTTAAGGTGAGTGTGAGGGTTAGGGTTAGGGATAGGCTTATGCTTAGGGTTAGGTTGAGGGTGAGGGGGGTCAGGATTAGGGTTAGGATGATGGTTAGATTTAGGGTTAGGGGGAGGGTTAGGATGAGGGTTAGGGTTAGGATTAGTGTTAGGGTGAGGGATAGGTTGAGGTTGAGGTTTAGGGTTAGTGTTAGGGTGAGAGTTAGTGTTAGGGTTAGGGTGAGAGTAGGATTCGTGTTAAGTTTAGAGTTAGGGTGAGGCTTTGGGTAAGAGTTACGGTGAGGTCGAGGGTTAGGGTTAGGTTGAGGTTTAGGGTTAAAAGTAGGGTTAGGGTGAGGGTGACGGTTAGGGTTAGGGTAAGGGTTACGGTGAGGGTGAGGGTTAGGGTTAGGTTGAGGGTTAGGGTTACGATTTGTGTTAGGGTGAAGGCTAGGGTGAGGGTGAGGGTTAGGGTTAGGGTTAGTGTGAGGTTTAGTGTTAGGGTTAGGGTTAGAGTTAGGATTAGGTTGAGGGTGAGGTTTAGGGGTAAAGTTAGTGTTAGGGTCAGTGTTAGGCTTACGGTGAGGTTTAGTGTGGGGGTGACAGTAAGGGAAATTGAGGGTTAGGCTGAGGGTGAGGGTTACGGTAAGGGTGAGGGTTAGGGTTAGGGTGAGAGTTAGGGTTAGGGTTAGGGTGAGGGTGAGGGTTAGATTGAGGATTAGTGTTAGGGTTAGGGTTAGGGCTAGGGTTAGGTTGAGGTTTAGGGTTAGTGTTAGGGTGAGGTTTAGGTTTAGGGTGATGGTTATGGTTAGTGTGAGTATTAGTGTTCAGATTACGGTTAGAGTTAAGTTGAGGGTAAGTGTTAGGGTGAGGGTTAGGTTTAGGGTGAGGGTAATGGTTAGGGTAGGGTTAGGGTTAGGGTGTTTTTTAGGGTTAGGGTTAGGGTTACGGTGAGGTTGAGGGTTAGGTTTAGGGTTAGGATTAGGATTAGGGTTAGGGCTAGGGTGCGGGTAAGTGTTAGTGTGAGGGTTAGGGTGAGGGTGAGGGTTATGGTTAGGGTGAGGGTGAGGGTTAGGTTTAGAGTTACCTTGAGCGTGAGTGTTAGGTTTAGGTTGAGGGTTAGGGTTAGGCTTAGGGTTAGGGTTAGTGTGAGGGTTAGTGTTACGGTTAGGGTTAGTGGTAGGGTGAGGATAAGTGTTAGGGTGAGGTTTAGGGTTAGGGTGAGGATTATGTTTAGGGTGAGGGTTAGGGTTATTGTTAGGGTTAGTGTTAGGTTTAGAGTTAGTGTTAGGTTGAGGGTGAGATTTAGTGTTAGAATTAGGTTTAGTGTTAGGGTTAGGGTTAGGGTGCGGGTTATGCTTAGGCTTAGGCTTAGGCTTAGGCTTAGGAAGAGCTTGAGGGTGAGGGTTAGGATTTACGTTAGGGTGAGGGTTCTTGTTATGTTTAGTGTCAGGTTTAGGATGAGGTTTAGGGTTAGGGTTAGGGTTATGGTGAGGTCTAGGGTGAGGGTTAAGGTGAGGGTTAGGGTTAGGGATAGGGTTAGGTTTAGGATTAGGGTTAGGATGAGGGTGAGTGTGAGGCTTAGGGTTAAGGTTAGGGTTAGGCTTAGATTTAGGGTGAGGGTTAGGTTTCAGGTTTGAGTTTGGGTGCAGGTGAGGCTGAGGATTAGGGTTAGGTTTAGGGTTAGATTTAGGGTTAGGTTTAGGCTTAGGGTTATTTTTAGTGTTAGGGTTGTGGTGAGGGTTAGGTTTAGGTTTAGTGTTAGTGTGAGGGTGACTGTGGGGGTGAGGATTAGAGTTTTGGTTAGGGTTAGGCTTAGTTTTAGGGTTATGTTTAGTGTTATGTTTAGGGTTAAGTTTGCGGTGAGGGTGAGGCTGAGTTTGAGGGTTAGGGTTAGGGTTAGAGTTAGTGTTATTGTTAGGGTTAGGGCTAGAATTACGGCGAGGTTGAGGGTGAGGATGAAGGTTAGGGTTAGGTTGAGTTTTAGGGTCAGGTTTAGGGTCAGGGTGCGGGTGAGGTTTAGGGTTAGAGTTAGGGTTAGGGTTAGGGTTAGGGTGAGGTTGCGCGTTAGGGTTAGGGATGGTGTTATGTGAGGGTGAGGTTTAGTGTTAGAGTTAGGGTTAGGGTGAGGCTAAGGGTAAGGCTTAGGGTTAGGGTTAGTGTTAGGTTTCGGGTTAGGGTTAGGGTGAGGGTTAGGGTTAGAGTTAGGTTTAAGGTTAGGCTTAGGGTTAGGCTGATTGTGAGGGTGAGTGTGAGGGTTAGGGTTAGGATGATGGTTAGGGTTAGGGTTATGGGGAGTGTTAGGATGAATGTTAGGGTTAGGATTAGGGTTAGGGTGAGGTTAGGTTTAGGGTTATGGGGAATGTTAGGCTTAGGATTAGGGTTAGGGTGAGGGCTAGGGTGAGGGTGAGTTTTAGGGTTAGGCTTAGGGTTAGGATTAGGGTGAATGTGAGGTTTAGGGTTAGAGTTAGGCTTAAGGTGAGGCTGAGGGTCAGGGTGAGGGTTGGGGTTAGGATTAGGATTAGGGTAAGCGTTAAGATGAGTGTGAGGGGATAAGGCTTAGGGTTACACTGAGGGTGAGGTTGAGGTTGAGGGTAAGGGTTAGGATTAGTGTTAGGGTGAGGGTGAATGTGTGGTAGGATTAGGCTTAGGGTTAGGGTGAGGGTGAGGTTGAGGGTGAGGGTTAGCGTTAGGGTGATTGTTTGGGTAAGGGTTAGGGGGAGGGTTAGGATGAGGGTTAGGGTCAGGCTTAGGCTTAGGGTTCGATTGAGGGAGAGGGTCAGGGTGAGGATTAGCTTTAGGTTGAGGGTTAGGTTTAGGGTTAGCTTGAGAGTTAGTATTCAGGTTAAGTTTCGGGTTAGGGTGAGGGTTAGGGCTAGGTTTAGGGTGAGGGTTAGATTTAGGGTTAGTGTAAGGGTTAGGATGAGGATTAGGGTTATGATTAGGGTTAGGTTGAGGGCTAGGGTGAGGGTGAGGATTAGGGTTAGTGTTAGGGTAAGGTTTAAGTTTAGGGTTAGGTTTAGGGTGAGGGTTAGGTTGACGGTTAGGGTTACGGTGAGGGTGAGTGTTAGGGTTAGGGTGAGGGTGAGTGTTAGCATTAGGGTTAGGGTTAGGATTAGGTTTAGGGTTAGGATTAGTATTATTGTTAGGGTTAGGGTTCGAGTTATGGTGAGTTTGAGGGTGAGGGTGAGGGTTAGGTTTAGGGTTAGGGTGAGGTTTAGGTTTAGGGGTAGGATTAGGGTTAGCGTGATGGAAAGGTTAAGGGTTAGGTTTATGGTTAGTTGGAGGGTTAGGTCGAGGGTTAGATTTATGGTTAGTTTTAGGGTTAAGGTTACGGTGAGGGTTAGGTTGAGGATTAGGGTGAGTGTTAGGGTTAGGGTAAAGGTGAGGTTTAGGGTGAGGTTTTCGATTAGGGTTAGGGTTAGGGTTAGATTGAGGTTTAGGGTTAGGGTTTGGGTTAGGCTTAGAGTTACTGTGAGGGTGACGGTGCAGGTGAGTGTGAGGGTTAGGGTTAGGTTTAGGGTTAGGCTTAGGGTTAGGCTTTGGATTAGGCTTAGGGTGAGGGTGCGGATGAGGGTTAGGGTTAGGGTGAGGGTTAGTTTTAGGGTTATGGTGAGGGTTAGGATGAGGGTTAGGGTTAGGATTAGGGTTAGGGTGAGGGCTAGGTTGAGGGTGAGTTTTAGGGTTAGGGTTAGGGTGAGGTTTAGGGTTAGGTTTTGGGATAGGGTTAGAGTTACTGTGAGGGTGAGGGTGCGGGTGAGTGTGAGGGTGAGGATGAGGTTTAGGGTTAGTGTTAGGGTGAGAGTTAGGGTTCAGGTTAAGTTTAGAGTTAGGTTGAGGGTTAGGGTTAGGCTTAAGTTGAGCATGAGGGTTAGGGTTAGGTTGAGGGTTAGGGTTAGGTTTAGGGTTAGGGTGAGTTTCAGAGTTAGGGTTAGGGTGAGGGTTAGGATGAGGTTTAGAGTTAGGATTAGGGTTAGGTTGAGGGCTAGCGTGAGGGTGAGAGTTAGGGTTAGTGTTAGGGTGAGGTTTAGGATTAGGGTTAGGGTTAGGGTTAGGTTGAGGGTTAGGGTTTAGATTAGGGTTAGTGTGAGTGTGAGGTTTAGAGTTAGGGTGAGGGTGAGGGTTAGTGTTAGGGTAAGGGTTACTGTGAGGGTGAGGGTTAGGGTTAGGTTGAGGGTTAGGGTTAGGATTTGTGTTAGGCTGCGGGCTAAGATTAGGGTGAGGGTTAGGGTAAGGGTTTGGCTTAGGCTTAGGGTTAAGCTGAGGGTGAGGTTGAGGGTGAGCGTTAGGGTTAGGGTTAGTGTAAATTTTAGTGTTAGGGTTAGGGTTAGAGTTCGGATTAGGGTGGGGGTGAGATTTAGGTGTATTGTTAGTGTTAGGGTGAGGGTTAGGGTGGGGGTGACAGTAAGGATAAGGAGAGGCTTAGGCTGAGTGTGAGGGTTAGGGTTAGGTTGAGGGTTAGGGTTATGGGTAGGGTGAAGGTGAGGGTTAGATTGAGGATTAGTGTTAAGGTTAGTGCTAGGTTTACCGTCAGGATGAGTGTTAGGGTTAGGGTTAGGTCTAGGGTTAGGTTGAGGTTTAGGGTTAGTGTTAGGTTGAGGTTTAGGTTTAGGGTGATGGTTAGGGTTAGTGTGAGGCTTAGTGTTCAGGTTACAGTTAGTGTTAAGGTGAGGGTAAGTGTTAGGGTGAGGGTTAGGTTTAGGGTGAGGCTCATGGTTAGGGTGAGGGTTAGGGTTAGGGTCAGGGTTTTTGTTAGGTTTAGGGTTAGGGTTACCATTACGGTGAGGGTGAGGGTTAGGGTTAGAGTCAGGATTTGGATTAGGGTTAGTGTTAGGGTGAGGGTAAGTGTTAGGGTGAGGGTTAGGGTGAGGGTTATGGTTAGGGTGAGGGTCAGGGTTAGACTTAGGGTTACGTTGACCGTGAGGGTTAGGGTTAGGTTGAGGGTTAGGGTTAGGTTTAGGGTGAGGTTAGGGTTAGGGTTAGTGTGAGGATTAGTGTTAGTGTTAGGGTTAGTGGTAGGGTGAGGGTAAGTGTTAGGGTGAGGTTTAGGGTTAGGGTGAGGATTATGGTTAGGGTGAGGGTTAGGGTTATTGTTAGGGTTAGGGGTAGGGTTAGAGTTAGGTTTAGGGTAAGGGTGAGATTTAGGGTTAGAGTTAGGTTTAGTGTTAGGATTAGGGTTAGGGTGAGGGTTAGGGTTAGGCTTAGGCTTAGGCTTAGGCTTAGGCCGAGCATGAGGGTGAGGGTTATGGTTCCGCATAGGGTGAGGTTTAGGTTTATGTTTACTGTCAGGTTTAGGATGAGGTTTAGCGTTAGGGTTATGGTTAGGTTGAGGGCTAGGTTGAGGGTTAGGGTTAGCGTTAGGGATAGGGTTAGGTTTAGGATTAGGGTTAGGGTGAAGGTGAGTGTGAGGCTTAGGGTTAGGGTTAGGGTTAGGCTTAGAGTTAGGGTAAGGTTTAGCGTTAGGGTTTGGGTTAGGGTGCAGGTGAGGTTGAGGATTAGGGTTAGGTTTAGGGTTAGATTTAGGGTTAGGTTTAGGTTTAGGGTTAGTGTTATGGTTAGGGTTAGGGTTAGGGTTATGGTGAGGGTTAGGTTTAGGTTTAGGGTTAAGCTGAGGGTGACTGTGTGGGTGAGGATTAGAATTAGGTTTAGGGTTAGGCTTACGGTTAGGGTTATTGTTAGTGTTATGGTTACGGTTAAGTTTGCTGTGAGGGTGAGGCTGAGGGTGAGGGTTAGGTTTAGGGTTAGGGTTAGGGTTATTGTTAGGTTTAGAGCTAGAATTACGGTGAGGTTGTGGGTGAGGGTGAAGGTTAGGTTTAGGGTGAGTTTTAGGGTTAGGGTTAGGGTTAGGATGAGGGTTAGGGTTAGGGTTAAGGTTAGGGTGAGGTTAGGGTTTGGGTTAGTTTGAGGGTTCGTGTTGGGGTTAGGTTAGTGTTAGGGTGAGGGTAAGTGTTAGCGTCAGGTTTGGGGTTAGGGTGAGGTTTATGGTTAGGTTGAAGGTTAGGATTAGGGTTAGGATTCTTGTTAGGGTTAGGTTTAGGGTTAAGGTTATGGTGAGGGTGAGGGTGAGTGATAGGGTAAGGGTTAGGGTGAGGTTTATCGTTTGCGTTAGGGTTAGAGTTAGGTTTTTGGTGAGGGTGACGTTTAGGGTTAGAGTTAGTGTTAGGGTGAGGGTTACGTTAGGGTTATGGTTAGGGTTAGTGTTAGGGTTAGGGTTAGGGTGAGAGTAGTAGGGTTAGGGTTGGGGTGAGAGTAGTAGGGTTAGGGTTAGTGTTAGGTTTAGGATTAGGGTTAGGGTGAGGGTGAGGGTGTGTGTTAGGTTTAGGTTTAGGGTTAGGCTTAGAGTTAGGCTGAGGGTGAGGTTGAAGGTGAGGGTTAGGGTTAGTGTGAGGGCTAGGGTAAGGGTTAGGGGGAGCGTTAGGATGAGTCTTAGGATTAGGATTAGTTTTAGGGTGAGGGCTAGGCTAAGGGTGAGCTTTAGCTTTTGGTTTAGGGTGAGGGTTAGGGTTAGGGTTAGGGTGAGAGTTAGGGTTCGGGTTAAGTTCAGTGTTAGGTTGAGGTTTAGGGTAAGGGTTATGTTGAGGGTGAGGGTCAGGTTTAGGTTGAGGGTTAGGTTTAGGATTAGGTTTAGGGTGATGGTGAGGGTGAGATTTATGTTTAGAGTTAGGGTGAGGATTAGGATGAGAGTTATGATTAGGATTAGGGTTAGGGTGAGGGCTAGGGTGGGGTTGAGGTTTAGGGTTAGAGTTAGGGTTAGGATTAGGGTTATGGTTAGGGTTAGGTTGAGTGTGAGGGTTAGGGTTAGGGTTAGGATTAGGCTTAGGGTTAGGGTTAGGGTAATGGCCAGTGTTAGGATTAGGGTAAGGGATAGTGTGTGGGTTAGGATGAGGGTTAGGTTTAGGATTAGGGTAAGGGAGAGGGCTCTGGTGAGGGTTAGGGTAAGGGTTAGGCTCAGCATGAGGTTGAGGGTGAGGGTTAGGTTTAGGGTGATTGTTAGGTTTGTGGTTAGGGTGAGGGTTAGGATGAGGTTTAGGGTTAGGGTGAGGATGATGGTAAGGGTAAAGTTGAGATTTAGGTTGAGGGTGAGGATTAAGATAAAGGTGAGGGTTAGGATGAGGGTTAGGTTTAGGATTAGGGTAAGGGGGAGGTCTCTGGTGAGGGTTAGGGTATGGGTCAGGGTTAGCATGAGGTTTAGGGTAAAGGTTAGGGTTAGAGTGAGGGCTAGATTGAGGATTAGGGTTAGGAATAGGGTTAGTGTGAGGTTTAGGGTGAGGATGAGGGTTAGGGTTAGGGTGAGGTTGAGGGTAGTACTTAGGTTTAGGGTGAGGGCTAGTGTGAGGTTTAGGGTTAGGGTTAGGGTTAGTGTTAGGGTTAGGTTTAGGATTAGGGTGAGGTTTAGGGTTAGTGTGAGGGTTAGTGTTAGGGTTAGCGTTAGTGTTTGGGGGAGGGTAAGTGTTAGGGTGAGGGTTAGAGTTAGGGTAAGGGTTATGGTTAGGCTGAGGGTTAGAGTTAGATTTATGGTTATTGTTAGGTATAGGGTTAGGTTTACGGTTATGGTGAGGTTGAGGTTGAGGGTTAGGTTTAGGGTTAGGGTGAGGTTTAGTGTTAGGGTTAGAGTTAGAGTTAGGGTTAGGGTGAGGGTAAGGTTTAGGTGTAGAATTAGGGTTAGGTGAGGGTTAGGGTTCGGGTTAGGGTTAGGGTGAGGGTTAGGGTCGGGGTGACAGTAAGAGTAAAGATGAGGGTTATGATGAGGGTGAGCGTTACGATAAAGATGAGGGTAAGCGTTAGGTTTAGTGTTAGGGTGAGGATGAGAATTAGATTGAGGATTAGTGTTAGGGTTAGTGTGAGGTTTAGGGTGAGGATGATAGTTAAGGTTAGTGTGAGCGGTAGTGTTAGCGTTAGGGTTAGTGTTAGGGTGAGGGTAAATATTAGGCTTAGGGTTAGGGTTAGGCTGAGGGTTAGGATTAGGGTTAGGGTTATTGTTAGGGTTAGGTTTATACGGGTACGGTAAGGGTGAGGGTGTGAGTTAGGTTTACAGTTAGGATGAGGTTTAGTTTTCGGGTTCGTGTTAGAGTTAGGCTTAGGGTGAGGGTGAGGTTTAGGGTTAGAGTTAGGGTTAGTGTTAGGGTTAGTGATAGGGTGAGGATTAGGGTTAGGCTTTGGCTTAGGCTTAGTCTTAGGCCGACCATGAGGGGGAGGGTTAGGGTTTGGGTAAGGGTGAGGTTTAGGGTTAGGATTAGCGTGAGTGTTAGGATGAGGTTTAGGGTTAGGTTTAAGTTTAGGGTGAGGGCTAGGGTGAGGGTTAGGGTGAGGGTTAGGTTTAGGACATGGTTAGGTATAGGATTTGGGTTAGGGTGAGGGTGAGTGTGAGGGTTAGGGTTGGGTTAGGCTTATTGTTAGGGTGAGGGTTAGGGTTATGTTTTGGGTTAGGGTGAGGGTGAAGGTGAGGATTAGGTTTAGGTTTAGGTTTTGGTTTAGGGTTAGGGTTTGTGTTAGGGTAAGGGTTAGGGTTAGGGTTAAGTTACGGTTAGGCTGAGGGTGAGGGTGGGGGTGAGGATTAGGGTTATGGTTATGGTTAGGGTTAGGGTTATTGTTAGTGATATGGTTAGGATTAAGTTTGCAGTGAGGGTGAGGCTGAGGGTGAGGGTTATGGTTAGGGTGAGGGTTAGGGTTAGGTTTACTGTTATTGTTAGGGTTAGGGTTAGAGTTACAATGAGGTTGAGCGTGAGGGTGTGGGTTAGTGTTAAGGTTAGTATTAGGATTAAGGTTAGGGTTAGGGTTAGGGTGAGGGTGAGGTTTAGGGTTAGAGTTAGTCTTTGGGGGAAGGTTAGGGTGAGGTTTAGGGTTAGGGTTAGTGTTAGGGTTAGGGTGATGGTGAGGGTTAGGTTGAGGTTTAGGGATAGGGTTACCTTTAGGACTTGGGCTAGGGTGAGTGTGAGTGTGAGGGTTAGGTTGAGGGTTAGGCTGAGGCTTAGGGTTAGGTTGAGGGTGAGGGTTAGGGTGAGTATTAGGGTTAGGGTGATGGTTAGGGTCAGGGTTAGGGTTATTGTTAGGGTTTGGGTTACAGTTATGGTGAGGGTGAGGGAGTGGGTGAGGGTTAGGTTTAGGGTTAGGGTGGGGTTTAGGGTTAGGGTTAGGGTGAGTGTGAGGGTGAGGTTTAGGGTTAGATATAGGTTTAGGGGGAGGGTTATGGTGAGGGTTAGGTTTAGGGTTATTGTTAGGGTTAGGGTGAGGTTGAGGATTAGGTTTAGGCTTAGGGTTAGGGTTAGAGTGAGGTTCATGGTTAGGGTTTGGGTGAGGGTTAGAGTTACTGTGAGGGTGGGGTTGCAGGTGAGTGTGAGGGTTAGATTGAGGATTAGTTTTAGGGTTAGAGTGAGGTTTATTATGAGAACGAGGGTTAGGGTAAGGGTGAGGGCTAGGGTGAGGGTGAGGGTTAGGGATAGGGTTAGGTTGAGGTTTAGGGTTAAGGTGGTGTTTAGGGTTAGTGTGAGGGTGAGGTTAAGGGTTAGAGTTAGGGTTAGGGTGAGAGTGAGTTTTAGGTTTAGAGTTAGGGTTGGGGGAGGGTTAGGGTGAGGGTTAGGGTTAGGGTTAGTGTTAGTGTTAGGGTTAGGGTTAGGGTGAGGTTGAGTGTGAAGTTTAGGGTTAGGGTTAGGCTTAAGCTTAGGGTTAGGCTGAGGGTGAGGGTGACGGTTAGGGTTAGGGTGAGGTTTAGGGTTAGGATTAGGGTCAGGGATAGGATGAGGTTTAGGGTTAAGATTAGGGTTAGGATGAGGGCAAGGGTGTGTGTGAGGGTTAGGGTTAGCATTATGGCACGGTTTAGGATTAGGGTTAGGTTTAGGGTTAGGGTGAGTGTTAGGGTTAGGGTTACGGTGAGGTTGAGGTTTTGGGTTAGGGTGAGGGTTAGGTTAGGGTTAGGGTGAGGGTTAGGATGAGGGTGGGGGTTAGGATTAGGGTTAGGGTTAGGGTTATTGTTAATGTTATGGTTAAGTTAAGTTTTCGGTGAGGGCGAGGCTGAGGGTGAGGGTTAGGGTAAGGGTTAGGGTTAGGGTGAGGGCTTGGGTTAAGTTTAGGGTTACGGTGAGGGTGAGGGTTAGGGTTAGTGTTAGGGATAGGCTTATTGTTAGGGTTAGGGTTAGAGTTATGGTGATTGTGAGGGTGAGGGTGAGGTTTAGGTTTAGGGTGAGGGTGAGGTTTAGGGTTAGAAAAAGGGTTAGGGGGAGAGTTAGGGTTAGGTTTAGTGTTAGGGTTAGGGTTATTGTTAGGGTTAGTGTTAGAGTTATTGTGAGGGTGAGGGTGAGGGTGAGGTTTCGGTTTAGGGTAATGGTGAGATTTAGGTTAGAGTTAGTGTTAGGGAGACAGTTAGGGTGAGGGTTATCTTAGGTTTAGTGTTAGGGTTTGGGTTAGGCTTAGGGTTAGTTTGAGGTTTAGGGTTAGGTTTAGGTTTAGGTTTAGGATTAGGGTTATGGTGAGGGTGAGTGTGAGGGTTAGGCATAAGTTTAGGCTTAGGCTTAGGGTTAGGCTCTGGGTGAGAGTGGGGTAAGGATTAGATTTTGGCTGATGGTTAGGGTTAGTGTTAGGTTTAGGGTTATGATTAAGGTTAGGGTTAGGATTAGGGTTAGGGTGAGGGTGAGGGTTAGTGTGAGGGTTTGGCTTAGGCTTTAGGGTCAGGCTGATGTTGAGATTGTGGGTGAGGGTTAGGGTTAGGGTGATGCTCAGGATTATGGTCAGGGTTAAGGATAGGATGAGGGTTAGGGTTAGGGTGAGGGTTAGCGTCAGGGTGACGGTAAGGGTAAAGTTGAGATTTAGGCTGAGAGTGAGGATTAATGTAAGGTCTAGGGTTAGGGTTAGGGTTAGGGTTAGGGTGAGTGTGAGGTTAAGATTGATGCTTAGGTTTAGGGTTAGTGTGAGGTTTAGAGTGAGGATGAGGGTTAGGGTTAGGGTGAGGGCTAGGTTCAGGGTGAGGGTTAGGGTTAGGCTTAGGGTGAGGTTTAATGTTAGGGTGATGTTTAGGGTTAGTGTGAGTGTTAGTGTTAGGATTAGGGTGAGTGTTAGGGTGAGGGTAAGTGTTAGTTTGAGGGTTAGGTTTAGTGTGAGGTTTATGGTTAGAATGAATGTTAGGGTAAGGGTTAGGGTTATTGTTAGGGTAGGGTTAGGGTTACATTTATGGTGAGGGTGAGGGTTAGGGTTAGGGTGTGGTTTATGTTTAGGGTTAGGGTTAGAGTTAGAGTTAGGGTGAGGCTGAGGTTTAGGGTTAGAGTTAGGGTTAGTGTTAGGGTTAGGGTGAGGTTTCGGGTCAGGGTTAGGGTTGGGGTTATGGTGAGGGTGAGGTTTAGAGTTAGAGTTAGGGTTAGGGTGAGGCTGAGGGTGAGGGTTAGGGTTAGGGTTAGTGTTAGGTTTAGGTTTAGGATTAGGGTGAGGCTTAGGATGAGGGTGAGGGTTCGGGTGAAGTTTAGGATTAGGATTAGGGTTAGGGTTAGGGTTAGGGTGAGAGTTAGGTGGTGTGTTAGGTTTAGGGTTAAGTATAGGATTAGGGTTAGAGTGAGGGGGAGTGTGTGTGTTAGGGTTAGGTTTAGGGTTAGGCTTAGGTTCAGGCTGAGGGTGAGGTTGAGCGTGCGGTTTAGGGTTAGGGGAAGGGTTAGGATGAGGTGTAGGGTTAGGATAAGGGTTAGCGTAAGGGCTAGAGTGAGGGTGAGGTTTAGGTTTATTGTTAGGGTGAAGTTTAGGGTTAGGGTTAGAGTTAGGGTTAGGGTGAGGGTGAGGTTTAGGTTTGTAGTTAGGGATAGGGTGAGGCTGAGGTTGAGGGTCAGGGTTAGGGTTAGTGTTAGGTGTAGGGTTAGGGTTAGGGTGAGGGTTAGTCTGAGTGTGAGGATGAGGGTTAGGGTTAGGATTAGGATTAGCATTAGTGATAGAGTGAGTGTGAGTTTTGGGGTTAGGGCTAGGGTTAGGGTTAGGCTTAGGGTTAGGCTGAGGGTTAGGGTAAGGGTGAGGGTTAGGGTTAGGGTGAGCATTAGGGTTAGGGTTATGGGGAGGGTTAGGATGAGTGTTAGGGTTAGTATTCGGGTTATGGTGAGGGCTAGGGTTAAGGTGAGTGTGAGGGTTAGGGTTAGGGATAGGCTTATGCTTAGGGTTAGGTTGAGGGTGAGGGGGGTCAGGATTAGGGTTAGGATGATGGTTAGATTTAGGGTTAGGGGGAGGGTTAGGATGAGGGTTAGGGTTAGGATTAGTGTTAGGGTGAGGGATAGGTTGAGGTTGAGGTTTAGGGTTAGTGTTAGGGTGAGAGTTAGTGTTAGGGTTAGGGTGAGAGTAGGATTCGTGTTAAGTTTAGAGTTAGGGTGAGGCTTTGGGTAAGAGTTACGGTGAGGTCGAGGGTTAGGGTTAGGTTGAGGTTTAGGGTTAAAAGTAGGGTTAGGGTGAGGGTGACGGTTAGGGTTAGGGTAAGGGTTACGGTGAGGGTGAGGGTTAGGGTTAGGTTGAGGGTTAGGGTTACGATTTGTGTTAGGGTGAAGGCTAGGGTGAGGGTGAGGGTTAGGGTTAGGGTTAGTGTGAGGTTTAGTGTTAGGGTTAGGGTTAGAGTTAGGATTAGGTTGAGGGTGAGGTTTAGGGGTAAAGTTAGTGTTAGGGTCAGTGTTAGGCTTACGGTGAGGTTTAGTGTGGGGGTGACAGTAAGGGAAATTGAGGGTTAGGCTGAGGGTGAGGGTTACGGTAAGGGTGAGGGTTAGGGTTAGGGTGAGAGTTAGGGTTAGGGTTAGGGTGAGGGTGAGGGTTAGATTGAGGATTAGTGTTAGGGTTAGGGTTAGGGCTAGGGTTAGGTTGAGGTTTAGGGTTAGTGTTAGGGTGAGGTTTAGGTTTAGGGTGATGGTTATGGTTAGTGTGAGTATTAGTGTTCAGATTACGGTTAGAGTTAAGTTGAGGGTAAGTGTTAGGGTGAGGGTTAGGTTTAGGGTGAGGGTAATGGTTAGGGTAGGGTTAGGGTTAGGGTGTTTTTTAGGGTTAGGGTTAGGGTTACGGTGAGGTTGAGGGTTAGGTTTAGGGTTAGGATTAGGATTAGGGTTAGGGCTAGGGTGCGGGTAAGTGTTAGTGTGAGGGTTAGGGTGAGGGTGAGGGTTATGGTTAGGGTGAGGGTGAGGGTTAGGTTTAGAGTTACCTTGAGCGTGAGTGTTAGGTTTAGGTTGAGGGTTAGGGTTAGGCTTAGGGTTAGGGTTAGTGTGAGGGTTAGTGTTACGGTTAGGGTTAGTGGTAGGGTGAGGATAAGTGTTAGGGTGAGGTTTAGGGTTAGGGTGAGGATTATGTTTAGGGTGAGGGTTAGGGTTATTGTTAGGGTTAGTGTTAGGTTTAGAGTTAGTGTTAGGTTGAGGGTGAGATTTAGTGTTAGAATTAGGTTTAGTGTTAGGGTTAGGGTTAGGGTGCGGGTTATGCTTAGGCTTAGGCTTAGGCTTAGGCTTAGGAAGAGCTTGAGGGTGAGGGTTAGGATTTACGTTAGGGTGAGGGTTCTTGTTATGTTTAGTGTCAGGTTTAGGATGAGGTTTAGGGTTAGGGTTAGGGTTATGGTGAGGTCTAGGGTGAGGGTTAAGGTGAGGGTTAGGGTTAGGGATAGGGTTAGGTTTAGGATTAGGGTTAGGATGAGGGTGAGTGTGAGGCTTAGGGTTAAGGTTAGGGTTAGGCTTAGATTTAGGGTGAGGGTTAGGTTTCAGGTTTGAGTTTGGGTGCAGGTGAGGCTGAGGATTAGGGTTAGGTTTAGGGTTAGATTTAGGGTTAGGTTTAGGCTTAGGGTTATTTTTAGTGTTAGGGTTGTGGTGAGGGTTAGGTTTAGGTTTAGTGTTAGTGTGAGGGTGACTGTGGGGGTGAGGATTAGAGTTTTGGTTAGGGTTAGGCTTAGTTTTAGGGTTATGTTTAGTGTTATGTTTAGGGTTAAGTTTGCGGTGAGGGTGAGGCTGAGTTTGAGGGTTAGGGTTAGGGTTAGAGTTAGTGTTATTGTTAGGGTTAGGGCTAGAATTACGGCGAGGTTGAGGGTGAGGATGAAGGTTAGGGTTAGGTTGAGTTTTAGGGTCAGGTTTAGGGTCAGGGTGCGGGTGAGGTTTAGGGTTAGAGTTAGGGTTAGGGTTAGGGTTAGGGTGAGGTTGCGCGTTAGGGTTAGGGATGGTGTTATGTGAGGGTGAGGTTTAGTGTTAGAGTTAGGGTTAGGGTGAGGCTAAGGGTAAGGCTTAGGGTTAGGGTTAGTGTTAGGTTTCGGGTTAGGGTTAGGGTGAGGGTTAGGGTTAGAGTTAGGTTTAAGGTTAGGCTTAGGGTTAGGCTGATTGTGAGGGTGAGTGTGAGGGTTAGGGTTAGGATGATGGTTAGGGTTAGGGTTATGGGGAGTGTTAGGATGAATGTTAGGGTTAGGATTAGGGTTAGGGTGAGGTTAGGTTTAGGGTTATGGGGAATGTTAGGCTTAGGATTAGGGTTAGGGTGAGGGCTAGGGTGAGGGTGAGTTTTAGGGTTAGGCTTAGGGTTAGGATTAGGGTGAATGTGAGGTTTAGGGTTAGAGTTAGGCTTAAGGTGAGGCTGAGGGTCAGGGTGAGGGTTGGGGTTAGGATTAGGATTAGGGTAAGCGTTAAGATGAGTGTGAGGGGATAAGGCTTAGGGTTACACTGAGGGTGAGGTTGAGGTTGAGGGTAAGGGTTAGGATTAGTGTTAGGGTGAGGGTGAATGTGTGGTAGGATTAGGCTTAGGGTTAGGGTGAGGGTGAGGTTGAGGGTGAGGGTTAGCGTTAGGGTGATTGTTTGGGTAAGGGTTAGGGGGAGGGTTAGGATGAGGGTTAGGGTCAGGCTTAGGCTTAGGGTTCGATTGAGGGAGAGGGTCAGGGTGAGGATTAGCTTTAGGTTGAGGGTTAGGTTTAGGGTTAGCTTGAGAGTTAGTATTCAGGTTAAGTTTCGGGTTAGGGTGAGGGTTAGGGCTAGGTTTAGGGTGAGGGTTAGATTTAGGGTTAGTGTAAGGGTTAGGATGAGGATTAGGGTTATGATTAGGGTTAGGTTGAGGGCTAGGGTGAGGGTGAGGATTAGGGTTAGTGTTAGGGTAAGGTTTAAGTTTAGGGTTAGGTTTAGGGTGAGGGTTAGGTTGACGGTTAGGGTTACGGTGAGGGTGAGTGTTAGGGTTAGGGTGAGGGTGAGTGTTAGCATTAGGGTTAGGGTTAGGATTAGGTTTAGGGTTAGGATTAGTATTATTGTTAGGGTTAGGGTTCGAGTTATGGTGAGTTTGAGGGTGAGGGTGAGGGTTAGGTTTAGGGTTAGGGTGAGGTTTAGGTTTAGGGGTAGGATTAGGGTTAGCGTGATGGAAAGGTTAAGGGTTAGGTTTATGGTTAGTTGGAGGGTTAGGTCGAGGGTTAGATTTATGGTTAGTTTTAGGGTTAAGGTTACGGTGAGGGTTAGGTTGAGGATTAGGGTGAGTGTTAGGGTTAGGGTAAAGGTGAGGTTTAGGGTGAGGTTTTCGATTAGGGTTAGGGTTAGGGTTAGATTGAGGTTTAGGGTTAGGGTTTGGGTTAGGCTTAGAGTTACTGTGAGGGTGACGGTGCAGGTGAGTGTGAGGGTTAGGGTTAGGTTTAGGGTTAGGCTTAGGGTTAGGCTTTGGATTAGGCTTAGGGTGAGGGTGCGGATGAGGGTTAGGGTTAGGGTGAGGGTTAGTTTTAGGGTTATGGTGAGGGTTAGGATGAGGGTTAGGGTTAGGATTAGGGTTAGGGTGAGGGCTAGGTTGAGGGTGAGTTTTAGGGTTAGGGTTAGGGTGAGGTTTAGGGTTAGGTTTTGGGATAGGGTTAGAGTTACTGTGAGGGTGAGGGTGCGGGTGAGTGTGAGGGTGAGGATGAGGTTTAGGGTTAGTGTTAGGGTGAGAGTTAGGGTTCAGGTTAAGTTTAGAGTTAGGTTGAGGGTTAGGGTTAGGCTTAAGTTGAGCATGAGGGTTAGGGTTAGGTTGAGGGTTAGGGTTAGGTTTAGGGTTAGGGTGAGTTTCAGAGTTAGGGTTAGGGTGAGGGTTAGGATGAGGTTTAGAGTTAGGATTAGGGTTAGGTTGAGGGCTAGCGTGAGGGTGAGAGTTAGGGTTAGTGTTAGGGTGAGGTTTAGGATTAGGGTTAGGGTTAGGGTTAGGTTGAGGGTTAGGGTTTAGATTAGGGTTAGTGTGAGTGTGAGGTTTAGAGTTAGGGTGAGGGTGAGGGTTAGTGTTAGGGTAAGGGTTACTGTGAGGGTGAGGGTTAGGGTTAGGTTGAGGGTTAGGGTTAGGATTTGTGTTAGGCTGCGGGCTAAGATTAGGGTGAGGGTTAGGGTAAGGGTTTGGCTTAGGCTTAGGGTTAAGCTGAGGGTGAGGTTGAGGGTGAGCGTTAGGGTTAGGGTTAGTGTAAATTTTAGTGTTAGGGTTAGGGTTAGAGTTCGGATTAGGGTGGGGGTGAGATTTAGGTGTATTGTTAGTGTTAGGGTGAGGGTTAGGGTGGGGGTGACAGTAAGGATAAGGAGAGGCTTAGGCTGAGTGTGAGGGTTAGGGTTAGGTTGAGGGTTAGGGTTATGGGTAGGGTGAAGGTGAGGGTTAGATTGAGGATTAGTGTTAAGGTTAGTGCTAGGTTTACCGTCAGGATGAGTGTTAGGGTTAGGGTTAGGTCTAGGGTTAGGTTGAGGTTTAGGGTTAGTGTTAGGTTGAGGTTTAGGTTTAGGGTGATGGTTAGGGTTAGTGTGAGGCTTAGTGTTCAGGTTACAGTTAGTGTTAAGGTGAGGGTAAGTGTTAGGGTGAGGGTTAGGTTTAGGGTGAGGCTCATGGTTAGGGTGAGGGTTAGGGTTAGGGTCAGGGTTTTTGTTAGGTTTAGGGTTAGGGTTACCATTACGGTGAGGGTGAGGGTTAGGGTTAGAGTCAGGATTTGGATTAGGGTTAGTGTTAGGGTGAGGGTAAGTGTTAGGGTGAGGGTTAGGGTGAGGGTTATGGTTAGGGTGAGGGTCAGGGTTAGACTTAGGGTTACGTTGACCGTGAGGGTTAGGGTTAGGTTGAGGGTTAGGGTTAGGTTTAGGGTGAGGTTAGGGTTAGGGTTAGTGTGAGGATTAGTGTTAGTGTTAGGGTTAGTGGTAGGGTGAGGGTAAGTGTTAGGGTGAGGTTTAGGGTTAGGGTGAGGATTATGGTTAGGGTGAGGGTTAGGGTTATTGTTAGGGTTAGGGGTAGGGTTAGAGTTAGGTTTAGGGTAAGGGTGAGATTTAGGGTTAGAGTTAGGTTTAGTGTTAGGATTAGGGTTAGGGTGAGGGTTAGGGTTAGGCTTAGGCTTAGGCTTAGGCTTAGGCCGAGCATGAGGGTGAGGGTTATGGTTCCGCATAGGGTGAGGTTTAGGTTTATGTTTACTGTCAGGTTTAGGATGAGGTTTAGCGTTAGGGTTATGGTTAGGTTGAGGGCTAGGTTGAGGGTTAGGGTTAGCGTTAGGGATAGGGTTAGGTTTAGGATTAGGGTTAGGGTGAAGGTGAGTGTGAGGCTTAGGGTTAGGGTTAGGGTTAGGCTTAGAGTTAGGGTAAGGTTTAGCGTTAGGGTTTGGGTTAGGGTGCAGGTGAGGTTGAGGATTAGGGTTAGGTTTAGGGTTAGATTTAGGGTTAGGTTTAGGTTTAGGGTTAGTGTTATGGTTAGGGTTAGGGTTAGGGTTATGGTGAGGGTTAGGTTTAGGTTTAGGGTTAAGCTGAGGGTGACTGTGTGGGTGAGGATTAGAATTAGGTTTAGGGTTAGGCTTACGGTTAGGGTTATTGTTAGTGTTATGGTTACGGTTAAGTTTGCTGTGAGGGTGAGGCTGAGGGTGAGGGTTAGGTTTAGGGTTAGGGTTAGGGTTATTGTTAGGTTTAGAGCTAGAATTACGGTGAGGTTGTGGGTGAGGGTGAAGGTTAGGTTTAGGGTGAGTTTTAGGGTTAGGGTTAGGGTTAGGATGAGGGTTAGGGTTAGGGTTAAGGTTAGGGTGAGGTTAGGGTTTGGGTTAGTTTGAGGGTTCGTGTTGGGGTTAGGTTAGTGTTAGGGTGAGGGTAAGTGTTAGCGTCAGGTTTGGGGTTAGGGTGAGGTTTATGGTTAGGTTGAAGGTTAGGATTAGGGTTAGGATTCTTGTTAGGGTTAGGTTTAGGGTTAAGGTTATGGTGAGGGTGAGGGTGAGTGATAGGGTAAGGGTTAGGGTGAGGTTTATCGTTTGCGTTAGGGTTAGAGTTAGGTTTTTGGTGAGGGTGACGTTTAGGGTTAGAGTTAGTGTTAGGGTGAGGGTTACGTTAGGGTTATGGTTAGGGTTAGTGTTAGGGTTAGGGTTAGGGTGAGAGTAGTAGGGTTAGGGTTGGGGTGAGAGTAGTAGGGTTAGGGTTAGTGTTAGGTTTAGGATTAGGGTTAGGGTGAGGGTGAGGGTGTGTGTTAGGTTTAGGTTTAGGGTTAGGCTTAGAGTTAGGCTGAGGGTGAGGTTGAAGGTGAGGGTTAGGGTTAGTGTGAGGGCTAGGGTAAGGGTTAGGGGGAGCGTTAGGATGAGTCTTAGGATTAGGATTAGTTTTAGGGTGAGGGCTAGGCTAAGGGTGAGCTTTAGCTTTTGGTTTAGGGTGAGGGTTAGGGTTAGGGTTAGGGTGAGAGTTAGGGTTCGGGTTAAGTTCAGTGTTAGGTTGAGGTTTAGGGTAAGGGTTATGTTGAGGGTGAGGGTCAGGTTTAGGTTGAGGGTTAGGTTTAGGATTAGGTTTAGGGTGATGGTGAGGGTGAGATTTATGTTTAGAGTTAGGGTGAGGATTAGGATGAGAGTTATGATTAGGATTAGGGTTAGGGTGAGGGCTAGGGTGGGGTTGAGGTTTAGGGTTAGAGTTAGGGTTAGGATTAGGGTTATGGTTAGGGTTAGGTTGAGTGTGAGGGTTAGGGTTAGGGTTAGGATTAGGCTTAGGGTTAGGGTTAGGGTAATGGCCAGTGTTAGGATTAGGGTAAGGGATAGTGTGTGGGTTAGGATGAGGGTTAGGTTTAGGATTAGGGTAAGGGAGAGGGCTCTGGTGAGGGTTAGGGTAAGGGTTAGGCTCAGCATGAGGTTGAGGGTGAGGGTTAGGTTTAGGGTGATTGTTAGGTTTGTGGTTAGGGTGAGGGTTAGGATGAGGTTTAGGGTTAGGGTGAGGATGATGGTAAGGGTAAAGTTGAGATTTAGGTTGAGGGTGAGGATTAAGATAAAGGTGAGGGTTAGGATGAGGGTTAGGTTTAGGATTAGGGTAAGGGGGAGGTCTCTGGTGAGGGTTAGGGTATGGGTCAGGGTTAGCATGAGGTTTAGGGTAAAGGTTAGGGTTAGAGTGAGGGCTAGATTGAGGATTAGGGTTAGGAATAGGGTTAGTGTGAGGTTTAGGGTGAGGATGAGGGTTAGGGTTAGGGTGAGGTTGAGGGTAGTACTTAGGTTTAGGGTGAGGGCTAGTGTGAGGTTTAGGGTTAGGGTTAGGGTTAGTGTTAGGGTTAGGTTTAGGATTAGGGTGAGGTTTAGGGTTAGTGTGAGGGTTAGTGTTAGGGTTAGCGTTAGTGTTTGGGGGAGGGTAAGTGTTAGGGTGAGGGTTAGAGTTAGGGTAAGGGTTATGGTTAGGCTGAGGGTTAGAGTTAGATTTATGGTTATTGTTAGGTATAGGGTTAGGTTTACGGTTATGGTGAGGTTGAGGTTGAGGGTTAGGTTTAGGGTTAGGGTGAGGTTTAGTGTTAGGGTTAGAGTTAGAGTTAGGGTTAGGGTGAGGGTAAGGTTTAGGTGTAGAATTAGGGTTAGGTGAGGGTTAGGGTTCGGGTTAGGGTTAGGGTGAGGGTTAGGGTCGGGGTGACAGTAAGAGTAAAGATGAGGGTTATGATGAGGGTGAGCGTTACGATAAAGATGAGGGTAAGCGTTAGGTTTAGTGTTAGGGTGAGGATGAGAATTAGATTGAGGATTAGTGTTAGGGTTAGTGTGAGGTTTAGGGTGAGGATGATAGTTAAGGTTAGTGTGAGCGGTAGTGTTAGCGTTAGGGTTAGTGTTAGGGTGAGGGTAAATATTAGGCTTAGGGTTAGGGTTAGGCTGAGGGTTAGGATTAGGGTTAGGGTTATTGTTAGGGTTAGGTTTATACGGGTACGGTAAGGGTGAGGGTGTGAGTTAGGTTTACAGTTAGGATGAGGTTTAGTTTTCGGGTTCGTGTTAGAGTTAGGCTTAGGGTGAGGGTGAGGTTTAGGGTTAGAGTTAGGGTTAGTGTTAGGGTTAGTGATAGGGTGAGGATTAGGGTTAGGCTTTGGCTTAGGCTTAGTCTTAGGCCGACCATGAGGGGGAGGGTTAGGGTTTGGGTAAGGGTGAGGTTTAGGGTTAGGATTAGCGTGAGTGTTAGGATGAGGTTTAGGGTTAGGTTTAAGTTTAGGGTGAGGGCTAGGGTGAGGGTTAGGGTGAGGGTTAGGTTTAGGACATGGTTAGGTATAGGATTTGGGTTAGGGTGAGGGTGAGTGTGAGGGTTAGGGTTGGGTTAGGCTTATTGTTAGGGTGAGGGTTAGGGTTATGTTTTGGGTTAGGGTGAGGGTGAAGGTGAGGATTAGGTTTAGGTTTAGGTTTTGGTTTAGGGTTAGGGTTTGTGTTAGGGTAAGGGTTAGGGTTAGGGTTAAGTTACGGTTAGGCTGAGGGTGAGGGTGGGGGTGAGGATTAGGGTTATGGTTATGGTTAGGGTTAGGGTTATTGTTAGTGATATGGTTAGGATTAAGTTTGCAGTGAGGGTGAGGCTGAGGGTGAGGGTTATGGTTAGGGTGAGGGTTAGGGTTAGGTTTACTGTTATTGTTAGGGTTAGGGTTAGAGTTACAATGAGGTTGAGCGTGAGGGTGTGGGTTAGTGTTAAGGTTAGTATTAGGATTAAGGTTAGGGTTAGGGTTAGGGTGAGGGTGAGGTTTAGGGTTAGAGTTAGTCTTTGGGGGAAGGTTAGGGTGAGGTTTAGGGTTAGGGTTAGTGTTAGGGTTAGGGTGATGGTGAGGGTTAGGTTGAGGTTTAGGGATAGGGTTACCTTTAGGACTTGGGCTAGGGTGAGTGTGAGTGTGAGGGTTAGGTTGAGGGTTAGGCTGAGGCTTAGGGTTAGGTTGAGGGTGAGGGTTAGGGTGAGTATTAGGGTTAGGGTGATGGTTAGGGTCAGGGTTAGGGTTATTGTTAGGGTTTGGGTTACAGTTATGGTGAGGGTGAGGGAGTGGGTGAGGGTTAGGTTTAGGGTTAGGGTGGGGTTTAGGGTTAGGGTTAGGGTGAGTGTGAGGGTGAGGTTTAGGGTTAGATATAGGTTTAGGGGGAGGGTTATGGTGAGGGTTAGGTTTAGGGTTATTGTTAGGGTTAGGGTGAGGTTGAGGATTAGGTTTAGGCTTAGGGTTAGGGTTAGAGTGAGGTTCATGGTTAGGGTTTGGGTGAGGGTTAGAGTTACTGTGAGGGTGGGGTTGCAGGTGAGTGTGAGGGTTAGATTGAGGATTAGTTTTAGGGTTAGAGTGAGGTTTATTATGAGAACGAGGGTTAGGGTAAGGGTGAGGGCTAGGGTGAGGGTGAGGGTTAGGGATAGGGTTAGGTTGAGGTTTAGGGTTAAGGTGGTGTTTAGGGTTAGTGTGAGGGTGAGGTTAAGGGTTAGAGTTAGGGTTAGGGTGAGAGTGAGTTTTAGGTTTAGAGTTAGGGTTGGGGGAGGGTTAGGGTGAGGGTTAGGGTTAGGGTTAGTGTTAGTGTTAGGGTTAGGGTTAGGGTGAGGTTGAGTGTGAAGTTTAGGGTTAGGGTTAGGCTTAAGCTTAGGGTTAGGCTGAGGGTGAGGGTGACGGTTAGGGTTAGGGTGAGGTTTAGGGTTAGGATTAGGGTCAGGGATAGGATGAGGTTTAGGGTTAAGATTAGGGTTAGGATGAGGGCAAGGGTGTGTGTGAGGGTTAGGGTTAGCATTATGGCACGGTTTAGGATTAGGGTTAGGTTTAGGGTTAGGGTGAGTGTTAGGGTTAGGGTTACGGTGAGGTTGAGGTTTTGGGTTAGGGTGAGGGTTAGGTTAGGGTTAGGGTGAGGGTTAGGATGAGGGTGGGGGTTAGGATTAGGGTTAGGGTTAGGGTTATTGTTAATGTTATGGTTAAGTTAAGTTTTCGGTGAGGGCGAGGCTGAGGGTGAGGGTTAGGGTAAGGGTTAGGGTTAGGGTGAGGGCTTGGGTTAAGTTTAGGGTTACGGTGAGGGTGAGGGTTAGGGTTAGTGTTAGGGATAGGCTTATTGTTAGGGTTAGGGTTAGAGTTATGGTGATTGTGAGGGTGAGGGTGAGGTTTAGGTTTAGGGTGAGGGTGAGGTTTAGGGTTAGAAAAAGGGTTAGGGGGAGAGTTAGGGTTAGGTTTAGTGTTAGGGTTAGGGTTATTGTTAGGGTTAGTGTTAGAGTTATTGTGAGGGTGAGGGTGAGGGTGAGGTTTCGGTTTAGGGTAATGGTGAGATTTAGGTTAGAGTTAGTGTTAGGGAGACAGTTAGGGTGAGGGTTATCTTAGGTTTAGTGTTAGGGTTTGGGTTAGGCTTAGGGTTAGTTTGAGGTTTAGGGTTAGGTTTAGGTTTAGGTTTAGGATTAGGGTTATGGTGAGGGTGAGTGTGAGGGTTAGGCATAAGTTTAGGCTTAGGCTTAGGGTTAGGCTCTGGGTGAGAGTGGGGTAAGGATTAGATTTTGGCTGATGGTTAGGGTTAGTGTTAGGTTTAGGGTTATGATTAAGGTTAGGGTTAGGATTAGGGTTAGGGTGAGGGTGAGGGTTAGTGTGAGGGTTTGGCTTAGGCTTTAGGGTCAGGCTGATGTTGAGATTGTGGGTGAGGGTTAGGGTTAGGGTGATGCTCAGGATTATGGTCAGGGTTAAGGATAGGATGAGGGTTAGGGTTAGGGTGAGGGTTAGCGTCAGGGTGACGGTAAGGGTAAAGTTGAGATTTAGGCTGAGAGTGAGGATTAATGTAAGGTCTAGGGTTAGGGTTAGGGTTAGGGTTAGGGTGAGTGTGAGGTTAAGATTGATGCTTAGGTTTAGGGTTAGTGTGAGGTTTAGAGTGAGGATGAGGGTTAGGGTTAGGGTGAGGGCTAGGTTCAGGGTGAGGGTTAGGGTTAGGCTTAGGGTGAGGTTTAATGTTAGGGTGATGTTTAGGGTTAGTGTGAGTGTTAGTGTTAGGATTAGGGTGAGTGTTAGGGTGAGGGTAAGTGTTAGTTTGAGGGTTAGGTTTAGTGTGAGGTTTATGGTTAGAATGAATGTTAGGGTAAGGGTTAGGGTTATTGTTAGGGTAGGGTTAGGGTTACATTTATGGTGAGGGTGAGGGTTAGGGTTAGGGTGTGGTTTATGTTTAGGGTTAGGGTTAGAGTTAGAGTTAGGGTGAGGCTGAGGTTTAGGGTTAGAGTTAGGGTTAGTGTTAGGGTTAGGGTGAGGTTTCGGGTCAGGGTTAGGGTTGGGGTTATGGTGAGGGTGAGGTTTAGAGTTAGAGTTAGGGTTAGGGTGAGGCTGAGGGTGAGGGTTAGGGTTAGGGTTAGTGTTAGGTTTAGGTTTAGGATTAGGGTGAGGCTTAGGATGAGGGTGAGGGTTCGGGTGAAGTTTAGGATTAGGATTAGGGTTAGGGTTAGGGTTAGGGTGAGAGTTAGGTGGTGTGTTAGGTTTAGGGTTAAGTATAGGATTAGGGTTAGAGTGAGGGGGAGTGTGTGTGTTAGGGTTAGGTTTAGGGTTAGGCTTAGGTTCAGGCTGAGGGTGAGGTTGAGCGTGCGGTTTAGGGTTAGGGGAAGGGTTAGGATGAGGTGTAGGGTTAGGATAAGGGTTAGCGTAAGGGCTAGAGTGAGGGTGAGGTTTAGGTTTATTGTTAGGGTGAAGTTTAGGGTTAGGGTTAGAGTTAGGGTTAGGGTGAGGGTGAGGTTTAGGTTTGTAGTTAGGGATAGGGTGAGGCTGAGGTTGAGGGTCAGGGTTAGGGTTAGTGTTAGGTGTAGGGTTAGGGTTAGGGTGAGGGTTAGTCTGAGTGTGAGGATGAGGGTTAGGGTTAGGATTAGGATTAGCATTAGTGATAGAGTGAGTGTGAGTTTTGGGGTTAGGGCTAGGGTTAGGGTTAGGCTTAGGGTTAGGCTGAGGGTTAGGGTAAGGGTGAGGGTTAGGGTTAGGGTGAGCATTAGGGTTAGGGTTATGGGGAGGGTTAGGATGAGTGTTAGGGTTAGTATTCGGGTTATGGTGAGGGCTAGGGTTAAGGTGAGTGTGAGGGTTAGGGTTAGGGATAGGCTTATGCTTAGGGTTAGGTTGAGGGTGAGGGGGGTCAGGATTAGGGTTAGGATGATGGTTAGATTTAGGGTTAGGGGGAGGGTTAGGATGAGGGTTAGGGTTAGGATTAGTGTTAGGGTGAGGGATAGGTTGAGGTTGAGGTTTAGGGTTAGTGTTAGGGTGAGAGTTAGTGTTAGGGTTAGGGTGAGAGTAGGATTCGTGTTAAGTTTAGAGTTAGGGTGAGGCTTTGGGTAAGAGTTACGGTGAGGTCGAGGGTTAGGGTTAGGTTGAGGTTTAGGGTTAAAAGTAGGGTTAGGGTGAGGGTGACGGTTAGGGTTAGGGTAAGGGTTACGGTGAGGGTGAGGGTTAGGGTTAGGTTGAGGGTTAGGGTTACGATTTGTGTTAGGGTGAAGGCTAGGGTGAGGGTGAGGGTTAGGGTTAGGGTTAGTGTGAGGTTTAGTGTTAGGGTTAGGGTTAGAGTTAGGATTAGGTTGAGGGTGAGGTTTAGGGGTAAAGTTAGTGTTAGGGTCAGTGTTAGGCTTACGGTGAGGTTTAGTGTGGGGGTGACAGTAAGGGAAATTGAGGGTTAGGCTGAGGGTGAGGGTTACGGTAAGGGTGAGGGTTAGGGTTAGGGTGAGAGTTAGGGTTAGGGTTAGGGTGAGGGTGAGGGTTAGATTGAGGATTAGTGTTAGGGTTAGGGTTAGGGCTAGGGTTAGGTTGAGGTTTAGGGTTAGTGTTAGGGTGAGGTTTAGGTTTAGGGTGATGGTTATGGTTAGTGTGAGTATTAGTGTTCAGATTACGGTTAGAGTTAAGTTGAGGGTAAGTGTTAGGGTGAGGGTTAGGTTTAGGGTGAGGGTAATGGTTAGGGTAGGGTTAAGGTTAGGGTGTTTTTTAGGGTTAGGGTTAGGGTTACGGTGAGGTTGAGGGTTAGGTTTAGGGTTAGGATTAGGATTAGGGTTAGGGCTAGGGTGCGGGTAAGTGTTAGTGTGAGGGTTAGGGTGAGGGTGAGGGTTATGGTTAGGGTGAGGGTGAGGGTTAGGTTTAGAGTTACCTTGAGCGTGAGTGTTAGGTTTAGGTTGAGGGTTAGGGTTAGGCTTAGGGTTAGGGTTAGTGTGAGGGTTAGTGTTACGGTTAGGGTTAGTGGTAGGGTGAGGATAAGTGTTAGGGTGAGGTTTAGGGTTAGGGTGAGGATTATGTTTAGGGTGAGGGTTAGGGTTATTGTTAGGGTTAGTGTTAGGTTTAGAGTTAGTGTTAGGTTGAGGGTGAGATTTAGTGTTAGAATTAGGTTTAGTGTTAGGGTTAGGGTTAGGGTGCGGGTTATGCTTAGGCTTAGGCTTAGGCTTAGGCTTAGGAAGAGCTTGAGGGTGAGGGTTAGGATTTACGTTAGGGTGAGGGTTCTTGTTATGTTTAGTGTCAGGTTTAGGATGAGGTTTAGGGTTAGGGTTAGGGTTATGGTGAGGTCTAGGGTGAGGGTTAAGGTGAGGGTTAGGGTTAGGGATAGGGTTAGGTTTAGGATTAGGGTTAGGATGAGGGTGAGTGTGAGGCTTAGGGTTAAGGTTAGGGTTAGGCTTAGATTTAGGGTGAGGGTTAGGTTTCAGGTTTGAGTTTGGGTGCAGGTGAGGCTGAGGATTAGGGTTAGGTTTAGGGTTAGATTTAGGGTTAGGTTTAGGCTTAGGGTTATTTTTAGTGTTAGGGTTGTGGTGAGGGTTAGGTTTAGGTTTAGTGTTAGTGTGAGGGTGACTGTGGGGGTGAGGATTAGAGTTTTGGTTAGGGTTAGGCTTAGTTTTAGGGTTATGTTTAGTGTTATGTTTAGGGTTAAGTTTGCGGTGAGGGTGAGGCTGAGTTTGAGGGTTAGGGTTAGGGTTAGAGTTAGTGTTATTGTTAGGGTTAGGGCTAGAATTACGGCGAGGTTGAGGGTGAGGATGAAGGTTAGGGTTAGGTTGAGTTTTAGGGTCAGGTTTAGGGTCAGGGTGCGGGTGAGGTTTAGGGTTAGAGTTAGGGTTAGGGTTAGGGTTAGGGTGAGGTTGCGCGTTAGGGTTAGGGATGGTGTTATGTGAGGGTGAGGTTTAGTGTTAGAGTTAGGGTTAGGGTGAGGCTAAGGGTAAGGCTTAGGGTTAGGGTTAGTGTTAGGTTTCGGGTTAGGGTTAGGGTGAGGGTTAGGGTTAGAGTTAGGTTTAAGGTTAGGCTTAGGGTTAGGCTGATTGTGAGGGTGAGTGTGAGGGTTAGGGTTAGGATGATGGTTAGGGTTAGGGTTATGGGGAGTGTTAGGATGAATGTTAGGGTTAGGATTAGGGTTAGGGTGAGGTTAGGTTTAGGGTTATGGGGAATGTTAGGCTTAGGATTAGGGTTAGGGTGAGGGCTAGGGTGAGGGTGAGTTTTAGGGTTAGGCTTAGGGTTAGGATTAGGGTGAATGTGAGGTTTAGGGTTAGAGTTAGGCTTAAGGTGAGGCTGAGGGTCAGGGTGAGGGTTGGGGTTAGGATTAGGATTAGGGTAAGCGTTAAGATGAGTGTGAGGGGATAAGGCTTAGGGTTACACTGAGGGTGAGGTTGAGGTTGAGGGTAAGGGTTAGGATTAGTGTTAGGGTGAGGGTGAATGTGTGGTAGGATTAGGCTTAGGGTTAGGGTGAGGGTGAGGTTGAGGGTGAGGGTTAGCGTTAGGGTGATTGTTTGGGTAAGGGTTAGGGGGAGGGTTAGGATGAGGGTTAGGGTCAGGCTTAGGCTTAGGGTTCGATTGAGGGAGAGGGTCAGGGTGAGGATTAGCTTTAGGTTGAGGGTTAGGTTTAGGGTTAGCTTGAGAGTTAGTATTCAGGTTAAGTTTCGGGTTAGGGTGAGGGTTAGGGCTAGGTTTAGGGTGAGGGTTAGATTTAGGGTTAGTGTAAGGGTTAGGATGAGGATTAGGGTTATGATTAGGGTTAGGTTGAGGGCTAGGGTGAGGGTGAGGATTAGGGTTAGTGTTAGGGTAAGGTTTAAGTTTAGGGTTAGGTTTAGGGTGAGGGTTAGGTTGACGGTTAGGGTTACGGTGAGGGTGAGTGTTAGGGTTAGGGTGAGGGTGAGTGTTAGCATTAGGGTTAGGGTTAGGATTAGGTTTAGGGTTAGGATTAGTATTATTGTTAGGGTTAGGGTTCGAGTTATGGTGAGTTTGAGGGTGAGGGTGAGGGTTAGGTTTAGGGTTAGGGTGAGGTTTAGGTTTAGGGGTAGGATTAGGGTTAGCGTGATGGAAAGGTTAAGGGTTAGGTTTATGGTTAGTTGGAGGGTTAGGTCGAGGGTTAGATTTATGGTTAGTTTTAGGGTTAAGGTTACGGTGAGGGTTAGGTTGAGGATTAGGGTGAGTGTTAGGGTTAGGGTAAAGGTGAGGTTTAGGGTGAGGTTTTCGATTAGGGTTAGGGTTAGGGTTAGATTGAGGTTTAGGGTTAGGGTTTGGGTTAGGCTTAGAGTTACTGTGAGGGTGACGGTGCAGGTGAGTGTGAGGGTTAGGGTTAGGTTTAGGGTTAGGCTTAGGGTTAGGCTTTGGATTAGGCTTAGGGTGAGGGTGCGGATGAGGGTTAGGGTTAGGGTGAGGGTTAGTTTTAGGGTTATGGTGAGGGTTAGGATGAGGGTTAGGGTTAGGATTAGGGTTAGGGTGAGGGCTAGGTTGAGGGTGAGTTTTAGGGTTAGGGTTAGGGTGAGGTTTAGGGTTAGGTTTTGGGATAGGGTTAGAGTTACTGTGAGGGTGAGGGTGCGGGTGAGTGTGAGGGTGAGGATGAGGTTTAGGGTTAGTGTTAGGGTGAGAGTTAGGGTTCAGGTTAAGTTTAGAGTTAGGTTGAGGGTTAGGGTTAGGCTTAAGTTGAGCATGAGGGTTAGGGTTAGGTTGAGGGTTAGGGTTAGGTTTAGGGTTAGGGTGAGTTTCAGAGTTAGGGTTAGGGTGAGGGTTAGGATGAGGTTTAGAGTTAGGATTAGGGTTAGGTTGAGGGCTAGCGTGAGGGTGAGAGTTAGGGTTAGTGTTAGGGTGAGGTTTAGGATTAGGGTTAGGGTTAGGGTTAGGTTGAGGGTTAGGGTTTAGATTAGGGTTAGTGTGAGTGTGAGGTTTAGAGTTAGAGTTAGTGATAGGGGGAGGTTTAGGTTGAGGGTTAGGGTTAGGGTTATTGTTAGGTTAGGGTTAGGGTAAGGATTAGGGTTAGGATTAGGGTCAGGGTGAGGGTGGGGGTTAGGTTTAGGGTTAGAGTTAGGGTTAGGGTTAGGGATAGGATTAGGGTTAGGGTGAGGGTCAGTGTGCGTGTTAGGGTTAGGTTTAGGCTTAAGCTTAGGGTTAGGCTGAGGGTGAGTTTGAGAGTGAGGGTTAGGGTTACGGTGAGGGTTAGGGTTAGGTTTAGGGGGAGTATGAGGATGAGGGTCAGGGTTAGGTTTAGGGTTAGGGTAAGCCTAGGGTGAGGGTGAGGTTTAGGGTTGGATTTAGGGTGAGATTTAGGTTTAGGGTTTGTGTTAGGGTTAGGTTTAGTTTGAGGTTTAGGGTTATAGTTATGGTTAGGGTATGGCTGAGGGTGCGGTTTAGTGTTAGGGTTAGTGTTAGGGTTAGGTTGAGGGTTAGGGTGAGGGTGAGGTTTACGGTTAGTATTAGGATTAGTATTAGGTTTAGGGTTAGGATGAGTGTGAGGGTTAGGGTTAGGGGTAGGGGTAGGGTTAGGCTTAGGGTGAGGGTGAAGGTGAGAGTGAGGGTTAGGGTTAGGTTGAGTGTTAGGTTTGGGTTTAGTGTGAGAGTTAGCATTCGGTTAAGTTTAGTGTTAGGGTGAGGATTAGGGTTAGGGTGAGTGCTAGGGTGAGGGTGAGGGTTAGGGTTTGTGTAAGGGTAAGGTTTATGGTTAGGGTTAGGATTTGGTTTAGGGTTAGGGTTAGGATTATGGTTAAGGTGAGGGTGAGTGTTAGGATTAGGTTTAGGATTAGGGTTAGGGTTAGGGTTAGGTTTAGGTTTAGGATTAGTGTTATTGTTAGGGTTAGGGTTAGGTTTATAAGGTTACTCTGAGGGTGAGGGTGTAGGTTAGGGTTAGGTTTAGGATGAGGTTTAGGTTTCGCGTCAGGGTTAGATATAGGGGTAGGGTGAGGGTGAGGTTTAGCGTTAGAGTTAGCGTTAGTGTTAAGGTTAGTAATAGGGTGAGGGTTAGGGTTAGAATAGGGTTAGGTTTAGGATTTGGGTTAGGGTGTGGGTGAGTGTGAGGGTTAGGTTTGGGTTAGGCTTAAGGTTAGGGTGAGGGTTTGGGTTAGGGTGAGGGTGAGGCTGAGGATTAAGTTTAGGTTTAGGGTTTGGTTTAGGGTTAGGGTATGTGTTAGTGTTAGGGTTAGGGTTAGGGTTAGGGTTACTGTGAGAGTTCGGGTTAGGGTTAGGGTTAGAGTTAAGTTAGGGTTAGGCGGAGGGTGATGGTGAGGGTGAGGATTAGTGTTATGGTTATGGTTAGGGTTTGGGTTAGGGTTATTGTTAATGTTATGGTTAGGGTTAAGTTTGCAGTGAGGATGAGGCTGAGGTTGAGGGTTATGTTTTTGGTTAGGGTTAGGGTTAGGGTTACTGATATGGTTAGGGTTAGGGTTAGAGTTACAGTGAGGTTGAGGGTGAGGGTGAGGCTTAGTGACAGTGTTAGGTTTAGGATTAGGGTTAGGTTTAGGGTTAGGGTTAGTGTGAGGTTTAGGGTTAGACTTAGGTTTTGGGGGATGGTTAGCGTGAGGTTTAGGTTAGGGTTAGACTTAGGGTTAGTTTGAGGATGAGGGTTAGGTTGAGGTTTAGGGATAGGGTTAAGTTTATGACTAGGGTTAGGGTGAGGGTGAATGTGAGGGTTAGGGTTAGGGTAAGGCTTAGGGTTAGGCTGAGAGTGAGGGTGAGGTTGAGGTTTAGGGTTAGGGTGAGGGTTAAGGTTTTGTTGCGGATTACAATGAGGGTTAGGTTTAGGCTGAGGGTTAGTCTGGGGGTGAGGATTAGGGTTAGGGTTATGTTTAGGGTTGGAGTTAGGGTTATTGTTAGGGTTAGGTTGAGGCTGAGGTTCAGTGTTAGGTTTAGGGTTATGGTTAGAGTGAGGTTTAGTGTTAGGGTTTGGGTTAGGGTTAGAGTGAGGGTGAAGTTATGGTTAGGGTGAGTGTTAGGCTTAGGGTGAGGGTTAGGGTGGGGTTGATGATAAGGGTAAAGGTGAGAGTTAGGCTGAGGGTGATGGTTACCGTAAGGGTTATGGTTAGGGTTAGTGGGAGGGATAAAGTTAGGGTTAGGTTGAGAGTGAGGGGTAGATTGAGGATTAGTGTTAGGGTTAGTGTGAGATTTAAGGTGAGAATGAGGTTTAGGGTTAGGGAGAGGCCTAGGGTGAGGGTGAGGGTTAAGGATAGTGTTCGGGTGAGGTTTATGGTTAGGGTGATGGTTAGGGTTAGTGTTAGGTTGAGGTAGAGTGTTAGGTTTAGGGTTAGGATTAATGTTAAGATTAGGCTTAAGGTGAGGGTTAGGGTGTGTGTGAGGATTAGGGTTAGGGTTAGGGATAGGCTTAGGGTTAGGCTGAGGGTGAGAGTTATTGTTAGGATGAAGGTTAGGGTTAGGGATAGGGTGAAAGTTAGGGTTCAGGTTAAGTTTAGGGTTAGAGTGAGGATTAGGGTAAGGGTTACAGGGACCATGAGGGTTAGGGTTAGGTTGAGGGTTATGGTAAGGTTTAGGGTTAGGGTGAGTGTGAGGTTTAGGGTTAGGGTTAGGGTTAGGCTAAGCTTTAGGCTGAGGGTGATGGTGAGGGTGCGGATTATTGTTAGGGTGAGGATTAGGGTTATTGTTAGGGTGAGGGTTAGGATGTGGTTTAGAATTAGTATTAGGGTTAGGTTGAGGGGTAGGTTGAGGGTGAGAACTAGGGTTAGTGTTAGGGTGAGGTTTAGGGTTAGGGTTAGGTTGAGGGTTAGTGTTTGGATTAGGGTTAGGGTGAGTGTGAGGTTTAGGGTTAGATTTAGGTTTAGGGGGAGGGTTAGGTTGAGGGTTAGAATTAGGGTTAGTGTTAGTGTTAGGGTTAGGGTTAGGGTTATTGTTAGTGTTATGGTTAGGGTTAAGTTTGCAGTGAGGTTGAGACTGAGGTTGAGGGTTATGATTAGGGTTAGGGTGAGTGTTAGGGTTACTCTTATTTTTCGGTTTAGGGTTAGAATTACAGTGAAGTTGAGGGTGAGGGTGAGGATTAGGGTTAGAATGAGGTTTAGGATTAGGGTTAGGGTTAGGGTGAGGGTGAGGTTTAGGGTTAGAGTTAGGGTTGGGGAGATGGATAAGGTGAGGTTTAGGGTTAGGGTTACTGTTAGGGTTAGGGTGAGTGTGAGGGTTAGTTTGAGGTTTTGGGATAGGGTTACGTTTAGGTTTAGGTTTAGGGTGAGCGTGAGTGTGTGGGTTATGTTGAGGGTTAGACTTAGGCTTAGGTTTAGGCTAAGGGTCAGGGTGGTGGTGAGGATTAGGGTTAGGGAGATGGTTAGGGTTAGGGTTAGTGTTATTGTTAGGGTAAGGGTTAGAGTTACGGTGAGGGTGAGGGTGCTGGTGAGAGTTAGGGTTAGGGTTAGTGTGGGGTTTAGGGTTAGGGTGTGAGTTAGGGTTAGAGTTACTGTGAGGGTGAGGGTGCAGTTGAGTGTGAGGGTTAGGGTTAGTATTAGGGTTAGGATTAGGGTGAGGGCTAGGGAGGCGTTTAGGGTTAGGTTTGTAGTGAGATTTAGGGGTAGGGTTAGATTTAGGGTTAGGGTGATGTGAGGTTTAGGGTTAGATTTAGGGTTAGGGTGAGGCTGAGGGTGAGGGTTAGGGTTAGGGTTAGTGTTAGGGTTAGGTTAGGGTTAGGGTGAGGTTAGGGGGAGGGTGAGGTTTAGGGTTAGGGTTAAGATTAGTGTGAGGGTTTGGGTGAGTGTGAGGGATAGGGTTAGGGATAGGGTTAGGGTTAGGGTTAGGGTGAGGGTTAGGGTTAGGGTTAGGGTGAGAATTAGGGTTCTGATAAGTTTAGCGTTATGGTGAGGATTAGGGTTAGGATTACGTTTAGGTTTGGGGCTAGGGTGATGGTGATGGTGAGCGTTAGTTTTAGGGTAAGGTTTAGGGTTAGGGTTAGGGTTTGGGTGAGGGTTAGGATGAGGGTTAGTGTTACGGTGAGGGTGAGGGTTAGGGGTAGGTTGAGGGTTAGGTTTAGGATTAGGGTTAGGGTGAGGGTGAGTGTTAGGATTATTGTTAGGATTAGGATTTGGTTAAGGGTTAGGGTGAGTGTGAGGTTTAGGGTTAGGTTTAGGGTTAGGCTTAGGTTTAGTCTGCGGGTGATGTGGAGGGTGAGGTTTATTGTTAGGGTGAGGGTTAGGGTTAGGGTTAGGGGGAGAGATAGGGTTCGGGTTAAGTTTAGGGTTAGAGTGAGGTTTAGGGTAAGTGTTAGAGTGTGGCTTAGGGTTAATGTTAGTGTGAGGAGTAGGATGAGGGTTAGGGTTAGGATTAGTCTTAGAATGAGGACTAGGATGAGGGTGAGGTTTAGGGTTAGGGTTAGGGTGACGTTTAGGTTTAGGGTTAGGGTTAGGGTAAGGGTGAGGGTGAGGTTTAAGGTTAGAGATAGGGTTAGGGTGAGGCTGAGGGTGAAGGTTAGGGTTAGTGTTAGTGTTAGATTTAGGGTTTCGGTGAGGGTTAGGGTGAGGGTGAGTGTTAGCCTTGGTGTTAGGAATAAGATTAGGGTAAGTGTTAGGGTGAGTGTAAGGGTTAGTTTCACGGTGAGCGTGAGTGTTAGGGTTAGGTTGTGGGTTAGGGTTAGGCTTACGATTAGGGTGAGGGTGAGAGTGAGGATTAGGGTTAGGGTAAGGGTTAGGGGTAGGGTTAGAGTGAGAGTTAGGGTTCGAGTTTAGGGTTAGGGTGTGATTCAGGGTTAGGATTACGTTGAGTTTGAAGGTTAGGCTTAGTTTGAGGGTTAGGGTTAGGCTTAGGATTAGGGTGAGGGTTAGGGTTAGGCTTAGGCTGAGGTTTAGGGTGAGGTTTTGGATTACGGTTAGGATTAGTGTTAGGGTGAGGGTGAGGTTTTGGGTTAGAGTTAGGTTTAGGGGCAGGGTTAGGGAGAGTTTTTGGGTTAGAGTTAGTGTTATGGTTAGGGTGAGGGTTAGGGTTTGGGGTAGGGTTATTGTTAGTGTTATGGTTAGGGTTAAGTTTGTGGTGAGGGCGAGGCTGAGGGTGGGAGTTATGTTTAGTGTTAGGTTTAGGGTGAGGTTTAGGGTTAGGGTTAGGGTAAGGGTTAGGGTGAGTGTGAGGTTTAGGGTTAGATTTAGGGTTAGGGTGAGGGTTAGGGTGAAGGCTAGGGTGTCGTTGAGGGTTATGGTAAGTGTTAGGATTAAGTTTAGGGTGAGGGTTAGCTTGAGGTTTAGGGTTAGGGTTAGGATTAGGGTTAGGGTGAGGATTAGGGTGAGTGTGAGGGTTAGGTTTAGGGTTAAGCTTAGGTGTAGGCTGAGGGTTAGGTTGAGCGTGAGGTTAGGGTTAGGGGTTAGCGTTAGGGTGAGAGTTAGGGGTAGTGTTAGGGTGAAAGATAGGGTACAAGTTAAGTTTTGGGTTAGCGTTAGGTTTACGGTGATGGTTAGGATGAGGATTAGGGTTAGGATTAGGTTTAGGGTGAGGGCTAGGGTGAAGGTGAGGGTTAGGGTTAGTGTTTGGGTGAGGTTTAGGGTTAGGGTTAGTGTTAGGATGAGGGTTAGGGTTACGGTGAGGGTTAGGGTTAGGGTTAGGGTAAGGGGTAGGGTAAGGATTTGGGTTAGGGTTAGGGTGAGTTTTAGGGTTACATTTAGGGTTAGGGGGAGGGTTAGGTCGAGGGGTAGGGTTAAGTTTAGTGTTAGGGTTAAGGTTTGGGTGAGTGTTAGCTTGAGGTTTAGGGTTATTTTTAGGGTTAGGGTTAGGATTAGAGTTAGGGTGAGTGTGAGTGTGAGGGTTAAGTTTAGGGTTAGTGTTAGCTTGAGGTTTTGGGTTAGGCTGAGGGTGAGGGTAGGGTGAAGATTAGGGGTAGGGTGAGGGTGAGTGTGAGGGTTAGGGTTAGGCTTAGGCTTAGGCTTAGGCTGAGGGTGAGGGTGGGGGTGAGGATTAGGGTTAGGGTGATGGTTATGGTTAGGGTTAGGGTGATGGTTGGGATGAGGGTTAGGTTTAGGATTAGGGTTAGGGAGAGGACTAGGGTGAGGGTTAGGGTAAGGGTTAGGCTTAGGCTTACGGTTAAGCTGAGCGTGAGGTTGAGGGTAAGTTTTAGGTTTAGGGTGATGGTTAGGTTTACGGTTAGGGTGAGGGTTAGGATGAGGTTTAGGGTTAGGGTGAGGATGATGGTAAGTGTAAAGGTGAGGTTTAGGCTGAGGGTGAGGGTTAAGATAAAGGTGAGTGTTAGGGTTAGGGTTAGGGTTAGGGTGAGTGTTAGACTGAGGTTTAGGTTTAGGGTTAGTGTTAGTGTGAGGTTTAGGTTGAGGATGAGGGTTAGGGTTAGGGTGAGGGTGAGGATTAGACATCGGGTTAGGGTGAGGGCTTGGATGAGGGTTAGGGTTGGAGTTTGGGTTATGGTTAGGGTGAGGTTTAGGATTAGTGTTAGGATTAGGGTTAGTGTGAGGGTTAGTGTTAGGGTTAGGGTTAGTGTTGGGGTGAGGGTAACTGTTAGGGTGAGGGTTAGGGTTAGGGTGAGGCTTATGGTTAGGGTGAGGGTTACGGTTAGGGTTAGAGTAATTTTTAGGGTTAGGATTACGGTTACAGTGAGGCTGAGAGTTAAGGTTAGTGTTAGGGTGAAGTTTAGTGTTAGGGTTAGTGTTAGAGTCAGGGTTAGGGTGAAGTTGCGGTTTAGTGGTAGGATTAGGGTTAAGGTGAGGGTTAGGGTGAGGGTTAGGGTTGGGGTGAGGGTTAGGGTGGGGGTGACGGTAGGGGTAAAGATGAGGGTTAGGCTGAGGGTGAGCATTACGGTAAAGGTGAGGGTTAGGTTTAGGGTGAGGGTTAGTTTTAGATTTAGGGTGAGGCTGAGGGTTAGATTGAGATTTAGTGTTAGGGTTAGTGTGAGGTTTATGGTGAGGATGAGTGTTAGGGTTAGGGTGAGTGCTATGGTGAGGTTGAGGGTTAAGTTTAGTGTTAGGATGGGGTTTAGGGTTAGGGTGATTTTTAGGGTTAGTGTGAGCATTAGTGTTAGCATTAGGTTTAGTGTTAGTGTGAGGGTAAGTATTAGGATGAGGGTTAGGTTTAGGGTGAGGGATATGGTTAGGGTGAGGGTTAGGGTAAGGGTTAGGGTTATTGTTAGGGTTAGGGTTAGGGTTATATGGTTACGGTGAGGGTGAGGTTGTGTGTTATTTTTAGGGTTAGGATGAGGTTTAGGTTTCAGGTAAGGGTTAGAGTTAGGGTTATGGTGAGGGTGAGGTTTAGGGTTAGAGTTAGCGTTAGTGTTAGGGTTAGGGATAGGGTGAGGGTTACGGTTAGGCTTAGGCTTAGGCTTGGGCCAAGTGTGAGGAGGAGGGTTAGTGTTTGGGTTAGGGTGAGGTTTAGGGTTAGGGTTAGGCTGAGGGTTAGGTTTAGGTTTAGGGTTAGGATTAGGTTTGGGGTGAGGGCTAGGGTGAGGGTTAGGGTGAGGGTTAGGTTTAGGATAGGGTTAGGTTTAGGATTTGGGTTAGGGTGAGTGTGAGTGTGAGGGTTAGGTTTGGATTAGGCTTAGGGTTAGTGTGAAGGTTAGGGTTAGGGTTTGGCTTAGGGTGAGGGTGAGGCTGAGGATTAGTGTTAGGTTTAAGGTTTGGTTTAGGGTTAGGGTTTCTTTTAGGTTTAGGGTTAGGGTTAGGGTTACAGTGAGGGTTAGGTTTAGGGTTAGGGTTAGTGTTTGGGGGAGGGTTAGCGTGAGGTTTAGGGTTAGGGTTAGTGTTAGGGTTAGGCTGAGGGTGAGGTTTAGGTTGAGGATTAGGGATAGGGTTAAGTTTAGTTTTAGCATTAGGTTGAGCGTGAATGTCAGCGTTAGGTTGAGGGTTAGGCTTAAGCTTAGGGTTAGGCTGAGGGTGAGGGTGGGGGTGAATATTAGGGTTAGGGTGATTGTTAGGTTTACATTTAGTGTTATTGTTAGGGTAAGGGTTAGAGTTAAGGTGAGGGTAAGGGTGCGGGTGAGACTTAGCTTTAGGGTTAGGGTGTGTTTTAGGGTTAGGATTAGGGTTAGGGTGAGGGTGAGGGTTAGGGTTAGGGTTAGGGTTAGGGTTAGGGTTTGGGTTAGGGTTAGAGTTACTGTGAGGGTTAGGGTACGGGTGAATGTGAGGGTTAGGGTTAGGTTTAGGGTTAGGGTCAGGGTTAGGGTGAGGGCTGGGGTGAGGGTGAGTTTTAGGGTTAGGGTTAGGGTTTGGTTTAGGGTTAGGATTAGGGTTAGGTTTAGAGTGAGTGTGAGGTTTAGTGTTAAAGTTCGGGTTAGGGTGAGGCTGAGGGTGAGGGTTAGGGTGATGGTTAGCATAGGGTTAGGGTGAGAGTTAGGTTTCAGTTTAGTTTAGGGTTAGGGTGAGGATTAGGGTTAGGATTAGGGTTAGGCTGAGGGCTAGGGTGAGGATGAGGGTTAGGCTTAGTGTTAGGGTAAGGTTTAGGGTTAGGGTTAGGGTTCGGGTTTGGGATAGGATGAGGGTTAGGGTTTCGGTGAGCATGAGCATTAGGATTAGGTTGAGGGTTAGGGTTAGGATTAGTGTTAGGCTGAGGGTGACTGTTACGATTAGGGTTAGGATTAGGAGTAGGGTTACCTTTAGGGTTAGGATTAGTGTTATTTTTAGGGTTTGGTTTATAGTTATGGTGAGGGTGAGGGGAGGGTGAGGATTAGGGTTAGGGTTATTGTCAGGTTCAGGATTAGGCTTAGGATTAGTGTTAGGGTGAGGGTGAGGTTTAGTTTAGATTTATGGTTAGTTGGAGGTTTAGGTGGGGCTTAATGTTAGGGTTAGTTTTATGGTTAAGGTTAGGATGAGGGTTAGGTTGAGGTTAAGGGTTAGGGTTAGGGTTACTGTTAGGATTAGGGTTAGGGTGAGGGTTAGTGTGAGGGTTAGGCTTAGGATTAGACTTAGGCTTAGGGTAAGGCTGAGAGTGAGTGTGGGGGTGTGTATTAGGGTTAGGGTGATTGTTAGGTTTAGGCTTAGGGTGAGGGTTAGGATGAGAGTTAGGGTTAGGATTAGGGTTAAGGTGAGGGCTTGGGTGAGGGTGAGGGTTAGGGTAAGTGTTAGGCTTAGGCTTAGGGTTAGGCTGAGAATGAGGTTGAGGGTGAGTGTTAGGGTTAAGGTGAGATTTAGTGTTAGGGTTACGGTTAGAGTTAGGATTCGGGTGAGTGTGAGGTTTAGGGGTAGAGTTAGGGTTAGGGTGAGTGTTAGGCTTAGGGTGACGATTAAGGTGGGAGTGATGGTAAGGTAAAGGTGAGGGTTAGGCTGAGTGTGAGGGTTATTGAATGGGTTAGCGTTAGTGTTAGGGGGAGGGATAGGATTAGGCTGAGTGTGAGTGTGAGGATTAGATTGAGGATTAGTGTTAGGGTTCGTGTGAGGTTTAGGGTGAGGATGAGGGTTAGGGTTAGGGTAAGGCCTAAGGTGAGGATGAGGGTTAGGGTTAGTGTTAGGGTGAAGTTTAGGGTTAGGGTTAGGGTTAGGATTAATGTTAGAGTTAGGCTTAAGGTGAGGGTTAGGGTGAGGGTTAGGCTGAGGGTGAGGGTGGGGGTGACGATTAGGGTTAGGGGGATAGTAAGGGTTAGGGTTAGTGTTATTGTTAGGGTTAGAATTAGAGTTACTGTGAGGGTGAGGTTGGCGGTGAGGGTTAGGGTTAGGGTTAGGGTGGGGTTTAGGTTTAGGGTTAGTGTTAGGGTTAGTGTGAGGTTGAGGGTTAGGTTGAGGTTTAGGGTTAGGGTTAGGGTTATTGTGAGGGTTAGGGTTAGTGTTAGAGTTAGTGTTAGGGTATGGTAAGTGTTAGTGTGAGGGTTTTGGTTAGGGTGAGGGTTCTGTTTAGGGTGAGGGTTAGAGTTAGGTTTATTGTTAGGGTTAGGGTTAGGGTTAAGGTTACGTTGAGGGTGAGGGTTATGGTTGGGGTTAGGATGAGGTTTAGGTTTAGGGTTAGTGTTACAATTAGTGTTAGGGTGAGAGTGAGGTTTAAGGTTAGAGTTAGGGTTAGTGTTAGGGTTAGAGTGAGGGCTAGGGTGAGGCTTAGGTTTAGGGTTAGGGTGAGGGTTAGGATGAGGTTTAGGGTTAGGATTAGGGTTAGGGTTAGGGCTAGGGTAAGGGTTAGGGTTAGGGTTATGGATAGGGTTAGGTTTAGGATTAGGATTAGGGTGAGGGTGAGTGTGAGGGTTAGGGTTAGGTTTATTGTTAGGATTAGGCTTAGGGTTAGGGTGAGGGTTAGGGTTAGGGTTTGGGTTAGGGTGAGGTTGATGCTGAGGATTAGGGTTTGGTTTAGGGTTAGGGTTAGTGTTAGTTTTAGGGTTAGGGTTAGGTTTAGCGTTAGGTTTTGGCTGAGGTTGAGGGTGGTGGTGAGGATTAGGGTTAGGTTTACGGTTCTGGTTATTGTTAGTGTTATGGTTAGGGTTAATTTTGCAGTGAGGTTGAGTTTGAGGTTGAGTGTTATGGTTAGACATTGGGTTATGGTTAGGGTTAGTGTTATTGTTAGCGTTAGGTTTAGAGTTACGGTGAGCTTGAGGGTGAGGGTGAGAGTTAGGGTTAGGATGAGGTTTAGGGTGAGATTTGGGGTTAGGTTTAGGGTTAGGGTTAGGGTGAGTGTGAGGTTTAGGGTTAGAGTTAGTTTTAGGGGGAGGGTTAGGGTGAAGTTTAAGGTTAGTGTTAGTGTTAGGGTTAGGGAGAGCGGCAGGGTTAGGATGTGGATTAGGGATAGGTTTAGGGTTAGGATTAGGGTTAGGGTGTGGGTGAGTGTAAGGGTTAGGGTGTAAGGGTTAGGCTTAGGCTTAGGGTTAGGCTGAGAGTGAGGATGAGGGTGAGATTTAGGGTTAAAATTAGGGTGGGGTTTAGGGTTAGGTTTAGGGTAAGGGTTTGGGTGAGGGTGAGGTTTAAGTTTAGATATAGGGTTAGGGGGGTGGTTAGGGTGAGGGTTATGGTTAGGGTTAGTTTTAGCGTTAGGGTGAGGGTGAGGGTTAGGTTTAGGGTTAGGATTAGGTTTAGGGTGAGGGCGAACGTGTGTGTTAGGGTTAGGTTTAGGGTTAGGCTTAGGATTAGGCTGAGGGTGAGTTTGAGGTTGAGGGTGAGGTTTAGAGTTAGGGTGAGGGTTAGGGTTAGGGTGAGGGTTAGGATGAGTGTTAGGGTTAGAGTTAGATTTAGGGTGAGTCTGAGGGTGAGGGTTAGGGTGAGGGTTAGTGTTAGATTTAGGGTTACGGTGAGGTTGAAGCTGAGGGTGAGGGTTAGGGTTAGGGTTAGGGCGAGGTTTAGGGTTGGTGTTATGATTAGGGTTAGGATGAGGGTGAGGTTTAGGGGTAGAGTTAGGTTTAGGGTGTGGGTTAGGGTGAGGGTTAGGTTTAGGGTGAGGGTTAGGGAGGGGGTGATGTTGAGGGTAAATATGAGGTTTAGGCTGAGGGTGAGTTTTACCATAAGGGTGATGGTTAGGGTGAGGTTGAGGGTTAAGATTAGCGTGAGTGTTAGGGTGAGGGTGAAGGTTAGGGTTAGTTGGAGGGTTAGGTCGAGTGTTAGGGTTAGGGTCATTTTAGGGTTAAGGTTAGAGTGAGGGTTAGGTTGAGGTTTAGGGTTCGTGTTACAGTTAGGATTAGGATTAGGGTAAGGGTTAGGCTGAGCGTGAGGTTTAGGGTTAGGGTTAGGTTTAGACTTAGGTTTAGGCTGAGGGTGAGGGTGAGGGTGAAGGTTAGGGTTAGGGTGAGGGTTAGGGTTAGGTTTAGGGAGAAAGATAGGGTTTGGGTTATGTTTAGGGTTAGGTTAATTTTGAGATTTAGGGTTAGGGTTAGGGTTCGGGTGAGGGTTAGGGTTAGGATGAGGGTTAGGATGAGGATTAAGGTTATGATTAGTGTTAGGGTGTGGGCTAGGGTGATGGTGATTTTTAGGGTTAGTGTTTGGGTGAGGTTTAGTGTTAGTTTTAGGTTTAGGGTTAGGGTGAGTGTTAAGATGAGAGTTAGTGTTACCATGACGTTAGGGTTAGGGTTATGGTGAGGGTGAGGGTTAGAATTAGGTGTAGGGTGAGGGTGAGTGTTAGGATTAGGGTTAGTGTTAATTTAGGTTTAGGATTAGTGTTATTTTTAGGGTTAGGGTTAGACTTACAGTAAGTTTGAGGGTGAGGGTGAGGGTTAGGGTTAGGGTGAGGGTTAGGATTGGGGTTATGGGGAGGGTTATGATGAGGGTTAGGTTTAGGATTAGGTTTAGGGTGAGGGTTACGCTTACGGAAGGGTGAGGGTTAGGGTTAGGGTTAGGATTAGGGTTAGGGTTAGGGTTATTGTTAGGGTTAGGGTTAGGGTTATGGTTACGGTGAGGGTGAGGGTTAGGGTTAAGTTTAGGGTGAGGTTTTTAGTGTTAGGTTTAGGGTTAGAGTTAGGGTTAGGGTGAGGGTGATGTTTAGGGGTAGAGTTAGGGTTACGGTGAGGGTCAACATGAGGGTTAGGGTTACGGTGAGGGTTAAGGTGGGGGTGATGGTAAGGGTAAAGATGAGGATTAGGCCTAGGATGAGGGTTATGGTAAGGGTGAGGGTGACGGTTAGGGTGAGGATGAGAGTTAGGGTTAGGGTGAGTGCTAGGGTGAGGGTGAGGACTAGGTTTAGTGTTAGGGTGAGGTTAGGGTTAGTGAGGGGTATGGTTAGGGTTAAGGATAGGGTTAGGTTTATGTTTATTGTTAGGGTTAGGTTTAGGGTTAGGGTAGGGTTAAGGTTAGGGTTAGGGTTATTGTTAGGGTTAGGGTTAAGATGAGGTTTAGGTTTAGGGTTCGGGTTAGAGTTAGGCTTAGTGTAAGAGTGAGGTTTAGGGTTAGAGTTAGGGTTAGTGTTAGGGTTAGGGTTAGCATGAGAGTTCAGTTTAGGGTTAGGCTTAGGCTTTGTTTTAGGCTTAGGCCCAGCATGTGGGTGAGGGTTAGGGTTAGGGTTAGGGTGAGGGTAATCGATACGGAAGGGTGAGGGTTTGGGTTAGGGTGAGGGTTAGGGTTAGAATTAGGTTTAGGGTGAGGGGGAGGGTTAGGATTAAGGTTAGGGTTAGGGTTATTGTTAGGGTTAGGGTTAGGTTTACGGTGAGGGTGACGGTTAGGGTTAAGTTTATGGTGAGGTTTTTAGTGTTAGTGTTAGGGTTAGGATTAGGGTTAGGGTGAGGTTTAGGGGTAGAGTTAGGGTTAGGGTTATGGTTAGGGTGAGGGTTAGGGTTAGGGTGAAGGTTAAGGTGGGGTGATGGTAAGGGTAAAGATGAGGTTTAGGCCTAGGGTGAGGGTTATGGTAAGGGTGAGGGTTAGGGTTAGGGTTAGGATTAGGGTGACAGTCAGTGTTCAGGTTAAGTTTAGGGTTAGGGTGAGGTTTAGGGTGAGGATGCGGGTTAGGGTTAGGGTGAGGACTAGGGTGAGAGGGAGGATTAGGATTAGTGTTAAGGTGATGTTAGGGTTAGGGTGAGAGTTATGGTTAGGGTTAGGGTTAGGGTTAGGGTTAGGGTTAGGTTTAGTTTTAGGGTTAGGGGTAGGATTAGGGTAGGGTTAAGGTTAAGGTTAGGGTTATTGTTAGGGTTAGGGTTAGGATGAGGTTTAAGTTTAGAGTTAGGGTTAGTGTTAGGGTTAGGGTAAGGGTGAGGTTTAGGTTTAGAGTTAGGTTTAGTGTTAGGGTTAGGGTTAGGGTGAGGTTTAGGGTCAGGGTTAGGCTTCGGCTTTGGTTTAGGCTTAGGCCCAGCATGTGTGTGAGGGTTAGGTTGAGGTTTAGGGTGAGGGTTAAGGTTAGGGTTCGGGTGTGGTTTAGGATGATTCTTAGGGTTAGGATTAGAGTTAGGGTGAGGGCAAGGGATAGGGTTAGGATGATTATTCGGGTTAGGTATAGGGTTAGATTTAGGATTAGGGTTAGTGTGAGGGTTAGTGTGAGGGTTAGGTTTAGCATTAGGGTTAGGCTTAGGGTTAAGGTGAGGGTTAGGGTTAGGGTTTGGTTAGGGTGAGGTTGAGGCTGAGGAGTAGGGTTAGGTTGAGGTTTAGGTTTAGGGTTAAGTTTAGGGTTAGTTTTAGTGTTATGTTTAGTGTTAAGGTTAAGTTTAGGGTTAGGATTAGTGTTATTGTTAGGGTTAGGGTTACAGTTAAGGTGAGGTTGAGGGTGAGGGTGAGTTTTAGGTTTAGGGTGAAGTTTAGGTTTAGGGTTATGGTTAGGGTTAGGGTGAGGTTTAGGGTTATAGTTAGATTGAGGGGGGAGGGTTAGGGTGAAATTGAGGGTTAGGTTTAGTGTTAGGGTTAGGGTGAGGGTGAGGTATAGGTTGAGGTTTAAGGATAGGGGTAGGTTTAGGATTAGTGTTAGGGGGATGGTGAGTGTGAGGTTTAGGGTGAGGGTTAGGCTTAGGCTTAGGTTTAGGCTGAGGGTGAGGGTGGGGGTAAGGATTAAAGTTAGGGTGATGATTAGGGTTAGGGTTAGTGCTGTTGTTAGGTTTAGGGTTAGAGTTACAGTGAGGTTGAGGTTGCGGGTGAGGGTTAGCGTTAGGGTTAGGGTGGGGTTTAGGGTTAGGCTTAGTGTTAGGGTTAGGTTGAGGTTTAGGGTTAGATATAGGGTTAGGGGGAGGGTTACGGTGATGGTTAGGGTGAGGGTTAGTGTTAGGGTTAGGGTGAGGTGAGTGTTAGGTTTAGGTTTAGGGTTAGGCTTAGGGTTAGGCTGAGGGTGATGGTGAGGGTGAGGGTTAGGGTTAGGGTGAGGGTTAGGGTAAGGGTTATGGGGAGGGTTATGATGAGGGTTAGGGTTAGGATTAGGGTTAGGGTGAGGGTTAGGATTACAGAAGGGGGAGGGTTAGGGTTAGGGTGAGGGTTAGGGTTAGGGTTAGGGTTAGGGTGAGGGTGAGGTTTAGGATTAGGATTAGGGTGAGGTTTAGGGTGAGGGTGAGGTTTAGGGTTAGGGTTAGGCTTAGGGTTAGGGTTAAGGTGAGTGGAGGGTTAGGTTTAGGGTTAGGGTTAGGGTTAGTGTTAGGGTTAGGGTTAGGATTATGGTTAGGGTTAGGGTGAGTGTGAGGGTTAGGGTTAGGGTTAGGGTTAGGATTATGGTTAGGGTTAGGGTGAGTGTGAGGGTTAGGGTTAGGGTTAGGGTGAGGGTTAGGGTTAGGGTTAGGGTGAGAGTTATGGTTCAGTTAACTTTAGGTTTAGGGTGAGGATTAGGGTTAGGATTAGGTTTAGAGTGGGGGCTAGGGGGATGGTGAGGGTTAGGGTTAGTTTTAGGGTAAGGTTTACGGTTAGGATTAGGGTTCGGGTGAGGGTTAGGATGAGGGTTAGGGTTACGGTGAGCGTGAGGGTTAGGCATAGGTTGAGGTTTATGGTAAGGCTTAGGCTTAGGGTTAGGCTGAGCATGAGGTTGAGAGTGAGGGTTAGTGTTAGGGTGCTGTGTAGGTTTTAGGTTAGGGTGATTGTAAGGATGAGATTTAGGGTTAGGGTGAGGTTTAGGGTAATTATGATGGTAAGAGTAATGGTGAGGTTTGGGCTGAGTTTGAGGTTTAACAGAAGGGTGAGGGTTAGGGTAAAGTTTAGGGTTAGGTTAAGGTTTAGGGTTAGGGTAAGGGTGAGGGTTAGATTGAGGATTCGGTTTAGGGTTAGTTTGAGGTTTAGGGTGAGGATGAGGGTTAGGGTTAGGGTGACGGTGAGCATTAGAATTAAGTTTAGGGTGAGGGCTAGGGTGAGGGTGAGGGTTAGGGTTAGGGTTAAGCTGAGGGCTAGGGTGATTGTTAGGGTGAGTTTTAGGGTTAGTGGTAGGGTTAGGTTTAGGGTTAGGGTTAGGGATAGGGTCAGGGTTACGGTGAGGCTTAGTGTTAGGGATATGGTTAGGCTTAGGGTTAGGCTGAAGGTGAGGGTGGGGGTGAGGATTAGGGTTAGGGTTAGTTTTAGGGTTATCGTTAGTGCTATGGTTAGGGTTAAGTTTGCCGTGAGGTTGAGGCTGAGGGTGAGAGTTATGGTTAGGGTTAGGGTTAGGTTTTAATATTATTGTTAGGGTTAGGGTTAGAGTTATGTTTAGTTTGAGGGTGAGGGTGAGGGTTAGGGTTAAGGTGAGGTTTAGGGTTAGGGTTAGGTTTAGGGTGAGGGTAAGGGTAAGGGTTAGGGTATGGATGAGGTTTAGGTTTGAGTTAGGGTTAGGGGGAGTGTTAGGGTGAGGTTTAAGTTTTGCGGTAGTGTTAAGGTTAGGGTGAGGGTGAGGGTGAGGGTTAGGTTCAGGTTTAGGGTTAGGGTTAGGTTTAGTGTTAGGGTTAGGGTGAGGGTTAGTGTGAGGGTTAGGGTGAGGGTTAGGCTTAGACTTAGGGTTAGGCTGAGGGTGAGGGTTGGGGTGAGGATAGGGGTTAGGTTGATGGTTAGGGTTAGTGTTAGTGTTATTTTTAGGGTCAGGGTTAGGGTTATGGTGAAGGTGAGGGTGCAGGTGAGGTTTCGTGTTAGGGTTAATGTGGGCTTTAATGTTAGTGTTAGGGTGAGGGTGAGGGTTAGATTGAGGATTAGTGTTAGGGTTAGTTTGAGTTTTACCGTGAGGATTAGTGTTGGGGTTAGGGTTAGTGCTAGGGTTAGGTTGAGGTTTAGGGTTAGTGTTAGGGTGAGATTTAGGGTTAGGGTGATGGTTAGTGTTAGTGTGAGGCTTAGTGTTCGGGTTACGGTTAGAGTTAAGGTGAGGGTAAGTGTTAGGGTGAGGGTTAGGTTTAGGGTGAGGTTAATGGTTTGGGTGAGGGTTAGGGTTAGGGTTTTTGTTAGGATTATGGTTAGGGTTATGGTTACTGTGAGGGTGAGTGTTAGGGATAGGGTTAGGATTAGTATTAGGGTTAGTGTTAGGGTAAGGGTAAGTGTTAGGGTGAGGTTTAGGGTTAGGGTGAGGTTTATGATTAGGGTGAGGGTCAGGGTTAGGGTTAGGGTTACATTGAGGGTTAGGGTTAGGGTTAGTGTGAGGGTTATTGTTAGGGTGAGGGTAAGTGTTAGTGTGAAGTTTAGGGTTATGCTGAGGATTATGGTTAGGGTGAGAGTTACGGTTATTGTTAGGGGTAGGTTTAGGGTTAGAGTTAGTTAGGGTGAGGGTGATATTAAGGGTTAGAGTTAGGGTGAGTGTTAGGGTTAGAGTGAGGTTTAGGGTTAGGGTTAGGCTTAGGCTTAGGCTTAGGCCGAGCATGAGGGTGAGGGTTAGGGTGCGGGTTAGGGTTAGGGTTAGGCTTATGGTTAGTGTCAGGTTTGGATGAGGTTTAGGGTTAGGGTTAGGGTTAGGGTGAGGGCTAGGTTGAGGGTTAGGGTGAGGGTTAAGGTTAGGGATAGGGTTAGGTTTAGGATTAGGGTTAGGGTGAGGGTGATTGTGAGGCATAGGGTTAGGGTTACGATTAGGCTTAGAGTTAGGGTGAGGGTTAGGGTTAGCGTTTGAGTTAGGGTGCAGGCGAGGCCGAGGATTAGGTTTAGGTTTAGGGTTAGATTTAGGGTTAGGTTTAGGGTTAGGGTTAGTGTTAGGTTTAGGGTTACGGTGAGGGTTAGGGTAAGGGTTAAGTTTAGGCTTAGGGTTACGCTGAGGGTGTCTGTGGGGGAGAGAATTAGAGCTAGGGTTAGGGTTAGGCTTAGGGTTAGGTTTATTGTTAGTGCTATGGTTATGTTTAAGTTTGCAGTGAGGGTGAGGCTGAGGGAAAGGGTGAGGGTTAGGGTTAGGGTTAGGGTTCGTGTTATTGTTAGGGTTAGGGTTAGAGTTACGTTGAGGTTGAGGGTGAGGGTGAATGTTAGGGTTAGGGTGAGTTTTAGGGTTACGGTTAGGGTTAGGGCAAGGGTGAGTTTTAGGGTGAGGGTGAGGTTTAATGTTAGGGATAGGGTAAGAGTTAGGGTAGGGTTAGGGTGAGAGAAGGATTCAAGTTAAGTTTAGGGTTAGAGTGTGGGTTAGGGTAAGGGTTACGGTGAGGTTGAGGGTTAGGGTTAGGTTGAGATTTAGGGTTAAGATTAGATTTAGTGTTAGGGTGAGGGTTAGGGTAAGGTTTACCGTGAGGTTGAGGGTTAGGGTTAGGGTTAGAGTTAGGATTTGTGTTAGGGTGAGGGCTAGGGTGAGGCTGAGGGTTAGGGTAAAGGTTTGGCTTAGGCTTAGGTTTAAGCTGAGCATGAGGTTGAGGGTGAGTGTTAGTGTTAGTGTAAGTGTGACGTTTAGTGTTAGGGTTAGGGTTAGAGTTAACATTAGGGTGAGGTTTAGGGGTAGAGTTAGTGTTAGGGTGAGGTTAGGCTTAGGGTGAGGGTTGGGTTGTGGGTGACTGTAAGGGTAAGTTGAGGGTTAGGCTGAGGGCGAGGGTCACGGTAAGGGTGAGAGTTAGGGTTAGAGCGAGGGTTAGGGTTAGGGTTAGGGTGAGGGTGAGGGTTAGATTGATGATTAGTGTTAGCTTTAGTGTGAGGTTTACCGTGAGGATGAATATTAGGTTTAGGGCTAGGGTTAGGTTGAGGTTTAGGGTTAGTGTTAGCGTGAGGTTTAGGGTTAGGGTGATTGTTAGATTTAGTGTGAGGCTTAGTGTTCGGGTTAAGGTTAGTGTTAAGGTGAGAGTAAGTGTTAGGATGAGGGTTAGGTTTAGGGTGAGGGTAATGATTAGGGTGAGGTTTAGGGTTAGGGTTAGGGTTTTTGTTAGGTTTAGGGTTAGGGTGGTTGTTAGTGTTAGGGTTAGGGTTCAGGTTAAGTTGAGGGTGAGGTTTAGGGTTAGGGTTAGGATTAGGGTTAGTGTTAGGGTGAGGGTAAGTTTTAGGGTGAGTGATAGGGTTAGGGTGAGGGTTATGGTTAGGGTGACGGTCAAGGTTAGGTTTAGGGTTACTTTGAGCGTGAGGGTTAGGGTTATGTTGAGGGTTAGGGTTAGGGTTAGGGTTAGGGTGAGTTTAGGGTTAGGGTTATTGTGAGTGTTAGTCTTAGGGTTAAGGTTTGGGGTAGGGTGAGGGTAAGTGTTAGGGTGAGGTTTAGGGTTAGGGTGAGGATTATGTTTAGGGTGAGGGTTAGGGTTATTGTTAGGGTTAGGTTTAGATTTAGGGTTAGGGTGAGGGTGAGATTTAGGGTTAGAGTGAGGATTAGTTTTAGGGTTATTGTTAGGGTTATTGTTAGGGTGAGGGTTAGGGTTAGGTTTAGGCTTAGGCTGAGCATGAGGGTGAGGGTTAGGGTTCGCGTTAGGGTTATGGTTAGTGTCAGGTTTAGGATGAGGTTTAGGGTTAAGGTTAGGGTTAGGGTGAGGGCTAGACTGAGTGTTAGGGTTAGGGATTGGGTTAGGTTTAGGATTACGGTTAGGGTGAGGGTGAGGGTGAGGCTTAGGGTTAGGGTTAGGGTTAGGCTTAGAGTTAGGGTGAGGGTATTGGTTAGGGTTTGGGTTAGGGTTAGGGTTAGGGTTACCATGAGGGTCAGGGTTAGGTTAGGGTTTGTCTTAGGATTAGGCTTATTGTTAGTGTTATGGTTAGAGTTAAGTTTGCAGTGAGGGTGAGGCTGAGGGTGAGGGTGAGGTTTAGGGTTAGAGTTAGGGTTAGGGTTATTGTTAGGGTTAGGGCTAGAGTTACGGTGAGGTTGAGGGTGAGGTTGAAGGTTAGGGTTAGGGTGAGTTTTAGGGTTAGGGTTAGTGTTAGGGTGAGGGTGAGGTTTAGGGTTAGAGTTATTCTTAGTGTAAGGGTTAGGGTGAGGTTTCGGGTTAAGGTTAGGTTTGGGGTTATGGTAAAGGCGAGGTTTAGGGTTAGAATTAGGGTTAGGGTGAGGCTGAGGGTGAGGGTTAGGGTTAGGGTTAGTGTTAGCTTTAGGGTTAGGGTTAGGGTGAGGGTTATGGTGAGGGTGAGGTTTAGAGTTAAGGTTAGGATTAGGATTAGTGTCAGGGTTAGGGTGAGTGTGAGGTCTAGGGTTATTGTTAGGATTAGGGTTAGGCTTAGGGTTAGCCTGAGGGTGAGTGTGAGGGTTAAGGTTAGGGTGAGGGTTAGGGTTAGGATTATGGGGAGGGTTAGGATGACTGTTAGGGTTAGTATTAGGGTTAGGATGAGGGGTAGGGTGAGCGTGAGGTTTAGGGATAGGGTTAGGGTTAAGGTAAGGGTGAGGGTGAGGTTTAGGGTTAGAGTTAGGCTTGAGTTAAGCCTGAGTGTGAGGGTGAGGGTTAGGGTGAGGATTAGGATTAGGGTAAGGGTTAGGGTGAGTGTGAGTGTTAGGGTTAGGGTAGGATTAGGTTTATGGTTACACTGAGGTTTAGGGTGAGGGTGAGGGTAAGGGTTAGGATTAGGGTTAGGGTGAGCGTGACTGTGTGTGTTTGGGTTAGTTTTAGGGTTAGGCTTAGGGTTAGGGTGACGGTGAGGTTCAGGGTGAGGGTTAGGGTTAGGGTGAGGTTTAGGCTAAGGGTTAGGGGTAGGGTTAGAATGAGGGTTAGGGTTAGGATTAGGGTTAGAGTGAGAGCTAGGGTGAGGTTGAGGGTTAGGGTGAGGGTTAGGGTTAGGTTTAGGGTGAGAGTTAGGATTTGGGTTAGGTTAATGTTTAGGGTGAGGGTTAGGATAAGGGTTATGGTGAGGTTGAGGGTTAGGGTTAGGTTGAGAGTTAGGGTTAGGATTAGGGTTAGGGTGAGTGTGAGGGTTAGGGTTAGTGTTAGGGTGAGGGTTAAGATGAGGTTTAGGATTAGGGTTAGTGTGAGGGTAGGCTGAGGTTGAGGTTTAGGATTAGGGATTTTTGAGGTTTAGGGTTAGGGTTATGGTTAGGGGTAGGGTGAGGGTGAGGTTTAGGGTGAGAATTAGGTTAAATGTGAGGCTGAGGTTGAGGGTTAGGTTTGGGGTTAGTGTTAGAGTAAGGGTTAGGTTGAGGATTAAGGTGAGGGTGAGGGTTAGGCTTAGGGTTATAATTAGGATTATGGTAATGGTTAGGGTGAGTGTGAGGGTGAGGGATAGGCTTAGGCTTAGGGTTAGGCTGAGGGAGAGGGTGAGTGTGAGGGTTGGCTTTAGGTTGAGGGTTAGGGTTAGGGTTAGCTTGAGAGTTAGGGTTCAAGTTATGTTTAGGGTTAGGGTTAGGGTTACAGTGAGGGTTATGTTTAGGGTTAGGTTGAGGGTTAGGTTTAGGGTTAGTGTGAGGGTTAGGATTAGGATTAGGGTTACAATTAGGGTTAGGATGAGGGCTAGGGTGAGGGTGAGGATTAGGGTTAGTGTTAGGGTAAGGTTTAAGGTTAAGTTGAGGTTTACAGTGAGGGTTAGTATAAGGGTTAAGGTTACGGTGAGGGTGAAGGTTAGGGTTAGGGTGAGGGTTAGGGTTAGGTTTAGGGTTATGGTGAGGGTGAGTTTTAGCATTAGGGTTAGGGTTAGGGTTAGTTTTAGGGTTAGGATTAGTGTTATTGTTAGGGTTAGGGTGAGAGTTAAGGTGAGGGTGAGGGTGGGGTGAGGGTGAGGGTTAGGTTTAGGGTTAGGGTAAGGTTTCAGTTTAGGGTTTGGATTAGGGTTAGGGTGAGTGTGAGGTTTAGGGTTAGGTTTCAGGTTAGTTGGAGCGTTAGGTAGAACGTTAGGGTTAGTTTTAGGGTTAAGGTTAGGGTGAGGCTTAGGTTGAGTTTTAGGGTAAATTTTAGATTTAGGGTTAAGATTAGGGTTAGGCTGAGGGTGAGTGTTAGGGTTAGGGTTAGGCTTAGGCTTAGGCTTAGTGTTAGGGTGAGGGTGAGGGTGGGGGTGAGGATTAGAGTTAGGGTGAGGGTTAGGGCTAGGGTTAGGGTGAGGGTTAGGGTGAGGGTTAGGGTTAGGGTTAGGGTTAGGCTTAGGGTTAGGCTGAGGGAGAGGGTGAGTGTGAGGGTTGGCTTTAGGTTGAGGGTTAGGGTTAGGGTTAGCTTGAGAGTTAGGGTTCAAGTTATGTTTAGGGTTAGGGTTAGGGTTACAGTGAGGGTTATTTTTAGGGTTAAGTTGAGGGTTAGGTTTAGGGTTAGTGTGAGGGTTAGGATTAGGATTAGGGTTACAATTAGGGTTAGGATGAGGGCTAGGGTGAGGGTGAGGATTAGGGTTAGTGTTAGGGTAAGGTTTAAGGTTAAGTTGAGGTTTACAGTGAGGGTTAGTATAAGGGTTAAGGTTACGGTGAGGGTGAAGGTTAGGGTTAGGGTGAGGGTTAGGGTTAGGTTTAGGGTTATGGTGAGGGTGAGTTTTAGCATTAGGGTTAGGGTTAGGGTTAGTTTTAGGGTTAGGATTAGTGTTATTGTTAGGGTTAGGGTGAGAGTTAAGGTGAGGGTGAGGGTGGGGTGAGGGTGAGGGTTAGGTTTAGGGTTAGGGTAAGGTTTCAGTTTAGGGTTTGGATTAGGGTTAGGGTGAGTGTGAGGTTTAGGGTTAGGTTTCAGGTTAGTTGGAGCGTTAGGTAGAACGTTAGGGTTAGTTTTAGGGTTAAGGTTAGGGTGAGGCTTAGGTTGAGTTTTAGGGTAAATTTTAGATTTAGGGTTAAGATTAGGGTTAGGCTGAGGGTGAGTGTTAGGGTTAGGGTTAGGCTTAGGCTTAGGCTTAGGGTTAGGGTGAGGGTGAGGGTGGGGGTGAGGATTAGAGTTAGGGTGAGGGTTAGGGGTAGGGTTAGGGTGAGGGTTAGGGTGAGGGTTAGGGTTAGGGTTAGGGTTAGGCTTAGGGTTAGGCTGAGGGTGAGGGTGAGGGTGAGGGTTAGGGTTATGGTGAGAGTTAGGGTTAGTGTTAGGGTGAGGTTTAGTTTTAGGGTTAGGGTTAGAATTAGGGTTAGTGTTAGTGTTAGTGTTAGGGTGAGAGTTAGGGGGAGGGTTAGGGTTTGGGTTAGGTTTAGGGTTAGGTTTAGCATTAGGGTTAGGGTGAGGGTGAGGTTTAGGGTTAGAATTAGGGTTAGTGTGAGACTGAGGGTGAGGGTTAGGGTTAGGGTTAGTTTTAGGTTTAGGGTTAGGCTGAGGTTTAGGGTGAGGGTGAGGGTTAGGGTTAGGGTTAGGATTAGGATTAGGGTTAGGGTTATGGTGAGTGTGAGGGTTAGTTTTAGGGTTAGGGTTAGCCTTAGGTTTATGGTGAGGGTGAGGGTTAGGGTGCGGTTTAGGTTTGAATTAGGGTTAGTGTTAGGGTTAGGGTAATGTTTAGCTTAGTGTGAGGGTCAGTGTTAGTTTTAGGTTTTTGTTTAGGGTGAGGGTAAGTGTTAGGTTGAGGGTTAGGTTTAGGGTGAGGGTTACGGTGAGGGTGAGGGTGAATGTTACGGTTAGGGTAGGATGAGTTTTAGGTTTAGGTTTAGGGTAGGGTCAGGCTTAGGGTGAGTGTGAGGTTTAGGTTTAGAGTTCGGGTTAGTGTTAGGGTTAGGGTTAGGGTGAGGGTCAGGTGTACGGTTAGGCTTAGGCTTGGGCTTAGGCTTAGGCCGAGCATGAGGGTGAGGGTTAGGTTTAGGGTTAGGGTGAGTGTTAGGATGAGGTTTAGGGTAAGGATTAAGGTTAGGGTGAGGGCTATGGTGAGGGTTACGGTTAGGGTGATGTTTAGAGATATGGTTAGGTTTAAGATTAGGGTTAGGGTAGAGTCAGTGTGAAGGTTAGGGTTAGGCTTAGGGTTAGGCTTAGGGTTAGGTTGAGGGTTTGGGTTCGGGTTTGGATTAGGGTGAGGGTAAAGCTTATGATTAGTGTTAGGTTTAGGTTTAGGTTTAGATTTAGGTATAGGGTTGGGGTTAGGGTTAGGCTTACTGTGAGCTTTAGGGTTAGGGTTATAGTTAGGCTTAGGGTTAGGCTGAAGATGAGGGTGGTGGTGACGATTAGGGTGAGGCTTAGGGTTATGGTTATTGTTAGTGTTATGGTTAGGGTTAAGATTGCGGTGATGGTGAGGCTGAAAGTGAGGGTTATGGTTAGGTTTAGGGTTAGTGTAAGGGTTATGGTTAGTGTTATTATTAGGGTTATGGTTAGAGTTACTTTGAGGTGGTGGGTAAGGGTGAGGGTTAGGGTTAGGGTGAGGTTTAAAGTTAGGGTTAGTGTTAGGGTGAGGGTGAGATTTATGGTTAGAGTTAGGGTTAGGGGGATGTTAGGGTGAGGTTTAGCGTTAGGGTTAGTGTTAGGGTTAGGGTGAGGGTTAGGGTTAGGGTGAGGTTGAGGTTTAGGGTTAGAGATAGGGTTAGGGTGAGGGTTAGGTTGAGATTTAGGGTTAGGGTTAGGGTTAGGGTTAGGGTGAGGGTTAGGTTGAGCTTTAGGGATATGGTAAAGGTTAGTTTTAGGTTTAGGGTGAGGTTGAGTGTGATGGTTAGGGTGAGGGTTAGGCTTAGGCTTAGGGTTAGGCTGAGGGTGAGGGTGGAGGTGAGGATTATGTTTAAGGTGATGGTTAGGGTTAGGGTTAGGGTTACTGTTAGGGTTAGAGTTATAGATATGGTGAAGTTGAGAGTACGGGTGAGGATTAGGGTTAGGGTTAGGGTGGTGTTTAGGATTAAGGTTAGGGTTAGGGTGAGGGTGAGGTTTACGGTTAGATATAGGGTTATGCGAAGAGGGAGGGTGAGGTTTAGGCTTAGGGTTAGTGTTAGGCTTAGGGTGAGGGTGAGGGCTAGGTTGAGGTTTAGGTTTAGCGTTAGGGTTAGGGTTAGTGTGAGGGTTAGCTTTAAAGTTAGGGTTTGTGTTTGGGTGAGGGTAAGTGTTAGGGTGAGCGTTTGGGTTAGGGTGAGGGTTATGGTTAGCGTGAGGGTTAGGATTAGGGTTAGGGTTATTGTTAGGTTTAGGTTTAGGGTTACAGTAACTGTGAGGTTGAGGGTGAGGATTAAGTTTATCGTTAGGGTGAGGTTTAGGGTTTGGGTTAGGGGTAGCGTTAGGTTTAGGGTGAAGGTGAGGTTTAAGGTTAGAGTTAGGGTTAGGGTAAGAGTTAGGTTGAGGGTTAGGGTTAGGGTTAGTGTTAGGGTTAGGTTGAGGGTGTGGTGAGGGTTAGGGTTAGGGTGAGTGTTAGGGTTAGGGTTAGGTTGAGAGTTAGGATTCAGGTTTAGTTTAGAATTAGGTTGAGGGTTAGGATAAGGGTTATGGTGAGGGTGAAGTTTAGGGTTAGGTTGAGGGTTATGGTTAGGGTTAGGGTTAGGGTGAATGTGAGTGTGAGTGTTAGGCTTAGGATTAGCATTAGGATTAGGGTAAAGTTTAGGGTGAGTGTGAGTGTTAGGGTTAGGGTTAGGTTGAGGGTAAGTGTTAGGGTGAGGGTTAGGTTTAAGATGATGGTTAAGGTTACGGTTAGGTTGAAGTTTAGTATGAGGTTTAGGGATAGGGTGAGGGTTAGGGTGAGGGTGATGGTAAGGGTAAAGTTGAGGGTTATGCTGAGGGTCAGGGTACAGATAAGGGTGAGGGTTAGGGTTAGGGTGAGGGTTAGGGTAAGTGTGCGGGTTAGGGGTAAGGCTGAGGGTGAGGGTTAGATTGAGGATTAGGGTTAGGGTTAGTGTGAGGTTTAGGGTGAGGATGAGGGTTAGCGTTAGGGTGAGGGTTAGGGTTAGAATTAGGGTTAAGATGAGGGCTACGGTGAGGGTGAAGGTCAGGGTTAGGTTAGGGTTAGGGTGAGTTTTAGGGTTAGGGTGAGGGTTAGGGTTAGTGTGAGGGTTAGTGTTAGGGTTAGGTTTAGTGTTAGGGTGAGGGTAAGTGTTAGGGTGAAGGTTAGGGTTAGGGTGAGGGTTATAGTTAGGTTGAGGATTAGTGTTAGGGTTATTGTAATTGTTAGGATTAGGATTACATTGCGGGTGAGTGTGAGGGTTAGGGTTAGAGTTAGGATGAAATTTAGGTTTAGGATTAGGGGTAGAGTTAGGGTTAGGGTGAGGGTGAGGTTTAGGGTTAGGGTTAGGCTTAGGGTGAGGGTTATTGTTAGGATTAGGGTTAGGGTTAGTGTTAAGTTAGAATTACGGTGTGGGTTAGTGTAAGGCTTAGGGTTAGAGGGAGGGTTAGGGTTAGGCTGAGGCTGAGGTTGAAGGTGAGGGTTAGGGTTAGGTGAGGGTTAGGTTTAGGGTTAGGATGAGGGTTAGGTTGAGGTTTAGGTTTAGGATTAGGGTTAGGGTGAGGGTGAGTGTGTGGGTTAGGGTTAGGTTTAGAGTTAGGCTTAGGGTTAGGCTGAGGCTGAGGTTGAGTGTGAGGGTTAGGGTTAGGCTGAGGTTTAGAGTTAGGTTTGGAGATAGGGTTAGGGTGAGGGTGATGTTTATAATTAGAGTTAGGTTTAGTGTGGGCTTTGGGTTAGGCTGAGTGTGAGAGTGGGGGTGAGGATTAGGGTTAGGGTTAAGGGTATAGTTAGGGTTTGGGTTAGGGTTAGGGTTATTGTTAGTGTTATGTTTAGGGTTAAGTTTGCAGTGAGAGTGAGGCTGAGGGTGAGGTATATGGTTAGGGTTAGGGTTAGTGTTAGGGTTAGTGTTAGTGTTATTGTTAGTGTTAGAGTTATGGTGAGGTGAGCGTGAGGGTGAGGGTTAGGGTTAGGGTGAGGTTTGGGGTGACGTTTAGGGTTAGGGCTAGGTTGATGGTGAGGTTTAGGTTTAGAGTGAGTGTTAGTGGGAGGGTTAGGGTGATGGTTAGGTTTAGGTTTAATGTTAGTCTTAGGGTGAGGGTGAGGGTTAGGTTGAGGTTTAGGGATAGGGTTAGGGTTTGGATTAGGCTTACAATGTTGGTGAATGTGAGGGTTAGGGTTAGGTTTAGGCTTAGGCTTAGGGTTAGGATTAGGATGAGGGTGAGATTTAGGGTTAAGGTTAGATTGAGGTTTATGGTTAGGGTGAGTATTAGGGTTAGTGTGAATGTTAGTGTTAGGGTTAGGTTTAGTGTTAGGGTTAGGGGGAGGGTTAGGTTCAGGTTTAGAGTAAGGGTTAGTGTTAGGGTTAGGGGGAGGGTTAGGGTTAGTTTTAGATTTCGGGTTAGGGTTATGTTAAGGATTAGGGTTATGGTGAGGATGAGGGTTAGTGTTAGGGTGAGGGTAAATGTTAGGGTGAGGGTGAGGGTTATGGGTAGGGTGAAGTTTAGGGTTAAGGTTAGGTTTATTGTTAGTGTTAGGGTTAAAGTTACACTGAGGGTGAGGGTTAGGGTTAGGGTTAGGGTTAGGATGAGGTTTAGGTTTAGGGTTAGGGTCAGAGTTAGGGTTAGGTTGAGGATGAGGTTTAGGGTTAGAATTAGGGATAGTGTTAGGGGTAGGCTTAGTCTTAGGCTTAGGCTTAGGCTGAGGCGGAGCATGAGGGTGAGGATTAGGGTTAGGGTGAGGGTTAGGGTTAGGGTTAGTGTGAGATTTAGGATGAGGTTTAGGGTTAGGATTAGGTTTAGGGTGAGGACTAGGGTGAGGTTTAGAGTGAGGTTTAGGGATAGGTATAGGTTTAGGATTTGGTTTATGGTGAGGGTGAGTGTGAGGTTTAGGGTTAGGGTTAGGGTTACCTTGAGGGTTAGGGTTAGGGTTAGGGTTAGGCTGAAGGTGAGGGTGGGTGTGAGGATTAGGTTTAGGTTTAGGGTTAGGGTTATTTTTAGTGTTATGGTTAGGGTTAAGATTGCAGTGAGGGTGAGGCTCAGGGTGAGGGTTATGGTTAGGGTTAGGATTAGGGTTAGGGTTAGTGTTATTGTTAGGGTTAGGTTTAGAGTTACAGTGAGGTTGAGGTTGAGGGTGAGGGTTAGGTTTAGGGTGAGGTTTAGGGTTAGGGTTAGGATTTGGGTTAGGGTTCGGGTGAGGTTTATGGTTAGAGTTAGGGGGAGGGTTAGGTTGAGGTTTAGGGTAAAGGTTAGTGTTAGGGTTAGGGTGTGGGTGAGGGTTAGGCTGAGGTTTAGGGATAGGGTTAGGGTTAGAATTAGGGTTAGGGTGAGCATAAGTATGATGATAAGAGTGAGGCTTAGGCTTAGGCTTATGGTTAGCCTGAGGGTGAGGGTGGGGGTGAGGATTAGTGATAGGGTGATGGTTAAGGTTAGGTTTAGTGGTATTGTTAGGGTTAGGGTTCGAGTTACAGTGAAGGTGAGGGTGCGGGTGAGGGTTAGGTTTAGGGTTAGGGTTAGGTTTAGGGTCAGTGTGAGGTTTAGGGTTAGATATAGGGTTAGGGGGAGGGTTACGGTTAGGTTTAGAGTTAGGGTCACGGTGAGGGTGAGGTTTAGGTTCAGATATAGGATTTGGGGGAGGGTTAGGGTTAGCTTAGGGTTAGGTTTATAGTTAGGGTGAGGTTTAAAGTTAGGGTTAGGGTTAGGGTTAGAGTTACTGTGATGGTGAGGCTTAGGGTTATGGTTATGGTTAGGTTGAGGTTTAGGGTTAGGGTGAGGGTTAGAGTTAGAATTACGGTGAGGGTGATGGTGCGGGTGAGTGTGAGGTTTAGGGCTAGAGTTAGGGTTAGGGTGTGGATGAGGGTGAGGGTTAGGGTTAGTGTTAGATTTAGGGTTATGGTGAGGGTTAGGTTGAGGGTGAGGGTAAAGCTTAGTGTTAGAATTAGGATTAGGGTAAGGGTTAGGGTGAGTGTGAAGGTTAGGTTTAGGGTTAGGCTTAGGGTTAGGCTGAGTATGAAGTTGAGGGTGAGGGTTAGGGCTAGGGTTAGAGTTGGGGTTTGGTTGAGGGTGAGGTTTAGGCGATAGGGTTAGGGTCCGGGTGAGGGGTAGGGTAAGGGTGAGGGTTAGGGTGGGGGTGACGGCAAGGGTAAAGGTGAGGGTTAGGCTGAGGGTGAGGGTTATGGTAAGGGTGAGGGTTAGGTTTAGGTTTAGGGTTAGGGTTAGTATGAGGTTTAGGATGAGAATGAGTGTTAGGGTTAGGGTGAGGGCTAGGGTGAGGGTGAGGGTGAGGGTTAGATTGAGGATTAGTGTTAGGGTTAGTGTGAGGTTTAGGGTGAGGATGAGGTTTACGGTTAGGTTTAGGGTTACGATTAATGTTAGGGTTAGGCTTAAGGTGAGGGTTAGGGTGAGGGTGAGGTTTAGGATTAGTGTTAGGATTAGGATTAGGGTTAGTGTTAGGGTGAGTGTGAGGGTTAGGGTTAGGGTTAGGTTTAGGCTTAGTTTTAGGCTGAAAGTGAGGGTGAGTGTGAGGGTTAGGTTTAGGGTGAGTGTTAGGTTTAGGGTTAGGGTGAGAGTTAGGGTTCAGGTTAAGTTTAGGGTTAGGTTGAGGGTTAGGGTAAGGGTTACAGTGAGGGTGAGGTTTAGGGTTAGGTTGATAGTTAGGGTTAGGGTTAGTGTTAGGCTGAGGGTTAGGATGAGGATTAGGGTTAGGATTAGGGTTAGGGTGAGGGCTAGGGTGAGTGGGAGTTTTAGGGTTAGGGGTCGGGTGAGGGTGAGGTTTAGGGTTAGAGTTAGGCTTAGGGTGAGGCTTAGGGTGAGTGTTAGGGTTAGGGTTAGGGTTAGAGTTAGGGTTACAGTGAGGGTTAAGGTGAAGGTGAGGGTAAGGCTTAGTGTTAGGGTTAGGATTAGGGTGTTAGGGTGAGTGTGAAGTTTAGGGTTAGGCTTAGGGCTAGGCTGTGGGTGAGGGTGGGGGTGAGGATTAAGGTTAGGGTGATGGTTAGGGTTAGGGTTAGGGTGAGGGTTAGGATGAGGGTTAGGGTTAGGATTAGGCTTAGGGTGAGGGCTAGGGTAAGGTTGAGGTTTAGGGTAAGGGTTACGCTTAGGCTTAGGATTAGGCTGAGCATGAGGTTGAGGGTGAGTATTAGGCTTAGTGTTAGGCTGAAGGTGAGGGTGAGGGTGAGGGTTAGGGTTATGGTGAGTTTTAGGGTTAGGGATAGGGTGAGGTTTAGTGCTAGGCTTAGGGTTAGAGTTAGGGTTAGGTCGAGGGTGAGGTTTAGGGGTAGGGTTAGGGTCAGAGTGAGGGGTAGGGTTAGGTTGAGGTTTAGGGTGGGGGTGACGGTAAGGGTAAAGGTGAGGGTTAGGCTGAGTTTGAGGGTTGTGGTAAGGGTGAGGGTTATGTTTAGGCTGAGGATTAGGGTTAGGGTTAAGGTGAGTGTGAGGATTAGTTTGAGGATTAGTTTTAGGGTTAGTGTGAGATTTAGGGTGAGGATGAGTGTTAGGGTAGGGTGAGGGCTAAGGTGAAGGTGAGGGTAAGGGGTAGATTGAGGATTAGTGTTAGGGTTAGTGTGAGGTTTAGGGTGAGGTTGATGTTTAGGGTTAGGGTTAGGGTTAGGATTAATGTTAGGGTTAGGCTTAAGGTGAGGGTTAGGGTGAGGCTGAGGTTTAGGGTTAGTGCTAGGATTAGGATTAGGGTTAGGGTTAGGGTGAATGTGAGGATTACGGTTAGGGTTAGTGTTAGGCTTAATGTTAGGCTGAAGGTGAGGGTGAAGGTGAGGGTTAGATTGAGGATTAGTGCTAGGGTTAGTGTGAGGTTTAGTGTGAGGATGAGTTTTAGGCTTAGGGTTAGTGTTAAGATTAATGTTAGGGTTAGGTTTCAAGTGAGGGTTAGGGTGAGGGTGAGATTTAGGGTTAGTGTTAGGATTAGGATTAGGGGTAGGGTTAGGGTAAGTGTGAGGGTTAGGGTTAGGCTTACTGTTAGGCTGAAGTTGAGGGTGAGGGTGAGGGTTAGGGTTATGGTGAGTTTTAGGCTTAGGGTTAGGGTGAGAGTTAGGGTTCGGGTTAAGTGTAGGGGTAGGTTGAGGGTTAGGATAAGGGTTACAGTGAGGGTGAGGGTTAGGGTTAGGTCGAGGGTTAGGGTTAGGGTTAGTGTTAGGGTGAGGGTTAGGATGAAGGTTAGCGTTAGGATTAGGGTTAGGGTGAGGGCTAGGGTGAGGGTGAGGTTAGGGTTAGGGGTAGTTTGAGGTTTAGGGTTAGGTTTAGGGTTAGGATTAGGGTGAGGCTGAGGTTTGGGGTTAGATTTAGGGTTAGGGTGAGACTGAGGGTGAGGGTTAGGGTTAGGGTTAATCTTAGAGTTAGCATTACGGTGAGGGTTAGGGTGAGGGTGAGGGTAAGGCTTAGTGTTAGATTAGGATTACGGAAAGGGTTAGGGTTAGTGTGAGTGTTAGGATACAGGTTAGGGTTAGGCTTAGGGTTAGGCTTAGGGTGAGGGTGAGGGTGATGATTAGGGTTAGAGTGAGAGTTAGGTGTAGGGTTAGGGTATGAGTTAGGGTTCATGTTAAGTTTATGGTTAGGGTGAAGGTTATGTTAGGGTTACAGTGAGGGTGAGGGTTAGGGTTAGTTTGAGGGTTTCGGTTGGGTTTAGGATTAGGGTTAGTGTTAGTGTTAGGGTTAGGGTGAGGGTTAGATGAGGATTAGGGTTAGGATTAGGGTTAAGGTGAGGGCTAGGGTGAGAGTGAGAGTTAGGGTTAGGGTTAGGGTGAGGTTTAGGGTTAGAGTTAGCGTGAGGTTTAGGGTGAGGGTTAGGGTTAGGATTAGGGTTACGGTTAGGGTGAAGGTTATTGTTAGGGTTAGGGTTAGGATTATGATTACAGTGTGGGTGAGGGTTAGGGTTAGGGTTAGGGTGAGGTTTAGTGTTAGAGTTAGGGTTAGGGTGAGGGTGAGGTTTAAGTTTAGATTTAGGGTAAGTTTGAGGCTGAGGTTGAGGGTTGGGTTTAGGGTTAGTGTTAGAGTTAGGTTTAGAGTGAGGGTTAGGGTGGGAGTGAGGGTGAGGGTTAGGCTTAAGTTTAGGATTAGGATTAGGGTAAGTGTTAGGGTGAGTGTGAGGGTTAGGGTTAGGCTTAGGCTTAGGCTTAGGGTTAGGCTGAGAGTGATGGTGAGGGTGAGGGTTAGGGTTAAGTTGAGGGTTAGGGTTAGGGTTATGGTGAGTGTTAGGTTTCGCTTAAGTTTAGGGTTAGGGTTAGGGTTAGGGTAAGGGTGAGGGCTAGGGTGAGGGTGAGGTTCAGTGTTAGTTTTAGGGTAAAGTTTAGGGTTAGGGTTAGGGTTTGGGTTAGGGATTAGGATGAGGGTTAGGGTTAAGATTATGGTTACGGTGAGGGTGAATGTTAGGATTAGGGTTAGGGTTAGGGTTATGTTCAGGGTTAGGATTAGTGTTATTGTTAGGGTTAGAGTTAGAGTTATGGTGAGGATGAGGGTGAGGGTGAGGGTGAGCGTTAGGGTTAGCTTTAGGGTGAGGTTTAGGGTTAGGGTTAGCATTAGAGTTAGGGTGAGGGTTAAGTTTAAGGTTAGATTTAGGGTTAGTTGAAGGGTTAGGTCGAGCGTTAATGTTAGGGTTAGTGTTAGGGTTAAGGTTAAGGTGAGGTTTAGGTTGATGTTTAGGGTTAGGTGTAGGGTTAGGATTAGAGTTAGGGTGAGGGTGAGTGTGAGGTTTAGGGTTAAGGTTAGGCTTAGGCTTAGGTTTAGGCTGAGGGTGAGGGTGGGTGTGAGGATTAGGGTTAGGGTGATGGTTAGGGTTAGGGTTAGGGTGAGGGTTAGGATGAGGGTTAGGGTGGGGGTGAGGATTAGGGTTAGGTTGATGGTTAGGTTTAGGGTTAGGGTGAGGGTTAGGATGAGGTTTAGGGTTAGGATTAGGGTTAGGGTGAGGGCTAGGGTGAGGGTGAGTGTTAGGGAAAGGTTTAGGCTTAGGCTTAGGGTTAGGTTGAGCATGAGGTTGAGGGTGAGGGTTAGGGTTATGGATAGGGTGAGGTTTAGTGTTAGGGCTAGGGTTAGAGTTAGGGTTAGGGTGACGGTGAGGTTTAGGGGTTGGGTTAGGGTCAGGGTGAGGTGTAGGGTTAGGGTGAGGGTAAGTGTGGGGGTGACGGTAAGGGTAAAGGTGAGGTTTAGGCTGAGGGTGAGGGTTATGATAAGGGTGAGGGTTTGTTTAAAGGTGAGGTTTTGTGTTAGGTTTAGGATGAGGGTGAAGGTTAGATTGAGGATTAGTGTTAGGGTTAGTGTGAGGTTTAGGGTGAGGATGAGGGTTAGGGTTAGGGTGAGGGTTAGGTTGAGATTGAGGGTGAGTGTTAGATGGAGGATTAGTGTTAGGGTTAGTGTGAGGTTTAGGGTGAGGTTAAGATTTAGGTTTAGGTTTAGGGTTAGGTTTAATGTTAGGGTTAGGTGAGGTTAGGTTAGGTTAGGTTAGGTGAGGGTTAAGGTAAGGGTGAGGTTTAGGTTTAGTGTTAGTACTAGGATTAGAGTTAGGGTTAGGGTGAGTGTGAGGGTTAGGTTTAGGGTTAGGCTTAGTGTTAGGCTGAAGGTGAGGGTGAGGTTGAGGTTTATGGTTTGGGTGAGTGTTAGGGTTAGGGTTAGGGTGATAGTTAGGGTTCAGGTTAAGTTTAGGGTTAGGGTGATGGTTAGGGTAAGGGTTACAGTGAGGGTGAGGGTTAGGGTTAGTTTGAGGGTTAGGGTTAGCGTTAGTGTTAGTCTTAAGGTGAGGGTGAGGGTGATGGTTAGTGTTATTGTTAGGGTGAGGTTTAGGATGAGATTTAGGGTTAGGATTAGGGTTAGGGTGAGGGCTAGGTTGAGGGTGAGGTTTAGGGTTAGGGTTAGGGTGAGGTTTTTGGTTAGGTTTATGGTTAGGGTTAGGGTGAGGTTGAGGTTTAGGGTTAGAGTTAGTGTTTGGGTGAGGCTGAGGGTTAGGGTGATGGTTAGGGTTAGTGTTAGAGAGGGTTACAGTGAGGATTAGTGTGAGGGTGAGGGGAAGGTTTTGTGTTAGGATTAGGATTAGGGTAAGTGTTGGGGTGAGTGTGAGGTTTAGGGTTAGGATTAGGTTTAGGCTTAGGTTTACGCTTAGGGTAAGGGTGAGGGTGAGGGTTAGGGTTAGGGTGAGAGTTAGGAGTAGGTTTAGGGTGAGAGTTTGGGTTCAGGTTAAGTTTAGGGTTAGGGTGAGGGTTAGGTTTAGGGTTACAGTGAGGGTTAGGGTTAGGCTTAGGATTAGGATGAGGGTTAGGGTTAGTGTTAGGGTCAGGGTTAGGGTTAGGATTAGGTTTCGGGTGAGGGCTAGGTTGAGGGTGAGGGTTGGGATTAGTGTTTTGGTGAGGTTTAGGGTTAGGGTTAGGATGAGGGTTAGGACATGGGTTAGGCTTACAGTGAGCATGAGTGTTAGGGTTAGGGTGAGGTTTAGGGTTAGTATTTGGGTTAGGGTGAGGGTGAGTTTTAGGATTATATTTAGGGTTAGGGGGAGGATTAGGTCAAGTGTTAGGGTTAGGGTTAGTATTAGGGTTAAGGTTAGGGTGAGGGTTAGGTTGAGGTTTAGGTTTAGGGTTAGGGTTAGGATTAGTATTAGCGATAGGGTATGTGAGGGTTAGGGTTAGGCTTAGGCCTAGGGTTAGGGTTATGCTGAGGGTGAGGGTGGGTGTGAGTGTTAGAGTTAGGGTGATGGTTAGCGTTAGCGTTAGGGTGAGGATTATAATGAGGGTTAGGATTATTGTTAGGGGGAGGGTTAAGATGAGGGTGAGGGTAAGGATAAGGGTTAGGCTTAGGCTTAGGTTTTGGCTGAGCATGAGGTTGAGGGTGAGGGTTAGGGTTAGGGTGATGCTTAGGTTTACGGTTAGGGTGAGGGTTAGGATGACGTTTAGGGTTAGGGTGAGGATGATGGTAAGGGTAAAGCTGAGGTTTATGCTGAGGGTGTGGATTAAGATAAAGGTGAGGGTTAGCATTAGATTTAGGATTAGGGTTAGGGTTAGGGTGAGATTTGATTGAACATTAGGGTTAGGTTTAGGGTTAGTGTGAGGTTTAGGGTGAGGATGAGGGTTAGGGTTAGGATGAGGGTGAGGGTTAGAATTAGGGGTAGGGTGAGGGCTAGGGTGAGGGTGAGGGTTAGAGATAGGGTTAGGGTTAGGGTGAGGTTTAGGATTAGGGTGAGGGTTAGGGTATGTGTGAGGGTTAGGGTTGGGTTAGGGTTAGTGTTAGGTGAGGGTAAGTGTTAGGGTGAGGGTTAATGTTAGGGTGAGGGTTATGGTTAGGGTGAGGTTTAGAGATAGGTTTAGGTTTATTGTTAGGGTTAGTGTTAGGGTTACGTTTATGGTGAGGGTGAGGGTGAGGGTTAGGCTTAGGGTTAAGGTGAGGTTTAGTGTTTGGTTTAAGGTTAGAGTTAGGATTAGGGTGAGGGTGAGGTTTAGGGGTAGAGTTAGGGCTAGGGTGAATGTTAGGGTTAGGGTGAGTTTTAGCGTGGGGGTGATGGTAAGGGTAAAGTTGAGGGTTAGGCTGAGGGTGAGTGTTACGTGAAGCGTGAGGGTTAGGGTTAGGGTGAGGGTTAGGTTTAGGGTCAAGGTGAGGGTGAGGGTTAGATTTAGGATTAGTGTTAGGGTTAGTGTGAGGTTTAGGGTGAGGATGAGGATTAGGTTTAGGATGAGGGCTAGGGTGAGGGTGAGGGATAGGGTTAGTGTTAGGGTAAGGTTTAGGGTTAGGGTGATGGTTAGGGTTAGTGTGAGCATTAGTGTTACGTTAGGGTTAGAGTTAGGGTGAGTGTAAATGTTAGGGTGAGGGTGAGGGTTAGGGTGTGGGTAATGGTTGAGGTGAGGTTTAGGGTTAGGGTTATTGTTAGGGTAAGGGTTAGGGTTACTGTTACAGTGAGGGTGAGGGTTAGGGTTAGGTTTAGGATGAGGTTTAGTTTTAGGGTTAGGGTTAGAGTTAGGGTTAGGGTGAGGGTTAGATTTAGGGTTAGAGTTAGGGATAGTGTTAGGGTTAGGAATAGGATGAGGGTTAGGGTTATGCTTAGGCTTAGGCTTAGGCTGAGGCCGAGCATGAGGGTGAGGGTTAGGGTTAGGTTTAGGGTTAGGGTTAGGGTTAGGGTTAGGGTGAGGTTTAGGATGAGGTTTAGGGTTAGGATTAGGTTTAGGGTGAGGACTAGGGTGATGGTTAGGGTGAGGTTTAGGGATAGGTTTAGGTTTAGGATTTGGGTTAGGGTGAGGGTGAGTGTGAGTTTTAGGGTTAGGGTTAGGGTGAGGCTTAGGGTTAGGGTGAGGGTTATTGTTAGGGTTTGGATTAGGGTTAGGGTGAGGCTGAGGATTAGGGTTAGGTTTAGGTTTAGGTTTAGTGTTTAAATTAGGTTTAGGATTAGTGTTAGTGTTAATGTTATGGTTAGGGTTACTTTGAGGGTTAGGTTTAGGGTTAGGGTTAGGGTTACACTAAGGATGAGGTGGGAGTGAGGATTAGGGTTAGGGTTAGGGTTAGGGTTATTGTTAGTGTTATGGTTAGTGTTAAGTTTGGGGTGAGGGTGAGGCTGAGGTTGAGGGTTAGGGTTAGGTTTAGGATTAGGGTTAGGGTTAGTGTTATTGTTAGTGTTAGTTTTAGAGTTACAGTGAGGTTGAGGTTGAGGGTCAGGGTTAGGTTTAGGGTGAAGTTTAAGATTATAGTTAGGGTTAGGGTTAGGGTGAGAGTGAGGGTGTGGTTTAGGGTTGGAGTTAGTTTAGGGGGAGTTTTAGGGTGACGTTTAGGGTTAGGGTTAGTGTTAAGTTTAGGGTGAGGGTGAGGGTTAGGTTGAGGTTTAGGGATAGTTTTAGGGTTAGGATTAGAGTTAGGGTAAGCATGAGTATGAGGGTTAGGGTGAGGCTTAGGCTTAGGATTAGGCTGAGGGTGAGGGTGGGGGTGAGGATTAGGGTGAGGGTGATGGTTAGAGTTAGGGTTAGTGTTATTGTTAGGGTTAGGGTTCGAATTTCCGTGAAGGTGTGAGTGCTGGTGTGGGTTAGTTTTAGGGTTAGTGTTAGCCTTAGTGTTAGGCTGAGCATAAAGTTGAGTGTGAGGATTATTGTTAGGGATAGGGTGAGGTTTAGTGTTATGGTTAGGGTTAGAGTTAGGGTTAGGTTGAGGGTGAGGTTTAAGCGTAGGCTTAGGTTCAGGGTGAGGGTTAGGGTTAGGGTTAGGGTGAGGGTTAGATTGAGGATTAGTGTTAGGGTTAGTGTGAGGTTTAGGGTGAGGATGAGGTTTAGGGTTAGGGTTAGGTTTAGGATTAATGTTAGGGTTAGGTTTAAGGTGAGGGTTAGGGTGAGGGGGAGGTTTAGGGTTAGAGTTATGGTTAGGATTAGGGTTAGGGTTAGTGTGAGTGTGAGGGTTAGATTTAGGGTTAGGGTGAGGGATAGTGTTAGGCTGAAGGTGAGGGTGAGGGTTAGGGTAAGGGTGAGTGTTAGGGTTAGGTTTAGGGTGAGGGTTAGTGTTCGGGTTAAGTTCAGTGTGAGGATGAGGGTTAGGGTTAGGTTGAGGGTTAGGGTGAGGTTTAGGGTTAGGATTAGGGTGAGGTTTAGGGTTAGGTTTAGGGTTAGGGTTAACGATAGGGTGAGGGTTCGATTGAGGTTTAGGTTTCTGGTTAGGGTTTGTGTTACGTTTAGTGTGAAGATGAAGGTTAGGGTTAGGGTGAGGATGAGGGTTAGAATTAGGGTTAGGGTGAGGGCTAGGGAGAGGGTTAGGATTAGGGTGAGGCTGGGGGTGAGGATTAGGGTTAGGGTTAGGGTTATTGTTAGGGTGAGGGTGAGTTTTAGGGTTAGAGTTAGGTTTTGGTTGAGGGTTAGGGTGAGGTTTAAGGTTAGGGTTAGTGTCAGTGTTAGGGTCAGGGTGAGGGTTAGTTTGAGGTTTAGGGATAGGTTTAGGGTTAGGATTAGAGTTAGGGTGAGCATGAGTATGAGGGTTAGGGTGAGGCTTAGGCTTAGTTTTAGGCTGAGGGTGATGGTGGTTGTGAGGATTAAGGTTAAGGTGATGGTTAGGTTTAGGGTTAGTGTTATTGTTAGGGTTAGGGTGTGAGTTTCGGTGAGGGTGAGGGTTCGGGTGAGAGTTAGTTTTAGGGTTAGGGTGGGGTTTAGGGTTAGGGTTAGGTTTAGGGTGAGGGTGAGGTTTAGTGTTAAATATAGGGTTAGGGGTAGGGTTAGGGTGAGGGTAAGGGTTAGGGTTAGTGTTAGGGTGAGGGTGAGGTTTAGGGTTAGACTTAGGGTTAAGGTGAGGCTTAGAGTGAGGTTTAGGATTAGGGTTAGGATTAGGATTACTGTAAGGATTAGGTTGAGTGTGTTAAGGTTAGGCTTAGGGATACACTGAGGGTGATGGTGAGTGTTAGGGTTAGGGTGAGGGTTAGGTTTAGGGTTAGGGTGAGAGTTAGGGTTCAGTTTAAGTTTTGGTTTAGGGTGAAGGTTAGGGTTACATTGAGAGTGAGGTTTAGGGTTAGGTTGTTGGTTAGGGTTAAGGTTAGGATGAGGTTTAGGTTTAGGGTTAGTGTGAGGGTTATGATGAGTATTAGGATTAGGATTAGGGTTAGGGTTAGGGCTAGGGTGAGTGTTTGGGTTACATTAAGGGTGAGAGTTAGGGTTAGGGTGAGGGTTAGTGTTAGGATTAGGGTTAGGGTGAGGGTGAGGGTTCGGATTAGGGTTAGGGTTAGGTTTAGTGTTAGAGTTAGGGTTAGGGTTACGGTGAGGGTGAAGGTGAGGATTAGGGTTACGGTTATGTTGAGGTTTAGGGTTAGAGTTAGTGTTAGGGTGAGGGTGAGGTTTAGGGTTAGAGCTAGGTTTAGGGTGAGGGTTAGGTTTAGGTTTAGTGTTAGGGTTAGTGTTATGGTTAGGTTTAGAGTGAGTGTTAGGGGAAGGGTGTGGTTTAGGGTTAGGGTTACGGATAGAATTATTGTTAGGGTGAGGGTGAGTGTGTGTTTTAGGGTTAGGTTTAGGGTTAGGCTTAGGGTGAGGCTGAGGGTGAGGTTGAGGGTGAGGGTTAGGGTTAGGGTGAGGGTTAGGTTTAGGTTTAGTGGCAGGGTTAGGATGAGTGTCAGGTTTAGGATTAGGGTTAAGGTAAGGGCTAGGGTGAGGATGAGGTTTAGGGTTAGGTTTAGGGTTTCAGTTAGTGTTAGAGTCAGGGTTATCGTGAGGGTTAGGGTCAGGGTTAGGGTGAGGGTGAGGGTTAGGGTTATGGTTAGGATTACGTTTAGTGTTAGGGTGAGTGTGAGGGTTAGGTTTAAGTTTAGGTTTAGGCATAAGGTTAAGCTGAGGGTGAGGGTGAGGGTTAGGGTTAGGGTGAGGGTTAGGGTTAAGGTTATGGGGATGTTTAGGATGAGGTTTAGGGTTAGGATTAGGGTTAGGCTGAGGGTGAGGTTTAGGGTTAGGGTTAGGGTGAGGTTTAGGGTTAGGGTTAGGGTGAGGGTGAGGGTGAGGTTTAGGGTTAGATTCATGGTAAGGTTGAGGCTGAAGTTCAGGGTTAGTGTTAGGGTTAGTGTTACAGTTAGAATTGGGGTGAGGGTTAGGGTGAGGGTGAGGGTTAGGCCTAGAGTTCGGATTAGGATTAGGGTAAGGTAAGGGTGAGTGTAAAGGTTAGGTTTAGGGTTAGGCTTAGGCTTAGGGTTAGGCTGAGAGTGAGGGTCAGGGTGAGGGTTAGGGTTAGGGTTAGGGTTACAGTAAGGGTGAGGGTTAGGGTGAGGGTGAGGGTTAGGATTAGGGGTAGGGTTAGGGTTATTGTTAGGGTTAGGGTTAGGGTTACGGTGAGGGCTAGGGTTAACGTTAGGGTTAGGGTTAGGCTTAGGCTGATGGTGAGGTTGGGGTGAGGGTGAGGATTAGGATTAGGGTTAGGGTTAGGGTTATTGTGAGTGTTATGGTTAGGGATAAGTTTGCGGTGAGGGTGAGGCTGAGGGTGAGGGTTATTTTGGTTAGTGTTATGGTTAGTGTTATTGTTAGTGTTAGGGTCATAGTTACGGTGAGATTGAGGGTGAGGGTGAGGGTTCGATTTAGGGTGAGGTTTAGGGTTTGGGTTAGGGTTAGAGTTAGTGTTAGTGTGAGGGTGAAGTTTAGGGTTAGAATTAAGCTTAGGGTGAGGGTTAGGGTTAGGGTTAGGGTTAGCTTTAGAGTGAGAGTTAGGGGGAGGGTTTGGGTTAGGGTTAGGTTTAGGGATAGGATTAGGGATAGGTCGAGGGTTAGGGTTAGGGTTAAGTTGAGTGTTAGTGTTAGTGTTACGGGGAGGGTTAGGATGAGGGTTAGGGTTAGGATTAGGGTTAAGGTAAGGGCTAGGGTGAGGGTGAGGTTTAGGGTTAGGTTTCGGTTGAGGTTTAGGGTTAGGGTTAGGGTTAGGGTTAGGGTGAGGGTGAATTTTAGGGTTAAAGTTAGTGTTAGGGTGAGGCTGAGGGTGAGGGTTAGGTTTAGGGTTAGTGTTAGGGTTAGGGTTAGGGTTAGTTGAGGGTTAGAGTGAGGGTGAGGGTTAGGGTTGGGGTTAGGTTTAAGATTAGGTTTAGGGTTAGGGTGAGTCTGAGGGTTAGGGTTAGGTTTAGGGTTAGGATTAAGTTTAGGCTGAGAGTGAGGGTTAGGTTGAGGGTTAGGGTTAGGGTGAGAGTTAGGTTTAGGGTTATGGGGAGGTTTAGGATGAATGTTAGGGTTAAGATTAGTGTTAGGGTGAGGGCTAGGGTGAGGGTGAGGTTTAGTGTTAGGGATACGGTGAGGTTGAAGGTTAGGGTTAGGGTTAGGTTTAGGGTGAGGGTGAGGTTTAGGGTTAGAATTAGGGTAAGGTTGAGGCTGAGGGTGAGGGTTAGGTTTAGGGTTAGTGTTAGAGTTAGGGTTAAGTTGAGCTTTAGGATGAGGGTGAGGGTTAGGCTTAGGGTTAGGATTAAGATTAGGTTAAGTGTTAGGGTGAGTGTGAGGGTTAGAGTTAGGGTTAGGCTTAGGCTTAGGGTTAGGCTGAGAGTGAGGGTGAGTGTGAGGGTAAGGGTTAGGGTGAGGGTTAGGGTTAGGTTTAGGGGGAGAGTTAGGGTTCGATTAATTTTAGGGTTAGGTTGAGGGTTAGGGTTAGGATTAGTATTAGGGTGAGTGCTAGGGTGAGGGTGAGGATTAGGGTTAGGGTTAGGATGAGGGTTAGGTTTACGGTGAGGGTGAGGGTTAGGGTTAGGTTGAGGGTTAGAGTTATGATTATGGTTAGGGTTATGGTGAGTGTTAGGAGTAGGGTTAGGGTGAGGTCTAGGGTGAGGGTGAGTGTTAGAGTTAGTGTTAGGTTTAGGGTGGGGTTTAGGATTAGATTGAGTGTTAGGGTTAGTGCGAGGGTAAGTGTTAGGTTTAGGGTTAGTGTTAGGATGAGTGTAAGTGTTAGGGTGAGGGTTAATGTTAGGGTGAGGGTTATTGTTAGGGTTAGGGTTAGGGTTACGATTACGGTGAGGGTGAGGGTGAGGGTTAGGTTTAAGTTTAGGGTTAGGTTTAGTGTTAGGGTTAGGGTTAGAGTTAGGGTTAGGGTGAGGGTAAGGTTTAGGGGTAGGGTTAGGGTTAGGGTGATGGTTAGGGTTAGGGTTAGTGTTATTGTTAGGGTTAAGGTTAGAGTTATGGTGAAGGTGATGGTGCGGTTGAGGGTTAGGGTTAGGGTTAGGGTGGGGTTAAGGGTTAGCGTAAGGTTTAGGGTGAGGGTGAGGTTTCGGTTTAGATATAGGGTTAGGGGGAGGCTTAGGGTGAGGGTTAGTGTTAGGGTTAGTGTTAGGGATAGGGTGAGGGTGAGGGTTAGGTTTAGGTTTAGGGTGAGCGTGAGGTTTAGGGTTAGGGTTAGGGTTAGGGTTAGAATTATGGAGAGGGTGAGGGTGCGGGTGAGTGTGAGGGAAAGTGTTAAGTTTAGCGTTAGTCTTAGGGTTAGGCTTAGGGTTAGGCTGACGGGAGAGTGATGGTGCGGGTTAGGGTTAGGGTTAGGGTTATGGGGAGGGTTAGGATGAGCGTTAGGTTTAGGATTAGGGTTAGGGTGATGGCTAGTGTGAGGGTGATTGTTAGGGTTAGGGTTAGGGTTAAGTTGAGGCTTAGAGGGAGGTTTAGGATTAGGGTGAGGATTAGGATTAGAGATTTAGGGTTACTCTTAGGGTTAAGGTTAGGGTGAGGGTTAGGTTGAGGTTTAGGGTTAGGATTAGTTTTAGGGTTAGGATTAGGGTTAAGGTTAGGTTTAGTGTTAGGTTTAGGGTTAAGGTTAGCCTTAGGCTTAGGGTTAGGCTGAGGGTGAGGGTGGAGGTGAGGATTAGGGTTAGGGTGATGGTTAGGGTTAGGGTTAGGTTGAGGGTTAGCATTAGGATTAGGGTTAGGGTGAGGGCTAGGGTGAGGATGAGGGTTATTGTAAGGGTTAGGCTTAGTCTTAGGGTTATGCTTAGCATGAGGTTGAGGGTGAGGGTTAGGGTTAGGGTGAGGGTTATGGTTAGGGTGAGTGTTAGGGTTATGGTTACGGTTATTGTTAGGGTTAGGGTTAGGGTTACGATTACAGTGAGGGTGAGTGTGAGGGTTAGGGTTAGGTTTAGGTTGAGGTTTAGTGTTAGGGTTAGGGTTAGAGTTAGGGTTAGGGTGAGGGTGAGGTTTACGGGTAGGATTAGGGTCAGGGTGAGGGGTAGGGTTAGGGTGAGTTTTAGGGTGGGGGTGACGGTAAGGATAAAGCTGAGGGTTAGGCTGAATGTGAGGGTTATGGTAAGGGTGAGGGTTAGGTTTGGGGTGATGTTTCGGGTTAGGGTTAGGGTGAAGGTGAGGGTTAGATTGAGGATTAGTGTTAGGGTTAGTGTGAGGTTTAGGGTGATGATGAGGTTTAGGGTTAGGGTTAGTGTTAGGCTTAATGTTAGGGTTAGGCTTAAGGTGAGGGTTAGGTGAGGGTGGGGTTTAGGGTTAGTGTTAGGATTAGGATTACGGTTATGGTGAGGGTTAGTGTGAGGTTTTGGGTTAGGGTTAGGGTTAGGCCTAGTTTTTGGCTGAAAGAGAGTGAGGGAGGAGAGTTAGGGTTTGGGTGAGGGTTAGGGTTACAGTTAGGGTGAGAGTTAAGGTTCGGGTTAAGTTTAGGGTTAGGTGAGGGTTAGAGTAAGGTTTACAGTGAGGCTGAGGGTTAGGGTTAGCTTGAGGGTTAGGATTAGGGTTAGGGTGAGGGCTGTGGTGAGGGTGAGGTTTACTGTTAGGTTTAAGTTGAGTTTTAAGTTTAGGTTTAAGGGTAAGGTTAGGGTAAGGGTGAGGGTGATATTTAGGGATAGAGTTAGGGTTAGGGTGAGGTTTAGGTTGAGGGTTAGGTTTAGGGTTAGTGTTAGATTAAGGTTTAGGTTTAGGGTTATGGTTAGGGTGAGGGTTAGCTTGAGGGTTAGGGTTACAGTGAGGGTGAGGGTTAGGGTTAGGGTGAGGGTTAGGTTTAGATTTAGGGTTAGGGTGAGGGGGAGTGTTAGGAATAGGGTTAGGGTGAGAGTTAGGCTTAGGTTTCGGTTGAGGGTGAGGGTGAGGGTTAGGGTTAAGTTTAGGGTGAGGGTTAGGATGAGGATTAGGGTTAGGATTAGGGTTAGGGTGAGGGTGAGGGTTAGGGTTAGTGTTTGGGTGAGGTTTAGGGTTAGGGTTAGGGTGAGGGTTAGGATGAGGGTTAGAGTTATGGTGAGTGTGAGTTTTAGGGTTAGGGTTAGGGTTAGGGTTATGATTAGTGTTACGGTGAGGGTGAGGGTTATTGTTAGGGTTAGGCTTAGGGTTAAGGTTAAGGTGAGGGTGAGGGTTAGGTTTAGGGTCAATTTGAGGTTTAGTGTTAGGGTTAGGGTTAGAATTATGGTTAGGGTTCGGGTGAGGTTTAGGATTAAAGTTAGGGTAAGTGTGAGGCTTAGGTTGAGGTTTAGGTTTAGGGTTAGTGTTAGAATTAGTTTTAGGGTGAGGGTGAGGGTGAGGGTGAGGCTTAGGATTAGGGTTAGGTTTAATATTAGGGTAAGGGTTAGGGTGAGTGTGAGAGTTAAGTTTAGGATTAGGCTTAGGGTTAGGCTGAGAGTGAGGGTGAGGGTGAATGTTAGGGTTTGGGTGAGGGTTAGGGTTAGTGTTAGCGTGAGAGTTAGCGTTTGGTTAAGTTTAGGGTTAGGGTGAGGGTTACGGTTAAAATTAGGATTAGGGTGAGGGTTAGGGTTAGGGTTTGGGTGAGGGTGAGTGTTAGGGTTAGGCTTAGGGTGTGGTTTAGTATTAGGGTGAGTGTTAGGGTTAGTGTGAGTGTTAGGGTTAGGGTTAGGGTTAGGGTTTGGGTTAAGGTTAGGGTTAGGGTTAGGGTTAGTTTTAGGGTTAGATTTAGGGTAGGGTTAGGGTTAGGGTTAGGATTACGGTTATTTTTAGTTTTAGGGTTAGGATGAGGTTTAGGTTTAGGGTTAGGGTTAGAGTTAGGGTTTGGATGAGGGTGAGGTTTAGGTTTAGAGTTAGAGTTAATGTTATGTTTAGGGTTAGGCCGAGGCTTAGGGTTAGGGTTAGGATTAGGCTTTGGCTTAGGCTTAGGCCCAGCATGTGTGTGAGCGATAGGTTTAGGTTTAGGGTGAGGGTTAAGGTTAGGGTTAGGCTGAGGGTTAGGATGAGATTTACGGTTAGGAATAGGGTTAGGGTAGGGGCTAGGTTGAGGGTTAGGTTAAGGGTTAAGCTTAGGGATAGGGTTAGGTTTAGGATAAGATTTAGGATGAGGGTGAGTGTGAGGATTAGGGTTAGGGTTAGGGTGAGGTTTAGGGTTAGGGTTTGGTTAGGGTGAGGGTGAGGCTGAGGATTAGTTTTAGGTTTCGGTTTAGGTTTAGGGTTAGGGTTAGGGTTAGTGTTAGGGTTAGGCTTACAATGAGGTTTAGGGTTATGGATAGGGTTATGGTTGGGATTAGGGTTAGTGTTATTGTTAGGGTTAGAGTTAAGGTGAATTTGAGGGTGAGGGTGAGGGTTAGGGTTAGGGTGAGGTTTAGGGATAGGGTTAACGTTAGGATGAGGGTAAGGGTGAGGTTTAGGTTTAGAGTTAGGGTTAGGTTTTGGGTTAGGGTGAGGATTAGATTGAGGATTAGGGTTATGGTTAGTGTGAGGTTTAGGTTGAGGATGAGGGTTAGGGTTAGGGTGAGGGTTAGGGTTAGAATTAGTGTTAGGGTGAGGGCTTGGGCGAGGGTGAGTGTTAGGGTTAGGCTTAGGGTGTGGTTTAGTATTAGGGTGAGGGTCAGGGTGAGTGTTAGGATGAGGGTTAGGTTTATTGTAAGGGTGAGGTTTAGCATTAGGGTGAGGGTTGGGTTAGGATTAGGGTTAGGGTGAGGGTGAGGGTGAGTGTGAGGATTAGGGTAGGGTTAGGGTTAGGGTTAGGTTTATGCTTAGGATTAGTTTTATTGTTTGGGTTAGGGTTAGAGTTACAGTGAGGGTGAGGGTTAGGCTTAGGCTTAGGCTTATGCTTAGGGATAGGCTGAGCTTGAGGTTGAGGGTAAGGGCTAGGTTTAGGGGGATGGTTAGGTTTATGGTTAGGGTGAGGTTTAGGATGAGGTTTAGGGTTAGGGTGAGGTTTAGGGTGAGGAAGATGCTAAGGGTAAAGTTATGGTTTAGGCTGAGGGTGAAGGTTAAGATAAGGGTGAGGGTTAAAGTTCAGTTTAGGGTTATGGTAAGGGTTAGGGTTAGAGATAGGGTGAGTGTTAGATTGAGGATTACGGTTAGGGTCAGTGTGAGGTTTAGTGTGAGGATGCGGTTAGGTTTAGGGTGAGGGTGACGGTTAGGATAAGGTTTAGGGTTAGGGTGAGGTTTAGGGTGAGGAAGATGCTAAGGGTAAAGGTATGGTTTAGGCTGAGGGTGAAGGTTAAGATAAGGGTGAGGGTTAAAGTTCAGTTTAGGGTTAGGGTAAGGGTTAGGCTTAGAGGTAGGGTGAGGGTTAGATTGAGGATTACGGTTAGGGTCAGTGTGAGGTTTAGTGTGAGGATGAGGGTTAGGTTTAGGGTGAGGATGAGGGTTAGAATCAGGGTTAGGGTGAGGGCTACGGTGAGGGTGAGGGTTTGGGTTAGGGTTTGGGTGAGGTTTAGGATTAGGTTGAGGGTTAGGTTTAGTGTGAGGGTTAGTGTTAGGGTTAGGGTTAGTGTTAGAGTGAGGGTAAGTGTTATGGTGAGGGTTAGCCTTACGGTGAGGGTTATGGTTAGGGTGAGGGATAGGGATAGGGTTAGGGTTATTTTTACGTTTAGGGTTAGGGTTACGGTTACGGTGAGGGTGAGGGTGAGGGTTAGGGTTAGGCTTAGGCTTAGGGTGAGGTTTAGTGTTAGGGTTAGGAATAGAGTTAGGGTTAGGGTGAGGCTGAGGCTGAGGGTTAGGTTTAGGGTTAATGTTAGAGTTAGGGATAGGGTGAGGTTTAGTTTTAGGGTTAAGTTAGGCTTAGGGTTAGGGTTAGGGTGAGGGTTAGTTTGAGGGTTATGGTTATGTTAGGCTTAGGCTTAGGGTTAGGGTGAGGGTTAGGTTTAGGGTTTTGGTTAGGCTGAGGGTGATGCTGAGGATTAGGGTTAGGTTTAGGTTTAGGTTTAGGTTTAGGGTTAGTGTTAGGGATAGGGTTAGGTTTACGGTGAGGGTTAGGGTTAGCGTTAGGGATAGGGTTAGGCTTAGGGTTAGGCTGAGTGTGAGGGTGTGGTTGAGGATTAGGGTGGGGATTAGGGTTAGGGTTAGGGGAGGGTTAGGATGAGCATTACGGTAAGGATTAAGGTTAGGTTGAGGGCTAGGATGAGCGTGAGATTTAGGGTTAGGCTTAGGGTTAGAGTTAGGGTGAGGGTGAGGTTTAGGGTTAGAGTTAGGGTTAGGGTGAGGCTGAGGATGAGGGTTAGGTTTAATGTTAGAGTTAGGGTTAGGGTGAGTGTTAGGGTGAGGGTGATGGTTAGGGTTAGGGTTGGGCTTAAGCTTAGGGTTAAGCTGAGGGTGCGTGTGATGGTGAAGGTTAGGGTTAGGGTGAGGGTAAGTGCTGGGTTACAGTGAGCGTGAGGGCTAGGGTTAGGTTGAGGGTTAGGGTGAGGGTAAGGGTTAGAATTAGTGTGAGGGTTAGGGTTAGGGTTAGGTTTAGGCTTAGGGTTACACTGAGGGAGAGGGTGAGCGTGAGGGAGAGGGTTAGGGTGAGGTTTAGGTGTAGAGTTAGGGTTAGGGTGAGGGTTAGGGTGAGGTTTAGGGTTAGGGTGAGGGTTCGGTTTAGGGGTAGGTTGAGGGTGTGGGTTAGATTGAGGATTAGTGTTAGAGTTATTGTGAAGTTTAGGGTGAGGATGAGGGTTATGTTTATAGGTTTATTGTGAGTGTTAGGTTGAGGGTGAGGGTTAGGTTTAGGGTTAGGGTGAGGATGAGGTTTAGGGGTAGAGTCAGGGTTAGGGTGAGGTTTAAGTTGAGGGTTTGGGTTAGGGTGAGGGTTAGGGTGGGAGTGACGGTACGGGTAAACGTGAGGGTTAGGCTGAGGTTGTGGGTTATCGTAAGGGTGAGGGTTAGGGTTAGGGTGAGAATTAGGGTTAGGGGTAGGGTGAGGGTGAGGGTTAGATTGAGTATTAGTGTTAGGGTTAGTGTGAGGTTTAGGGTGAGGATGAGTGTTAGGGTTAGGGTGAGGGCTAGGGTGAGGGTGAGGGTGAGGGTTAGGGTTAGGGTTAAGGTGAGGTTTAGGGTTAGGGTGATGGTTAGGGTTAGTGTGAGGGTTAGTGTTAGGATTAGTGTGAGTGTTCGGTTGAGGGTAAATGTTAGGGTAAGGCTTAAGATAAGGGTTAGTTTTAGAGTTAAGGTTAGGGTTATTGTTAGGGTTAGGTTTAGGGTTATGGTTAAGGTAAGGGTGAGGTTTAGATTTAGTGTTAGGATGAGGTTTAGGTTTAGGGTTAGGGTTAGAGTTAGGGTTAGGGTGAGAGTGAGGTTTAGGGTTAGAGTTAGGGTTAGTGTAAGGGTTAGGGTTAGGGTGAGGGTTAGGGTTAGGGCTAGGCTTAGGGTTAGGCTTAGGCTTAGGCCGAGCATGAGGGTGAGGGTTAGGGTTAGGTTTAGGGTGAGGGTTAGGGTTAGGGTTAGGGTGAGGGTTAGGATGAGGTTTAGGGTTAGGATTAAGGTTAGGTTGAGGGCTAGGGTGAGGCTTATAGTGAGGGTTTGGGTAAGGTTAGGGTTATGTTTAGGATTAGGTTTAGGGTGAGGGTGAGTGTGAGGGTTAGGGCTAGGGTTAGGGTTAGGGTTACAGTGAGGGTTAGGATTAGGGGTAGGTTTAGGCTTAGGGTTAGGCTGAGTGTGAGGGTGGGGGTGAGGATTAGTGTTAGGGTTAGGGTTTGGGTTAGGGTTAAGTTTAGGGTTAGGGTTAGTGTTAGAGCTAGGGTTAGGGTTAGAGTTACCGGGAGGGTTAGGTTAGGGTTAGGGATAGGCTTAGGTTTAGACTGAGGGTGAGGGTGGGAGTGAGGATTAGGGTAGAGTTAGTGTTAGGGTTAGGGTTATTTTTAGTGTTATGGTTAGGGTTAAGTTTTAGGTGAGGGTGAGGCTGAGGGTGAGGTTTATGTTTAGGGTTAGGTTTAGTGGTATTGTTATATTTAGTGTTAGAGTTATGGTGAAGTTGAGGGTGCGGTTGAGAGTTAGGGTAAGGGTGAGGTTTAGGGTGAGGTTTAGGGTGAGGGTTAGGGTTAGGGTAAGGGTGAGGTTTAGGGTTAGAGTTACGGTTATGCGGATGGTCAGATTGAGGTTTAGGGTTAGGGTTAGTGTTAGGGTTAGGGTGATTGTGAGGGTTAGTTTGAGGTTTAGGGTTAGGATTAAGTTTAGGATTAGGGTTAGGGTAAGGGTAAGTGTGAGGGTTAGGGTGAGGGTTAGGCTTAGACTTAGGGTTAGGATGAGGGTGAGGGTGGGGGTGAGGATTAGGGTTAGGGTTAGGGTTTGTGTTATTGTTAGTATTAGTGTTAGAGCTACAGAGAGGGTGAGGGTGCGGGTGAGGGTTAGGTTTTGGGTTAGGGTGGGGTTTAGGGTTTGGGTTAGGGTTAGGTTGATGGTGAGGGTGAGGGTTAGGGTTAGATATAGGGTTGGGGGAGGGTTAGGGTGAGCGTTAGGGTGAGGCTTAGTGTTAGGGTTAGGGTGAGGGTGAGGCTTAGGTTGAGGTTTAGGGTTAGGGTTAGGGTTAGTGTGAGGTTTTGTGTAAAGGTTAGGGTTAGTGTTTGAGTGAGGGTAAGTGTTAGGGTGAGAGTTTGGGTTAGGGTCAGTGTTATGGTTTTGGTGAGGTTTCGTGTTAGGTTTAGGGGTTGGGTTAGGGTTAGGGTGAGGCTTAGGGTCAGAGTGAGGCTGAAGGTGAGGGTTAGGGCTAGGGTTATTTTTAGGGTTAGGGTTAATGTGATGATTAGGGTGAGGGTTTGGATTAGGATTAGGAATAGGCTTAGGGTTAGGGTGAGTGTGAGGTGTAGGGTTAGGGTTAGGGTGAGAGTTAGAATTCCGGTTAAGTTTAGGGTTAGGGTGAGTGTTAGGGTACGGGTTAAGGTGAGGTTTAAGGTTAGGGATAGTTTGAGCATTAGGGTTAGGTTAGGGTTAGGGTGAAGTTGAGTGTGAGGGTTAGGGTTATTGTTAGGGTGAGATTGAGGGTGAGGGTTAGGGTTATTGTTAGGATGAGGGTTAGGATGAGTGTTAGGGTTAGGATTAGGGTTAGAGTGATGGCTAGCATGAGGGTGAGGTTTAGGGTTAATGTTACGGTGAAGTTTAGCGTTAGGGTAAGGTTTAGGGTTAGGGTGAGGGTGAGCTTTAGGGTTAGAGTTAGGGTTAGGGTGAGGCTGAGGGTGAGTGTTGGGTTAGGTTTAAGGTTAGGTTTAGGCTTAGGGTTAGGCTTAGGCCGAGCATAAGGGGGAGGGTAAGTGTTAGGGTTAGAGTGAGGTTTAGGATGAGGTTTATGGTTAGGATTAGGTTTAGAGTGAGTTCTAGGGTGAGGGTTAGGGTGAGGGTTGGGGTTAGGGATAGGATTAGGTTTAGGATTTGGGGTACGGTGAGTGTGAGTGTGAGGGTTAGGCTAAGGGTTAGGGTTAGGCTTAGGGTTAGGGTGAGGGTTAAGGTTAAGGTTTGTGTTAGGGTGAGTGTGAGGCTGAGGATTAGATTTAGGTTTAAGGTTAGGTTTAAGGTTTGTTTTAGCGTTAGGGTTAGGGTTAGGTTTAGGGTTACAGTTAGGGTTAAAGGGAGGGTTAGGGTTAGGTTTAGGCTGAGGGTGAGGTTGGGCGTGAGGATTAGGGTTAGAGTTAAGTTTAGGGTTAGTCCTATTGTTAGTGCTATGGTTAGGGTTAAGTTCTCAGTGAGGGTGAGGCTGAGGGTGAGGGTTATGTTTAGGGTTAGGGTTAGGGTTAATGTTGTTAGGGACAGGATTAGAGTTAGGGTGAGTTAGAGGGTGAGGGTGAGGGTTAGGGTTAGGGTGAGTTTTAGGGTTAGGGTGGGGGTGAGGTTTAGCGTTAGAGTTAGGGTTTGGGGGAGGTTTTGGGGTAGGTTTATGGTTAGGGTTAGTGTTAGGGCTAGGGTGAGGGTGAGAGTTAAGTTGAGGTTTAGGGATAGGGTTAGGTTTAAGATTAGGGTTAGGGTGAGCATGAGGGTGAGGGTTAGGGTGAGGGTTAGGCTTAGGCTTAGTGTTAGGCTGATGGTGAGGGTGGGGGTGAGGATTAGGGTTAGGGTGATGGTTAGGGTTAGGCTTAGTGTTATTTTTAGAGTTAGCATTAGAGTTTTGGTGAGGGTGAGGATGCGGTTGAGGGTTAGTGTTAAGGTTAGGGTGGGTTTTAGAAGTTAGGGTTAGGGTTATGGTTAGGTGGAGGGTGAAGTTTACGGTTAGATACAGGGTTAGGGGGAGGGGTAGGTTGAGGGTTAGGGTTAGGGTTTGTGTTAGGGTTAGGGTGAGGGTGAGGATTAGGGTTAGGGTTAGGGTTAGGGTGAGGTTTAGGGTTAGGGTTTGGTTTAGAGTTATGGTGAGGGTGAGGGTGCGTGTGAGTTTGAGGGTTAAGGTTAGGTTTCAGGTAAGGCTTGTGGTTAGGCTTAGGGTTAGGCTGAGGGTGAGGGTGAGTGTGAGGGTTAGGGAAAGTGTGAGGGTTTCGGATAGGGTTATAGGGAGGGTTAGGATGAGGGTTAGTGTTAGGAGTAGGGTTAGGGTGAGGGCTAGGGTGAGGATGAGGTTTAGGGTTATGGTTAGGGTGAGGTTTAGGTTTAGGGTTAGGGTTAGGGTTAGGGTGAGAGTGGGGTTTAGGGTTAGAGTTAGGGATAAGGTGAGGCGGAGGTTGAGGGTTAGGGTTAGGGTTAGGATTAGGATTAAGGTAAGCGTAAGGTGAGTGTGAGGGTTAGGGATAGGGTGAGGGTTAGGGTTAGGGTTAAGGTGAACGTTAAGGTTCAGGTAAAGTTTAGGGTTAGGGTGAGGGTTAGAGTTAGTGTTAAGTTGAGCGTGAGGATTAGGGTTAGGTTGAGTGTTAGGTTTAGGGTTAGGTTTAGGGTGAGGTTTAGGGTTTGGGTTAGGGTGAGTTTTAGGATGAGAAGTAGGGTTAGGATTAGGGTTAGGATGAGGTATAGGTTGAGGGTGAGGGTTAGGTTTAGTGTTAGGGTGACTTTTAGTGTTAGGTTTAGGCCTTAGGGTGAGGGTTAGGATGAGGTTTAGGGTTAGAGTAAGTGTGAGGGTTAGGGTTAGGTTGAGGGTTAGGATTAGGATTAGCATTAGTGTGAGTTTGAGGATTAGGATTAGGGTTAGGTTTAGGGTTATTGTTAGGGATAGGGTTAGGGTTACGATTATGGTGAGGTTGAGGTTTAGGGTTAGGGTTAGGGTGAGGTTTTTAGTGTTATGGTTAGGGTTAGAGTTAGATTTAGCGTGAGGTTCGGGTTACTGTGAGGGTTATTGTTATGATTAAGTTTTGGGTTACGGTGAGGATTATGGTTATGGTTATGGTTAGGGTTAGGATTATGATTAGGGTTGGGGTTAGGGTGAGATTTAGTAGTTTAGGGTGAGGGTGGGATTTATGGTTAGAGTTAGGGTTAGGGTGAGGGTTAGGGTGGGGTTTAGGATTAGGGTTCAGATTAGGCTGAGGGTTAAGGTGAGGGTCATGATAAGGTTAAATGTGAGGGTTAGGCCTAGGGTGAGGGTTAGGGTGAGGGTGAGGGCTAGGGTGAGGTTGAGGATTAGGGTTAGTGTTAGGATTAGGCTGAGGGTGAGGTTGAGGGTAAGGGTTAGGGTTAGGGTGAGTGTTAGGGTTAGGATTAGTGGGAGGGTTAGGATGAGGGTTAGGGTTAGGATTAGGGTTAGTGTAAGGGCTAGGATAAGGGTAGGTTTAGAGTTAGGGTTAGGGTCAGGTTTAGGGTTAGGGTTAGGCTAAGGGTTATGGTGAGGGTGAGGTTTAGGGTTAGAGTTAGGGTTAGGATGAGGCTGAGGGTGAGGGTTAGGATTAGGCTTAGTGTTAGGGTTAGGGTTAGGGTGAGGGTTAAGGTGAGATTGAGGGTTATGGTTAGGGTTAGTTTTAGGCTTAGGATTAGGCTGAGTGTGAGAGTGAAGCTGAGTGTTAGGGTTAGGGTGAGGTTTAGGGTTAGGGTTATGGGGAGGGTTAGTATGAGGGTTAGGGTTAGGATTAGGGCTAGGATGTGGGCTAGGGTGAGGGTGAGGTTTAGGGTTAGGTTTAGGTTGAGGTTTAGTGTTAGGGATAGATTGAGTGTTATTATGAGGGTTTGGTTTAGGATTAGGGTTAGCATTAGGGCTAGTGTGAGGTTGATGGTTAGGGTAAGCGTTAGGCTAAGGCTTAGGTTTAGGCTGAGCATGTGGTTGAGGGCGAGGATTAGCTTTAGGGTTCTGTTGAGGTTTAGTGTTAGGGTTAGGGATAGAGTTCGGGTTAGGGTGAGGGTGAGGTTTAGGGGTAGAGTTAGGGTTAGGATGAGGGTTAGGTTTAGAGTGAGGGTTAGGGTGGGGGTGATGGTAAGGGTAAATGTGAAGTTTAGGCTGAGGGTGAGGGTTACGGTAAGGGTGAGGGTTAGGGTTAGGTTGAGGGTTAGGGTTAGGGTTAGGGTGAGGGTGAGGCTTAGATTGAGAATTAGTGTTAGGCTTAGTGTCGGGTTTAGGGTGAGGATGAGGCTTAGGGTTAGGGTGAGGGTAGGGTGAGTGTGAGGGTTAGGGTTAGTGTTAGGGTGAGGGTTAGTGTTAGGGTGATGGTTAGGGTTAGTGTTAGTGTGAGGTTTAGGGATGGGGTTAGGGTTAGGATTAATGTTAGGTTTAGGCTTAAGGTGAGGCTTAGGGTGAGGGTGAGCGTCAGGGTTAGGGTTTGATTGGGATTTGGGTTAGGGTGAGTGTGAGGGTTAGGGTTAGGGATAAGGATAGGCTTAGGTTTAGGCTGAGGGTGAGGGTGAGTGTGAGGCGTAGAGTTAGGGTGAGGGATAGGGTTAGGGTGAGAGTTATGGTTTGGGTTAAGTTTAGGGTTAGGGTGAGGGTTAGGGTAGGGGTTACAGTGAGGCTGAGGGTTAGGGATAGGTTGAGGGTTAGGATTAGGTTTAGGGTTAGGGTGAGGGTGAGGATTAGGCTTAAGGTTATTTTTAGGATGAGGTTTAGGATGAGTGTCATGGTTAGGATTAGGGTTAGGGTGAGGGCTAGCATTAGGGTGAGGTTTAGGGTTAAGGTTAGGGTGAGGTTTAGGTTTAGAGGTTAGGTTAGGGTGAGGCTGAGTGTGAGGGTTGGGTTAGGGTTAGGTTTAGGTTGATGGTGAGTGTTAGGATTAGGGTTAGGGTTAGGGTTAGGGTTAGGTTCAAGGTAAGGATTAGAGTTATTGTTAGGGTTAGGGTTAGAGTTAAGGTGAGGTTGAGGGTGAGGGTGAGGGTGAGGGGTATGTTTATTGTTAGGGTGAGTTTTAGGTTTAGGGTTAGTGTTAGGGTGAGTGTTAGGATGAGGGTTAGGGTTACGGTAAGGGTGAGGGTTAGGGTTAGGCTGAGGGTTAGGGTCAGGATTAGGGTTAATGTGAGGTTGAGGGTTAGGGTAAGGGTTAGGGTTAGGGTTATTGTTAGGGTTAGGGTTACGGTTACAGTGAGGTTGAGGGTTAGGGTTAGAGTTAGGGTGAGGTTTTTAGTGTTAGGGTTAGGGTTAGAGATAGGATTAGGGTGAGGGTGAGGTTTAGGGGTAGAGTTAGGGTTAGGGTGAAGGTTAGTGTGAGGGTTAGGGTTAGGGTGAGTGTGAGGGTGATGGTTAGATAGAGGATTAATGTTAGGGTTAGTGTGAGTTTGAGGTTGAGGATGAGGTTTAGGCTTAGGGTGAGGGCTAGGGTGAGGGTGAGGATTAGGTTTAGTGTTAGGGTTAGGGTGAGGGTTATGGTTAGGGTTTGGGCTAGGTTTAGGTTTAGGTTTACTGTTACGGTTAGGGTTTGGTTTAGGGTAAGTTTAGGGTAAGTGTTTTTTTTAGGGTTATTATTAGGGCTAGGGTTAGGATGAGGTTTAAGTTTACATTTCGGTTTAGAGTTAGGATTAGTTTTAGGGTGAGGTTTAGAATTAGAGTTAGCGTGAGTGTTAGGGTTAGAGTTAGGGTTAGCGTTAGGTTTAGGGTTAGGCTTAGGCTTTGGCTTAGACTTAGGCCCAGCATGTGGGTGAGGGTTAGGGTAAGGGTTAGGGTGAGTGTTAAGGTTAGGGTTAGGGTGAGGATTAGGATGAGGTTTAGGGTTAGGATTAGGGTTAGGCTGAGGAGTAGGGTGAAGGTTAGTGTGAGGGTTAGGCTTAGGGTGAGGGTGAGGTTTAGGGTTTGATTTAGGGTTAGGGGGAGTGTTAGTTCGAGGTTAGGGTTAGGGTTAGTGTTAAGGTAAAGGTTAGGTTGATGGATACGTTGACGTTTTGGGTTAGGGTTATGGTTAGGGTTAGGATTAGGGTTAGGCTGAGCGTTTGTGTGAGGTTTAGGGTTAGGCTTAGGGTTAGGTTTAGGTTTAGGGTTAGGATTAGTGTTATTGTTAGGGTTAGGGTTAGATTTATGGTAAGGTGAGGGTGAGGGTGAGGGTGAAGTTTAGGGTTAGGGTTAGGGTGAGGTTTATGGTTAGGGTTAGGATTAGGGTTAGGGTGAGGGTGAGGTTTAGGGTTAGATTTTGGGTTAGGGGCAGTATTAGTTCGAGGGTTAGGGTTAGGGTTAGGGTTAAGGGTAGGTTGATGGTTATGTTGAGGTTTTGGGTTAGGATTAAGGTTAGGGTTAGGGTTAGGTTTAGGGTGAGGGTGAATGTGAGGGTTAGGGTTAGGCTTAGGCTTAGGCGTAGGGTTAGGCTGAGGGTGAGGGCGGGGGTGAGGATTAGGGTTATGGTGATGGTTAGGGTTAGGGTTAGGTTGAGGATTAGAATGAGGGTTAGGTTTAGGATTAAGGTTAGGGTGAGGGCTTGGGTGAGGGTGAGGATTAGGGTAAGGCTTAGGCTTAGGGTTAGGCTGAGCTTGAGGTTGACGGTGAGGGTTTCCGTTAGGGTGATAGTTAGGTTTACGGTTAGGGTGAGGGTTTGTATGAGGTTTAGGGTTAGGGTGTGGGTTAGGGTGATTATGATGGTAAGGGTAAAGGAGAGATTTTGGCTGAGCGTGAGTGTTAAGATAAGGGTTAGGGTTAGGGTTATTTTTCGGGTTAGGGTAAGGGTTAGTGTTAGGGTTATGGTGAGGGTTAGATTTAGGATTCAGTTTAGGGTTAGTGTGAGGTTTAGGGTGAGGATTAGTGTTAGGGTTAGCGTAGGGTGAGGGATAGAATTAGGGTTAGGGTGGGGGCTAGGGTGAGGGTGAGGTTTAGGTTTAGGGTTAGGGTGAGGGCTAGGGTGAGTGTTAGATTGAGGTTTAGTGTTAGGGATATGGTTAGGTTTAGTATTAGGTTTAGGGTGAGGGTGAGTGTGAGGGTTAGGGTGAGGGTTAGGATTAGGCTTAGGGTTAGTGTGCGAACTAGGTGTAGGGTTTGGGTTAGGGTTACAGTGAGGGTTAGGGTTAGGGATAGTGTTAGGCTTTGGGTTAAGCTGAGGGTGAGGGTGGGGTTTGGTTTAGGTTATTGTTAGTGTTATGGTTAGGGTTAAGTTTGCAGTGAGGGTGAGGCTGAGGGTGAGGGTTATGGTTAGGGTTAGTGTTTGGGTTAATGTTATTATTAGGTTTAGGTTTAGAGTTACGGTGAGGTTTACAGTTAGGGTGAGGGTTAGTGTTAGGGTGATGTTTAGGGTGAAGTTTAGGTTTAGGGTTAGGTTTAGCGTTAGGGTGAGGGTGAGTTTTAGGGTTTGATATAGGGTTAGGAGGAGGGTTAGGGGGAGGGTTAGGTTTAGGGTTAATGTTAGGCTTAGGGTGAGGGTGAGGGTTAGGTTGAGGTTAAGGGTTAGGGTTAGGGTTAGTGTTAGTGTGAAGGTGAGGTTTAGGGTTAGATATAGGGTTAGGGGGAGGGTTAGGTGGAGGGTTAAGGTGAGGCTTAGTGTTAGTTTTAGGGTGAGGGTGAGGGTTAGGTTAAGGTTTAGTATTAGGGTTAGGGTTGGTGTTAGGGTTAGGGTGAGCATTTGGGTTAGGGTGAGGTTATGTTTAGGGTGAGGGTTAGGGGTAGTGTTAGGGTTATTGTTAGGGTTAGGCTTAGGGTTATGGTTACAGTAAGGGTGAGAGTGAGGGTTAGGGTTAGGGTTAGGATGAAGTTTAGTGTTATGTTAGGGTTAGAATTAGGGTTAGAGTGAGACTGAAGTTTATGTGTATAGTTAGGCTTAATGTTAGTTTTAGGTTTAGGTTGAGGTTTAGTGTTAGGGATATGGTTAGGTTTAGGATTAGGTTTAGGGTGAGGGTGAGTGTGAGGGTTAGGGTTAGGCTTAGGCTTCGGCTTAGGCTTAGGCTTAGGCCGAGCATGAGGGTGAGGGTTAGGGTTAGGGTTAGAATGAGGGTTAGGGTTAGGGTTAGGGTGAGCGTTAGGATGAGGTTTAGGGTTAGGATTAGGGTTAGGATGAGGGCTAGTGTGAGGGTTAGGGTAAGGTATAGGGTTACGTTTAGGATTAGGGTTAGGTTGAGATTCAGGGTGAGTGTGAGGATTAGGGTTAGGGTTAGGGATAGTGTTAGGCTTTGGGTTAAGCTGAGGGTGAGGGTGGGGTTTGGTTTAGGTTATTGTTAGTGTTATGGTTAGGGTTAAGTTTGCAGTGAGGGTTAGGCTGAGGGTGAGGGTTATGGTTATGGTTAGGGTTTGGGTTAATGTTTTTATTAGGGTTAGGGTTAAAGTTACGGTGAGATTGAGGGTGAGGGTGAGGGTTAGGGTTAGGGTCAGAGCTACGGAGAGGGTGAGGGTGCGGGTGAGGGTTAGGGTGGGGTTTAGGCTTAGGGTTAGGGTTAGTGTTAGTGTGAAGGTGAGGTTTAGGGTTAGATATAGGGTTAGGGGGAGGGTTACGTGGAGGGTTAAGGTGAGGCTTAGTGTTAGTTTTAGGGTGAGGGTGAGGGTTAGGTTAAGGTTTAGGGTTAGGGTTAGGGTTAGGGTTAGTGTGAGGGTTAGTGTTAAGGTTAGGGTTAATGTTTGGGTGAGGTTAAGTGTTAGGGTGAGGGTTTGGGTTAGGGTGAGGTTATGGTTTTGGTTAGGTTTAATGTTAGTGTTAGGGTTAGGGTTAGGATGAGGGTGAGGCTTAGGGTTAAAGTTAAGGTTAGAGTGAGGCTGAGGGTGAAGGTGAGGGTTAGGGTTAGGGTTATTGTTAGGGTTAGGGTTAATGTGATGGTTAGGTTGAGGGTTAGGTTTAGTGTTAGGGTTAGGATTAGGATTAGGCTTAGGGTTAGAATGAGTGTGAGGTTTTGGGTTAGGGCAAGTGTTAGGCTTAGGGTTAGTCTGAGGGTGAGGCTGAAAGTTAGGGTTAGGGTGATTTTTAGGGTTAGGGTTAGGGTGAGAGATAGGGTTCCGGTTAAGTTTAGGTTTAGGGTGAGGGTTAAGGTACGGGTTAATTTGAGGGTGAGCGTTAGGTTTAGGTTGAGCTTTAAGATTAGATTAGGGTTAGGGTTAGGATTAGGGTGAGGGTGAGGTTTAGGTTTAGGGTGAGATTTAGGGTTAGGGTTAGGGTGAGGGTGAGGTTTAGGATTAGAGTTAGGTTTAGGGTGAGGCTGAGGGTGAGGGTTAGGGTTAGGGTTAGTGTTAGAGTTAGGGCTAGGGTGAGGGTTAGTGTTAGGATTAGGATTAAGATTAGGTTTAGGGTTAGGATGAGGTCTAGGGTGAGGTTGAGGAGTAGGGTTAGTGTTAGGATGAGGTTTATGGGTAGCATTAGGGTTAGGGTGAGGGTTTGGATGAGAGTTAGGATTACAGTGAGGGTGAGGGTTAGGGTTAGTTTGAGGGTTAGGGTTAGGATTAGGGTTAGGGTGAGGGTGAGTGTTAGGATTATGGTTAGGCTTAGGTTTTGGCTTAGGGTTAGAGTTATTGTTAGCTTTAGGTTTAGATTTATGGTAAGGGTGAGGGTGAGGGTGAGGGTGAACGTTAGGGTTAGGGTTAGGGTGAGGTTTATGGTTAGGGTTAGTATTAGGTTTAGGGTGAGGGTGAGGTTTAGGGTTAGATTTAGGGTTAGGGGGAGTGTTAGTTCGAAGTTAGGGTTAGGATTCGGGTTAGCGTGAGGGTGAGGGTGAGGGTTAGGGTTAGGGTTAGGCTTAGGCTTAGGGTTAGACCGAGGATGAGGGCGGGGGTAAGGATTAGGGTTAGTGTGATGGTTAGGGTTAGGGTTAGGTTGAGGGTTATAATGAGGGTTAGGGTTAGGATTAAGGTTAGGGTGAGGGCTTGGGTGAGGGTGAGGATAAGGGTAAGGCTTAGGCTTAGGGTTAGGCTGATCTTGAGGTTGAGGGTGAGATTTTGGTTAGGGTGATGGTTAGGTTTACGGTTAGGGTGTGGGTTTGTATGACTTTTAGGGTTACGGTGATTATGATGGTAAGGGTAAAGGAGAGGTTTTGGCTGAGCATGAGTGTTAAGATAAGAATGACGGTGAGGGTTAGGTTTAGGGTTAACGTAAGGGTTAGTGTTAGGGTTAGGGTGAGGGTGAGATTGAGGATTCAGTTTAGGGTTAGTGTGAGGTTTAGGGTGAGGATGAGGGTTAGGGTTAGAGTGAGGGTGATGGATAGAATTAGGGTTTGGCTTAGGTTTAGGGTTAGGATTAGTGTTATTGTTAGGGTTAGGTTTAGATTTATGGTAAGTGTGAAGGTGAGGGTGAGGGTGAAGTTTAGGGTTAGGGTTAGGGTGAGGTTTATGGTTAGGGTTAGGATTAGGTTTAGGGTGAGGGTGAGGTTTAGGGTTAGATTTAGGGTTAGGGGGAGTGGTAGTTCGAGGTTAGGGTTACAGTTAGTTTTAAGGTTAAGGTTAGGTTGATGGTTACGTTGAGGTTTTGGGTTAGGTTTATGGTTAGGGTTAGGATTAGGGTTAGGGTGAGGGTGAGTGTGAGCGTTAGGTTTAGGCTTAGGCTTAGGCTTAGGGTTAGGCTGAGGGTGAGGGTGGGGGTGAGGATTAGGGTTAGGGTGATTGTTAGGGTTAGGGTTAGAGTGAGGGTTAGAATGAGAGTTAGGATTAGGATTAGGGTTAGGGTGAGGGCTAGGGTGAGGGTGAGGATTAGGGTAAGGCTTAGGCTTAGGTTTAGTTTGCGCTTGAGGTTGAGGGTGAGGGTTTCGGTTAGGGTGAGGGGTAATATGAGATTTAGGGTTAGGGTGTGTGTTAGGGTGATTGTTTGGATGAGGGTTAGGGTTACAGTGAGGTTGAGGATTAGGGTTAGGTTGAGGGTTAGCGTTAGGATTAGGGTTAGGGTGAGGGTGAGTGTTAGGATTAGGGTTAGGTTTAGGGTTAGGATTAGTGTTATTGTTAGGGTTAGTGTTAGGATTAGGGTTAGGGTGAGGGTGAAGTTTAGGGTTAGATTTAGGGTTAGGGTGAGGATTAGGGTTAGGATTAGGGTGAGAGTTTGGGTTCCGCTTATGTTTAGGGTTAGGGTGAGGGTTAGGGTTAGGTTGAGGGTTAGGTTTAGGGATAGCGTGATGGTTAGAGTTAGGATTAGGGTTAGGGTTAGCATGAGGATTAAAGTTAGGATTAAGGTTAGGTTGAGGACTAGGGTGAGTTTGAGGGTTAGTGTTAGGGTTAGGGTGAGGATTTGGATGAGGGTTAGGGTTACAGTAAGGGTGAGGTTTAGGGTTAGGTTGAGGGTTAGCGTTAGGATTAGGGTTAGGTTGAGGGTGAGTGTTAGGATTAGGGTTAGGCTTAGGGTTAGGTTTAGGTTTAGGGTTAGCATTAGTGTTATTGTTCGGGTTAGGGTTAGATTTATGGTAAGGTGAGTGTGAGCGTGAGGGTGAAGTTTAGGGTTAGGGTTAGGGTGAGGTTTATTGTTAGGGTTAGGATTAGGGTTAGGTTGAGGGTGAGGTTTAGGGTTAGATTTTGGGTTGGGGGAGTGTTTGTTCGAGGTTTAGGGTTAGGGTTAGGGTTAAGGTTAGGTTGATGGTTATGTTGAGGTTTATGATTAGGATTAGGGTTAGTGTTAGGATTAGGTTTATTTTGAGGGTTAGTGTGAAGGTTAGGGTTGGGTTAGGTTTAGGCTTAGGGTTAGGCTGAGGGTGAGGGCGGGGTTGAGGATTAGGGTTACGGTGATGGTTAGGGTTACGGTTAGGTTGAGGGTTATAATGAGGGTTAGGATTAGGATTAAGGTTAGGGTGAGGGCTTGGGTGAGGGTGAGGATTAGGGTAAGGCTTAGGCTTAGAGTTAGGCTGAGCTTGAGGTTGAAGGTGAGGGTTTAGGTTAGGGTGATGGTTAGGTTTACGGTTAGAGTGAGGGTTTGTATGAGGTTTAGGGTTAGGGTGTGGGTTAGGGTGATTATGATGGTAAGGGTAAAGGAGAGGTTTTGGCTGAGGGTGAGTATTAAGATAAGGGTGAGGGTTAGGGTTATTTTTCGGGTTAGGGTAAGGGTTAGTGTTAGGGTTATGGTGAGGGTTAGATTTAGGATTCAGTTTAGGGTTAATGTGAGGTTTAGGGTGAGGATAAGGGTTAGGTTTAGGGTGAGGTTGAGGGATAGAATTAGGTTTAGGGTGGGGGCTAGGGTGAGGGTGAGGTTTAGGTTTAGGGTTAGGGTGAGGGCTAGGGTGAGTGTTAGGGTGAGGTTTAGTGCTAGGGATAGGGTTAGTTTTAGGATTAGGTTTAGGGTGAGGGTGAGTGTGAGGGTTAGGGTTAGGGTTAGGGTTAGCCTTAGGGTTAGCGTGCAGACTAGTGGTAGGGTTTGGGTTAGGGTTACGGTGAGGGTTAGGGTTAGAGATAGGGTTAGGCTTTGAGTGAAGGTGAGGGTGAGGGTGGGGTTTGGTTTAGTTTATTGTTAGTGTTTTGGTTAGGGTTAAGTTTGCAGTGAGGGTTAGGCTGAGGGTGAGGGTTATGGTTAGGGTTAAGGTTTGGGTTAATGTTATTATTAGGGTTAGGGTTAGAGTTACGGTGAGGTTGAGGGTGAGGGTGAGGGTTAGGATTAGGGTGATGTTTAGGGTGAGGTTTAGGATTAGGGTTAGGTTTAGTGTTAGGGTGAGGGTGAGGTTTAGGGTTTGATATAGGGTTAGGGGGAGGGTTAGGGTGAGGGTTAGGGTTAGGGTTAATGTTAGGTTTGGGGTGAGGGTGAGGGTTAGGTTGAGGTTAAGGGTTAGGGTTAGTGTGAGGATTAGTATTAGGGTTAGGTTTAGTGTTAGGGTTAGGGTAAGTGTTAGAGTGAGCGTTTTGGTTAAGGTGAGGGTTATGTATAGAGTGATGGTTAGGGGTCGGGTTAGGATTATTGTTAGGGTTAGGGTTAGGGTTACGGTTACAGTGAGGGTGAGAGTGAGGGTTAGGGTTAGGGTTAGGATGAGTTTTAGTGTTATGTTAGGGTTAGAATTAGGGTTAGGTTGAGACTGAGGTTTATGTTTACAGTTAGGCTTAGTGTTAGTTTTAGGTTTAGGGTGAGGGTTAGGGTTAGGCTTACCCTTTGGCTTAGGCTTAGGCTGAGCATGAGGTTGAGGATGAGGGTTAGGATGATGTTTAGGGTTAATATTGGGGTTAGGGTTAGGTCTAGTGTGAGGGTTAGGTTGAGGGTTAGGTTTAGGGATAGAGTCAGGTTTAGGATTAAGGTTAAGGTGAGGTTGAGTGTGAGGGTTAGGGTTAGGGTTAGGATTAGGCTTAGGGTTAGGGTGAGGGTTAAGATTAGGGTTTGTGTTGTGGTGAGGGTGAGGCTGAGGATTAGGGTTTGATTTAGGATTAGATTTAAGGTAAGGTTTAGGGTTAGGGTTAGGGTTCCCTTGCGGGTTTTGGTTAGGCTTAGGTTTAGGCTTAGGGTTAGGCTGAGTGTGAGGGTGAGGGTGAGGGTGAGGGTTAGGGTTAGTGTAAGGGTGAGGGTTAGGATGAGGGTTAGGGTTAGGATTAGGGTGAGGGTGAGGTTTAGGGTTAGGGTGAGTTTTAGGGTTAGGGTTAGCGTTAGGGTTAGGGTGAGGTTTAGGATTAGAGTTAGGTCTCGGATGAGGCTGAGGTTGAGGGTTAGGGTTAGGGTTAGTGTTAGAGTTAGCATTAGGCTGAGGGTCAATGGGAGGGTGAGGGTTAGGCTTAGGGTTAAGAGTAGGATTAGGGTAAGGGTTAGTGTGAGTTTAAGGGTTAGGGTGAGTGTGAGGGTTAGCTTTAGGGTTAGGCTTCGGCTTAGATTTAGGCTGAGGGTGAGGGTTACGTTTAGGGTGAGTGTTAGGTTTAGGGTTAAGGTGAGGGTTAGGCTGAGGGTGATGGTTAAGCTCAGGTTTAGGATTAGAATTAGGTTAAGATTTATGGTGAGTGTGAGGGTTAGGATTAGGGGTAGGCTTCGGCTTAGGGTTAGGCTGAGGGTGAGGGTGAGGGTGAGGGTGAGGGTGAGGGTTTGGGTGAGTGTTTGGGTTAGGGTTAGGGTGAGATTTTGGGTTCGGATTAATTTTAGGGTTAAGGTGAGAGTTAGGGATAGGTTGAGGCTTAGGGTTAATGATAGTGTGATGGTTAGTGTGAGGGTTAGGGTTAGGATGAGGATTAGGGTTAGGTTTAGGGTTAGGATGAGGGCTAGGGTGAGGTTGAGGGTTATAGTGTTAGTGTTAGGGTGAGGTTTATGGTTAGCTTTAGGGTTAGGGTGAGGGTTTGGATGAGAGTTAGGATTACAGTGAGGGTGAGGTTTAGGTTTAGTTTGAGGGTTAGGGTTAGGATTAGGGTTAGGGTGAGGGTGAGTGTTAGGATTAGGGTTAGGCTTAGGTTTAGGGTTAGGATTAGTGTTATTGTTAGGGTTAGGTTTAGATTTATGGTAAGGGTGAGGTTGAGGGTGAGGGTGAAGGTTAGGGTTAGGGTTAGGGTGAGGTTTATGTTTAGGGTTAGGATTAGGTTTAGGGTGAGGGTGAGTTTGAGAGTTAGGGTTAGGCTTAGGTTTAGGGTTAGGCTGAGGGTGAGGGTGGGGGTGAGGATTAGGGTTAGGGTGATGGTTAGGTTTAGGGTTAGTGTGAGGGTTAGAGTGAGGGTTAGGATTAGGATTAGGGTTAGGGTGAGGGCTAGGGTGAGGGTGAGGATTAGGGTAAGGCTTAGGATTAGGGTTAGGCTGAGCTTGAGTTTGAGGGTGAGGGTTTCGGTTAGGGTGAGGGTTAGTTTGAGCTTTAGGGTTAGGGTGTGGGTTAGGGTGAGGGTTTCGATGAGGGTTAGAGTTACAGTGAGGTTGAGGATTAGGGTTAGGTATAGGGTTAGGGTTAGGATTAGGGTTAGGGTGAGTGTGAGTGTTAGGATTAGGTTTAGGCTTAGGTTTAGGGTTAGGTTTAGGGTTAGGATTAGTGTTATTGTTAGGGTTAGGGTTAGGTTTATGGTGAGGGTGAGGGTGAAGTTTAGGGTTAGAGTTAGGGTGAGGTTTATGTTTAGTGTTAGGATTAGGGTTAGAGTGAGGGTGAGGTTTAGGGTTAGATTTAGGCTTAGGGTGAGGATTAGGGTTAGGATTATGGTGAGAGTTTGGGTTCTGCTTATGTTTAGTGTCAGGGTGAGGGTTAGGGTTAGGTTGAGGGTTAGGTTTAGGGATAGTGTGATGGTTAGTATTAGGGTTAGGGTTAGGGTTAGGATGAGGATTAGAGTTAGGATTAAGGTTAGGGTGAGGACTAGGGTAAGTTTGAGGGTTAGTATTAGGGTTAGGGTGAGGGTTTGGATGAGGGTTAGGGTTACAGTGAGGGTGAGGATTAGGGTTAGGTAGAGGGTTAGCGTTAGGATTAGGGTTAGGTTGAGGGTGAGTGTTAGGATTAGGGTTAGGCTTAGGGTTAGGTTTAGGTTTAGGGTTAGCATTAGTGTTATTGTTCGGGTTAGGGTTAGATTTATGGTAAGGTGAGGGTGAGGTTGAGGGTGATGTTTAGGGTTAGGGTTAGGGTGAGGTTTATGGTTAGTGTTAGGGTGAGGGTGAGGTTTAGGGTTAGATTTAGGCTTAGGGTGAGGATTAGGGTTAAGATTAGGTGAGAGTATGGGTTCCGCTTATGTTTAGGGTTAGGGTGAGGGTTAGGGTTAGGTTGAGGGTTAGGTTTAGGGATAGTTTGATGGTTACATTTAGGGTTAGAGTTAGGGTTAGGATGAGGATTAGAGTTAGGATTAAGGTTAGGGTGAGGACTACGGTGAGGTTGAGGGTTAGTATTAGGGTTAGGGTGAGGGTTTGGATGAGGGTTAGGGTTACAGTAAGGGTGAGGATTAGGGTTAGGTTGAGGGTTAGCGTGGTTAGCGTTAGGATTAGGGTTAGGTTGAGGGTTAGTGTTAGAATTAGGGTTAGGTGTAGGGTTAGGTTTAGGATTAGGGTTAGGATTAGTGTTATTGTTCGGGTTAGAGTTAGATTTATGTTAAGGTGAGGGTTAGGGTGAGGGTGAAGGTTAGGGTTAGGGTTAGGGTGAGGTTTATGGTTAGGGTTAGGATTAGGGTTAGGGTGAGGGTGAGGTTTAGGGTTAGATTTTGGGTTAGGGGGAGTGTTAATTTGAGGGTTAGGGTTAGGGTTAGGGTTAGGGTTAAGGTTAGGTTGAAGGTTATGTGGAGGTTTTGGGTTAGGATTAGGGTTAGGGTTAAGATTAGGGTGTGGGTTAGGGTGATTATGATGGTAAGGTTAAAGGAGAGGTTTTGGCTGAGGGTGAGTGTTAAGATAAGGGTGAGGGTTTGTGTTATTTTTCGGGTTCGGGTAAGGATTAGTGTTAGGGTTAGGGTGAGGGTAAGATTGAGGATTCGGTTTAGGGTTAGTGTGAGGTTTAGGGTGAGGATGAGGGTTAGGGTTAGGGTGAGGTGAGGGATAGAATTAGGTTTAGGGTGAGGGCTAGGTTGAGGATGAGGTTTAGTTTTCAGGTTAGGGTGATGGCAAGGGTGAGTGTTAGGTTGAGGTTTAGTGTTAGGGATAGGGTTAGGTTTAGGATTAGGGTTAGGGTGAGGGTGAGTGTGAGGGTTTGGGTTAGGGTTAGGATTAGGCTTAGGGTTAGGGTGAGGATTAGTGTTAGGGTTTGGATCAGGGTGAGGTTTAGGTTAGGTTTAGGGTTAGGATTATGGTGACGGTGAGATTTAGGGTTAGATATAGAGTTAGGGGTAAGGTTAGGGTGAGGGTTATGGTTAGGGTTAGTGTTAGGCTTAGGGTAAGGGTGAGGGTTAGGTTGAGGTTAAGGGTAAAGGTTAGGGTTAGTGTTAGTGTGAGGGTTAGTATTAGGGTTAGGGTTAGTGTTATGGTTAGCGTAAGTGTTAGGGTGAGGGTTTGGGTTAGGGTGAGGGTAATGGTTAGGGTGAGGGTGAGGGTTAGGGTTAGGGTTATTGTTAGGGTTAGGGTTAGGGTTACGGTTACAGTGAGGAAGAGAGTGAGGGTTAGGTTTAGGGTTAGGATGAGGTTTAGGGTTAGAATTAGGGTTAGGGTGAGAGTTTGGTTTAGGTTTAGATTTAGGCTTAGTGTTCGTTTTACGGTTAGTGTGAGAGTTAGGGTTAGGCTTAGGCTTAGGCTTAGGCTTAGGCCGAGCATGAGCTTGAGGGTGAGGGTTAGTATTAGGTTTAGGGTTAGGGCTAGGGTGAGGGTTAGGGTGAGGGTTATGGTTAGGGTGAGAGTTAGGTTTAGTATTAAGGTTAGGGTGAGGTTGAGTGTGAGGGTTAGGGTTAGGGTTAGGATTAGGCTTAGGGTTAGGGTGACGGTTAAGATTAGGTTTTGGGTTATGATGAGGGTGAGGCTGAGGATTAGGGTTTGGTTTAGGGTTAGATTTAGCGTTAGGTTTAGGGTTAGGTTTAGGGTTATAGTGAGGGTTAGTGTTAGGGTTACGGTTAGGCTGAGGGTGAGGGTGCGGGTGAGGGTGGGAGTGAGGGTTAGGGTTAGGGTTAGGGTTAGGTTTAGGGTTATTGTTAGTGTAATGGTAAGGGTTATGTTTGCAGTGAGGGTGAGGCTGAGGTTGAGGGTTATGGTTAGGGTTAGGGTTAGTGTTAGTGTTAGTGTTATTGTTACTGTGAGATTGAGGGTGATGGTGATAGTTTAGAGTTAGGGTGAGGTTTAGGGTGAGGTTTAGGGTTAGGTTTAGGGTTAGGTTTATTCTGAGGGTGAGGTTTAGGGTTAGAGTTAGGGTTAGGGGGAAGCTTAGGGTGAGGTTTAGCGTTATGGTTAGTGTTAAGGTTAGGGTGAGGGTGAGGGTTATGATGAGGTTTAGGGATAGGATTAGGGTTAGGATTAGGGTTAGGGTGAGGGTGAGTGTAAAGGTTAGGGTGATAGTTAGGCTTAGGCTTAGGGTTAGGATGAGGCTAAAGGTGGGGGTGAGGATTAGGGTTAGGGTGATGGTTAGGGTTAGGATTAGTGTTATTGTTAGAGTTAGGGTTAGAGTTCCGGTGAGGGTGAGGGTGCGGGTGAGGGTTAGGTTTAGGGTTAGTGTGAGGGTTAGTGCTTGGATTAGGATTAGTTTTAGGGTCATGGTAAGTTTTAGGGTGAGGGTTTGGGTTAGTGTGAGGGTTATGGTTAGGGTTAGGGTGAGGTTTAGGGTTTGGGTTAGAGTTAGGATTAGGGTGAGAGGTAGGGGGAGGTTTAGGGTTAGGGTTAGGGTTAGGATTAGGGTTAGGTTGAGGGTGAGTGTGTGTTTTAGGGTTAGGTTTAGGATTAGGCTTAGGTTTAGGCTCAGGGTGAGGTTGACGATGAAGGTTAGGGTTGGGGTGAGCATTAAGGTTCAGGTTACGTTTAAGTTTAGGGTAAGGGTTAGGGTAAACGTTATGGTGAGGGAGAGGGTTAGGATTAGTTTGAAGGTTCGGGTTAGGGTGAGGGTGAAGATTAGCATTAGGGTTAGGGTGAGAGTTAGGATGAGGGTTAGTTTTTGGATTAGGGTTAGAGTGAGGTCTATTTTGAGTGTGAGGTTTAGGCTTAGGGTTAGGGTGACGTTTAGGGTTAGGGTAAGGCTTAGGGTTAGGGTGAGGGTGAGGTTTAGCGTTAGAGTTGGTGTTACGGTGAGACTGAGGTTGAGCATTAGGTTTAGGGTTAGAGTTAGATTTAGGGTTAGGGTGAGGGTGAGGTTTAGGCTTAGGGTTAGGCTTAGGGTTAGGATTAGGATTAGGGTAAGCTTTCGGGTAAGTCTGAGGGTTAGGGTTAGGGTTAGGTTTAGGGTTAGGCTGAGTGTGAGCATGAAGGTGAGAGTTAGGGTTAGGGTGAGGTTTAGGGTTACGGTTAGGGTGAGTGTTAGGGTTAGGTTGAAGGTTAGGTTTAGGGTTATGGTGAGGGTTAGGGTTAGGGTTAGCGTGAGGGTTAGGTTGAGGATTAGGGTTAGGATTAGAGTTAGGGTGAGGGTTAGGGTGAGGGTGAGTGTAAAGGTTAGGGTGATAGTTAGGCTTAGGCTTAGGGTTAGGATGAGGCTAAAGGTGGGGGTGAGGATTAGGGTTAGGGTGATGGTTAGGGTTAGGATTAGTGTTATTGTTAGAGTTAGGGTTAGAGTTCCGGTGAGGGTGAGGGTGCGGGTGAGGGTTAGGTTTAGGGTTAGTGTGAGGGTTAGTGCTTGGATTAGGATTAGTTTTAGGGTCATGGTAAGTTTTAGGGTGAGGGTTTGGGTTAGTGTGAGGGTTATGGTTAGGGTTAGGGTGAGGTTTAGGGTTTGGGTTAGAGTTAGGATTAGGGTGAGAGGTAGGGGGAGGTTTAGGGTTAGGGTTAGGGTTAGGATTAGGGTTAGGTTGAGGGTGAGTGTGTGTTTTAGGGTTAGGTTTAGGATTAGGCTTAGGTTTAGGCTCAGGGTGAGGTTGACGATGAAGGTTAGGGTTGGGGTGAGCATTAAGGTTCAGGTTACGTTTAAGTTTAGGGTAAGGGTTAGGGTAAACGTTATGGTGAGGGAGAGGGTTAGGATTAGTTTGAAGGTTCGGGTTAGGGTGAGGGTGAAGATTAGCATTAGGGTTAGGGTGAGAGTTAGGATGAGGGTTAGTTTTTGGATTAGGGTTAGAGTGAGGTCTATTTTGAGTGTGAGGTTTAGGCTTAGGGTTAGGGTGACGTTTAGGGTTAGGGTAAGGCTTAGGGTTAGGGTGAGGGTGAGGTTTAGCGTTAGAGTTGGTGTTACGGTGAGGCTGAGGTTGAGCATTAGGTTTAGGGTTAGAGTTAGATTTAGGGTTAGGGTGAGGGTGAGGTTTAGGCTTAGGGTTAGGCTTAGGGTTAGGATTAGGATTAGGGTAAGCTTTCGGGTAAGTCTGAGGGTTAGGGTTAGGGTTAGGTTTAGGGTTAGGCTGAGTGTGAGCATGAAGGTGAGAGTTAGGGTTAGGGTGAGGTTTAGGGTTACGGTTAGGGTGAGTGTTAGGGTTAGGTTGAAGGTTAGGTTTAGGGTTATGGTGAGGGTTAGGGTTAGGGTTAGCGTGAGGGTTAGGTTGAGGATTAGGGTTAGGATTAGAGTTAGGGTGAGGGCTAGGGTGAGGGTGAGTATTGGGGTTAGTGTTAGTGTGAGGTTTAGGGTTAGGGTTAGGGAAAGGGTGAGGGTTAGGATGAGGGTTAGGGTTATCGTGACATGAGGGTTAGTGTTAGGGTGGGGCTTAGGGTTAGAATTAGGGTTAGGGTGATCCTGAGGTTTAGGATTAGTGTTATGGTTAGGGTTAGGTTTAGGGTTAGGATTAGTGTTATTTTTGGGGTTAGGGTTAGATTTACTGTGAGAGTTAGGGTGAGGGTGAGGGTGAGAGTTAGGTTTAGTGTGAGGTTTAGGTTTAGGGTTAGGATTAGTTTTAAGGTGAGGGTGAGGTTTAAGGTTAGATGTAGGTTTAGGGGGAAGGTTAGATCGAGGGTTAGGGTTAGGGTTAGTGTTAGGGTTAAGGTTAGGGTGAGGTTTAGGTTGAGGTTTAGGGTTAGGTTTCGGGATAGGGTTAGGGTGAGTGTGAGTTTGAGGGTTAGGGTTAGGGTTAGGCTTAGGCTTAGGGTTAGGCTGAGGTTGAGGGTGGGGGTGAAGATTAGGGTTATGGTGATGGTTAGGATTAGGGTTAGGGTGAGGGCTAGGGTGAGGGTGAGGGTTAGTGTAAGGCTTAGGCTTAGGGTTAGGCTGAGCGTGAGCTTTTGGGTGAGGGTTAGGGTTAGGGTGATGGTTAAATTTACGGTTAGGGTGAGGGTTAGGGTGAGGTTTAGGGTAAGGTTGAGGGTAAGGGTGAGGATGATGGTAAGGGTAAAAGTGAAGTTTACACTGAGGGTTAGGGTTAAAATAAGTCTGAGAGTTAGGGTTAGGTTTAGGTTTAGGATAAGGGTGAGGTTTAGGCTTAGGGTGAGGGTTAGATTGAGGATTACGGTTAGGGTTAGTGTGAGGTTTAGGGTGAGGATGAGCGTATGGGTTAGGGTGAGGGTGAGGGTTAGAATTAGGGTTAGGGTGAAGGCTAGGGTGAGGGTGAGGGTTAGGGTGAGGGTGAGGTTTAGGGTTAGATATAGGGTTAGCGGGATGGTTAGGCTTAGGGTCAGTGTTAGGGTTAGGGTGAGGGTGAGGGTTAGGTTGAGGTTAAGTTTTAGGGTTACAGTTAGGGTTAGTGTGAGTGTTAGTGTTAGGGTTAGAGTTAGTGTTAAGGTGAGGGTAAGTGTTTGGGTGTGGGTTTGGTTTAGGGTGAGGGTTATTGTTAGGGTGAGGGTTAGGGTTAGGTTTAGGGTTATTGTTAGAGTTAGGTTTACGGTTACGGTTACAGTGAGGGTCAGAGTGAAATTTAGGGTTACGGTTAGGATAAGGTTTAGGGTTAGGGTCAGGGTTAGAATAAGGGTTAGGCTGAGAGTGAGGTTTAGGTTTAGTCTTAGGGTTAGTGTTAGTTTTAGGGTTAGGGTGAGGGTTAGGGTTAGGCTTAGGCTTAGGCTTAGACTTAGGCGGAGCATGAGGTTGAGGGTGAGGGTTAGGATGAGGTTTAGGGTTAGGATTAGGGTTACTGTTAGGGCTAGGATGAGGGTTAGGTTAAGGTTAGAGTTAGGGATAGGGTTCGTTTTAGGATTAAGGTTAGGTTGAGGTTGAATGTGAGGATTAGGGTTAGGTTTAGGATTAGGCTTAGGGTTAGGGTGAGGGTTAAGGTTAGGGTTTGGGTTAGGGTGAGGGTGAGACTGAGGATTAGGGTTTGGTTTAGGGTTAGGTTTAGGGTTAGGTTTAGGTTTAGTGTTAGGGTTGCGGTGACGGTTAGGTTTAGGCTTAGGCTTAGGGTTAGGTTTAGAGGTATGGTTAGGGGGACTGTTAGGTTGCGGTTTAGGGTTAGGGTTAGGGTTAGGGTTAGGGTGATTTGTGAGGGTTAGGTTGAGGTTTAGGGATAGGGTTAGGTTTAGGATTAGGGTTAGGGTGAGGGTGAGTTGAGGGTTAGGTTGAGGGTTAGGCTTAGGCTTCGGGTTAGGCTGAGGGTAAGGGTGGGGGTGAGGATTAGGTTTAGGGTGATGGTTTTGTTTAGGGTTAGTGGTATTGTTAGGGTTAGGGTTACATTTCCGGTGAGGGTGAGGGTGCGGTTTAGGGATAAGGTTAGGGTTAGGTTTAGGGTTAGCCTGAGGGTTAGCCTGAGGGTGATGTTGAGGGTGAGGTTTATGGTTAGGGTGAGAGTTAGGCTTAGGGTTAGGGTGATGTTTAGGGTTAGTGTGAGGGTTAGTGTTAGGGTTAGGGTGAGTGATAGGTTGAGGGTAAATGGTAGGCTGAGGCTTATGGTAAGGGTGACGGTTAGGGTTAGGTTTAGAGTTATTGTTAGGGTTAAGTTTAAGGTTATGTTTAAAGTGAGGGTGAGGATGAGGGTTAGGTTTAGTGTTAGGATGAGGTTTAGGGTTAGGGTTAGGGTTAGAGTTAGGGTTAGGGTGAGAGTGAGGTTTAGGGTTCGAGTTAGGGTTAGTGTTAGTGTTAGGGTTTGGGTGAGGGTTAGTGTTAGGACTAGGCTTAGGCTTAGGCTTAGGCTTAGGCCCAGCTTGAGGGTGAGGGTTAGTGTTAGGGTGAGGGGGAGGTTTAGTTTAGGCTTAGTGTTAGGATTAGGGTGAGGTTAAGGGTTAGGGTGAGGGTTAAGGTTAGGTTAGGGTGAGGGTTAAGATGAGGATTAGGGTTTCAGTGAGAGTGAGGGTTAAGGTTAGGGCAAGGCTTAGGGTTAGGGATATGGTTAGGGTGAGGGTGATGGTTAGGATTAGGGTTAGGGTTATTGTAAATGTTATGGTTAGGGTTACAATTCCAGTGAGGGTGAGGCTGAGAGTGAAGTTTAGGGTTAGGGTAAGGGTTACTTTTTGGGTTAGGATTAGTGGTAATGTTAGGGTTAGGGTTAGACTTACGATTTGGGTGAGGGTGAGGGTTAGGGTTAGGGTTAGGGTGAGGGATAGGGTAAGGGTTAGGTTTAGGGTTAGATTGGGGATTAGGGTTAGGGTTAGTGTGAGGTTTAGGGTGAGGATGAGGGTTAGGGTGAGGGTTAGGGTTAGAGTTAGGATCAGGTTGAGGGCTAGCGTGAGGGTGAGTTTTAGTGTTAGGGTTAAGTTTATGGTGAGGTTTAGGGTGAGGGTTAGGTTTAGGTTTAGGGGTAGGGTTAGGTTTAGTGTGAGGGTTTCGGTTAGGGCGAGAGTGAGGTTGAGGGTAAGGGTTATGGTGAGGGTAAGGGTAATGGTGAGGGTTAGGGTTAGGATTAGGGTTAGGTTTAGGGATAGGTTGAGTTTGAGGGTGAGGGTGAGGGTCAGGGTTAGGGTTAGGGTTATGGTTAGGGTGAGGTATAGGGTGAGGGTGAGGGTTAGGGTGAATGTGAGGGTGAGGGTGAGGGTCTTGGTTAGGTAATGGTTAGGGTTAGGGTGAGGATTAGTTGAGGGTTATGGTAAGGGTGAGCTTGAGGTTTAGGGTGTGGGTGAGCGTTAGGTTTAGCGTGAAGGTTCGGGTGATGGTGAGGGTTAGGGTGAGGTAGAAGGTTAGGGTTAGGGCTAGGTGAGGGTTATTGTTAGGGTTAGGATTAGGGTGAGGGTTAGGATTAGGTTTACGGTTAGGGTGAGGTTTAAGGTGAGGGTGAGGGTTAAGGTTAGGGTTAGGTTTGTGGTGTGGATAAATGATAGCATGAGGGTTAGGGTGAATGTTAGACTTAGCATTAGGGTTAGGGTGAGGGTGAGGGTGAGGATTAGGGTGAGTTTTAGGGTTAGGGTGAGGGTTAGGGTTAGGCTTAGCGTGAGGGTGACAGTTAGAGTTAGAGTTACGGTGAGGATTCGGTTAAGTGTGAGGTTTATTGTGAGTTGTTAAGTGTTAGGATGAGGGTTAGGGTAAGGGTGAGGGTTAGGGTTAAAGTTTGGGTTAGGGTGAGGGTTAAGGTCAAGGTTATGCTTAGGGTTAGGGTGAGGGTTAGGCTGAGGATTAGGGTTATGAATAGGGTGAGGGTTAGGGTGAGGGTGAGGGTTAGGTTTCGGGTGAGGGTTAGGGTTGTTATTAGGGTTAGGGTCAGATTTAGGGTGACAGTGAGGTTTTGGGTGAGGTTTAGGTTGAGGATTAGTGGTAGGGTTAAGTTGAGGGTTAGGGTAAGGGGTAGGGTTACGCTTAGGCTGAGGGTTAGGTTTATTGTGAGAGTTAGGGTTGGGGTTAGGGTTAGGATTAGTGTGAGGGTAAGAATTAGGGTCATGGCAAGGGTGAGGGTGAGGTTTAGGGTTAGGAATAGTGATAGAATTAGTGTAAAGCTGAGGGTGAGGGTGAGGTTTAGGGTTAGGGTTAGGGTGAGGGCTTGGGTGAGGGTTAAGGTAAGGTTAAGGGTTAGGGTGAGAGTGATGGTAAGGGTAAAGGTGAGGGTTAGCCTGAGGGTGAGGTTTAAGATAAGGGTGAGGGGTAGGGTTAGGGTGAGGGTTAGGTTAAGGGTTCGGGTTACGGTTAGGGTGAGGGTTAGGATGAGGTATAGGGTTAGGATTAGGGTTACAGTGAGGGCTAGGGTGAGGGTTAAGGTTAGGGTTAGCTTTAGGGTGAGGTTTAGGGTTAGAGTTAGGGTTAGGGTGAGGGTTAGGATGAGGTTTAGGGTTAGGGTTAATTTTAGGTTTAGGGTTAGGGTCAGGGTAAGGGTTAGGTTTATGGTTAGGATTAGGGTTAGAGTGAGGGTGAGTGTGTGGGTTAGGGTTAGGTTTAGGATTAGGCTTAGGGTTAGGCACAGGGTTAGGTTGAGGGTTTAGGTTAGGGTGAGGGTTTGGTTTAGGGTTATGGTGAGGGTTAGGGTGAGGGTTAGGTTTAGGATTGATGTTAGGATGAGGGCTAGGGTGAGGTTGAGGTTTAGGGTTAGGGTGTGGTTTAGGGTTAGTTTTAGCGTTAGGGTCAGGGTGAGTTTGAGGTTTAGGGTTAGAGATAGGTTTAGGGTGAGGGTTAGGGTGAGGGTTAGATTTAGGGTTAGTGTTAGGGTTAATGGTAGGGTGAGCGTTAGGGTGAGGGTTAGAGTTAGGGATAGTGTTAGGTTTAGTATTAGGTTTAGGGTTAGGGTGAGTGTGAGAGTTAGGGTTTGGATAAGATTTAGGCTTAGGGTTAGGCTGAGGTAGAGTGTAAGTGTGAGGGTTAGGGTTAGGGTGCGGGTTAGGGTTAGGTTTAGGTTTAGAGTTAGCCTTAAATTGAGGTTTCGTGTTAGGGTTAGGGTTAGGGCGAGGGTTAGTTTTAGGGTTATGGTGAGGCTTAGGGTTAGGCTTAGGATTAGGCTTATGAATAGGCTGAGGGTGAGGGTGGGGGTGAGGATTAGGTTTAGGGTTAGGGTTAGGGTTAGGTTTATTGGTAGTTTTATGGTTAGTGTAAATTTTGTGGTGAGGTTGAAGTTGAGGGTGAGGGTTAGGTTTAGGTTGAGGTTTAGGGTGAGGATTAGGGTTAGGTTTAATTTTAGGTTGAAGGTGAGTGTGAGAGTTAGGGTTAGGGTTAGGGTTAGTCTTAGGGTTAGGGTGAGGATTAATGTTAGGGTTTCGTTTAGGGTAAGGTTGAGGCTGAGGATTAGGGTGAGTTTTAGGGTTAGGTTTAGGTTTAGGGTTAGGGTTAGGCTGAGGGTGAGGGTGGGGGTGAGGATTAGGGTTATGGTTAGGGTTAAAATTAGGGTTATTGTTAGTGTTATGATTTGGGTTTAGTTTGCGGTGAGGGGGAGCCTGAGGTCGAGGGTTATGGTTAGGGTTAGGCTTAGTCTTGGGGTTAGGCTGAGGGTGAGTATGGTGGTGAGGATTAGGTTTTGGGTGATGGATAGTGTTAGGGTTAGGTTGAGGGTGAGGATGAGGCTTAGCATTAGGTTTAGGTTTAGGGTGAGAGCTAGGGTGAGGGTGAGGGTTAGGGTTAGGGTTAGGCTTAGGCTTAGGGTTAGGCTTAGGGTGAGGGTGAGGGTGAGGGTTTGGGTTAGTGTGATGGATAGGGTTAGGTTTAGGGTGAGTGTTAGGATCTGGGTTAGGGTTAGGGTGAGGGTTAGCATGAGTGTGACGGTAAGAATAAAGTTGAGGGTTAGGCTGAGGGTGAGTGTTCCCCTAAGGGTGAGGGTTAGGATTAGGTTGAGGTTAGGGTAAGGGTTAGGATGAGGGTTAGGGTGAGGGTGAGGGTTAGATTGAGGATCAGGGTTGGGGTTTGTGTGAGGTTTAGGGTGAATGATGAGGGTTTGGGTTAGGGTGAGGGTTAGGGTTAGAATTAGGGTTAGAGTGAGGGCTAGGGTGAGGCTGAGGGTTAGGGTTAGGGTTAAGGTGAGGTTTAGGTTTCGGGTGAGAGTTAGGGTTACTGTGAGTGTTTGTGTTAGAGTTAGGATTAGTGTTAGGGTGAGTGTAAGTGTTAGGGTGAGGGTTAGGGTTAGGGTGAGTTTTATGGTAAGGGTGAGGGTTAGGGTTAGGTTTAGGGTGATTGTTAAGTTTCGAGTTAGGGTTACGTTGAGGGTGAGGGTGAGGGTTAGGTTTAGGGTGAGGTTTAGGTTTAGGTTTAGTGTTAGAGTTAGGGTGAGGGTGTGGATGAGTTTTATGGTTACAGTTAGGATTCAAGTGAGGGTGAGGATGAGGGTTAGGGTTAAGGTTAGTTTTAGGTTTAGGGTTAGGCTGAGGTTTAGGGTTAGGGTTATGGTTAGGATTAGGGTTAGGGTGAGGGTTAGGGTTAGGGTTAGGATGAGGGTTAAGAAGAGGTTTAGTTTTAGGATTATGGTTATGTTGAGGGCAAGGGTGAGGGTGAGGTTTAGGGTTAGGTTTAGGGTGAGGTGTAGGGTTAAGGTTAAGTTTAGGGTCAGTGTGAGTTTGAGGTTTAGTGTTAGAGATAGGGTTAGGTTGAGGGTTAAGATGATTGTTAGTGTTAGGGTTAGCGTTAGGGTTAGGTTGAGGGTTAGGGTGAGTTTGTGTGTTTGGGTTTGGGTTAGGATTAGGATTAGGGTCAGGGAGAGGGTGAGTGTGAGGGTTAGGGTTAGGGTTAGGCTTAGGGTTAGGCTCAGGGTGAGGGTGAGGGTGAGTGTTAGGGTTAGGGTGAGTGTTAGGGTTAGGGTGAGGCTTATGGTTAGGGTTAGGGTGAGAGTTAGGGTTCGAGTTTGGGGTTAGGGTGCGGGTTAGGTTGAGGGTGTTAGTAATGTTAAAGTGAGGTTTAGGCTGAGGGTGAGGGCTACGGTAAGGGGGAGGGTTAGAGTTAGGGTGAGGGATACGGTAAGGGTTAGGGTTAGGTTTAGGGTGAGGGTGAGGGTTAGATTGAGGATTAGTGTTTGGTTTAGTGTGAGGTTTAGGGTTTCGCTGAGGGTTAGGATTAGTTTGAGCGTTAGTGTTAGGGTGAGGGTAAGTGTTAGGGCGAGGTTTAGGTTTAGGGTGAGGGTTATGGTTAGGGTGAGGCTTAGGATTAGGGTTCGGGTTGTTGTTAGGGTTAGGGTTACAGTTACGTTGAGGGTGATCGTGAGGGTGAGGGTGAGGTTTAATGCTATGGTTAGGGTGAGATTTTGGGTTAGGGTGTTAGAGTTAGGGTTAGGGTGAAGGTCAGGTTTAGGGTTAGTGTTAGTGTTAGGGTGATGGTTAGGGTCAGGGTTAGGGTCAGGGTTAGGGTTAGGGTGAGTGTTAGGTTGATGGTAAGGGTTAGGGCTCGGGTTTGTTTTAGGATAAAGGTTAGTGTGAAGGTGAGTGTGACCGTTAGGGATAGGGTTAGGGTTAGGCTTAGGGTTAGGCTGAGGGTGAGTGTGAAGGTGAGGACTAGGGTTAGGGTGCCGGTTAGGGTTAGGGTTAGGGTTAGAATTAGCCTTAAGGTGAGGCTTATGGTTAGGGTTAGGATTAGGATTCTGGTGAGTGTGAGGGTTACAGTTAGCTTGAGTGTTAGGGTGAGGGGTAGGGTTAGGGTTAGGGTGAGGGTTAGGGTTAATGTGAGTTTTAGGGTTATGGTTAGGGCTAGGGTTAAGTTGAGGGTTAGGTTGAGGGTTAGGTTGAGGGTTAGGGTTTGTTTTAGGGTTAGGGTGAGGGGGAGGTTTACTGGGAGGTTTAGGTCAGGCTTAGTGTTAGGATTAGGGTGAGGTAAAGGGTTAGGGTGAGGGTTAAGGTTAGGTTAGGGTGAGGGTTAAAATGAGGGTTAGGGCGAGTGTTAGGGTTAGGATTATGGTTAGGGTAGGGTGATGGTTAGGATTAGGGTTAGGGTTATTGTAAATATTATGGTTAGGGTTATATTTAAAGTGAGGGTGAGGCTGAGAGTGAAGTTTAGGGTTAGGGTAAGGGTTAGTTTTAGGGTTAGGATTAGTGGTAATGTTAGGGTTAGGGTTAGACTTACGATTTGGGTGAGGGTGATGGTGAGGGTGAGGGTTAGGGTGAGGTTGAGGGTGAGGGTAAGGGTTAGGGTTAGGGTGAGGTTTAGGGTTAGGGTTATGGTTAGGGTGAGGTCTAGGGTGAGGGTGAGGGTTAGGGTGAAGGTGAGGGTGAGGGTAAGGGTCTTGGTTAGGTAATGGTTAGGGTTAGGGTGAGGATTACTTGAGGGTTAGGGTAAGGGTGAGCTTGAAGTTTAGGGTGTGTGTGAGCGTTAGGGTTAGAGTGAGGGTTCGGGTGATGGTGATGGTTAGGGTGAGGGTTAGGGTTAGGGTTAGGTGAGGATTAGTGTTAGGGTTAGGGTTAGGGTGAGGGTTAGGATTAGGTTTAGGGTTAGGGTGAGGTAAAGGGTGAGGGTGAGGGGTAAGGTTATGGTTAGTTTTGTGGTATGGATAAGTGATAGCATGAGGGTTAGGGTGAGTGTTAGACTTAGCATTAGGGTTAGGGTGAGGGTTAGGGTGAGGATTAGGGTGAGTTTTAGGGTTAGGGTGAGGGTTAGGGTTATGCTTAGCGTGAGGGTGATGGTGAGGGTGACGGTTAGGGTTAGAGTTACGGTGAGGATTTGGTTAAGTGTGAGGTTTAGGGTGAGGATGAGGTTAAGGGTTAGGATGAGGGTTAGGGTGAGGGTGAGGATTAGCGTTAAGGTTTGGGTTAGGGTGAGGGTTAGGGTGAGGGTTAGGGTTAGGGTTATGCTTAGGATTAGGGTGAGGGTTATGCTGAGGGTTAGGGTTATGATTAGGGTGAGGTTTACGGTGAGGGTGAGGGTTAGGGTTGTTATTAGTGTTAGGGTCAGATTTAGGGTTACGCTGAATTTTTGAGTGAGGGTTAGGGTGAGGGTTAGAGTTAGGGTTAAGATGAGGTTTAGGGTAAGGTGTAGGGTTACGGTTAGGTTAAGGTTTAGGTTTAGTGTGAGAGTTAGGGTTAGGGTTAGGGTTAGGATTAGTGTGAGGTTAAGAATTAGGTGACTGTTAGTGTGAGGGTGAGGTTTAGCATTAGGAATAGTGATAGGATTAGTGTAAATCTGAGGGTGAGGGTGAGGTTTAGGGTTAGGGTTAGGGTGAGGGCTTGGGTGAGGGTTAGGGTAAGGTTGAGGGTTAGGGTGAGAGTTATGGTAATGGTAAAGTTGAGGGTTAGCCTGAGGGTGAGGTTTAAGATAAGGGTGAGGTTTAGGGTTAGGGTGAGGGTTAGGTTAAGGGTTCGGGTTACGGTTATGGTGAGGGTTAGATTGAGGATTAGGGTTAGGGTTAGTGTGAGGTTTAGGGTGAGGTTGAGGGTTTGGGTTAGGGTGAGGGTTAGGGTTAGAATTAGGATTAGGGTGAGGGCTAGGATGAGGGTGAGGTTTAGGTTAGGGTTAGGGTTAAGGTTTAGGGTTACTGTGAGGGTTAGGGTTAGTGTGCGGGTTAGTGTTAGAGTTAGGGTTAGTGTTAGGGTGAGGGTAAGTGTTAGGGTGAGTGTTTGGGTTAGGGTGAGGATTATGTTTAGGTTGATGGTTAGGTTTAGGGTTAGGGTTATTGTTAGGGTTAGGATTAGGAATAGGGTTAGGGTGAGGTTGAGTGTGTGGGTTAAGGTTAGGTTTAGGTTTAGGCTTAAGGTTAGGCTGAGGGTGAGGTTGAGGCTGAGGGTTAGCTTTAGGTTGATGGTTAGGGTTAGGGTTAGGGTGAGGGTTAGGATGAGGGTTAGAGATAGGATTAGTGTTTGGGTGAGGGCTAGGGTGAAGATGAGGTTTAGGGTTATGTTTAGGGTGAGGTTTAGTTTTAGGGTTAGGGTTAGGGTTAGGGTTAAAGTGAGGCTGAGGTTTAGGTTTAGAGATTGGGTTAGGGTGAGGGTTAGGCTTAGGGTTAATGTTCGGTTTAGGTTTAGGGTGAGGGTTAGGGTTAGGATGAGGGTTAGGGTTAGGGCTTGGAGTAGGATTAGTGTTAGGGTGAAGGTGAGTGTGAGTGTGAGGGTTAGGGTTAGGCTAAGGGTTAGGCTTAGGTTTAGGCTGAGGTTGAGGGTGAGTGTTAAGGTGAGGGTGAGGGTGAGGTTTAGGGTTAGATTTAGGGTTAGTGTGAGGGTTAGTGTTAGGATTGGTGTTAGGGTTAGGGTTAGGGTGAGGGTTAGTGTGAGGGTTATGGTTAGGGATCAGGTTAGATTTAGGATTAGGGTTAGTGTGAGTATGAGTGTGAGGATTAGTATTAGGGTTAGGCTGAGGGTGAGGGTGAGGGTTAGGGTTAGGCTGAGGGTTATGGTTAGGGTTAGGGTGAGGGTTAGGATGAGGGTTAGAGTTAGGATTAGGGTTTGGGTGAGGGCTAGGGTGAAGATGAGGTTTAAGGTTATGTTTAGGGTGAGTTTTAGGGTTAGGGTTAGGATTAGGTTTAGGGTTAAGGTGAGGGTGAGGTTTAGGTTTAGAGTTAGGGTTAGGGTGAGGGTAAGGGTTAGGGTTAATGTTCAGTTTAGGGTTAGGTTGAGGGTTAGGGTTAGGGTGAGGGTTAGGGTTAAGGCTGGGAGTAGGATTAGTGTTAAAGTGTGGGTGAGTGTGAGTGTGAGGTTTTGGGTTCGGGTTAGGTTTAGGCTTAGGTTTAGGCTGAGGTTGAGGGTGACGTTTAAGGTGAAGGTGAGGGTGAGGTTTAGGATTAGAGTTACGGTTAGTATGAGGGTTAGTGTTAGGATTGGTGTTAGGGTTAAGTTTAGGGTGAAGGTTAGGGTGAGCATTATGTTTAGGGATCGGGTTAGATTTAGGATTAGTTTAGCTTGAGTGTGAGTGTGAGGATTAGTGTTAGGGTAGGTTTAGGGTTAGGCTGAGGGTGAGGGTGAGGGTTAGGGTTAGGGTGAGGGTTAGGGTTAAGGTTAGGGTGAGGGTTAGGATGAGGTATATGGTTAGGATTAAGGTTACCGGGAGGGCTATTGTGAGGGTTAAGGTTAGGGTTAGGTTTAAGGTGAGGATTAGGGTTCGGGTTAGGTTTAGGACTTGTGTTAGGGTGTGGGCTAGGGTGAGGGTGAGGGTTAGTGTTAGGGTTAGTCTTAGTCTTAGGGTTAGGCTGAGGGTGAGGGTGTGGGGGTGAGGAATAGGTTTGGGGTGATGGATAGGGTTAGGGTTAGGGTGAGGGTTAGGATGAGGGTTAGGGTTAGAATAATTTTAGGGTGAGGGCTAGGGTGAGGGTGAGGGTGAGGGTGAGTGATAGGGTTAGGCTGATGTATAGTGTTAGGTTTAGGGCAAGTGTTAGGATGAGTGTTAGGGTAAGGGTGAGGGTTAGGGTGAGCATGACGGTAACAGTAAAGGTGAGGTTTAGGCGGAGGGTGAGTGTTCCCCTAAGGGTGAGTGGTAGGATTAGGGTGAGGGTTAGCATCAGGTTTAGGGTGAGGGTTAGGGTGAGGGTGAGGGTTAGATTGAGGATTAGGGTAAGGGTTAGGGTGAGGTTTAGGCTGAGGATAAAGTTGAGGGTTAGGGTGAGGGTTATGGTTAGAATTAGGATTAGAGTGAGTGCTCGGGTGAGGGTGAGGGTTAGGGTTAGGGTTAGGGTGAGTGTGAGGTTTCGGGTTAGGGTGAGAGTTAGGGTTACTGTGAGGGTTAGTGTTTGAGTTAGGGTTAGGGTAAGGGTTAGGGTAAGTGTTAGGTTGAGAGTTAGGGTTAGGGTGAGTGTTATGTTTAGTGTGAGGGTTAGGGTTAGGTTTAGGGTTATTGTTAGGTTTAGGGTTAGGGTTACAGTGAGGGTGAGGGTGAGGGTTAGGGTTAGGGTGAGGTTTAGGATTAGGGTTAGGGTTTTAGTTAGGGTTAGGGTGAGGGTGAGTTTTAGGGTTAGGGTTAGGGTTAGGGTGAGCTTTTGGACGAGGGTTAGGGTTTCAGTGAGGGTGAGGGTTAGGGTTAGTTTGAGTGTTAGGGTTAGGATTAGGATTAGGGTGAGGATGAGTGTTAGCATTAGGGTTAGGCTTAGGGTTAGGGTTAGGTTTAGGGTTAGGATTAGTGTTATTGTTTGGGTTAGGGTTAGAGTTACGGTGAGGGTGAGGGTGAGTTTTAGGGTGAGGGTTAAGATGAGGTTTAGGGTTTCAGTGTGGGTGAGGGTTAAAGGTAGGGTGAGGGTTACGGTTAGGATTAAGGTTAGGGTGAAGGTGATGGTTAGGATTAGGGTTAGGGTTATTGTAAATGTTATGTTTAGGGTTACATTTGCAGTGAGGGTGAAGCTGAGGGTGAAGGTTAGGGTTAGGGTAAGGGTTAGTTTTAGGGTTAGGATTAGTGTTAATATTAGGGTTAGGGTTAGATTTACTGTTTGGGTGAGGGTGAGGGTGAGGGTTAGGGTTAGGGTTAGGGTGAGGTTTAGAGTTAGGGTTAGGATTAGGGATAGGGTGAGGGAGAGGTTTAGGACAAGAGTTAGGTTGAGGGGGAGGGTAAGGGTGAGTGTTAGGTTTAGGGTTAGTGTTAGGGTTAACGTTAGGTTTAGGGTGAGGGTAGGGTTGAGGTTTAGGGTTAGGGTTAGGTTTAGGGTTAGGATTAGGGTTAGGGTGAGGGTGAGGGTGGGGGTCAGGATAAGGGTTACAGTGATTGTTAGTGTTAGCATTAGGTTGAGGGTTAGAATGAGGGTTAGGGTTTGGATTAAGTTTAGGGTGAGGGCTCGGTTGAGAGTGGTGTTAGTTCGAGGTTTAGGGTTAGGGTTAGTGTTAGGGTCAAGGGTAGGTTGATGGTTATGTTGAGGTTTTGGGTAGGGTTAGGGTTAAGGTTAGGCTTAGGCTTAGGGTTAGGCTGAGGGTGAGGGCGGGGTGAGGATTAGGGTTACGGTGATGGTTAGGGTTAGGGTTAGGTTGAGGGTTAGAATGAGGGTTAGGGTTAGGATTAAGGTTAGGGTGAGGGCTCGGGTGAGGGTGAGGATTAGGGTAAGGCTTAGGCTTAGGGTTAGGCTGAACTTGAGGTTGAGGTTGAGGGTTTCGGTTAGGGTGATGGTTAGGTTTATGGTTAGGGTGAGGGTTTGTATGAGGTTTAGGGTTAGGGTTTGGGTTAGGGTGATTATGATGGTAAGGGTAAAGGAGAGGTTTTGGCTGAGGGTGAGTGTTAAGGGTGAGGGTTAAGGTTAGGTTTAGGGTTAGGGTAAGGGTTAGAGTTAGGGTTATGGTGAGGGTTAGATTGAGGATTCAGTTTAGGGTTAGTGTGAGGTTTAGGGTGAGGATGAGGGTTAGGGTTAGGGTGAGGGTGAGGGATGGAATTAGGGTTAGGGTGAGGGCTAGGGTAAGGATGAGGTTTAGGTTTTGGGTTAGGTTGAGAGCTAGGGTGAGTGTTAGGGTGAGGTTTAGTGTTAGGGATAAGGTTAGGTTTAGGATTAGGTTTAGGGTTACGGTTAGGATTAGGCTTAGGGTTAGGGTTAGGATTAGGCTTAGGGTTAGGCTGAGGACTCAGGGTTAGGATTAGGGTGATGGTGAGATTTAGGGTTAGAGTGAGGTTTAGGGTTAGGGTTAGGTTTAGGGTGAGAGTTAGTTTTAGGATTAGAGTTAGGTCTCGGGTGAGGCTGAAGGTGAGGGTTAGGGTTAAGGTTAGTGTTAGATTTAGGGTTTGGGTGAGGGTTAGGGTGAGTGTGAGGGTTAGGGTGAGTGTGAGGGTTAGGCTTAGGGTTAGGCTTCGGGTTGGGGTTAGGCTGAGGGTGAGGGTTAGGTTTAGGGTGAGTGTTACGGTTAGGGTTAGGGTGAACATTAGGCTGACGGTGAGGGTGAGGGTGAGGATTACGGTTAGGGTGAGGGTTAGGTTTAGGGTTAGGGTGAGAGTTTGGGTTCGGGTTAAGTTTAGGGTTAGGGTGAGGGTTAGGGTTAGGTTGAGGGTTAGAGTTAGAGATAGTGTGATGGTTAGGGTTAGGGTTAGGATGAGGTTTAGGGGTAGGATTATGGTTAGGGTGAGGTCTAGGGTGAGGTTGAGGGTTAGGGTTAGTGTTATGGTGAGGTTTAGGTTTTGGGTTAGGGTTAGGGTGAGGGTTTGAATGAGGGTTATGATTACTGTGAGTGTGAGGGTTATGGTTAGGTTGAGGGTTAGGGTTAGGATTAGGGTTAGGGTGAGGGTGAGTGTTAGGATTAGGGTTAGGCTTATGTTTAGGGTTAAGATTAGTGTTATTGTTAGGGTTAGGGTTAGATTTATGGTAAGGGTGAGGGTGAGGGTGAGGGTGAATGTTAGGGTTAGGGTTAGGTTGAGGTTTATGGTTAGGGTTAAAATTAGGTTTAGGGTGAGGGTGAGGTTTAGTGTTAGATTTAGGGTTAGGGGGAGTGTTAGTTCGAGGTTAGGGTTAGGTTTAGTGTTAGGGTTAAGGTTAGGTTGATGGTTACCTTGAGGTTTTGGGTTAGGGTTAGGGTTAGTGTTATGATTAGGGTTAGGTGAGGGTGAGTGTGAGGTTTAGGGTTAGGGTTAGGCTTAGACTTAGGGTTAGGCTGAGGGTGAGGATGGGGGTGAGGATTAGGGTTAGGGTAATGTTTAGGGTTAGGGTTGGGGTGAGGGTTAGAATGAGGTTTAGGGTTAGGATTAGGGTTAGGGTGAGGGCTAGGATGAGGGTTTCGGTTAGGGTGAGGCTTAGTATGAGGTTTAGGGTTAGGCTGTGGGTTAGGGTGATTATGATGGTAAGGGTAAAGGAGAGTTTTTGGCTGAGGGTAAGGGTTAAGATAAGGGTGAGTTTTAGGGTTAATTTTCGTGTTAGGTTAAGGGTTCGGGTTACGGTTAGGGTGAGGGTTAGATTGAGGATTTGGTTTAGGGTTAGTGTGAGGTTTAGGGTGAGGATGAGGGTTAGGGTTAGGGTGAGGGTGAGGGATAGATTTAGGGTTAGGGTGAGGGCTAGGGTGAGGATGAGGTTTAGGTTTAGGGTTAGGGTGAGGGCTATGGTGAGTGTTAGGGTGAGGTTTAGTGTTAGGGATAGGGTTAGGTTTAGGATTAGGTTTAGGTTGAGGGTGAGTGTGAGCATTAGGGCTAGGGTTAGGATTAGGCTTAGGGTTAGGGTAAGGATTAGTGTTAGGGTTTGGGTTAGGGTGAGGGTGAGGCTGAGGATTAGGGTTAGGTTTAGGATTAGGGTTAGGTTTAGGGTTAGGGTTAGGTTTAGACTTAGGGTTAGGGTTAGGGTTAGGGTTATGTTGAGGGTTATGTTTAGGGATAGGGTTAGGCTTAGGGTTAGGCTGAGGGTGAGGATTAGGGTTAGGGTTAGGGTTTGGTTTAGGTTATTGTTAGTGTTATGGTTAGGGTTAAGTTTGCGGTGAGGGTGAGGCTGCGGGTGAGGGTTATGGTTAGGGTTAGGGTTAATGTTATTGTTAGGGTTAGGGTTAAAGTTACGGTGCGGTTGAGGGTAAGGGTGAGGATTGGTGTTAGGGTGAGCTTTACGGTGAGGTTTATGGTTAGGTTTAGGGTTAGGGTTAGGGTGAGGGTGGGATTTAGTGTTAGATGTAGGGTTAGGGGAAAGTTTAGGGTGATGGTTATGGTTAGGGTTAGTATTAGGCTTAGGGTAAGGGTGAGGGTTAGGTTGAGGTTAAGGGTTAGGGTTAGGGTTAGTGTTAGTGTGAGGGTTAGTGTTAGGGTTAGGGTTAGTATTATGGTTAGCGTAAGTGTTAGGTTGAGGGTTTGGGATAGGGTGAGGTTATGGTTAGGGTGAGGGTTAGGGTTAGGTTTAGGGTTATTGTTAGGGTTAGGGTTAGAGTTACGGTTACAGTGAGGGAGAGAGTGAGGGTTAGGGTTAGGGTAAGGATGAGGTTTAGGGTTATGTTAGGGTTAGAATTAGGGTTAGGGTGAGAGTGAGGTTTAAGTTTAGAGTTAGGCTTTGTGTTAGTTTTAGGCTTAGGGTGAGGGTTAGGGTTAGGCTTAGGCTTAGGCCGAGCATGAGCTTGAGGGTGAGGTTTAGGATGCGGTTTAGGCTTAGGATTAGGTTTAGGGTTAGGGCTAGGTTGAGGGTTGGGTTGAGGGTTAGGGTTAGGGTGAGAGTTAGGTTTAGTACTAAGGTTAGGGTGAGGTTGAGTGTGAGGTTTAGGGTTAGAGTTAGGATTAGGCTTAGGGTTAGGATGAGGGTTAAGATTAGGGTTTGTGTTATGGTGAGGGTGAGGCTGAGGATTAGGGTTTGGTTTAGGGTTAGATTTAGGCTTAGGTTTAGGGTTAGGGTTAGGGTTATGGTGAGGGTTAGGGTTAGTGTTAGGCTTAGGCTTAGGGTTAGGCTGAGGGTGAGGGTGGGGGTGAGGATTAGGGTTAGGGTTAGGTTTAGGGTTATTGTTAGCGTCATGGTTAGGGTTAAGTTTGCAGTGAGGGTGAGGCTGAGGTTGAGGGTTATGGTTATGGTTAGGGTTAGGGTTAGTGTTAGTGTTATTGTTAGGGTTAGAGTTACTGTGAGGTTGAGGGTGAGGGTGAGGGTTTAGGGTTAGGGTGAGGTTTAGGGTGAGGTTTAGGGTTAGGTTTAGGGTTAGGGTGAGGGTGAGTTTTAGGGTTAGAGTTAGGGTTGCGTGAGGGTTAGGGTGAGTGTTAGGGTTCGGGTGAGCGTGAGGGTTAGGATGAGGTTTAGAGATAGGTTTAGGGTTAGGATTAGGTTAGCGTGAGGGTGAGTGTAAGGGATAGGGTGAGGGTTAGGCTTAGGCTTAGGGTTAGGATGAGGGTGAGGGTGGGGTTGAGGATTAGGGTTAGGGTGACGGTTAGGGTTAGGATTAGTGTTATTGTTAGAGATAGGGTTAGAGTTCCAATGAGGGTGAGGTTGCGGGTGAGGGTTAGGTTTAGAGTTAGTGTGAGGGTTAGTGTTAGGGTTAGGATTAGTGTTAGGGTCATGGTAAGTGCTAGGGTGAGGGTTTGGGTTAGTGTGAGGGTTATGGTTAGGGTTAGGGTGAGGTTTAGGGTTTGGGTTAGAGTTAGGTTTAGGGTGAGAGGTAGGGGGAGGTTTAGGGTTAGGGTTAGGTATAGGATTAGGGTTAGGGTGAGGGTGAGTGTGTGTGTTAGGGTTAGATTTAGGATTAGGCTTAGGTTTAGGCTGAGGGTGAGGGTGAGGGTGAGAGTTAGGGTTAGGGTGAGGTTTAGGGTTAGGGTTAGGGTGAGTGTTAGGGTTAGGTTGAGGGTTAGGTTTAGGGTTATGGTGAGGGTTAGTGTTAAGTTTAGGGTGAGGGTTAGAATGAGGGTTAGGGTTAGGGATAGGGTTAGATTTAGGATTAAGATTAGGTTGAGGTTGAATGTGAGGGTTAGGGTTAGGTTTAGGATTAAGCTTAGGGTTAGGGTGAGGGTTAAGGTTAGGGTTTGGATTAGGGTGAGGGTGAGGCTGAGGATTAGGGTTTGGTTTAGGGTTAGGTTTAGGGTTAGGTTTAGGTTGAGGGTCAGGGTTAGGGTTACATTGACGGTTAGGCTTAGGTTTAGGCTTAGGATTAGGGTTAGAGTTATGGTTAGGGTGACTGTTAGGTTGAGGTTTAGGGTTAGGGTTAGTGTTAGGGTTAGTGTGATTGTGAGTGTTAGGTTGAGGTTTAGTGATAGAGTTAGGTTTAGGATTAGGTTTAGAGTAACGGTGAGTGTGAGGGTTAGTTTGAGGGTTAGGCTTAGGGTTCGGGTTAGGCTGAGGGTAAGTGTGGGGGTGAGGATTAGGGTTAGGGTGATGGTTTTGTTTAGGTTTAGTTATATTGTTAGGGTTAGGGTTAGAATTCCGGTGAGGGTGAGGGTGCGGGTCAGGGTTAGGGTTAGGGTTAGGGTGGGGTTTAGGGTTAGGGTTAGGGTAAGGATTTGGGTGAGGGTGAGATTTAGTGTGAGATATAGGGTTAGGGGGACGGTTAGGGTGAGGGTTAGGGTTAGGGTTAGTGTTAGGGTTAGGATTAGGGTGAGGCTTAGGTTGAGGTTTAGGGTTAGGTTAGGGTTAGTTTGAGGGTTATTGTTAGGGTTAGGATTAGTGTTAGTGGGAGGGTAAGTGTTAGGGTAAGGGTTTAGGTTGGGGTGAGGCTTATGGTTAGGGTGAGTGTTAGGATTAACGTTAGAGTTATTGTTAGGGTTAGGTTTAGGGTTAGGCTTAGGGTTAGCCTGAGGGTGATGTTGAGGGTGAGGTTTATGGTTAGGGTGAGGGTTAGGCTTAGGGTTAGGGTGATGGTTAGGGTTAGTTTGAGGGTTAGTGTTAGGATTAGGGTGTTAGGTTAAGGGTAAATGTTAGGGTGAGGCTTATAGTAAGTTTGAGGATTAGTGTTAGGGTTAGAGTTATTGTTAGGATTAAGTTTAAGGTTATGTTTAATGTGAGGGTGAAGGTGAAGGTTAGGTTTAGTGTTAAGATGAGGTTTAGGGTTAGGGTTAGAGTTAGAGTTAGGGTTAGGGTGAGAGTGAGGTTTAGGGTTAGAGTTATGGTTAGTGTTAGGGTTAGGGTTAGGGTGAGGGTTAGGGTTAATACTAGACTTAGGCTTAGGCCTAGGCCCAGCTTGTCGGTTAGGGTTATGGTGAGGGTGAGGGTTAGGGTGAAGGTTAGGATGAGGTTTAGGGTTAGGATTAGGGTTAGAGTTTGGGTTAGGGTGAAGGTCAGGTTTAGGATTAGTGTTAAGGTTAGGGTGATGTTTAGGGTGAGGGTTAGGGTTAGGGTTAGTGTTAGGGTTAGGTTTATGGTGAGGGTTAGGTTGAGGGTAAGGATTAGGGATAGGGTTAGGTTTAGGATTATGGTTAGTGTGAGGGTGAGTGTGAGGGTTAGGGTTAGGGTTAGGTTTAGGCTTAGTGTTAGGCTGAGGGTGAGGGTGAAGGTGAGGATTAGGGTTAGGGTGCTGGTTAGGGTTAGGGTTAGGGTTAGAATTAGCCTTAAGGTGAGGTTTAGGGTTAGGGTTAGGTTTAGGGTTCTGGTGAGGTTGAGGGTTAGAGGTAGCTTGAAGGTTAGGGTAAGGGGTAGGGTTAGGGTTAGGGTGAGTGTTTGGGTTAATGTGAGGTTTAGGGTTAGGTTTAGGGTTAGGGTTAGTTTCAAGGTTAGTTTGAGGGTTAGGGTTTGTCTTAGGGTTTGTCTTACATTTAGGGGGAGAGGGAGGTTTAGGTTAGGCTTAGTGTTAGGATTAGGGTGAGGTTAAGGGTTAGGGTGAGGGTTAAGGTTAGGTTAGGGTGAGGGTTAAGATGAAGGTTAGGGTTTCAGTGAGAGTGAGGGTTAAGGCTAGGGCGAGGGTTAGGGTTAGGGTTATGGTTAGGGTGAGGGTGATGGTTAGGATTAGGGTTAGGGTTATTGTAAATGTTATTTTTAGGGTTACGTTTCCAGTGAGGGTGAGGCTGAGAGTGAAGTTTAGGGTTAGGGTAAAGGTTAGTTTTAGGGTTAGGATTAGAGGTAATGTTAGGGTTAGGGTTAGACTTACGATTTGGGTGAGGGTGAGAGTGAGGGTTAGGGTTAGGGTTAGGGTAAGGGTTAGGGTTAGGATTAGATTGGGGATTAGGGTTAGGGTTAGTGTGAGGTTTAGGGTGAGGATGAGGGTAAGGGTGAGGGTTAGGTTTAGAATTAGGATTAGGTTGAGGGCTAGCGTGAGGGTGAGTGTTAGGGTTAGGGTTAAGTGTATGGTGAGGTTTTGGGTGAGGGGTAGGTTTAGGTTTAGGGTGAGGGTTAGGATTAGTGTGAGGGTTACTGTTAGGGTGAGAGTGAGGGTGAGGCTAAGGGTTATGGTGAGGGTTAGGGTGAGGGTGAGGGTTAGGGTTAGGTTGAGGTTTAGGGTGTTTGTTAGTGTTAGGTTTAAGGTTAGTGTTAGGGTTAGGGTTAGGGTGAGGGTTAGGTTGAGGGTAAGGGTTAGGGCTTGGGTTAGTTTTAGATTTATGGTTAGGGTGAGGATGAGTGTGAGGGTTAGGGTTAGGGTTAGGGTTAGGCTTAGGGTTAGGCTGAGGGTGAGGGTGAAGGTGAGGATTAGTGTTAGGTTGCCTGTTAGGGTTAGGGTTAGGGTTAGAATTAGCCTTAAGGTGAGGTTTAGGGTTAGGGTTAGGTTTAGGGTTCTGGTGAGGGTGAGGGTTAGAGATAGCTTGAGGGTTAGAGTGAGGGGTAGGGTTTGGGTTAGGGTGAGGGTTAGGGTTAATGTGAGGTTTAGGTTTAGGGTTAGGTTTAGGGTTAGGTTGAGTGTTAGTTTGAGGGTCAGGCTTAGTGTTAGGATTAGGGTGAGGTAAAGGGTTAGGATGAGGGTTAAGGTTAGGTTAGGGTGAGGGTTAGGGTTTCAGTGAGAGTGAGGCTTAAGTTTAGGGCGAGGGTTAGGGTTAGGATTATGGTTAGCGTGAGGGTGATGGTTAGGATTAGGGTTAGGGTTATTGTAAATGTAATGGTTAGGGTTTCATTTGCAGTGAGGGTGAGGCTGAGAGTGAAGGTTTGGGTTAGGGTAAGGGTTAGTTTTAGGGTTAGGATTAGTGGTAATGTTAGGGTTAGGGTTAGACTTACGATTTGGGTGAGGGTGAGGTTGAGGGTTAGTGTTAGGGTTAGGATGAGGTTTAGGGTTAGAGTTAGGATTAGGGATAGGGTGAGGTTGAGGATTAGGGTTAGACTTAGGTTGAGGGGGAGGTTTATGGTGAGGGTTAGGGTTAGGGTTAGTGTTAGGGTTAGGGTTAGGATTAGGCTTAGGCTTAGGGTTTGGCTGAGGTGAGGGTGGGTGTGAGGATTACGCTTAGGGTGATGGTTAACCTTAGGGTTAGGGTGAGGGTTAGGATGAGGGTTAGGGTTAGGATTAGGGTTAGGGTGAGGGCTATGGTGAGGGGAGGGTTGAGGTTAGGGTTAGGCTTAGGCATAGGTTTAGTCTGAGGATGATGGTGAGGGTGAGGGTTAGGGTCATGGTGATGGATAGGGTTATGGTTAGGGTGAGGGTTAGGATGAGGGTTCGGGTTAGGGTGAGGGTTACGATGATCGTGATGGTAAGAGTAAAGTTGAGGGTTAGGCTAAGGGTGAGAGTTAGGGTAAGGGTGAGGGTTAGGGTTAGGGTGAGGGTTAGTGTAAGTGTTAGGGTTAGGGTTAGATTGGGGATTAGGGTTAGGGTTAGTGTGAGGTTTTGGGGGAGGATGTGGGTTAGGTTGAGGGTTAGGGTTAGAATTAAGGTTAGGGTGAGGGCTAGCGTGAGGGTGAGGGTTAGGGTTAGCCTTAGGTTTATGGTGAGGTTTAGGGTGAGTGGTAGGTTTAGGTTTAGGGTGAGGGTTAGGTTTAGTGTGAGGGTTACGGTTAGGGTGAGAGTGAGGGTGAGGTTAAGGGTTAGGGTTAGGATTAGGGATAGGGTTAGGGATAGGCTGAGGTTGAGGGTGATGGTGAGGGTCAGGTTTAGGGTTAGGGTTATGTTTAGGGTTGAGGTCTAGGGTGAGGGTGAGTGTTAGGGTGAAGGTGAGGGTGAGGGTGAGGGTCTTGGTTAGGTAATGGTTAGGGTTAGGGTGAGGATTAGTTGAGGGTTATGGTAAGGGTGAGCTTGAGGTTTAGGGTGTGGGTGAGCGTTAGGATTGGCGTGAAGGTTTGGGTGATGGTGAGGGTTAGGGTGAGGTAGAAGGTTAGGGTTAGGGTTATGTGAGGGTTAGTGTTAGGGTTAGGATTAGGGTGAGGGTTAGGATTAGGTTTAGGGTTAGGGTGAGGTTTAGGGTTAGGCTTAGCGTGAGGGTTAAGGTTAGGGTTAGGTTTGTGGTGTGGGTAAGTGATAGCATGAGGGTTAGGGTGAATGTTAGACTTAGCATTAGGGTTAGGGTGAGGGTGAGGGTGAGGATTAGGGTGAGTTTTAGGGTTAGGGTGAGGGTTAGGGTTAGGCTTAGCGTGAGGGTGACGATTAGGGTTAGAGTTAGGATGAGGTTAACTGTTAGAATGAGGGTTAGGGTGAGGGTGAGGGTTAGGGTTAAGGTTTGGGTTAGGCTGAGGTTTAGGGTTATGTTTAGGGTGAGTGTTAGGGTGAGGGTTAGGGTTAGGGTTGTTATAAGGCTTAGGGTCAGATTTAGGGTGACGGTGAGGTTTTAGGTGAGGGTTAGGTTGAGGGTTAGAGTTAGGGTTAAGGTGAGGTTTAGGGTAAGGGGTAGGGTTACGGTTAGGGTGAGGGTTAGGTTTAGTGTGAGAGTTAGGGTTAGGGTTAGGGTTACGATTAGTTTGAGAGTAAGAATTAGGGTGAGGGTGAGGTTTAGGGATAGTAATAGTGATAGGATTAGTGTAAATCTGAGGGTGAGGTTGAGGTTTAGGGTTAGGGTTAGGGTGAGGGCTTGGTTGAGGGTTAGGGTAAGGTTGAGGGTTAGGGTGAAGTGATGGTAAGGGTAAAGGTGAAGGTTAGGCTGAGGGTGAGGCTTAAGATAAGGGTGAGGGTAAGGGTTAGGGTGAGGGTTAGGGTAAGGGTTCGGGTTACGGTTAGGGTGAGGGTTAGATTGAGGATTAGGGTTAGGGTTAGTGTGAGGTTTAGGGTGAGATTGAGGGTTACCGTTAGGTTTAGGGTTAGGTTTAGAAATAGGGTATGGGTGAGGACTAAGATGAGGGTGAGGTTTAGGTTAGGGTTAGGGTTAAGGTTAGGGTGAGTTTTAGGATTACTGTGAGGGTTAGGGTTAGTGTGAGGATTAGGGTTAGAGTTAGGGTTAGTGTTAGGTTGAGGGTAAGTGTTAGGGTGAGGTTTTGGTTTAGGGTGAGGGTTATGTTTCGGTTGAGGGTTAGGTTTAGTGTTAGGGTTATTGTTAGGGTTAGGATTAGGATTAGGGTTAGGGTGAGGATGAGGGTGGGGGTGAGGAATAGGTTTTGGGTGATGGTTAAGGTTAGGGTTAGGGTGAGGGTTAAGATGAGGGTTGGGGTCAGGATAAGTTTTAGGGTGAGGGCTTGGGTGAGGGTGAGGGTTAGGGTTAGGGTTCAGCTTAGGCATAGGTTTAGGCTGAGGGTGAGGGTGAGTGTGAGTGATAGGGTTAGGGTGATGGATAGGGTTAGGGTTAGGGTGAGTGTTAGGATGAGTGTAAGGGTTAGGGTGAGGATTAGGGTGAGCATGACGGTAACAGTAAAGGTGAGGTTTAGGCTGAGGGTGAGTGTTCCTTTAAGGGTGAGGGTAAGGATTAATGTGAGGGTTAGCATAAGGGTTAGCGTGAGGGTGAGGGTTAGGGTGAGGGTCAGGGTTAGATTGAGAATTATGGTTAGGGTTAGGGTGATGTTTATGGTGAGGATGATGGTTAGGGTTAGGGTGAGGGTTATGGTTAGAATTAGGGTGAGAGTGAGGGCTACGGTTTGGGTGAGGGTTAGGGTTAGGGTTAGGGTTAGGGTGAGGTTTAGGATTAGGGTGAGAGTTAGGGTTACTGTGAGGGTTAGTGTTAGAGTTAGGGTTAGGGTAAGGGTTAGGGTTAGGGTTAGATTGGGGATTAGGGTTAGGGTTAGTGTGAGGTTTAGGATGAGGATGAGGGTTAGGGTGAGGGTTAGGGTTAGAATTAGTATTAGGTTGAGGGCTAGCGTGAGGGTGAGGGTTAGGGTTATGGTTAAGTTTATGGTGAGGTTTTGGGTGAGGGGTAGGTTTAGGTTTAGTGTGAGGGTTAGGATTAGTGTGAGGGTTAAGGTTAGGGTGAGAGTGAGGGTGAGGCTAAGGGTTAAGGTGAGGGTTAGGGTGAAGGTGAGGGTTAGGGTTAGGATTAGGGATAGGGTTAGGGATAGGCTGAGGTAGAGGGTGTGGGTGAGGGTGAGGTTTAGGGTTAGGGATATGGTTATGGTGAAAGTGAGGGTTAGGCTCTTAGTTAGGTAATGGTTAGGGTTAGGGTGAGGATTAGTTGAGGGTTAGGGTAAGGGTGAGCTTGAGGTTTAGGGTGTGGGTGAGCGTTAGGGTTAGGGTGAGGGTTCAGGTGAGGTAGAAGGTTAGGATTAGGGTTAGGTGAGTGTTATTGTTAGGGTTAGGTTGAGGGTGAGGGTTAGGATTAGGTTTAGGGTTAAGGTAAGGTTTAGGGTGAGGGTGAGGGTTAAGGTTAGGGTTAGGTTTGTGGTGTGGATAAGTGATAGCATTAGGGTTAGTGTGAGTGTTAGACTTAGCATTATGGTTAGGGAGAGGGTTAGGGTTAGGCTTAGCGTCAGGGTGACGGTGAGGGTGACGGTTAGGGTTAGAGTTACGGTGAGGATTCGGTTAAGTGAGAGGTTTAGGGTGAGGATGAGGCTAAGTGTTAGGATGAGGTTTAGGGTGAGGGTGAGGGTTAGGGTTAAGATTTGGGTTAGGGTGAGGGTTAGGGTGAGGGTTAGGGTTAGGGTTATGCTTAGGGTTAGGGTGAGGGTTAGGCTAAGGTTTAGGGTTATGATTAGGTTGAGGTTTAGGGTCAGGGTTAGGGTGAGGGTTAGGGTGAGAGTGAGGGTTAGCGTTGTTATTAGGGTTAAGGTCAGATTTAGGGTGACAGTGAGGTTTTGGGTGAGGGTTAGGTTGAGGGTTAGTGGTAGGGTTAAGGTGAGGGTTAGGGTAAGGGGTAGGGTTACGGTTAGGGTGAAGGTTAGGTTTATTGTGAGAATTAGGTTTAGGGTTAGGGTTAGGATTAGTGTGAGGGTAAGAATTAGGGTCATGGCTAGGGTGAGGGTGAGGTTTAGGGTTAGGAATAGTGATAGGATTAGTGTAAATCTGAGGATGAGGGTGAGGTTTAGGGTTAGGGTTAGGGTGAGGGCTTTGGTTAGGGTTAGGTTAAGATTGAGGGTTAGGGTGAGAGTGATGGTAAGGGTAAATGTGAGGTTTAGGCTGAGGGTGAGGGTTAAGATAAGGGTGAGGGTTAGGGTTAGGGTGAGCGTTAGGTTAAGGGTTCGGGTTACGGTTAGGGTGAGGGTTAGATTGAGGATTAGGGTTAGGGTTAGTGTGAGGTTTAGGGTGAGGTTGAGGGATAGGGTTAGGTTGAGGGTTAGGGTTAGAATTAGGGTTAAGGTGAGGGCTAGGGTGAGGGTGAGGTTTAGGTTAGGGTTAGGGTTAAGGTTTGGGAGAGGTTTAGGGTTAGTGTGAGCTTCAGTGTTAGTGTGAGGGTTACTGTTAGGGTGAGGGTAAGTGTTAGAGTGAGAGTTTGGGTTATGGTGAGGGTTATGTTTAGTTTGAGGGTTAGGTTTAGGGTTAGGGTTATTTTTAGGTTTAGGATTAGGATTAGGGTTAGGGTGAGGGTGAGTGTGTGGGTTAGGTTTAGGTTTAGGTTTAGGGTTAAATTTAGGCTGAGGGTGAGGTTGAGGCTGAGGGTTAGGGTTAGGGTGATGGTTATGGTTAGGGTTAGGGTTAGGGTTAGGATGAGGGTTAGAGTTAGGATTAGGGTTTGGGTGAGGGCTAGGGTGAAGCTGAGTTTTGGGGTTATGTTTTGGGTGAGGTATAGGGTTAGGGTTAAGGTTAGGGTTACGGTTAAGGTGAGGGTGAGGTTTAGGTTTAGAATTAGGGTTAGGGTGACGGTTAGGGTTAGGGTTAGTCTTAGGTTTAGGGTTAGGGTGAGGGCTAGGATTAGGGTGAGTTTTAGGGTCAGGCCTGGGATTAGGATAAGTGTTTTTGTGAGGGTGAGTGTGATTTTGAGGGTTAGGGTTAGTGTTAGGCTTAGGTTTAGGCTGAGGTTGAGGGTGAGGGTTAAGGTGAGGGTGAGGGTGAGGTTTAGGGTTAGAGTTCGGTTAGTGTGAGGGTTAGCGTTAGGGTTGGTGTTAAGGTTAGTGTTAGGGTGAGGGTTTGGGTGAATGATATGGTTTGGGATCGGATTAGATTTAGGATTAGGGTTAGCGTGAGTGTGAGTGTGAGGGATTGTGTTAGGGTTAGGTTTAGGGTTAGGCTTAGTGTTAGGCTGAGGGTTAGGGTGAGGGTGTAGGTTAGGGTGAGGGTTTGGTTTAGGGTTAAGGTGAGGCTTAGAATGAGGGTTAGGTTTAGGATTGGGGTTAGGGTGAGGGCTAGGGTGAGGTTGAGGTTTAGGGTTAGGGTGTGGTTTAGGGTTAGGTTTAGGTTTAGGGTCAGGGTGAGTTTGAGGTTCAGGTTGAGAAATAGGTTTAGGAGGAGGGTTAGGGTGAGGGTTAGGTTTAGGGTTAGTGTTAGGGTTAGGGTTAGGGTGAGCGTTAGGGTGAGGGTTAGGGTTAGGGATAGTGTTAGATTTAGGATTAGGGTTAGGGTGAGGGTGAGTGTGAGGGCTAGGGTTAGGGTTAGGTTTAGGCTTAGGGTTAGGCTGAGGTAGAGTGTAAGTGTGAGAGTTAGGGTGTGGGTTAGGGTTAGGGTTAGGTTTAGAGTTAGCCTTAAGGTGAGGTTTAGTGTTAGGGTTAGTGTTAGGGTGAGGGTTAGGTTTGGGGTTACGGTGAGGCTTAGGGTTAGGCTTAGGATTAGGCTTATGATTAGGCTGAGGGTGAGGGTGGGGGTGAGGATTAGGGTTAAGTTTAGGGTTAGGGTTAGGTTTATTGGTATTTTTATGGTTAGGGTAAACTTTGCGGTGAGGTTAAGTTTGAGGGTGAGTGTTAGGTTTAGGTTGAGGTTTAGGGTGAGTTTTAGGGTTAGGTTTAAGGTTAGATTGTGGGTGAGTTTGAGAGTTAGGGTTAGGCTTAGGGTTAGGCTTAGGGTTAGGGTGAGGTTTTATATTAGTGTTTGGGTTAGGGTGAGGGTGAGGCTGAGGATTAGGGTGAGGTTTAGTGTTAGGTTTAGGTTTAGGTTTAGGGTTAGGGTTAGGCTGAGGGTGAGGGTGGGGGTGAGGATTAGGGTTTGGGTTTCGGTTTAAATTCAGGTTATTGTTAGTGTTATGGTTTGGGTTTACTTTGCGGTGAGGGCGAGCCTGAGGTTGAGGGTTATGGTTAGGGTTAGGCTCAGTCTTAGGGTTAGGCTGAGGGTGAGTATTGGGGTGAGGAATAGGTTTTGGGTGATGGTTAGGGTTAGGGTTGGGTTGAGGGTGAGGATGAGGCTTAGCGTTAGGATTAAGTTTAGGGTGAGGGCTAGGGTGAGGGTGAGTGTTAGGGTTAGGGTTAGGCTTAGGCTTAGGGTTAGGCTTAGGGTGAGGGTGAGTTTGAGGGTTTGGGTTAGGGTGATGGATAGGGTTAGGGTTAGGGTGAGTGTTAGGATGAGGGTTAGGGTTAGGGTGAGGGTTAGCATGCATGTGGCGGTAAGAGTAAAGGTGAGGGTTAGGCTGAGGGTGAGTGTTCCCCTAAGGGTGAGGGTTAGGATTAGGTTGAGGTTTAGGGTAAGGGGTAGGATGAGGGTTAGGGTGAGGGTGAGGGTTAGATTGAGAATCAGGGTTGGGGTTTGTGTGAGGTTAAGGTGAGGATGAGGGTTAGGGTTAGGGTGAGGGTTAGGGTTATAATTAGGGTTAGGGTGAGGGCTAGGGTGAGGCTTATGGTTAGGGTTAGAGTTAAGGTGAGGTTTAGGGTTCGGGTGAGAGTTAGGGTTACTGTGAGGGTTAGTGTTAGAGTTAGGGTTAGTGTTAGGGTGAGGGTAAGTGTTAGGGTGGGGATTAGGGTTAGGGTTAGTTTTATGGTTAGGGTGAGGGTTAGGGTTAGGTTTAGGGTGATTGTTAAGTTTCGAGTTAGGGTTACGTTGAGGGTGAGGGTGAGGTTTACGGTTAGGGTGAGGTTTAGGTTTAGGGTTAGGGTTAGAGTTAGGGTGAGGGTGAGGGTGAGGTTTAGGGTTACAGTTAGGGTTCAAGTGAGGGTTAGGATGAGGGTTAGGGTTAGGGTTAGTTTTAGGTTTAGGGTTAGGGTGAGGTTTAGGGTTAGGGTTATGGTTAGGATTAGGTTAGGGTGAGAGTTAGGGTTAGGGTTAGGATGAGGGTTAAGAAGAGGGTTAGTTTTAGGATTATGGTTATGGTGAGGGCTAGAGTTTGAGGTTTACTGTTAGAGATAGGGTTAGGGTGAGGGTTAGGGTTATTGTTATTGTTATGGTTAAGGTTAAGTTTGTGGTTAGGGTGAGGCTGAAGGTGGGTATTAGGGTTAGGATTAGGATTAGGGTTAGTTTTAGGGTTAGGATTAGTGTTATTGTTAAGGTTAGGGTTAGAATTATGGTGAGCGTGAGGGTGAGGGTGAGGGTTAGGGTTAGGGTTTGGGTGAAGATTAGCATTAGGGTTAGGGTAGGGTGATGGTTAGGGTTAGTGTGAGGGTTAGTGTTTGGGTTAGGGTTATTGTTAGGGTAAGGTAAGTGTTAGGGTGAGGGTAAGGGTTAGGGTGAGGGTTAGGGTTAGAATGAGGGTTTGGGTTAGGGTTAGGGTTACGGTGAGGGTGAGGGTGAGGGTTAGTGTTAGGGTTAGTGTCATTGTTAGGTTTAGGGTTAGAGTTACAGTGAGGGTGAGGGTAAGGGTGACGTTTAGGGTTAGGGTGAATGTGAGGGTGAGGTTTAGGGTTAGGTTGAGTGTTACGGTTAGGGTTAGTGTTAGGGTTAGGGTTAGGGTGAGGGTTTTAGGGTTAGGGTTTGGTTTAGGATTAGGGTTAATGTTAGGGTGAGTGATTGTGTTAGGTTTAGGGATAGGGTTAAGGCTTAGCGTTAACCTGAGGGTGAGGTTTAGGGTGAGGTTTAGGGTTAGATTACGATGAGTGTGAGGGTTAGGGTTAGGGTGAGTTTCAGGGTTAGGTTTAGGGTTAGGGTTATTGTTAGTGTTATGGTTAAGGTTAAGTTTACGGTTAGGGTGAGGCTGACGTTTAGGGTTTGGTTTAGGGTTAAGGTGACGTTTAGGGTTACGGTTAGGGTTAGGGTGATGGTTAGGGTTAGTGTTATTGTTAGGGTTAAGGTTAGAGTTACGGTGAGGGTGAGGGTTAGATTTAGGTTTAGGGTGAGGGTTAGGGTGAGGGTGAGGGTGAAGTTTAGGGTTAGAGTTAGAGTTAGGGGGAGGGTTAGGGGCAGGGTTAGGTTGAGGTTTAGGGTTAGTGTTAGGGTTGGGTTTAGGATTAGGGTTATGATGAGGCTGAGTGTGAGGGTTAGGGTTAGGATTAGGCTTAGGCTTAGGGTTAGGCTGAGGGTGAGGGTGGGGTTGAGGATTAGGTTAAGGTTGATGGTGAGGGTTAGGGTTAGGTTTAGGGTTAGGATTAGGGTTAGGATGATGTCTACGGTGAGGGTGAGGGTTAGGGTTAGGGTTAGGCTTAGGGTTACGGTCAAGGTTATGGTTAGGATGAGGGTTAGGCTTAGGGTGAGGGTTAGGGTGAGGGTGCAGGTAAGGGTAAAGGTGAGAGTTAGGCTGAGAGTGAGGATTAAGTTAAGGGTGAGGGTTAGGGTTAGGGTGTGGGTTAGGGTTAGGGTTAAGTTGAGGGTGAGGTTTATATTGAGGATTAGTTTTAGGGTTAGTGTGAGTTTAGGATGAGGATGAGGGTTAGGGTTAGGGTGAGGGCTAGGGTGAGGGTGAGGGTTAGGGTTAGTGTGAGTGCTAGTGTTAGGGTTAGATTTAGTGTTAGGGTGAATTTAAGTGTTAGGGTGAGGGTTAGTGTTACCGTGAGTGTTATGTTTAGAATGAGAGTTAGGTTTAGCGTTAGGGTTACTGTTAGGGTTAGGATTAGTTTTACTGTTGAGTGTGAGGTTTAGTGTTAGGTTGAGGATTAGTTTTATGTTTAGTGTTAGGGTTAGTGTTAGGGTTAGGGTGATGGTGAGGTTTATGGTTAGAGTTAGCTTTTGTGTTAAGGTTAGGGTTAGTGTGAGGGTTAGTGTGAGGGTTAGGTTTAGGCTTAAGCTTAGGCTTAGGGTTAGACTTAGGCCGAGCATGAGGGTGAGGGTTAGGGTTAGGGTTAGGGTGAGGGTTAGGATGAGGTTTAGGGTTAGGACTAGGGTTAGGGTGAGCGCTAGGTTGAGGGTTACTGTGAGGGTTAGGGTTAGGTTTAGGATTAGGTGTAGGTTGAGAGTGAGTGTGAGGGTTAGGTTTAGGGTTAGGCTTAGGTTTAGGGTGAGGGTTAGGGTTAGGACTTGGTTTAGGGTGAGGGGGAGTGTTAGGGTTAGTGTGAGTGCTAGTGTTATGGTTAGGTTTAGTGTTAGGGTGAATTTATGTGTTAGGGTGAGGGTTAGGTTTTGGGTGAGTGTTATGGTTAGAATGAGGGTTAGGGTTAGGGTTACTGTTAGGATTAGGATTAGGTTTACTGTTAAGTTGAGTGTTAGGTTTAGGGTTACGGTGAGGGTTAGGTTTATGTTTAGGGTTAGGGTTAGAGTTAGGGTTAGGGTGAGGGTGTGGTTTAGGGTTAGAGTTAGCTTTTGTGTTAGGGTTAGTGTTAGGTTGAGTGTTAGTGTGAAGGTTAGGTTTAGGCTTAAGCTTAGGCTTAGGGTTAGGCTTAGGCCCGAGCATGAGGGTTAGGGTTATGGTTAGGGTTAGGGTGAGGGTTAGGGTTAGGGTCGGGGTGAGGGTTAGGATGAGTTTTAGGGTTAGGATTAGGGTTAGTGTGAGCGCTAGTTTGAGGGTTACTGTGAGGGTTAGGTTTAGGTTTAGGATTAGGTGTAGGTTGAGGGTGAGTGTGAGGGTTAGGGTTAGTGTTAGGGTTAGGCTTAGGGTTAGGGTGAGGGTTAGGGTTAGGGTTTGGTTTAGGGTGAGGGGGAGGGTTAGGGTTAGGGTTAGGGTGAGGGTGAGGGTGAGGGTTAGGGTTAGGGTTAGTGTGAGTGTTAGGGTTATGTTGAGGGTTATGGTTAGGGTGAGTGTTAGGGCTAGGGTTAGGTTTAGGGTCAGGACTAGGGTGAGGGTGAGGTTTAGAATTAGGGTGAGGGTGAGGTTTAGGGTGAGGGTGAGGTTTAGGGTTAGTGTTAGTTTGAGGTTTAGGGTTATGGTTAGGGTTAGGGAGAGTGTGAGTTTTAGGTTTAGATTTAGGGTTAGGGTGAGGTTAGGGTGAGGTTTAGGGTTAGTATGAGTGTAGGGGTAGGGGTAGGTTGAGGGTTAGCGTTAGGGTGAGTGTTAGGGTTAGGATTATGGTTAAGCTATGTGCTAGGGTGAGTGTTAGGTTTAGGGTTAGGTTGATGTTGAGGGTTAGTGTTAGTGTTAGATTTAGGTTTAGGGTTGGGGTTAGGGTTAGGATTAGGGTTAAGGTAATGGTGAGTGTGGGGGTTAGAGTTAGTGTTACCCTTAGGTTTAGGCTGAGTCTGAGGCTGAGTGTGAGATTTCGGATTAGAGTGAGGGTTAGTGTGAGTGTTAGTGTTAGGATTAGGGTTAGGATATATGCTAGGGTGAGGGTTAGGTTTAGGGTTAGGATGAGGTTTAGGGTTAGGGTTAGGGTCAGTGTTAGGGTTAGGGTGAAGGTTTGGGTTAGGGTTAGAGTTACGGTTAGGGTGACGTTTAGGGTTAGGTTTATGGTTAGGGTTATTCTTAGGTTTAGGGTTAGAGTTAAGGTTAAGGTAAGGCTGAGCATGAGCGTGATGTTGAGGGTCAGGTTTAGGGTTAGGATGAATTTTAGAGGTAGGGTTAAGGTTAGGGTTAGGGTGATTGTGAGGGTTAGTGTTAGGGTTGGGTGAGGTTTAGGATTAGGGATAGGGGTAGGGTTAGGTTGAGTGTGAGGGTTAGGGGTAGGGTTTGGGTGAGGGTGAGGGTTAGGTTTGGGGTGAGGGTTAAGGTGAGGACTAAGGTGAGCGTGAGGGTTAGGGTTAGGCTTAGGGTGAGGGTTAGGTTGAGGTTTAGGGTAAGGGTTAGGGTTAGGGTTAGGATTAGGGTTAGGGTGAGGGTGAGTGTGAGGGTTAGGGTTAGGGTTAGTCTTTGGCTGAGGGTTAGGCTGAGGGTGAGGGTGGGGTTGAGGATTAGGTTTAGAGTGATGGTTCAGGTTATCATTAGTTTGAGGGTAAGGATGCGGGTTAGGGTTAGGATTAAGGTTAGGGTGAGGGCTAGATTGAGGGTGAGGTTTAGGGTTAGGGATAGGGTGAGGTTTAGGGTTAGGGTTAGGGTGAGGTTGAGGTTTAGGGTTAGAGTTAGGGTTAGGATTAGGATTAGGGTAAGGGTTAGGTTGAGTGTGAGAGTTAGGGTTAGGGTTAGGGTTCGGCTTAGGGTTACACTGAGGGTGAGGTTGAGGGTGAGGGTTAGGTTTTGAGTGAGGGTTAGGGTTATGTTTAGGGTGAGAGTTAGGGTTCAGGTTAAGTTTAGGGTTAGGGTGAGGGTTAGGGTTATGGTTACGTTGAGCTTGAGGGTTAGGTTTAGTTTGAGCGTTAGGGTTAGGTATAGGGTTAGGGTGAGGGCTAGGGTGAGGGTGAGCGTTAGGGTTAGTGTTAGGGTGAGGTTTCGGTTTAGGGTTAGGTTTAGGGTGAGGGTGAGAATGACGGTTAGGGTTACGGTAAGGGTGATGGTTAGGGTTAAGTGGAGGGTTATTGTTACTGTTAGTGTTAGGGTGAGGGTAAGTGTTAGGGTAAGGTTTAGGTTTTGGGTGACGTTTACATCAGGCTTAAGGTTAGGGTTAGGGGGAGGGGGAGGTTTAGAATTAGAGATACGGTTAGGGTGAATGTTAGGGTTAGGGTTAGGTTTAGGGATAGGGTGAGGTTTAGGGTTTGGTTTAGGGTTAGAGTTAGGCTCAGGGAGAAGGTGAGATTTAGGGTTAGAGTTAGGGTTAGGGTGAGGGTTAGGTTTAGGCTTAGTGTTAGGGTTAGGGTGAGGGTGAGAGTTAGGGGGAGGGTTAGGGTTAGGGTTAGGGTGAGGATTAGGGTTAGGGTAAGGGTGAGTGTGTGTGTTAGGGTTAGGTTTAGGGTTAGGCTTAAAGTTAGGCTGAGGGTGAGGTTGAAGGTGAGGGTTAGGGTTAGGTTTAGTGTTAGGGTTAGGGTTAGGGTGAGGGTGAGGGATAGGGTTAGAGTTAGGATTAGGATTAGGGTTATTGTTAGGATTAGTGTGAGGGTTAGTGTTAGGGTAATTTTTAGGCTTAGGGTTAGGCTGAGGGTGAGGGTGTGGTTGAGGGTTAGGGTTTGGGTGAGGGTTAGGATTAGGATTAGGGTGAGGTTTAGTGTTAGGGTTAGGTTGAGTGTTAGGGGGAGGGTTAGGGTTAGGTTTAGGGTTAGGTTTAGGGTTAGGGTTAGGGTGAGGCTGAGGGTGAGGCTTAGGGGGTTAGTGTTAGTGTTAGGGTTAGGGTTAGGGTGAGTGTTAGGGTGAGTGTGAGGGTTAATGTTAGGGTTAGGGTTTGCCTTAGGTTCAGGCTGAGGGTGAGGGTGAGGGTGAGTTTTAGGTTTAGAGTTAGAGTTAGTGTTAGGGTTAGGGTTAGAATGAGGGTCAGGTTTACGTTTAGGCTTAGGCTTAGGCTTAGGCTGAGCATGAGGGTGAGGTTAAGGGTTAGGGTGAGGTTTAGGGTGGGGTTGACGGTCAGGGTAAACGTGAGGGTTAGGCTGAGCGTGAGGGTTACTGAAAGGGTGAGGGTTAGGGTTAGGGTGAGGTTTAGGGTTAGGGGAAGAGTGCGGGTGAGGTTTATGTTTAGGGTTAGGTTCAGGTGTAGGATTAGGTTTAGGTTGAGGGTGAGATTATGGTTAGTGTTAGCGTTAGGTTGAGGCTGAGGGTGAGGTTTAGGTTTAGGGTTAGTGTTAGTGTTAGGGTTAAGGTGAGGGATAGGGTGAGGGTGAGGGTTAGGGTTAGGGTTAGGATTAGGATTAGAGTAAGTGTTAGGGTGAGTGTGAGGGTTATTGTTAGGCTTAAGCTTAGGCTTAGGCTTAGGCTGAGGCTGAGGGTGATGGTGAGGGATAGGCATAGGATGAGGGTTTGGGTTAGGGTTAGGGTTAGGGTGAGTGTTAGTATGAGGGTTAGGCTTAGGATTAGGGTGAGGGTGAGGGCTAGGGTGAAGATGAGGTTTAGGGTCAGGGTTAGGGTTAGGGTGAGGTTTAGGGTTAGAATTAGGGTGAGAGTGAGTTTTAGGTTTAGATTTAGGGTTAGGGTGAGGCTGATTGTGAGGTTTTGGGTTAGGGTTAGCGTTAGATTTAGGGTTAGGTTGAGGGTTAGTGTGAGCGTTAGGCTTAGGGTTAGGATTAGGATTAGGGCAAGGGTTAGGGTGAGTGTGAGGATTAGGATTAGGTTTAGGGTTAGGCTGAGGATGATGTTGAGGGTGAGGGTTAGGGTTATGCTGAGGGTTAGGTTTAGAGCTAGGGTGAGAGTTAGCTTTCCAGTTAAGTTTAGGGTTAGGGTGAGGGTTAGGGTTAGGTTTACGGTGAGAGTGAGGGTTAGGATTAAGTTGAGGGTTAGGGTTAGGGTTAGGGCTATGGTTAGGGTGAGGTTTAGGGTTAGGGTTAGTGTCAATGTTAGGATGAGATTTAATGTTAGGATTAGGGTTTTGGTGAAGGCTAGGGTGAGGGTGAGGGTTAGGGTTAGGATGAGGTTTAGAGTTAGGGTTAGGGTTAGGGTTAGGCTGAGGGTGAGGTTTAGGGTTAGAGTTAGGATTAGTGTTCAGGTTAGGGTTAGGTGAGGGTTCGGGTTAGGCTTAGGCTTAGACTTAAACTAAGGCAGAGCATGAGGTTGAGGCTTAGAGTTAGGGACAGGGTGCGGGTTAGGGTTTGTGTGAGGGTGTGGGTGAGGGTGAGGGTTAGTGTTAGGCTTAGTGTGAGTGTTAGGGTTAGGGTGAGGGTTATGGTTAGGCTGAGGGTTAGTGTTAGCGTTATGCTTAAGCTTAGTCTTAGGGTAAGGCTGAGGGTTAGGGTGAGGGTGAGTGTAAGTGTTAGGGTTAGGGTTCGGGTTAGGCATAGTGATAGGCTGAGGGAGAGGTTAAGGGTGAGGTTTAGGTTTAGGGTGAGGGTGAGGTTTAGGCTTAGAGTTTGTGTTAAGGTGAGGGTTAGTGTTAGGGTTAGTGTTTGGGTTAGGATGAGCGTGAGTTTTAGGGTGAGGTTTAGGGTTAGGGATAGGGTTAGGTGTAGGTTTGAGGTTTGGGTGAGGATGAGTGTGATGGTTAGGGTTCGGTTAATGTTAGGGTTAGACTTAAGGGTCAGGCTGAGGGTGAGGGTGAGGGTTAGGGTTAAGGTGAGGGTGAGGGTTGGGATGAGGGTTAGGTTTAGGATTAGGGTTAGTGTGAGGGCTATTGTGAGGGTGAGGATTAGGGTTAGGGTTAAGTTTAGGAATAGGGTGAGGGATAGGATTAGGGCTTGGTTTAAGGTTAGGGTTAGTGTTAGGGTTAGGGTGAGGGTTAGCTTGAGGGTTCCGGTTAGGATTAGGTTTAGGATGAGGGCTAGGGTGAGCGTGAGGATTAGAGATAGGGTTAGGGTGAGGTTTATTGTTCGGGTTAGGTTTAGATTTAGGCTGAGGATTAGGGTTATGATTATGGTGAGGGTCAGGTTTAGGTCTAGTTTGAGGGTTAGAATTAGGTTTAGGGTTAGGGTGAGGGTTAGGGTTAGGGTTAGGCTGAGGGTTAGGATGAGGTTTAGGGTTATAATTAGGGTTAGGGTGAGGGCTAGGGTGATTGTGAGGGTTATTGTTAGGGTTAGGGTGAGGTTTAGGGTTAATGTTAAGCATAGGGTTAGGGTGAGGGTTAAGGTTCGGGTTTGGGTGAGGGTGAGGCTTAGGTTTGGGGTGAGGGTTAGGGTGAGGACTAAGGTAAGGGTGAGGTTTATGGTTAGTGTTAGGTTTAGGGTGAGGGTTAGGTTGAGGTTTAGGTTTAGGGTTAGGATTAGGTTTAGGATGTGGGTGAGTGTGAGGGTTAGGGATAGGGTTAGGCTTATGCTTAGGCTTAGGGTTAGACTGAGGGTGAGGGTGAGGATTATGATGAGGATTAGGTTTAGAGTCCTGGTTTAGTTTATGGTTAGGTTTAGTGTTAGGATGAGGGTTCGGGTTAGGATTAGGGTTAGGGTGAGGGCTAGGGTGAGTGTGAGGTTTAGGGATAGGTTTAGGCTTAGACTTAGGGTTAGGCTGAGATTGAAGGTGAGGGTGAGGGTTAGGGTTAGGGTTAGGGTGATGGTTAGGGTTATGGTTAGGGTGAGGGTTAGGATAAGGGTTAGGGTAAGTGTGAGGGTTAGGATGAGGGTGACAATAAGAAAAAAGGTGAGTGTTAGGCTGAGGGTGAAGTTTATGGTAAGGGTGAGGTTTTGGGTTATGGTTAATGTGAGGGACAGGGTTAGATTGAGGATTATTGTTAGGGTTAGTGTGAGGTTTATTGTGAGGATGAGGGTTAGGGTTAGGGTGATGGCTAAGTTGAAGTTGAGGGTTAGAGTTAGGGTTAGTGTGAGGTTTAGGTTTAAGGTGATGGTTAGCATTAGTGTGAGGGTTAGTGTTACGGTTAGTGTTAGTGTTAGGGTGAGGGTAAGTGTTAGGGTAAGGTTTAGGTTTAGGGTGAGGTTTAGGATTATGGTTAGGGTTAGGGTGAGGGTGAGGGTGAGGTTAAGGGTTAGAGTTAGGGTTAGGGTGACGGTTAGGATTAGGGTTAGGGTTAGTGTTAGGGTAAGGGTTAGGGTGAGGTTTAGTGTGGGGGTGAGGGTTAGTGATAGGGTTAGGATTAGGATTAGGGTTAAAGTGAGGGTGCGTGTGAAGGTAAGGGTTAGGGTTAGGGTTAGGTTTAGAGTTAGGGTGAGAGTGAGGATGAGGGTTAGTGTTAGGGTGAGGGTTAGGGTTAGAGTTAGGTTTAGGCTGAGGGTGAGTTTGAGGGTGAGGGTTAGGATTAGGATTAGGCTTAGGGTTAGGCTGAGGGTGAGGTTCAGGGTGAGAAATTTAGGGTTAGGGTGAGGGTTAGGTTTAGGATTATAGGGAGGTTTAGGATGAGGTTTAGGGTTAGGATTAGGGTTAAGGTGAGGGCTAGGCTGAGGGTGAGGTTGAATTTTAGGGTTAGGGTGAGGTTTAGGTTTAAGTTTAGGGTTAGGGTGAGGGTCAGGGTGACGTTTATTGTTAGGGTTAGGGTGAATCTGAGGGTGTGGGTTAGGTTTAGGGTTAATGTTAGGGTTAGGGTTAAGGTGAGGGTTTGGGTGAGGGATCGTGTTAGGGTTCGGATTAGGGTTAGGGTTAGGGTGAGTGTGAAGGTTAGGGTTAGGCTTAGGCTTAGGTTGAGGGTGAGGGTGATGGTGAGGGTTAGGGTTAGGTTGAGTGTTAGAGCTATGTTTAGGGTGAGAGTTAGGGTTCGGGTTAAGTTTAGGGTTAGGTTGTAAGTTAGGGTAAGGGCTACGGTGAGGGTGACGGTTGGGGTTATGTTTAGGGTTAGGGTTAGGGTTTGGGTGAGGGTGAGGGTTAGTGTTAGGATTAGTGTTAGGGTGAGGGTTAGCAGAAGGGTTAGTGTTAGGATTCGGGTTAGGATGAGGGCTAGGGTGAGGGTGAGGTTTAGGGTGAGGGTGAGGGTGAGGTTTAGGGATAGAATTGGGGTAAGGCTGAGGGTGAGGTGAGGGTTAGGGTTAGAGTTAGCATTAGAGTTAGCGTTAGGTTGAGGGTTATGTTGAGGGTGAGGGTTAGGCTTAGGGTTAGGATTAGGATTAGGGAAAGGGTTAGGGTGAGTGTGAGGGTTAGTGTTAGGGTTAGGGTTAGGCTTAGGTTTAGGCTGAGGGTGAGGTTTAGGGTTAGGGTGAGGGTTAGAGCTAGGGTTAGGGTGTGTGGTAGGGTTCGGGTTACATTTAGTGTGACGATGAGTGTTATGGTTAGGATGAGGGTTAGGGTTAGTTTAGAGTTAGGATGAGAGTTAGGGTTAGGGTTAAGGTGAGGGGTAGGATGAGGATTAGGGTTAAAATTAGGGTTAGGGTGAGGGCTAGGGTGAGGGAGAGGGTTAGGGTTAGTGTTAGCAAGAGGTTTAAGGTTCGGGTTAGGGTTAGGGTGAGGGTTACGATTAGGGTTACGGTCACGGTGAGGGTGAGGGTTAGGGTTACAGTGAGGGTGAGGGTTAGGGTTAGGGTGAGGTTTAGGGTGAGGTGAGTTTTTGGATTAGGGTTAGGGTTAAGGTTAGGGTTAGGTTTAGGGTTAGGATTAGTGTTATTGTTAGGGTTAGGGTTAGAGTTACCGTGAGGGTGAGGGTGAGGGTGAGGGTTAGGGTTAGGGTTAGGGTGATGTTTAGGGTAAGATGAGGTGAGGTTTATAGTTAGATTTAGGGTTAGGGGGAGGGTTAGGTCGAAGGTTAAGGTTAGGCTTAGTGTTAGGATTAAGGTTAGGGTGAGGGTTATGTTGAGGTTTAGGGTTAGTCTTAGGGTTAGGTTTAGGATTAGGGTTAGGTTTAGAGTTACGGTGAGGTTGAAGTTGAGGGTGAGTGTTAGGGTTAGGGTGAGGTTTAGGGTTAGGGTTAGGATTAGGGTTAGGGTGAGGGTGAGGTTGAGGTTTAGGGTTAGGGTTAGGGTTAGGGTTAGGATTAGGGTTAAGGTGAGGGTGAGTGTTAGGGTTAGTGATAGGTTTAGGCTTAGGCCTAGGGTTAGGCTGAGGGTGAGGGTTGGGGTGAGGATTAGGGCTAGGGTGATGGTTAAGGTTAGGGTTAACCTTAAGGTTAAGGTTAAGGTTAACCACAAACTAACGTTTGTGGGTTAGGGTTAGGGTTAGTGTTACGGTGAAAGCTAGGGTGAGGGTTAGGGTAAGGCTTAGTATTAGGCTTAGGCTTAGTCTGAGTGTGTGTTTGAGGTTGAGGGTTAGGTTTAGGGTGATGCTTAGGTTGACGGTTAGAATGAGGTTTAGGGTTACTGTGAGGGTTAGGGTGAGGATTATGTTAATGTTAAAGGTGAGGTTTAGGCTAAGGGTGATGGTTAAGATAAGGGTTTGGGTTAGGGTTAGGTTTAGTGTTCAGGTATGGGTTAGGGTTAGGGTGAGGGTGAGGGTTAGAATTAGGGTTAGGTCTAGGGTGAGGGTGAGGGTTAGGTTTAGGGTTAGGGTTAGGGTGAGGTTTAGGGCTAGGGTGAGGGTTATGGTTAGGGTGAGGGTTAGGGTTTGGGTTACGTTTATTGTAGGGTTAGGGTTACTGTTAAAGTTACAGTGAAGGTGAGGGTGAGGGTTAGGGTTAGGGTTAGAGTTAGGGTTAGGGTGAGGGTTAGGTTGAGGGTTGGGATTAGGGTTAGTGTTAGGGTTAGGGTTAGTGTGAGAGTTAGGGGGATGTTCAGGGTTATAGGGTTAGGGTTAGGATTAGAGTTAGGGCGAGGGTGAGTGTGTGTGTTAGGGTTTGGTTTTGGTTTAGGGTTAGGTTTAGGGTTAGGGTGAGGTTTTGGATGAAGGTTAGGGTTAAAATGAGGGTGAGGGTGAGGGTTAGTGTGAGGGTTACGGTTAGATTAGGGTTAGGGTGAGGGTGAGTCTTAGGATTAGGATTAGGGTTAGGGTTAAGGTTAGGTTTAGGGTTAGAATTAGTGTTAATGTTAGGGTTAGGGTTAGAGTTATGGTGAGGGTGACGGTAAGGGTGAGGGTTAGATTTAGGTTTAGGCTTAGGATTAGGCTGCGGCTGAGGGTGAGGGTGAAGGTGAGGGTTAGGGTGAGGGTTAGGTTTAGGGTTAGGGTGATAGTTGGGGTTCGGGTTAAGTTTAGGTTTAGGGTGAGCGTTAGGGTAAGGGTTACAGTGAGGGTAAGGGTTAGGTTTAGGGTTAGTGTTATGGTGAGGGTTAGGATGAGGGTTAGGTTTATGATTAGGGTTAGGGTGAGGATTAGGGTTAGGGTGAGGTTTAGGGTTAGGGTTAGGGTGAGGTTTAGGGTTAGGGTTAGGGTGAGGGTGAGCTATATGGTTAGAGTTAGGATTAGGGTGAGGCTGTATGTGAGGTTTACGGTTAGGGTTAATGTTCGAGTTAGGATTTGGGTGAAGGTTACAATGAGGGTGAGGGTTAGGCTTAGGGTTAGGATTAGGATTAGGGTAAGGGATAGGGTGAGTGTGAGGGTTAGGGTTAGGCTTAGGCTTAGGGTTAGGCTGAGGTTGAGGATGAGGTGTAGGGTTAGGGTTAGGTTGAGGTTTAAGGTTAGGTTTAGGGTGAGAGTTAGGGTTTGGGTTAAGTTTAGGGTTAGGGTGAGGGTTACAGTTAGGTTTAGTGTTAGGCTGAGGTTTAGGGTTAGGGTTAGGGTTAGGGTGAGGGTTTGGATTAGGGTTAGAGTTATGGTGAGGGCGAGGGTTAGGGTTAGGCTGAGTGTTAGGGTTAGGATTAGGGTTAGGGTTAGGGTTAGGTTTAGGTTTAGCTTTAGGATTAGTGTTATTGTTAGGGTAATGGTTTTAGTTACGGTGAGGGTGATGGTGAGGGTGAGGGTTAGGTTTAGGGTGAGGGTTAGGGTTAGGGTTAGGATAAGGGTTAGGGGTAGGGTGAGGTTTAGGGTTAGATTTAGGGTTAGGGGGAGGGTTAGTTCGTAGGTTAGGGTTAGGGTGAGTGTTAGGGTTAAGGTTAGGGTGAGGGTTAGGTTGAGGTTAAGGGTTAGGTTTAGGTTTAGGATTAGGCTTAGGTTGAGAGTGACTGTGAGGGTAAGGTTTAGGGTTAGGCTTAGTCTTAGGGTTAGGCTGAGTGTGAGGGTGGGTGTGAGGATTAGGGTTAGGGTGATGGATAGGGTGTGGTTTAGGGTTTGGGTTAGGGTTAGAATTAGGTTTAGGGTTAGGTTGAAGTTTAGGGTTAGAGTTATGGTTAGGGTGATGGTAAGGTTGAGGGTTAGGTTTAGGGTTAGGGTGAGACTTAGGGGGAGGGTTAGGGTTAGGGATAGGTTTAGGATTAGGTTTAGGTTGAGGGTGAGTGTGTGGGTTAGGGTTAGGTTTAGGGTTAGGCTGAGGGTGAGGGTTAGGGTTAGGGTGAGGTTTAGGGTTAAGTTTAGGATTAGGGTGAGAGTTAGGTTGCGGATGAGGGTTAGGGTTAGCGTGAGTGTTAGGGTTAGAATTAGAGTTAGGGGGAAGGTTCTGTTAAGTTTAGGGTTAGGGTGAGGTTTAGGGTTATGGTGAGGTTTCAGTTTAGTGCGAGGTTTAGTGTTAAGGTGAGGGTAAGTTTTAGGGTGAGGTTTAGGGTTAGGGTGAGGGTTATGGTTAGGGTGATTTTTAGGGTTAGGTTTAGGTTTATTGTTAGGGTTAGGGTTAGGGATACGGTTATGGTGAGGGTTAGGGTGAGGGTAATGTTTAGGGTTAGGATTAGTGTGAGATTTAGGGTTACGGTTAGGGTTAGATTTAGGGTTAGGTTGAAGTTGAGGTTTAGGTTTACAGTTAGGGTTAGGATGAGGGTTATGATGAAGGTTAGGGTTAGTGTTAATGTTAGGGTTAGGGTGAGGTTTAGGGTTAGGGTTAGGGTTAGTGATAGGGTTAGGATTAGGTTTAGGGTTAGGATGAGGGTGAGTGTGAAGGCTAGGTTTAGGCTTTGGGTTAGGCTGAGGTTGAGGGTGAAGGTGAGGGTTAAGGTTAGGGTGCGGGTTAGGGTTAGGTTTAGGTTTAGAGTTAGCCTTAAGGTGAGGTTTATGGTTAGGTTTAGGGTTCTGGTAATGGTGAGGGTTAGAGTTAGCATCAGGGTTAGGGTGAGGGTTTGGGTTAGGGTTAGGGTGAGTGTTAGGGTTAATGTGAGGTTTAGGGTTAGGGTTACGGTTAGGGTGAGGGTAAGGTTGAGGGTTAAGGTGAGTGTTAGGTTGACGGTGAGTGTGAGGTTTAGGGTTGGGGTTAGGTTTAGAGTGAGGGTTAGGGTGAGGGGTAGTGTTAGGTTTAGGGTGAGGATTAAGGATAGTGTGAGGGTTAGGGTTTGAGTGAGGGTAAGGGTCAGGTGAGGTTTAGGGTTAGGGTGAGGGTTATCATTCGGGTTAGGGTCAGGCTTAATATTAGGTTGGAAGTTAGGGTTAGGGTGAGAGTTAGGGTGAGTGTTAGGGTTAAGGTAAGTGATACGGTTAGGGTTAGGGTGAGGGTTATGTTTAGGGTGATGTGTAGAATGAGGTTGAGGGTTAGGGTGAGGGTGACAGTGAAGGTTAAGTTATGGATGAGGGTTAGTGTTAGGGTGAAGGTTAATGTTACGGTGAGGGTTATGGTGAGGGTGAGGATAAGGGTTAGGTTTATGGTGAGGGTTAGGGTTAGAGTTAGGGTGAGGGATAGGGTGAGGGGTAGGGTTAGAGTTAAGGTTAGGTTTAGTGTGAAGGTTAGGGTTAGGGTGAGGATAAGGTAAGTGTGAGGGTTGGAGTGAGGGTGAGGGTTAGGGTTACTGTTAGTGTGAGGGTTAGGGTTACGGTTATGGTGAAGTTTAGGGTTAGGGTTATGTTTATTTTGACAGTGAGTGTTTGAGTTAGGATGAGTGTTCTTGAGAGTGTGAGAGTTAGGGTTTGGGTGAAGGTTAGGGTTACTGTGAGGGTTAGGGTTAGGGTGAGGTTTAGGGTTACTCTGAGGGTTCAAGTTAGGATTAGGCTTAGTGTTGGGATGAGGGTAAGGGTTAGGTTGAAGGTTTGGGTTAGAGTGAGGGTTAGGGTTAATGTGAGGGTTAGGGTTATGGTGAGGGTTAGGGTTAGGGTGATATTTAGGGTGAGGTTGAGGGTTAGTGTGAGTGTGAGGGTGACGGTTCGGATGAGTGTTTGGGTTAGGTTTTTGTTGAGGTTGAGGTTGAGGGTGAGGCTTAGGGTTAGTTTTAGGGTAAGGGTTAGTGTGAGGGTTTGGGATATGCTTAGTCTTAGGCTTAGGGTGAGGGTGAGTGTTAGGGTTAGGGTTAGGATTAGGGATAGGTTTAGGTTGAGGATAAGGGTGAGGGTTAGGGTTTGGATTAGTGTTAGGATGAGCCTGAGGGTGAAGGTGAGGGTGAGGTTTAGGGTTAGGGTGAGGGTTAGGCTAAGGGTTAGGGTGAGCGTTAGGTTTAGGGTGATGTTTAGGTTGAGGGTGAGGGTTAGGATGAGGTTGAGGGTGAGGTTTCGGTTGAGGGTTTGGGTTAGGGTTAAGGTTAGGATGAAGGTGAGGGTGAGGGTTAGGTTTAGGGTTAGGGTTAGGCTTAGGGTTAGGGTGATTGTGAGGGTTAGGGTTAGGGTTATGGTTAGGCTTAGGTTTAAGCTGAGGTTGAGGTGAGTTTGATGGTTAGGGTTAGGGTGACTGTGAGCAGTAGAGTTAGGGTTAGGGATAGGATGAGTGTTAGATGAGGGTGAGGGTTAGGGTTAGGGTGAGTGTTAGGCTTAGGGTTAGGGTGAGGGTGAGGGTGGGAGTGAGTATTAGGCTTAGAGTGATGGTTAGCCTTAGGGTTAGGGTGAGGGTTAGGATGAGTGTTAGGTTTAGGAGTAGGGTTAGGGTGAGGACTAGGGTGAATGTGAGGGTTAGGTTTAGGGTTAGGCTTAGGCATAGGTTTAGGCTGAGGGTGATGGTGAGGGTAAGGGTTAGTGTTATGGTGATAGATATGGTTAGGTTTAGGGTGAGTGTTAGGATGAGGGTTCGGGTTAGGCTGACGGTTAGTAAAAGCCTGAGGGTTACAGTAAGGTTGAGGGTAAGGTTTAGGTTGAGGGTTAGTGTAAGGGTTAGGGTTAGGGTTAGGTTGAGGATTAGGGTTAGGGGTAGTGTGAGGTTTAGGGTGATGATGAGGGTTCGGGTGATGGTTAGGGTTAGAATTAGGGTAAGGTTGAGGGCTAGCGTGAGGTTGAGGGTTAGGGTTAGGGTTAAGTTCCCGTTGAGGGTTAGGGTGAGCTGTAGGTTTAGGTTTAGGGTGAGGGTTAGGTTTAGTGTGAGGGTTACGGTTAGGGTGAGGGTGAGGGTGATGGTAAGGGTTATTGTGAGGGTTAGGGTGAGGGTGAGCGTTAGGATTAGGTTTAGGGTTAGGGTGAGGTATAGGGTGAGGGTGAGGGTTAAGTTTAGGGTTAGGTTTGTGGTGTGGGTAAGTGATAGCGTGAGGGTTAGGGTGAGTGTTACAGTTAGCACTAGGGTTAGGGTAAGGGTTAGGTTTAGGGTTAGGGTGAGGTTTAAGGTCAGGATTAGGGTGAGGTTTAGGGTTAGGGTGAGGGTTAAGGTTAAGGTTAGCGTGAGGGTGACGGTGAGGGTGACGATTAGGGTTAGAGTTAGGGTTAGAGTTAGGGCTAGGGTGAGGGTTAGTTTTAGGGTTAGAGTTAGGGTTAGTGTTATTGTTATGGTAAGTGTGAGGGTTAGGGTTAGGGTTAGGCTTAGGCTTAGGCTTAGGCTTAGGCGGAGCATGAGGGTGAGGGTTAGGGTTAGGATTAGGGTTAGGGTGAGGGCTATGGTTAGTGTTAGGGTGAGGGTTAGTGTTAGGGATAGGGTTAGGTTTAGGATCAGGGTTAGGGTGAGGGAGAGTGTGAGCTTTAGGGTTAGGGTTAGGCTTAGACTTAGGGTTAGGGTGAGGGTTAGGGTTAGGATTTGGGTTAGGATGAGGGTGTGGCTGAGGATTAGGGTTAGGTTTAGGATTAGGTTTAGGGTTAGGATTTAGGGTTAGGGTTAGGATTTGGGTTAGGATGAGGGTGTGGCTGAGGATTAGGGTTAGGTTTAGGATTAGGGTTAGGGTTAGGATTAGGGTTAGGGTTAGGTTGAGGGTTAGGGTTAGGCCTAGTGTTAGGCTTAGGTTTAGGCTGAGGGTGAGGGTGGGGGTGAGGATTAGGGTAAGGGTTAGGGTTAAAATTAGGGTTATTGTTAGTGTTTTGGTTTGGGTTGTTTGCGGTGAGGGTGAGAATGAGGGTGAGGGTTATGGTTAGGGTTAGGCTGAGGGTGAGGGTGGGGGTGAGGAAGAGGTTTTGGGTGATGGTTAGGGTTAGGGTTAGGGTGAGGGTTAGGATGAGGGTTAGGGTTTGGATTAGGTTTAGGCTGAGGGCTAGGGTGAGGGTGAGGGTTAGGTTTAGGGTTAGGCTTAGTCCTAGGGTTAGGCTGAGGGTGAGGGTGAGGGTTAGGGTTAAGGTGATGGACAGGGTTAGGTTTAGTGTGAGTGTTAGGATGAGTGTTAGGGTTAAGATTAGGGTTAGGATGAGCGTGACGGTAAGAGTAAAGGTGAGGGTTAGGCTGAGGGTGAGTGTTCCCCTAAGGGTGAGGGTTACAATTAGGGTGAGAGTTATGGTAAGGGTTAGGGTGAGGGTTAGGGTAATGGTGAGGGTTTGATTGAGGATTAGGGTTAGGGTTAGTGTGAGTTTAGTGTGAGGATGAGGTTTAGGATTAGTGTGAGGTTTAGGGTTAGAATAGGGTTAGAGTGAGGGCTAGGGTGAGGCTGACGGTTAGGGTTAGGGTGAGGTTTAAGGTTAGGGTGAGAGTTAGGGTTAGTGTGATGGTTAGTGTTATAATGAGCGATAGTGTTAGGGTGAGGGTAAGTGTTAGGGAGAGGGTTAGGATTAGGATGAGGGTTTTGGTTAGGTTGAGGGTTAGGGTTAGGTTGAGGGTTATGTTTAGGGTCATGGTAAGGGTTAGGTTGAGGGTTAGGGTTAGAGTGAGGGTTAAGGTAAGGGTGAGGGTCAGGGTTACGGTGAGGGTTTGAGTGAGGGTTAGGGTTAGGGAGAGTTTTAGGGTTACCGTTAGAGTTAGGGTTAGAGTAAGGTTGAGGTTTAGGGTTAGAGTTAGGGTTCTGGTGAGGGTTAGGATGAGGGTTAGGGTTAGGGTTAATCTTATGTTTAGGGTTAGTGTGAGATTTAGGGTTAGGGTTATGGTTAGGATTAGGGTTAGGTTGACGGTGAGTGAGTGGGTTAGGGTTAGGTTTAGGTTTAGGCTTAGGGTTAGTCTGAGAGTTAGGTTGAGGGTAAGGGTTAGGATTAGGGTGAGGGTTAGCGTTAGGGTGAGGGTGAGGTTTAGGATGAGGGTTAGGTTTAGGATTAGGTTTAGGGTGAGGGTGAGGTTTAGGGTTAGTGTTAGGGTGAGGTTTAGGGTTAGGGTTAGGGTCAGTGTGAGTTTGAGGTTTAGCGTTAGAGATAGAGTTAGGGTGAGGGTTAGGCTGAGGGTTATTGTTAGGGCTGGTGTTAGGGTTAGAGTTAGTGTGAGGGTTAGGCTGCGGATGTGTGTTAGGGTTAGGGTGAGGGTTAGGTTTAGGATTAGGGTTAGGGTGAGGGCTAGGTTGAGGGTGAGGTTTAGGATTAGGGTTAGGGAGAGGGTGAGTGTGACGGTTAGGGTTAGGGTTAGGTTTAGGCTTAGGGTTAGGCTGAGGTTGAGGATGAAGATGAGGGTTAGTGTTAGGTGAGTGTCAGGGTTAGGGTCAGGGTGAGAGTTAGGGTTCGGGTTAAGTTTATGGTTAGTGTGTGGGTTAGTTTGAGGGTGTCGTTAAGGTTAAAGGTGAGGGTTAGTCTGAGGGCGAGTGTTACGGTAAGGGTGAGGCTTAGGGTTAGGGTGAGTGTTAGGGTGAGGATGAGGTTTAGGGTTAGGGTGAGGGTTAGAGTTAGAATTAGGGTTAGGGTGAGGGTTAGGGTTAGGGTTAGGGTTAGGGTGATGTTTAGGGTTATGGTGAGAGTTAGGTTTAGTGTGAGGGTTAGTGTTAGGGTGAGGGTAAATGTTAGGGTGAGGTTTAGCGTTAGGGTGAGGGTTATGGTTAGGGTGAGGTTTAGGGTTAGGGTTAGGGTTATTGTTAGGGTTAGGGTTAGGTTTATGTTTATGGTGATGTTGAGGGTGAGGGTGAGGTTTAGAGTTGGGGTTAGGGTATGATTTAGGGTTAGGGTTAGGGTTAGATTTAGGGTTAGGGTGAAGTTGAGGTTTAGGGTTAGAGTTAGGGTTAGGGTGAGGGTTAAGGTGAGGGTTAGGGTTAGGGTTACTGTTAGGGTTAGGCTTACGGTGAGGGTTAGGTTTACGGATAGGGTAAGTTTAGGATTAGGGTTAAGGTGAGGGTGAGTGTGAGGGTTAGGGTTAGTGTTAGGGTTAGGCTTAGGGTTAGGCTGAGGGTGAGGGTGAAGGTGAGGGTTAGGGTTAGGGTGCGGGTTAGGGTTAGGTTTAGGGTTAGAGTTAGCCTTAAGGTGAGGTTTATGGTTAGGTTTAGGGTTCTGGTAATGATGAGGGTTAGAGTTAGCATCAGGGTTAGTGTGAGGGTTTGGGTTAGGGTTAGGGTGAGTGTTAGGGTTAATGTGAGGTTTACGTTTAGGGTTAGGGTTAGAGTGAGGGTTAGGTTGAGGGTTAGGGTTTGAGTTAGGATTAGGCTGAGGGTGAGTGTTAGGGTAAGGTTTAGGTTAGGCTTAGTGTTAGGATTAGGGTGAGGTTAAGGTTTATGGTGAGAGTTAGGCTTAAGGTTAGGGTGAGAGTTAAGATGAAGGTTAGGGTTCAGTGAGGGTGACGGTTAATGTTAGCGTGATGGTTAGGGTTAGGATTAGGGTTAGGGAGTGGGTGATGGTTAGGATTATGGTTAGGGTTGTTGTAAGTGTTATAATTACTGTTACATTTGCAGTGAGGGTGAGGCTGTGGTTGAAGGTTAGGGTTAGGGTTAGGGTTAGTTTTAGGGTTAGGATTAGTGTTAATGTTAGGGTTAGGGTTTGACTATGGTTTGGGTGAGGGTGAGGGAGAGGGTGAGGGTTAGGTTTAGGGTTAGGGTGAGGTTTAGGCTTAGGGTTAGGATTAGGGATAGGGTCAGGGTGAAGTTTAGGGTTAGAGTTAGGTTGAGGGGGAGGGTTAGGATGAGGGTCAGGGTTAGGGTTAGTGTTAGGGTTAGCATTAGGTATAGGGTGAGGGTTAGGTTGAGGTTTAGGGTTAGGGTTGGGATTAGGGTTAGGATTAGGGTTACGGTGAGGGTGAGTGTGAGTTTTAGGGTTAGGATTAGGCTTAGGCTTAGTGTTAGGCTGAGGGTAAGGGTGGATATGAGTATTAGGCTTAGGGTGATGTTTATCCTTAGGGTTAGTGTGAGGGTTAGCATGAGGGTTAAGGATAGGATTAGGGTTAGGGTGAGGGCTAGGGTGAGGGTGAAGGTTAGGGTTAGGCTTAGGTTTAGGCATAGGTTTAGGCTGAGGGTGATGGTGAGTTTGAGGGTTAGGGTTATTTTGATGGATAGGGTTAGGGTTAGGGGGAGGGTTAGGATGAGGGTTCAGGTTAGGGTTCGGGTTAGTATTAGCGTTATGGTAAGAGTAAAGTTGAGGGTTAGGCTGAACGTGAGTGTTACAGTAAGGGTGAGGGTTAGGGTTAGGGTAAGTGTTAGGGTTAGGGTTAGATTGAGGATTAGGGTTAGGGTTAGTGTTAGGTTTAGGGTGAGGATGAGGGTTAGGGTTAGAATTAGGGTTAGGGTGAGGGCTAGCATGAGGGTGAGGGTTAGGGTTAGGGCTAAGTTTAGGGTGAGGGTTAGGGTGAGGGGTAGGGTTAGGTTTAGGGTGAGGGTTAGGTTTAGTGTGAGGGTTATGGTTAGGTTGAGGGTGAGGGTGAGGGTAAGGGTTATGGTGAGGGTTAGGTTGAGGGTGGGGGTTAGGGTTATGATTAGGTTTAGGGTTAGGGTGAGGTTTAGGTGAAGGGTGAGGGTTCAGGTTAGGGTTAGGTTTGTGGTGTGGGTAAGTGATAGTATGAGGGTTAGGGTGAGTGCTAGAGTTAGCATTAGGGTTAGGGTGAGGGTTAGGATGAGTGTTGGGTTTAGGGTTTGGGTGAGGGTGAGGGTGAGAGTGCGGTTTAAGGTGAGGATTAGGGTGAGTTTTAGGCTTAGGGTGAGGGTTAGGGTTATGGTTAGTGTGAGGGTGATGGTGAGGGTGACGGTTAAGGTTAGAGTTATCGTGAGGGTTCGATTAAGTGTGAGGTTTAGGGAGAGGATGAGGTTAAGTGTTAGTGTGATGGTTAGGGTGCGTGTGAGGGTTAGGGTTAGGGTTTGGGTTAGGGTGAAGGTTAGTGTGAGGGTTAGGGTTAGGGTTATGCTTAGGGTTAATTTGAGGGTTAGGCAGAGGGTTAGGATTAGGATTCGGTTGAGGGTTAGGTTGAGGGTTAGGATGAGGGTGAGGGTTAGTGTTAGGGTGAGGGTTACGGTTATTATTAGGGTTAGGGATAGGTTTAGGGTGACGGTGAGGTTTAGGGTGAGGGTTACGGTGAGGGTTAGAGTTAGGGTTAATGTGAGTGTTACTATAAGGGGTAGGGTTATGGATAGGGTTAGGGTTAGGATTAGTGTGAGGTTAAGAATTAGGGTGACGGTTAGGGTGAGGGTGAGGCTTATGGTTAGGAATAGTGATAGGGTTAGTGTTACGCTGAGGGTGAGCGTGAGGGTGAGGGTTTGGTTTAGGGTTGGGTGAGGGCTATGGTGAGGGTTAGGGTATGGGGGAGGGTTAGTGTGAGGGTGATTGTAAGGGTAAAATGAGGGTTAGGTTGAGGGTGAGAGTTAAGATAAGGGTGAGGGTTAGGGTTAGGGTGAGGGTTAGGTTAAGGGTTAGGGATAGGGTGAGGGTTAGATTGAGGATTAGGGTTAGGGTTAGTGTGAGGTTTGGGGTGAGGATGAGGGTTATGAATAGGTTGAGGGTTAGGTTTAGAATTAAGGTTACAGTGAGGGCTAGGGTGAGGGTGAAGTTTAGCTTTAGGGTTAGGGTGAGGTTTAGGGTTAAGGTGAGTGTAGGGGTTAGTGTGAGGGTTAGTGTTAGAGTTAGGGTTAGTGTTAGGGTGAGGGGAAGTGTTAGGGTGAGGGTTAGTGTTAGGGTGAGGGTTATGTTTGGGGTGAGGGTTAGTGTTAGGGTTAGGTTATGATTAGGGTTAGGGTTAGGGTGAGGGTGAGTGTGTGGGTTAGGGTTAGGTTTAGGTTTAGGTTTAGGGTTAGGCTGAGGGAGAGGTTGAGCTTGAGGATTATGGTTAGGGTGATGGTTAGGGTTAGGGTTAGGGTGAGGGTTAGGATGAGGGTTAGGATGAAGGTGAGGTTTAGGGTTATGTTTAGGGTGAGGTTTAGGATTAGGGTTAGGGTTAGGGTTAGGTTGAGGTTGAGGTTTAGGTTTAGAGTTAGGGTTAGGGTGACAGTTAGTGTTAGGGTTAGTGTTAGGTTTAGGGTTAGGGTGAGTGTTAGGGTTAGGTTTAGGTTTATGGTGAGGGTGAGGTTTAGGGTTATGATGAGGCTTAGGGTTAGTATGAGTGTTAGTGTTAGGGTGAGGGTAAGTTTTAGGTGAGGGTTAGGATTAGGTTTAGGTTTAGGGTGAGGTTTAGGGTGAGGGTGAGTTTTAAGGTTAGGGATAGCTTTGTGGTGTGGGTAAGTGATAGCATGAGGGTTAGGGTGAGGGTTAGAGTTAGCATTAGGGTTAGGGTGAGGGTGCAGGTGAGAGTGAGGGTTAGGGTGAGGATTAGGGTGAGGTTTAGGGTTAAGGTGAGGGTTAGGGTTAGGGTGAGTGTTATGATTAGGGTTATCCTAAGGGTTAGGGTGAGGGTTAGACTGAGGGTTAGGCTTAGGATTAGGGTGTAGGTTAGGGTGAGGTTTAGGCTGAGGGTGAGAGTTAGGGTGAGGGTGAGGGTTAGGATTATTATTAGGGTTAGAGTCAGGTTTCCGGTGACGGTGAGGTTTAGGATGAGGGTTGGGGTGAGGTTTAGGGTTAGGTTTAAGGTGAGTGTTAGGATAAGGGGTAGGGTTATGGTTATGGTGAGGGTTAGGTTTAGTGTGATAGTTAGGTTTAGGGTTAGGGTTAGGATTAGATTGAGGGTAAGAATTAGAGTGATGGTTAGGGTGAGGGTGAGGTTTAGGGTTAGGAATAGTGATAGGGTTAGTGTTACGCTGAGGGTGAGTGTGAGGGTTAGTGTTAGGTTTAGGGTTTGGGCTAGGGTGAGGGTTACGGATAGGGTGAGGTTAGGGTGAGGGTGATGGTAAGGGTAAAGGTGAGGGTTAGGCTGAGGGTGAGGTTTAATATAAGCGTGAGGTTTAGTGTTAGGGTGAGGGTTAGGGTAAGGTTTCGAGTTAGGGTTAGGGTAAGGGTTAGATTGATTATTAGGGTTAGGGTTAATGTGAGGTTTAGGGTGAGGATGAGGGTTAGGGTTAGGGTGAGGGTGAGTGTTAGAATTATGGTTAGGGTGAGGGCTAGGGTGATGGTGAGGGTTAGAGATAGGGTTAGGTTTAGGGTGAGGTTTAGGATTAGGGTGAGGGTTAGGGTTAGAATTAGGGTTAGCGTGAGGGCTAGGGTGAGGTTTAGGGTTAGGTTTAGGGTTAGGGTGAGGTTTAGGTTTAGGGTGAGGGTGAGGTTAAGGTTTAGGGTGAGGGTTAGGGTTAGGGTTAGGGTGAGGATAAGGTTGAGGGTTAGGCTGAGTGTTAGGGTGACGGTCAGGGTGAGGTTTAGGGTTGGGGTTAGGGTTAGAGTGAGGGTTAGGGTGAATGGTAGATTAGGGTTAGGGTGAGGATTAGGGTTACTGTGAGGGTTAGGGTTAGAGTGAGGATAAGGGTTAGGGTGAGGGATAGGGATAGGGTGAGGGTTAGCATTAGGGTTAGGTTGAGGGTTAGTGTTAGGTTGGAGGTTAGGGTTAGGTTGAGGGTTAGGGTGAGTGTTAGGTTTCGTGTGAGTGATAGGGTTAGGGTTAGAGTGAGGGTTATTGTTAGGGTGATGTGTAGAATGAGGGTTAGCGTTAGGGTGAGATTTGAGGTAAGGGTAAGGTTTAGGGTGAGGGTGAGGGTAAGGGTTAGGATTAGGGTTAGGTTTACTGTTAGGGTTAGGGTTAGAGTTAGGGAGAGGGGTAAGTTCAGGGGTAGGGTTAAAGTTAAGTTTAGGGTTAGTCTGTGGGTTAGGGTTAGGGTGAAGATAAGGTAAGGGTGAGGGTTGGTGTGAGGGTGAGTGTTAGAGTGAGGATGAGGGTTCTGGAGAGTGTGAGGGTTAGTGTTTGGGTGATGGTTAGGGTTAGTGTGAGTGTTAGAGTGACGGTGAGGGTGAGTGTTAGGGTTGGGATTAGAGTTAGAATGAGGGGTAGGGTGAGGGGTAGGGTTAAGTTTAGGGTGAGGGTTAGGGTTACTGTGAGGGTTAGCGTTAAGGTGAGGTTTAGGGTTACTATGAGGGTTCAAGTTAGGGTTAGGCTTAGTGTTAGGGTGAGGGTAAGGGTTAGGTTGAGGATTAGGGTTAGGGTGAAAGTTAGGGTTAATGTGAGGGTTAAGTTTAGGTTGATGTTTAGGGTGAGGGTGCGGGTTAGGGTGAGGGTGAAGGTGAAGTTTGCGTTGAGTGTTTGGGTTAGGGTTAGGATGAGGTTGAGGGTGAGGGTGAGGCTTAGGGTTAGTTTTAGGGTAAGGTTGAGTGTGAGGGTTAGGGATAGGGTTAGTCTTAGCCTGAGGGTGAGGGTGAGGGTGAGGTTTAGGGTTAGGGTTAGGGTTAGCGTTAGGGTTATGGTGAAGGTTAGGGTTAGGTTGGAGGTTACGGTTAGAGTGAGGGTGAGGGTTATAATTAGGGCTAGGGTGAGATCTAGGGTGAGGGAGAGGGTTAGGGTTAGGCTTAGGGTTAGGCTGAGGGTGAGGTTGGGGGTGAGGAATAGATTTTGGGTGATGGTTAGGGTTAGGGTTAGGGTGAGGGTTAGGATGAGGGTTAAGGTTAATATTAGGCTTAGGAATAGGGTTAGGGTAAGGGCTAGGGTGAGGGTGAGGTTTAAGGTTACGTTTAGGGTTTGGGTTAGGGTGAGGGAAAGGTTTAGTGTTAGAATTAGTTTTAGGGTGAGGCTGAGGGTGCGGGTTAGGGTTAAGTTTAGGGTAAGGAATAGGGTTATTGTGAGCCTGAGGGTGAGGGTTAGGGTGAGGATTATGGTTACGGTAGGGTTAGGCTAAGGGTTAGAGTGAGGGTTAGGTTTAGGGTGATGTTTAGGTTGAGGGTGAGGGTTTGGGTGAGGTTGAGGGTGAGGTTTTGGTTGAGGGTTTGGGTTAGGGTGAGGGTGAGGGTGAGGGTGAGGGTTAGGTTTAGAGTTAGGGTTAGGCTTAGGGTGAGGGTGATTGTGAGGGTTAGGGTTAGGGTTATTTTTAGGATTAGGTTTAAGCTGAGGGTGAGTGTGAGCATTAGGGTTAGGGTTAGGGATAGGCTGAGGGTTAGATGAGGGTGAGGCTTAGGGTTAGGGCGAGTGTTAGGCGTAGGGTTAGTGTGAGGGTTAGGGATAGTTTGATGGTTAGGGTGAGGTTTGATGTTAGGGTAAGGGTGAGGGTGAGCGTGACTGTTAGGGTGCAGGTGAGGTTTAGGGTTAGGTTTAGGCTTAGGGTGAGGGTTTAGTGTTAGGGTTAGGATGATGATTAGGATGAGGGGTAGGGTTAGGGTTAGTGTGAGGTTTAGGATAAGATTAAGGGTTAACGTTAGGGTTAGGGTTAGGGTGAGGTTTAAGGTGAGGGTTAGGGTTAGGTTTAGGGTTAAGGTGAGGGTTAGGGTGAGGGTAAGTTTTAGGGTGAGGATTAGGGTGAGTGTGAGTATAGGGTTAGGCTTATGGAGTGGTTTAGGGTTAGATTTAGGATGAAGGTGAGGGTGAGAGTGTGGGTTAGGGATTAGTTTTAGGGTTAGGTTTAGTGTTATTGTTAGGGTTAGGGTTACGATTACAGTGAGGTTGCTGGTGAGGTGAGGTGTAGCATTAGGATTAGCGTTAGGGTGAGGGTTAGGGTGAGGGTAAATGTTGGGGTGAGGGTTAGGGTTAGGGTGAGGTTAAGGGTTAGGGTTAGGGTGAGGGTTAGGGTTAGCATTAGGGTTAGGTTGAGGACTAGGGTGAGGGATAAGTTTAGGTTAGGGTGAGGGTTAGGGTTAGAGTGAGGATTAGTTTGAGGGTAAGAATAAGGGTAAAGGGGAGGGTTAGGGTGAGTTTGAGAGTTACGGTAAGAGTGAAGGTTATGATGAGGGTGAGGTTTAGGGTGAGGTTTACGATTAGGGTGAGGGTGAGATTGAGGTTTAGGGTGAGGGTAAGGGTTAGGGTTAGGGTGAGGGTAAGATAAGGTTGAGGGTTAGGATTAGGTTTAGGGTGAGGTTTAGAGTGAGTGTGAGGTTTAGGGTTAGGGTTAGTGTTAGGGTGAGGGTAAGTGTTAGGGTTTTGTATATGTTTACGGTGAGGGTGAGGTTTAGGTTTAGGGCGAGGGTTAGGGTTAGGGTTATGGTTAGGGTGAGGGTGAGGGTTAGGATAAAGGTTAGGGTTAGGGTTATTTTTAGGGTTATGTTTAGGTTTATGATTACGTTGAGGGTGAGGGTTAGGGTTAGGGTGAGGTTTAGAATTAGGGTTAGTTTTAGGGTTAGGGTTAGCATGAGGTTTAGGGTGAGTGGTATGGTTAAGGTTAGGGTGAGGGTTAGAGTTAGTTTGAGGGTTACGGTTAGGGATAGGGTGAGGGTTAGGATGACGTTTAGGGTGAGGGTAAGCTTTAGGGTGAGGGTTAGAGTGAGTGTGAGGTTTAGGGTTAGGGTTACTGTTAGGATGAGGGTAAGTGTTAGGGTTAGGTTTAGGTTTACGGTGAGGGAGAGGGTTAGGTTTAGGGTGAGGGTTAGAGTTAGGGTTAGGGTTAGGGTGAGTGTGAGGGTTAGGATAAAGTTTAGGGTTAGGGTTATTTTTAGAGTTATGTTTAGGTTTATGGTTATGTTGAGGGTGAGGGTTTAGGATTAGGGTTAGGTTTAGGGTTAGGGATAGGATGAGGTTTAGGATGAGTGGTAGGGTTAAGGTTAGGGTGAGGGTTAGGGTTAGGGTTAGGGTTAGGGTGAGGGTTAGGGTTAGTGTTACAGTTAAGGTTAGGGTTAGGATGAGGGTTTCGGGTTAGGATTATGGTTAGGGTTAGTTTGAGGATTTCGGTGAGGGTTATGATTAGGGTTAGGGTAAGGGTTAGCGTTAGGGTGAGGGTTATGGTTAGGATTAGTGTTAGAGTTAGGGTTAAGGCTAGGGTGAGGGTTATGGTGAGGGTGAGGTTTAGGTTTAGGATTAGGTTTATCATGTGGGTGAGTGATAGCGTGAGGGTTAGGGTGAGTGTTAGAGTTAGCATTAGGGTTAGGGTGAAGGTTATGGTGAGGGTTAGGTTTAGTGTGAGTGTTTGGTTTAGGGTTAGGTTTAGGATTAGTGTGAAGTTAAGAATTAGGGTGACGGTTAGGGTGAGGGTGAGGTTTAGGGTTAGGATTTGGGTTATCGTTAGTGTTACGCTGAGGGTAATGGTGAGGGTGAGGGTGAGGGTGAGTTTTAGGGTTAGGGTTAGGGTGAGGGCTATGATGAGGGTTAGGGTTAGGGTGAGGGTGAGGGTTAGGCTGAGGGTTAGGGTTAGGGTTAGGGTTAGGATTAGGGTTAGTTTGAGGGTGGTATGAGGGTGAGGTTAGGGTGAGGGTTAGGGTTAGTGTTAAAATTAGGGTTAGGGTTAGGGTTAGGGGTAGGGTTTCGGTTATGGTGAGTATTAGGGTTAATGTGTGGGTTAGGGTTAGGGTGAGGATAAAGTAAGGGTTAGGGTTATGGTGAGGGTGAGGTTTATGGTTACTGTTAGAGTGAGGGTTCGGGTTCGGTTTAGTGTTAAGGTAAGGGTGATGGTGAGGGTTAGGTTTAGGCTTAGGGTTAAGGAGAGGGTGAGGGTGAGTGTGAGGTTTTAGGATAGGTTTAAGGTTAGGCTGAATATTAGGGTTAGATTGGAGGTTAGGATTAGGGTTAGGGTGAGGGTTAGGTTTTGGGTTAGGCTGAGGGTTAGGGTTAGTATTAGGGTGAGGTTTAGGGTGAGGGTTAGGGGGAGAGGGAGGGTTAGGTTTAGAGTGAGGCTTAGGGTTAGGATTAGGGTTAGGGTCAAAGATAGGGTGACTGTGATGTTTAGGGTGAGGTTTAGAGTGAGGGTTATGTTTAGGGTTAAGGTGAGGGTTAGGGTAAGGGGTCAGGTTACGGTTAGGGTGAGGGTTAGGTTTAGTGTGAGAGTAAAGGTTACGGTTAGGGTTAGGATTAGTGTGAGGGAAAGAATTAGGGTGATGGTTATGGTGAGGTTGAGGTTTAGGTTTAGGAATAGGGATAGGGTTAGTGTTACGCTGAGGATGAGGATGAGGGTGAGGGTGAGCGTTAGGTTTAGGGTTAGGGTGAGGTCTAGGGTGAGGGTTAGGGTTAGGGTGAGGGCTAGGGTTAGGGTGAGGGTAAGGGTTAGGTTTAGTTTGAGGGTGGTGTGAGGGTGAGTTTTAGGGTGAGGCTTTGGGTTAGGGTGAGGGCTAGGTTGAGGGTGAACATTAGGGTTATGATGAGGGTTAGCGTTAGGTTTAGGGTGAGGGTTAGGTTTAGTGTGAGGTTTACGGTTAAGGTTAGGTTGAGGTTGAGGGTAAGGGATATGGTGAGGGTTCAGGTGAGGGTGAAGGTTAGGGTTATGATAAGAGATAGGGTTAGGTTTAGGCTGAGGGTGAGAGTGAGGGTGCGGGTGAGGTTTAGGGTTAGGGTTAGGGTGAGGGTGAGGGCTAGGGTGAGGGTCAGGGTTAGGGTGAAGTTGAGGTTGAGGGTGAGGCTGAGGGTTAGGGTGAGGTTGAGGTTTAAGATTAGGTTTAGGGTTATTGTTAGGGTTAGAGTGAGGGTTACAGTTCAGTTTAGGGTGAGGGTGAAAGTGAGGGTTATGGTTAGGGTTAGGGTGAGGTTTAGGGTTAGAGTTAGGGTTAGTGTTAATATGAAGTTTATGGTGAGGGTTAGGGTTAGGGTTAGGGTCAGGGTTAGGGTTAGTGTGACGGTTAGAATGAGTGTTAGGGTTAGGGTGAGTGTTAGGGTGAGGGTTAGGGTTTTGATTAGGGTTAAGTTGAGGGTGAGGGTTAGGGTGAGCTTTAGGGTTAGGGTTAGAGTGAGGGTGAGGGCTAGGGCTGGGGTGGAATTTAGGATTAAGGTTAGGGTTATGGTTAGGTTGAGAGGTTTAGGGTTAGGGTTAGGTTTACGCTGAGGGTGAGAGTTAGGGTTATGGTGAGGGTTTGGTTTAGGGTAAGGGTTAAGGTGAGGGTGAGTTTTAGGGTTAGGATTAGGGTTAGGGTTAGGGTGAGGGTGAGGGTGAGGGTTAGGGTTAGGGTTACAGTGAGGTCGAGGGTTAGGTTTAGGGTGAGGTTTAGGGTTAGGGTTAGGGTTAAGGTGTGGGTTTGAATTAGGATTAGAGTTAGGGATAGGGTTATTTTTAGGGTTAGGGTTAGGGTTAGGGTTAGGTTTAGGGTGAGGGTGAGGGTTACCGTTAGGTTTAGGTTTAGGGTTATGGTTAGGATTAGCGTGAGGGTGAGGGTGTGGGTTAGGGTTAGGGTTAATGTGAGGGTGAGGGTTCGTGTGAGGGTTAGGGTTAGGGTGAGTGTGAGGGTGAGGTTGAGGGTGAGTGTTAGTGTTAGTATGAGGTTTAGGGTTAGAGTAAAGGTTAGGGTTAGGTTGAGGGTTTGGCTAACCTTTAGGGTTAGGATGAGGGTTAGGCTGAGGGGTATGGTTAGGTTTAGGGTGAGGATTAGGGTTAGTGTGAAGGTTAGGTTTAGGGTTAGGGTGAGGTTAAGGATTAGGGTGAGGGTTAGCGAAAGGTTTAGGTTTAAGGTAACGGTTAGTGTTAGGGTTACTGTGAGGGTGAGGTTTAGGTTTAGGGTGAGGGTTACGGTGAGAGCTAGTGTGAGGGTGAGGGTTAGGGTTAGGTTTAGGCTTAGGCATAGGGTTAGGATGAGGGTGATGGTGATGGTGGGGCTTAAGGTTATGGTGATGGATAGGGTTAGGGTTAGGGTGAGGGTTAGGATGAGGGTTCGGGTTAGGGTGAGGGTTAGGATGAGAGTGAGGGTAAGAGCAAAGGTGAGGGTGAGGCTGAGGGTGAGGGTTACGGTAAGGGTGAGGGTTAGGGCTAGGGTGAGGGTTAGGATAAGGGTTAGGGTTAGGGTTAGATAGAGGATTAGGGTTAGGGATACTGTGTGGTTTAGGTTGAGGATGAGGGTTAGGGTTAGAATTAGGGTTAGGGTGAGGGCTAGCGTGAGGGTGAGGGTTAGGGATAGGGTTAAGTTTAAGGTGAGGGTTAGGGTGAAGACTAGGTTTAGGATTAGGGTTAGGGTTAATGTTAGTGTTAGGGTTAGGGTTAGGGTTATGGTGAGGGTGAGGGTTAGGATTAGGGTTAGGGTTCATGTTATTGTTAAGGTTAGGGTTACGGTTACGGTGAGGGTGAGGATGAGGATTAGGGTTAGGGTGCGGTTTTTAATGTTAGCGTTAGGGTTAGATTTAGGGTTAGGGTGAGGGTTAGGGTTAGGGTTAGGGTAAGGGCTAGGGTGAGGCTGAGGTTTAGGGTTAGGGTTAGGGTGAATTTTAGGGTTACGTTTAGGGTTTGGGTTAGGGTGAGGGTAAGGTTTAGTGTTAGAGTTAGTTTTAGGGTGAGGCTGAGGGTGAGGGTTAGGGTTAAGGTTAGTGTTAGGGTTAGGGTGAGGGTGAGGGTGAGGGTGAGGTTTAGGGTGAGGGTGAGGTTTAGGCTTAGGCTTAGGATTAGGATTATGGTAAAGGTTAGGGTGAGTGTGAGGGTTAGGGTTAGGGTTAGGCTTAGGCTTAGGATTATACTGAGTGTGAAGGTGAGGGTGTAGTTTAGGGTTAGGGTGAGTGTTAGGGTTAGGCTTAGGGTTAGGATTAGGATTAGGGTAAGGTTTAGGGTGAAGGTGAGGTTTAGTTTTAGAGTTAAGTTAAGGTTGAGGCTGAGGTTGAAGGTGAGGGTTAGGGTTAGTGTTAGGCTAAGGTTTAGGTTTAGGTTTAGGGTGAGGGTTAGGATGAGGGTTAGGATTACAGTCAAGGTGAGGGTTAGGGGTAGAGTGAAGGTTAGGGTTAGGATTAGGGTTAGGGTGAGGGTTAGGGTTAGTGTTAGGGTGAGGTTTAGGATAAGGGTTAGGATTAGGGTTAGGGTGAGGCCTAGGGTGAGCGTGAGGTTTAGGGTTAGGGTTACTGTGAAGTTTAGGGTTAGGGTTAGGTTTAGGTTGAGGGTGAGATTTAGGGTTAGAGTTAGGGTAAGGATGAGGCTCAGATTGAGGGTTAGGGTTAAGTTTAGTGTTATTGTTAGGGTTAGGGTGGGTTTTAGGGTGATGGTGAGGATTAGGATTAGGGTTAGGATTAGGATTAGGTTAAGGGTTAGGGTGAGTGTGAGGGTTAAGGTTAGGGTTAGGGTTTGGCTTAGGGTTAGGCTGAGGTTGGGGTTAGGGTTAGGCTGAGGGTAAGGGTTAGGTTTAGGGTGAGGGTTAGGGTAAGGTTTAGGGTGAGGGTTAGGATGAGGATTAGGGTTATGATTAGGGTTAGGGTGAGGGCTAGGTTGAGGATTAGGTTTAGTTTTAGGGTAAGTTTTAGGGTTAGGTTTAGGGTTAGGGTGAGGGTTAGGATGAGGGTTAGGATTATGTTGAGGTTGAGGGTTACATTAAAGTGAGGGTTAGGGTTAGGATTAGGGTTATGGTGAGGGTGATTGTTAGCATTAGGGTTAGGGTTAGGGTTAGGTTTAGGGTTAGGATTAGTGTTATTTTTAGAGTTAGCATTTGAGTTATGGTGAGGGTGACGGTGAAGGTGAGGGTTAGGGTTAGGGTTAGGGTGAGGTTTAGGGTTAGGGTTAGGATTAGGTTTAGGGTTAGGGTGAGGGTGAGGTTTAGTGTTATATTTAGGATTTGTTGGAGGGTTAGGTCGAAGGTTGGGGTTAGGATTAATGTTAGGGTTAGGCTTAAGGTGAAGGTTAGGTTGAGGGTGAGGGTTAGGGTTAGGGTTAGGATTAGGATTAGGGTTAGGGTTAGGGTGAGTGTGAGGGTTAGGGTTAGGGTAAGGATTAGGCTTAGAGTTCGGCTGAAGGTAAGGGTGAGGGTGAGCTTTAGGGTTAGAGTGAGGTTTTGGTTTAGGGTTAGGGTTAGTGTGAGTGTTAGGGTTAGGGATAGGATTAGAGTTAGGCTGAGGGTGATGGTGTGGGTGAGGATTAGGTTTAGGGTGAGGGTTAGGGTTAGGGGTATGGGGAGGGTTAAGATGAGGGTTAGTGTTAGGATTAGGGTTAGGTTGAGGACTAGGGTGAGGGTGAGGTTTAGGGTTAGGGTTAGGGTGAGGTTTAGGGTTAGGGTTAGGGTGAGGATGAGGTTTAGAGTTAGAGTTTGGGTTAAGGTGAGGCTGAGGGTGAGGGTTAGAGTTTGGGTTAAGATTAGGATTAGGGTAAGTGTTAGGGTGAGTGTGAGGGTTAGGGTTAGGATTAGGGCTCTGCTTAGGGTTACACTGAAGTTGAGGGTGAGGGTGAGGTTTAGGGTTTGGGTGAGGGTTAGGGTTAGTTTTAGGGTGAGAGTTAGGGTTCAGGTTAAGTTTAGGGTTAGGGTGAGGTATACGGTTTGGGTTCGGGTGAGGTTTAGGGTTAGGGTTAGTTTGAGGGTTAGGGTTAGGTTTAGGGTTAGGGTGAGGTTTAGGATTAGGGTTAGGGTGAGGGTTAGGATGAGGATTAGGGGTAGGATTGGGGTTAGCTTGAGGGCTAGGGTGAGGGTGAAGGTTAGGGTTAGTGTTAGGGTGAGGTTTTGGGTTAGGGTTAGGTTTAGGGTGAGGGTTAGGATGAGGGTTGGGTTACGGTAAAGGTGATGGTTAGGGTTAAGTTGAGGGTTAGGGTTAGGATTAGGGTTAGAGTAAGGGTTAGTATTAGGGTTAGGATTAATGTTATTGTTAGGGTTAGGGTTATGGTTATGGTGAGGATGACAGAGAGGGATAGGTTTAGTGTTAGGGTTAATGTTATTGTTGGGGTTAGGGTTATGGTTACGGTGAGGGTGAGGATGATGGTTAGGTTTAGGGTGAGGTTTTTAGTGTTATGGTTAGGGTTAGAATTAGGGTTAGGGTGAGGGTTAGGTTTAGGGTTAGGGGGAGGGTAAGGATGAGGATTAGGGATAGGATTAGGGTTAGGTTAAGGGTTAGGGTGAGGGTGAGGTTTAGGGTTAGGGTTAGGGTGAGTTTTAGGGTTACGTTTAAGTTTTGGGTTAGGGTGAGTGTAAGGTTTAGTGTTAGAGTTAGTTTTAGGGTGAGGCTGAGGGTGAGAATTAGGGTTAGGGTTAGTGTTAGGGATAGGGTGAAAGTGAGGGTGAGGGTGAGGGTTAGGCTTAGGTTTAGGATTAGGATTATTGTAAAGTTTAGGGTGAATGTGAGCATTAGGGTTAGGGTTAGGCTTAGGTTTAGGATTACACTGAGGATGAAGGTGAGTGTGAAGTTTAGGGTTAGGGTGAATGTTAGGGTTAGGCTTAGGGTTAGGATCAGGATTAGGGTAAAGATTAGGGTGAGGGTGAGTTTTGGGGTAAGGGTTAGGCTTAGGCTTAGGCTTAGGCTGAGCATGAGTATGAGGGTGAGGGTTAGGGTTAGGTTTAGGGTGAGGTTCAGTGTTAGGGTTAGGGCTAGAGTTAGGGGTAGAGGGTGAGGTTTAGGGGTAGAGTTAAGGTTAGGGTGAGGGTTAGGGTTAGGGTGAGGCTTAGGGTTAATGTTAGGGTTAGGTTGAGGGTGAGGTTTAGGGTTAGGGTTAGGGTTAGTCTGAGGGTTAGGGTTAAGGTTAAGGTTAGTGTTAGTGTGAGGGTAAGTGTTAGGGTGAGGGAATGGTTTAGGTTGAGGGTTATGGTTAGGGTGAGGGTTTGGATTAGGGTTAGGGTTATTTTTACGGTTAGGTTCAGGTTTAAGGTTACTGTGAGGGTGAGGGTCAGGGTTAGTGTTAGGGTTAGGTTGAGGTTTAGGGTTTATGTTAGGGTTAGAGTTAGGGTTAAGTGAGGGTGAGTGTGAGGGTTAGGGTTAGGGTTAGGCTTAGGCTTAGGGTTAGGCTGAGTGTGAGGGTGTGGGTGAGGATTAGGTTTAGGTGATGGTTAGGGTTAAGGTTAGGGTGGGGTTTAGGGTTACAGTTAGGGTTTGGGTTAGGGTGAGGGTGAGGTTCAGGGTTAGATATAGAGTTAGGGGGAGCGTTAGGGTATGGGTTAGGTTTAGGGTTAAGTTTAGAGTTAGGGTGAGTGTGCTGTTGAGTGTGAGGATTAGGTTTAGGTTTAGAGTTATGCTTAGGGTTAGGCTTAGGGTTAGGCTGAGTGTGAGGGTTAGGTTTAGGGTGAGAGTTAGTTTTAGGGTTATGGTGAGGGTTAGATTGAGGGTAGGGTTAGGATTAGGGTGAGGGCTAGGGAGAGGGTTACGTTTAGGGTGAGGGTTAAGGTGAGGTTTATGGTTATGGTTAAGTTTAGGGTCAGGTTGTGGGTGAGGTTTAGGGTAAGAGTTAGGGATAATTTGAGGCTGAGGGTGAGGGTTAGTGTTAGGGTTAGGAAAAGGATTAGAGTAAGGTTTAGGGTGAGTGTGATGGTTAGCGAAAGGTTTAGGGTTAGGCTTAGGGTTACACTGAGGGTGAGTTTTAGTGTTAGGGTGAGGTTTAGGGTTAGGATTAGGGTGAGAATTAGTGTTCAGGTTATGTTTTGGGTTAGGGTGAGGGTTAGGGTTAGGGTTAAGTTGAGCTGAGTGTTAGGGTTAGGTTGAGGTTTAGAGTTAGGATTAGGATTAGGGTGAGGTTTAGGGTTAGGGTTAGGGTGAGTTTTAGAATGAGGATTAGGGTTAGGATTAGGGTTAGGATGAGGGCTAGGTTGAGGGTGAGGGTTAGGGTTAGTGTTAAGGTGAGGTTTAGGTTTAGGGTGAGGGTTAGGATGAGGGTTAGTGTTATGGTAAGGGTGAGGATTAGGTTTAGGGTGAGGGTGAGAGTTAGGATTAGGGTTAGGGTTAGGGTTATTGTTAGGGTTAGGGTTAGGGTTACGGTTACTGAGAGGGTGAGGTTGAGGGTTAGTGTTAGATTTAGGGTGAGGTTTTTAGTGTTAAGGTTAGGGTGTGTCTTAGGGTTAGGGTTAATGTGAGAGTTAGTGTTAGGGTTAGGTTTAGGGTGAGGCTGAGGATGAGGGTTAAGGTTAGGGTTAGTGTTAGAGTTAGAGTTAGAGTCTGGGTGAGAATTAGGGTTCCGGTTAGGTTTAGGTTTAAGGTGAGGTTTAGGGTTAGGGTTACGGTTAGCATGAGTGTTAGGTTTAGGTTGAGGGTTAGGGTTAGGCTTAGGATTAGGGTGAGGGTTAGTGTTAGGATTAGGGTGAGTGTTAGGATGAGGATTAGGGTTAGGATTAGTGTTATGGTGAGGGCTAGGGTGAGGGTGAGGGTTAATGTTAGTGTTTGAGTGAGGTTTAGGGTTAGGGTTATGGTTTGGGTGAGGGTTAGGATGAGTGTTAGATTTACAGTGAGGGGGAGGGTTAGGGTTAGGTTGAGGGTTAGGGTTAGGATTTGGGTTAGGGTGAGGGTTAGTTTTAGGTTAACATTTAGGGTTTGGGGGAGATTTATGTCCAGGGTTAAGGTTAGGGTTAGGGTTAGTGTTAGGGTTAAGGTTAGGTTGCAGGTTAGGTTGAGGTTTAGGATTGGGGTTAGGTTTAGAGTTAGGATTAGGTTTAGGGTGAGGGTGAGTGTGAGGGTTAGGGTTAGGGTTAAGCTTAGGCTTAGGGTTAGGTTGAGCGTGAGGTTCGGGGTGAGGATTAGGGTTAGTGTTATGGTTAGGGTTATTGTTAGGGTGAGGTTTAGGATGAGGGTTAAGGTTAGGATTAGGGTTAGGGTGAGTGCTAGGGTGAAGGTGAGGTTTAGGGTAAGGTTTAAGCTTAGGCTTAGGGTTAGGCTGACTGTGAGATTGAGGGTGAGGGTTAGGGTTAGTGTGATCGTTAGGTTTACGGTTATGGTGAGTGTTAGGATGAGGTTTAGGTTTAGGGTGAGGATGATGTTAAGTGTAAAGATGAGGTTTAGGCTGAGGGTGAGGGTTAATATAATGTTGAGGGTTATGGTTAGGTTTATGGTTAGGGTAAGGGTTAGTGTTATATTTAGGTTTAGGGTTAGATTGAGGATTAGGGTTAGGGTTAGGGTTAGTGTGAGGTTTATGGTGAGGATGAGGGTTAGGGTTATGGTGAGGGTGAGGGTTAGAATTAGCGTTAGGGTGAGGGCTAGTGTGAGGGTGAGGGTTAGAGTTAGGGTTAAGGTGAGGTTTAGGATTAGGGTGAGGGTTTGGATTAGTGTGAGGGTTAGGGTTAGGGTTAGGGTGAGGGTAAGTGTTAGTGTGAGGGTTAGGTTTAGGGTCAGGGTTATGGTTAGGGGGAAGGTGAGGGTTAGGTTTAGCGTTAGGGTGAGGTTTAGTGTTAGAGTTAGGGTTGGAATTAGGATTAAGGTGAGGGTGAGGTTTAGGGGTTGAGTTAGGATTAGGGTGAGGGTTAAGTTTAGAGTGAGGGTTAGGGTGAGGGTTAGGGTGAGTGTGATGCTAAGGGTAAAGGTGAGGATTAGGCTGAGGGTGAGGGTTATGGTAAGGGTGAGGGTTAGGATTAGGGTTAGGTTGAGGGTGAGAGTTAGATTGAGTATTAGAGTTAGGGTTAGTGTGCGGTTTAGGGTGAGGATGAGGGTTAGGGTCCGGGTGAAGGCTAGGGTGAGGTTGAGGGTTAGGGTTAGTATTAGGGTGAGGTTTAGGGTTAGGGTGATGTTTGGGTTAGTGTGAGCGTTAGTGTTAGCATTGCCGATAGTGTTAGGGTGAGGTTAAGTTTTAGGGTGAGAGTTAGGATTAGGGTGAGGTTTATGGTTAGTGTGAGGATGAGAGTTCGGGTTAGGGTTAGGATGAGGTTCAGTTTAGGGTTAGGGTTTGAGTTAGGATTATGGTGAGGGTGAGATTTAGGGTTAGAATTAGGGGTAGTGTTAGGGTTTGGGTTAGGGTGAGGGTTAGGATTAGGGGTAGGATTAGGCTTAGGCTTAGGCTTAGGCCGAGCATGAGGGTAAGTGTTAGGGTTCAGGTTAGGGTTCGGATTAGGTTTAGGGTTAGGGTGAGTGTTGGGATGAGGTTTAAGTTAGGATTAGGTTTAGGGTGAGGGCTAGGGTGAGGGTTAGGGTGAGGTTTAGTGTTAGGGATAGGGTTAGGTTTAGGATTTGCGTTACGGTGAGGGTGAGTTGAGGGTTAGGGTTAGGGTTAGGGTTAGGGGCAGGTTGATTGTTAGTGTTATGGTTACGGTTAAGTTGTGGTGAGGGTGAGGCTGAGGGTGAGGGTTATAGTTAGTGTTAGTGTTAGGGTTAGTGTTAGGGTTAGTGTTATTGTTAGGGTTAGGGTTAGGGGGGATGGTTAGTGTGAGGTTTAGGGTTAGGGTTAGTGTTAGGGTTAGGGTGAGGGTGAGGTTTAGGTTGAGGTTTAGGTTAGGGTTAGGGAGAGGTTTAGGGTTAGACATATGGTGAGGGTGAGGGTGCGGGTGAGTGTGAGGGTTAGGGTTCGGGTTAGCATTAGGCTGAGGGTTAGGCAGAGGGTGATGGTGAGGGTGAGGTTTAGGGTTAGGGATAGGATGAGGTTTAGGTTTAGGGTTAGTTTTAGAGTTAGAGTTACTGTTAGGGTTAGTGTTAGGGTGAGGTTTAGGGTAAGGTTTCGGGTTATGGTTAGGGTAAGGGTTAGATTGAGGATTAGTGTTAGGGTTAGTGTGAGGTTTAGCGTGAGGATGAGGATTAGGGTTAGGCTGAGGGTGAGTGTTAAGATAAGGGTGAGTGTTAGGGTTAGGGTGAGGGTTAGGCTAATGTTTCGGGATATGGTTAGGGTGAGGGATAAATTGAGGATTAGGGTTAGGGTTAATGTGAGTTTTAAGGTGAGAATGAGGATTAAGGTTAGGGTGAGGGTGAGGGTTATAATTAGGGCTAGGGTGAGAGCTACGGTGAGGGAGAGGGTTAGGGTTAGGCTTAGGGTTAGGCTGAGGGTGAGGTTGGGGGTGAGGAATAGGTTTTGGGTGATGGTTAGGGTTAGGGTTAGGGTGAGGGTTAGGATGAGGGTTAAGGTTAATATTAGGCTTAGGCTTAGGTTTAGGCTGAGGTTGAGGGTGAGGGTGAGAGTTATGGTTAGGGTGATGTACTGGGTCTGGGTTAGGGTGAGTGTTAGGATGACGGTTAGGGTTAGAATGAGGATTAGGGTGAGCGTTTCGGTAAGAATAAAGGTGAGGCTTAGGCTGAGGTTCAGTGTTCCCCTAAGGGTGAGGGTTTGGTTTAGGTTGAGGGTTAGGGTAAGGGTTAGGGTGAGGGTTAGGATGAGGATGAGGGTTAGGTTGAGCATTATTGTTAGGGTTAGTTTGAGGTTTAGGGCGAGGATGAGGGTTAGGGTTAGGTTGAGGGTTAGGATTAGAATTAGGGTTAGGGTGAGGGCTAGGGCGAGGCTGAGGTTTAGGGTTCGGTTTAGGGTTCAGTTTAGGGTTAGGGTGAGAGTTAGGGTTACAGTGAGGGTTAGTGTTAGATTTAGGGTTATTGTTAGTGTGAGGGTAATTGTTAGTGTGAGGGTTAGGGTTAGGGTGAGGGTTGTGGTTAGGGTGAGGGTTAGGGTTAGAATGAAGGTTTTGGTTAGGGTGAGGATTAGGGTTATGGTGAGGGTGAGGTTGAGGGTTAGGGTTAGAGTGAAGTTTAGGGTAAGGGTTAGGGTTAGAGTTAGGTTTAGTGTTAGAGTTAGGGTTAGGGTGAAGGTGAGGTTTAGGGTTAGAATTAGGGATCAGGTGAGGGTTAGGATGAGGGTTAGGTTTAGGGTTAGTTTTAGGTTTAAGGTTAGGGTGAGGTTTATTGTTAGGGTTATGGTTAAGATTAGGGTTAGGGTGAGGGTGAGTGTGTGGGTTAGGGTTAGGTTTAGGGTTAGGCTTATGGTTAGGCTGAGGGTTAGGTTGACGGTGAGGTTTAGTGTTAGGGTGAGGGTTAGGGTTAGGATTAGGTTTAGGGTGAGGGCTAGGGTGAGGGTGAGGTTTAGGGTTAGTGTTAGGGTGAGGTTTAGGGTTAGGGTTAGGGTTAGGATCAGTTTGAGTTTGAGGTTTAGGTTTAGAGATTAGTGTTAGGTTGAGGTTTACGGTGAGAGTTAGGTTTACGGTTAGTGTTAGGGTTAGGGTGAGGGTGAGGTTTCGGGTGAGGGTGTGTGTTAGGGTTAGTGTTAGGGTGAGGTTTAGGTTTAGGATTAGGGTTAGGGTGTGGGATAGTGTGAGTGTGAAGTTTAGGATTATGGCTAGGGTGAGGTTTAGGGTGAGGGTTTGTGTTAGGGTTAGGTTTAGGGTTAGAATTAGGGTTAGGGTGAGGGTTAGGATTAGGGATAGGTTTAGGTTTAGGGTTATGTTGAGGTTCAGGGATAGTGTGAGGGTTAGTGTTAGGGTGAGGTAAGTGTTAGGTTGAGGTTTAGTGTTAGGTTGATGGTTTTGTTTAGGGTGAGGTTTAGGGGTAGTGTTATTGTAATTGTTAGTGTTAGGGTTATGGTTACGGTGAGAATGAGGATGACGTTGAGGTTGAGGGTTAGGGTTAGAATTAGGGTTAGGTTGAGTGCTAGGGTGAGGGTGAAGTTTAGGGTTAGGGTTAGGGTGAGGTTTAGGGTTAGGGTGAAGGTTAGGGTTTGTGTGAGGGTTAGTGTTAGGGTGAGGTTAAGTGTTAGCTTGAGGGTAAGTGTTAGGGTGAGGGTTAGGATTAGGGTGAGGTTTATGTTTGGGGTGAGGGTTAGTGTTAGGTTTAGGGTTATTGTTAGGTTTAGGATTAGGCTTAGGGTTAGTGTGAGGGTGACGTTTAGGGTTAGGGTGAGGTTTAGGGTTAGGGTTAGGGTTAGGGTGAGGTTGAGGTTTAGGTTTAGATTTAGTGTTATTGTGAGGGTTAGGGTTAGGGTTAGTGTTAGGTTTAGGGTTAGGGTTAGAGTTAGGCTTAGGTTTAAGCTGAGGGTGAGGGTGCGGTTTAGGGTTAGGGTGAGGGTGAGGTTTAGGGTTAGAGTTAGGGTTAGGGTGAGGGTTAGGGTTAGGGCTGGGATTAAGTTTAAGGTTAGGGTGAGGGTGAGTGTGAGGATTAGTGTTAGGGTTAGAGTTAGGCTTAGGTTTAAGCTGAGGGTGAGGGTGAGGTTTAGGGTTAGGTTGAGGGTGAGGATTAGGGTTAGAGTTAGGGTTAGGGTGAGGGTTACTGTGAAGTTAGTGTTAGGTTTAGGGTTAGGATTAGGTTTAGGGTGAGGGTGAGTGTGAGGGTTAGGATAAGGATTAGGCTTAGGCTTAGGGTAAGGTTGAGGATGATGGTTGGGGAGAGGATTAGGCTTAGGGTGATGTTTAGCCTTAGGGTGAGGGTGAGGGTTTGGGTTAGGGTTAGGGTTAGGATTAGGGTTAGGGTGAGGGCTAGGGTGAGGGTGAGGGTCAGGGTTAAGGTTAGGGTTAGGCTTAGGCTTAGGGTTAGGCTGAGGGTGAGGGTGAGGGTTAGGGTTAGTATGAGGTTTAGGGTTAGGTTTAGGGTGAGTGTTAGGATGAGGTATAGGGTTAGGATTCGGGTTAGGTTGTGGGCTAGGTTGAGGGTTAAGTTTAGGGTTAGGTTTAGTGCGAGGTTTAGGGTTCGGGTTAGGTTTAGTGTTAGGGTGAGGGTTAGGGTTAGAGTTACTGTATGGATGAGGGTTAGGTTTAGGTTGAGGGTTAGGGTTAGGTTTAGTGTGAGGTTTAGGGTTAGGTTTAGGGTGAGGGTTAGGTTGAGGGTTATCGTTTGGATTAGGGTTAGGGTGCGGGCTAGGTTGAGGGTGAGGTTTAGGGTTAGGGTTAGGCTTAGACTTAGGTTTAGGCTGAAGGGTAGGGTGGGGGTGAGGAATAGGTTTTGGGTGATGGTTAGGGTTAGGGTTAGGGTGAGGATTAAGATGAGTGTTATTGTTAGGATTAGGTTTAGTGGGAGGGCTAGGGTGAGGGTGAGGGTTAGGGTTAGGTTTAGGGTTAGGCTGAGGGAGAGGGTGAAGGTAAGATTTAAGTTTAGGGAAAGGGTTAGACTTAGGGTTAGGGTACGGGTTAGGTTACGTTTAGGGTTGGAGTTAGCCTTAAGGTGAGGTTTATGGTTAGGGATATGGTTAGGTTTCTGCTAAGGTTGAGGTTTAGAGTTAGCATGAGGGTTAGGGTGAAGGGTAGGGTTAGGGTTAGGGTGAGAGTTAGGGTTAATGTGAGGTTTAGGGTTAGGTTTAGAGTTAAGGTTAGGGTAAGGGTTAGGTTGATCGTTAGGTTTTGGGTTACAGTTAGGGTGAGGGTGAGGGTTATTGTGAGTTTTAATTTAGGCTTAGTGTTAGGATTAGGGTGAGGTTAAGGGTTAGGGTGAGGGTTAGGTTTAGGGTGAGGGTGAGGGTGAGCTTTAGCGTTAGGGTGTGGGTGAGGGTTAGGGTTAGGGTGAGGGTTCGTGTAATGGTTAGGGTTAGGGTGACGTTGAAGGTTAGGGTTAGGGGTAGGTGAGGGTTAGGGTTAGGGTTAGGGATAGGGTGAGGGTGAGGGTTAGGATTAGGTTTAGGGTTATGGTGAGGTTTAATGTGAGGGTGAGGTTTAAGGTTAGGCTTAGGTTTGGGGTGTGGGCAAGTGATAGCATGAGGGTTAGGGTGAGTGTTAGAGTTAGCATTAGGGTTAGGGTGAGGGTTAGGGTGAGGGTTAGGGTGAGGGTGAGTGTGAGAGTGAGCGTTAGGGTGAGGATTAGGGTGAGTTTTAGGGTTAGGGTGAGGGTTAGGTTAAGGGTGAGTGTTAGGGTGAGGGTTAGGTTTACAGTTATGCTTAGGGTTAGGGTGAGGTTTAGGGTTAGGATTAGGGTGAGGGTTAGGGTGATGGTTAGGGTGAGGGTGAGGGCTATGTGTCGGGTGAGGGTTATGTTTATTATTTTGTTTAGGGTCAGGTTTAAGATGACGGTGAGGTTTAGGGTGAGGGTTGGGGTGAGGGTTAGGGTTAGGGTTAAGATGAGGGTTATGATAAGGGGTAGGGTTACGGTTAGGGTGAGGGTTAGGTTTAGTGTGAGAGTTAGGGTTAGGTTTAGGATTAGTGTGAGGGTAAGAATTACAGTGATGATTAGGGTGAGGGTGAAGTTTAGGTTTAGGAATAGTGATAGGGTTAATTTTACACTGAGGGTGAGCGTGAGGGTGAGGGTTAGGGTTAGGGTTAGTGTTAGGGTGAGGGCTAGGGTGAGGGTTAGGGTTAGGGTGAGGATTAGGTTGTGGGTGATGGTAATTGTAAATGTGAGGGTTAGGTGGAGGGTGAGGGTTAAGATAAGGGTGAAGTTTAGGGTTAGTGTGAGGGTTAGGGTAAGGTTTCGGGTTAGGGTTAGGGTGAGGATTAGATTGAGGATTAGGTTTAGGGTTAATGTGAGGTTTAGGGTGAGGATGAGGGTTAGGGTTTGGTGGAGGGTTAGGGTTACAATTAGGGTTAGGGTGAGGACCAGGGTGAGGTTTAGGGTAAGGGTTAGGGTTAGGGTGAGGTTTAGGTTTAGGGTGACGGTGAGGTTATGGTTCAGGGTGAGGGTTAGGCTGAGAGTGAGTTTTAGGGTTAGGGTTAGGGTTAGGGTGAGGGGAAGGGTGAGGGTTAGGATGAGTGTTAGGGTGATGGTGAGGGTTAGGTTTAGTATTGGGGTCAGGGTTCGGCTGAGGGTTAGGGTGAGGGGTAGGGTTAGGTTAAGGGTGAAGATTAGGGACAGTGTGAGTGTTAGGGTTAGAGTGAGGGTAAGGGTTAGGTTAAGGGTTAGGGTTAGGGTGAGGGTTAGCGTTAGGGTTAGGGTGAGGGTTAGTGTTAGGTTGGAGGTTAGGGTGAGGGTTAGGGTGTGTGTTAGGGTTCTGGTGAGAGAGAGGATTAGGGTTAGGGTGAGGATTATGGTTAGGGTGATGTGTAGAATGAGGCTGAGGGTTAGGGTGAGGGTGAGTGTGAGGGTTAGGGTATGGGTGATGGTTAAGGTTAGGGTGAGCGTTACAGTAACAGTGAGGGTTAGGGTGAGGGTGAGGTTAAGTGTTAGGATTAGGGTGAAGTTTAGGGTTACGGTTATGGTGAGGGTTAGGGTTAGGGTTATGTTTAGGGTGAGGGTGACTGTTAGAGTGAGGATGAGGGATTTGGAAAGTATGAGGGTTAGGTTTTCGGTGAGGGTTAGGGTTAGGGTGAGTGTTAGGGTTAGGGTGAGGATAAGGTAAGGGTGAGGGTGAGGGTTAGGGTTACTCTTAGTGTGAGGTTTAGGGTTACGGTTTTGGTGAGGGTTAGGGTTAGGGTTATGTTTAGAGTGAGGGTGAGTGTTAGAGTGAGGATGACGGTTTTGGAGAGTGTGAGGTTTACGGTTGCGGTGAGGGTTAGGGTTAGGGTGAGTGTTAGGGTGACGGTGAGGGTGAGGTTTAGGGTTGATGTTAGGGTTAGAGTGAGGGGTAGGGTTAGGGGTAGGGTTATGGTTAGGGTGAGGGTTAGGGTTACTGTGAGGGTTATGGTTAGGGTGAGGTTTAGGGTTACTGTGAGGGTTAAAGTTAGGGTTAGCCTTAGTGTTAGGGTGAGGGTAAGGGTTATTTTGAGGGTTATGGTTAGAGTGAGGGTTAGGGTTAATGTCAGGGTTAAGGTTAGGGTTAGTTTTAGGGTGAGGGTGAGGGTTAAGATTAGGTTTAGGGTTAGGGTTATTGTTAGGGTTAGAGTGAGGGTTACAGTTCAGTTTAGGGTGAGGGTGAAGGTGAGGGATATGGTTACGGTTAGGGTGAGGTTTAGGGTTAGGGTTAGGGTTAGTGTTAGGAGGAAGTTTAGTGTGAGGATTAGGGTTAGGGATAGGGTGAGGGGTAGGGTTTTGGTTAGGGTTAAGGTGAGGGTTCGGCTTAGGGTGAGGTTTAGGGTTAGGGTTAGTGTTAGGGTGAGGGATGGGTTAGCAATAGGATTAGTGTGAGGCCTAAGGTGAGGGTGAGGGTTAGGGTTAGGGTTAGGTTTAGGGTGAGGGTTAGGCTTAAGCTGAGGGTTAGGGTTAGTGGGAGGGTTGGTGTTAGGGTTAGGCTTAGTGTTAGGGTGAGGATAAGGGTTAGAGTGAGGGTTAGGGTTAAGGTGAGGGTTAGGGTTAGGGTGAGGGTCATGGTTAGGGTTAGGGTTAGGCTGAGGGTTAGGTCAGAGTTAGAGTTAGGTTTAGGGTAAGGGTTAGCGTTAGGGTGAGGGTTAGGTTTAGGATTAGTGTTAGAGTTATGGTTAGGTTTAGGGTGAGGCTTTCGGATTAGGGTTAGGGTTAGGTAGAAGGTTAAGGTGAGGGTGACGGTTAGGGTTAGTTTTAGGTTTATCGTGTGGGTAAGTGATAGTGTGAGAGTTAGGGTGAGTGTTAGAGTTAGCATTAGGGCTAGAGTGAAGTTTAGGGTGAGGGATATGGGTAGGCTTAAGGTGAGCTTGAGGGTGAGGGTTAGGGTTAGGGTTAGGGTGGGTTTTAGGGTTAGGGTGAGGGTTAGGGTTAGTGTTAGCGTAAGGGTAAGGGTAAGGGTGAGGGTGACGGTTAGGGTTATAGTTAGGCTGAGGGTTAGGTTTAGTGTGAGGTTTAGTGTGAGGATGAGGTTAAGGCTTATTGTGAGGTAAGGGTGAGGGTTAGGGTTAGTGTTAGGGTGAGGGTTAGGGATAGGGTTAGGGTTAGGGATAGGGATAGGGTTAGGGTGAGTGTTAGGGTAATGGGTATGTTTATGTTAGGGTGAGGGTTAGGTTTAGTGTAAGTATTAGGGTTAGGGTTAGGGTTAGGATTAGTGTGAAGGTAAGAATTAGGGTGACGGTTAGGGTGAGGGTGAGGTTTAGGGTTAGTATTAGGTTTATGGTTAGTGTTACGCTGAGGGTGATGGTGAGGGTGAGGGTGAATGTGAGTTTTAGTGTTAGGGTTAGGTTGAGGGTTATGGTTAGGGTTAATTGGAGGGTGGTATGAGGGTGAGGTTTAGGGTGAGGGAAAGGGTTATGGTGAGGGCCTGGGTGAGTGTGAGGTTTAGGGTTAGGGTGAGGGTTTGAGTTAGGTTTAGTGTGAGGGTTATGGTGAGGGGTATGGTTAGGTTTAGGGTGAGGTTATGTTTAGTGTGAGGGTTACGGTTAGGGTTCGGGTGAGGGTGAGGTAAGGGTTATGGTGAGGGTTAGGGTGAGTGCAAGGGTTAGGGATAGGAATAGGGATAGTGTTAGGGTTAGGCTGAGGGTGAGGATGAGGGTGCGGGTGAATTTTAGGGTTAGGGTTACGGTTAGGGTGAGGGCTAGGGTGAGGGTGAGGGTTAGGGTGAAGGTGAATGTAAGGGTGAGGGTCTTGGTTATGTAATGTTAGGGTTAGGGTAAGGATTAGGTGAGGGTGAGGGTGAGGGTGCAGGTTCAGGTGATGGTGAGGGTTAGGATGAGGTTGAAGTTTAGTAACCCTAACCGGGTTAGGTGAGGGTTAGGGTTAGAGTTAGGGTTAGGGTTAGGTGAGGGTTAGGGTTAGGCTTAAAGTTAGGGTAAGAGTTAGGGTTAGGGGTAGGGTTATGGTTAGGGTGAGTATTAGGTTTAATGTGAGGGTTAGGGATAGGGTGAGGATAAAGTAAGGGTGAGAGTTAGGGTGAGGGTGAGGTTTAGGGTTACTATTAGAGTGAGGGTTAGGCTTAGGTTTAGTGTTAAGGGGAGGGTTAGGATGACGGTTTAGGGTTAGGGTTAAGGTGACAGTTAGATTAAGGGGTAGGGTTACAGTTAGGTTGAGGGTTAGGTTTAGTGTGAGAGTTAGGGTTAGGGATAGGGTTAGGTTTAGGGTGAGGGTTAGGGTAAGGGGTAGGGTTATGATTAGGGTGAGGGTTAGGTTTAGTGTGAGTGTTAGGGTTAGGGTTAGCGTTAGGATTAGTGTGAAGGTAAGAATTAGGGTGACGGTTAGTGTGAGGGTGAGCTTTAGGGTTAGGATTAGGGTTATGGTTAGTGTTATGCTGAGGGTGATTGTGAGGGTGAGGGTGAGTGTGAGTTTTAGGGTTAGGGTTAGGGTGAGGGTTAGGTTTACGGTGAGGGAGAGGGTGAGGTTGAGAGTGAGTGTTAGGGTTAGGAGAAGGTTTAGTGTTAGGGTTAAGCTTAGGGTTATGGTTAGGTTTTGGGTTAGGTTTAGGTGTAGGATGAGGGTTAGGCTGAGGGGTAGGTGTAGGGTTAGGTGAGGGTTAGGGTTAGTGTGAGGGTTAGGTTTAGGGTTAGGGTGAGGGTAAGGATTAGTGTGAGGGTTAGGGTGAGGGTGATTGTTAGTGATAGGCGTAGGGTAGGGGTTAGGGTGAGGGTTAGATTGATGGTGAGGTTTATGGTTAGCATTAGTGTTAGTGTTAGGGTGAGGGTTAGGGTTAGGGTTAGGGATAGGGTGAGTATTAGGGTTAGGATTAGTGTTAGGGTGAGCATTAGGCTGAGGGGGAGGGTTAGGGTTAGGCTTAGTCTTAGGGTTAGTCTTAGGGTGAGGGTGGGGTTGAGGATTAAGGTTAGGGTGATGGTTAGGGTTAAGGTTAGGGTGAGGGTTAAGATGAGGGTTAGGGTGAGGGTAAGGTTTAAGGTGAGGGTTAGGGTGAAGGTGAGGGTTATGTTTACCATTAGGTTTAGGGTTAGAGTTAGCGTGAGGGTTAGGTTTAGGTTTAGGTTTAGGGTGAGTGTGAGGGTGAGGTTTAGGTTTAGGGTTCGGGTGAGGGTTAGGTTTAGCGTTAGGGTTAGGTTGTGGGTTAGGGTTAGGGTTAGTGTGAGGGTGAGGGTGAGGGTTAGGGTGTGGGTGAGGGTGAGATTTAGGGTTAGGAATAGGGTGGGGTGAGTGTGAGTGTGAGGTTTAGGGTGAGGAATAGGGATAGGGTGAGAGTGAGTGTTAGGGTGAGGTTTAGTGGTAGGTTAGGGTGAGGGTTAGAGTTAGGGTGATGGTTAGTATGAGGGTTAGTTTAAGGTTAAGGGTGAGGGTTAGGGTGAGGGTTAGGGTTAGGATTAGGTTAGGGTGAGGGTGAGGGTGAGCGTTTGGGTTAGCGTTAGGGTTAGGGATAGGTTTAGGGTTAGGGTGAGGTTTAGGATGAGGGTTAGGATTAGTGTTAGGGTTAGGGTTTACGTGAGGGTTAGGGTCAGGGTGAGGGTTAGGGTTAGGGTTAGATTTACGGTGAGAGTAATGGTTAGCATGAGGTTTACCGTGAGTGTGAGGGTTAACGTTAGCATTAGGGTTAGGGTGAGGTTTGGGGTGAGGGTTAGGGTTAGGTTTATTGTTAGGGTGAGGTGAGGGTGAGGGTGATTGTGAGGTTTATGGTTAGGGTGAGAGATAGGTTTAGTGTGAGGGTTAGGCTTTGGGTTAGGGTGCAGATGAGCGTGAGGGTGACAGTGAGGCTTAGGGTGAGGGTGAGTGTGAGTGTGGGGGTTATGCTTAGAGTTAGGTTTAGGGTTAGGGTTAGTGTGAGGGTGAAGGTGAGGGTTAGGGTTAAGAGTAAGGTTAGGTTTAAATTTAGGCTGAGGGTGAGCATGACGGAGAGGGTAACAGTTAGGCTTAGGGTTAGGGTTGGTTTGAGGGTTAGGGTGAGGGTAAGGTTAAAGTTTAGGGTGAGGGTGAGGGTTAGGGTTAGGGTTAGGGTGAGGATTAGGGTTAGGGTGAGGTTAGAGTTAGGGTGAGGTTTATTGTTAGTGTGAGGGTTAGTGCTAGTGTTAGGTTGAGGGTAAAGGTTAGGTTGAGGGTTAGGGATAGGGTTAGGTTTAAGGTGAGGTTTCGGGTTAGGGTGAAGGTTAGGGTCAGGGTGAGTGTTAGGGTTAGCATTATGGTTAGGGTGAGGGTTAGTGTGAGGGTTAGCGTAAGGTGAGTGTGAGGGTTAGGTTTAGGGTGAGGGTTAGGTTGAGGGTGAGAGTAATGTTAAGTGTGAGGGTTAGGGTTATGGTGAGGATTATGGTAAGCTTGTGGGTTAGGGTGAGGGTTAGGTTTAGGTTTACAGTAAGGGTGAGGGTTAGGGTGAGTGTTAGGTTTGGGGTTAGGGTTAGGGTGAGGGTGAGATTGAGGGTTGGGAATAGGGTGAGGGTTAGGTTTAGGGTGAGGGTTAGGATTAGGATTAGGTTTAGGGTGAGGCCTAGGGTGAGGGTGAGGGTTAGGGTTAGGGATAGGGTTAGGTTGAGGGTTAGGGTTAGGCTGAGGATTAGGGATAATATAATGGCTAGTTTTAGGGTTAGGGTTAGTGTTAGGGTGAGCGTAAATTTTAGGGTTAGGTTTAGGGTTACGGTGAGGTTGAGCGTTAGGTTAAGGGTGAGGGTTAGGGTTAGGGTGAGGGTGAAGGTGAGGGTTAGGATAAGGGTTAGGGTTAGGGTTATTTTTAGGTTTAGGGTTAGGTTTATGGTTATGTTGAGTGTGAGGGTGAGGGTGAGGGTTAGGGTTAGTGTGAGGTTTAGGGTTAGGGTTAGGATTAGGGTTAGGGTTAGGATGAGGTTTAGGGTGAGGGGTAGGGTTAAGGTTAGGGTGAGGGTTTGGGTTAGTGTGAAGGTTAGGGTTAGGGTTAGGATTAGGTTAGGTTGAGAGTTAGGTTTTAGATTAGGGTTAGGGTGAGAGTGAGGGTTAGGGTGAGGTTAAGGGTTAGATTAGGTTTAGGGTTAGGGTAAGGGTAAGGGTTAGGATGAGGGTTAGGCTTAGGGTCAGGTTTAGGTTGAGGTTGAGGTTTATGGTTAGTGTTAGGTTGAGGTGAAGGTTTAGGGTGAGGTTTAGGGTGAGGGTGAGTGTTAGGGTTACCATTAGGGTTAGGGTGTGGTTTAGTGTGAGTGTTTTGGTTAGTTTAGGGTGAGGTTTTGGGTTAGTGTGAGTGTTAGGGTGAGGGTAAGGTAAGGGTAAGGGTGAGGTGTTTGGTGAGGGTGAGGGTTACGGAAAGGGAGAGGGTTATGGTTAGGGTGAGGGTTAGAGTTAGGGTTAGGAAAAGGGTTAGTGTGAGGGATAAGGTGAGGGTGAGGATTAGGGTTAGGGTTAGGTTTAGGTTGAGGGTTAGGTTTAGGCTGAAGGTTAGGGTTAGTGTGAGTGTTGGTGTCAGGTTTAGGCTTAGTATTAGGGTGAGGGTAAGGTTTAGGTTGAGGGTTAGGTTTAGGGTGAGGGTTAGGGTTAGGGTAAGGGTGAGGGTTAGGTTTAGGGTGAGGGTAAGTTTTAAGGTAAGGTCTAGGTTTAGGGTTACTGAGGGTTTTGTTGAGGTTTAGTATTAGGGTTATTGTAAGGGTTAGGATTAGGGTTAGTGTGAGGATTACGTTGAGGGTTAGCTTGACGGTTAGGGTGTGTGAGGGTTAGGGTTAGGCTGAGGGTGAGGGTGAAGGTGAGAGTTAGGGTCAGGATTAAGGTTAGGGAGAGGTTTTGGGTTTGGTTTATGGTTAGGATGATGGTTAGGGTGAGGGGTAAATTTAGGTTTAGAGTGAGGTTAGATTTATTGTGAGGGTTAGCGTTAGGTTTAGGGTTAGGGTGAGGGTGAGGATATGGTTTAGGGTGCGGGTAAGGGTGAGGGTTAGGGTTAGGGATAGGGTTAGGTTTAGGGTGACCGTTAGCTTGAGGGTTTGGTTTAGGTTTAGGGTTAAGGTTTCAGATGAGGGTTCGGGCTCAGTTTAGTGTTAGGTTAAGGGTTTCGTGTTTGGGTTACTGTTAGGGTTAAGGTGAGGTTTATGGTGAGGGTGAGGGTTAGGGTTATGTTTAGGTTTATGGTGTGTTTAAGTGATAGTGTGAGGGTTAGAGTGAGTGTTACAGTTAATAGTAGGGTTTGGGTGAGGGTGAGGGAGAGGGTTAGGGTTTGGGTTAGCGTGAGGGTGAGGGTGAGGGTGACGGTTAGGGTTAGAGTTAGGGTGAGGGTTAAGTTTAGTGTGAGGTTTAGAGTGAGGATGAGATTAAGGGTTAGGGTGAGGGTTAAGGTAAAGGTGAGGGTTAGGGTTAGGTTTACTGTTAGGGTGAGGGTTAGGGTGAAGGTTAGGGTTAGGTTTAGGTTTAGGGTGACGGGGAGGTTTAGGGTTAGGGTTAGGGTGAGTGCTAGGGTGTGGGTTAGGGTTAGGGTGAGGGTTAAGCTTAGGGTGAGGTTTAGGGTTAGGGTTAGTTTGTGGGTGGTGTAAGGGTGAGGTATAGGATGATGGTTAGGATTAGGATGAGGGCTAGGGTGAGGGTTAGGGTTAGCGTTAGGGTGAGGGTTAGGGTTAGGTTTAGGTTGATGTTTGGGGTGAGGGGTAGGGTTAGATTTAGGGTGAGGGTTAGGTTTAGTGAGAGTGTTATGGTTAGGGTTAGGGTGAGGGTGGCGGTAAGGTTTATGGTGAGGGTTATGATGGGGTTGATGGTTAGGGTTAGTATTAGGGGTAGGGTTAGGGTAAGGCTGAGCATGAAGGTGAGAGTGCGGGTGAGGTTTAAGGGTAGGGTTACGTTTAGGGTGAGGGCTGTGGTGAGGGTGAGGGTTAGGGTGAAGTTTAGGGTGAGGGTGAGGGTGAGGGCCTTTGTTAGATAATGGTTAGAGTTAGAGTGAGGATTAGGTGAGGGTGAGGGTGAGGGTGAGCTTTAGGGATAGGTTGTGGGTGCGTGGTAGGTTTAGGGTGGGGGTTCAGGTGATGTTGAGTGTTAGGGTAAGGTTGAGATTTAGGGTTAGGTGAAGGTTAGGTTTAGGGTTAGGGTTAGAGTTAGGATGAGGGTTTGGGTGAGGGATACTGTTAAGGTTAGGGTGAACATTAGGGTTAATGTGAGGGTTAGGGTTAGGGTGAGGTTAATGTTAGAGTGACGGTTCGGGTGAGAGTTAGGGTTAGGGTTACTGTTAGTGTGAGGGTTAGGGTTAGCTTTAGAGGTAAGTTGAGGGTGAGGGTGAGGGTTAGGGTTAGGCTTAGGATTAAGGTGAGGGTGAGGGTGAGGATGAGGGTTAGCTTGAGGGTTAGGGTTAAGGTGAGGGTTAGGTTTACGATTAGGGTTATTGTTAGGATTAGGTTTAGGGTGAGGGTGAGGATGAGGGTGAGGGTGAGGGTGTGGGATAGAGTTAGGGTTAGGTTTAGGGTGAGCATGAGGGTTAGGGTTAGGGTGAGGGGTAGGGTTAAGCTTAGGTTGAGGGTTAGGTTTAGTGTGAAGGTTAAGGTTAGGGTTAGGGTGAGGTTTAGGCTGAGGGTTAGGGTTTGGATTAGGGTTAGGATGAGGGTGAGGGTTAGGGTGAGGTTTATGGTTAGCTTAGGGTTGGGTTTATGGTGAGGGTTAGGGTAAAGGTAAGGATTAGGTTGAGGGTTAGGGTTAGGGTGAGGTTTAGGCTGAGATTGTGGGTTAGGGTTAGGGTTAGAGTGAAATTCAGGTTTAGGGTGAGGGTTAGGGTGAGGGTGAGTGTTGGGGTTAGCATTAGGGTTAGGGCGAGGTTTAGTGTGAGTGTTTTGATTAGGTGAGGTTGAGGTTTTGGCTTAGGGTGGGGGTTAGTGTGAGGGTAAGGTAAGGGTAAGGGTGAGGTTTTTGGTGAGGGTGAGGGTTACGGAAAGTGTGAGGGTTAGGGTTAGGGTTAGGGTTAGGGATAGGAAAAGGGTTAGTGTGAGGGATAAGATGAGGGTGAGGATTTGGGTTAGGGTTAGGTTTAGGTTGAGGGTTAGGTTTAGGCTGAGGTTTAGGGTTAGTGTGAGGGTTTGTGTTAGGGTTAGGCTTAGTGTTAGGGTGAAGGTTAGGGTTAGGGTGAGGGTGAGGGTTAGGGTGAGGTTTAGGGTTAGCTTAGGGTTAGGTTTAGAGTGAGGGTTAGGGTGAGGGTAAGGATTAGGGTGAGGGTTAGGTTTAGGGTGAGGTTTAGGGTGAGGTTGTGGGTTAGGGTTAGGGTTAGAGTGAGGTTCAGGTTTAGGATGAGGGTTAGGGTGAGGGTGAGTGTTACGGTTAGCATTAGGTTTAAGGTGAGGTTTAGTGTGAGTGTTTTGATTAGGTTAGGTTGAGGTTTTGGGTTAGAGTGAGGGTTAGGGTGATGGTAAGGTAAGGGTAAGGGTGAGGTTTTTGGTGAGGGTTAGGGTTACTTAAAGGTTGAGGGTTAGTGTTAGTGATAGGAAAAGGGTTAGTGTGAGGGAAAAGTTGAGGGTGAGGATTTGGGTTAGGGTTAGGTTTAGGTTGAGGGTTAGGTTTAGGCTGAGGGTTAGGTTTAGTGTGAGGGTTTGTGTTAGGGTTAGGCTTATTGTTAGGGTGAAGGTTAGGGTTAGGGTGAGTGTTAGGGTAAGGGTGAGGGTAAGGGTTAGGGTTAGGACTAGATTTAGGGTTATTGAGGATTTTGGTGATGTTTAGGGTTAGGGTTAGTGTAAGGGTTATGGTTAGGTTTAGTGTCGAGGATTAGGTTGAGGGTTAGCGTGATGGTTTGGGTTAGTGTGAGGGTAAGGGTTAGGCTGAGGTTGAGGGTGAGGTTGAGAGTGTTAGGGTTATGGTGAGTTATGATGAGGGTGAGGGTTAGGGTTAGGATTAGTGTTAGGGATAGGTTTTGATTTAGATTTAGGGTTAGGATGAGGGTTAGGGTGAGGGGTAAGTTTAGGTTTAGGGTGAGGGTTAGAGTTATTGTAAGCGTCAGCGTTAGGGTTAGGGTTAGGGTGAGGGTGAGTATAAGGTTTAGGGTGTGGGTTAGGGTTTGGGATAGGGTTAGGGATAGGGTGACACTTAGCTTGAGGGTTAGGTTTAGGGTTAGGTTTAAGGTTTCGGGTGAGGGTTAGGGTTCAGGTTAGGGTTAGGGTTTCGTGTTTGGGTTAGGGTTAAGTTTAGGGTGAGATTTAGGGTGAGTGTGAGGGTGAGGGTTAGGTTTAGGTTTATGGTGTGGGTAAGTGATAGCGTGAGGGTTAGGGTGAGTGTGAGAGTTAGCAGCAGGGTTAGAGTGAAGGTTAGGGTAAGGGTTAGGGTTAGGGATAAGGTGAGCTTGAGGGTGATTGTTAGGGTTGGGGTTAGGGTTAAGGTTAGTGTTAGGGTGAGGGTTAGGGTTAGGGTTAAGGTTAGGGTTTGGGTGAGCGGGAGGGTTAGGGTTTGGTTTAAGGTGAGGGCTAGTGTGCGGGTTAGGGTTAGGGTTAGGGTGAGTGTTAGGGTTAGGGTTAGTTTGAGGGTGGTGTGAGGGTGAAGTTTAAGATGAGGGTTAGGATTAGGGTGAGGGCTATGGTGAGGGTGAGGGTTAGCGTTAGGGTGAGGATTAGGTTTAGGTTTAGGTTGAGTTTTGGGGTGAGGGGTAGGGTTAGGTTTAGGGTGAGGGTTAGGTTTAGTGTGAGGGTTAAGGTTAGGGATATTGTGAGGGTGAGGGTAAGGGTTATGGTGAGTGTTATGATCAGGTTGAGGGTTAGGGTTAGGATTAGGGGTAGGGTAAGGTAAGGCTGAGCATGAGGGTGAGGGTGCGGGTGAGGTTTAGAGTAAGGGTTACGTTTAGGGTGAGGGCTAGGGTGAGGGTGAGGGTTAGGGTGAAGTTTAGGGTGAGGTTGAGGGTGAGGGTCTTTGTTAGATAATGGTTGAGGTTAGTGTGAGGATTAGGTGAGGGTTAGGGTTAGGGTGATCTTGAGGATTAGCGTGAAGTTTAGGGTGAGGTTGAGGGTGAGGGTCTTTGTTAGATAATGGTTAAGGTTAGTGTGAGGATTAGGTGAGGGTTAGGGTTAGGGTGAGCTTGAGGATTAGGGTGTGGGTGAGTGTTAGGGTTAGTGTGAGGGTTCGGGTGATGGTAAAGGTTAGGGTAACGTTGAAAATTAGGGTTAGGTTTAGATGAGGGTTAGGTTTAGGGTTAGGATTAGAGTTAGGGTGAGGGTTCGGGTGAGGTGTACTGTTAAGGTTAGGGTAAGCATTAGGGTTAATTTGAGGGGTAGGGATAGGGTGAGGATAAAGTTGGAGTGACGGTTAGGGTGAGGGTGAGGGTTAGGGTTACTATTAGGGTGAGGGTTAGAGTTAGCTTTTGTTTTAAGGTGAGGGTGAGGGTTTGGGTTAGTGTTAGGCTTAGGGTTAAGGTGAGGGTGATGGTGAGGATGAGGGTTAGAGTGAGGGTTAGCATTAGGGTGAGGGTTAGGTTTAGGGTTAGGTTTAGGGTTATTATTAGGGTTAGATTTAGGGTGAGGGTGAGGATGAGGGTGAGGGTGAGGGTGTGGGTTAGGGTTAGGGATAGGTTTAGGGTGAGGGTGAGGGTTAGGGTTAGGGTTAATGTTAGGCTTAGGGTGATTTTTACGGTTAGTGTGAGGCTTAGTGTTAGGGTTAGGGTTGGTGTTAGGGTGAGGGAAAGTGTTAGGGTGAGGATTAGGGTTAGGGTGAGGGTTAGGAATAGGTTGAGGGTTAGGATTAGGGTTGTGGTTAAGGTGAGGGTGAGGGTGATGCTTAGGGTTAGGGTTAGGTTGAGGGATAGGGTGAGGGTTAGGTTTAGGGTGAGGGTTAGGGTTAGGGTGAGAGTTAACCTTAGTGTTAATTTGAGGGTGGGGTGAGGGTCAGGTTTAGGGTGTGGGTTAGGGTTTGGGTGATGGCTAGATTAGTGTGATGATTAGGGTTAGGGTGAGAGTTAGGGTTAGGTTTAGGGTGAGGGATACGGTGAGGTTTAGGTTTAGGTTTACAGTGAGGGTTAGGTTTAGTGTGAGGGTTACGGTTAGTGTTAGGGTGAGGGTGAGGTTTAGGGTTAAGGGTGAGGGTTAGAGTAATGTTGAGGGTTATTTTTAGGATTAGCTTTAGAGTTAGGTTTAGGCTGAAGGTGAGAGTGAGGGTGAGTGTGAGGTTTAGGATTTGGGTTAGGTTTAGGGTGCGGGGTAGTGTGAGGGTGAGTGTTAGGGTAAAGATGAGGGCGAGGTTGAGGGTGAGGGTCTCGGTTAGGTAGAGGTTAGGGTTAGGGTGAGGATTAGGTGAGAGTTAGGGTGAGGGTGAGGGTTAGGGTTAGGGTTGGAGAGAGGGTTATGTTAGGGGTTAAGGTTAGAATTAGGGTGAGGGTTAGGGTGAGGGTGAGGGTTAGGGTTAGAGAGAGGATTAGGTTAGGGGTTAAGGTTAGAATTAGGGTGAGGGTTAGGGTGAAGGTTAGGGTTAGGGTTAGGGTGAGCATAAAGGTTACTGTGAGGGTTAGGGTTAGGGTGAGGATAAAGTAAGGGTGAGGGTTAGGGTTACTGTTAGGGTGAGGTTTAGGGTTAGGATTAGTGTTAAGGTGAGTGTAAGGGTGAGGGTTAGGGATAGGCTTAGGGTTAAGATGAGGGTGAGGGTGAGGGCGAGGGTTAGCGTGAGGTTTAGGGTTAGGGTGAGGGTTAGGTTTAGGGTTAGGGTTTGGTTTATTGTTAGGGTTAAGGTTAGGGTGAGGGTGAGGATAAGGATTATTGTGATGTTTAGGGTGAGTGTGATGGTTAGGGTGAGGGTGAGGGTGAGGTTTTGGTTGAGTGTTTGGGTTAGGTTTAGGGTGAGAGTGAGTGTGAGGGTTAGGGTTAGGGTTAATATTAGGCTTAGGATTAGGCTGAGGGTGAGGTTGAGTGTGAGAGTTAGGGTTAGGGTTAGTGTGAGGCTTAGGCTTAGGGTGAGGGTGAGGGTGAGGGATAGGGTCATGGTTAGGGTGGGGGTGAGGGTGAGGCTTAGGGTGAGGGTGAGGGTGAGTGTTAGGGTGCGGGTAAGTTTTAGGGTTAGATTTAGGGTTAGGGTGAGGGTTAGGATGATGGTTAGGATGAGGGGCGGGTTTGGGGTTATGGTGAGGTTCAGGGTTAGTTTGAGAGTGACCGTTACGGTTGGGTTTAGGGTGAAGGTTAAGGTGAGGGTTAGGGATAGGTTTTGGGTCAGGCTGAGGGTTAGGGTGAGGGTAAGTTTTGCGGTGAGGGTTAGGGTGAGTGTGAGGGTTAGGTTTAGGGAGAGATTTAGGTTTATGGAGAGGATTAGGGTTCCGTTTAGGGTGAAGGTGAGGGTGATGGTGTGGGTTAGGGTAAGGATTAGGTTTAGGATTATTGTTAGGGTTAGGGTTAGGGTTACGGTTAAGGTGAGGTTGCGGGTGAGGTGAGGTTTAGCATTAGGGTTAGCGTTAGGGTGAGGGTTTTGGTGAAGGTAAGTGTTGGGGTGAGGGTTAGGGTTAGGGTGAGGTTGAGGGTGAGGTTGAGAGTTACTGTTAGTGTTAGGGTTAGGGTGAGGTTTAGGGTGAGGTTGAGGTTTAGTGTTAGGGTTAGTGTTAGGGTGAGATTAAGGGTTAGGTTGAGGGTTAGGGTGAGTGTTAGGGTTAAGTTAGGGTGAGGGTTAGGGTTAGGGTGAGGTTTAGGGTTAGTGAAGGTTAGTGTTAGGGATAGGCTTAGTGTTAGGTTGAGGGTAATGTTTAGATTGAGGTTTAGGTTGAGGGTGAGGGTTAGGGTCAGCGTGAGGGTTAGGGATAGGGTGAGGTTTAGGGTGAGGTTTAGGGTTAGGGTGATCTTAAGGGTGAGGGTTAGGGTGAGGTTGAGGGTGAGGGTGAGGATTGGGCTTACGGTTAGGGTGAGGATGAGTGTGAGGGTTAGGGTTAGGCTTAGGCTTAGGCTTTGGATTAGGCTGAGGCTGGTGTTGAGTGTGAATGTTAGGGTTAGGGTGAAGGTTAGGGTTAGGGTTAGGGATAGGGTGATGTTTAGGGTGAAGGTTGTTGTGAGAGTAGGTGTTAGTGTTACACTTAGTGTTAGAGTGAGTGTAAGGGTTAGGTTGAGGATTAGCATTAGGGTGAAGGTTAGGGTTAATGTGAGGGTTAGGCTTTCGGTAAGGGTGAGGTTGAGGGTGATTGTGAGGCTTAGGGTTAGGGTGAGTGTGAGGGTTAGTGTGAGTGTTAGGGTTAGGTTTAGGCTTAGGCTGAGGGTTAGCCTGAGTGTGATGGTGAGGGTGTGGGTGAGGATTAGAGTTAGGGTGAGTTTTAGGGTTAAGGTTAGCGTGAGGGTTTGGGTTAGGCTTAAGCTTAGGATGAGGGTTAGGTTGACGATTACGGTTATGGTTAGTGTGAGCGTTAGGGTTAGCGTTAGGGATAGGGATAGGTTTAGGGTTAGGGTGAGGTTTAGGATGAGGTTTAGGGTTACAGTAAGGGTTAGGGTTAGGGTTAGGATGAGGGTTAGGGAGAAGGTTAGGATAAGGGTTAGGGTGAGGGTTCGGTTTAGGGTTCGGGTTAGGGTTATGGTGAGAGTGGAGGTGAGGGTGAGAGTGAAGGTTAGGGTTAGAGTTAGGATGAGGGTGAGGATTAGGGTTAGGGTTAGGGTTAGGATTAGGCTGAGGATAAGGCTGAGGGTGTGGGTGAGGATTAGGGTTAGGTTGAGTGTTAGGGTTAGTGTTAACATAAGGGTTTGGGTTAGGGTTAAGTTTAGGATGAGAGTTAGTTTGAGGGGTATGGTTACAGTTAGATTGAGCATTAGGGTTAGCGTTAGGTTTAGGGATAGAGTTAGGGTTAGGGTGAGGTTTAGGATGAGGGTTAGGGTTAGGGTGAGGGTTAGGGTGAGCGTTAGGGTGAAGGTTATGGTTAGGGTTAGGGTTAGGGTAAGGGATAGGGACAGTGCGAGGGTTAGGGTTAGGGTTAGATTTATGCTGAGAGTAAGGGTTAGCGTGAGGTTTAGCGTGAGTGTGAGGGTTAGAGTTACATTAGGGTTAGGGTAGGTTTAGCTTGAGGGTTAGGGTTAGGTTTAGGGTTAGGGTGAGGTGAGCGTGAGGGTGATTGTGAGGTTTATTGTTACGGTGAGGGATAGGTTTAGGGTGAGGGTTAGGTTTAGGGTGAGGGTGAGCGTGAGGGTGCAGGGAGGCTTAGGGTGAGGGTGAGGGTGTGTGTGAGGGTTAGGATTAGGTTTAGTTTTAGGGTTAGGGTTAGTGTGAGGGTGAAGGTGAAGGTTAGTGTTAGGAGTAGGGTTAGGTTTAAAGTTAGGCTGAGGGTGAGTGTGAGGGTGAGGGTGATGGTTAGGGTTAGGGTTATGTTGAGGGTTAGAGTTAGTGTGAGGGTTAGGGTGAGGGTAAGGTTAAAGGTTAGGGTGAGGGTTAGGGTTAGGGTTAGGGTGAGGTTTATGGTTAGGGTGAGGGTGAGGGTTAGGGTTAGGGTTAGGGTTATTGTGAATACTAGCTTGTCAGTGAGGGTTAGGGTTAGGGTGAAGGTGAGAGTTAGGTTTAGGGTTAAGTTGAGGGTTTGGGTGACGTATAGGTTTAGGAGTAGTGTTAGGTTTAGAGTTAGACTGAGGTTGAGGGTGAGGGTGAGGGTGACTGATAGGGTTAGGGTTAGGGTGAGGGTTAGGGTGAAGATGAGGGTGAGTGTTAGAGTGAGGGTGAGTATGAGGGAGAGTATGAGGGTTAGGGTTTGGGTGAGGGTTAGGGTTGCGTGAGTGTTAGGATGATGGTGAGGGTGAGGGTTAGGGTTGGGTTTAGGCTCAGATTGAGGGTTAGGGTGAGGGGTATGGTTAGGGTTAGGGTGAAGGTTAGGGTTAGTGTGAGTGTTAGGGTTGGGGTGAGGTTTACAGTTACTGTGAAGGTTCATGTTAGGTTTAGGCTTAGTGTTAGGATGAGAGTAAGGGTTAGGTTGACGGTGAGGTTTATGGTGAAGTTTAGGGTTAGTATGAGGGTTAGGGCTAGGGTGAGGGTAATGGTGAGGGTTAGGGTTAGGGTGATGTTTATGGTGAGGGTGAGGGTTAGGATGAGGGTGAGGGTGAGGGTTCAGTTGTGGGTTTGGGTTAGGGTTAGGGTGAGGTTGAGGGTGAGGGTGAGACTTATGGTTAGGTTTAGGGTGACGGTGAATGTGAGGATTAGTGATAGGGTTAGGCTTAGGTTTAGGGTTAGGCTGAGGGTGACTGTGAGCGTGAGGGTTAGGGTTAGGGTGAGGGTTAGAGTTAGGGTGAGGGTTAGGTTGAGGGTGAGGGTGAGGGTTAGGTTTAGGATTGCGTTTAGGGTGAGCCTGTGGGTGAGGCTGAGGGTGAGGGTTATAGTTAGGGTGAGGGATAGGATAAGGGTTAGGGTGAGGGTTAGGTTTAGGGTGATGTTTAGGTTGAGGTTTTGGGTTAGGGTTAGGTTGAGTGTGAGGGTCAGTGAGAGGGTTAGGATTAAGTTTAGGGTTAGGTTTAGGGTGAGGGTGAATGTGAGGTTTAGGGTTAGGGTGATTGTTAGGCTTAGGTTTAAGCTGAGGGTGAGGGTGAGTGTGAGGGTTAGGGTTATGTTGAGTGTGAGCATTAGGGTTAGGTTTAGGGTGAGGGTGAGGTTGAGGGTTAGGGTGAAGGTTAGGGCTTGATTTAGGGTGAGGGTTAAATGAGGGTGAGGGTTAGGGTTAGGGTGAGGGTTAGGGTTAGGTTGAGGGTGAGGAATAGCGATAGGGTGAGGGTTAGGGTTAGGGTGATGTTTAGGGTGAGTGTGAGGGTTGGTTTGTGGGTTTGCGTTAGGTTTAGGGTGAGGTTGAGGGTGAGGGTGAGGCTTAGATTTAGGGTTAGGGTGAGGTTGACTGTGAGGGTTAGGTTTAGGGTTAGGCTTTAGGCTGAGGGTTAGGCTCAGGGTGAGAGTGAGGGTGATGGTTAGTGTTACGGTCAGGTTTAGGGTTAGGGTTCGGGTGAGGGTTAAGGATAGTTTGAGGGTTCATGTTAGGTTTAGGGTTAGTGTTAGCTTGAGGTTAAGGGTTAGGTTGAGGGTCAGGTTTAGGGTGAGGTTTAGGGTTAGTATGAGGGTTAGGGCTTGGGTGAGGTTAAGGGTGATGGTTAGGGTTAGGGTGATGTTTAGGGTGAGGGTGAGGGTTAGGTGAGTGTGAGGGTGAGGGTTCAGTTGAGGGTTTGGTTAGGTTTAGGGTGAGGTTGACACTTAGGATTAGGTTTAGGGTGAGGGTGAGTGTGAGGTTTAGGGATAGGGTTAGGGTTAGGTTTAGGGTTAGGCTGAGGGTGACTATGAGCTTGAGGTTTATTGTTATGGTGAGCATTAGGGTTGGGGTTAGGGTGAGGTTATTGTTCCTGTGAGTGTTAGGGTTTGGGTGAGGGTTAGCGTCAAGTTTAGGGTTAGGGTTAGGTTGGAGGTTAGGGTTAGGGTGAGGGATAGCGTTAGTGGTAGGGTTAGGTTGAGCGTGAGGGTGAGGGTTAGGGTTAGGATTAGGTTTAAGGTGAGCCTGAGGGTGAGGGTGAGGGTTAGGGTTAGGGTGAGGGTTAGGCTAAGGGTTAGGGTGAGGGTTATGTTTAGGGTGATGTTTAGGTGGAGGGTTTGGTTTAGGGTTAGGGTGAGTGTGAGAGTGAGTGAGAGGGTTAGGATTAGTGTTAGGGTTAGGTTTAGGGTGAGGGTGAGTGTGAGGGTTAAGGTTCGGGTTATTGTTAGGCTTAGGTTTAAGCTGAATGTGAGGGTGAAAATGAGGGTTAGGGTTATGTTTAGGGTGAGGGTGAGGTTTAGGGTTAGGGTGAGATTTAGGGTTTGGGTTAGGGTGAGGGTTAGATGAGGGTGAGGGTTAGGGTTAGGGTGAGGGTTAGGGTAAGGGTGAGGGTGAGGATTAGCGTTATGGTGAGGGTTAGGGTTCTGGTGCGGATTAGGGTGAGGGTTAGGGTGAGGGTGATGTTTAGGGTGAGTTTGAGGGTTGGTTTGCGGTTTTGCGTTAGGTTTAGGGTGAGGTTGAGGGTGAGGGTGAGGCTTAGACTTAGGGTTAGGGTGAGGGTGAGTGTGAGGATTAGGGTTAGGGTTAGTCTTAGGCTTTGGGTTAGGCTGAGGGTGGGGGTTAGTGTGAGGGTTAGGGTTAGGGTGAGGGTTAGGGTTAGGGTTAGGGATAGGGTGATGTTTAGGGTGACGGTTATTGTGAGATTAAGTTTTAGGGTTACACTTAGTGTTAGGGTGGGTGTAATGGTTAGGTTGAGGCTTAGCATTAGGGTGAGTGTTAGGGGTAATGTGAGGGTTAGGTTTTCGGTAAGGGTGAGGTTGACGGTGATGGTGAGGCTTAGGTTTAGGGTGAGTGTGAGGGTTAGTGTGAGTGTTAGGGTTAGGTTTAGGCTTAGGCTGAGTGTTAGGCTGAGTGTGATGGTGAGGGTGTGGGTGAGGATTAGAGTTAGGGTGAGTTTTAGGGGTAAGGTTAGCGTGAGCATTTGGGTTAGGCTTAAGTTTAGGATGAGGGTTAGATGGGGGGTACGGTTATGGTTAGTGTGAGCATTAGGTTTAGCGTTAGGGTTAGGGATAGGTTTAGGTTTAGGGTGAGGTTTAGGATGAGGTTTAGTGTTACGGTAAGGGTTAGGGTTAGTGTTAGGATGAGGGTTAGGGAGAAGGTTATGATGAGGGTTAGGGTGAGGTTTCAGTTTAGGGTTCGGGTTAGGGTTATGGTGAGGGTGTGGGTGAGGGTGAGAGTGAAGGTTAGGGTTAGAGTTAGGATGAGGGTGAGGACTAGTGTTAGGGTTAGGTTTAGGCTGAGGGTAAGGCTGAGGGTGTGGGTGAGGATTAGGGTTAGTTTGAGTGTTAGGGTTAGTGTTAACGTAAGGGTTTGGGTTAGGGTTAAGTTTAGGATGAAAGTTAGTTTGAGGCGTATGGTTACAGTTAGATTGAGCATTAGGGTTAGCGTTAGGGTTAGGGATAGGGTTAGGGTTAGGGTGAGGTTTAGGATGAGGGTTAGGGTTAGCGTGAGGTTTAGGGTGAGGGTTAGGGTGAAGGTTATGATTAGGGTTAGGGTTAGGGTAAGGGATAGGGTCAGTGCGAGGGTTAGGGTTAGGGTTAGATTTATGCTGAGAGTAAGGGTTAGCATGAGGTTTAGCGTGAGTGTGAGAGTTAAAGTTACATTAGGGTTAGGGTAGGTTTAGCTTGAGGGTTAGGGTTAGGTTTAGGGTTAGGGTGAGGTGAGCGTGAGGGTGATTGTGAGGTTTATTGTTAGGGTGAGGGATAGGTTTAGGGTGAGGGTTAGGTTTAGGGTGAGGGTGAGCGTGAGGGTGACAGTGAGGCTTAGGGTGAGGGTGAGGGTGAGGGTGATGTTAGGGTTAGGATTAAGTTGAGGGTTAGAGTTAGTGTGAGGGTAAAGTTAAAGGTTAGGGTGAGGGTTAGCGTTAGGGTTAGGGTGAGGTCTAGGGTTAGGGTGAGGGTGAGGGTTAGGGTGAGGGTAAGGGAGAGTGTTAGGGTGAGGGTTAGGGTTAGGGTGAGGGTTAGGGTTAGGATTAGGGTTTTGGTGAATACTAGCTTGTCAGTGAGGGTTAGGGTTAGGGTGAAGTTGAGGGTTAGGTTTAGGGTGAAGTTGAGGGTTTGGGTGAGGTATAGGTTTAGGAGTAGTGTTAGGTTTAGAGTTAGGCTGAGGGTGAGGGTGAGAGTGAGGGTGATTGATAGGGTTAGGATTAGGGTGAGGGTTAGGGTGAGGATGAGGGTGAGAGTTAGAGTGAGGGTGAGGGTTCGGGAGAGTATGAGGGTTAGGGTTTGGGTGAGGGTTAGGGTTGGGTGAGTGTTAGGATGATGGTGAGGGTGGGGGTTAGGGTTGGGTTTAGGGTCAGAGTGAGGGTTAGGGTGAGGGGTATGGTTAGGGTTAGGGTGAGGGTTAGGGTTAGTGTGAGTGTTAGGTTTAGGGTGAGGTTTACGGTTACTGTGAGGGTTCATGTTAGGTTTAGGATTAGTGTTAGGGTGAGAGTAAGGGTTAGGTTGAGGGTTAGGATTATGGTGAGGTTTAGGGTTAGTATGAGGGTTAGGGCTAGGGTGAGGGTAATGGTGAGGGTTAGGGTTAGGGTGATGTTTATGGTGAGGGTGAGGGTTAGGGTGAGGGTGAGGTGAGGGTTCAGTTGTGTGTTTGGGTTAGGGTTAGGGTGAGGTTGAGGGTGAGGGTGAGACTTAGGGTTAGGTTTAGGGTGATGGTGAATGTGAGGATTAGGGATAGGGTTAGGCTTAGGTTTAGGGTTAGGCTGAGGGTTACTGTGAGCATGAGGGTTAGGGTTAGGGTGAGGTTTAGAGTTAGGGTGAGGGTTAGGTTGAGGGTTAGATGAGTGTGAGGGTTAGGGTTAGGGTGAGGGTGAAGTTTCGGTTGAGTGTTTGGGTTAGGTTTAGGTTGAGGGTGAGGGTGAGTGAGAGGGTTAAGTTTAGGTTAGGATTAGGGTTACGGTGAGGTTGAGTGTGAGGGTTAGGGTTCGGTTTATTTTTAGCCTTAGGTTTAAGCTGAGGGTGAGGGTGAGTGTGAGGTTTAGGGTTATGTTGAGTGTGAGCATTAGGGTTAGGTTTGGGGTGAGGTTGTGGTGGAGTGTTAGGGTTAGGGTGAGGGTGAGGGTTAGCGTTAGGGTGAGGGTTAGGGTGAGTTTTATGATTACTGTGTGGGTTCATGTTAGGTTTAGCCTTAGTGTTAGGGTGAGGGTAAGGGTTAGGTTGAGGGTCAGGTTTAGGGTTAGGTTTAGGGTTAATGAGGGTGAGGGTTAGGGTGAGGGTGAGGGTGAGGGTTCAGTTGAGGGTTTGGGTTGGGTTTAGGGTTAGGTTTAGTGTGAGGTTGAGTGTGAGGTTTAGGGATAGGGTTAGGCTTAGGTTTAGGGTTAGGCTGAGGGTGACTATGAGTTTGAGGGTTAGGGTTATGGTGAGCATTAGGTTTGGGGTTAGGGTGAGGGTAAGTCTTGGGGTGAGTGTTAGGGTTTGGGTGAGGGTTAGCATTAGGTTTAGGATTAGGGTTAGTTTGGAGGTTAGGGTTATGGTGAGCGTTAGCGTTAGGGGTAGGGCTAGGTTGAGGGTGAGGGTGAGAGTTAGGGTTAGGATTAGGTTTAAGGTGAGCCTGAGGGTGAGGGTGAGGGTTAGGGTTAGTGTGACGGTTAGGCTAAGGATTAGGGTGAGGGTTAGGTTTACGGTGATGTTTAGGTTGAGGGTTAGGGTTAGGGTTAGGGTGCGTGTGAAGGTGAGTGAGAGGGTTAGGATTAGTGTTAGGGTTAGGTTTAGGCTGAGGGTGAGTGTGAGGGTTAGGTTTCAGGTTATTGTTAGGCTTAGTTTTAAGCTGAGGGTTAGGGTGAGTGTGACGGTTTGGGTTATGTTGAGTATGAGCATTAGGGTTAGGTTTAGGATGAGGGTGAGGGTGAGTTTGAGGGTTAGGGTGAGGGTTAGGGTTTGGGTTAGGTGAGGGTTAAATGAGGGTGAGGGTTAGGGTTAGGGTGAGGGTTAGGGTGAGGGTGAGGATTAGCGTTAGGGTGAGGGTTAGGGTTCTCATGCGGATTAGGGTGAGGGTTAGGGTGAGGGTGATATTTAGGGTGAGGGTGAGGGTTGGTTTGAGGATTTGCATTTGGTTTAGTGTCAGGTTGAGCGTGAGGGTGAGGCTTAGAATTAGGGTTAGTGTGAGGGTGAATGTGAGGGTTAGGCTTAGGGTTAGGCTTTAGGCTGACTGTTAGGCTGAGGGTGAGGGTGAGGGTGATGGTTAGGGTTAGGGTGAGGATTAGGGTTAGGGTTAATTTGAGGGTTAGGTATAGTGTGAGGGTTAGGGTTAGGGTGAGGTTTAGGATTACTGTGAGGGTTCATGTTAGGTTTAGGCTTAGTGTTAGGGTGAGGGTAAGGATTAGGTTGATGGTCAGGTTTAGGGTGAGGTTTAGGGTTAGTATGAGGGTTAGGGATAAGGTGAGGTTAAGGGTGAGGGTTAGGGTAAGGGAGATGTTTAGAGTGAGGGTGAGGGTTAGAGTGATGGTGAGGGTGAGGGTTCAGTTGAGGGTTTGGGTTAGGGTTAGGGTGAGGTTGAGACTTAGTGTTAGGTTTAGGGTGAGGGTGAGTTTGAGGTTTAGGGATAGGGTTAGGCTTAGGTTTAGGGTTAGGCTGAGGGTGACTGTGAGCGTGAGGATTATTGTTAGAGTGAGGGTTAGGTTTAGGGTGAGGGTTAGCATTAGGGTTAGGTTTATCGTTAGGTTGGAGGTTAGGTTTAGGGTGAGGGTTAGCGTTAGGGGTAGGGTTAGGATGAGGGTGAGGGTGACGGCTAGGGTTAGGATTAAGTTTAGGTTGAGCCTGTGGGTGAGGGTGAGGGTGAGGGTTAAGATCATGGTGAGGGTTAGGCTAAGGGTTAGGATGAGTTTTAGGTTTAGGGTGATGTTTTGGTTGAGGGTTTGGTTTAGGGTTAGGGTGAGTGTGAGGGTGAGTAAGAGGGTTAGGATTAGTGTTAGGGTTAGGTTTAGGGTGAGGGTGAGTGTGAGGGTTAGGGTTCGCGTTATTGTTAGGCTTAGGTTTAAGCTGAGGGTGAGGGTGAGTGTGAGGGTTAGTGTTATGTTGAGTGTGAGCATTAGTGTTAGGTTTAGGGTGAGGGAGTGTTTGAGGGTTAGGGTGAGGGTTATGGTTTGGTTTAGGGGGAGGGTTAGATGAGGGTGAGGGTTAGGGTTAGGGTGAGGGTTAGATGAGGGTGAGGGTTAGGGTGAGGTTGAGGGTTAGATGAGGGTGAGGGTTAGGTTGAGGGTGAGGATTAGCGTTAGGGTGAGGGTTAGTGTTTTGGTGCGGATTAGGGTGAGGGTTAATGTTAGGGTGATGTTTAGGGTGAGGGTGAGCGTTGATTTGACGGTTTGCGTTAGGTTTAGGGTGAGGTTGAGGGTGAGGGTGAGGCTTAGATTTAGGGTTAGTTTTAAGGTGACTCTGATGGTTAGTGTTAGGTTTAGGCTTTAGGCTGAGGGTTAGGCTGAGGCTGAGGGTGAGGTTTAGGGTTAGGGTTAGGGTTAATGAAAGGGTGATATTTAGGGTGAGGGTTAGTGTGAGAGTTAGTGTTAGGGTTAGGCTTAGTGGTACGGTGAGTGTAAGTGTTAGGTTGAGGGTTTGGGTTAGGGATAGGGTGAGGGTTGGGATGAGGATTAGGGTGAGGGTAAGGTTTAGGGTGAGGGTTATGGTGAGTGTGAGAGTTAGGGTTAGGGTGAGGGTGAGAGTGAGGGTGATGGTTCAGTTGAGGGTTTGGGTTAGGGTTAGGGTGAGGTTGAGGGTGAGGGTGAGACTTAGGGTTAGGTTTAGGGTGATGGTGAGTGTGAGGTTTAGGTATAGGGTTAGGCTTAGTTTTACGGTTAGGCTGAGGGTGACTGTGAGCGTGAGGGTTAGGGTTAGGGTGAGGGTTAGGTTTAGGGTGAGGGTTAGCGTTAGGGTTAGTATTAGCGTTAGGTTGGAGGTTAGGTTTAGGGTGAGGGTTAGCGTTAGGGGTAGGGTAAGGTTGAGCGTGAGGTTGAGGGCTAGGGTTAGGATAAGGTTTAGGTTGAGCCTGTCAGTGAGGGTGAGGGTGAGGTTTAATGTTATGGTGAGGGTTAGGTTAAGGGATATGGTGAGGGATAAGTTTAGGGTGATGTTTAGGTTTAGAGTTGGGGTTAGGGTTAGGGTGAGTGTGAGGGTGAGTGAGAGGGTTAGTATTAGGGTTAGTGTTAGGTTTAGGGTGAGGGTGAGTGTGAAGGTTAGGGTTCCGGTTATTGTTAGGCTTAAGTTTTAAGCTGAGGGTGAGAGAGTGAGTTTGAGGGTTAGGGTTATGTTGAGTGTGAGCATTAGGGTTAGGTTTAGGGTGAGGGTGGGGCTGAGGGTAAGGGTGAGGTTTAGGGTTTGGGTTAGGGTGAGGGTTAGATGAGTGTGAGGGTTAGGGTTAGGGTGAGGGTTAGGGTTAGGGTGATGTTGAGGATTAGCGTTAGGGTGAGGGTTAGGGTTTTGGTGCGGAGTAGGGTGAGGGTTAATGTTAATGTGATGTTTAGGGTGAGGGTGAAGGTTGGTTTGAGGGTTTGCGTTAGGTTTAGGGTGAGGTTGAGGGTGAGGGTGAGGCTTAGATTTAGGGTTAGGGTGAGGTTGACTCTGAGGGTTAGGGTTAGGGTTAGGCTTTAGGCTGAGGGTTAGGCTGAGGGTGAGGGTGAGGGTGATGGTGAGGGTTAGGGTGAGAGTTAGGGTTAGAGTTAGGGTGATGATTAGGTATAGTGTGAGGTTTAGGGTTAGGGTGAGGTTTAGGGTTACTGTGAGAGTTCATGTTAGGTTTCGGCTAAGTGTTAGGGTGAGGGTAAGGGTTAGGTTGAGTGTCAGGTTTAGGGTCAGGTTTAGGGTTAGTATGAGGCTTAGGGCTAAGTTGAGGGTAAGGGTGAGGGTTAGGGTTAGGGTAATGTTTAGGGTGAGGGTCAGGGTTAGGGTGAGGGTGAGGTTGAGGGTTCAGTTGAGGCTCTGGGTTAGGTTTAGGGTGAGGTTGAGACTTAGGTTTAGGTTTAGGGTGAGGGTGAGTGTGAGGTTTAGGGATAGGGTTAGGCTTAGTTTTAGGGTTAGGCTGAGGGTGACTGTTATTTGAGGGTTAGTATTATGGTGAGCATTAGGGTTGGGGTTAGGGTGATGGTAAGTGTTCGGGTGAGTGTTAAGGTTTGGGTGAGGGGTAGCGTTAGGTTTAGGGTTAGGGTTAGATTGGAGGTTAGGTTAGGGTGAGGGTTAGCGCTTGAGGTAGGGTAAGGTTGATTGTGAGAGTGAGGGTTAGGGTTAGGATTAGGTTTAATGTGAGCTTCTGGGTGAGGGTGAGGGTGAGGGTTAGGGTGAGGGTTAGGTTTAGGGTGATGTTTAGGTTGAGGGTTAAGGTTAAGGTGAGGGTGAGGTTGAGTGAGAGAGTTAGCTTTAGGTTTAGCTTAGGTTTAGGGTGAGGGTGAGTGTGAGGGTTAGGGTTAGGGTTATAGTTAGGCTTAGGTTTAAGCTGAGGGTGAGGGAGAGTGTGAGGGTTAGGGTTATGTTGAATGTGAGCATTAGGGTTAGGTTTAGGGTGAGGGTGTGTTTGAGGGTTAGGGTTTGGGTTAGGGTGAGGGTTAGATGAGGGTGAGGGTTAGGGTTAGGGTGAGGGTTTGGATTAGGGTGACGGTGAGGGTTAGCATTAGGGTGAGGGTTAGGCTTATGGTGCAGATTTGGGTGAGTGTTAGGGTTACCCTGATGTTTATGATGAGGGTGAGGTTTGGTTTGAAGGTTTGCGTTAGTTTTAGGTTGAGGTTGGGGGTGAGGGTGAGGCTTAGGGTTAGTTTTAGGGTGAGGGTGACTCTGAGGGTTAGTGTTAGGGCTACGCTTTAGGCTGTTGGTTATGCTGAGGGTGAGGGTGAGGGTTAGTGTTAGGGTTAGGTTTAATTATAGAGTGATATTTAGGGTGAGGGTTAGTGTGAGAGTTAGTGTTAGGATTAGGCTTAGTGTTAGAGTGAGTGTAAGGGTTAGGTTGAGGGTTAGGGTTAGGGATAAGGTGAGGGTTGGGATGAGGGTTAGGGTGAGGGTAAGGTTTAGGGTGAGGGTTATGGTGAGTGTGAGGGTTAGTTTTAGGGTTAGGGTTAGAGTGAGGGTGAGTGTGAGGGTTCAGTTGAGGGTTTGTGTTAGGGTTAGGGTGAGGATGAGGGTGAGGGTGAGACTCAGGGTTAGGTTTAGGGTGATGGTGTGAGGATTAGGGATAGGGTTAAGCTTAGGTTTAGGGTTAGGCTGAAGGGGACTGTGAGCGTGAGGGTTAGGGTTAGGGTAAGGTTTAGGTTTAGGGTGAGGGTTAGAGATAGTGTTAGGGGTAGGTTTAGGTTGGAGGTTAGGTTTAGGGTGAGGGTTAGCATTAGGGGAAGAGTTAGTTTGAGGGGCAGGTGGAGAGCTAGGGTTAGGATGAGGTTTAGGGTGAGCCTGTGGGTGAGGGTGCGGGTGAGGTTTAGGGTTAGGGTGAGGGTTAGGCTAAGGTTTAGGGTGAGGGTTAGGTTTGAGGTGATGTTTAGGTTGAGAGTTTGGGTTAGGGTTAGGATGAGTGTGAGGGTGAGTGAGAGGGTTAGGATTAGGGTTAGGATTAGGTTTAGGGTGAGGGTGAGTGTGAGGGTTAGGGTTCGGGTTATTGTTAGGCTTAGGTTTAAGCTGAGCGTGAGGGTGAGTGTGAGGGTTAGTGTTATGTTGAGTGTGAGCATTAGGGTTAGGTTTAGGGTGAGGGTGAGGTTGAGGGTTAGGGTGAGGGTTAGGGTTTGAGTTAGGTTGAGGGTTAGATGAGGGTGAAGGTTAGGGTTAGGGTGAGGGTTAGGGTTAGGGTGAGGTTTAGGGTTAGGGTGACAGTGAGGGTTAGCGTTACGGTGAGGGTTAGGTTTATGGTGCGGATTAGGGTGAGTGTTAGCGTTACGGTGATGTTTATGGTGAGGGTGAGGGTTTGTTTGAGGGTTTGTGTTAGTTTTAGGGTGAGGTTGAGGGTGAGGGTGAGGCTTAGGGTTAGGTTTAGGTTGAGGGTGTCTCTGAGGGTTAGGGTTAGGGTTAGGCTTTAGGCTGTTGCTTAGGCTGAGGGTGAGGTTGAGGGATAGCGTTAGGGTTAGGGTTAATGATAGGGTGATATTTAGGGTGAGGGTTAGTGTGAGAGTTAGTGTTAGGGTTAGGCTCAGTGTTAGAGTGAGTGTAAGTGTTAGGTTGAGGGTTAGGTTTAGGGATAGGGTGAGGGTTGGGTCAGGGTTAGGGTGAGGGTAAGGTTTAATTTGAGGGTTATGGTGAGTGTGAGGGTTAGGGTTATGGTGAGTGTTAGGGTGAGGGTGAGGGTTCAGTTGAGGGTTTGGGTTAGGTTTAGGGTGAGGTTGAGGGTGAGGGTGAGACTTAGGGTTAGGTTTAGGGTGACGGTGAGTGTGAGGATTAGGGATAGGGTTAGGCTTAGGTTTAGGGTTAGGCTGAGGGTGACTATGAGGGTGAGGGTTAGGGTTAGGGTGAGTGTTAGGTTTAGGGTGAGGTTTAGCGATAGGGATAGGGTTAGGGTTAGGTTGGAGGTTACGTTTAGGGTGAGGGTTAGCGTTATGTGTAGGGTTAGGTTGAGGGTGAGTGTGAGGGCTAGGGTTAGGATTAGGTTTTGGGTGAGGGTTATGGTCAGAGTGAGGGTTAGGGTTAGGTTTAGATTTACGGTGAGAGTAAGGGTTAGCGTGAGGTTTAGGGTGAGTGTGAGGGTTAGAGTTAGCATTAGGATTAGGGTGACGTTTAGGGTGAGGGTTAGGTTTAGGTTTAGGGTTAGGTTGAGGGGAGGGTGAGGGTTATTGTGAAGTTTATGGTTAGGGTGAGAGATAGGTTTAGCGTGAGGGTTAGGGTTAGGGTAACGATTATTGTGAGGGTGAACGTGAGGGTTACAGTGAGGCTTAGGTTGTGGATGAGGGTGAGTTTGAGGGTTAGGCTTAGGGTTAAGGTTAGGGTTAGTGTGAGGGTGAAGTTGAGGGTTAGTGTTAGGAGAAGCGTTAGGTTTAAAGTTAGGCTGAGGGTGAACGTGAGGGTGAGGGTGAAAGTTAGGGTTAGGGTTAGGGTGAGGGTTAGGTTTAGTGTGAGGGTTAGGGTGAGGGTAAGGCTAAAGCTTAGGGAGAGGGTGAGGGTTAGGTTTACGGTTAGGGTGAGGGTTAGTTTGAGCTTTAGGGTTAGGGTTATGGTTAGCGTTAAGGTGAGGGTGATGGTTAGGGTTAGGTTGAGGGTTATGGTTAAGGTTAGTGTTAGGGTTACCGTTAAGGTGAGGATGCGGGTGAAGTTAGGTTTATCGTTAGGGTTAGCGTTAGGATGAGAGTTAGGGTGAGGGTAAGTGTTGGGGTGATGCTTAAGGTTTGGCTGAGGTTTAGGGTGAGTTTGAGGGTTAGTGTTAGGGTTAGGGTTATGTTGAGTTTAAGGGTTAGGTTGACGGTTAGTGTAAGGGTGAGGGTTAGGGTTAGCATTAGTGCTAGTGTGAGGTTTAGGGTGAGTGTTAGGGTTAGGTTAGTTAGGGTGAGGGTTAGGGTTAGGCTGAGGGTTAGGCTGAGGGTTAGGGTTTGTTAGGGTGACGGTTAGGTTGAGGGTGAGGGTGAGGGTTAGGGTTAGGATTGCGTTTATCGTGAGCCTGTGGGTGAGGGTGAGGGTGAGGGTTAGGGTTAGGGTGAGGGTTAGGCTAAGGGTTAGGGTGAGGGTTAGGTTTAGGGTGATGTTTAGGTTGAGGGTTTGGGTTAGGGTTAGGGTGAGTGTGAGGGTCAGTGAGAGGGTTAGGATTATGGTTAGGGTTAGGTTAAGGGTGAGGTTGAGTGTGAGGTTAAGGGTTAGGGTGATTGTTAGGCTTAGGTTTAAGGTGAGGGTGAGGGTGAGTGTGAGGGTTAGGGTTATGTTGAGTGTGAGCATTAGAGTTAGGTTTAGGGTGAGGGTGAGGTTGAGGGTTAGGGTGAGGGTTAGGGTTTGATTTAGGGTGAGGGTTAAATGAGGGTGAGGGTTAGGGTTAGGGTGAGGGTTAGGGTTAGGGTGAGGGTGAGGAATAGCGTTAGGGTGAGGGTTAGCTTTAGGGTGATGTTTAGGGTGAGTGTGAGGGTTGGTTTGAGAGTTTGCGTTAGGTTTAGGGTGAGGTTGAGGGTGAGGGTGAGGCTTAGAGTTAGGGTTAGGGTGAGGTTGTCTGTGAGGGTTAGGGTTAGGGTTAGGCTTTAGGCTGAGGTTTAGGCTCAGGGTGAGAGTGAGGGTGATGGTTAGGGTTAGGGTGAGGTTTAGGTTTAGGGATAGGGTGAGTGTTAGGGATAGTGTGAGGGTTAGGGTTCAGGTGAGGGTTAGGGTAACTGTGAGGGTTCATGTTAGGTTTAGGCTCTGTGTTAGGGTGAGGGTAAGTGTTAGGTTGAGGGTCAGGTTTAGGGTGAGGTTTAGGGTTAGTATGAGTGTTAGGGCTTGGGTGGGGTTAAGGGTGAGGGTTAGGGTTAGGGTGATGTTTAGGGTGAGGGTGAGGGTGAGGGTGAGGGTGAGGGTTCAGTTGAGGGTTTGGGTTAGGTTTAGGGTGAGGTTGAGACTTAGGTTTAGGTTTAGGGTGAGGGTGAGGGTGAGGTTTAGGGATAGGGTTAGGGTTAGGTTTAGGGTTAGGCTGAGGGTGACTATGAGCTTGAGGTTTAGTGTTATGGTGAGCATTAGGGTTGGGGTTAGGGTGAGCGTAAGTGTTCGGGTGAGTGTTCGGTTTGGGTGAGGGTTAGCGTTAGGTTTAGGGTTAGGGTTAGGTTGGAGGTTAGTGTTGGGGTGAGGGTTAGTGTTAGGGGTAGTGTTAGCTTGAGCGTGAGAGTGAGGGTTATGTTTAGGATTAGGTTTAAGGTGAACCTGAGGGTGAGGGTGAGGGTGAGGGTTAGGGTTAGGGTGAGGGTTAGGCTAAGGTTTAGGGTGAGGGTTAGGTTTAGGGTGATGTTTAGGTTGAGGGTTTGGGTTAGGGTTAGGGTGAGTGTAAGGGTGAGTGAGAGGGTTAGGATTAGTGTTAGGGTTAGGTTTAGGGTGAGGGTGAGTGTGAGGGTTAGGGTTCGGGTTATTGTTAGGCTTAGGTATAAGCTGAGGGTGAGGGTGAGAGTGAGGGTTAGGGTTATGTTGAGTGTGAGCATTAGGGTTAGGTTTAGGGTGAGGGTGAGGTTTAGGGTTAGGGTGAGGGTTAGGGTTTGGGTTAGGGTGAGGGTGAGATGGGGGTGAGGGTTAGGGTTAGGGTGAGGGTGACGATTAGCGTTATGGTGAGGGTTAGGGTTCTGGTGCGGATTAGGGTGAGGTTAGGGTGAGGGTGATGTTTAGGGTGAGGGTGAGGGTTGGTTTGAGGTTTTGAGTTGGGTTTAGGGTGAGGTTGAGGGTGAGGGTGAGGCTTAGAGTTAGGGTTAGGGTGAGGGTAACTGTGAGGGTTAGGGTTAGGTTTAGGCTTTAGGCTGAGGGTGAGGTTGAGGGTGATGGTTAGGGTTAGTTTGAGGGTTAGGGTTAGGGTTAGGGTGATGGTTAGGCATAATGTGAGAGTTAGGGTTAGGGTGAGGTTTAGGGTTACTGTGAGGGTTCATGTTAGGTTTAGGCTTAGTGTTAGGTTGAGGGTAATGGTTAGGTTGAGGGCCAGGTTTAGGGTGAGGTTTAGGGTTAGTATGAGGGTGAGGGCTAATGTGAGGGTAAGGGTGATGGTTAGGGTTAGGGTGATGTTTAGGGTGAGGGTGAGGGTTAGGTTGAGGATGAGGGTGAGGGTTCAGTTCAAGGTTTGTGTTAGGTTTAGGGTGAGGTTGAGACTTAGTTTTAGGTTTAGGGTGAGGGTGAGTGTGAGGTTTAGGGGTAGGGTTAGGCTTAGTTTTAGGGTTAGGCTGAGGGTGACTGTGATTTGAGGGTTAGTGTTATGGTGAGCATTAGGGTTGGGGTTAGGGTGATGGTAAGTGTTGCGGTGAGTGTTAAGGTTTGGGTGAGGGGTAGCGTTAGGTTTAGGATTAGGGTTAGATTGGAGGTTAGGTTAGGGTGAGGGTTAGCGCTTGAGGTAGGGTAAGGTAGATTGTGAGAGTGAGGGTTAGGGTTAGGATTAGGTTTAATGTGAGCCTGAGGGTGAGGGTGAGGGTGAGGGTTAGGGTTAGGGTGAGGGTTAGGCTAAGGGTTAGATTGAGGGTTAGGTTTAGGGTGATGTTTAGGTTGAGGGTTAGGGTTAGGTTGAGAGTGAGGGTGAGTGAAAAGTTTAGGTTTAGGGTTAGGATTAGTTTTAGGGTGAGGTTGAGTGTGAGGGTTAGGGTTAGGGTTATTGTTAGGCTTAGGTTTAAGCTGAGGGTGAGGGCTGAGTGTGAGGGTTAGGGTTATGTTGAATGTGAGCATTAGGGTTAGATTTATGTTGAGGGTGTATTTGAGGGTTAGGGTGAGGGTTAGTGTTTGTGTTAGGGTGAGGATTAGATGAGGGTGAGGGTTAGGGTTAGGGTGAGGGTGAGGGTTAGCGTTAGGGTGAGGGTTAGGGATAGTGTGAGGGTTAGGGTTAGGGTGAGGTTTAGGGTTACTGTGAGGGTTCAGGTTAGGTTTAGCCTTAGTGTTAGGGTGAGGGTCAGGGTTAGGTTGAGGGTCAGGTTTAAGGTTAGGGTTAGGTTTAGTATTAGGGTTAGGGCTAGGGTGAGGGTGAGGGTTAGGGTGTGGGTGAGGGTTCAGTTGAGGGTTTGGGTTGTGGTTAGGGTTAGGTTTAGGGTGAGGTTGAGTGTGACGTTTAGGGATAGGGTTAGGCTCAGGTTTAGGGTTAGGCTGAGGGTGCCTATGAGTTTGAGGGTTAGGGTTATGGTGAGCATTAGGGTTGGGGTTAGGGTGGGAGTAAGTGTTGGGTTGAGTGTTAGGGTTTGGTTGAGGGTTAGCATTAGGTTTAGGGTTAGGGTTAATTAGGAGGTTAGGGTTATAGTGAGGTTTAGCGTTAGGGGTAGGGTTAGGTTGAGGGTGAGGGTTAGGGTTAGTATTAGGTTTAAGGTGAGCCTGAGGGTGAGGGTGAGGGTTAGTGTTAGGGTGAGGGTTAGGCTAAGGGTTAGGGTGAGGGTTAGGTTTACGGTGATATTTAGGCTGAGGGTTAGGGTTCGGGTTAGGGTGAGTTTGAGGGTTAGTGAGAGGGTTAGGATTAGTGTTAGGGTTAGGTTTAGGGTGAGGGTGAGTGTGATGGTTAGGGTCCAGGTTATTGTTAGGCTTAGGTTTAAGCTGAGGGTTAGGGTGAGTGTGTGGTTTAGGGTTATGTTGAGTGTGAGCATTAGGCTTAGGTTTAGGATGAGGGGGAGGTTGAGGGTTAGAGTGAGGGTTAGGGTTTGGGTTAGTTGAGGGTTAGATGAGGGTGAGGGTTAGGGTTAGGGTGAGGGTTAAGGTTAGGGTGAGGGTGAGGATTAACGTTAGTGTGAGGGTTAGGGTTCTGGTGCGGATTAGGGTGAGGGTTAGGGTTAGGGTGATGTTTAGGGTGAGTGTGAGGGTTGGTTTGAGGATTTGCATTAGGTTTAGGGTGAGGTTGAGCGGGAGGGTGAGGCTTAGAGTTAGGGTTAGGGTGAGGGTGACTGTGAGGGTTAGGGTTAGGGTTAGGCTTTAGTCTGAGTGTTAGGCTGAGGGTGAGGATGAGGGTGATGGTTAGGATTAGGGTGAGGGTTAGGGTTAGATTTAATTTGAGGGTTAGGTATAGTGTGAGGGTTAGGGTTAGGGTGAGGTTTAGGATTACTGTGAGGGTTCATGTTAGGTTTATGCTTAGTGTTAGTGTGAGGGTAAGGGTTAGGTTGAGGGTCTGGTTTAGGGTAAGGTTTAGGGTTAGTATGAGGTTTAGGGATAAAGTGAGGGTAAGGGAGAGGGTTATGGTAAGGGAGATGTTTAGGGTGAGGGTGAGGGTTAGGGTGAGGGTGAGGGTGAGGGTTCAGTTGAGGGTTTGGGTTAGGGTTAGGTTGAGGTTGAGACTTAGTGTTAGGTTTAGGGTGAGGGTGAGTGTGAGGTTTAGAGATAGGGTTAGGGTTAGGTTTAGGGTTAGGCTGAGGGTGACTGTGAGCGTGAGGGTTAGGGTTAGGGTGAGGTTTAGGTTTAGGGTGAGTGTTAGCTTTAGGGTTAGGGTTATCGTTAGGTTGGAGGTTAGGATTAGGGTGAGGGTTAGCGTTAGGGGCAGGTTAGGTTGAGGGTGAGGGTGAAGGCTAGGGTTAGGATTAAGTTTAGGTTGAGCCTGTTGGTGAGGGTGAGGGTGAGGGTTATGGTTATGGTGAGGGTTAGGCTAAGGGTTAGGGTGAGGGTTAGGTTTAGGGTGATGTTTTGGTTGAGGGTTTGGTTTAGGGTTAGGGTGAGTGTGAGGGTGCGTAAGAGGGTTAGGATTAGTGTTAGGGTTAGATTTAGGGTGAGGGTGAGTGTGAGACTTAGGGTTCGGTTTATGGTTAGGCTTAGGTTTAAGCTGAGGGTGAGGGTGAGTGTGAGGGTTAGTGTTATGTTCAGTGTGAGCATTAGGGTTAGGTTTAGGGTGAGGGTGTGTTTGAGGGTTACGGTGAGGTTTAGGGTTTGGTTTAGGGTGAGTGTTAGATGAGGGTGAAGGTTAGGGTTAGGGTGAGGGTTCAGGTTAGGGTGAAGGTGAGAGTTAGCGTTAGGGTGAGGGTTAGGCTTATGGTGCAGATTTGGGTGAGTGTTTTTACCCTGATATTTATGGTGAGGGTGAGGGTTGGTTTGAGGGTTTGCGTTAGTTTTAGGTTGAGGTTGGGGGTGAGGGTGAGGCTTAGGGTTAGTTTTAGGGTGAGGGTGACTCTGAGGGTTAGTGTTAGGGTTAGGCTTTAGGCTGTTGGTTAGGCTGAGGTTGAGGGTGAGAGTTAGTGTTAGGGTTAGGGTTAATTATAGAGTGATATTTAGGGTGAGGGTTAGTGTGAGAGTTAGTGTTAGGATTAGGCTTAGTGTTAGAGTGAGTGTAAGCGTTAGGTTGAGGGTTAGGTTTCGGGATAGGGTGAGGGTGGGGATGAGGGTTAGGGTGAGGGTAAGGTTTAGGGTGAGGGTTATGGTGAGTGTGAGGGTTAGGTTTAGGGTTAGGGTGAGGGTGAGGGTAAGGGTGAGGGTTCAGTTGAGGGTTTGTGTTAGGGTTAGGGTGAGGTTGAGGGTGAGGGTGAGACTCAGGGTTAGGTTTAGGGTGATGGTGTGAGAATTAGGGATAGGCTTAGGCTTAGGTTTAGGGTTAGGCTGAAGGTGACTGTGAGCGTGAGGGTTAGGGTTAGGGTGAGTGTTAGGTTTAGGGTGAGGGTTAGCTGTAGGGTTAGGGTTAGGTTTAGGTTGGAGTTTAGGTTTAGGGTGAGGGTTAGCGTTAGGGGTAGGGTTAGGTTGAGGGGGAGGGGGAGGGCTAGGGTTAGGATTAGGTTTAGGGTGAGCCTGTGGGTGAGGGTGAGGGTGAGGTTTAGGGTTAGGGTGAGGTATAGGCTAAGGTTTAGTGTGAGGGTTAGGTTTAAGGTGATGTTTAGGTTGAGAGTTTGGGTTAGGGTTAGGGTGAGTGTGAGGGTGAGTGAGAGGGTTAGGATTAGGGTTAGGATTAGGTTTAGGGTGAGGGTGAGTGTGAGGGTTAGGGTTCGTGTTATTGTTAGGCTTAGGTTTAAGCTGAGGGTGAGGGTGAGGGCTAGGGTTAGGATTAGGTTTCAGTTGAGGGTTATGGTCAGAGTGAGGGTTAGGGTTAGGTTTAGATTTACGGTGAGAGTAAGGGTTAGCGTGAGGTTTAGGGTGAGTGTGAGGTTTAGAGTTAGCATTAGGATTAGGGTGACGTTTAGGGTGAGGATTAGGTTTAGGTTTAGGGTTAGGTTGAGGGGAGGGTGAGGGTGATTTTGAGGATTATGGTTATCGTGAGAGATAGGTTTAGCGTGAGGGTTAGGGTTAGTGTTAGGGTTATTGTGAGGGTGAGCGTGAGGGTGACAGTGAGGCTTATGTTGTGGGTGAGGGTGAGTGTGAGGGTTAGGCTTAGGGTTAGGGTTAGGGTTAGTTTGAGGGTGAAGTTGAGGGTTAGTGTTAGGAGTAGTGTTAGGTTTTAAGTTAGGCTGAGTGTGAGCGTGAGGGTGAGGGTGACGGTTAGGGTTAGGGTTAGGCTGAGGGTTGGGTTTAGTGTGAGTGTTAGGGTGAGGGTAAGGCTAAAGTTTAGCGAGAGGGTGAGGGTTAGGTTTAGTGTTAGGGTGAGGGTTAGGGTGAGGTTTAGGGTTAGGTTGAGGGTTAGTGTGAGGGTGAGGGTTATGGTTAGCATTAGGGCTAGTGTGAGGGTTAGGGTGAGTGTTAGGGTTAGGATAGGGTGAGGGTTAGGGTTAGGGTGAGTGTTAGGCTGAGGGTTAGGGTTGGGTTAGGGTGAGGGTTAGATGAGTGTGAGGGTTAGTGTTAGGTGGAGGGTTAGGTTTAGGGTGAGGGTTATGGTTAGGATTAGGGTTAGCATTACGGTTAGTGTGAGGGTTAGGGTGAGTGTTAGGGTTAGGTTAGTGTGAGGCTTAGGGTTAAGGTGAAGGTTAGGGTGAGGGTTAGGTATGGGTTAGGGTGAGGGTTTGATGAGGGTGAGGGTTAGGGTTAGGTTGAGTTTTAGATTTAGGGTGAGGGTTATTGTTAGGATTAGGGTTAGGGTGAAGGCTCTGGTGAGGGTGAGAGTTAGGGTGAGGGTTAGGGTTAGGGTGAGAGTTAGGGTTAGTGTGAGGGTTAGGATGAGGGTAAGGTTAAAGGTTAGAGTGAGGGTGAGTGTTAGGGTTAGGGTTAGGGTGAGGTTTAGGGTTAAAGTTATGTTTAGGGTTAGGGTGAGGGTGAGCGTGAGTGTGACAGTGAGGCTTAGGTTCAGGGTGAGGGTGAGGGTGAGTGTGAAGCTTAGACTTAGGGTTGGTTTAGCATTAGGTTTAGTGTGAGGGTGAAGGTGAAGGTTAGTGTTAGGAATATGGTTAGGTTTACAGTTAGACTGAGGGTGAGGGTGACGGTTAGAGTTAGGGTTAGGTTGAGGGTTAGGGTTTGTGTGAGGGTTAGGGTGAGCGTAATGTTAAATGGTAGGGTGAAGGTGAGGGTTAGGCTTAGGGTTAGGGTGAGGGTTAGGGTGAGGTTTAGGGTTAGGGTTACAGTTAGGTTTAGGTTGAGGGTGAGGGTTAGGTTGAGGGTAAAGGTGAGGTTAGGGTGAGGGTTAGGGTTAGGGTGAGGTTTAGGGTGAGGATGAGTGTGAGTGTTAGAGTGAGGGTTAGGTTTCAGGAGAGTATGAGGTTTAGGGTTTGGTTGAGAGTTAGGGTTGGGTGAGTGTTAGGGTGACGGTGAGGATGAGGGTTCAGGTTGGGTTAAGGGTTAGAGTGAGGGGTAGGGTGAAGGGTAGGTTTAGTATTAGGGTTAGGGTGAGGGTTAGGGTTAGTGTGAGAGTTAGGGTTAGGGTGAGGTTTAGGGTTACTTTGAGGGTTTATGTTAGGTTTAGGCTTAGTGTTAGGGTTAGGCTTACGGTTAGGTTGAGGGTTAGGTTTAGGGTGAGGTTTAGGGTTAGTATGAGGGTGAGGGTAAGGGTGAGGGTTAGGGTTAGGGTGATGTTTAGGGTGAGGGTGAGGGTTAGAGTTAGGGTGAGTGTAAGGGTTAAGTTGAGAGTTTGGGTTAGCGTTAGGGTGAGGTTGAGGGTGAGGGTGAGTCGTAAGGTTAGGTTTAGTGCGAGGATGTGTGTGAGGGTTTGGTATGGGGTTAGTCTTAAGTTTAGGGTTAGGTTGAGGGTGACTGTGAGCGTGAGGGTTAGGGTTAGGGTGAGGTTTAGGGTTAGGGTGAAGGTAAGGGTTGGGGTGAGTGTTAGGGTTAGGGTGAGGGTTAGCATTAGGGTTAGGGTGAGGGTTAGGGTTAGGTTGGATTTTAGGGTTAGGTTGAGTGTTAGGGTTAGGGATAGGATTAGGTTGGAGTTTAGGGTTAGGATGTGTGTTAGCGTTAGGGGTAGGGTTAGGTTGAGGGTTAGGGTGAGTGTTAGGGTTAGGTTGAGGGTGAGGTTGAGGGTGAGGTTGAGGGTGAGAGTTCGGTTAAGGGTTTCGGTTAGGGTTAGAGTGAGGTTGAGGGTGAGTGAGAGGGTTAAGTTTATGGTTAGGATTAGGTTTAGGGTGAGGGTGAGGGTGAGGGTTAGGGTTAGGGTTATTTTTAGGCTTAGGTTTAAGCTGAGGGTGAGTGTGAGTGTGACCTTTATGGTTATGTTGAGTGTGAGAATTAGGGTTAGGTTTAGGGTGAGGGTGAGGTTGAGGGTTAGGGTGAGGTTTAGGATGAGGGGTAGTGTGAGAGTTAGGTTTAGTGTTACTGTTAGGGTTAGGGTTGGGGTTAGGGATAGGCTTAGTGTTAGTCAGAGGGTGAAGGTGAGGGTGAGGGGTAGGGTTTGGGTGAGGATGCGGTTTAGGTTTAGAGTTAGCATTAGGGTGAGGATTAGTGTTAGGTTTAGGGTTAGTGTTACAATTAGGTTTAGGATGAGGGTGAGTGTGAGGGTAAGGGTGAGGGTTAGGCTTAGGCTTACGAATAGAGTATGGGCTAAGATGAGGGTGAGGGTTAGTGTTAGGGTTGGGGTGAGGGTTAGGGTGTGTGTGAGGGTTACGGTGAGTCTTCGTCTTAGGCTTAGGCTCAGGCCGAGCATGAGTGTGAGGGAGAGGGTTAGGGTTAGGATGAGGGTTAGGGTTTTAGGGTTAGGGTGAGGGTTAGGATGAGGTTTAGGGTTAGGAACAGGGTTAAGTGAGGGCTAGAGTGAGGGTGAGGTTTCGGGTTAGCGTTAGGGTGAGTTTTAGGTTTAGGGTTAAGTTGAGGGTGAGGGTTAGGGTTAGGGTGAGGGTTAGGGTTAGGGTTAGGGTGAGGGTGAGGTTTAGGATTAGGTTTAGGGTTAGGGTTAGGTTTAGGATAAGGGTTACAGTGAGGTTGAGTGTGTGGATTAGGGTTAGGCTTAGGATTAGGCTGAGGGTGATAATGGGGATGAGAATTCGCTTATGAGTGATGGTTAGGGTTATAGTTAGGTTGAGGGTTAGGATGAGGGTTAGGGTTAGGATTAGGGTTAGGGTGAGGGCTAGGATGAGGGTGATGTTTAGGGTTAGGGTTAGGCTTAGGCTCAGGGATAGGCTGAGGCTGAAGGTGAGGGTGAGGGTTACGGTTAGGGTGATGGTTAGGGGTACAGTTAGGGTGAGTGTTAGGATGAGGATTACGGTTAGGGTGAGGGTTAGGGTAAGGGTGACAGTAGGGGTAAATGTGAGGAATAGTCTGAGGGTGAGTGTTATGGTAATGGTGAAGGTTCAGGGTTAGGGTGAGGGTTAGGGTGAGGGTTAGGGTGAGGGTTAGGGTTAGCGTTAGTGTTAGCGTTAGGGTGAGGGTTAGTGTGATGGTTAGGGTTAGGTTTACGATTAGGGTTAGGGTGAGGGTGAGTGTGAGGGTTAGGGTTAGTGTTAGGCTTATGCTTTGGCTTAGGCCCAGCTTGAGGTTATGGGTGGGGGTTACGGTTAGGGTGAGTGTTAGGGTTAGGGTAATGGTTAGGGTTAGGGCATGGTTGAGGGTTAGGGTTAGGGTTAGGGTGAGTTTTAAGTTTAGGGTGATGGTTAGGGTTAGTGTGAGGGTTAGTGTTCGAGTTAAGGTGAGTTTTAGTGT